>NC_092029.1:20172134-21518384 GCF_042242105.1 Pempheris klunzingeri | reverse complement strand
GCAGTTACAGCTGTAAACTGAACTTTACTGCAGTACTTCCTCGTGTGTGTGTGTGTCTGTTTGTGTAAAGTACAAACGTGTGCATATCTCCTGGCACTCTGGTGTACATGTCACAGTGTCGGCAGGCTGTAAAATGAAGAACCGCCTCTGGGAAGACTAAAATAACAATAGTCTGACTTGTACTTGTACTTGTACTCGTATACACACACACACACACACACGTACAGAAATAGCTGGGTAATAACAAAGCTTGACGACAACGAATAACAAAGATGACTCAGTATTCAGTGAAGGCCTACAAATAATATTGAAAGAATTTTTGTCCCCCTATTTATTTATTTATTTAAAATGAAATAATAGTAATAATTCCTAGATTATTTTTTATAAACTTGGACTTGTCTTGGCAAACAATGAGTAATTATAAGCAGGGGCAAGTTTGGGATTTTGACTCCAGCACAAGCTGCTTGGAGACGTCACCTTTGACTCTTGTAAAGTCAAGGTGACAATGTTTCACTTTTTTGGAAATTTATATTTTATTTTTATTTATAAATCTTTTTTTTTATTCATCAGCTTGCATAAGAGATCTACTGCAGCCGTGTAACACCAGTCCTCTGAGCAGGGTTTGCTGATTATTCCTCAATCAAGGCTTAAAACTGCAGGACAATGGGCTTTTGAGGATACGGCTCCTAAGCTTTGAAACACTCTTCTTTTGGAAGATCTGTTCACTTTGGACACTTTTAAAAATCAGCTCAAGACCCTTTTCTTGAGTACGTTTTCTTAATTAACTTGTTTTATCGTGCCACTGTGTTTTACGTCTGTATTGTGACGACTCCTGCTCCTCCTGCTTGTGGCCTGTCTCACTCTTCTGTGTTGCAGTCTCTGGGCGCCGTTAGAGGGTGGAGCTGGGAGCGTTGCCTTGTCCCTTACCCACCTGGGTGTGGCTTTCAGAAAGGATAAAGGGCCCACCTTTCTGGGAGGTCACTCTCTCTCAGCAAGGCCAGCATCAACCAGCACAGCCTTTCTTCTCTTAGTCTGGTATGTCGCAGATATCCAACATCCACTACACACACTTCCACCCATCCACACACTGCTGACACGCCTGATTCCTCTCCATCTTCCACACTCCATCTCGGTATCATTATGTGGGACAGTTTATGTTGAATAAAAAAAGGAAAAATTCGACATAAAGTTGGTTGTTTACTGACTTAATTGCTGATTTACATGTGTCCCCATTTAAGGTGGCACTGTTACAGATACGCTAACATACCATTTTTAGCATCTAGCCTCTGTGTACCTTTCACCGCAGGGAACAGGTAGACGCCAGAGTGGCAGTGATGAGCTGAGAGATGCATAAACTGCAGCAGGACAAAATGACCTAATGACTTTGACGGCTTAAATGGGCCACCCAAATGGTGATGGCAGTGTGCAAGCTCAGCTGACACATGGATGACTCAGAGCACAGCGCCGCCTTCTCTATCTCAACTAACTTTAGAACTGTATCGAGGTATGCTGGATAAAGAAAACACACAGGATGCTACAGGGGAAATCCAGACATGAGTGGAGCAGTATAATAGCCCTTACCAACCAGGACTCATTCAGACTTCAGATTTCAGAACACTGAAGGAAAATATGTTTGGGCAGTTTTTCAAGACCATACAAGGTAACAACAAGTTTGACAGACAGTTGTGGTAGTTTCAGTAAGCGGCCAATTTACTTTGCACCCACATCAGTTCGTCTTTGTCTCTTCTACAGCTCAAAAAGAAGCATCTAACAATTTGAACTGTGGTGCCCACAGACAACTGTATGATCCTGTCCTTTTAGATAACTCAGACTCACTAACCAGACAATAGCAGTGTAGAAAACACTTACAACAAGTGATATCACCAGTTCTCTTTTGTTCTTTCTCCTCTTTTTGAACTTTTTTGAAACCGTAATGATAATTCAGTTACTGTATTTTGCATCTTTCAGTCATTGGTCTAGATGAGGATAGTATTTTATAGAGGAGAAAAAGGTCTAATATCATAGTTTATAGTTTATTCAATAGTCTTTCTGATTGAAGTGGTCTATAGTGAACAGCATCTTCTACCAACCATTGTGGACGAGCTTTTATAGAATCGTCATCGTGTGACATCTGCAGCTTGTCCAGAATGCAGCGTTCAGAGTCTTCACTCACACCAAGAACGTGGAGCACATCACACCGGTTCTTAAATCCCTCCACTGGCTTCCAGTGTGCTAAAAGAGAGATTTTAAAATCCTATTACTTGCTTACAAAGCATTAAATAGTCTGAGGCATCTAGAACCAAGCAAGGTGAAGCAGCTTTTAGCTTCTCTGCTCCCAACCTATGGAACAAGCTTGCTGAACACCTAAGGTCTGCTAAAACTGTCAGTGCATTTAAATCAGGCCCTAAAACATCACTGTTTACTGTGGCTGTCCAATAAATGAGCTCCATAACTTTCTTGCTATCTCTAATCATTTATCCACATTCTTTTATTGTCTTTTAATGCATCTCCTCTTAAGCTTTAATTATATATTTGCTTGTGCTTTTATTATATTTTACATCCAGTTTTAACGTTTTAATGTTTCCGTGTCTTGTTTTTATTGTGTTTTATGTCCCTGTAAAGCACTTTGAATTGCCGTGTGTCTGAATGGTGCTATATAAATCAAACTGCCTCCCCTCACTGTGGTATGGGAATAGCACTGCTGCCGACCGCAAAAACGCCTCAGAGTGGTGACAACGGCTGAGAGGATTGTCCGGGTCTCTGCAGGACATTTACCACTGGAGAGATTGCAGCGACATCAAGGACCTCTCACACCCCCCCACCCCTCCAGCACACACTGTTTACTCTTCAGCCCTCTGGCTGGAGGTTCAGGATTGTGGGTGCCAGGACCTCCAGGTTGAAGGACAGTTTTTACCCGCAAGCCATCAGACTCATCAACAGACGCAATCAACTAGCCCTCCCCCCACCATAACCCCCCCACCACCACCACCACACAGAAGCACCCCTTTCACACATACACAAGTTCCCTGTGCAATAGACATTCTTTCTGTGCAATGATTACTTGAACTGTATTTATTACTTGAATTTGTATATAGGTTTTTTTGTATAGCTACTATTTATTCATCTCCTTTTTCCCTTGTGTATCTATTCATCTGCTTTTTCCTCCTGAGGCGGCATTCAAGCACCAAGAATTTCATTGTGCCGGTTGAAACTTGTTTTTATCTGTACATGTGACAATAAAATGATTGAATTGAATTGATTTGAATTGAATTTCAGTTTGATTTCAAAGGTGCAGGTGATGTTCTATTGAAACATTAAACATTAAAACAAGAGCTTTGCATTATTCCAGTTTGAAAATAACAGCACAAGCATCGACTGCAGACTGGATGTCAATATCTTTCTCTAACCTAAAACTCTCCCTCTCATTTTTCCTTGTCTCTCTGTCCTTTAAATTCTTCCTGCCCTGCAATCTTTCCAACCCCCTCTCACACTCTCTCTCTCTTTCTTTTCCATCCCCATCTCATCTCCTCTTATTTTCTCTGTCATTTAATACATGGAAGCCAGTAACAATGGCTCCTCAGAGAGAGTTGCAGATCAATTTCCCTGCCCCCTGGTATTGAATGGTGTCTTTGTATTGGGGTAATGCATTACAGTCAGCGACCTCTCCGCTGCCACCCGGCCCAGCACTTTACTGGAAGCTATCACGACGCCCAGCTCTCTCCAGTCTTTCACTCCCTCCTCCATCCTCTGACACTGCTGACACATCCAATTAAACAGGACATTGTTGCTTTGGTGGAATTACTCGTTAATAATGAGAGTTTCTTGAGCTCTGAGGAGGAAAGATATTTTAGGAGCTGGGTGGGAAGTGTGAATGAGAAATGCTTGGCCATTCCTCAACAGCAGCAGAGACTCTTAACCTGCAGTTTCGCTGCCCAGAGCCAATAGCATTAGCCTGAGGTTCATCATGTCAGCTCCCGCTGTGCATAAGATGCACTATAGTGTTATAGAACAGCAGTGACACATTTCTGATGAATGGCAGCAATGAAAGTGAGTCCTGCAAAGTGCTGGACCAAGATTTGTATCAGTTTAATCTCTGTTCCTTGACTGCAAAGAATGGCCTGGTCGGTTTAGCCTAGATTAGCACAGAGGCTGAAATCAAAACAGCTAACTTCAAATACACCTTTGAAAAACCTCAAACCTCTTTTATGGACATATTGTATATTGTTTAACATGTAGAAACAGAAATGCCCATTGGGGTGTTTTTTTTTTGTTTGTTTTTTTATCATTAATGTAAGTGTGTTGATGAAAAAAGATAGGGAGGCAGAATAACAGACATACACACACACAAATGTATATGAAGTGTATGTACTTTATTTGTGTGTTTGTGTATGAGTGTGTTTTTAAGCTTTGTAGCCTGAAACGTCACAGATGGAGTCAGTCCTTCTTGCAGGGAAGGTCATCCAAGTCCCTTTATCTCAGTGTCTCTCAGCTGACACTGTCTACAAGAAATATGCACATACAAATGTTCACACTTACATATAAACAGACTGCTGATGACTCACTGTTAGCCTCTGTCAACTGCACACACACACATCTTACACACAGAACGCCATAAATGAAAGGGTATTTCCTGACACACTGTGAGAACTGTGGTTTTGCCCCCTCATGACATCTGCTGTGTCTCTGTGGAGTGTGTGTTTGATAAATCAATGATCATCTTCATGACGCCTGAGGCATGGGAATTTGGTGCAGGTGTGTGTCAAATATATATTTAAATATATTCACATTCATATGTGATAAATATATTCATTCATTTTAGTATTACTGTTTTACTATTAGCATTCTTCTTATTAACATTCTTCTGAATAAAACAAATCTGTTTCACACTGTAATTGAGTGTGCAGTGTAGAGCAGCCGAGTGCATAAGCAACATGTTCGTTCTCTCTGTGTGCTGCACAGTTCATCTCCAGAGATAAATAGCAAGCTTACATGTACTACTTAAATTCCCTTAAATGAGGATATGATATTGGAGAGAGAGAAAGACAGACATAGAGAGAGAGAGAGAGAGAGGGATACCACATCGTGTTTCCTGGGTCTTTGTTATGGTTTCATTTCCTCTGGGTTCTCTGTTATATTCTCAACCTTCCCTCTGGGATCTGGGACTGTGTTTTTGCTTGCATGTATTTATATTTGTGTGTGTGTGTGTGGGAGTGTGTGTGTGTGCATGCACCTGATATCTGAATCTGATTAGATATTCAAAGTTCATTCCATTTAAACCGGAAAGCAAGTAATCAGAGACAACAGGGATGTAAGCCACAAATTGTACAATAATGCAAATAGGACCAAAGGACCTTCATTCATCAGGTCGTATGAATCCCACCTCCTGTTCATGCCAGCGGCAAAGACACTGTTGCTGGCTGGTACAGGTAACACAGCCATTTGTTGGGAGGCCTTAATTGGTTTAGGCATTTCTTAACCTTGGGGTCAGACATGCAAGTCAGGTCACAAGAATCAGAATCAGAAAGCTTTATTGTCATTGCACCAAGCAGGACAACGAAAAAACCTAAAAAATAACACTATGCATCATATACACACACACACTCCTCATTCACTTGTGCATCAATAAATAACAATAATAAAAGGCATACAAACCTTGTAATGTCCACATTTACTTGCAACTATGAGCTGTATGGGTATTGATCATGAGTTCAGTACTGTGATGGCTCTTGGGAAGAAGCTGTCCTTTAGTCTGGGGGTGTGGGCTCTGATAAGTCTGTAGTGCCTGCCAGACGGTAGCAGAGTGAAAAGGTGGTGAGATGGGTGAGTTCTGTCCTTTATGATGCTGCTGGCTCTGCGGAGGCAGCGTGTTGTGAAGATGTCATCCAGTGTGGGTAGTGGGAGTCCAATGATGTCTTAATCAGTCCCTGGAGATTTCTGCAGTCACTTCCTGTGCAGTTCGAGAGAGTTGCTACAAACAAAAAGATTTCTGAATATGTGAATATCAATTGAAAATAAAGTTTCCAAAGATCCCATATTACTCAGAATGCACTTTTTTTTTCTCGTTCTCCATTTTAAGTAAATGAGTTTGTAAACACGCTGTTTAGATCTGGCTCCCTTTGTGATGTCATAAGGAGATTTGTTGATCATGTGATGTCCTCCTGACTGTCACCGCCCACTGAAAACCTCGAAACCACGAAATTTAATCTATGAACAATTTTTTAATTCTCATTCTATATTTGTTTTTTTAACTATAACTGCTATATTACTCAACATTTAAACGTGACATTTTATCCTCTTCGTTTATGGGTTGAGCCTTTATAGAAACGGTCGAGCCGCTCCCGCCATTAAAAACTCATGAACCTCTATGAGACGGTGCTTCCTGCCATTGTTTTTTCCTCTCAAACGCCCACTCCCAGTGACACAAAGATGTGAAAGGCAAGAGAGAAGCAGATTGTTTCTGTTCCTATAAAATGGAGCATTCAGATAGAGACTGACCGACTGTCTCTAAAAAAGGTCCAGTACCAAAGAAATTTCAAATTATTTCTAATAGCTGAATCCTATGCACCTGTATCTGACGGCTAAAACTCACCGGGAGCGTTTGTGTCGCGATCCAGCTGCGACATGACTGCACACTCTAGCTAATGCTTTAAATCCCACCAGAAGCACTGCAGCATGTTTCAGAGACCCCTCAGTGCCCCACTCCGCTAAAGATACGTGCCAGGTGTATTTTCTATAGAAGCCACGGCTGCGTTAAGCAGCACAGAGCAGATGAGGTGAGCAGGAAGGCAGACAAACAAACAGCAAAGAGAGTCTGGTCAGTTTTCATGATAAAAGCCCCTGTGCAGACTTTTATATTCATATAGACATTTATGGTCTTATATATCTACATCAATATCATTTTCTAATTGGTCTCACCAATCAGAAGTTAACCGGTCAGAGGGTTTTTAACACCATGGATGACGACAGGTTTGTCTTGGATGTGGAGAAACACTTTCACTTTAACCCGCTGCCTGTGACTACAGGACAACAAAATAGTAAATACGCACAAGGATCATATTTAAACCAGACAAAATAAGAAATGTAGCCCACACACTGCTGCCAAGGACTGTTTACATGGTGAGAAAGCCCACTATAATGGCTGAAGTAAGAGGTTTTGAGCTAGATATACTAACAGAAGGAAAGGTTGCTGTTCCAATAACTCCACATGACAACCGTTTAAGTGCTTTCACCTCACTTCCACTGGGATTATAATGTCTGTGTGCATGTGTGTGTGTGTGTGTGTGTGTGTGTGTGTGTGTGTGTGTGTGTGTGTGTGTGTGTTGTGTTCCTATGTGTGTTTATCTGAGTGTGTACTGTATGTGTCACAGCAGGATCTCCATTTTGCTCCCAGTGTGCATCTCCGGTGTTGGAGGAAGACCTTTAGCTATAAACCAGCTCCTCATGGTTCCAGCGTGTAAATATTAAGTATGGCTCTCACACACACACACACACGCAGAGATTGACACACTCACAGGCACTGTGTGTTCACCACGGTTGTTATGGTAGCAAAGATCAAACCATTATGACAGTCAACTGGCCCTATTAATAGAAAATAGTGATTATGGCCACTGAGAACGTTCCATTCTGATTGGCTTGCAGGTGAACATTAAGTTTTGGTAACCACGCAGAATAAACATACATCTATAATGCAGGTGTTTGTTTGCAGTTCTCAATGAATGTGCCAGTATTTAACTGTAGTTAAATGGCGCTTTTCCACTAGTACCTACTCGACTTGACTCGACACGGTTTGGTTGGTTTTCCATTACAACTGAGGTCATCATAGCAAGGTGGGCCGAAACTCCTCTGATGTCATTTGTATGCGACACAACACACAGCACAACTAAGAACTCGTTGGACCACGCTGTTGGTTTACGTGCTGCCATTTTCCACGTTTCACTTTTCGCTAAATGATAAAAACGCCCGGTCTCTGTTTCCAGGGTTTTAAAAATGGCGGCCTTGATTTTTGTGAACGAGTCGCTCTCGTGACTCATCCAGTGGCGTCACTCCCTGGCCAATCAGTGGCCTGCAGTATGTTGACGTCACATTTTCAGCTCGACTCAGCTCGCTTGGAACCCCGGCCGAGGAGGTACTAAAATAGTACCTGGTACCAGCCAGGTACTATCACCTGGTGGAAAACCAGAAAGACCGAGGCGAGTCGAGCCGAGCCGAGTAGGTACTAGTGGAAAAGCACCAAAAGTGTCCTGTCCCCTGTCCGTCCTCACTGCCCAGTATCACTATACACCATCAGCTGCATTCTAAGTGATGCTCACAAGGCTTTTGTTGTTTTAGTTGACTCACCGTCAGGCTAAATAAGATGAGGCCAAAGCAGCAGCCTGTGAATGTCTCAGCAGTGTTATCAGAACATGGGGAGCAGCAGACGCTCCAGCAGCTTATCATCACTACGATGATGATGATGATGATGATGATGAACACAAATCAAGGGTGATAGCAAGATTAACAGTCGGCTAAATTTCAGGGTGCTTGCTTTTAAATGTTTGTCACAAATGTTCTTACAGAGATTGCATGCGTGTTCACTTTAGCACTCAGAAAGGTCACCCGACTTTTGTCCTGCTGCACAGCTGTATTGTTACACCTCAGTAGCTCCGTCACCTTTTATCCCTCCTAGTATTTGCTTTTTGTGTTTAAGTCAATTCTTTATTGATGCTCCACAGAGGAGGAGTGAGACAACAGTAGTCAGCATGAACTCAGTTCTGAAAGGCTGCCTCCTAAGATCAGTCAATCCTTCAAAATGCCCGAAAAGACACAGATTTTCTGTTTCAAGTTGTTTCACATTTACCTCCTTCAAAGCTTTTAGAAAAGCTTCAGAAACCATCTTGATCTCATAGAAATACTTGGTATGACCTCAGCTTCCTAACAATCTCAATGGAAGTCAACAGCCCATAGACGTTTGTGAAATAGTCGTGAAATTTAATCTTTTGATTCGTGTCCCTGAGCACGATTTTCAAATGAACATATTTCAATGGGAATGTCTTTCTATCAGCATCACGTCTTTTTCTGTCAGTGGGATTCTATAGAACCAGGGATCATAGAAGCTGTGCTCTCATTTCTCATTTTATGTTCGATGTGTTATGTTTTGTATGTTTTTAACCCTAGAACACTAATGTCACTATTGTGGTCACGTGATTTTCATTGTGTGTCTTTTTTTCGTTACATTTTTCAATCATTTAGAGCCTTTTTATAGGGCCCCCCCGTGATCCCTTTTTTCGTTTTTTGAGACGTATAGGGGAAAAATAAAAGAAGAGTACTTCAGTTTGTCATGTATTGTTGTACTGTGCTATGACCATCCATTTAATCCTTTATCCTGTTCTTTTCTCCTGAAAATATGCCATCACTTCCTGTTAAACATTTCTCAACATAAAAGCGTCCATAAAAGTGTCCTTGACAGCTCAACAATACGGTGCATGTCCGTCATGGCCATCAGTCTGAATCCTCCTCGATTATAATAATCAAAAATAACTGATAGAATCGATCATTCTAATAATCAATCAAGTTTTTTCATCCATTATCCATAGAGGAAGTGATATCATTGCCCATGAGCACTAAAAACATTTATTATTACTATGATACTATTATATTGTTAAGGTTAGGGTTAGGGTTACATACGAAATGTATTCATCATCTCATCATCATCTAGATGAGTGTTATTATTAATTTGGCTGTACAGGATATGTATGTATGTGTATATTTGATATATGATATATTTTATAGATATATATCTTTTTACAAACCCACTTTGTAAACTGTAAGAATTGCATCTCAAATCCTCATTTTCTAGAATACTAGCTTAATATATCTGACATAAACCAATATGTTTGTTTTTTTTCATAATATACTGTAGATCATCCAGATGCAAAGTTATTACTAATTCGGCTGTACTACATATGTGATATATTCAGTAGATTTATGACCCTATTTGCAACCCTAAACTGAAAACTACAACTGTGGTGTTGATTTGTATTAAATTGCACGGGTAGGCTCAAGGGAACTGTGGCTTTTTAAGAATTTGTACGTTTCTCTTTCCCCTAAATAAATACTGAACTGAGAGAACACAGAGGAGTTTAAGGGGATGCTAATGATGGAGGTTAGGTTAATTGGTGTGAGTGTGAGCATGAACGGTTCTTTCTATGTGATTGAGTACACCCAATTACACGGCCAACACAACAAGGAAGTTCATTTCATGTTAAAAATCCTCAGCCACAGGTTCTACTTGATATGAAATTAAATTAGATGATGCTTGCAGATGCTTGCAGAAGCTCAGGGGTAGTGACGCCACTTCCACGATGAAAAATGAAAAAACTTGCTTGTTATTAGAATTGAGGAGGAAATAATTCAAACTGATGGCTGTGTTATTGAGCTGTCATGTTTTTATGTTTAACAGGAGAGCAGTGACAGTGAGGAAAAGTGGAGCATCTCCACTTCCATAGAAGCCTTCTGCTATCAAAAATTGACACAAAACGTATTTGAGATCTGAGATCAGGTTGTCAGAGATGGTCAGAGAGGTTTATATCTGACAAAAGCATCCTTATAAAGTAGGATGTCATAATATATGTCCTCCTGTGTTATTTTACTGTTTTGGTATACTGTGAATAATTAATGTTTCTTGACTCCCAGTTCCACATGTCAAGTCTGCTTCAAAAGGAAGTTTCATGAAAGTGGATATGAATTGTCTTTTTGTCAAGTCTTCAAGATTCTTCAAGTCTTCTTGCTTGCTTCTTGGTTATTGCTGGAATAGTTTTCCAATATAGTTTTATGATGATCCTCTCTTTTATGTTTTGTTTTGCAAATCAATGCCACGCCACTACGTTTCAATAGCAAACCATTTTCAATTTTAGTTTCAAGAAGAGTTTGCAACACATATCACTATGTCAATTCTTATTATATCTCTGTTGTATCATGCAGATAGAGAGTTTACACCTGTGACACTGCCATGGTGATTGATGCCATTGAAAATCACACCTGGTACTTCTTAGCTGTTGTTTGCTGACACTTCTACCTGCTCCTGGTGACAATGAAAAGGAAAGAGCTTTAAACGTTGAATACTTCAGCCCTTACATGGAGTAATGAGTGCTGAATTATTCTTAGGAGAAAGCGTTGATTGATGAGTTATTTATTGGCTTTTGAAGCTCCTAAAGTACAATTTATCAGAGAATTCCTTTTGCCTTTAAGAGAGTTGAAAAGGAACACAGAGGAATTTGAAGCACTTGTTTGGCAATAACATGGTAAAATATGAGGAATGTGTGGATGTGAGTGTGTTTGAAAGAGACATTTGAATAGTTAATCAAACAAGAAAGGCACTCAGAGGGTGCAGACCTTCACCAAAGCCAAGAGTCCAAGTGCAATCACTGTATGTGTCTGAATATTATTATAAAACTATGAGTATAAATGATGTCAAAACATGGCTATGCTTAGTTAAAGCATCGCCATCTCAGCTAAATTAGAGAGATGGCACATAATTACAACATAATTACATTTGTAAAAACAAAAAAAAAAACAGAAAGCACACTATCATGTACATGTGTACAGATATCAAATGCTCAGACTAAAATAACATTATCAACGTGGCAGCTAGTGATTCTGTGTGTGTTATGCTACCAAACAATAACCTATAAATAGGCTTAGTTTAGTTATATTGACTAGGAAAAAATGTGCATGTATTACATACCTGCTGCATTTGTTTCTACGGTGATGTTCGACGTGGCGGTTGTGTTTCGTCGTGTGCTTAATTGCTATTCACTGACGGCTGTGTAACAGTATGGTTAATATTATTGCTTGTTTGTGAGTCGGATCCAGATCTGCTCCAAAATGGAGTGGGCTGTTCTTTGGCCCATGCCACACCCTTCCACCATGTTTCATGAAAATCAGGCCAGTAGTTATTTTATGTAATCCTGCTGACAAACAGACAAACAAATGGCCCCAAAACCACAACCTCTTTGGCAGAGGTAATTAAACTTGCATCCTCAATCTTTTTAAATAAAAAAATCCCCTTCTGTGTTTTCTCCTCAGACATGGAAATGTTTTATGATCTTTCTTAAATTATCATGTTGTAAAATACATTTCCCCCTCTGTGAATGCACATGTTAAAGATAAATGTGTTTTGTTTACATTTGGATTAAGGATTAAGCCTTTTATTAATGTGAGGCACCAACCCATGGAAAAATCCTGTTATTATAAAAAAAAAAAAAATCAATTACCATAATACCCTCAGCAAAAAGTTAAACCTCAGCAAACCAACGTTCCAATTACCTCCTGGTAGAAATGGGAGAACATTAATGCATTTGCTGCACATCAAAGGCATTTTTCTCCTCTTCTCTCCTGAATCTCTTCCTCCCTTCACAGATGTGACACCTTTACTTTAGAGCTCACTCTGTATTCTACAGTACATCTCGGGCATTCATTTCACCTCCATCCTCCACAGCTACTCCAAAGACAGAGATTAATGGAGGTTATCATGCCACGCAATTATCTAATAATCTCACTGCTTTGATGATCAGCAGGAATTGCAACATTTAGTTCTGCTATCTGCTTAGATTTGTTCATCGTTTAACATCATCAGAAAACCTTAATGTGGAAAAGATGAAATTTGCAACCACTGAATACCAGTCAATCAAGCAATACTGCCCCTAACCATACTCCTCCTTCAGCAGTCACATCACGGGAGGAAAAACTAGCCTGTTGCAAAAGAATTGATATTGACTTATTTTGAAAAAAAAATTCTGGATAGTTCTTTCAAGTGTGTTGGAGGTGTCCTCAAGGACGCTCAGCTTCATCCAAGTCAAGCGTCAAGTCCTTGAGGACAACTCGGGTCAAATTCTTAGTCCTTGAGGTAAAGTCGTGTCTCAAGCACTTCAGGACAAGTTACGGGTCTTTGAGGAAAAGTCAAATGCAGTCACAAGGTCTTTGGAACAAGTCAAGTCAAGTCTCAAGCCTTTCAAGACAAGTAAAATGTCAGGTCCTTGCACACAGCTGAAGTCAAGTTACAAGTCTCTGAAGACAAGTGAAGTCGTTGAGCAAGGTCATTTCTAGCTTTTTGGGGGGCCTTATTTTGTGAGACTATGGTGGAGGGACTCTAACTTTTTAACTAATTTTATAAGGGAAAGATTTATTTCTCTCTTTCAGATTCAAATCAACATCTCAAGTTGACCCCAGCCATTTAAAACTACAGAAAGTGACTTAAAACACACTGGGGCTTCCCTTTCATCAATTAACTCTTGTAAACTTAGAGGACTGACTGAAACTACATTATAACATCTCGCAAAGGCAAATAAATGAGATAATAAATGTGTGTGTGTGTGTGTATGTATATATGTATATATGTGTATGTATGTATATATATGTGTGTGTGTGCGTGTGTGTGTGTGTGTGTGTGTATATATATATATATATATTTGTTTCATGGTTCTCAGACGGTTTAAGTTCTGTTGTGGAAAAAATGGAAAAACTAATAAAAAGTGAGTTACAAAAAAAATAATAATTAGTACAGCTGAATTAGTGATAACACTGAATCTACATGATCTATTTAAAAAGATATTGAATTTGCTGATTTATCTAAGTTACTATTCTAGAAAATTAGGTTTGGGGATGGCAATTGTTACACTTTACAAAGTGGGGTTGTATTAGTAATTACACCACATCTAGATGATAGATGATTTCATTCAGTAATGAAAATGTCAGTAATGTAGACTGATAAAACAAAGAGAGGAAAACAAGGATACAATCTTGTGGTTAAATGTTGAATAATGTGGTGGTTATAGTTTAAAAAGGAATATAAAATGAGAACTAACAGTACAGCTTCTGTACAGGTCAGACAGGAAAAACGTTGTGATATAAACACGAAAAGATAATCCCATAGAAATAAATCGGTTTGAAACTTCAGGAACTCTGAAAGAAATTTGTGTCCACAGACAGGAATTCATAGATTAAAATTTCATGACTATTTCACAAACTTCCGGACTCGGTTGGATTAGCTCTAATCATAGCCAACATTAACTACCCCCTTCTTCCCCAAACCACTTGCTAGCTTAGCTAAATGTAGAATAGCAGGCTAACTGGTGAAATACATTCTCCATAAAATGTGCTAAAGGTGAAATAAAAAACTGATTGTCTTACCTTTGCTCTGTGAGCATTTATCTTCTTCAGGTTTGTTCTTTTATCTGAGCCAGAGGGGGTGCATCCTTTTTGTCAGCATGTCGCTTTCATCGCCACCATTAGTCTCCTAGTTATTCTCCCCTCTGACATGCTGCTGACTGTCTAATCATATCTTCAATCTGGGTCATCGGTCAATCATGTCCAGACATCAGTCATTGCATGAGAGTCTAATGGTGACTCAGGGGTTAATTTGCTCTGCTGACACAGCTCCCCTTTTCATCCACTCTACGCACAAGGGCACATGGCTACCAAGAGAGACTGGTAGCCAAGTGCAGCGGAGCTATGCAGCTGCATCGTTCATGTATAGCAATAAGCAATAAGCATCTAATAAAGTCAAGTTGCAAGTCTCTTAGGATAAGTTAAGACAAGTCATGCGTCTCACAGAATTCAAATCAAGTGATCAAGTAGCTAGTTCTTTAGAACAAGTCAAGTGTCGAGCCCTTGAGGAAAAGACAACTCACAAGTCAGTGCGGACAAATCAAGTCACGTTAAAAGACAAATAGTCTCAAACCCTAAGAACAAGTCAAATCCAGTCACAAACCACAGTGCTAAAGTGGTGAGCACTTGAGTCGCACACCTCTCACTTCATTAGAAATAGGTGCAAACCCTCATTCATTCATGTACTTGAGAAGAGGAAACACAGTCATCCCAGTGGACAGAAAAACATATGATGCAATCCTGCCGTCTGTCCCAGGAACCCCATCACAAGTCTTCCGTCTCTCCCCCAT
This sequence comes from Pempheris klunzingeri, assembly GCF_042242105.1. NCBI lineage: Eukaryota > Metazoa > Chordata > Actinopteri > Acropomatiformes > Pempheridae > Pempheris > Pempheris klunzingeri. Next base: position 21,503,451 of record NC_092029.1, on the reverse strand, counting down.
TCCTTCTGCTTCTCTGCACTGTCATCTGTCAAAGAAAGCACAAAGTGACACACTAGATAGGGAAGAACGAAAGATGCTATTTTTGCATATTGTTCTGAGGAGGATTGGTGTGTGTGTGTGTGTGTGTGTGTGTGTGTGTGTGTGTGTGTGTGTGTGTGTGTCCCTGTCTCCAGCTGCTGACTCATGGCTCTGATAGCAGCCAGTGAAGCAGCAGAAATACAGAGCCACAATCACAAACAAGGATATCCTTCAACTACAGTTACACATCTTTTAAATTTAGCCTCAATTCATCATCTTATTTCCAAAAGCCAAGACAGACATCTGTCAGCTCTATAAACATCCTCTCGATGTAAATGGCCTCTCAGCTAAATAAGATCAAGTTAACAACACTGTGATGAGCCTGAACTGAGATGAACTCAGAAAATCTGATGTAAACTGAGATCAGTTTGAAAGATTAACACAGCATTTTATCAAATGTGTTGACTGACAGCATGTAGAGAGAGCTAGTGTGACTTAACAGTGATAATGTCATTAATTTGTTAGTTTACACCAACATATGTGTTATGACACAAGGAGTAAGGTACTTGAGTGACTCAGATTGTTGGTCCAGTTTACTGAGAAGAAGCAGAATAAATCAATAATCAGTATTGGGGAAGCCACAACAGCTCTCTGGCTGAGAAGGGTTATGTGATGTCTGATGAAATATAGTACAGAGTTGGGAGGAAATCAGAAGTAGTGTAAGTTTGCTAAACATCAGCGGGCTTCTGGTCGTGAGCTGAGTCATGAAAGTGCAAGAAATGCCTTCAGTGTTATATCAAATTCTGACGCACAGAAACTTTAGCAGTCAGGCTGTTGGAAATGTTTTCTTCCTTAATTTTGAACTCTTTGTTCATGTCATGTCACTTTGTGTCGATGGCGACGGCTGCAGGAAGTGATTTCCCATATTGGGAAGCACTGTCACAAACCAATGTCACAAAATGCCCATAGGTTAAAATTAATAAAACATAGAAACTCCATGCTTTTATTGAGTACCAAAGGTCGTTGTTCACAATGGGGGGAAAGAGATATACAGAAAAACTCAAAACTGGCTTGAGAACCTCTGTTTGTGGTTGGGACAGGATACTGCTTACATTAACAATCGCTTATATGTTGTGATTTTCTATTTATACCATTTATACCATCGTCCCACTGTAATATCATCTATACTAGCACAGTACAGGCTTTCCTCCAGCTTGTCCATTCTGCTCTTGGGGGTTTCTGAAAAAGATGTACGATTTTTTTGTGTGTTCACCCACAGCATACATACTTAAAACTTTGCTAAACCAGTGTTACAGTTCTTAAAGAACTCTGGTATTTTTAAACCTAGGCTCTATTTTGCTATTTGGGCTTGAAACGACTGGTAGGTACAAAAGTGTTGGAATTGGTCCAGTAGATCACCTCAGCCTGCAGCCACCAAACGGGCCGCAGGCAGCATCGTGATCCCATGGGGCAACTGCTCCTGATCACAGTAGGTCTGTTTAAAGTGCACTGACAGGCTCAGAGTGTTATTGTAAGTGTGTGACAGCATTGCGGTAAGGATCCCTACAGAGAGAGACCTGGAAGATCCTTTTGGTTTAACCAGAGACCAAAGCCACCAGACTCCACTGATAAAAACAGTGATTTTACCTTCGTGGTATTTCACAGTTAGTTTGGATCCAGCACAATATTTGTGTAACAAACAATAACACGAGCAAAGGTTTGTCTATTTTATTGCACTTGTTGTAGACTTTTTAATAAATAAAGGAATGACAAGATCATCCTTCTTATTTGTCATCTAGTGTAAAGTTCAACATATTTAAGTACATGCATTGACTCACAAGTTTATTGAGGTCTAATGCAATCCAATACAACAGTCCTGTATCAAATAGTACCTTCGTGATGGTCTGAATTTTAGGACATCCCTTTTAGGCTGCAGTTAGTGGTGGTTTTATTAGATTGCATTGTCCTGAGTTGTAAAAGTGGGCAAAATTAAGTAGAAAATCCTTTCAGCATAACTCAGTGACCCTGGTTCTTGGAACATGTCCGTGCATTTAGTGGACATTGAACAGGATTTGTTTGGAAATAGAGCTTTACATCACCTGGGACCAGTATCACAAGAGACTAGATAACTCTAATGCAAAATACAGTGCTGTGAAAAAGTATTTGCCCCCTTACAGATTTCTTCTGTTTTTGCTTTATTGTCACACTTAGATGTTTCAGATCAACAAATTTTAATATCACACAAAGATAACCTGAGTAAATACAAAAAGCAGTTTTTAAATGATGATTTCATTTATTAAGGGAAAAAAGCTGTTCAAACCAACCTGTCCCTATGTGAAAAAGTAATTGCCCCCTCCTTGTTAAATCATGAATTAACTGTGATTAACCACATTTTTGAAAGATGAGTTCAATTTCACTAGCCACACCCAGGCCTGATTACTGCCAGAGCTGTAGAATCAAGAAATCACTTAAATAGACAACATGAAGTAGGCTAAAAGATCTCAAAATGCAACACATCATGCCCCGATCTAAAGCAATTCAAGAACAGACAAGAAACATAGCCATTGACATCTATCAGTCTGGAACGGGTTACAAAGCCATTTCTAAGGCTTTGGGACTCCAGCGAACCACAGTGAGAGCCATTATCCACGAATGGAGATAACATGGAGCAGTGGTGAACCTTCCCAGGGGTGGCCGGCCTACCAAAATGACTCCAAGAGTGCATCGACGTCTCATGCAGGAGGTCACAAAAGAACCCCGAACAACATCTAAAGCACTGCAGGCCTCACTTGCCTCAGTTAAGGTCAGTGTTCATGATTCAACAATAAGAAAGAGACTGGGCAAAAATGGCCTCCATGGGAGAGTTCCAAGGTGAAAACCACTGCTGACCAAAAAGAACACAAAGGCACATCTCACATTTGCTAAAAAACATCTCGATGATCCCCCACACTTTTGGGAAAATATTCTGTGGACTGACAGGACAAAAGTGGAACTTTTTGGAAGGTGTGTGTCCTGTTACATCTGGCGTAAAACTAACACAGCATTTCGGAGAAAGAACATCATACCGACAGTCAAACATGGTGGTGGTAGTGTGATGGTCTGGGGCTGCTTTGCTGCTTCAGGACCTGGACAACTTGCCGTAATTGATGGAACCATGAATTCTGCTCTCTACCAGAAAACCCTGAAGGAGAATGTCCGGCCATCAGTTCGTGACCTTAAGCACAAGCGCACTTGGGTTGTGCAGCAGGACAATGATCCGAAGCACACCAGCAAGTCCACCTCCGAATAGCTCAAAAAAAACAAAGTGAAGGTTTTGGAGTGACCAAGTCAAAGTCCGGACTTAAATCCGATTGAGATGCTGTGGCATGACCTTAAACAGGCCATTCATGCTCGAAAACCCTCCAATGTGGCTGAATTAAGACAATTCTGCAAAGAAGAGTGGGCCAAAATTCCCCCACAGTGATGTGAAAGACTCATCGCCAGTTACTGCAAACGCTTGATTGCAGTTGTTGCCACCAGGGTTGGCACAACCAGTTATTAGGTTTAGGGGGCAATTATCATCATTTAAAAACTGCTTTTTGTGTTTACTCAGGTTATCTTTGTCTGATATTAAAATTTGTTTGATGATCTGAAACATCTAAGTGTGACAAAAAAGCAAAAACAGAAGAAATCTGTAGGGGGCAAATACTTTTTCACACCACTGTGCGTTTGGGAGATTCCTAAGGACAAGCTAAAACCTGCAAAGACTGAACAGTGCACACACAAGTTGTTCCACCAACTTGCACAGATTGAGTAGTCTTTGCCAGTCAGGAAGGAGCATAATCCTTCAGACTACACTAGAATACACCGGACGACACACTGGACCCCTGGTCAGTCACCACCAGAGTTCTGACGGTATTAACCCTGTATATCCTATGCGAGCGCCAGTTGTTGCGTGTTCTTGTACCAACAGAAATATAGACAGCAACAATCACCTTGTGCTGTTCTAATGCACGTCATTGGTCACCGACACCAGTCACAAACGTCCACCACGTTTTTAAAATAATCTTTATGAGAACAACTTCAAAATAAGCATCTTTATAGATCATATACTATACACTGGATCGTTCCACTCCACTCATTTTTCTTAGTAGCTGGTGACATTTTCTGCTGGAGAGAAGGAATCTGAGTGGTTTGTTTGCTCTGAGCCTCATTGTTTAGTTAGAAAAGAATTAGTTACCAAGAATTCATAGCAATTTAGTTCTACTTTAGATTAGATTAGATTAGATTAGATTAGATTAGATTCAACTTTATTGTCATTACACTTGTACAGTACAAGGCAATAAAATGCAGTTTGGCATCTAACCAGAAGTGCAATTAGTAGCAAGTGCAAAAATATATAAAGAGTATGTACAGAATATACAGAGTAAGGATGTTTACAGATACTATATACAGATTAGTGCTATGGACATGTGTGCTGTGCCCTCATTTATATGCTGCAGAGGGCATACACACATCTGGACACCCCTGATGCATCTGTAAGGATTACATTTTTCGATTTTTCAAGTGCCTTCAACACCATTCAGCCCAGATTACTAGGGAAGAAGATGGAGAAGATGAATGTGGATCCAGCACTGGTACGGTGGTGTATGGATTACCTTCTCCTCAGACCACAGTACGTGCGATTTCAGGGCAGTGTCTCAAGCACCATCCTGAGCAGCACTGGGGCCCCACAAGGAACGGTACTGGCTCCATTCCTATTCACTATCTACACAACGGATTTCCAGCACAACACCAACAGCTGTTTTATGCAGAAATTTTCAGATGACACTGCTGTTGTTGGCCTCATCAAAGGGGATGATGATGATGACTACAGACACACAATTAACAACTTTGTGGAGTGCCTCCATCTCAATACCGAAAAAACAAAGGAGATAGTTGTGGATTTCAGGAGGAAAAGGAGGAGGACCCAACCAACGCCAATCACCATCAGGGGCACCGAGGTGGAGGTGGTCACCAACCACAGGTACCTTGGTGTGCATCTCGACAGTGATCTGACCTGGAGGAGTCATATGGAGGCAGTGTATAGGAAGGGACAAAGCCGTCTTTATTTCCTAAGGCGGCTTAGGTGATTCAACATCTGCCAATCCCTGCTGTGCAGTGTCTACCATTCGGTGGTGGCTGGGGCTCTGTTTTTTGCTTTGGCCTGCTGGGGAGAAGGAGCCCGCACTGCGGACAAAAACAGGCTGAACAAGCTGATCAGGAAGGCTGGCTCAGTGGTCGGACCTGAGCAACAAACAGTCCAGCAGGTGGCAGAGGTCAGAACTCTGAGCAAATTAGGCTCAATAATGGCCAACACTGCACACCCACTCCACGCCCTGAGGGTGATCAATAGCAGCGCCTTCAGTCAGAGACTGATTGCACCAAGGTGCAATTCTGAGAGATACAGGAAGTCTTTTTTTACCAGCTGCTATATGGTTTTATAATGGAAAAAAATAACTTTGCACCTCTTTTTATCTATTTATTGTATTTGAACTGTGTGGTGTTATGACGCTTTTGCATTTTTATATCTGCTTGCACTTTTTTAGTACTTATTTATCGTATTTTTAACTTAGTAAGTATGGAAGATACCTGAGGTAATGTGTGATGTATGTCTGCCTGGAATGCTGCCGTGTCACTATAATTTCCTGTAAAGCATCTATCTATCTATCTATCTATCTATCTATCTATCTATCTATCTATCTATCTATCTATCTATCTATCTATCTATCTATCTATCTAGTAGACATAATATATGGTTATATGGATGAATGAATGAATGAATGAATGAATATAGACATGATATACAGGTTGTATAAATATAATATACAGATTAGGTTAAGAGTGGAATATACATATAATACAGGTGTACACAGGTTGAGGTGATATAACATACTACACAGATTTAAATACTATATATATGTTCATATTTATAGATGGGACAGTATGTAGTGATGTGTAGGGGCAGGGGGGTCAGCAGGGGGGCAGAGTTCAGTTGGGAGACAGCTCTGGGGAAAAAGCTGTTCCTCAGTCTGCTGGTCCTGGTTCGGAGGCTCCTGAAGCGCCTGACGGAGGGTAAGAGGACAAACAGTTTATGGGCAGGGTGGGAGGAGTCCTCGAGGATGCTACGAGCTCGACGCAGACAGCATTTCCTCTGGATGTCCTCAATGGCTGGAAGAGGAGTTCTTGTGATACGTTGGGCAGTTTTCACCACCCGCTGTAGCATCTTACGGTCTGCGACAGAGCAGTTCCCATACCAGACAGTGACACAGCTGGTCAGGATGCTCTCAATCGCACACCGGTAGAAGTTCACCAGTACGCTTGAGGACAGGTGGTGTCTCTTCAGTGTCCTCAGGAAGAAGAGGCGTTGGTGAGCCTTCTTAACCAGGTTGGAGGTGTTAGTGGACCAGGAGAGGTTCTCAGAGATGTGGGTCCCCAGGAACTTGAAGCTGGAGACACATTCCACAGCCATCCCGTTGATGTAAATGGGGTTGTGTGCGTTTCCACTCTCCCTCCTGAAGTCAATGATGAGCTCCTTAGTCTTGCTGGTGTTAAGGAGCAGGTTATTGTCAGCACACCAAGCGGCCAGATGCTGTACCTCCTCCCTGTAGGCTGTCTCATCGTTGTTGCTGATGAGGCTGATCACCGTTGTGTCGTCCGCAAACTTGATGATGGAGTTGGATCCATGTACAGGTCTGCAGTCGTGGGAGCCAAGAACTAGACAACTTTGTGCAACCGATGGCGTCTGAAGTCACACAAAGGTGTGTGAGTGGATGTCTTGTTTAAGCAAGAAAATGATGTAATGGAGGTAAAACCCAAAGACTCACACTCATCACAAATTAAAAACCAAAGTATGAAAGGCAGTCCATAATGATGCCATGCTGCCATTTTGTTTAAGACAAGCTCAGATGGTGGAGGCCACGGCAGAACGCCTGCAGGACCGTGAACACAGTGATTAAAGCCGACTTCAGTCTGGCTCTGCAGGAGCTAATGAGAGTTCATGGAACTTGTGGGTTTATCACTCACTGTGCTGCACTGATTTGTCTCTTCTTTTTACACTTTCAGAGGACACGCGCTAGCTAAATGTATTTGTCTCTGAGCGCCGGTGCTTGTGTGTGTCCGTGTAATAGATGGTACGATCATTTGTCAAGTGTTCACAGTTCATTAGAGAGAAGTTGGAGAGAGGTGCCCTCTGCACATTTGGAAATGAGAGGGGGGGGGGGTCTTACTGGTTCGGAGATATCAACCATGAAAGTAATGCTGAATGAACACACACACACAGTGACGTTAACATACATGCAGTACACATGTACATTTACAGACGTTAATATATGGATACACATTCCACACACTAACTCACAACAAGCTCAGATTTGAATGAATATTTTTCATCAAAGTACTGTGATGCAGAAACACCAGTGAAGATGGTAACTTGGTAACTCGATTACACAGAAATACACACATATACACAGCTGATAATAGAAACAGAGAGGGACAGGAAACTCACTACAAATTATTCTCATGAAGCATGACACATCCATTTGACATCTCACCATGAAAAAAGTGCTTAAGCAATCACAGTCTTGGCTGGCCAACATCAGAGCTGCTAATACATTTTCTATGGGGCTCACTGGCACATCCCCACACCCTCCAGTATCTGTCCTCATTTCAAAGAGGACTGGAAGACACGGAGAGATTGAGGGAGAGAGACAGAGGAGAAGGTGGGGGGAAGGAGACAGCAGATAGGAGGAAGAAATCAATGATGGAGAAATGAAAAAATACAGAAACCATAACCTGACTGAATTCTTTTCCTTTGGAGATATCTAGCGTTTTCCCAAAGTATGCATTATGGAATACTTTGAATGTCTCATGGATTTAATTAAGAATCAAGTGAAATACTGGTGCTGGATGCTGATGGTGGAAGGAATTCTCCTCAGCACATATAAAGTGATGAAACATGAGCGTGATAGCGAACCTTCTCCTAAACAGCCACAAATTAGCTCTGCATGTACAGACACACTCAGCCCCTATGATAAGATGAAGTCTGTGTTCTATGTCCTCTTTGCATTCAGATACAGTCCATAGCTAAAAAAACAGAAAAAATGTACAGTAATACATTTGTATTTTACCTTATAAACCCGTCTGCTGTCTAGTTTCCAAAGATGCAAAATATGGGTGACCTGCTAATCATTAACACTGAACAGGAACAGGTAGTGGACAATTCCAGCACAGCTAATTAAAAAAGAGATCAGTTTATAGGAGTCATGTGATTGAAATCATCTTACTCACTCATTTAGAACTGTATTTTTGACTCCGGAGCAGAGCAGCACTAGGCTGACTGTTATGACAGATGTAGAGGAGGAGAGTGAATGTCAGCAATGTCATTTCACGTGTACAGAATAGCAACCTTAATGGCTTTTTGGCTGCTTGGAGGCAGTGGAACACTGGCATATTGCTAGCAAACAGTTAACTGTGTGCACATCCAGTAAATACAGGGCTACATGTGCATTCATTCTAAGCCATTTTCCTGGTAATCTGACAAATATGAGTCTAATATTCACTCTATTTTGGTCTCTGCCAAATCCTTAGACTCAGTGTACATTTGGATCTTTAGCTAGTACATCTTCACCATCTCGCTAAGTTTGTGATTTTTTGTGAGGCGCACAATGAGTTCAGAGCTTTCTCACTGAAAACAAGGCTAACAAATGCTTTGGGCTGAGAAAACCAAAACAATGAGATGAAACGCTTCTCAAAGCTAAGGGAAGCAAAATGTTTTGATATTGGTCCAATAGATTGCCTCAGCCTGCAGTTCTGAAAGGGCTGTGAACAGCCTACACCGGCTGTAATAACTGTTTTTGGCACTGACAGGTTCAGATTATTTGAAGTGTATGACCACCAGACTCCATTGACAAAAACAGTAAGTTTTACCTTGTAGGATACCGGAGTTGCTGGTCTACCACTGCCTCAGTTGGTAGGTTTGTTTATGTTGTTGTGTGTCACAAATATAGGGTGTGATCGTAAGACTAAGACTTAGACAGGTTGTCAGGGCCTTTGAGTCCATCTTAAAAGACAGGGGAAGAGTTTAACAAGAGTTGTCAGGCTTTGATGAAGAAAAGCAACCGTTGGCTTACGCTGAGGACGTCTGCGAAAAGAGCCAACTGCAGCAAATTGTAGGTCTCAGTTCTTTCACTTCTCCATTGTTGAGCGTGAGCTTGTATCCTGAGATGATCTATGGTCACACCAGCACAGTTGTTCTCCCCTCTGTGATGAGAGAGAAATATCAAATTATCTTCAGTGTGTGTGATTGTTGAAATTGCGTTGCTATAGAATTAAAAAACTAGAGCTTGGAAACTCTACGTGTGGAAATCCAGCATTCTCCCCTCGGATGGCCTCTGGATCATCACAAAAGTCCCACAAGGTAATCGACTGATATTTTTACGTGATTTAGACTCTATTCACTAGATGGAAAAAAGGCACATTTGCTAACCATTCGTCAGCATACTTGTGCTTTTTCAGGATTAAGTGCTTTGACACGCAGACTACTATGAGTCTGGTGGTATTGATGGTGTTTGTCACAGAGTCAATCGTTTGGTGGAATGACAGCGTTCCACGGCCTCATGGAGATGCTCGTCTCTGAGTCTGATGGTGTTGGTGGTATTGATGCAACGTGTTTGTCACTGTTGCTTTTACTGTGTGTGTGTATGTGTGTATGGGTTCATATGCATATGGGATCATATGGGGGGGGGGCTTTAACCCAGTTCACATCATATGCAAATGATCTTTTGGGAGGGGGGCTGTCAGTTTTTAATTGATTTTTCATAAAATAGTACATATAACTCTCTACCAAAGTCACATGCAGAGCAATCTGCAGGCCACTTGGAGCAGCTGTCTCAGATCTCACTGGATCACTTCCAAAACGTTTTCGACATACCTGTCATTTCAGTCCTAAAATATGCGTGCACACCTGCATTTACAGTACTTTGTATGTCTTCACGCCCTCTTCAAGGTCAGAAAGGTCTGATAAGGAACATCATGTACAGTACATTGTGCAATTTCATAGCAGACTAAAATCTTTAATGATATGGAAAAATAGATGAGAGGCATAAGAAATAAATTAGCCTCTGCAAGGTTAGGAATGTTACTTTCAGAATGTTTATGATTACTACTATTGAATACCCACACACATTTCTATACAACCCATTGAAATACAATTAATATCATCTACTTATCCATAACATACAAGATTTCAAATCAGACCAGTAAGAGATGAATTTTGCTACCATTATCACAAGTGATAGATGTGCAGGAGGAAAGGAAATACCAGCTGAAGACAGAGGATTAAAGGAAGATACATGATTATGAAAGATAAGAGGAAGTGAACAGATTAACTTATAACAATTACTGCAAGATTGCTTCATTTGCACATGAAACAAGCGTGAGCTGAAGCTATGTATTTTATACTGATGAGCATCTCTGACTGAACTCTATCACGCTGTTGACTCACACTGTACGTATTAGAATTCCTGTCTTGAAATAAAAAAACATTTAAAGATCCACACACACATCTCCATTGCACCAAACCCTTTCTAGACACAAGTTACCAGGTTACAGTCTTATTCATATTCTAGAGCTCATACCTGTGCTGTTGCACATAAACATGCAGCATCTCTACCTATTCGTTACTACATAACCACATCAAGTGGAATCAAAACACAGATGCAGAGAGTAACATCATCTGATGCACCCCAAAATGGGAAGGTAATACAGTAGCTGGTGATCATAGGAAAACAACAGAATAATTCCATCTCTAACGAATCCCAAAATGATATATGTACATCATGTAAGTTGACGTTATAAAATGGTCACAGAGTGGTTAGGTTTAGGCACCAAAACTGCTTGGTCAGCTTTAGAAAAAGATCTAAACCAGACCAGGACTTTCACCCAGGAGGTGACTGTGTGTGTTATATTAGTCGTGCTATCATTATTCATATATTAACTATTGTCATGTTTTTCAATGTTACCGTATTGCTAATTATTAGTCATATTCCTATTGTCAGTGCTACAGCTGCTGTTATTATTTTGGTTGCTGTTTGGGAGTTCTTCCTGCCACTGTGTCCTAATATAATATCTGATGCTGCTCATGTGGGGATTCTTGAATCCTTAATGTTGAATTCCTGAATCGTTGGGTCTGGTAAAAGACTAAGAATAGGCTGATGTTGAATGAGGTCAAATTAAGTCACATTACTTGATCATTTAAAGATTATTTATCTTACTTGCTTTGGCTGGTACTTCGCTGTGCTTTGATGCTACAAAGGTAAAGATCACAGAATTATAGTCATAATTACTAATCAACATCAATACTGCCAAAGTCTGGTTCACAGCAGAGCTGATGGCCATCAAGGTAACACCAAACAATGATACAGTGTCAGAAATATGTTTTCACTGGTAACTCCTGTAATGAACTATGTTGCAACAATGTGGGCAGTGTTTCATTTTATTCTGTACTATATTGAACCGTTGACTTCTCCTCACTATCGAAGTTCAAGTCAAGGTTACCGTTCCGCTCAAAGAGCTATTTTAGTGTGTGACCTCCCGTTCTTACTTTGTGATAATGTTACAAATTGTCTGTCTGTAGAGTTCAATGTAATTATGCGGTGATTCTTATAGAATAACAATGAAGTATGAGTCACAGTTTTGTTTTGCAAGTGCGTCATTGCTGTTTGTAAAGGGAAACCCCCTGAGGAAGGAGCCTTGGGACTCATAAGGATTCTATGAAGATATGAAACAGAACATACACCTAAAAATAGGAATGATTCTATGAGGTCAGTGATGTATGTGAACATGGACCATCTCTCTCATGGTTGGAATTAAAAGAGCTTTCTTTTCCTGACAATTTTTGCATGACAGAAATCCTTACACTGTTTTCAGATGATGATGGTTTCACACGGTGCTTAAGTTTCCATTTGACATGAGGCTCATGAGTTTCATGCCCAAGAGCTCAGCCCACCCAAACGTGTGTCATGCCCACTCAATCATAAGATAAGGGAAAAATGAGGAGCTTTGAAACAAACCTGTCTGTAGCCCAGAGCCAAAGCAATCACGACAAGTTGCCAATGACATCTTAACCTCTTAAGACCCGAGCTCTTGTTTGATATGCATTTTTTATTTTTCCTTGCTATTTGGGCTTATTGGACCCTGATAAGTATAAAACCTAAGCATCATCTTTTTACATGGTGTAGTTTTAGAGAAAACACAATAAAGTCACCTTTGTGCAAAACTCTTTATTTCCACCCTGAACACAGCAGTTTTTTGCATGTATTTATAACACATACAAAACACATTTTGAACATCTTTTGAAAATCACGGTGCAAAAAACAATATGAAATATCAACAATTTTGCCCACATACATGTCCATACGGCCCCAGCTAAGCAGAATTAACTACTATGGTAATATAACCCAAAATGTGATGTCCACGCATGTGTACGCCAGGTCTTTAGAGGTTAAGGTACACGCTCTGATGAAGCTAGCTCTGAAATCACAGCTTTCATTATTTATGCAAATTGATAAAGTCACAAGAAATCACTTAATGTTGTTACCTGCAACCAGCTAGCCACTATCGTTAAGCAATCACATGAACTGGTGTTGTGGTACTAACTGTGCACATAACTGCACTCAATTTCACACAATTTAATTTAAACTTATGTATATAAACATATCACCTCAGAGCATGCTGAGAAGCTCAGCCGTGCAAAGCCACATACACCCTCCTACCTATTGTAGCACCCAACATGTTACAATTATAAATTATATTATTATATTTGCACAGTTTGCACCACCTCCACGAAATGTATGCTTGTGATTTCACGTTTCACTGAGTTCTGATGTATTATAAGATGTTACATATAATATGTATTGTATGTTCCTATAATACATCAATGGTTCTGAGCATTATTATTTTGGATGCCTTTATATGCAGTTACACTACCTCTAACTCTAACTCCAGCCCGTAGTCTTCACGGGTCTATCTAAACCCTAGGATTCAAGACCGACCCTGGACCCATATCAGTTTTGGGTCCAATTTTGCCCTGGGTTGGGGGCAGATACCATTTTATTCCCCCGGCTGCCATGTTTGTTTATCATTATGTGTAATAGGCTACCAAAGTGAGAGGACCCATGACCCATGACCAGCGCTGATCATGACTGATGATTAGACCATCAGGATCAGATTACAAGAGTGAAAATATGGTGACACAAACACGTCACATCTGTCATATCTTGGACTATCTTGGATCTTTTTTTGAAATAATTGGGTCCAATTGGATCTCGGAACAAATTTCCCAGATTCATTAGGGTTCTGTCATTTCGGACCTGTGAAGACCTCTAGTCCATTGACACCTTTAAAATCGGTCAGTCTTTGTCACAGTAAGGCTGAGATTGATTGATAAGTTAAAGAGAAGGACGATGTGTATTTCTGCAAATTTTCCACCTTTGGAGTTAAGGTAGCTGCTGTCCTTTCATAAGCTATCTATCATTTGCGATGCCTCATTTTGTAGTAAGATAATTTATTGCCAAAGGGGTTTTAATGGTCGGGGTGGTGTTATCAAAGATAGTTGATAATCAAATTGATTAATGCACGTTGGTGCGGTGGTTAGCACTGTTGCCTCACAGCTAGAAGGTTCCGGGTTCTAATCCAAGTTTGGACCTTGTGTGGAGTTTGCATGTTCTCCCCATGTTTGCGTGGGTTCTCTCTGGGTACTCCGGCTACCTCCCACAATCCAAAGACATGCACATTAGGTTGATTGGTGACTCTAAATTGCCCGTAGGCGTGAGTGTTTGTCTGTCTCTATGTGTTGGCCCTGCGGTTGGCTGGTGTACCCCGCCTCTCGCCCGAAGTCAGCTGGGTTTGGCTCCAGCTCCCCTGCAACCCTGACAGATAAGCGGTATAGGTAATGGATGGATGGATTGATTATTGGGACTGTAAAGTCTACCTCGATTGTGGCACCATCTCGATAAACGAGGAAAAAGAGGACTGATTCAGTCTCACTGAAATAAATATACTATCAATTTGGTATTATGATTAATAATTACCTTAATAACTAACTAAAATCAAAGTTGTCCTGAGAGGCGCAGGCAAGATGAGGTGCAAGGCTTGAGCTGGGCTCCAGCAGAGCCCAGGGGGAAGAAAGCTGCGGTGGGACTTGACCCTGCAGGGTCCGGACGAGGAGAGAGCCTCGTGAAAAAGAGAGCTGGAACCTCAGGGGCCCAGATGAGTAGCGAGAGAGAGAGCAGCTGGGGAACTCTGGTTTTGATGACCTGAGGTTGTAGGGTCATGTGTCACACATTGACACTGGAAAGCTGGAAAGCTGGGTCCAGCGGTGCATTAAGCACATATGTGAGAAAGAGTTCAGAGTGGGAGCCCTTTGTTCAAAAGCCAAAGAAACATGTAGTCCTCACCATTTCTGGTGGGCCCAACAGTGGACTCAGAATAATTTAGCTGAAAACGAAAGCATGAATACAGACCAAGATCTTTAAATATGCACCTCTTAGGTACACTCCAGCTTAATTTAAACTGTCTTCCAGACATGCCACATTCATCTGTGACTTTGAAGTATTTCACCTCTTGTTATTATATTATATATTTCTCCCACTTTGCAACAGCATGTGACAGACACATGCAAGGAAAAGTGCAAGGGAAGGATTCAATGTAATTTTGAATCATGTCATTACTGTCTAGGAGATGAATGATGAGAGCATGCAGGGGAAGAGTGCCCCCCAGCTCATGAATCACACTTCTAATAATCCTTTCTATCTGTCTATATCTGTCTGTATATCTGTCCGTCTATGCTCATATTTTGGATTCCTGAACTTGTCTGTATCACTGAGATGTTATCCTCACACCTTGTGTAAGTCTTACATCAGACAGAATACTTTTTAATGGAATGGAATGTACTGAAGTAGAAGAAGACAACACAACCTGGTCATAGACCCGGCTCTCCATCATGTCAGCGTCATGTTTCACATCACCTGAGCATCAAAACTACACATTCTCATTCCATATCTGGTTCACGTTTTCAAAATATAACACCACAATTATGTTTTTTTTAAGAAAACACACATTACTGATCATTGTGCTGAGTTAAATAAACTCTATTATGCATTTAAAGAGCAGCTGTTTGTGATCATTGTGCACGTGTGTTGTGGTAACAGCTGGTTATGATACTCAGTGCTCGGATTCATGCCTTCCTGTTCACTTTTTTAAATGTAAGATATAAATATATATAAGTTAATCATCATAGCATCATAAAAGGTGATACAAATATTATAGTATGTGTTATAAGAATAGCTTAGTGAAGTCCCCACTGTTTGGTTTCACGAGCAAGTTGCTGTAAGTTTGTCTCAAAAGTTTTCAAGTTAAATCTTCCAGCTGCAAGAGAGCTCTGATAATGATGATTGTAAGTGTCTCTGACTAAATGTGTCTCCCATTTGCAATCATTCTCATACTGTTTCACAGCTGCATAAGTTTGTACAAATACAGTACATATTAGTGCATGCATGTGGTGTGTGTATCTGTATTTCAGTGCTGTGCATGCTCATTTTCACATCATTTCTTTGTGGCTGCACTTTTTTTTTTCAGTACATCTGTCATTGTTCCACTACAACAAGCAGCTAGAGGTCCTGCACTCGTTCTCCCTCATGTTTTCCATGTGCCTTTCTGGCTGTTTGGGCAGCAGCAGCAGCAGTATTTAGCAGCTGCCTGGACTCTTTGACAGCCGTGATTAGTTAGCACAACAGAACATGGAGCCCAGGTGTCCTGTTTGGCTTCTGCAACGATTCCTGTCTGCTCTTCTACTCTACTTACAGAAATATGAATCTGACAGTGAGCAAATTGAATGTATGGTGTGTGTGTGTGTGTGTGTGTGTGTGTGTGTGTGTGTGTGTGTGTGTGTGTGTGTGTGTGCGCCTGGAAAACTGCTCTGTCAAATTAGCTTAAGTTACAGCCACAGATATTCAATACCAAACCTCATATCTCAGGTTTGTCATTGTGCTGCAGACAGCAGGGTTATGCATTGCAGGAAAACTGATTGCTAGTTGAAGTATCTCTATTCTATTCATGTCCCTGCCATTTGTCTGGCTGTTTTATGACAGCCGACACCCACCTGAAGCGTCGGACTGGAAAAATGTGTAGGTGAGAAAGTGAACGGGCAAGGATGTTGGGTAGGATTTAAAACTAAAAGGCCCTCGGTTTGAGTCTTTAGGTTTCTTGTTGTATTATTTGTTTATCTGTACATGACAGTGCACATTCATCAGCTCTGACACCGAAAAACAGCAGTCCAACAGTTTCAGGGTTAGCTACGCAATTAATGTGCATCGTGTGCCTGATCGTTCTTGTTTTGTCTTTTTGACATGAAATCTAAAACAGATGATGCTTCTCTGGCAAGTCTGATCAGACAAATACAGCATGTAGAGGCTTGTCTGAAAGAACATGAAAGGTACTGCGCGTTTACAAAATCTATCAATCTGTTAAAATGGGGGGGCCACCGTCTTAGATGTGTTGTACCTAATTGCAATGTCCCTGGTTTGAATGGAGCCTGTTATTGGCCATCAATCCACATTTTTCTTAATTTCCTGTCTGCTTCTGTGATGTATGGTATCAAGATAAATGCAAAAATGTCAACAAAAAATCGTATAAAACAATATTGTTGAGAACAATTCAATGATAACCCACTGCCCTTTAAACATTTTTACAATTTTGAATGATCTATTTATTCATTTATTTCTTTTAAATTCAATGTACCCATCTTGGCTCGTCAGTCCTGTGTGTTATTTCCTCCTTTTAAGTTTCATAACTGCTGAGATGTATTTGTGGTGCTGTGTGTTCACATCTTGCTGCTCTGCACAATATTGTTGTCTGAAAGTGTCCTTTGTTGAGCTGTTGTTGTCATACTTCAATGTGATGGATCGTTTTGGAGCCATGGGACCAATTATGTGAGTGGCGAAAAGTTTTTTATTATTTATCACATCCTCCAAATTATTTGGTATATGAATTCTACTTAGTGGAAGAAATTGCCACGTCTCCTCAGAAAATTAATCACTGAAGATGTTTTTACATTCAAAGACTTCCAAGGATGAAATTATTGTTTAATATGATTATTTTCATGGATGAAATTGTTTTCTCCACAATCTATATATATATATATATATATATATATATGTGTGTGTGTGTGTGTGTGTGTGTGTGTGTATATGTATATATATATATATATATGATGTGCTGTCCATGTCACTAGAGAGATTTCAGAAGATAGACAGCAGATAGAAGACAGCACCAAGTTCCCATGGAAAACTAGTTATATAACTCCAAACACAACTAGATACATCATGTGTCTTTACCTTTACGATGATACTTGTCTGAGTTATCACTGAGCTGTGGTGTGCTGATGCTGTCAGCCAACACCGCCCTCTCACAGAGGCATCAGTGTCAGTAACCAGCATGTATTTCACTGCCTATATTTCATGTCTCAGACAGAATGTGCACCAAACTGCATCACTTATGGCTGGTTTGACATTTATACTACACCCCTGAGCAAAGAACGACTCTGTAAAATACCAAGGGTTATATAGAGGCCTGTCCACATGGGATTAATTGCACCAGAAGAGGTCAAGTTTGTAATTTCAGTCTTGTGCAGAGAAGCATTATTTAATAAAAAGGAAAATAATGTGCTTCAGCAGCTGTGTCCAGGACAGAACATTTAATCAAATCACTGTCCTGCGGGGTTTACAGGACCCGATATCATCCTGTCATAACGGCTGTAACACTGCATCTGAGCAGTCAGAAACAGTCGATTACAGTGTTAAACAGCCTGCAGTGTTGCCCTTTACACCTTGAGAGTGCACAGTAAGCTTTACTGAGGATCATTCACTTGTTCTGCTCTCATGTTCAGTCCCTACCCTGCACGGCCAGCATTGTTGCTTTAAAGCCTTGAACTAGTATGGATATCGTGAGCTGATGAAATCTGCAGCAACCGTTTCCACAAGCAATGGATACAGTCACATTCTTGGTAGGGCTACAGACTCCCCCTGGCTAGACAACAAAAACCCAAAGAGAGAACAGCTTCCGGTTGCAACTTAAAAGTTATGTATCTCACCCACGTTCAAAATTAAAACTCTGCTCTTATTCTTCTTAAAATCCTTTCAAGAACCAACAGTACATACACTGCTTTGACTGGTTAATGATGATACATTGATCACCTAGAAATCATTCCATTTTGGCTGCATAGCTACTGCTGCAGCAGATATTTCATTATGATGTATATATAACTGATATTTTCACGATTATTTCACATTAACATGCACTACTCTAAGACATGATTTCACCCCCATGTTCAAAAGATCACTTTACTGTCAGCTGGCATAGCATTCGTTCAGCAGCTGACAGACACGGTTAGAAAGCAGCTGGGGAACATGGTGCAGCTTTCATTAGCTGAAGAACCTGATATTTCCCTCAGGAGGAGGTAGAGATCACAATAGATCTAAGCTAGCAGAGTGAATATTGTACTTACATTCATCAGGTGGACACAAACATGACAAAATGAACTAGAATGTTGCTGTGAACGTGTTGATGTGTAAATAAACAGCCGCTGTGGTGGAAGTTCACCATATCAACTTAAAAAGTGTAGATATGCCGCAACCAATCAGATCAGATTGCAGGTTTAAATATGTTTCTCAACAACAGGAATGTCTGTAATATGTGACAAGGTAGTAGACTTTAAAGGAACAGTTTGACAGTTTTTTAGATGAGAGGAAAGACACTCTCATGTTTGAATGTTATTTACCAAACGGTTGAAATGTTCCCAGTGTACAAACTGTAATACATTATACTGCCAAATATAATGAGAATGTGGCTATTGTGCTGGTTAATGTTTCAATAGTTTGCAGCTCTTCCAACTCCTGTCCATACTTGTACATTTCACATTTTATTTTATGATACATAGTGTAAATATTTATTTATCATCACAACACATATTTATTTTGCTATTGCTTTATTTTCCAATGTTGCTTTTATTCACTCTTTCTTGTCTATTGTTGCTGCTGTAACATGTAAATTTCCCCCTATGGGGGATCAATAAAAGAAGTCTAAGTCTAAGTCTAAGTCTAAGTATGTTGGTCAGCTGTTCTCATCAGTTATCGCTGATTACTGCTCCTCTCCACTAATGTCTGTCTCAAATTTTTGCTACTTGTGTATGTGTGTATATATATATATATATATATATATATATATATATATATTTCTTTTTCCTATTTTTATATTTTTATACTTCTATTTATTGTCTTGTTGGAATGTTATATGGGAGAGGTCAGACGGAATTTCATTGTACTTTGCTGTATGATGACAATAAATCTGATTCTGATTCTGATGTATTATTTTTAGAATCAATACAGTGTATTTGTAATGACAAGTCCCCGGATGAAGCCATACCTTATTATGCATGTTAATATATTTGCAATAGTCCTTGCTCTTAGGAGAGAGATGGAGCTTCAGACTTCTTCATGACTTCTTTAGATTAGAGAATTATGTTGTGCAAGTTCACATCAGCTGATGAAATGCTTTGGCAATTAGCACACTGTAACACTTACATAAACCTTATTCCCCCATGGTGGGAAAAACTGTTGTGTTTCAGTGCAAAAAGTGTCAAATGTGATAGAAGCTAAACATGGAGAGATGGCTACAACATACACCACGTGTTGTTCTGCATCTTTGGCTGCCATCAGAGGTCTCGAGAGACTTGGGTCCTGAGCAATGCACCTTCGAAGATATAGTCGGGTCCCCTAGCAACATCAGAGTATACATGTCATTATGTGCAAAAGCTCACATGAACATTTTATGGCCTCTGGTCTTTTTTATCCCCAGTCATTGCTAATAGCTAGGAGCATTTGGGACAGGGCTATTCCAGGGTTAGGGTTAGCGAGCTGTACCCAGCATGCCATTCGGTGGTGTAAGAGTTAATAGAAGTCTCCTCTCAATGCACTACACAGTGTGACACACCACTAATAATGTAAATGTGTCCTTCCTTGGGTCCTCAGCAATATACACGCTTAGCGGGAAGATGATCGGGTCTGCCAAGAGAATCAAAGAAGAGACAGACAGACAGACAGATCTCCTCCCATTTAAGTTAGATTTAAATATATAATGGCCTGCAGGAGATCCTGTTTCCTTTAGAATATGTGCCAATATGTACTTACAGTACAGGATGTCAACTTGTGAATATGGTCTACTAGTAATAAAACAATACTGTACTCAGATATTCTACTTTTCAGAACTCAACAGCTCAGCTCTCTGTAAAACCCAGTCTTACAGAAAACTTGTGAACATGTCGTCAATAAAGCATCCTTTTGTTTTTCAGTCTGTGATTTTTTCAGTAGTCACTTCATGGATGCTTGTTTCTCTGCTTCATGCTGCCCGTTACACAACACAGCATGGAACTAAGATTTGCAAGGTGTGTGTCTGTCGCGCACATTCACAGCAGATGACTAACATGTTAAATAATTTCATAGGCTATTTTAGCGTTAAAACAAAAAGCCAAAATCATGTCAGTCTGTTGTAATTACAACAGCAGAGATTACCCTTGATATAATCATATTAATCATCTCAGCAAGAAGGTAATGAAATGCTGCTGATGTAATTTCTCCTCCGTGCACACAGCAAGCATGCATATGTTCCCATGTGAAATAACAACTAACTTATTATTCTGACAAAAAGAAGCCATTTCCACCCCCGGGGCACTTGTTAAGTTAACTCGGGCCGTATCAGGGCTCTAGAAGGAGCATATGCAGCACAGCAGCTTAGCTCAGTATCATGACAATACACCGTGATTGGATTAAAATAACTCCTATCTGCTGCCTTTCAGTGGGGCTGTGTACCATGAGGAGTTCCACAGAATACCACCACAGGTCATCTGAATTATCAGGAACATATGGTAACTGTGCATATGTGCCAAATGAACAGCCTCAGACTGGACAACGCAGGAAACCTAACTTACAAATCATCAAAGTTAATTTCACATGACCTAAAGGGTAACATGATATTATAATCTAGTATTATAATGAGCTGCTCTATGTTGAGATGGAATATGAAACACTGGAGGCACAGGCGCTGTGTGTTCCATATCATTCATGGCTGATCGGCATTTCAAAGGTAAAAGGTAAAAGGGCTTTCTATTGTTCTAAAGGCATCTCCAGTATCATTGTCTAAGGCTCCCCATGCATCCTACCAACTTCTATATTTTGAGTGACATTGCTTAAAGCTTAGCTAAATTTCAAGTGTTAAAATTTTGTTTTTTGAAACAAAAGTAAGGTAAGTTGCACATTTACCAGGTAACCTTTCAAGAGAAGTACTGTATGTCCTCAAAGGGCCCTTAGTCAGACACACCTGTACAATCTACTTGTTGAAAATAAGTAAATTCATGTATATGCTTATTACTGAGGTCATATTCAAAGGCAGTATTATACTCGACTACATTATACTAAGATGTTTTACAGACATGAACACCTCTTGATATAATGAAGTCCAGTACAAAGCTATTGCTAACTATAACCTCAGTGCTAAAATATAGAATATAACATATATAATCTAATTTGAAAAATGCAAAAATGCTTCATAGTGTGAAGGGAAACTGGCAACAATTCACTGTGGATTTGTTAGCTTACATAAGGCACAGCCATTTCATCTATTGTAGATATAAAAATATGAATAAGCTAACATCGCCTTGTGTTATCTACAGAATGTTAGCCATGACAGCAGTTTTTTTAGAGTCGGTTTCATAGCTGGCTCTTAGGATGGCATTGACAAATTTGGCTTTAAACTGTAGTTAATGGGCCAGAGCAGTGACGCAAGAGTGAGGGAAACACTGGCTGGTATTCCACCTGCTGTGATGCAGCAACTGGTGATAAGATTGGAGGATATCAGGAGTCATATCCCCACCGGACATGACTCGGCATAAAGTTAAAGGCTTTTCCTTTCTCCCAGAGAGACGTGAATATCCAATGATGCAATGAAAACTGCGTGACAAACTGCAGCCAACCACATCAGCCCCTGTGAGTGACATTCAATTACTGCAGGCCCTTTGGTGCTGCACTCAAATATTCTTCCTTGAAATTATCCCATCACTTCTGGCAGCTGACTGTAGTTTGATGTGTGTGTGTGTGTGTGTGTGTGTGTGTGTGTGTGTGTGTGTTGTTTTTTTTTTTTTTTTTTCACTTTCCTAATTTTCCCCAAACAGGCTTAGCTGAGCCAAGAGGGGGTCCAGGGGAGAAGTTCAAGCAGCTGCTAGAGCCAGACGAGCATTTCAAATTTCAGTTTCACTTTGGATGAGGGGGTTTCTTTTAGTCTGACTGAGATCAACCAGCAGCTTGGCTTTACACTGATGAAAAAGAAATAATTCGTACGCCACTCTGCATTCTGGAGATAACAGCGTTTGTACAGAGAAAGTCAGCAGGCAACTTCCTCAATCTAGACAAGAGATTTTTGGCCCGAGGGAGGGGGGGGGGGGGGATGTTTGATGGGCGCAAGTCAGCAGCCATCTGGAAACACAGCAAAGAGCGAGGTCAGAGGCTATCCCCAACTGCATGTGTGGTGTGTGGAAGACTGTGTTTCCAGTGTGTAGACAAATGTATCAGTGGATTTTCTTCTCTGTTTGCAGACACCTGCTTTTTTACCTGAAATATGTTAATGCTTATATAACTGCAGTATATTCCCTCCACGTGTGTGTGTGTGTGTGTATGTGTGTGCGTGTCTCTATGAGATTTTAAATAAAAGTGCTTTCAAACGTTGAGCGTGCGCTTTGCTCCCTTGTGGTTAAACTCAAGTAGCGAGAAAACTGTTGCTAGGTAACTGACAAAAAATGAACGCCGCTAAAGACTCCTCCTTGCTTTTGTTGAAAGACAGAAAATGATTTTGAGTTTGATGCTTTTCGAAACTATGTTGAGGAGGTAAAAAATGCCAGAGAAGACGATAAAGCCTCCGCATGTGTCATTTTTAAACTTGCGAAGAAGCTTCTACGTCTATTTTTCAGCTTTTTCTCTAGGCCAGTATAAGATAGGCATTGTTGTTGTAATTCATTCTCACTAATTCACTGGGTTATTGCACTGTAAAGTATCATAATAGTCATAATAATATGGTTATGAGTTGAAATCCACTTAGCAGCTGATTAGTTTGTCTGTCCATTATGTAGTTGTGGCTTTTAGGGCAGATGAGTGCCACAATCTTAACTGTTACTTGGAGCAGACCTCCATCCCAAAGCACTTATTCATTTTCTTAGGAGAACATTACTGAAGTGAAGCATTTGTAAAGTGCTAATACAATATAAAAATTTCACATAATGCATTTACATATAAAGAATATTATTAAAAATAACATTTGAGCCAAAATTGTGCAGTTTTAAAGATCAATTAAGCAGAAAAATTGATTGAAACTCAGAACTGTCCCATCAAATTTACAGTATTTTTATGTACAGTCCTAAATAAAAAAATAAAATGAACCACATGTACTAGACACAAAAATGACATATATTAACCCCTTACTGCCTGACTTTATTTACAATTATATAAAAAAATAAATGATTTGTGTTTTTGCATTCAAGCAGATGCTAAATTGTGGAGCTAAAAAGTGGAGATTGTTAATTTTAATATAGCATAGCATAGAATAGTACAAAATAATAATAGTATAATATAATATATATGTATATATGCATAGAATATATATCTATTTATGTATGTATGTATGCATGCATCTATGTATATTTAATGTATACATAGAATATGCATCAACCGGCATTAGTGGGATACAGAGGCCACCTCAGCTGCATCAAGACCGGAAGAGGTTTGAGGCGAATTCGCGACAACAGTCTACAAGGGGTTAATATGTGAATATGAATATATTGAAGTTTAAATCATAGAGAAATAAAATCATTCCAAAAACCAGACACGTCACCACATTAACGGACACACTGTGTCGTATGTATTATCTGCAAATTGGTTTCTGTTACTTCATTTGAGGACTTTATTTTTTTTCTGACATCACCAAAATAAAGGATTCATGGTCATTTTTCACTATCTTTTTTTTTTTACCTCTATACAGTCTTCATTACCACACTGATGGCTCCTTTGCAGCAGTCTGTAAATTATTTTGCTCAAGAGCACCTTGACTGTAACTACAGAGGAAATGAGGAGCATCAGTCATTCTGTCAGATATTTCATCTGTTTTCTCTTCCTCTCAAGCAATTTCTGTTCTTCCTCTGTTGGTCCTTGGAGTTGGTTTGAGATGATGTCCTATGAAGTCAACTTCATATTTGTGCATTTGCATCCCTACAGTGTAAGCCTCTCCCATGTGGCATCACTTAGAACTAGGAGGCTCCTTGTCCTGTCCGACCGCTGCTCCGTTACTCAGGGTCCTATTATGGCAGCTACAGGCTTGATCTGGTGTCTGGATGTATCTTCTGTGACTCATTTATTGGTCTCAGCATCGTCTCCGAGCACTCGAGCAGTACTGTGTCTAACATTGTTGTTTTCGCACATCTCTGTATTTCAAATATCACCGCAGCTCAAATGGGATTAGACTTGAAAGCAGTGGCTATGCTCACTAAACATTGAAGGATTAATAACACCCAGAAGAATATCACTAATATAAGGTGCAGCTCAAACAGATGTGATGTGATGTGATGTGAAGATGCCAATTAGACCTTGTATAGAAGTACTGTCTTTTTCTCCTCAAGGTCATAATGATCAGCATGCCTCACTCCCTCTATTTGCAGTTTCAGATTCATTGTCTTTCCATAAAAATGACCCACCTCCACTTTTTAGCTTCATTTGCGGTAGCAGATCAGCACAGTGGCTCATTGGTTGAGTATGTCACCTCACAGTAAGAGGGTCCTTGGTTCCAGCTCGCCATCAACCAGCTAGTACCCATCAGCCTGAACCCGATAAGTGGGGTTACACCACAGTGTACAAAACAGCTGTGAAATCCACAGTAGTTTACAGTGCAGAAACACGGTAAGTGACTGTATACGATTGAACAGTATAATACTGTGTATTTACTTGAAAATTACAGTCATCAAGGAGTTACTGTAAAAAAAAATCACAGTAATGAAGTCGCTACTGTAGAAAATTACAGTAACCAACACAGCGCAGTGCATCATGGGAGTCCCTCAGCAGTCTGAGCCTATAGCAGCATAACTAGGGGCTGGTCCAAGGCCTGATCCAGCCCTAAACTATAGGCTTTATCACTAAGGAAGGTTTTTTAGTCTACTCTTAAAGGTAGAGAGGGTATCTGCCCCCCGAACCCAAACTGGAAGGAGGTTCCACAGGAGAGGAGCCTGATAGCTGAAAGCTCTGCCTCCTGAACTACTTTAGAGGACTTTAGACCACCAGTAGGCCTGCATTCTGGGAGCACAGTGCTCTAGTGGGGTAGTACGGTACTGTGAGTTCTTTAAGATATGATGGAGCCTGAACATTAAGAACCTCGTAGGTGAGGAGAAGGATTTTAAACTCTATTCTAGATTTTACTGGAAGCCAGTGAAGAGAAGCCAGTACAGGAGAAATGTGGTCTCTTTTCTTAGTTCTCATCAGAACAGGAGCAGCAGCATTCTGGACCAGCTGGAGAGTCTTTAAGGACTTATTGGGGCAGCCTGACAATAATGAGTTACAATAGTCCAACCTAGAAGTGACAAATGGACTAGTTTTTCTGCATCATTTATGGATATGATGGGCCTGATTTTAGCAATATTACATAGATGGAAAAAGGCGGTCCTGGACATCTGTTTAATGTGGGAGTTAAAGGACAAATCCTGATCAAAGATAACTACCAGATTCCTCCCAGTGGAGCTGGAGGCCAGAGTAATGCCATCCAGAGCAGCTGTATTGTTAGAAAATGTGTCTCTAAGGTGTTTAGGGCCGAGCAGAATAACAGAAAATTGCTGCTCATCCAGGACTTTATGTCCTTAAGGCAGATTGGATTCATCTGGCTTTAGTGATAAGTATAATTGGGTATCATCTGCATAACAGTGGAAATTAATGGAGTAACGTTCGCTAGTTAGCCTTAACCTGTCCTGAGTCTGATGTATTTTGTGGTCTTTTCACCGGCTGAGTTTATAAAGTGCGTCTCCTATCCCCATTCTGGGTAGAATAACTTATGCGTTTTTTCTTTACCCACCCCATGAATTTTTTTTCTCAGCTTTTATGCAACTGTGGAATGAGGTGGATTTGTCTGTAAAGGGAAAAGCACTATTATGAAGCTGTCTTTGTAATTAAGTTTTAAAAGTTTTAAATAGAACTGCATATGTTAGGTCCAAAATCCATAAGAAATACCAACTGTTCAGTGTGCCATACATATTTATTTTTATAGTATGTTTTTGCAGTTAGAATTAAGACACATCTAGACAGTTTCATTCCACTTTTCCTCTCTGTCGCCACTTCCTGTTAGATAATTCAAACTGATGGCCTTAATGGTAGTCCACCGTATTGTTAAGCTATCAAGGACACTATTGTGTTTTTATGTTAAAAAAGGTTTAGCAGGAAGTGGCGACAGAGAGGAAAAGTGGAGTGAAACTGTCAAGATGTGTCAATAGCACAACTCTATGCTCTCTCCGCTCCTACAGCAGCCCTTCTGACAGGAAGAACGACATGATATAGACATTGAAAGACGTTCAAAGCCCCTAGAAAAACATTAGTTTGAAATTCGTGCTCAATGACACGAAAAAAATGAGAAATTTGTGTCCACAGACATGAATTCATACACAATTTTGTGAATCAAAATCACTCCAAACCTTAAACATGACGTTCTCATTTACATCTATTTATCTATTTATCAAATATTAGTAGGAGCACAGAAACACCAATGAGTCTTTATTGGCATGTTTCCCTCCCTGCACGTTATGTCTCGTCGTGTCTGTTAAGTTTGTCTAGTTCACTCTAAACTAACTCTCCTCTCATTTCAGGCTGTTTGACTTCCTGCCCCTGTGTGTTTCCCGTCTTTGTGATTGTCTGCCCCGCCCTGATTGTTTCCACCTGTTTCCCGTTACCTCTTGTATAAATAGTCTGCGTCTCCCTTTGTTCTGTGCCCGTCTTGTCTCGTCCGAGCATTCATGTTGCCACTAAATCTAGCCCAAGCCTTTGAAAGTATTGTTTGCCATTGTCCAAGCCATTGTAAGTGTTCTTTGCCTTTGTGTATTATTGAAGTGTTCAACTGTCTGGAAGTTTACTGGTGTCGTGCTTTTGAGTTCTCCCTGGTTCGGTGTCAAGATTTAATACTGCATCATAAAGTGTACAAGGATCAATGTGACTGACAGTTACAGACCAAAGTGCACATATAACACACTTCAGAGAGGTAAAGTGACAGATTCCTCTTAACAAAAATACTTTTCAGCATATCAAATCATGCAGAATCAGTTAGAACAAATGAGTTCACCATCCTCAATCAAAATGAAAAACTGATCCTATCTGATATGAATGTTCTGCAACATGACTGACATGCTATGTATTTATAGTTATCTGTAATTATAGCACAAGTAGTTCTGATGGACCTATGAATCTGGATTCTTCCTCACAGACACACACTCACAGAGAAGCAACTATTACTATTATTATTATTGGTGACAAGAGCATAGTAAGAGACTAATGAACAAATCTAATGATGCTGTTTGGGTTTTGGACTCATTCAAGTTAATGGAACAATCTGCCCGAGAGGAATCATCCAGCTTCGTCTAAATCAGTGATTCTCAAGGTGCGTCCCACAGGCCAATGGTGGCCTGGTGGAAAGTTTTTTAATTACATTTTAATTACCTGCAGCCCATTTCTATACTTTCACTTTCAACAGTCTGCTTTACAATTCACTACTAGGCTACTGCATCAAACTGCCACCCCCAACAAGCATATGTCAGGTTAAGAATGCCAAAATTGTAGGGTTGCATGGCAACTAGTGGCACCTCATGAGTGTTGTGGGAATTATGTACATCATTAGCGCTACTTCTGCCAGCTAAAGTTAGTGGCACAGACGATGATGAAGCCCAACAGCAAGACAATTGCGACCTAAGGGAATCAGCACCGTAAGTTATACTGAGGTAGTAACAAATTCATTATGACTGTGACTTGCCATTAATTATTAGTTATAATAATAATAACTAGAAAATTTGCAATTCCTGAAGAAATTGCAGTGTGAATGCTGCCTGCTGAATAGCTGACGTCACACTGCATTGCTGCCTTTTGTAACTGTAATTCATGGTTTAAGCTTCCCTGATTTGAATGCTGGCAATTCCTACTGCCTGTGAATCACATCACTGCGGCGAGCACGATTTTTCCTGTGTTTCGATGTATAAATGGTGAGTGTGAGTGACACACGTTGGGCGTGAGAGCGAGATAAAGACAAAACTTTCCAACGATTTTAATGCTCCTCTACGCTCTGGCACCCACTCTAGGCAGCGCAATACACACCCATAAAATACGAGAAGGGAAAACGACATAAAACTAAAACTGATAGTGTCAATATTGTAAAAACCGTAAAAGATATCAATAAGCTGAATTATGTGGTAACATAACAGGTGACCTGTTTAAAAGTTGAATGAAGTCTCTAGCTGAAAGTATGAGGAAGCTATAACCTTTCAAAGTGGAGGAAGTTGAGGATGATTTGAACATTCAGCCCATAGACTTCAATGTTAAATGAAAGTTGAAAAAAGCTGAATATTTTCAAAAGTTTAAAAAGGTTGAAATGTTTAAAAGTCACAGTTGAATGTCCTCAACGAGCTGAACATTTTGATGTTTGAATGGTTTCTGTAGCACAAAGTATGAAGGAGTTGTTAAGTGCCAAAAAACATACGTAAGAAGAAAATGTGTGACTAATAAAGAGGATAAGAACAGTGTGGACGCTTTTCAGCAGCAACACTTCAGACCTGAAGTCCACCCAAAATATGAAATAATATATAATACAAAAAAACAACACAACACAAAAACAAACAAAACAAAACAGGGTCAGTAAGGACATTTGAACACATCGGTTGGGGTGCAGGTATATCTATGTCTGTGTCTATATGCTTTAGTCCAAGTTAAAACATGGCGTATCTCCAGGATATAACAAGTTGTTTCAACCTTGCCGTTACTTTAAAGGTGTTTTTTTTCAGAATCAAATGCAGAAGCTAGTATTTTTTCTCTGTAGTTTGAAGACGTCACTTTCACCATTTTTCTTTTATTTCTTTTTAACTGATAACTTGATAAAGCAAGTTCAGTCAATCTGACATTTTCAAGTAGACAAGATGATGAATGTAAATATAACCTACAATAAACTAGAATAACTGAGTTAAAAATCTAAAACATATCCGAGCACTTTGAGTTAAAGAGAAAATGTAAATTGACATAACTAAAAGGGGCTGTGATGTTTTACAGTGTTCAAACTTAACATTGGTGTCAAACAGTGAGAAAGCAAAAGGCATGAGTTTATCCCAGTTTGGGAGGGATTACATAATCTGAGGGGAGGCTGAACTCGCCTCTGCCTCACTTAGCGCGTTTTCCTGTAATTTAACAGGAAATATGCACATTTAGCTACTTTGATTTTTAAAAATGATTGAAATTATTGGAATCGTACTGAAGTGACATTTATTGCACAGGTCACTTAACAAATATTAATATTTATTTTATTGTATCATTATTTGTTTTTTTACTTTTCATGATGACCGCACGTCCCTGATATGATCCCTTATTAATTCTGCTTCGTTCAACACTTTGACACTTTTGTCTTTGTACCAATCAAATGTGAGAACAGTTATCATACTTTCATTCTAAGTTTTTAACAGTGTGCAGGTATATTTGATTTCCACTGTAATTATGTGTTTTTTCTCAGTTTTCACAATTTCAGCCAATAATTCAACCCTTGATAGAAAACCAGTATTTGATCACACTATGATATGAACAGTGAGACAAGAGCATGAAGGATGATGAACAATGTTCTACAGAAATACAACGATACAGATTCAATTTATCTATTTGTATTTTATTCCAATTATTGTCTATGTGGGAGAAACCGGAGCACCCGGAGAAAACCCGTTCCCGTGTGTGTGTGTGTGTGTGTGTGTGTGTGTGTGTGTGTGTGTGAGAGAGAGAGTGTGTGTGTGTGAGTGTTAGTCCAGGTCCTGGACCTTCTTCTGGCTCTTGTACTTGCGCCGGTGTTTTGGCGTCAGAGCTTTCTTGAAGAGCCTCCAAGTTGAGATGTGCTCCTCTGTTTCCTGGATGTTCTCAGGAGTGTCTGCGTTCTCCGGTGGGGAGGTCGTTGCAGTCAGCTCACACATCATCTCCACTTCCCTCTCCAGTGCCTGATAGGCATCCTGCTGAGTCTTCAGCTGGGAGGCCAGCTCCAGTTCGGCGCTGGTCTTTTCTTCCAGCTGCTTCTTCACCTCCTTCAGCTCCTCAGCAGTCAGTCTGCAGACCTCCTGCTCAGTGTTCAGCTGGGAGGCCAGCTTGAGTTCAGCGCTGGTCTTCTCTTCCAGCTGCTTGTTCACCTCCTCAAACTGTTCAGCACTCAGTCTTGAGACCTCCTGCTGAGTCTGCAGACTTGAGGCCAGCTCAAGCTCGGCGCTGGTCTTTACTTCCAGCTGTCTCTTGACCTCCTTCAGCTCCTCAGCAGTCAGTCTGCAGACCACCTGCTGAGTCTGCAGACTGGTGGCTAGTTCAAGGTTGGAGCTGGTCTTCTCCTCCAGCTGCTTCTTGACCTCCTCGAACTGCTCGATAGTTTGTCTGCAGACCTCCTGCTGAGTCTTCAGCTGGGAGGCCAGTTTGAGTTCGGCACTGGTCTTCTCCTCCAGCTGCTTCTTGACCTCCTTCAGCTCCTCAGCAGTCAGTCTGCAGACCTCCTGCTGAGTCTTCAGCTGGGAGGCCAGTTCAAGTTCGGCACTGGTCTTCTCCTCCAGCTGCTTCTTGACCTCCTCAAACTGCTCAACAGTCTGTGTGCTGACCTTCTGCTGAGTCTGCAGACTAGAAGCAGGCTTGAGTTCGGAGCTGGTCTTCTCATCCAGCTGCTTCTTTACATCCTCAAGCTGAGCCGTCAGTCTGCAGACGTCTTTCTGGTCATTTTTCAGCCCCTGCATCACTTTGCCAAGGGAGATGTTTTTGGCTGTCAGCTCTAAAATCAGGCTGATGTCCTTGTTGATTCTCTCCCTAAAAAGTTGCAGGACTTCTACAAGTGTTTGTTTTAAGGAGTCAGCCTTCTTTCTTTCACCCAGGACCCGAGCTTCTAGATCTCTAATAAGATCCTGGTTGCCACTGTTGTTTGACTGGTCCTGGGGCTCGGCTGTGGAGGAGAGACTCTTGATTTCTTTTTTCAGCATCTCCACCTCATTTTCTCGCCTGCATCTCCAGTTGCGCTCCTCTTGTAATTTCTTCTCTGCCTCCTGGAGCCTGGACTTGAAGATGTCCAAATCACCTTCTGCCTTGAACCTCTTCTGTCTTTCTTGATGCAGCTGCTGGTGTAGAGATGGCTGCCCCCTCGGCTCGTTTTGAGGCGGCTGCCTCCTCGGCTCGTTTTGAGGCGGCTGCCCCCTCGGCTCGTTTTGAGGCGGCTGCCCCCTCGGCTCGTTTTGACGCGGCTGCCTCCTCGGCTTGTTTTGAGTCGGCTGCCACGTCCGGCTGCGAATGGGATGGTCGATTCCTTCCATTGATGTTCTCTGTAGACTAACTGTCTTGAAGAACTGGCTGAAATCGCTATCCAAAATCGCTAACCAAAATCGCTATCTAAAATCGCTTTCCCAAAATCGCTGTGTGTATCTGTTACCTGTGATCGCTGTGTGTATCTGTGAGTATGAAACTGGTGAGTTTTCAAACTTGTACCTTATATATACCCAAACTGAGGGTCAACATTCTAAATGTCTTTGATGTGTCATCAGAGCATTTTAGAATGTTGAGGCGTCAGAACCATCTAGAATGTTGACGTGTCATCATATTTATTTACAAGTTTCAACAAAATGGCCGCCTCAACATCAAACCACACCCCCAGGAAGTGCTCAAGGATTTGATGGAAATTGTACATAGTAGCCAGAGATGTCTGTAAATCAGTCTATAAATGTTTTTGAGCGTCGCAAGCTGTGAAATCACTCGTTTGACCATCGGACTTTGATCCACTCAACAGCATCACTGAATTTTATTATTTGAAATAGAAAAATTGCAATTCCTGAAGAAATTGCAGTGTGAATGCTGCCCCCTGCTGTCTTGCTGCTGCTGTACTGCCGCCACGCCGCTGCTGCTGCTTTACATGCTGAATGGCAGCTCTGCCACCTGGTGGCTCACAGGTTTTTAATAAGCTGCTGCTTCTGTTTGACCCGTTTATAACGGTACTGAAGAAAGCGCAGATGACGTCACCACATACACACTCATGTAAAATGAGAAAAAGGAGGGAATAAAACTAAAGCTGTGATTTTTGTCAAAAAAGTAGATCATAGAGCTGAACCAACACCACCATGAGCAGCAGAAGACTGCTGAACACGAAAATGTGTTATTTGTTTGGATAAAGTTGAAAAATGACCTTGATTTCACAGTTTTAAAATTCCAAACTTTGTGGGTTTGGTCACAGATTTCAGAGCTGAAATAACATTAGAGTCAATGAGGGTTGAGGGTTGAGTTGAAGTTGTGTCCTGGTGCTTTGGGGCCGTGGCACCAAAAACCGCGGGTCCAGCAGCTGAAATGCTTACATGGTCTTAAACTAGTCATGTTTATCTACATTTTATCTATCTTGTGAAATGAGCGCTTGCTAGCAGGTAAAAGAAGTTTTTCTCTCTCCCTCCCTCCTCTGTCATTTTAACATGGCAGTCAATGAGCCGTTCGGTCGGTGCTCCCGTCACTCCGAGGCTCGTGGGATGCGCTGCGTGTTCTGAGCCACATGACTGCGTGTCCAAAGACTTAAGCTACATTTTGAGTGATGATAAACTGTGACTGTGGGCGAAACGGTTCGGACACAGCAGGGAGTTAAAGTCAAAAGCTTCATGTGATTTTTCCACTCCTCCACGCTCTAGCGATGACGTCACCACTTTAGCGCGAATGGAAATTCCGACGATTCTCCCCATTCACCTCCATGGACTCATAACGCACCACGAGCAAAAATTTCATACTGAATATTATGGAAACTATGAATGAGAAAAGTCATAGCACTCGATTCCCGATTGAGCTGCACATTTAGCAGTTTGAATGGCGTCCATACCTTGAACGGTGAGGGAGGAGAAGCGTGGCAAAATATTTCAGTAGAAGAACATATAGTGTGAATGCTCTGGAGCATTCATAATGTGTTATTTTGGTGAAGCTCCTATAACTCCAAAAAGTCAAACTCACTGTCTCTGCTGTTGGAAAATCTTTCTGGCCTTTTGATGTTTAACAAATAAACAACGTTAAAAAGAAAAGTGAGCACGGCTTTTCAGAAGATGAGCTCATTAAGTTAAAAAAGAATAAAGTGCACAGTACATCATGGGATCACACAGACACAGACAAACACAATTTACCCGCTGTCAGCTCTTCCCTCATGCTCTTCCCCCAAAACCAACCATACTGTTTCTTTTTTCTGAAATATTCCTCATTTTTTTCACGCTTTCTGTTGGCAATGCATTTAAGATATTTTCTGTAATTTCTTTCATTTTTAGCCATTAATTTAAGGGAACCGACTCGAGCAATATCAGAGTGAAATTAAAAAAGTCTTTTGTATATAACTTCAGAAAACAGCAAAACAGTACATTCTAAAGAAGTCGTACACTGAGTTAGCATTGCACTCAACAAATAGTGCCTTCAAATGGAGTCATGCTTACCTTGTTCACAATAAGAATCCTTATGAATGCCCCCTCTTGTGCTATCCACAGCTTCAGACGTGGATGTTTTCTGGAAGCTCAGAGTTCATGAATTCGGACATGATGGCCCAATGGCCTTACAACATTCAGACATTGTACACAGAGACCTTAAAGGATTTATACAAGTTTTTTCTCATGTGCAGTAGTACTCCCCAACACCTGCAAACACATTTGGATGGGTAAAATTGGTTGATTTTTGCATACCTAAGTTATATTTTGTAGAGAAAATATTTTGAAACAGTGGAGTGAGTGAAAGATGTCCATGTGGATAATATGATAATATGCATGTTTGAGTAAATAAAATTATCTGTACAAAGTAATAGTTTTTCTACTAAATGTAATGTATATGCTTTCTCCCATCGCTCAGAACTGAGACACAAAAATAATTCCATCCAAAATTAGCAGGAACATCACTGATGTGTCCTCAGTGATAGCTGCAGGTCCTGCTGACGCCTCACCAACAGCCAAGCCAAGTTAGTGCTGATCAACAGTGCTTGAATCCCCTGCTGATATAAAAGGGTAATTCAGTGCCAAGAAGTCACACTCGCCACCTCTTTGAGTGAGTTAAATGTTCCTCAGGAGTGTGACCTGAGGTTAGGATACAGTGGAGTCAGCTCAGATCTAGTGATGTTAAGTAACCTTGTTTACCTCAGTGACACTGACTCAAGCTGCAATCAAGCTGTCAGGCAGCCGTGTCCTTACATGTACCTTTCTCAACTACAGTGTGCACCAAACACAGCTGTGTTTAAATCTCTCATGCATGAATTATGATAACCTCAGTCAGAAGTGTTTTTCTTCATCATTAGGCCGAAAAACAAGGTTTGAACTTTATTTTTTTCCAACCCAAATTTTATAAAGATATATTTACATGTCCAGTAGTTTAAATATAGCTAGTGATGCATGATGTACACTCATGTACACATGTGATTAATCATAATTTCCTCCCAATATAGAATCAATACTTGGAAAATTTAGCAATTACATGACTCCTTAAATGTTACTTGATGTCACCATATTTTTCTTACCAGCAAGGGTCTCTTTTTATAGACGTTTGGACAGAAAAAATTAGCAACTTGGTGTTTCTGGCTGTCTGTCCATCTTGGTTTCACTCTTTTTTTTTTCACTTGCAATGGCTTGGCACTGGGTAGGGCAGCATGGTGGTGCGGTGGTTAGCACTGTTGCCTCACAGCAAGAAGGTTCCAGGTTCAAACCGGGATTCGATTCTTTCTGTGTGAGTGCTTGTCTGTCTCTGTATGTGGCCCTGTGATTGGCTGGCGACCAGTCCAGGGTGTACCCTGCCTCTCGCCCAAAGTCAGCTGGGATAGGCTCCAGCTCCCCCGCGACCCTGATGGATTAGCGGTATAGATGATGGATGGATGGGTAACAGTGTATGAGATGATGTGCAACTATGCCATCAAAACTCATGCATATACAAGAAAACAGCTTTTGAATAGCTGTACACAGTAGTGACCTTTATGCATGAAAGGGTTAAATCTTTAGAAGACATGTCCAGATCACATGGATATCATCTATTGTTATCAGCACGTCCTCAGCGACAGGCATAACATTACCTTCATCCTCACGGTAACAATAACAAACATGTATTTGACATAGTCAAACACTCGCAGTTTAGTTAGGTTTAGGTACCTACCCTTACCCTTTCTGGCATATGATTTTTTATAACCATAATTGTGTCAGCATGATGTCCATAAGGTGTCCAAAAGAGTGTGTGTGTGTGCAGAGAGGATTTTTTATTTGGGCCTTTGCCCACCGTGAAGACTGAACCATATTGTATATTGTAACAAACTATGGTCAGCGTTAAGTGATCTGTCTCTGTGACTGCTTGTGGTCTGGGAAAGATGAATTCCTTTCATAGTGCATCTCAGCAATCATTGGATTTGGCGTAACAATTAAGTTTAGGAAAAAGACTGGATTTGGTAAAAAAAAAAAAAAAAAAACTATGATACTTAAGGAAATTACGTTCGAGATGTAATTTACATCACTTAAAATAAGTTAACACTGACTTTGGGTTCCATACGAAACACGAACCGTTACTTCCTGTCCTGTGTTTGATGCATGGTCACGTTGCTCCTGTTGGTTCTGACTAAAAATAAGCTTGGACTGCTGTGGAGTTTCATGGAGTTTGTGGAGGTATGTGGAA
This sequence comes from Pempheris klunzingeri, assembly GCF_042242105.1. Lineage (NCBI taxonomy): Eukaryota > Metazoa > Chordata > Actinopteri > Acropomatiformes > Pempheridae > Pempheris > Pempheris klunzingeri. The sequence goes on along the minus strand of NC_092029.1, from coordinate 21,467,398 downwards.
TAGTAGTCCTACAGGATGGTTCTCCTCCATTCCTACCTACACCACCAACATGTCTGCTGTGACATCTGTGTTACTATGTGATTATGACACACCAAATCTGTCCTAAGACACAGTTCAAAACAGGTTTTAAGAATACCAGTAAGTTATCACATAACTCATTTTTACTGCAGTTTTTGCCCATTTATGACGTCAACGACAACATGGGATAATCAATCAATCAATCTTTATTTATATAGCGCCAATTCATAACAGCGTTATCTCCAGACTCTTTCCATAAAGAGCAGGTCTAGACCAAACTCTTTAATTAGAGAGAGACCAACGATTCAGGGATTCAACATTAAGGATTCAAGAATCCCCACATGAGCAGCATCAGATATTATATTAGGAAACAGTGGAGGAAGAACTCCTTTAACGGGAAGAAACCTCAAACAGTACCAGGCTCAGATAGCAAGTTAGTAACAGACATTAAAGAGACATGAAGCATCAGGATGGAGAGGAAGAGGAGGAGAGAGGAGCCCAGTGCATCATGGGAGTCCCCCGGCAGTCTGAGCCTATAGTAGCATGACTAGGGGCTGGTCCAAGGCCTGATCCAGCCCTAAACTATAGGCTTTATCAAAAATAACATCAGTTAGGGAGTTCACATGATTAAAAACGAATTCCCTAGATCCTTCTCAAAATTCACCGATCTACACGTGAAACAAGGAAAATAATCTCCCTTAATTGGAACAATGTTTATTTTTCATCTCCAAATGTGAACACTAATATCTCAGTCATCACGTTCTTAAACAAAACCACATAGAAAGCTGCAGCTCTGGATTTAAATCTGCCACCTCAGCAAGGAAAGACTGCAGATTCAAACATTACCATAAGCACCATCTATACAGGCAAAGCAGTTGATCGTTGCAGCAGGTTTGACACTGGCAGGTAATGGTTACAGCTGTATCTACAAACAGTTCCGCCTGCCTAAAGGTTAATACTTGTAACAGTACAAGTACAGGAAGAAGTTAAATGATGAATATGGGAATAGAGAATGGTGTGGTGGGGGGCTGAGAGTGAGAAATTGAGCGGGTGAGAGACAGGAGGAAAAGTGGCCAGGGATTAATTAGAGTGGACTGAGTAGCTGACTGCTTACAGGATGGTAATGACTTGTATCAGCAGTGGACAGGGATTAGCAGTATGCTGCCTTGTGTGTATGTTAGAAAACGAGAGATCAGCTGGCTGAACTTGATTAATTCACTCTGGTATTATATAGAGTGACCCTACTATCCCACTATTTCCCATTTATCTTCACACACACACACACACACACACACACACACATACTCAAACGAAGAGAGGATAACAAAAAGAGAGAGAGAGAGAGAGAGAGAGAGAGTGAAAGGCGCAGTGTGCTAATATAATAGAGGCAGTGGGCAGCCATGATCACAGCATGCGTTGCAGGTCCAGCTCATGTTCCCCTGCAAGGTAGAAGCTGAACCACAAATGAAAAAAAGTGCACATACATTGAGGCCAGTTTTTATCAACGAGGACGCAGCATCCGTGTGAGCATGATGCACTGCACAATGTACTGAAGCCTTATCCCCAACATTCAGATTAAATAACACTTCATGTGATGCTTTGAACGTCTTTATTCATTGAGACCAGAGAATTACAAATTGATGGTTAGCATCTTGAGTTTGTCATTTGCAGCCAACATTGGCAAAGTGTGCTGAACAAGCTTTGCTATGATGGAATCTGTGTATTTAAATATAGGGAGTCATATTTTGAAACAAAAAAATGCGTGTGTTTGAAACATAGTAAACATATAGAGAGAGCAAAGGGGCATAAAACTGTAGTTTCTATATAAAAATGTGAGTTTCTACCTTGAAACTCTTCATCATTGAAATCTATTTTGATGTGACTGCCATCCTCTGAGAACTAATCAGGTGAACCAGGTGTTCACACATCTGCAAGACTTGTTGCTTTACAACTCATACTACATTCTTATCAGGTAAATGCTACTGGAACAGACCCAGCTGCAGGACTGAATCCACAATTGTGTCTTGCATTTTGCCATCTGTGCCACCAGGTAATAACTTTTGCTGTTGTCTCTCTTGAATGCAGATGTTTCTTGGCTTTGAAATGAATATTAATGCACAAAGTGCACACTGGTTTTGATGGACTGTTTGTGCTGTGGTGAGGTGGACCAGAGAGGGATGGGTGTTTGTTGTGTTGTGTGTAAATGAGAGAAGAAGAATCCTGTGAAAATAATCCCATATTGTATTCAGACAGAGCATATTTAAACCAGCAAACCCTGCTAACTGAACAGCTGTGACAGTGGGGAGGACAGAGACAATAAACATTATGGGAGGGAGGGAGATAAGCATGAAAAAAATACATGTTACTGAGTTGGTCAACAATGTGGATGAGAGACTAAGTGTAGGTCAGGAACATGGATAGGCTGAGTGAGCAGATGAAACAGCAGACAGGTGGTAAAGATGAGTGAGTGAGTGAAAATGTAAGAATAAGAATGTACAGTATGTGAGCAAGTACAGAGCTGTACTGTGTTCTCCTTGTTTCTTTTGAGAAGCAGTGAATTCTCAAGGAGTTTGAGCAGAAATTGTGTAAAATTGTGTAATGGCCATTACACTAAGAAACAAAGAGTTATATGTTAAATGTTTGAGTTAAATGTTTAATGTCAGTGTTTTTTAAATAATTCCCATGTATTTGTGCCATATCCACACGTGACAAAAATGTATGTACTGTGTGACAAAACTGAAATTAAGGTCTGGTGACAGTTAGGTAAAGACCAGGCCAGATAAAAAGTCTTCATCCACATGTTAATAAAAACTCTATCAGTGGTTCTATCTGTGTAAGGAAGTCAGGAAAAAGGAGTCTTGAAAACCGGCTCTGGAAATCTGGTGCAGAAGACTCTATTGTGTTCTCTCTCCAACAGCAACACCAATAAACTTGAGTCGATCCCAGAATCAGACTGAACATAACATTTTAGTTTCCCTCTTTTATAAATAATCCATCCACTGATGGATGGAGGCGGCTGGCAGATAAGGGTACCTGCTGGGCTGTCCACATGCCCTGGTCAGATTTCGCTTGGGGTGCACAATATTGTATAGGAACCCTCCACTTATTGGCGTAGTCGGCAGATTCCCTGTGACTATCTCCTCAGTGTGAAGGCCTTTGAAGTGACTGCACTAGGTAAATGTGACGACCACCCGCCTCAGGCCTGCTCAGACTATCCTTTCAGACTATGCTCTGTTCAGCTGTGCATACAGACACTGAAGTAGTCAATAATAGGCAACCACAGTCTTACTGGGGTTTGGTTTGGTTTCACATTATGTTTTAAACAAAGCACTCATTTTTCAAACAGACTGAATAACTGCTGTAAGAACAAGATCAGCAGGTTGATATGATAGATCAGTAGATTAATGAATGATATGACAGGTTAACACAACTTTTAGGTATTATATACCTTTTCACTGCACTATCTTTCTCTATTTAACATATAGAACTAATATATATAATACATATAAGTAGGTAAAAATAACAACATACAATGACTATATACAAGTTAAGTGTTCCTGTAAATTTTAAACAAATACAAATACTGATATGAATAGTGAGATATAAATAGTGCTCACTGCTTCTTGGACATGTTGGCACTGGACAAAATGTGCAAGCAGAATTACCCAATACAAACATAATTCCTAGCGAAATTGGGCAGGAAGATGGCATCACAGTAAACAATCACTGTGACTGATTCATTATTAATACAAAAATATTGATTAGTGAAGCTTTAAAGTTGAAAAAAACTATAATCAAAACTGACAGGTATGATGGCCAAAACTACAAAACCCAGGTTGCACAAAATGTCACTGTATTATTATTGTGCTGATAAAATAATTTGAAACTCTCTAGAACACAAACAGCCAATAGCAAGTAAACTGCATCTCGATTGACACGGCAATGGATCCATCCACAGAGGGATGATTGTAGGAGGCATTGGCAGCACCTAGTGGCCTCCCACTCAATGGTCTCTCTACTATATATGAGTGCATGAGTGACTGAGTCTGGGGCAAAGCTAAGGACAGCAGTCTCCAACAGTTCTGTGGCCATCAAATGTTGGCGGTTGGCGGTTCGATCCCCAGCTCCTCTAAGTCAGCTTCAGTGTGTGAATGTGTGTGAAAGAAGAGTTTGAATCTAAATAAGAAAGCTGATTGTTAGAGGTAGACAGAGAGAAGCAAAAGCACCTAGAGAAAGTGAGCCAGATGCAAACAACCACCTGGAGCGATGTGGAATTACTCCACTGCCTCGCTCAGTGCCTCCATGTCTCTGGTACGTGTGTTCACACCGGGGACCAAAGTCAGCAGGAATAAACAAAGACAGGAATTGGGAACGACAGCATGAGAGCAAACGACAGAAAGAGATAGAGAAGATGGAATAGACACGTGAGCATAAGAGTCAGGCAGAGGGACAGACTGAAAACAGCCAGCAGGCATAAAAACAAGAGGACACTTCTACAGCATCCTGAGCATATACTGGGACTATTAGAATACACACTGGGCACTGTGCACTCTGGGATTTGTACGATCAGACCCATGTATTGTGGAGAGGGGGACGGATGTGCCACAGGATCGCCTCCTCAGGGGAATAGCTTCCAACGAACAGATAACAACATCGCTCCGAATAACAAGATCCGTATGCATAAGAGGGGCCAAGTATGAAAATGAACATGGATTGTACAGCAGAAACACACATGTGCATATACAGAGATGCTGAAACAGGCCTCTAGAAATCCTTTTGATGTGTTTGATACGCTGCCTACAGAGGCATGGCCACAGGGGTGAGCCAGCAAGAACAAGGGAGGATGAGAAGAGAGGAGTGAGTACACAGGGAATAACCTCTCTTTATCTTGGCCATGAACATAGGGGGAACTTGAGCTGTGTGCATTTCAAAGCCATCTTCACATGGGGCTTCTGCCTGCACCAGTTCACTGAGGCAACTACAATAGCTACAGTGACGTATTGGCTGAGCACAATAAATTGGTTTATAGCGCAATAAAATTGTGTTTTCATTGTTAGGTGCACCTCTGTTGCCATAGTTTTTTTTTCTTAAAGCTGCACTAGGTGTATTTATTTTGGTTGAAATAAATACTTTTTGATTAAATATTTTTATTTAATTGAAGGGTACTGTTCTGTTATTAATATGTATTATATTATGTATATTTAGTATATAGATATATATACTAAATGTACATAATATAATTGTGTATATTTAAGTCTATATATCTGTGTGTGTATGTGTGTGTGTGTGTGTGTGTGTGTGTGTATATATATATATATATATACTATACACACACACACACACACACACACACATATACATATATATACATATATGTCCAGGACAGAGATCAGGAAAAGAGGAAGATCAGTGGGGAAGATCTGGTTTTGTGGCCTAAGGATGTAGAGTCATGTGTCCCTCATTGGCCAATTGTGGCTGGAAAGCTGGATCCATAAATGCATTTAGCACCTATGTGTCAAAACCTAAGGACTCTGGGAAACTGAGTTCAGAGAGGAAGCCCTTTGTTCAAAGACACACACACATACACACACACACACATATATAATGTATGTATGTATGTATGTATGTACATATGTATTGCTTGATATTGCATCCCCCTTTCTAAATAAAGGATCTCTGAAAACATTTTATAAAAACAGAAAGCTTTAACTTCCCTGAAATACCTAAGGTACGTGACGTACCCTAGTATCCTCAGGATCAATACCAGTGCTTATTAATACCTATGGCTTTTCCTAATTTAACCATAACTCTTATCCGTCAAATATCTTTGTTATGTAAACATGAAACACTTCATCCACTTTAGATTATACTATATGCTGTGGTGCTCTGACTGTGGTGGGAAAGTCTCTCACACACTGGAGTCTTCTGACAGCCGTCACACTGACCTCAAGCATGAAAGGTGAAGTCGCTGTATTAGGTACAATGATTTCAAGTTGGTAGGTTTTGCAGGTGTCTCAGAGGTTGATGAGGGGTGATATCGGTTTCTCCGCAGGGTGCCCCTTGGTGTCTCAATGATGTAGGATTTCTGTCTGCTGTAGACACAAACATGTCTCTCTCATGCATATCTTTGAGCCACACCTGGTCTCCAGGTCTCTTTGATTGTATTTTTCTGGTTGCTTTTGTCTGTACCTTTGTTCTGGTTTCTTCAGGTCTGCCATGTTGGCACATCTCAGGTTGAGGTGGGATGGAAGGGCAGGAGCAGATGTTCTGAATCTGAGTTCTGTGGGACTGTATCCATTCGTTTTCTATCTGGAATAGATATGCTCCAACAGTGGAACATGACCATGATGGGAACATTGTAGGTAGCATTGTTCTTTGTGGTTTATTCTCTCACAGAGAGCGAGGGCTCTCTGGCGACCAGCTGCAGTGCTAAAGCAGCCATCCCGCCCAGCACTGGTCTGCTCAGCCATTTCCCAACATAAATGTCCTCCTTGGTGGTGTTACTTTTTACTGACTTGTGCCTCCAGGTCCCGATAGATCTTTTATAGGCTTAACAGTCTGCCAAAATGGCCCTGGATGTACAGTGGGACCGCCATGACATCTGCTTCAGTGTCAGTTTTAAACACTGCATTGTGATTGTCCACGTTTATGTCTGTCGTCCACGGACAGCATTCACTTCATACTGTTTTTTTGTTCTGCACAGTCTTGCATAATATCCATTTTGTTGTAACCAGTTGTTACACACTGCTTCCCTTCCTGGACATTGTTTCAGGGAATGTACTTTTTTATCTCCACGTCTTTTGCATGGTGTCTGTCTGTCCTGCGCTGCCACGTTGACATGCGTGCACATTGTCACGCTGTGTGTTGGTTTGAAGTTAGCCTTTAGCATTTCTTGTTACTTCTTGTACCTGCTCATTTTTTCAAGCTGTGTTCATGGCTTTCTCTTGCATCAATTCTATTTGCAATTGTTCTGATAAGTGTTGGTTTCTCAAAACCACAACGAATCTGTCTCTCATTTTGTCATGCAGAGCTCCATATCCACAGTATTCCACCAGGCAATGCAGTGCTGTATGGAAGCTGTCAGCCATCTCTCCCATTTCTTGCTGCCACTGATTAAATGATTAAAGATGATTTTTCTGCGGGCCATGAAGTGTGCATCCAACATTCTTTTAACTGTCTCATACTCACTCACTTCCTCAGGGCTAAGATGCAGGAAAACCAGTATGTCCTGTGCTTCCTCTCCTATGGTGTAGATTAGCGCATTCACTTGATTCTCATCCGCTTGTGTTTCAAAGCCAGACGCAATGCGAAATCTGTCAAAACAATTTATCCACTTAGTGCAGTCATCTGCCTTAAATGAGGACTATTCAGCTGGTGAGACTTGAAACTGATGCATTGGGCGGCTGTGGTTCAGAGGTAGAGTGGGTCGTCCATCAATTGGAAGGTCGCTGGTTCGATCCCATCCTATGAGTCAGCATGTCGAAGTGTCCTTGGGCAAGACACTGAACCCCAACTTGCTCCTGGAGCATGGCTTCAGTGTGTGGATGTGTGTGAAAGAACAGTCTCCTGCAACTTAGATTCCTCCTGTATGAACGACATGTGAATGGGTGAATGAGGATGTGATGTAAAAGCGCTTTGAGTGGTTGAAATGACTAGAAAGCCGCTATACAAATACAGACCATTTACCATTAAGGCTGTGTGAGACCAATGCTCTGGGGCCCCCGCCATGAAGAATCTTTTCAGACACAGTTACAACGAGTGGATGCCACGCTCTGGGCGGCCTTGTGAGCTAAGTATCCCACCAGAGTGGACCCTAAGGCTCTCAGGGGGGAACCACTTTTGGAGTGTGAGAACCAGGCCACAAATAGCACCCGACAAATAAAAAAATGGAAACAGGAAACTGTTTGCCATTGTGCAGAAATGCTATGATTGAAGCCATGCCTGCCTCAGTCCAGAGTAGGCTGGAAGATGTAGTGGGCCTGTCATCGATGCCGTATCAGCAGTTCCGTGACATGTGGTGCATGCTGTAGACAAATATAGGAAAGATGAAAAGACAGTGCAGGAACATGATAAGAACGTGCAGAGGAAACTCGCACAGTTACAGCTTGGAGAACTTCAAGGAAAAAGCAAAACAAAGTCATAAGTAACGGTGATGAAGAGACCTATAGAACAACCAACACTGCAGAAATCCGTTGATACACCACCACAACCAGTACCACCAGCCGTGTTGCCACCAGCTTCACAAGCGCAGCCACCAGTGATGGTCAATGTGTATCAACAATTGCGTGGCACAATGAATGTGGACATCTGTATCGGCCCCGTGGGGGTCCTGGGAGAGGACTGGGTGAACGGAGATCCAACAGGGTGTGTTGGTCATGCCGTGAACGAGGACACATTGTATACACACTATATACTATAATGAGCAAAGAATACTTAATTACGTGGTAGAGGGGTTTGAGGTATACGTGAAACAATTACACGTCACCAGTATGGTAGTATGGCAGAATAAACAAGCATTAGATTGGTTGTTAGCTGAGAAAGGAGAAGTGTTTGGAGATCAGTGTTGCACATTTCTACCTAAGAATACTGCTCCAGAAGGAGCATTCACTGCTGCCATGGATATGTTAAAACAAGGATAACCAATACATTAACAAGGTTAAACCATTGCTTAGCCATGTATACAGTAATGTTATGCTGTATATGCCCAGTTAGAGTTTGTTCCCAGTCCTCAGAAGGGAAGAAGAAGGTCCTTCAGTGTGCTGCTTTCTCAGCCTGTTGATGAACCAGGCTGGAAGAAGGTTCTGGTTCTTTGTCCTTGCTGTCCTGGCTGCAGGTTGGAGGAATCCGGTCACTCCTTTGTTCCTTACTGGTTAGCCGCATGGTGCTAACTTGCTGGTGCGTTCCTGTTGCTTGGACAATCAGTTAGTTACCCTCATGGGTCCAGAGGAGAAGTGTGAGACCAACCTGTGCCCTGTCTGGAATGACTACAAGAAAGCCTACGAAAGCCACACACATGGAAACTGGAATGCTTGGAAATGTACAACATCAATAGGATCCTAAGAGCCTTCATCAAGAACTCAGTGGGGCTGTGGAATACAATTCTGGAAGCCAACTCAAAGCCTGTAGGGCATATACGAAGGTGATGCACTATCCCCGCTGCTGTTCTACATAGGCCTGAACCCCCTCAGCCAGATCATCTCAAAGAGTGGCTACAGATACCAGTTCTCCAGTTGAGCAACCACAAGTCCCCTCCTCTTCATGAATGAGAATGACATTACAGTGGGTTTGATATGATTTAAACACATGAACTTCAGTATATTCACTTAGTAAGTGCAATGTAACCTTCGTGTGAAAACACTGATCAGAAGCAATCCAAAACTTCAAGCATATAAGATCAAACACAGCATCACTTGCAAGTTGTTGCTTTGTTCTGTCAAGTCATTCTGACAGTTATTCCCATATGATTTAAACCCAGAGCAGGTACGATGTTATTGGACAGAAATGTAATGTGTAAGATGCTTTTAATGTGTTAATGTTTTATGTACAGGCAACACAAAGCACCTGTGATATGTGCTATAGCCTTTCCATTCATCACTTTGACTGAATAAAATAAATGTTAAATGAGAAATTCACTTCTGCTAAGCAATTCCTAATCACTGTTAACAAGAGTTGCTTCTGTATCAATCAAAATCTAAAACATTTAGTTATTAGGGATCACTCTCTGGAGAATCTATGACCAAAAGCAATCAGAGCACCGTAGACATGGAAGATGTATTTGCCTTTGAGGCACAAGATGTACCAAATGTAACAACATAACTGTTCCACCAAGGCATATATATTTGGACTGATTGTGTTTTTTTGAAACCTCTACGGAGGTTTGACAATCAGCACACTTGACTCCCCTTAATAATACTTTGGTGCCTTGGGTATCGATTTAGCATGGCAAAGCATTTCAGAGCTATGAGAAAGACATTTATTTCCACAAAGGATTTTGACCGTTTGCCATGTAGAGAGGTTTTAGTGGATGGAGCACTTTAATAATCACATTGGGAAATTGCTACAGCAGCGAAGGAGCACTCAAGGAGGTACAGGGGGTAAGAAACAAATGCAGTAGAGGCCATAAGTAATAAACAATAAGTACAAAAACATTAAGCCTGAGAACAGAAACTACAAACAGTTACAGTGCACAGTAACACGATTCTGTGCGTACTGTACAGAACTTACTGTGTACAGGTAGATGTACGTTTTACTGATTCTTGATGAAGAGCGCACTGTCATATACTTCGGTACTTCATGTACTTCTGTATTTAGTCACAAGAGCATACACACCATACAGCATCTGTTACGGCCTTCGATGTGCTAGGCTATAGGCTGATGCTGGATATGTATGTGGACAATTAATGTGCAGCACATATATTTAATTCAACATTTCTATATAACATTTTTTATCAAAATAACAAGGAAACATTCAAACTGAATGCATCTTCTCACTGCTAATGTTCATTGTGGATTAATCTGCAAAACATACAACTGTTTCTACATCTCTATAGTTTTCATGTGCCAATATTTAATCAAAACCATAATCTACAGAGACCCAAAGTGTAATTTAATGAGACATAACATTAAATACATTCAAAATATTTACCCACGACATTGTGAAATAATAAAACTTCCAATAACAGTATTTAAAATGTATTGGATTATTTCAAAAAGTGATGGCTATATCATACATACTGTATGTTATCTGTATTTATGTATATGATTATATGATTAAATGTCTCGTTTAGTTAGTTAATTTGGGACACCTTAGATGTCCAATACGTCTTTCCATTAATTTCTACATAAGTCTTGCTAGTAGCCAAGCCTAACAACACATTGGATGCAGGATGTCCATGCAGTGTTTATCACACTACCAGGGCTGGGGGAAAAAAAAAGATAGCACTGAACAGAATCGAGGCAGTTATTACACTTCCTCCACAATGTATCTGTTAGTGAATATTCACATATATTTTGTAGAAGGCAGGTCCAAAAAGATGTGAACATATTGGTCAACATATTTCTAGAAATGTTCTTGTCTTTGTATGTTATAAGCTGCATCTATTTTTTCATAATAGCTGCACTCTTGGATCTCACTGACGGGGCGGAGGGAAGGAATGTCACACTCTGCTGCTGGCCACAATGTGAGGCAGGTTAACTCAGCAGACTGAGGACTGAGAGAAGGAGAGATATATATCCCACGTCACCGACTGCACTGCATCTATATCTGTCTGTCTTCAGCTTATTAGCTCTTTCTGTTTCTTCCTTTCATTATCACAGGACTCAAGCACAGTTTTATGTTATTTTCAAGTGGACCCTGAGAAGAATAGCTGTCACCTCAGATGCCCCCCCCCCATCAAGGATCTAAAAACAGCTCCTCCCTTCTCATTCCTTCGCTCAGTCCCCCACCTCGACACGTCTGTCTTTGCCTTTTCAGCTCTTGACAATGGCGGTGTATAAACACCAAAATAGAAAACACTTGTCAGCATCTCAAACTCATTCTTGGGAAATCCCACATGGAACAATTAGGTGTTTTTTGTTGTCTTTTTTTCCCTCTCTAATCCTCTCGCTTTCTTCACAGGGAGAATGTCAAACGCTATTTCTCCCGTGGGTGATCTAAAAAAACAGAAACAGACAAAACCAACCCACACATTCAACCAACCACTACCAGTTCTTATATGATACCCGGTAGTTACTTGAGCGCGGCCTCTGTCAAACGCCACTCTGATATCATTATCTGCAACAAACTGTGAGTCACCTCCAGCTGTCTCGCGTCAGGCTGACAATACTGTGAATAGATCCATATTTCCCCTGTGAATCACTGGATCTACACTCCCCTCCAAAAGTATTGGAACAGTGAGGCCAATTCCTTTATTTTTGCTGTAGACTGAAAACATCTGGATCTGATACACAACTTAGAAGATAGCACCTTTTGTTTGAACCCACCCATTTTTCATGTGAGCAAAAGTATTGGAACATGTGACTGACAGGTGTGTTTTGTTGCCCTGGTGTGTCCTATTACATTGATTATTCAAACAATAAATAGCGCTGAATGTCTACGTTCACTTTCAGATTTGGGTTTTGCCTGTGCAGACTACATTTATAGTTAGAGGCGTAACCAACAAGAAAACCAGAGAGCTGTCCATGGGTGAAAAACAAGCAATTGTGAAGCTGACAGAAGATGGAAAATCAATCAGAGTCATTGCACAAACATTGGCCATAGCCAGTACAACCATTTGGAATGTCCTGAAGAAGAAAGAAACCACTGGTGTACTAAGTAACAGACGTCGAACGGGTAGACCAAGGAAAACAGCAGCAGTTGATGACAGAAACATTGTGAGAGCTGTAAAGAAAGACCCTAAAACAACTGTTGGTGATATCAGCATCAACCTCCAGAGAGCAGGAGAGAAGGTGTCACAGTCTACTGTTCGCAGAAGACTTCATGAACAAAAGTACAGAGGCCACACCAGAAGATGCAAACCACTCATTAGCAAGAAGAATAGGAAGGCCAGGCTGGAATTTGCCAAAAAGTCCAGAGACAAGCCTAAAACTTCTGGGACAAAGTTTTATGGACTGATGAGACAAAGATGAACCTTTACCAAAGTGATGGAAAGGCTAAAGTTTGGAGAAAGAGAGGATCTGCTCATGATCCCAAACATACAGGCTCATCTGTGAAACAGTGGAGGTAATGTCATGGCTTGGGCTTGCATGGCTTCCTCTGGGACGGGTTCATTCATCTTCATTGATGATGTAACACATGATGGCAGCAGCAAAATGAACTCAGAAGTCTATAGAAACATTTTGTCTGCCAATTTAAAGAAAGATGCAACCAAACTGATTGGGAGATCCTTCATGGTGCAGCAAGATAATGATTCAAAACACACTGCCAAAACAACAAAGGAGTTCATCAGGGGCAAGAAGTGGGAGGCTTTAGACTGGCCAAGTCAATCTCCAGACTTCAACCCTATAGAGCATGCATTTTACCTGCTAAAGAGCAGACTGAAGGGAGAAACCCCCCAAAACAAACCACAACAAAAGCCACGTTTCCACCGGCTCGACTTGGCCCTACTCGACTCGACTCGACACGGTACGGTACAGTTGTGTTTCCATTACACCAGGTACCACCTCAAACGTGGGCGGGGTCGTCATAGCAAGGCGGGGCGAAACTCCGGTGGCGTCATTTGTATGCGACACAATACACCGCACCACACCACACAACAGAAAACATGGAGGAAATGGAGGCGATGGTGTTTACGTTTACGTTTACTCGTTGAGTGATAAAAACGCCTGGTCGCTGTTGCAAGTGTTTTAAAAATGGCGGATTTGATTCTTGTGAACGAGTCGCTCTCATGACTCATCCAGTGACGCGATTCCCTGGCCAATCAGTGGCCTGCAGTCTGGTGACGTCGCCTTCACAGCTCAACTAAGCTCGCTTGGAACCCCGGCCGAGGAGGTACTAAAATAGTACCTGGTACCAGGTACTAGGGCCGGTGGAAACGCTACCTAAAGCGTACCGAGTTGAGTCGAGTAGGGCCAAGTCGAGCCAGTGGAAACGCGGCATAAAAGAGGCTGCTGTGAAAGCCTGGAAAAGCATCACAAAAGCAGAATGCAAAAGTTTGGTGATGTCAATGGGTCACAGGCTTGATGCAGTTATTGCAAGCAAAGGATTTGCAACTAAATATTAAGTCTTTTCACGTTAATGTATTTTAAGTCTATCTGTTCCAATACTTTTGCTCGCCTAAAAATTTGGTGTTCCGTTACAAATAATGCTATCTTCTAAGTTGTGTATCACATCCAGATGTAAATACCTGGAAATAAAAGCTGAAATGTTGATCTCTTGTCTCATATTCATCTTTTGATGTCAAACCCAAATGTTTTCAGTCTACAGCAAAAATAAAGGAACTGGCCTCACTGTTCCAATACTTTTGGAGGGGAGTGTATATTGAGTGTTATGAGCAACCTATCGTACTGTCTCTCACATCCCTATCTTGTAATTGATGTCCATGGATACTCTCCTACTCTGCTGATCCTCTTGTCTCACAAATGGGGGGACTCGTACCTTTGGCTCACCAAACCACCACAGGAGTAACGTTGGTCGCATCCAGTTGTGCCATTCCTGCTCCCCGTTTGGGTTTATTACCAGCTACGCACTTTTCCACCTCGTTTCTCTCACCTTCCACCTCCTCACTTGCTTCACATCAATATCATCATCAATATTCACCACCTGTCTCTCACCCCTAACATCAAAAAGTCTGGTAGGAGCATGTCAGCTGTTCACTCTAGTCTAATGGAAGAGTTTCCTATTCACACAACAACATGTATTTTCTGATAGCCATGCAGACAGTTTCATTTACCCATGTTTTATAGATAATCAGTGCCTTGATGTGTGTTCTGATGAATGACATTTTAAGGACAATTCCAGGACATCACGATTCAGGTTTTATTTTCATTTTTGTCAGTTTTGAGGTTCTGCCATTCCCTTACCCAGATGTAGAATTACATTTACTCTGATTAATGTAACTATGGGTTTTGATGGCTCTTTAGGCACTTCTACCAATACTAATTTTATTTTACTGAGGTATTTTTTTTTATCTCTGATAAAAAAAATCCCGATGAACTGTGAGAAAAGGTGAAGAAAGAAAGGAGCCCCATCAGCAGTAGGTGGTGCCTACGTTAATAACTGATTTTATGCACCACCCAGTGAGCGCACCCAGTGGCCCAAATCAAACACACACAGGATGTTGAGTAACCAAAAGGGGCATGCTGGGCCTGGCTAGCATGCTAACTGCCAAAATGCTTGCGGTGAATCCTTGTAGATTTGCTTGTTGACTATCCTGTACCCTCAGTGAGGACGCTCTGCTGTTTTTGACAAAGTCAGAGGAAAGGACTGGGGGGGGGCTTTGTGTAGCCAGCACTTTCTGCATAGGTATTCTCTGGGTACACTGGCTTCCTCCCTTCCTTCCTGTCCAAAGAGATGCCTGTTAGGTTAATTAGTGATGCTTGCCTGTAGGTTGATTGGTTATCTGTCTCTGTGTGTCAGCCCAGTGATTGACTGTACCCCCCCCCCCCCCTTCATGCCCAGTGTCACCTGGGAATGGCTCTAGCCCCTCAAGCTCCGGTGACGATGGATGGAATCCATTTTATACACAGGCTGAAAAGTCTGGGATTGACAATAGATGCAATATATTGTGTAACCTAAATTCACCTTAGTACTTTTAATTGCTCTTTCTGGCTCTGCCCCTACCATTGTAGTAGTGATGTAAGTCTTACTGTACTCAGTAGGAATCTCATCTGATCATCATCATATCTAATAGGAACAGACAGTGAAACCAACGAGGGACATTCAAACAGTTATAATCAAAGAAACTGAAAATAAGCAAGTGAAGTGATTGTACAAGAATCAAAAAGTTACTTTGCTCATGCAGAACATTGAAAGTAAATGATCCCTGCATGTAAGGGTTTTCTAGAGGCTCTCTGCTTATCGGCAGGGGAGACCTGGGTTTTATTTTCTACCCAGTAATCACCTCCCACCGGTGTCATTACAGGAGGCAGCAGAGAAGCAGCACCTTGACATTCCCCCTCTGCCTCTCTCTCTCTCTCTCTCCAGTTGCTCTGCTCGTGTATCTGCCTGCCTGTCCATCCTGCTGGTGCTCTCTCACTCCACTGTGCCCTCATTCTCCTTCACCATTTTGCTCTCTCCACATCAATAGGCCCAGTTCTTGTGTGCTTCAGTCTGTCATATTCTCCTACCTTCTGTCTGCCCACCTCCTCCTCCTCCTCCTCCTCCTCCCCCCATCCTTTCCATTCTTCCTGCCCCACCGGTAACACTCTTATCTGTGCCTCCAAAAACGCTGACAGACATGCTTCTGTAATGGCTTTTGCCTGTGAAAAATCTCACTGGTCAGCCAATCGCTTGGAGTAACTAAGAGGGCAAAAATCCCCCGCCGGCAGCTTGATGACATATTTTTGATAACGTGTGTCGCAAAGAAGCAGCTCCATGAGAAGATTCAAGAGCATTCATGACACCAGAGCATGTAGTGAAATTACATGTAGCCTAAGTAGAAATAAAGATCGTTTATCCGTCTACCAAATGTCTCACTCCATCCTACTCAGGAGTCACTGAGGCTCCACAGAGGACTAACTGTCCAGACCACATGTGACGCACCAAGTAAACTTGCTTCCATTATAACAAAGCTTTTTTCAAGGCACAGACACAATGTGAAAAAGTGATGGACAAGGCTGGGGCTGAGCAATTTCACTAAAATCTCTGTAGGTCATTTCATGTCCACATAACAATACCTATCATCAGAATAGCACACTTTCTCTGAATTCAGTGAAAATGGTTTATATAGAATGACCACATTACTACATTTTGTTTTCTGATCCATGCCAGACTTTCATAATCAAACCACGTCCAGCGACAGAAGTAGTCCCTTATAGGTCTGAGCTCCTCATTTTGTCTCGACCATCTGTTCAGAATTACCCAGATCTGTGTCACGTTCAGTCTCCTCCATGTTTGACTGTGGCTCAGTGGTACAGTGGTATGTTTGACTGTGGCTCAGTGGTAGAATGGGTCGTCCCTCAATCAGAAGGTTGCGGGTTCAATCCCCAGCTCCTTTGGGTCAACATGTCGAAGTGTCCTTGGGCAAGACACTGAACCCCAACTTGCTCCCCATGGCTTCAGAGTGTGAATGAGTATGAAAGAATAGTCTCCTCCAAATTACATTCCTCCTGTATGATTGATGTGTGAATGGGTGAATGAGGATGTCATGTAAAGCGCTTTGAGTAGTTGAAATAACTAGAAAGGAGCTCTACAAATACAGACCATTTACCATTTACTGTGTTGCCTTCCTACAGATTTTCAGCCTGCATCCGTGTAATGTGAAAGAACTTGATGTCCAAATAACAAGAAATATCACTGTAAGAATGTGATTTGTGACACAATGAAACAAACAGCAGAGGATGATATGAAATGAGTGTGATCTGTGCTCACACGCTATATATATCGTCATATTGGGCAGCCCTGCACAGGGCCAAGTGGCTCTCAGCAGTACCTGTTTGAGTTTGCCAAGATGGAAGGATTTCACCACCCAGATATTATAGGACATCAGTAATTTACACATTTGTCTGAATGTGGGTCAAGGTTTACAGGCAAAGTCTGAACTGTTACCACGGTCAGCGGTTATTTGTAATGTTCATGAGCCATTTCCAAGTCCCCCAAACTAAATGACAAAGTATTTAATTGCCCAACACAGAAGTGTTTTTTAGTCATTCTATCACACTTGGAAGGGCAATGTTTGTCAATTAGCAAATGTTGGGTTAAGAGTTAGGGTCAAATGCTAACATGCTAAACTAAGATGGTGAACATGGTGAATAATGATAAAGATAATCATCATGATCAATATCCATGATTAAATGAAACCAGCATTCAAACTTCACTGCTGATCCAACATGCAGCCTAAAGCATACTAGCAGCATTTACTGAAAACCTAATTACTATGAGCTGAACCATGTCATACAGAGTCACAACCTTTTAATGGTGCTGGAGTGCACAGTCTGTTGGGAATTAAAATGTGCACTTTATATATTAACCTTCTATCATATTCCGTGGGAGGAAATGTATAAACATGGGATACAGTAAGCCCTGTTCGGCCTTGTTGGCCCCCATGTGGAACGGGTCAGTTGACACACAAATGACCCTGAAGAAATGAAGGCAAGCATGCAGGCTGGGCCGCCAATGGTTCAACGTGGCCACACAGACACACACAGCTTTAGAGATGAAACATTTAACCATTTTAATCTCAAAAGTATGTTTCTACAACACAGCCATCAAATATTAAAGGAACATTGTTGAATGAAGCTTCACGAGGAGAATTCTGTCCAAAGTTGGGATGTTCTCGGTGATGACCGCAGCTTGTAGAAGTCTATGTGTAGGGGTCTACCCGTGGTTTTGTTGATAGTGTTGTGATGCAGTTCAGTAAAAAAAAGGCTGATGTAACACCGCCCCACAACAGCGACCTTACAAAGTTATTTTGCTCCTGTTTTTCCTGGTGACTCCTCCTCTGTGGATAACCTCCAGATAGAGTTAATTACTTGAGTGCTGCTCCAGAAAAACTAACTCAAAACTCAAAGATAAGGGCTGGAAACTGCTGACACAGGCTGATATGGTTAATAGTTAGCTTTGAGACCAAAATCCTCCCTGCCTCATTATCATTCCTCTCCAGTTTTCCCTCAAAAGCCTTGGTTTTATGAGAGCATTTCCTAAATTAAATATTGGCTCATACCAGATGAGGAGGCAGAGTTCATAACTCTGTGACGTTTGAGAAGATACAAACACAGTTAAAATCCTGTCCCTCACTGCTAATAATTATCACTGATCATACGTCATCATGTGTCTTTGTAACTGGAACAGACTTGTGTTGGTATCTCATTATCAAGATTTCTCTGATGTCCTGATGAAGAATATCTAACTCTATCGAATCACGCAAAGCTAATTCAGTCCGTGTCACATCATTTTCAGGATGTGATAATGCATCTGTGCCAATGCGGAGAAATAATTTGCTTTGGCTGACAGAAAACATATGAATCATCCAGTATTCTCTTTAATGAAGGTCCCCTCAATGATTGGGCCAGTGAATGCTGCCACATATATTCTACTCTTGTAGAAGAAACACTAGAATATTATAGAACCTGCAGATTACTTCTGTAGGCCACAGTTTGATTGCAGATCCTTAGATAATAGTGCAGGAACAAATTCACCTAAACATCACAAGAACTACTCCTAAACACTGGAGGTATGCATGATAAACACTGAAAATGTAAACTTGTGTTTTATCGCAGAGGGAATCTTAGACACAACACGGCCTGTGAATTAGGCCCCTTATAGTGCCAGGATGTTTGAGTGTTATCTAATAATAATAATAATAATACATTTTATTTATAATGCACTTTTCATTGCATATAATCTCAAAGTGCTACAGAGGAATAAAAATAATTCATAAAAACAGGAACATTCAATACAATACAGCAACAATATAATTAAATACATAATTAAAATGAATCAAAGGCTTTTTTAAAAAGAAAAGTCTTGAAGCCTTTCTTAAAAGTCTCCACAGACTGCGGAGCCCTTGAATCGTCTGGGCGAGAGTTCCACAGGCGGGGGGCAGCTGAGCAGAACGGCCGATCACCCATGGTCCGGAGCTTGGTTCTGGGGGGATGGAGCAGGTACCCACCTTGACAGCGGAGGTTTCGGGTGGATGATTGCTGGGTGACAAGTTCCTTGAGGTAAGACGGAGCATTGCCATGGATGCACTGGTGGGTGAGGAGAGCTGTTTTGTAGTGGATCCTGAAGGTGATGGGGAGCCAGTGAAGGGTACGGAGGGTGGATGTGATGTGTCTCATCTGGATCCTAGCAGCACTGTTCTGTATGTGGTGGAGTTTTTGAAGGCTCTTGTGTGGGGTCCCGATGAGTAATGTGTTGCAGTAGTCCAGCCTGGAGGAGATAAAGGCATGGACGAGCTTCTCTGCATCAGCCGGGGTGAGGGTGGGGCGGCGTTTGGCGATGTTCTTTATATGGAAAAAGGATGATTTGCACAGATGTTTGATGTGGTTGTTGTATGACAAGTGAGGGTCCAATCTCACACCAAGGTCGGTGATGGACATGGTTGGACCTGGTGAGGGGTGCCGATGAGAATGGCTTCTGTTTTAGACCTGTTGAGCTGGTCTTTATGTTGCCTGGGGCTGTAACCCTAAATATCTCAAGTGTATTTAAGTAATCAGTGTTGTGCACCTTTAAATCCACAAGAGTAGCACAACACGATGTGCAGGTGTTGAGTAGGGGTGGCCCTAAATAGCCAACTAGTCCAAGGAGCCTGACTCAGCTGCCATTCTCACTGTCAAATCATCGCAGTGGTGTCAAATTGTGGTTTCGGAAACAAAGGATCATTTTATTCAGGCTTTCTGGGGGATCTGGATGTCTGATATTACATTGCTGATTTTACATTTTACATTACACTGCTTGAGAAATGAATACTGCTGGTCTCGGAGTGTCCATGTGTGTACCAGATGACGCCTCTGGACTATCACGATATCAAATGAAATGAAAAAATGATGCACAGCAAGTACTCTACCTTGTGCCGGCATTTAAACTTTCACGATATTCTGTATCATAGCAACCAGAGCACCTCAGCTGAAACACAGTCTGCCCCTCAAGCACTCCCAGCATGCATTTTACGGGGGGAAAAGCTTTTCTGGACAGAAGCATCTGTCTGTGTCTGTCTCTGTGTCTGTCTGTCTGTCTGTCTCTACTCCATCCAGTGCCATGGACTGTAGCACGCACCTACAGTACATATGCATCACTGCATGACCTGACCTCTCTCTCTCAATCAAATGTAAGATGCATCCACAATTGGCAAACAAGCGATTTATGGAAGACTTTATATTCTGTGCTTCACCTCTTTTGGCTTTTATGGAAAAATGGAAGCACTTGTTAGAAATCAGAATATGGATTAATGAGCCAAATATAAATAAATAGAACGAGTCAGGGATAACCCCAGTACTGAGTGGAAGTAAAGCACTATTCGTCATTATTTTTGGATTGTGAGGATTTGGCTACTTCCTGGAGCTAGGCTCTGACCTGATCTGAGTTGATGCAATAGTTTGAAGTGCGGACTCTGAATCCACTGAAAATTCTAGGACAGTCTCAGTGACCACATGATCTTACATTGCAATATAGAGGACCACTTCTGTTTTTTAAAAGGAAAATGCAAAAGAGTTCATTTAAACAGCACTAAACAGGCCGTGTGTGAAAGCATACTAAGTTCACAGTTATGTTCATTTTTTGATTTAGCAAGTAAAACATCTTGGTACGGTTTGGTTTTTGTTGCAGGAGTTTAGATGACCCATATGTCTTAGTTAGAAGACTTAGAAGCCCAAAACTTTGCTGCTGTCAGCCTTTTACGAGAAGCAGACTCTCATTCTTCAGTTCACTATCCTCTCTTCTCTCTCTCATTAGCCACTTCCCCTGGTGCCTGTAGAAGCTCATTATTGGTGCTCAGAGTATTGATTATGGAATTGGTTCAACAACACATCCCCAGCCCAAATCCCATGGCCTGCATTGTTTGGCTCTCTCCGCTGCGTTCCAGCCACATGGCAGGCAGACAGAAGCTTTCTGGCCAAATTTATGGACAGAAGTCACAGGAATGCCACACAGAGTGGGTGGAAAGTCAGAGTGAATAAGCTTCTGGGTAGGTGTCTCACTTCTTTTTCCTCATTACGATGTTTTAGGAGAGCGTGGAGGGAGCTCTGCACATGGATTTGACAAATGTTCTGGAAAGGTAGCACCAGCTACAAGACAATGTTACAAAAAAATTATAGGAGCTTTGGTTAGGTTATGCACCTACATATTACCACTAATAGAGTTTGACAAGACTTGGCTTCACTGTTATATGAGATCACCTTACTGTCTTCTACTTTTTTACAATTCTAAGTCAGCACAGCAGAAGTCCATGTGGGTTAAACTGTGGATCACTTCTTATTGCTTTTACACAAAACACATTCAGTGAAATATCAAGCTCAACCACCACCAAAACAGTGCAGTCATCCTCCATATCTTCTTACACCTAGCATAATGTAGCATTACTGTATTTTGCTTCGTTCTATGCCTACATCTTAAACAAAAGGGGAAATTATGAATAGAAAAGACGCAAGACAGCTGATTCCCATTTTAGCTGAACATCTACCAAGGTGATTATGTTTTTTTGATTTCATGCCACCTGTATAAAAAGGCAAGTCTTTGGAATGGGTTCTTCCACAGTAAACATGGACCCAGATGAAACTGCACACATATTCACCTTCGAAGACGAGGCTGCTGTCGGCTTGTCCGAAACACACAGGTCAAGAAGAAACGCAGTTGAAATCTAAGCAGCAGTGGATGTTCTGTGCTAGAGAGGTGCCAACATCACAATATGTGCAGCAATGTCCTCTGATGATGTTACATAAACTCTAATTGGTCCGTACAAAGCTGAGTAGCTCGTTTTATCCCTTGGTGAACTCTATGAAAGACTTGCACCAAGTGAGGTGAGGAAAGGGGGCAGCTCAGGCAGAATCCAGCACACTGTAACTTTTATGGGATGATGTGGCAATTCAGTTTATTCTTCCAGTCCCTTTTCCTTCCACCTTACTCTTACTCTTACTTACTTTAGTTTATGACCACCGTCCACATGATGAGACATCCCTTTTGGATGGCATAAATGCTGTATATCTGGACATGTCTGCAGCAGGTTGCCAGGGATGGATCAGACTTTAGAAAGATTCTTTCCCAGGTATGTTGCAAGAGAGGACAGAAGGTGTCATGTGAATGAGAGCTTCTGAATCCCATGCTTTATCATTATGCATCACTCCATGCATCCTATGGTTGCATATCTTGGTCAAGGCTCTGAATTCCCCACTGAAGTCAGGAGTCGTCCACCGTCTGTTATTTGGGAGCTCAGTGGGAGCAGTGGATGCACTCACTCAGTTTGTTCCCGATGTTTCTATCTTGTACTCGCACTTGTAAGTTACTTTGGATGGAAGCATCAACCAAATCACTGTAATTCAACTTTAAGAAGACCCTCACAGGCACTACTCCAGCTCCCCATGACGAGAAAAGAATTGGTTATTTTTTCAATATCATCCAAATTTTTTTTCGAATTAAGTTCCGGTTGCCATTATTAAGAAGGTTTTGCAGCTAATTGGCAGCTGTCGTCCTTGCCCTTTAGCTTGCGTGGCTGAATGAAGCGCAGTGAGTTCAGATGTTGGCTGTCAGGTCTAGTTTTCGTACTGCTTCGTCTCTCTCTCTCTCTCCCTGCAGTAACACTGTGCTCTGGCTGCTGCTGTAGGCATGCACGAGTCCCATTTTACAGCTTCTTTTTGTTCGTTTAATATTTAATGCTTTTGTGTGGGAGCAAAAAATGATCCATTATTTATCTAGAAGCCAAACACAAAGACAAAAGTCTAGCCCTGTGTCCGCGGGGCACGGCCTCACTTTGTTCTGCTGTTTTGTTTTCTAAATCATTTTATCACCCGTTGAAAGCACGGAAGAGGAAAGACTCACTTACTGTCTTTTGCTACGTGTCTTTACATATTCTGAACAAAGATGTTACATTTAAAAAGGAAATGTATTGCTGATAATTAATTTGTTCATTTCAGCAAGTAACAAACCGTTAGAGCAGCAGTAGTCAAGCCGACACAGTAGCTTTTAACGCTGCACTAATTCACTTGACACACACGTGATCATTTGTGCTAGCAAAGGGGAAATAATCCCTTTTCTCCCCCTGTGTGTTCACATGTGTCCAGATTGTATTTCCTGTGAAATGTAGACAGATCAATTCAGTCTCACTGTCGTCCCCTTCAGTGTGAGCATGCTTTCTTGAATTATAGAGCTGCGCTAAACCTGTGATGACCCTGCCAGGTTAGCTGGCTAACAAGTCTGTAGGTTGAATACAACATGAACCTCTTTCCATAGGTGAGAAGGTTCAAGCCATGAAATCTGAATATCACGAAGCAGAGTGTGGTTAAAATAATGACATCAAATATAGTCCTATACAGCCTAATCCTGCTGGGTGGGAGCGATCCCCATACCTTGACCTGCAGGGTCTGAGGGTCAGCTCCCGAACCAGTGTGGATAAATGTATGGTAAGACACTCGCACACACATCCTCTCCAGGTTGGACTGGGCTGGATAACAAAGGATTAATTATTATTCAGCTTCAGTATGTTTTTTGCTCAACAGCTACTTCTGCATAAGTTCAGCTACAGAAACAACTGTCAGAACTTCATTTTCTTTAGAGACATTTACGCTTCTTCCTACCTATAATGTGTTTTAAAGCACAAAGCATTTCTTCTTTCAGCCTGCAGTGATGCTCTTCTGTTGTGGTCGTTCACATGAAGAGATGAACAAATGACCGAATGAAGATCAAGGTACTTTTATGCATTACGAGCTCGGGTTCTTTAGTAGCATGCAAGAGAACAAGGGAAGTATCCCAGTCTCCACTACATAAAGGCTGCTTTCTGCTCTGGGTTTATTTTGCTGACCAATAAAAAAAGGTATCACTGCTGTCAACATTCCAGACCGATGGACACCAGGCTTAGACATAGATACTACACAGACAGGCGGTGAGAATGAACGTACATGTGCCGAGAGTACACAGACAACCTGGGGTCATAAAAACAAAACAGCCTTTTCAGTCAATTCATTTCAGTGCACACCTTTCACATCACACAGTTTAGCTTCCAGCTTTTCTCACAACTTATTTCAGCTCATAGTTTCTAATGCACTTTGATGCTGTATGTGTTCGATAGCGCATACTTTTCCCAGTACGCTGTATCCAAACAAAGAAAAGGGTCAAATTCTACTTGACTGGCATTCAATAGAATTAACTGAAGTCATCGCAACCTGAACGATTAAGCGCACTGCTCCTCAGGTGAAAACCTGTTCACACAGAGAGACACGTCTATTTGCTTTGGGATGATGGATCTTAAAAATGCAGAAGTTGCAAGACAACAGAGAGGATGATGAAGAAGGACAACAAAGAGGAAATAATGTCAGATGAAATCAGTGCCACCACCGTTCACCACATGTTCATACATAAGAGGACTGAGAGGAGCTGGTGCAGCAGCATGTGCAGGTGACTGCTGTCCTGTTTCCAGTCTGCAGAGTATGACCCAGCTCGCACATCAGTGTGTTTATACACAAGTACAATACATATTCTGTCATGTTAGTGCAATTTTGGACTAAGTTCTTGTAGAGAATGTTTGAACAGGATGATGATGCTGAGTGTCCTGTAGCTACAGCTGCTGCATTTGGAAATAAAGCTTTAGGTGTTTTACTATGCTTGGAGTGTAAATATACTGTATATATAATATATATACAGTTTGCTCCTTTATTCACTGTTGAACTAGGTATATTTCTCTCCCTCCCCAGGATGTTCCTGAAGTATTATCTGGATATTCAGTGCTGGGTTTTTACAAATAAAATCTTAATTATTTCTCTGAAAACTCATTCTACACACATTTTGGCAGCAGTGTTTTGAACCAATCCCTCTGGTGTGTGACAAACAGTCATGAAGTCCAGTCACGAATGGGAATTGCAGACACAGGCCTTTCATGGTCCACCAAAGTGGCCTGAATCTCATCATAGATAAAAGCTATCTTTGGTATTGTTCTTGATCAACCTCTGCTTCTTCATCTTCCTCCTCCTTGTCCTCAAGCCGACTGTGTGGCTGCTGCACGGTTCTGTGACGCACACACTCCGCTCAGGTTGGCGGTGTGTTCCCGGTGTCGTGTCCTGCTCTACCTCTCTGCTGTGTTGGCATTCATTGCACCAAAACAGAAGAACAGAAGAAGTTTAGCACTTTGTGGCGTGTTCCATGTGAATACAAGAGATTTCATTCATGGAGATTGTGCCAAAGTGCTGTTTCCAACTGCAATCTGGCGCAAAATCTGAGGGTGCATCAGGGGATTGGTACATGAGTGACATGTTGTGGGCGCTGTGTCTTAAGCACCAGTGTTGGTGTGGACCTGAGAGAAATAATTCAAAAGACAGACAGATATGAGACAAGAGTTGGATAACATTTACACGACTCTTAAACAAACAACATATTTCCTAAGCTTTAGAGGTGGATTTAAAAAAAGTTTTACAAAACACAGTTCTTAACAATCCAAATGAGAACACATTTGAGTAAATATTATTTTGCCTGCAGAATCGAATGGAGGATGTTCATTTAATTAAAATATCTTGATTATTTTCTAAACAGGGATTGTATAGCGGTGAAAAATGTCCATGTATGTCCATGAATAGATAGAAGTTTACAATCAATTACAATTCTTCCTCAGTATTGAAGAGTCGTGTGGTAGATCGTGCAGCCTTTGTCTAAAGCATTCTTCTAGTAACACTTTGACTTTTGCCTCCTCACACAATGATTTTACGAAGCTTGCTGAGGTTGTAATCAGGACCGTTTGTGCATACAGCCAATGGAGAAACTCCACCACTCAATGGTGAAGTTTCATCACCAGCTAAAAATAGCAAACTATTCCTTAAATAAGTCTACAAAGCTCTGACTCATTAGTAGTAGATGTGAGCAGCAAGTAAGAGGTCTGGAACTAAGCAGGGTCATGCTTTGACAATAATGTTCGTATTGGGGCTGATATGATGGCTCACGTTCCAGTAAGGTAATTTACAGTTTAGAGAAGTGAATTAAGGTCCTTATGGGACCCAACGCAACTGTGGAGGGAGCAGGCGAGAGTGAGTGGCCTCAAAAGGTGGGGATTTTTGCAAGATTAATATTTATGCTAATTTGAAACTTTGCAAAGTTGTGAAGCAGTTATTTTTTTTCAATTGCAAATAATGTCGCACTATCTTTTCTAAATGAAAGTGTTGTGTTTAAATGCAGGGGAGGAGAAAGTAATTGCACTGGAGTATTCCTGACCTCATACTGTACAAAATGTGATTGTTTTTAGAACAGAGGAGGAAATAAATCAAACTGATGGCCTTAATGATAGCCATATAGCGGAGCTGGCGAGGACACCATTGTATCTTTATGTTGAGAAATGTTCAGCAGAAAATCAGTGACGCTGAGGAAAAGCGGCGCGTCTTTGCCTTCATAGAAACGGTCGAGTCACTTCTGCTATTAAAAACGGACTTTTTTGGAAAAACTTTTCTGAATCGAAGAAGAAATAAATTAAAATGGATGGTCAATGGCATCAACCGGTCATCAAGCAAACATGATTCACCAGCAGCAGACTGAAGTGGATTGATCAAATAAAGAGAGGAAAACAAGGATAACATTTAGTGGTTAAATGTTGAGTAATGTAGTGGTTCTAGTTTAAAATGAATATAAAATGAGAAACAACAGCAGAGCTTCTGTGCTCCCAGGAAAGAAGACATGATATAGACATAGATAGATGTAGATACATGTAGTTCTAAAAGTGCTGAGGGACATGAAGAAAATGAGAAATCTGTGTCCATGAACATAAATAAATAGATTTCAGGAACTTCTGTTGGACTGGGTTGGCAGTGGGGACAGGTGGGAGCTGGAATAAGAAAACAGTTCTGTTACAGTTTGGTGTCAAGTTCATAAGGTGAAGGTTGAATATATGTTAAATGTATGCTATGAACGTAGACTGTGAGGACGTCAGCTAAACAAGGACTCCATCTATTATTGTTTGGAGTTGAAGAATCTGGGACCTGATAGAAGAAGCAGAATAGCATAGCATATGGCTTCACATACCTTGGGGAGGAAAACAGCATGTTGCCGGGCATTGCAGTTAGAGCAAGGGTGCCTCTTGACAGGAAGCACCCTTATTCATTAAAGATCATTAATTCATGTTTTTGCTGTTCCGGTCATTAAAACAGAGCCCCAAGGGAAATGGTTTTCAGAGCATTAAAGCAGATGTTAAGCGAACACGAAAGCAACTATTTATGAACAAAAACAGAGGGAAGGTCACATACCACAGAGCCTGAAAGTAAGAGGAATAGAAAATGATTTCTCAAAAAAGAATGTTGCCTTGTTTTAATGCATTTTTGTCACAACACATTTTTAATGTGAGTTGCAGCTTAAACAGTATATTTCTAATTAGAGGTGAACTGTTCCTCTGGAGAATCTTCATTTTTGTGCAATATCAATACATTTTTTGATTTCCCCAAATCTAATTATCCCAATGATCACTCACTAGATGTGGCAGTGAGTCTGAGGTCGGAGCAGCAGGCTC
The DNA here is from genome assembly GCF_042242105.1 of Pempheris klunzingeri. Taxonomy (NCBI): domain Eukaryota; kingdom Metazoa; phylum Chordata; class Actinopteri; order Acropomatiformes; family Pempheridae; genus Pempheris; species Pempheris klunzingeri. The sequence goes on along the minus strand of NC_092029.1, from coordinate 21,439,598 downwards.
ACAATGAAACATCTCTGATATCAGAACTGAGAAACTGTGACTGAGGAAATGAAACTGATTTAGACACGTTAGAATATTGTTGAACTGCTGTGGTGCTGAATGGCAGTTCAGTCCTTACAAACCAAGGTCTGTGTTTGTTCACCTGATAGACCAGTGAGCTGGCCACAGTGTACCCCCCCTTCTCCCTCAATATCCAATAGCACTGATTTATGAAAATGGAGATACAAGGTTTCTGCTCAACAGTGACGATGCGCTGGAATGAGAATAACCCTGAAAACCCACCGTGCATGTCTTGGTAGGGTTTAGCTCCATCCTCAGCGTGGCTGTGAAACCCACTGGAAGTGTTTCAGAGGCGCTTTGTGCGGCTGATTAGTTGACTTGCTCAGATTTTGTTGAATTGGTCATTTTCCTGTGATTTTTGTGCATCTAATGTATCCAAACAAGCTACGTTTCATAACTTGTCTGTTTTGAACATGTTTCTTATTTAGTGTATTTACTGCTAAGGGGAACCTGTCGTCGAACATGGTGTTGATAACCCCTCTGACTAGTTAACGTCTGACCTGGTGCCACCAATGATTAAATAATATTGATGTGCAGGTGGAATATACGATTGAAAGACTGTACAGGCTTTTATCTAGAAAACTGACTGGATTCTCTTTGCCTTTCTTTACCTGACTTCCTGCCCGTCTCATCCGCTCTGTGCTGTTTGACGTGGTTGAAACAGTGTTGAAAATACACCAGACGTGTATCTTTAGCGGAGCTGGGACGCTGTTGACACGTGCCGTGGCACTTCTGGTGGCTTTTAAAGCACTGATGAGAATGGGGGGGTGCGGGTTTAGCCTTAAGAGGGAGGATGAGCAGTTTAGAGGATGGGTGGATTTTTAATGACATATGTTTTCAGTGTAAAAGGAGTAAAATAGATAGATTTTAGTCCAGTTATTTTAATTATTTTAGTTGATTGGTTAGGTGGGTACTTGGTTAGTTAGCATTACGTTGCAGTGTTGCCAACATCAACAAAAAAGATTATGCTAGATGATGTCGCTTGCTAATCTGCGTATCAATCATGTAATTCCATAACTATTTACATATATTCAAGATTTTAAAAATGAAAGTTAACAAAAAATAAGCTAAACTTACTTAGTTACTACAGACTTGGGGACTATTTTGGGTACGCATATTCACAGCTCAGTCACATTTATGTCTGGTTGCTGTCAACCGACTGTGCTGCTGCATAAGGTCATATTCCCTTAGAAATAATGCCCCCAGGAATTATCACTAGGTGCTTAATGCAAACGTGAGCAGCCTCAACAATGTTAATATGGTGATGCTGAGGTACTGTATAATTTAAATCATCTTTACCACCATAACATAACATGTTAACATGGTGTAATTTGCTAATTAGCACTAAACACAAAGTACAGCCGAGGCTGATGGGAATATCTGTATAGTTTTGCACTTATTTAGTCATAAACCCACTAACTTATAACTGATTAAAAAGTTGACCTGATGATGGTGCTACATGAAAAGTTACGATGGGAACATGAATACCTGAGTGTCCAAATTTCATGGCCAATCCATTCCATTGGTGTTGAGACATTTCACTCAAGACTACAAATGCTAGATGAGAAGTTGCAGGATCATCAAAATCATCAAGGGACCATGAAGATTCAATTCAATTTTCAATTCAATTTATTTGTATAGCCCAATATCACAACAGAGTGTCTCACAGTGCTTTACAAAGTTCACTGAAATAAACAAGTGTAAGCGAACAAACAATCTAATAAAGAGTCCAGCAGTCGATGAGGCCAATAGATCAGTCTGGTGGATCAGTCCGAGGCATCACCTGCCCTTTATGACCCTCCTTCTTCGGGAAGGAAAAACTCAAAAAAACCCAGTGGGAAAAGAGAAACCTCCGGGAGCACCACAGTGAAGGAGAGATCCAGCTCCCAAGGACGGACAGGCTGTAGCCTTGGACAGACGCACATCCATTGGCTGATGAGAGGGGATGGGTGAGGACGGTATCCAGTCAGTAGGTCAGGACAGGGCACAGATGAACAGCTGTCAGTACAGGCCCAGTCGTCTCTGGACCACTGGCAGCTGCAGCTGAAACAGTAGCCGCTCCCCCCAGAGGGAGTGGGGAAAGGGGACACAGGGTGAATTGCACTGAACACACTGGGTGACTAAGTGATGTGAGAGAAGATAGGGCTCAGTGTACTGCAGTTCCCCCAGCATTATAGCTCCTAGGGCAGCCTAAACTGAACTGAGGGTAAGATTGGTTTTTAATTAATTTTAATTAATTTTTAATTATTAATTAACCTGACCATAAGCCTGCTCAAAAAAGAGCGTTTTAAGTCTAATCTTAAATGTAGAGACGGTGTCACACTCTTTAATTCTAGCTGGAAGATGATTCCATAAAACAGGAGCTTGGTAGCTAAAGGCTTTAGCTCCTACTGTGCTCTTAGAGACCCTAGGAACCATCAATAGACCAGCATTCTGAGAACGAAGAGCTCTGATTGGCTGATAGGGCACTAGAGCATCTTTAAGATAAGTTGGACCCAAACCATTAATGGACTTGTAAGTGAGAAGGAGGATTTTAAACTTAAAGAGATCCAGACAATCCATCCAATAAATCTTGAGAGATACTGACTAACGTTGCCATTCCTTGCCACTGCAAGCTTTGCTAAAGAACCTGGTTCCTGCAGGGTGCTAGTCTTACAACCTGTAACCGTTGTGGCACTAAAGACCTGCCTGCATGCTCTCACGCTCTAGAAACCCTTCAATTAATAAATACAGGATAGAAAATGTGCAATTTGAGGTACACAGTAGATCTTCTGTTCTATTCCCCCTCCAAAGCCTGTGACCTTGTTTTCATTGTTGCTCCAAAACTATTTTTGCTGTGGCAGCTTTAGATGTTTTTACATCATTGGCGTGATTATCCAAAAGAACCACAACAACAAAGTACCTGATCTCAATAGAGACACCATGTACTAGAACGTACTACAATGGTGAACTCACCCCATGTGTATGTGTCACCCTAGTCTCTGTCAGTGCCCACGTACCTTCAAATGATGCCCACAAATTGAATTCTGGACATCTGCAGCTTCCCTCCGATTGAGTTACATTGTTTATTGCCTCTTATGAGTTTCCCTCTCGTGCTTCACAGCCCCTGTAAGCATCCAGCAGGTGAAATGCTGCCGCCTTCAAAGGTGTGAAATAGTAAACTGCTGTGTGTGTGCGTAGGTGAAAGTCAGCGGCTTGTGTGATGTAGGACGTGTGTACAACACCTCACAACTGCTGTAAATATCAGCGGTTCCTTTGCAAACTAATAGCATCCAATAATATCTGTGTCTGTGCTGTATCTTTGTCCTTGAAACACACACCAATGTTCTCGATGATGTGTATCAGCAGGGAGGTTCAGCATGTGGCAGCCAGCTTGGTAGGAAACACATGAAGACAGCATACATACATCTGTGGGAACTGCAAACATAATCACGAGTTACCATGGCAACAGTGGGAAGGAGCGGTGCTGAGATAGCGCAGCGGTGTTTGGAGCCGAGCGCGCTCAAAGAGACACTCACTCCCGTACGCACTGCATGTCCAGCCTGTGGTCCACAAGTATGTTCATGTATCACAGATTAATGTTGAAGAGGGACAAGAGGGAAACTTCACATGGGCAGGAACAACATCATGTTATGTTTGACCACTTCCTCAACCGTGCGGCACAGCCGGGCCTCAATCTCAGGCTCACTCTCTCATTCAGAGTGCTACAAGTGATGAATAAACCTCCTGTTTTTTTTATTAATTCAAATTGTACATTAGGTTCCTCCCTGTCCTGTTTTTTTTCCACATTCATTTTTGCTATGACAATATACCAGTGACCTCTGTGCCCAAGTGCAGCCTCACAGAGCCACTTACATGGCTGTAGACTCTTTGTCTATATTTGGTTTTTATTCATTTGGTGTTTGGACTGACAGTTTTCCTATGATTTTAAATTTATTGTATGATATAGTATAATATAAAGCACTCCTATCTCGGATAAACATCAGACTGATTAATGATGTTAGATTATGTTTGAGAAGGAAATAGAAATACCCAGATTTCAGCTCTTATTTTCTTGTTGTTAATCATACATGTACAGTATGTTGTGAAAATGACCATTTGAATTAATTCTATCATTCCTCATAAGGCATTACTCATTTCAACTACATCAATATTTTGCTTACATTCAATGAAATGAAAGCCACAGTCTATCATTGGAATCGCATGGTGGTTAAATCTGAAGAATCTCAGCAACTTGAGCAGCGATGTGGTTTCTGTATGGCTCAGCCCAAAGGCATGTAGCTCGTGAGCTGCATGCAGACAGAGCACTGTGATTGACTACAGCACTGCCACAGCAGCAGGACTGTGTTAAACCACACTGAGCTGCAATCCCTGATGTGACGTTCACCACTGTGTGCTCGTCTCTTCGTTCTGACAGGTAGCTCAGCGTGATTCGGCTCACACCACATCGCTACATAGTCCGTTTCTCTGCAAACGGACAGGTTGATGTGTACACATTCTTTTTTAATACTTTATTATTGGCCTGAAGAAAACCAAGTAACCAATCGAGTGGCCAAAAAGACTGTTTATTGGGTGTAATAATGTGCTGCCACACTCTTATGTGTGTGTGTATAATATATAGACAAGAGCTTTTCATTTAAGTGACACAATAACAATTTGAGTGTGAAATAACAGGCTTCTTACTAATGGAAACTACAAAGTGCAGACCAAGATACATACAGTGTATGAATGTGAATGTGGTGTAAAAAGCACATTCAGTGGTCCAATCATTGCTTATTCATGAGTCAGAAGTTTCATGAACACCAGGTCAGTAGTTTTTCAGAAATCCTGCTGATAAACAGACACACAAACAGCACTGAAAACAAATCTTTCCTGATGGAGGTAATAAAACAGAACCTGAGGGGTTTTGCTGCTTAGAGCCTTACTTGGTCTGGTAGGTTCTTCTTTGTTCTACATATGTCACTTGAAGAAAGTAAAGGATGAAAACACTGTCTGTTGTTGCATTATGGATCTATGAACAATAAGCATGTTAACTCTTTTCTTCTCAGTTCAAGGCAAAGCTGCTCTTTGCTGTTGAGCCCCGAGTTTATCCCCAATTTCTTCACTATCTCAGCTGCTTGAAATAGCCTTTTTCATTCCAAATCCCATTGTCTACCTCTAACAAGAGGCAGCTATTCTCTACCTTTCGACCCCCTCTTAATCCCCTTCCTCCTACTCCTCTCATTCTGATAAAGACGCTGTCACCTTAACTCTGCAAAGAGGGTATATTTTTGAAAATCTTGCTCCCAACTATAGCAAAGCCATGAGTGGACTTGAAAAGACGCAAATTCACACAAATGAAGTCAAAGACCACCCAGTAGAGTTGGTATTTTATCAGATATCAACTCTCTTTATGATTCCAATTCATGAATTTAAAGAGCCATTAAAAAGAAGAGTTCCTGTGGATCCTGTGGATCCTGGTCCTGGCCCTGCTGATGTGGTTCTCTGGTTCCTGTGGACCCTGGTCCCGGTCCCGCTGATGTGGTTCTCTGGTTCCTATGGATCCTGGTCCTGGTCCCGCTGATGTGGTTCTCCACCAGCCAATGGATGTGCGTCTGTCCAAGGCTACAGCCTGTCCGTCCTTGGGAGCTGGATCTCTCCTTCACTGTGGTGCTCCCGGAGGTTTCTCTTTTCCCACTGGGTTTTTTGAGTTTTTCCTTCCCGAAGAAGGAGGGTCATAAAGGGCAGGTGATGCCTCGGACTGATCCATCGGACTGATCCATTGGCCTCATCGACTGCTGGACTCTTTATTAGATTGTTTGTTCGCTTACACTTGTTTATTTCAGTGAACTTTGTAAAGCACTGTGAGACACTCTGTTGTGATATTGGGCTATACAAATAAAATTGAATTGAATTGAAAAATTAATCTGGAGACGAGCAGTTGACATATGCCTCATTCACGCCTATTGAAAGTGAGGAGCCACAGCAAACAGAACTGTCCTGGTTAAGTAAAAGTAAAATAATATCCTGTGTTGCTCATAATGACCTGTTGAGATACTGCAGACAGTCAAAGAACACTTCCTCCTCTGCACCATGGACATGTGACCCCTTTTTCTTTAGCGAGGCACAAAGCCCCAGTGGAGCCGCTCAGGTTAAATAAATGGATTACCTAATGAGGCCAGCAGTGGAAGTTTGTGACCATACTGGGCAGTCATCTTACATGTACTCAATGAATTCGAAACCAAGCACTATGAACAAGTGAAACGACTCAGCCATAAAAAGGCAAATTACAGTTTAAAAAAGAGATTTGAGAAAATATCGCAGCATTCAATTGGAGGTGAAAAACATGAAAATGAGTCATGTAAGCCACTTTTTTCTGGGCCAAGACAAAGGATACTTTGTCCCACAAAGATCCTACTGTGTGTCCCAGTTAGTTGTTCCTTTGAGGAGCGGAGGAAATGTCTTTGTGGACAGAAACAGTAGACACATACACACACAGCAAATGTACATTTTGGTGAATGCTGGATGTAAGGGAGGCATCCTTACACCCCCATACTCTGTTGGGTTACCTAAATCCTCTTCTCAACTATTTTATATGGAAACACTGAGTCTCTACGAGCCTTACAAAGCACATTTTATTAAAGGATATACAAGAGGGGCATTGCCAATACAATAATCTGTAATTGTATCCCTTGTTGGGCCTTCACCTGAAAATGGTGGCGACTACATGTTGAGTAGAAGTAGCAGTAGCAGTAATTAAACCTCTTCTGAAAAAGCCTACTCTTGATTCAGGTGTATTAGCCAACTATAGACCTTTATCCAACCTTCCCTTTCTCTCCAAGATCCTGGAGAATGCTGTAGCCAATCAGCTGTGTCATCTTCTAAATTCTAATAGTCTATTTGAGGATTTTCAGTCAGGTTTTAGAGCGAACCACAGCACAGAGACAGCACTGGTGAAGGTTACAGACGACCTCCTTATGGCATCAGACAGAGGACTTCTCTCTGTACTGGTCTTGTTAGATCTGACCATTTATGAACTATGGTCATGTTTTTCAATGTTACCACATTACTAATCATTAGTCATATTCCTATTGTCAGCACTATAGTTGCTATTACTATAGTTATTATTTTGGTTGCTGTTTGTTTTGTCTCTCTCTCTCACTGATACAGCACTTAGCTTTCCTTTGTCTGCCTCTGACCCACACTGCAGGGGGTCTGGGGGCCATCATTTGGTTCTCCCAACTTTTCTATGTTACATTCTTTTGCATATTCACATGTACACACACTCTCTCCCTAGTGTTTGAGAGCTAGTCACAATTAGTTTGATTGTTGTATGTCTGACTTTGTCATGTTTTAATAAATGTGTTAATCCACATTCTCTCTTCTTTAATATTGTATAAGAGTGAATACTGCCAACCTCTACTCTGTCAAGAACTCTGAAACCCTTCAGCTAGCTGTCAATGTGCTCATTTGGGTTTTAGTTATTAAGTTAATTAAGTTATTAATCATAATACCAAATTGATAGTTTAGTATTTTATGATACTGAATCACCTCGATAAACGAGATAATTGTAAATCATTTCCACCAGAAATGGTGCAAACCCCAACATTTATTGGTGCCCCAGAGTACCGAGCACAACACCCTATTGGTATGAGGCAGTGTTACCTATTTTGTCTTCTCTCTGCGATGCATTCAAAAGTCTAACTGAGCCAAAATGGTCCCAGGCCTTCCACTTAGCGCTCCAAACAGGGATTTGACAAGAGGGATGGAGGAGGTGGGCATTTCCCTTGGGCCTTTATTTGACCAAATCATCTGTTGTTAGTGAGATATTAGCAGTTAGCAGCAAAAGAACAATTTGCTTCACCATTTGGGGAAATCAAACTGTAGAAATATCTTTGACCTCAACCCAATCTGGACACGTGGTTTAACATTTGGATTCATGCGTAGCAGTAGCATATTATAATATTGCACTTGCACAACAGTAAACATGGCAAAGCAAAAGAGGAATGATGTTATTGGTGCTGCAAGGTGGAACTGTGAAACAGAGGAAAGTTCACTGAGCTCTGACAGCAACACCTCAGCCTTTTGGATGTTTCCTCGAGGGACTGCTACTGTTATCAATCAATCAATCTTTATTTATATAGCGCCAATTCATAACAGTGTTATCTCAAGACTCTTTCCATAAAGAGCAGGTCTAGACCAAACTCTTTAATTAGAGAGAGAGCCAACGATTCAGGAATTCAACATTAAGGATTCAAGAATCCCCACGTGAGCAAGCATCAGATGTCAGATAAGATGTTAAAGATCCTTGAGGTGTTCAGATGACTGTGCAGCACCTGCACACTTGCATGCTTTTGATGTGTAGATCATTCCAATCCTCTGGCACTGGCCTCTCAGTTTTTCCATGGGTGAGGACAAAGATCTATCGGGAGGCCACATTTAGTGTCTACAGCTTCCAGAGAAGCATCTCATGATGTAAACACTTTTAGAAGAAGGCATACCTTTTTAACTGCATTTATTTTTGTCTATCCTCTTCTACTATTCTACACTGGTCTCTCTGTCATTCCATGTCTCTTATTTTTGTACACTGTCATGTCCTCATATTACCATTTATTTTCTCTGTACTCTTGTTTTTATCTATTTTGTGGTGTTATATTTGTATTCAATTGCTGTATTTTAGATTGTATTCCAAACACCTTGTATTGCAATTTAGCATGAAAGGCACCATATAAATAAGGTCTGATAAATAAATGTCTGACTGTTCATGATCTTGTTCCCTTGCAGCTCCTTCCTGATGACATCACACATTAAGCTGTAGTCTGTTATCTCTCTTAGCCAAGTCAGGCAAGAATTTGAAGCGGCTAGTCTGATATGGTGAACAGACAAAATTATCCTGTTGTCTGAACAACACATAACAGAAAATCTAACAGAACTGAGTTTTAGTCTCGCATTAAGTTTCCCTTTAAGACCCAGAAGTCTAAAGTCTTTGAACACCAGCAGCAGCAGCCTATCAACTTCTTGAAATGATCATGTGAACTACGACTGCATGGAACGTGTTACTGCCAGTAAATATATCTGGCAGTGCGCCAACACATGCATGTGTCAGGTTAAAAATCTTTTTTATCGGCTATTTCACAAGATTCTTAATAGGCTTTTATCTACCAAGCATGTTTCATCGCCTGCAGGATACATGTAGCCTTACAAAAACGCAACAGCCTGAATGATTTAAAAAAGCAGAGAGCATGCTTGTAGTATGCAATGGGACATTTCTAGCATACTATCATAATACATTATCTAATGCTTGGAGCATGTTACGAGAGATTGCGAATACCCGGGGTACAACTGCATGTTGTATAAAGAAAAGAAAATGAGTACACCACAGATATTTAGACGTGATGTGTAATGTAATGTTTCTTGGATGGAGATGGAGGCATCAACTCTGCTGTAAACTGCACACTTCATATGAAATCAACAAGAAATGTGTCCATGTTGTGGCCTGCTGAGATGTTGGCGTATGGTCTCAATGATCAAACTGAGCCCTCTTTAAAATTATAGGTTTAACGGCAACCAATTGAAATAAGTGTAGCAAAAAACAACTGTTGAGGAGAGGGGGAAAAAAAAACTTGATTTTGCTCTATAATATGCCAGAGCCACCAGCAGAGGCAAGACAGGCTGCAGCTCAGTACAAAACCTAGCTATTATATTGTTCTTAGGCGCTCTCCTATAATAGCAGGTTTAATGCAGGTGGAAATTATGGCGATTATCTCCCCCGCCGAAGTGTGAGACGCTGGCGTTCTCATGTCAATGCCTGTCTGCGCGAGGAGGTCGATGGGAGTCACCTCGTCAATTACAGAAAGCAAAGGGCATAATATTATGCTCCGCTGTTCTCCATCTCCCATCTCAACCTCACCGGCCCCTCATCCCCCATCGCATTTTCACAACAAACTCTCCCTCCTAGTCTCTCCATTTCCCTTCATAAACGGGCCTATCACTGTGTCACTGTATCACTGTCTTTTTTCCTCCTGTGGATGCTCAGTGATGCGTTACCGAACCTGAAGAATGTGCCTCTGACAGTGGCAGGTAGGAGGAAAGTTGCAGTACAATAACAGCTAATTGTAGTGTGAAGTGTGATTCAAGTGCACTGATAGAGCTGCACATAGATGCACGTTAATGCCAATTATTTTGGATGTTCAATGGCCACATGTAGGTGTATTTTGTCTAGTTGTAGGTGTAACATACTTTGTCACTTGGCTAAGTAGCTGCTGAGCTGCATGACAACATCAGATTGGTTCATCTTCCTTATTTCACTTGAATCTAATATAGAAATTAGAATTTAAATAATCTTATATTATCTCCAGCTACCTTCCCTTTTATCTGCACATATCCTGGCCGTGTTTATCATCACCATCCAAGTAGCCTTCTTTTCCACATTAACCATAAAAGATTACAGAAATCATTTCATGGAATTGGATTAATATAATCCCATTGCATGTAATCCACCACTTTCCAAACCTGCATAGCCTCCATATGACAAGCAATATGAGATTATTATATTAATCACAGTGCTGAATTTGGAGATAAGGGACATTACTTGTTCTTTGTGGGTGGAGAATACAACAATGATACATAGCCTTTCTGTCCAACAAAAACCTCATAACTCCAGTTTTTCATGAATGGTTTCATGCTCCAGTGTGGGTTGAAACTGCTTACATAGCTCTTGGTTGTAAGCTCAAAAAATACAAGGTGGTCAAGCCCAAATCTATAAAGGGTGTTGTTTTGGCTGGAAACATCAATATATTGCTCATAAAGTAGAGGAGATATGCCATCCTACAGGGAATTTTATTGACTGCATTACAGGTTTGAAAAAACATATAAGAAATAAGTTCATCTACAAACACTAGCCCAGTATACAGAGTAGAAAAATCAGTTTAGAGCAAAATTAGCTGAATTAGCTGAATCTGAACCATCCAGGTTTGCTGGGGTTAGGCACAGAGCAGCTTGTTGGCTTGGAGGCTAGAGAAGCTCTTGTTTCGGAGCTCCAGAGGACTCATGCACCTTAGGGTGTCCTGAGGTGACAGTTTGGCCTTGGTCTGCCCCATCCACTGCAGCAAGGGGATTATGTTACAATCACACTGCCATGGATTGTTATGGAGGTGCAGCTTCTTCAGGTCTTCAGGGGGTCAGAAATAAATACGAAAAAGTGAATTATGCTGGCATCAATCAACAATATAGTCATTGTACCACTGCTATTATGAGTAACTCCTTTATTCTGTAAAAATGGGACAGTGAAAATGCAGGCGGCTGCTCCTACCAGGCATATGGGTGAACATGTTTCCATCCACTGTCTTCAGGCGGTTTCCACTGAGAGCCAGCTGAGAAAGCTTGGCCATGTTCCTGAACGCATCAGGTGGCAGGTGCTCCAGCTCGTTGTTCCTCAGGTAGAGTTCCTGGTTCGATATTCAGCACATTTAGTTTTGTGGAATATAATAGAGTAATGCAGCCTCAGTGGACAGATTCACTAAATACGAGAGGTGGCTGAATTCAAGTACATGTGAAATGCATGGTGGTACAGCAACCTAACTGTACTAACATACTGACATTAGCTACCACTGCATCCAGAAAAATGACCCATATGTGGACACATGAAACTGTTTGTATCAGAGTTTTTCATCTTGCTTTCTCTTTGTGAATATACCCAGGATACTCTGTTACCTGCAAGCTAGCCAGGCCATTCAAGGCTGACGGGCTCAGTGTTGACAGAAGGTTGTTGTCTAAAACCAGCATCTCCAGAGATCGTAGCGAGCTGAATGCTCCAGCAGGAACAGTCTTCAGGCTGGAAAGGAAAGAGAGTCAGAATTCCTTAGTTAAGATCAATATACTGTACAGCTACAGTGTCTGAATGGGTGTAAATATGTTAGTTTTATCATTTCAATGGACAAAATATAACATGTACTCTTCTCGCTAAGTTGTATCTTGTCTTCTAAATGTAGAAAACATAGCAAAGGACAAACTCAATGAGGTTGTCTGCTAAATGGACTTGTTGTGCCACTGTTAGTCCTAACCCACGTAGGACTAACAGTGGAACAACAAGTCCATACCAACTTTTAAAAATGACTATTTCAACATTAACTATGCAGGGCAAGTGCAATTAGGTTAAAGATTAGAGAATGATTGTGGTTATGGAAAATAAATTATATCTAATGATGGGACTGGGTATCGCAAAATAAATATGATACCTGTACCCTTAAAGTGATAGCGATACCAATAGACAACTTTATTCTATACCTTTTCTCCATGTTTGATGAGGTGGTTTATCATGTTAATAATATATGTATATATATTATTATGTATATGAATATATATTATGTATATAATATTTTTCCTGAGATAATCCTTCCACATTTTATGCATTTATTTTCATCAGATGAGCAGGCATGAGCCATATTTTTTAACATTTTGGTGGAATCTCGGCACACTGAACTGCCAGCTTCATCACACACCACTCTCAGTCTCACCAGCACAAACTGTATGGGATGTAGCAGCTGCAGTAGTGGGCCATTCACGCGTCAAATTAAATCGAAGAATGCTTTGCACCCATACAAAATCCATCCATCCATCCATCCATAATCTATACCGCTTATCCGTCTGGGTTGCGGGGGGAGCTGGAGCCAATCCCAGCTGACTGTGGGCGAGAGGGGGGGTACACCTTATACTGGTCGCCAGCCAATCACAGGGCCAACACACAGAGACAGACAACCACTCACGGGCAATTTTAGAACTACCAATTAACCTAACCTGCTTTGGACTGTGGGAGGAAGCTGGAGTACCAGGGGAAAACCCACGCAAGCACGGGGAGAACATGCAAACCCCACACAGAAGGTTCAAACCTGGATTTGAACCTGGAGGCAATACTGCTAACCACCACACCACCCCGTACAAAATCTTTTTTTCTAAATCTGTTTACCAAAGGATCAAATGCAGGTATCATTTGATTGGACAAGTTTCAGTTCTACTTGGTAATGGGTTATTTTGGTTGAAACCTTAAATATTTTGAGTATCTATACCCAGTTTCAAACAAATTGGTAGGTTTAGGGAAAGATGGTGGTGACGGTCATATATCAACAGGATTGACCACATGCCCATCTACAACTTTAAACTGCACACCAACCATGCAAATAAAAGTCACATGGATGTAATTAATGTACTGCAATATCATTCAAGATGTATGCAGGGATAGTGGAGTGGTCCAGTATTCCTGGGATAGGAGTCTCATGTCATGGCACATACCAGCACTAGAAAATCTATCCTCTTATGGCATTGCTAAGTGCACTAGGTTTGTCATTGCTTGGTTTATAGAGGTATCCACCAAAGGTCAAATGTGATGTGACCTGTTATTGTCTAAGTTGAGGAACATGAGCTGTCCGAGTCCTGTGAAGGCCTTAGGAGAGATCCTGTGGATGCGATTCAGCGAAAGATCCAGAACTTTGAGGGCAATCAGAGGCTTAAAGCTGTTAGCTGGGAGTGTTGTCAGTGCGTTGAGAGGAAGGTCCAAGTCTGACAAATTCCTCAATCCAGCAAACATGTCAGATTTGATTATGCCAATCTGGTTCTGTCCCAGCATGAGGAAGCGAAGGTTCAGTAGGTCCTAGAAACATGGAAAGAGCAACAGTTTTGAGTCAGATTACTGCAGTGTGATTGCTGTACATGTAATCTATTCCTCTAACCTTGAATCCCCTTGGTGGAAGGTTGGTGATGTGGTTGCCATAGAGATTGAGGAGCATCAGTCGCTTTGCACCAGAGAAGGCCTGGGGATGGATGGACTTGATGGCATTTCGTTCCAGGTTGATACTCTCAATCTTTGGAATTGATCTCAGAGCACCGGCTTTCAGGTCTGTGATACCATTTTCACCTTTAGATAGCAGGAAGAAAGTTGGCTATCAAACCAGTTATACCCCACAATTCTTGTCTTTACTTAAAGAAAATGTAAAATAAATTATCAAGTGTCTAGAACGTCTCTACAATCTTAGGGACGACTGGATTAACCTTGAGGTACTTGCCTAGTTTAAGGATCCAGGCATCAGGGGGCAATTTGGAGGGAATGGCATGAAGACCCCTCTTATGACAGTTGACCTCTGACTTTTCTGGACCAGACTTCCTGGTGCATTTACAGACACCAGGACAGCCGTGCACAGCCTGCACCATCCATAAGATCACCAACATCAACCACACTAAGTGCTGCATCTCCCCTGCAGAGTAGAGGGCGTACAGAGAAAGAGATAGTCTTCATATAGTATTAACATTAAGAAAGAGGTTCTAGTTGTTTTGACTGGAATTCTGAGTTGGAGTTAAATTCCAGGACTTGACATCCTGGTATTCCACAGGAATTTCCACCAAATGTACTTTTTTAGCACGTATGAGCTTTTGTGCTTTTGTGTGTATACCAAAGACTCTCACATACTGGAATGAAGATGCCCTCTAAAAGCTTGAATTACTTATAGCTGAATGCTGAGGACCATGAAATACCATGATTGTGTAATATGACTGGACCACCTTGTCTGCTAGAATGTTGTCTTCCAATTACTGCTAAAATGGCAGCTGGGTCTGAACGTACAGTCAAATATTAATAAGTAACTGAAGTGGAGTGCATGATCTATCAAAATCTATGCAGGCAGTACAGTTGTGGAGGAGTTATCTAGGTCCTTTGGTCCATCCCAAATGTTACTCAAAGGTACCCTGTGGAGTTCATTTTTCTTACACATAAAACAACTGCAAAGCCAGACATGATCTGAAAACGGTTTGCCTGTCAGCTACTGCTGTCCTCTACTCTGCCTTGTCCAGTGCATTTCTATGCTTTCTTTGTCTGTCACTGCCACCAACTATTCATCAGCCATACAGTGTGGTACAGGTAATAGGAATTTGGATAGTGCCACCTGCCTGCTCTCATACTGTATGTGCATGTATGGCTTTCATAAAGAATATATGGAGCCTTACTCATAAAAACATTACTGCACCACTAGGGGTAAGACATTCCCCCCTGTGAGTGATGGATGGATGGCTGGATTAAATTACTAATTATTATTATTAATGATACATCAGAACATAAACATAAATGCAGTATTATAGTCAAATACATAATGACTTTCTGCTAATAAAGCAGTACAAGTGATACATCTGACATTATTATTATTATTATCTTAATTATTAAGATTGTATGATTATCTTAAGAGGAGCAGGGCATGTTTTTCTTCAGTAACAGTACAAAAAAGCCCAGTTTTTGCCCTTCTAGCTCAGCTGGTAGGACGACTGAGTGCATCCTTACTGCACCCTCCTGGGCCCTTTTCTGTGTGTCGCACCCCCCTCTCTTGGCCCTATTTCCTGTCTGCTCTTTATTATTCTCAATCCAATAAAGGGCAAAAGCTAGTCTTTAAAAAAAGCCCACTTTTCCCTGGAAAAGGCTGAGATATGCATTTAATACTTCAACAGCCACACTTCTATAATCATGGGAAAACCTTAAATTCCAATTGATCATCGGTATGTGCATGAATATTTATGGCCCCTCATGACGTTTTGATGTGACCAGTGATTTCCGGCTTTGAGAAGTTATTGATTTTAACATCATGCAATTGTCTGTCATGCGAAAATGTATCGTGGTAGGCAAAAGATACTGTCATCATACTCTCAAAATGCTTTTCAAAACGTAGTGTTTCTTAATAGTATTTGCCAAAATATTTCATCTACACACAAGGAGGTAGAAATCTGAGATTGATCCACAGCTCGACTCGCTTTAAAGGCCACCATGTGCTGAGCCCATCTTGTGAAAATATCAGAAGGAAAGCAGAGCAGCAAATCAAGTGCCCACACACTGCAGTGACACTTTGAAACAAGGAGCAGCTTTTCAACATCAATACCTGATATTGTTTGAGGTGTGTTTGATTTCTCCCACTGGACTTTTAAAGCTCATCCAAATTAGAAAAAGAAAAGGACGGATGGATGGTTTTCCTTCTGCGGAGTTGCGACTTACCTGAACAAGCTGCTGTCACACGTTGTAAACAGCACACAGATTCTCCAGATGTCTGTCCACTTTGTTTTTGGCTCTAAAAAAGTTCAATTTTTCCTTTGAAAGCCACACTGTAAGCACGAGATAGTAAGATAGGATAAGCCTTGCTGTCCGTGGCCTCTCTTCCACTTCGCTTTAAAAAAAAGTTTGAGGGTACACAAATTATACTTAAAATTCTTTTTAACATCAGAGGAAGCACTGCAAAATCCTCAGCTCTCCCTCTAGCCTGATACAAAGTGTGGGAACACAGCCTCAGCCTCAGCAGACAGTGAGAGCAGGGTGTGAAACTTCCTGAGCCACAAGATCTGCAAAGTCACAGAGCCCAGAGAAATGTAGCGTCCACAGATTATGGCATCGATCCATGTTAGTCATGTCTAGTGACTGTGTGTGCAGAGTATATTTGCGTTGTGTACATGTCTGTGTCGGCTATTCAGACTGCGGACATTTTCAGCTCTCAAACGTAAAGGACCAGCCTTTAAATGAATAGTTTAACATTTTTAGAAACACTGTGATTTGCTTTCCTGCTGAGAAGTCGATGAGGAGACAGATACCCCCCACATGTCAGAGTGGTACATTAGAATTTTCAGCCAGCAAGCGAGTGACTTAGCTTAGCACAAAGACTGGAAACAGAGAAACAGTTAGCCTGGCTCACTACACATTTACCATCACCCCTTAAGTACACCAATTTACATCTTCTTTCTGAGTTGTTTATACTGTGCAAAAAGCCAACCTCCCATAAAACCACAACTTGGTGATTCTAAGCTGAGCTAAGCTTCTAAGCTAATTCCAAAACTCCATTATCCCAAAAACAAACACCCATTGCTCCAAAGGCACATTGCTCTGTGAATAAACACTAGGGTTGGTTGTTTGGTTCACTGTAGTGTGCATTGCCATTCTTTTTCAGTTAATCAGCCAGTTCATTGGATGTTAATACTGTAGGGTTGTAAAGCATTTAATTGCACCTCATACAGTGCGTAAGCCTTAAATTGGAGGACTTAAAACTGCCTAATATCTAATAGCTAATATCAGACATGTTTGTTTTGATTTTCAGGACAGCCAAGACGACAAAAAGACAGTGGGACAACAGTCAGATACATGGGCCTTCTGTTAAATGGGAAATGTTTCGGACTAGCTAGCTGTAAATCTATCTTAGTGACATAAGCATGACAAGATCCTCAGTAAATAAAAAGTATTTCCAGAAATGTCACAGTTTTCCTCAAAGGCTAAACACAGAATTGGGGTGTTGTTTTGATTAATATTTGTGAGATAGTATTCTAAAAATGAGAATCAGACAACTCTGGCTTCACTTTTTGAGTTTGACTGGAACATTGTGAATGCCTTCAAGGAAGCGTGCACCATTAGCCATATTTGCATAATGCATCTCTTGAAAACAACAAAGATATGCCACTACCTCATTTGTACTTTGTCACTTAGTGTGTCTTGGGCACAGAGGATAGCTTTCCAATATTAAAAAAAAGCCTCAATAAATCCAAGAGGGATTAAACATGGATTGAAATGATGATTGAAATGAAATGACAGCCCACCTCTGAGCCTGCTTCTGTTCCAGGTTTCTTCCTGTTAAAGGGGAGTTCTTCCTCCACTGTGTCCTAATATAATATCTGATGCTGCTCATGTGGGGATTCTTGAATCCTTAATGTTGAATTCCTGAATCGTTGGGTCTCTCTCTAATTAAAGAGTTTGGTCTAGACCTGCTCTTTATGGAAAGAGTCTTGAGATAACGCTGTTATGAATTGGTGCTATATAAATAAAGATTGATTGATTGATTGATTGTTTAAACCACCACAGAAGGTGGTTTGAGAGTTGTATTTTCAATGTGTTTTATTTAAGTTTTATGCAGCTATTTTAAAAAAAAGTTACACATTTTGGGAAATGTGCTTACTCACTTTCTGGCAGAGGGTTAGATGAAAATCAATAACACACCCATATCTGTTAAGTAAATGTGAAGCTACTGGCAGCAGCCAATTAGCTTAGCTTAGCACAAAGATTAGAAACCAGCTGTCTCATCTAGATCAGCTTTGTTCAAGGGTAACAAAACAAAACACAGCTACCAGCACCACAAGAGCTCACTAATATATATATTACATATATATATATATATATATATATATATATATATATATATATATCACTGATTCTTGAGAGTTGGGACAAAACAGGTTTTAAAAATAATTTTTTTTAGAGTTATATATTTCTGTAGATAAAAGTCTTCTAAGTTTCTAAATAAAAACATTTTTTGGACAAATAAACATGTTTCCCTTTTGACCTTGATTTGTGTCAACTCCATCAGACACACTCAGAAGTATACACTGATATGTAATAAAATACAATATGTAAACTTAAGTTGTGATTTCACACTATTCTGACAACTCAGATTTCTAAATATCTTCATTTTCAAATTTTATAGTCTATCTTTTATCTAAAGATAAAAATGTGTGCGAAAAAATCACATAGGTATACACAGTTCTTTTAGATTTAACTTTGTAAGTATGTCAATCATGATGAATTTCTTGATTTTTAATATAAATTAGACTTTTCTATGTAGGACATGTTTTGTCCCAACTCTCAAGAATCAGTGATATATATGTGTGTGTGTGTGTGTGTGTGTGTGTGTGTGTGTGTGTGTGTGTGTGTGTGTGTGTTATATCTCATTTGTTTAATATGCACAAAACCCATAAACCTAAAACAACAGTTTGTGTTGCACATATACAGGGGCGTAGCACCAAATTCTGGGCCCTGTACACTCTCAATGTCAGTGGGCCCCATCCCAGTGGAGCCTATTACCATGACAACTAAAGATAAAGAGAAAAAATAATCTAAAAATAAAAAAATCAGATATTGATTTATAATGTGTCAAGTGTTGTGATGGTTTCTCTCTCTCTGTCTCTCTCTCTCTCGCTACTCTCTCTCTCTCTCTCTGTCTCTCCCTCATGAACCAACATACCAACGTAAGTTAATTGGACTTTGCATAACAAGCAAACTCGGTTCACCTTTGGGAAAGAAAGCAGTCAACAGCTGCCACTGCCTCCCCTCATTCTGCCTTCTTTCTTTTTCTTTCCTCTTCTGATACCCCGACTTGTGCTCCTTGGGCAGCATGATGTCTAGCCCCCAGGTCATTCAATCTGGACTCACTGACGTTACACTTGTCGCCGGTCGCTGTCAGGCGGACTAAACCATTTTGCGCCTCCAAGAGGGGGCCCCCAGAATGTCCAATATGTTGGGAGGACTTTGACATAAAGTTCATTCTCTCAGTTGATGTTATCAATATATTTGAAATAAATTATGACACCAATTAATTGGAGGGCCCAATTCATTCGAAATGAAAACATCACAAAAAAATAGATATATATATCAGGATTTTCATGGGCCCCTCTCCCTACTCGGGCCCTGGGTAGTCAGGTCCACTTTTCCCCCCACTACCACGCCCATGCACATATACTTTACTCTTCCCTGTAAGTGAAAGAATGTGTCACAGTATGCATTACTTTCAGACCAACATCATCCAACTATCTGGTTGTGCAAGTAAGCTCTTTGAAAAGGTTGGGAACTCTCCTCATAGGGGAAGATGAGTAAAGTCCTCCAATAAAAAGTTGGATGCTGCAGGTACCTAACATATTTGTGTTATGTGTTAAATAATGTGTAATCATTTGTTCTGCTTTAAGAATACGATCTGGATTTGTCTTTATATGTACAATGCTGTTCATTGCTGGGAATATTTTTAGGGAATTCACAAGACAGATTAACTGAATGGAGTGTGACACTGATAAGAGACTTCGAGGTAGTTGCTTTTCCATTTGCTGACATAGAGGGTTTTGTCCATTAGCTGAGATTGGAATCAAGTACCGAAACCATCAACAGACAGACCGCTGTCAGGACCCCACTGGGTCAGTGTCATGACATCAGGGTTTACAAAGAGAGCTTCTAAAGGGTTTCTGCCTCTTCTTCTGTGTTTTAATTGTTTTGACATTTCTTGCTAGGTAGGTAGTGTACTTGGTAGCTAGTGACCTTGTATGATCTTGTGTTCACAGTTCACAGTTTTCTGTGGAAGGATTGGTGAGACCGCTGGGTCTAAAACATACCAAAACAAGGTGCTTGTTGTAGTGAATGCAGAGAAATGTGTAGTACTAACAGCCCAGTGTCAGTGCTGATATCAATAATGGTACTGCTAAACATGAAGATTTACTTATTCCAGCCTAGAAGCCGAAGTAAATTGTTAGTACTTGTGTGGCACCTTTCTAGACATTTTGACTACTCAAAGAACTTTTACATCACACCCTCAGGACATTCATGCAGGAGGAGACAAACTAAAGCTATGCTTCAGAAGCAGGCTGGGATTCACTGTCTTGCCTTGGACTTGAAAAAGGGGATCAAAACTGCCGATCTGCCACTTGGTGGACGAGCCACTCTACCTCTGAGCCACAGCCGCCCTTAAGTGGAGCCCCTTAAGTGGAGCTTTCAATTACAAAATGATGTCAACTATACTGAAAGACTAACGATGACATTTTGAAAAGCTCTAAAAAAAAACTCATTTTAGATCGCTAGTCAAACAATGTATTTTCAGATATCTTAAATTGTGTCCATTCAGTGAGGCTGGTGTTTGGCAGTCAGTAACACAAATTGTTCCACAACCATGTAGATGTGGCAGCAGCAGCATGTGGAAGTAGGTCAGGACAGTAATTCCTTATGAGAGGAGAGAGCAGACGAACTGCCAAACATGTCACTCTCTGTTACACAGCAGTGAAAAGACTGAGGATGGAGAGAGAGAGGGGGGGGGGGGGGGGGGAAAGGGGAGGAGACAGAGACACACAGACACAGAGAGGGAGAAAGACAGACTGAAACAGAAGGAAAAGAGAAGAGAAAACTGGGAGAAAACAATGATGGAGCGGAGGGGTGGAGATTTAGAGGCAAGAGAGCAGGCCAGAGGAGGAGTGGGAGGAGAAAGAAAAGATCACAGTGAAAGAAGGAACAGAGAGAAGAATAGGACTATGTAAGAGGCAGAAGAGAGGGAGAAACAGTGAATAGGTCAATAAAGCGAGAATAAGAGGAGTGGTGGAGGAGAGCACAGGCCAAGACTGCGCTGTGCAGCATGACGCTGGGATTAATCGGGACTTGCTGGGGAAAAGAGGCAGCAGATAGACAGCTGTGCTGACTGGACTGATTCTTTTGTCAGAGGAAGAGGAAGGAAGATCTTTTTCAAATGTGGCCAGCACACAGACACACATACGCAGCAGGCAAGCCATCTGAAAGAGTGTCATTAGCCGGCCTTTGCATAGACAGGACGGAGAGCAGATAGGAAGACAGAGAGGGGTGTGTGTGTGTGTGTGTGTGTGTGTGTGTGTGTGTGTGTAACACAGGCCAAAAAGGCATTACAACAAAATAAAGATGGAAACAGAAGTGACAGAAGTTAAATAAGGCTAATTTCTTTTTAAAGCCCAACATCAAGTAATATCAAGTAAATATCAAATGAATTCAGTTCTATTCCATCCAGTAGTTGAGATGTTTTACTCAAAACCAAATATGTCAAACCTCAATGTAGCATGGTGCCGTCAGGGGAAAAACCACCGGGAGTTCTGGCGACTACAAACGTCTGTACAAAGTTTCATTGCAATCCATTTGATATTTTGAGACAATTCCATGTGGAATAAAGTGGTGGACTGATCAACATGTCATATACCACTAGTGTGGTTAAAATCCATTACAAATCAATCCCACATACACCGTCCTGTTGCTGAAAATACTAAATCACCAAATATGGTTTCATCTCCCAGTCTCCAACAACTATTTACTCAAACATGAGTAAATTATGTATTTGAAACTATTTGTGAGCCATTTTTAAGATCTAAGTCTTCATTAAGGATCAGAGGGATAGAAGCTGAATGGCAGGCTTGAAGACAGCTGCCAAAGCTGGAAACGACTGAGTTTTGGTCTTTTCATGGGACTTGCTCACAATGATAAATATATAGAAGAACACCGGCCTTATCCTTTATTACAGGATTCTGGCCCTACTTGGTGAGATGTATAGGCCACTATATCATCACCACAAATCATTCTAATGGTTTGTCAACTTAAACAGATGTAAAAATGGGCGTTAAATGTAGGCTGTCGGTTTAAACTGTCACTAAATCCCTGGATGGAACCAAAGTAAAGTAAGACAACTACAAATTTATAAAAAGAAAAAGAGGGGAAGAGCAAAAGGAGAGTGACAGACAGAGAGACAATTAAAGTTTTTCCTTCCCGAAGAGTTTTTCCTTCCCGAAGAAGGAGGGTCATAAAGGGCAGGTGATGCCTCGGACTGATCCACCGGACTGATCCATTGGCCTCATCGACTGCTGGACTCTTTATTAGATTGTTTGTTCGCTTACACTTGTTTATTTCAGTGAACTTTGTAAAGCACTATGAGACACTCTGTTGTGATATTGGGCTATACAAATAAATTGAATTGAATTGAATTGAATTAAAAGAGAGAGAGAGAGAGAGAGAGAGAGAGAGAGAGAGAGAGAGAGAGAGAGAGAAGATCAGGGAGCAGCAAGCAGAACAGATGATGACTACCTGATAAATGCCTCCATGTCTCTCCAAACTGCTATCCGAAGCTGTTTACAGCCACTTTACCCACAGCAGATGGCCGTTCATTTTGTAATGCAAGCTTCCAGCCGAAGCGTTTGTTAACAATGGCCCGATGCCATCGGATCAAAGCTAATAGTGATCAGATGGCGTTTTTATGGAGGAGCTCGTCACTTGCAGTGTCTCTCAAAAGCTCGTCAATGAACAACTACTGTAAAAGAGATGGATGCACCGAGTGCTTATTGATGAAATGACTTGAGTTTACAGAGTCAATAGACTGCAAATGGCGACGCTAAGTAATTGCCTCCTGGTTCACTGGAGCGTGCGCTTCAACATAATAGGGGGGCAGGTTATGAATTCAGTTAATGCTGAGGTTTATGAAAACCCAGGCTATATCAGTGAGCATAAATGACTCTCTTTCAGTGTCTGCAGGGTCATAAGATATGTTCTCTGGATCTGCTCCGTAGATTGTTGTTGCACAGAGATGCTACGACTGCATCGAAAAGGCAAGAATAACATCTTATTAGTGGCAGGCCTTCAATGAGTTCTAAGGTTAAAGAGTAAAACGCCAGCACTGAATTTCTTAGGATTATTATGGTTTTTAACTCAGAATGATACCGAGACAGTAAAGATGATGTCAGGTTGCTCTCAGTCTTCCAGTGGGAGCAGACTGGAGTGACAGATTCAACACCTTGTAAAGCACTTCATTTCTGCAGCTCAGTGGTGACTTACTCTGTCTCCCTCGCTCCACAATGAACAGGGGAAGACCGGTAGACTGTTACAAAGACGAGTTAGAGGACACCAAAGGAAACTGCTGCGACAGTGCTATGTGTCTTGTATTGCAACTGACAAAGGCAAAAAAAAAAAAACGTCACACAGAATGTCCCCTTTCTAACACTGACTCTATTGAGTGTTTTACTTTTCAAAATGGCAGAGGAGGTCATTCCGCCAAGGTCAGGACTGGTGCTGAGAGAGGCAGCAATGTCAGGAAGGGTGAGCGCTTGTGAGCTCAGATTTCCTTCTTCCAAACAGCTAAAACAATGAAAATACACACAAGAGCACAGCGAAAACTGATACACGAGATGTGATACACGAGCCACAGACAGAAAAAGAAAGAGTCAATGGCATGTTGTCATATGATGCTTTGCAGAGTGAGTAAAGACAAGTGAAGAGTTATTGTACTAGACATTTTTATATTACAGTGGATCACTTGTCTACTTGTCTCATCAGCACTGTTTCCAGTCTTCCAGGAAGCAGATGTTTAGGTGAAAAAAAGCTTTAAAAACCAAGTGAAAGTGTAAATCTGTTTAATCTAACGTTGAATAGACGACAGATAAAATAATAAAATAATTGCACGGATTCCACGGAAGCATCAGCAGTCCTGAAAGCTATGTTAAATCAACCTAAAGCTGAAAACCCAATAACATAAATAGCAGCCATTTGGTGCTGGACAGGTAACTAAGAAAGGATTAGTCCAATCTTCTACTACAGTTGCTTGCTATGGTTGAGTCAAGGGGGTGATATGAGTAGAATTTGTAGTATTTGTGTCATCCTCCAGTCAGTGCACCCAGATCTATTTAAGAATTAGCCACAGACAAGTGTGGATGAGGTTGACACAGTTGAACAGGTTGTTAAAACTTAACTTGAAGATGTCTTTAGTCGTCCCAAAGATTGTAAATGTTAAATCCTAGAACAACCACTACCAGAGATTCCACGCAGGCTGAAAATGAAGCGTGTGGTCAGCTGCTTTGGGCGCTAACCGCAGGCCTTCTGGCCTGGTTTCTATCAGACAGAGGTGACCGTGATGATGCTCAGGCAAGCATGGCCAGCCCGAGCACCTATTCCCCGTCCTCAAGCCATCACGTCAGATCCACTGTCGCCTATTTAAAGGAAGACTTTTGTTGTTCCTTGCAGGATGATGGATGATGGACGTGCTCGGTCTCCTCTCAGGTTCACTGTGGGAACGCTGAGCCTGCATGGGCACTGCTATACTGTAATGAACATACATCATCACCATGGCAATGGGAAGCTCTGTGTTCTGCATGGCTCTCCAACGCCACCTACTGACGGATGGTGTGCGGTACTTCTCATAGTCATCACAGGAGTTCTTGAACACTATTAGATGAGATCCTGGGTCCATCCTGAAGTCCTTAAAGAAGTTCCCGGATGTAATACACATTAAGCATATGCCACCTCTTTTGCTGTAAGCCCCAACATTATGTCCTGCATGTTCCTATGTGTAGTTACAGAGGTTTACCTAGAAAATCTGGGCTCTCTGCCTGTGTGGGCCCTTTTCCCTAGAGTAAAAGGGATCAGTATGATGGGGAAAAATAAACTCTAAACTCTACAGTTCTTCTAATAGTTAAAAGAAATTTCATCAACATTATGAATAGATTAACATGTTTAACTGCTGTTGCTAAACAGACAACAAAGACCACTGACAGTTCAGAGTCAGTGGTCAGTACACTTCAGAGCTGTGGCAGACGGAGGAGTGAGGAGGAACACATTTGTTTTGGTCTGAGACTCTGAAATATCGAATATAATTTGCAACCCAAGTAACGACATCACTAGTTTGAAACTAACCAGAAGTTACTAAGAAATTGAGAAATTCCTCTGTCGCCCTCCCCTACAATGATTGTATAAGGACATGACCTGTGTGTCCTCAGCAGTAGCTCCACACCTACGCACAAGAACTGCCAGTCTTAGTATTGGTGTGAAACTAAACCACATACCCTGCTGCTTCAGTCTAAACTGCATCTGAATTAAGAAATAAGCTGAACTAGCCTTGCGCGTAGGAAATGTTATTCACGGCCAGTTCTGTCCTTCTAACCATGGCACAATGACGGGGAACTGGATAGGAACTTAAGTCAAGACACAGATTGTCTTCCAGTTGCAGCAGGGAGAAAACCTAAAGGAGAATTAACCAACAGAGATCAGTGAAGAACATTATCATCACTCCCTGGTCCCCATCACATGATGATGTCAGAGACTTGCCGTGTGTGCTTCTTGCTTACAGAGCCGTAAACTCAAATCCTCGCATCCTAAAAATGAAAATCAGGTCACACTGAGGGAGCTTTTGCAGCTTATGTAAAAAGATGTCCATCAAATACCTCATTATAGTATGACTCATTCCTGTGAAATTCTTCGGCACAATCCACCGCGCTGACACCTCAGATATCCGGCCATCAAAAGGCAGCAGTGACGAGCAGGCCGACTGTGCCATCTGCTGCGTGTAAAAGTGAAAGTGAGCGAGATGAGCCTGTGTGTATGCAGATGTGTGTGTGTGTGTGTGGTTGTACACAGTGCGCTGTATCTGCATATGTGGCTGAAATCAGGGAAGGCCTTTTTGTTTGCCCGCAGCACCGTCGCTGTGTCTACGAGCTGAAGACTGACTCATCTGTTTTTATCCTGTGTTTAGAAGCTGATGGGAGTTTTGGGCTTCTTTACCTCCCGACCTGCCAGCAGCAGGTTGGCATCGTTTACTGGTCTGCACAAGGAGGCTTGGTTTTGTTTTCAATGGAGCCGACTGGTTTAAACATGGCTTCACTTGGAACTCATATTAATATCAATCAATTTATTCTGCACCGTGACTTCCTGTACGGCTGTGGTTCAGAGGTAGAGTGGCTGATCCATCAGTCGGTAGTCTGACAGTTCTATCCCTGGCTGCTCTAAGTCGGCACGTCATCAGTGTCTTGCCTAAGGACACCTCAGGCAAGACACTGAAGACCGAAGACCTGAATGTTTGGATAAAGCACAAACACAGTCAGATGCAGACTCAGCAGCAGCAGCAGCGTCTGCACAACTTTTCTTTGATGTTTGATTAAAGTGGCTGTTGTAATGCATAATGAGACCTGCGCTGGCCTTTATTTTTTGAATGTAGCTTGATTCAAAAGCAAAATTACTTCAGGCTTTGTGCAGCTAAGACTAGTTTATCTGTCTTTTCCCCCCTGAGTATCTGCACTGCGTGCAGGCCGACAGGGTGCTAAACAGCACAGCAGATGTGCAATGCCATGGGAACAAGTACACAGTTTAGCCGGGGCAGCTGCCCTGACCTCAGAGCATAATGTGATATGATTCCATTCTATGTGCATTTCCGCCTCAAACTGTCCCATTTACTTAGCATATTCAGAGCACATGTGATGTAAGAGATTAGCTCAGACTGCACAGTGAGTAAAAACCAAAAAGCAGCTCAGTGTTTTTAAAGCTGTGCTGGTCAATATTTGCAGTGATTGTGGGCCTTTTTTCACTCTAGCACTTAACCAATCAAATACTGGCTCTAACCCTCACTGCTATCTCTCTCTCTCTGCCCGAGCAGCTGTCATTTCAGGCAAATTGGCATGACCCTCCTCCTCTCTGAGCAGCTCCAGGTACCTCCACGATCCGCCTGTCGCCTCCTAATCCACCTTCAGCTGTGTTCATCAGAAGCCTGCTCTTCATCACTCATCTCTCTACCGTCTCTTCACCCTTGATCACCATCAGCAGTGTCAAATCAGTGCTTATGTTTCTCCATGGCTGCTGGATGTGTGACTGTTTTATCGCTAACTTTATCAGGTGAATTTATGTAAATACTTGCGTTCTGTTATTCCCGACTAGACAAAAGCATCAGTTAATGCAGATATCGTGTGAGAAATGGAGATGATTACACGATTATTACTAAATAAAATGAAAAATCTAGCATTTCAAGTTAAACATCACTCACCTAATTATACTTTAGACACATTAAAAGTAAACAAAGGGTTATAAGTACAAATGGACCACATATTGTTTAACTCATGATGACTACTTACATGATTATGTTCATTTATTTATTTAAATAATCTATTTGTATACTTCAGTGTTTGCATTATTAGCTCGTCTTGTCTTTCTGCTGGTGTGGCGGCTGAGCACTGAGCGTTGTGTGATGGAAAGACACGAGCATTCTCTCTTTTTGGGTCCAACCAGCCTTTTATTCTGGTGATAACAGCTCAGCGTTGGGATTCTCACAGCTTCTCATGTCGGAGTCTCACGTGACAAGCTCCAGGACTTACTAAAACAAAGAAAAATTATTATTTAACCATTTGCTAGCTGGCAGTCTCACCATGGAGTTCTCCCTAGCTAGCTAGACGGTGTACAGCAGCAGACTGGCAACGATACACGGGTTGCACCCCTCAAGTCTGCGTCTGCAAGGGCCCAATAGAGGGCACCTTTGGCCTGAACGCCATCCCAGTCGAGACACATTTTACAGTACTGACAAAAATAACACAGCAAAGTAATGAAAAGTAATGACAAATGATACTAAATAATGGCAAGTGGAATCATTAACTACGCTGCCCTGGCAATATTAAAATGGATACTGGATACTAAAACCAACTAAACTGCTCTTAGAGACTTACAGTATCAGTCAAGAGTGTAGAAATCTCTGGATACAGTTTCAAAATGAAAACCGGTCGTGGTAATTCTACAACTTAGTTCCCTCTCTATTGCAAATAAATGGAGTGAGGAAGGACAGTCACATCACAGTCAACTGATCCACACAAACAAGATTAGATTAGATCACAGCAAATACCTGCAGGACATGAAAAGTAGGTCCAGTCACTGTTGTGTGTGGTTGTGAGTGTGTGTGTGTGTGTGTGTGTGCGTAAACCAGCACAACCTTGTTACGCTGTACACATCACTACACTCACTGCAACCATTCTCTCATTCGCTGCTCTGGTTGCCTGTGTTCCAACAGTTGATTTGTACACGCATGATATTTAGCTATTTCTCTAAATTATTCCGATTTTCAGGTCTTATGGACATCGAAACTTATTGCTGTAATGTTGCTGCTGTGATTTTACAGTAAAGAATGGACAACCTACCTCACATACTAGACTAGATATACAGGCTTCAGAAATATGCTGTAGCAATTCGTTCATAACAATATTTCTAGATGAATAGGTTGTAATGTAGGTTGATGATTTTTGCATTATAAAAACAGAAGAAATAAAGTGGTGTTGTATGTATTCATTGGAAGTTATGTATTGCGCATGTATAACAGATTTGTCAAAATTCTTGTTATATTAATAATGATAATTATATATACATGTTCTGGCACACCTACATCCCTTGCTTAAACCACCACTGGACCTCCCTCACTTTGCCCCCCAGCCAAAGGTGGGAGTAGAAGACTCTCCCCTGGTGTCCTGGATTGTGGACTATCTGACTGGTTTGTCTGTCAGACTCCAGCACTGCATGACTGACGCCCTGGTGAGAAACATGGACGCCACACAGGGGACGGTCCTGGCACCCTCACTGTTCACCCCCTACACCTCCCACTTCAGATAGAACTGCCACCTGCAGAAGTTCTCTTACAACCCTCTTATTGTGGGTTGCATCAGCCAGGGGAAGGAGCTGAGCATAGGGGTACAGTGGGCTGCATCCGTGAGTGCTGTGCTCTGCACCAATGACAGTTTAACACTGGTAAGACAAAGGAGTACAGTGGACGGAGATCACCCCCTACAACTATTCCCATAGGGGGTGGATGTGGACTCTGTTCAGGGCTAGAACTACCTCTAAGTACATCTGGACATCAAGCTGGACTGGGTTAAGAAAAATATTCTGTTGAGTGGAAGCTGCAATTCTGATTCACATTTGTGGTGAACAGTTTTCATTCAACTGTAGCTCCGACAGTGATGTCACTGATACAGCCATATGGTGTTTGAGTGTACTTTAGCGTGAACAGTCAGCTGGTAATGGCATATTTAAGTGTCAATTTAGTCTGAAGTATGCAGTCCATACTGTATGAATAGGCAGTAGCAGCAGGCCTATGATAGTTTGCCGTTCCCAACACAGCCCAGGTTTTACTTTGAAGGTTATGAGCGGAAGTAAAAACGTGTACTTCACTTAGCTTGAGCGACGTACACACTGAGCGTACGCAGCGCCGTCACTGACTTCCGGGATATGGAGCGGACTACAAACGTCACAGGGCGTCAGGTCCGGTCGTCTTTGGCCGGCTGGCTCCTTTAAGTAGCCTCGTTTTGAAGCGCCTCAGCGGAACTGGTCACAACAGACAGTGAGGAGAGGAGCCAGCGGGCGGCCGCCAGAAAAGTTGAGTATGGACTCAGTACAAGCCTGTCTAACAAACTAACTCTGTCCCATGTCTGTCTAACAAACTAACTCTGTCCCATGTCTGTCTAACAAACTAACTCCGTCCCATGTCTGTCTACGTACATTTACGTGAACACGTCGAGTTTTGGAAAGATGACGACTGTGCTTTTATACTTTTTTTTGAACGTAGAGAAACTAAACTCCAAAGTGACGGATGTCGCTAGTGAAGTGTACCCGTCACTTCACCTTGTAAAGCACCGCTACTAAGACATAGTAAAGTGAATTTGTGTGGCAGCCGTCCAGTGTTTCTACAGCACACCTAGCCGGACGCTAACATCTTGTACATGCACACTTTGGTGTCGCATTTTGCCACAAACAGAGGTCTGTGCTGGGCGAGGCTCCGGCTGATCCACGGAGCAAGGAGTTTAGGAGAGGAGCAGTGGGCCACCCTGTTGGTTCAGGTTCACTGGATCAGGACACGTGCCTCTAAACTGTGCATATGTCTTGTAGATATTGTAGCCTGCCAAGGGTGTGTGAAAGACTGACAGTTATCACATTATTCTAACTTTGTTCAATGTCAACCATCACATCCTGACATCTTTCCAAAAGTTTGAACACTTTCAGAAGGTTGTTATTTTCAGATGACACTGGACAGTTTAAGCCATATTTAAAAAGAGAGAATAGAAACACTTTTGAGAAGTAAGGATCCACCGATGTGTACTTGTAATGTAGAGAATCATCATTTTGTTTCTCCAAGTTTGTCTTGGTGTTGTTAAGTGTTCTGGCTCCATCGTCCTGCTTCAGTCAGTCTTTCTCTGGTGTGTCCTCTCAGAATGAGCCTATGCTTTTTTTGAGTTGTCAATAGGAAACGCTCTCTGTTGCCAAAAAAAAACCCAAATCAAAACATTTGCCCACATCATATCTCCATCGTTAGCTGCTGTGAGCTGTTGTGCACTGAGTCGCTGTCTGTGTGTCCACAGCACTATGAGTCTGCGAGAGATCAGTGAGAACGTGAAGCTGGCCCGTGAATACGCCCTGCTGGGAAACTACAGCTCAGCCAGTGTTCTCTATCACGGATTGCTGGAACAAATCAAGAAGTATGTGTACACCGTGCGGGACAGCAGCTTTCAGCAGAGGTGGCAGCAGGTGAGCAGGCATTAAAACGGACCAGATAAAACACTAAAGGCATGCTTTATTCTTGGGGAAGTCTGGTTGTATGAAGTCCTTGTCCAAACTACAGCTGATGGCAGCCGGCACACCCCCCCGGTTTGGAGAAGCAGGCGGGAGTACTGACCCAGAAGCTAAGCAATGCACTGCTGTGGATGGGGGCAGCAGAAAATCTTTTGCGATGTACGGCAGTGCACTGCTTTGCTTACAGGTTTATGCTTGTTGCAGTGACCGTGGCCTGTCTCTACACACTACACACATTCTTTATGCTGTGAACGTTTGCACAAGTTATTTTCAAACATTACAGCTCATTACAAGACCTCCTCAAAGTTACGGCCAGGGCCTCAAGACGGAGATGTCACCAGACGGCTGTAGTTCCCATCATGGCGTCTGTCTGGGACGGACAGTCCGTCTCTTCCTATGTTGCTTTTGTCTTTTTTAATAGCCACACACTGATCAATGCATCCTCAGCATCGAGGAGCTGTAGAGCCGCACACGTGGCCATGTTTAGTTTATGATCTTATTCTGGTTGACTTGCTCCTCGCAGGATGTCTTCTGTGTTCGCCCCCTGGTGTTTTGGAGAATTACTGCAGTGCACAGCACATGAAGCATAAACAGCACAGTGCACGCTCACAGCTCGTGTCCCGTCTGTGGGGGCCAGCACCACAGTGTCTCACACAAGTACAAACAGAACCTTAGCGTGCTTGTTGGGACTCCAAACTGGGGTCGTGCTGACCACTATCTACTGTCAGTAGTGCACTGACTATGAATAAGAGCTTCATACCACCCCAGTTAAAAAAAAAAAAAAATCAGAAGTATCCCTTTAACAGATCGACTCAGTTAGGAGTCCTGCCCTTAGAAAATATTCATCTATGTTTGTTTCTCAGTTGTGGCAAGAAATTAGTGAAGAAAATCGACAAGTTCTGGAAATAATGTCGACTCTGGAGAACTTTCAGCTGGACATGACGCCTGCCAAACCCAGTAACCATGACGACTGTGAAATACGGCCTGTGCAAGTGGAACAGAGGTATTGCAGTTGGTTGTTTACACACAGACTCTCTCAGTCATTGCTTCAGAACATGTTCTTTGCTCACTTGTATACCAGTTTTGGTCCACTGTAGACCCATTTCACTTTTTACCTTTGCAGTTCCCAGACGTGTGATCGGGGGTTATGTAAGCTCTTTGTGAACAATCGCTCCAATGTAGTCATATGATGGAGATTAGTGAACTTGAGTTCTTGCTGATGTGAGCCTGTTTTGTCACTGCTCTGCCCTCTAGAAAGGTGGTGTGTAAACCTCACACTGCCTCTTGGTGTGCTTCTTGTGTGGTTTTTCTCATAGTTGTTTGTTAACAGTTCCACCTTCCCCGTCTCCTTTCACAGGCATTCTCCTTGTCCCATCAGACGGCCCTCTAACCCTTATAAAGACAGCAAACCTCCCAATAACCGCCTGAGTGCAGCTGTGAGGGCCCAGCAGAGGCACTCTCCTCGTGGGGCCAACGGGGACAGAAGCAAACCCCCCAAGGGCAAAGAAAAGAAGGAGGCAAAGGAGGCTGCTGGCAAAGCAAAAGATGATAAGGTGAACCACATGCTGGTGGTATCAATGCATCACTTTCTCCTTCATAATATTACATGAGGTATATTGAAAGACAACTGTTCTGTTGTTGAATAAACAGGGATGCTGTGTTTACCTCCAGCCTTGCCTAGCTTGTCATTCCAGTTTTTTGTCTGGGAGAAACCAGAACACATGGGCTGCATTCAGGAAACAGGAAATGACCATGTTTTGTGTCTGCCTAGCAGAATAAAGCAGATGTCCAGGAGAAAGAGGTGAAGAAGTTTGATGGGACGGGATATGACAAAGACCTCGTGGAAGCTCTGGAGAGGGATATTATATCTCAGAATCCGAACATTAAATGGTGCGTCTTTATTGGTTTTCGTTCTTTATAGCTGCAAAAGTCATTCAGGGTGATGTATTTGTCTGCTGTCTGAGCAGTTCACTACTACACTACACTATACTACACTGCTTCCAGTCTTTGTAGTAAGCAAGGCTAAATATGTCCCAGAGGAGCCTCTTTATGGATGCTTAAGATAGTAAACGAGCCAGTTTCCATGGAAAAAATCTGCTTCCGAACTTTTACAATTCTCTGTCATGATATAGCCAGTTAATATGAAGCTACCTTACACTGAAACAATAACTACAAGTGATCTTGGGAAAAGCTCTAGAGCAAAAAATAGTTGACATATTTGCCTAAAATCTCTGGCTGAGGGTGCATTTTGAAATCTGAATTGTGACTTGAAAGAGTACAATTTCAAGTGTCACGATTTAAATTCGGATATACTTAAGTTATTAATGATATCTTGAGCTAAAAGAGGTGAAGCTATTATTTAGCAACTGTTGATTCTCTTGTTATATGACACAGCTGGTCACATCATGTTATATTCTGACAAGAGGAATGTCATGGTTAAGCATGGCTTAAAGAAAGACTCCCTGACTGTTATGTCAGGAACACAGGTTTCAGGGGCAGACGCTTACTTACCTAGAATCATAGTTTGTGTGATCTATCAAACAACTTTCAGGGCATGATTGTCATCTCTGTGTAACCTGTGTCTTTAGGGACAACATTGCAGACTTGGAAGACGCAAAAAAACTCCTTAAAGAGGCTGTTGTGTTGCCGATGTGGATGCCGGCATTTTTCAAAGGCATACGAAGACCATGGAAGGTGCTAATTTTAAGAGATCTGAGTCTGATTTGTTTTGTAATATGTATCACTAATATTAATGCGCAGAAATCCTTTTTTTGGCTGTAGGGGGTGCTTATGGTGGGACCTCCAGGCACGGGAAAAACACTTTTGGCCAAAGCAGTAGCTACTGAGTGCAGAACCACATTCTTCAACGTTTCCTCATCTACTCTCACCTCTAAGTACAGAGGGGAGTCTGAGAAGCTAGTTCGTCTTCTCTTTGAAATGGTAAGACTTAAGAGATCATTTGTATGGCTAGTGTGTACGTATTTGATATATTTAGCCTCTAATCAACCCCCCCCATATAGAACACCAGTCAGTGTCTCCAGCAAACAATTCAATTTCAATTCAATTCAATTTATTTTGTTGTATAGCCCAATATCACAACAGAGTGTCTCACAGTGCTTTACAAAGTTCACTGAAATAAACAAGTGTAAGCGAACAAACAATCTAATAAAGAGTCCAGCAGTCGATGAGGCCAGTGGATCAGTCCGATGGATCAGTCCGATGGATCAGTCCGATGGATCAGTCCGAGGCATCACCTGCCCTTTATGACCCTCCTTCTTCGGGAAGGAAAAACTCAAAAAACCCAGTGGGAAAAGAGAAACCTGAGAGATGAGAAAAGCACAGAAAGTTAGTAACAGACATTAAAGAGACATGAAGCATCAGGATGGAGAGGAGGAGAGAGGAGCTCAGTGCATCATGGGAATCCCCCGGCAGTCTGAGCCTATAGCAGCATAACTAGGGGCTGGTCCAAGGCCTGATCCAGCCCTGAACTATAATCTCTTCTCCTAGTTGTTGTCAGTACACGAGCAGCAGCATTCTGGACCAGCTGGAGAGTCTTTAAGGACTTATTGGGGCAGCCTGATAATAAGGAGTTGTAATAGTCTGACCTGGAAGTGACAAATGGTCTATTTTTTCTGCATCATCAGTGGATATGATGGGCCTGATTTTAGCAATATTACATAGATGGAAAAAGGCAGTTCTGGAAAAAAAGTTCAATGTGGTAGTTAAAGGACAAATCCTGATCAAATAAGACTCCCAGATTCCTCCCAGTGGAGCTGGAGGCCAGATTAATGCCATCCAGAGCAGTTATGTTGTTTGGGGCCAAGCAGAATAACTTCAGTTTTATCTGAGTTTAGCAGCAGAAAATTGCTGCTCATCCAGGACTTTATGTCCTGAAGGCAGACTTGAAGTTTAGCCAACTGATTTGATTAATCTGGCTTTATTGATAAGTATAATATGGTATCATCTCCATAACAATGGAAATTAATTTATGCTTCATGATAATATTACCCAGAGGAAGCATATATAAGGTGAATAGTACAGGTCCAAGCACTGGACCTTGTGGAACTCCATGTCTTACTTTAGTGTGGACAGAGGACTCATTGTTAACATGTGCAAACTGAAATCGGCAATTTGACATTACAGAGGGCCTTTCTATAGGTTTTCACACTGTCTTGCCAAATTAAGTGTGATTCTTCCAATTTGGTGGCACGCCACATCCTTTCAAGTTTTCGTGAATGTTGCTTAAGCTCGCGTGTCTGGGAGTTGTACCAGGGAGCTTGTCTCTTTTCTTTAATTATCCTTCTTTAGATTTAATCTTATGTAAAACTTTAGCAGCATCCCTGATAAACCTACTGCACCTTCTTATAAGACTACCTTATATAACACCTGTGCTGAGCTAATGAGTTGAGGAGTGACGCCGTCGTTGTGTGTGCTCTTGAACAGGCACGTTTTTATGCTCCCACTACAATCTTCATCGATGAAATTGACTCCATGTGCAGCCGCAGAGGGACTTCAGAAGAGCATGAGGCCAGTCGAAGAGTCAAGGCAGAGTTACTGGTGCAGATGGATGGTATAATATAATAATTATATAATGTGCCACACTTGTACTGACATACTGACGGTAGCACAGCCACAGTTGTACTTACCAAGTCTTGCATTTGCTCTTAAAATGTTTCATTTTTCCAAAATGTTTGAATCATTAGTTTTCTGCAGCTTTCTGCAATTGTACTGTTGCATTTTGTGTAGGTGTTGGTGGAGCATCAGAAAACGATGATCCATCCAAGATGGTAATGGTGCTTGCTGCCACTAATTTCCCATGGGACATCGATGAGGCTCTGAGAAGACGGCTGGAGAAGAGGATCTACATCCCTCTGCCTTCAAGTACAGTCATTTCTATGCTGCTTGACAGTGTAGTCTCCTAGCCTGACATCGCACACTATCTGTTCATTTTCAATTTGCAACACGCACAGACCAAAATGCCTCTGGATACAATTAGACCTGCAACCGATCAGGGAAACAAATCCTGTCTGAAGTATGGCAAACACATCTTTGTGATCAACAAAAGCTTGAGGTGCAGTTGTTTTGTTTTTTTTTTTCTTTTTGAGAAAATATACCATCTAGTTCATGAGCTATAGATTCGTCTGGTTCTCAGGTCAGTAGTTTTCACAAATCACATGAAACCCTGGATTCATAACTGACCAAAGTTACTGCACACTAATGTGGCCATAGAGACAGACTACATAAGTCCTTCATAATGTTTTTATTAATTACAGCTGTATTACCTGCATCATGTGGAGTCATACTAGATTAACCTGCCACGGATGCCCTGCACTAAAAATGAGCCTCTGGGGCCTCCACTGACCCCCACATTCCTTGCATTCTGTACAGAGTACACAGCAGCTACACATGAAGCTTCATCATATTTTGTTACGAGCACCAGGAAACAACCAGTGATCCAATGGTGAAATACTACATGGTTCTAGGATTGTTGTACATAAGGGGATTGATATGGGAAAAGTGGGAGCACTGTAGCTGGAGCCGATCGAGGTGGGGTGTACCAAGGACAGGTTGTCAGTCCATCACAGGGCTGACACACAGCAACGTGTTGTGTATGTGCGGGAACTACTAGGGAAAAATGAGCCTCCTTTAGACTCCACTCACTGCTGCATTCCCTTTTGCAGCCAAAGGGCGAGTGGAGCTGCTCAGGATCAACCTGAAGGAGCTGGAGCTGGCCGGCGACGTGGACATGGACAAGATCGCAGAGCAGATGGAAGGTTACTCAGGGGCCGACATTACCAACGTATGCAGGTCAGCCGTTTTCAAACCTTCATGTGTTGTGTCATCTCTGGTTCATATAGAAACGACTGTAAAGATCAACATGGTCTATGTACAGAGGATTTGTGTCATTGTTACAGTAGATAAAATACAATAAGGTTTGCACGTCCGATGGCCACATAATTACAACGACCCTGGTTTGATTCCAACCAATTTTTGTAAGGAGAACTGGTTAAGCTTTAAGTCGGAATGGTTTGGTAACCTTAAAGGAGTCCAATGTTGAAAAAGACATTATAAATGTGTGTTTAAACAAGTGGGGGGTTTTTTTTCTATTTTTGCAGACAGAACAATAAAAGCAAAGGCTGGAAAATGAATTGTAGGAATGAATGTAAATGAGTGGATTAGCAGCTCATTTGTAACCTCATGAATCTGTTGTGTGACGCTGCAGGGATGCCTCTCTGATGGCCATGAGGCGAAGAATCGAGGGCCTCACGCCAGAGGAGATCCGCAGCATTTCCCGGGATGAGATGCACATGCCCACCACCATGGAGGACTTTGAGTCGGCTCTGAAGAAAGTGTCCAAATCTGTGTCTGCTGCAGACCTGGAGAAGTACGAAAAGTGGATCGAAGAGTTTGGATCCTGCTGAGAAACGGCAGCTTCTGTCCAATTCTTAAACTGTTGAGAGTTGTAGGGTAATGGTGAGTCTCATTACTGAGCGTGTGTGTCTGCTTGTAGCTGTATTTTTCTGTGGCACCTCTTCCTAGTGTACATTATGTTAATGTCATGCAAAAGTCTTAATCTTAAAAAGGTGGCTGAGGGGTCGACTTGGTGCTTGAAAATGTTTAATCCTAAAATCATCGAACATGTTCAACATGTAAGACAAACTCAGCTGTAGCTGTTAGAAAAACTGACAAATGTGAGGACACAACGTTTCTTGCAGGACACAGTCGAGTTCATTCCACAGATGTTTTACTGCTACTTTGCCTTTCCTGAGTGTCGGAATACCATTTAAATGTTACTCTTGTCTTTTTTTTTTTTAATGCACATGATTGTATTTGGAACCATGTGGTTGTTTCATTTATTTGGAGATGTTAGTTCTTATGAACAAAACACTAAATAGATATTTCTTTAAATAAAGTTAATGTTTATGGATATTGACATGATATCATTTCTTCACCAGAAAGGGGGGGGGGGATTACTGCAGTTATTCTACCCCCTTCTTGACAAACATTCATACTTAGTAAAGCACCCTTTTGCTGTTACGACCTGCTGTAAACGTGATGCATATCCAGACACCAGGTTCTAACTGAAGCCAAGCCTTGGAGGACTTTGAGGAATGTTTGGGATCATTGTCCTGTTGAAAGGTCCAGTGACCCTCAAGCTTCAGCTTCCTCACAGACGGCATGAACGTTTCTCCTGGATTTCCTGATACTTGATTGAATCCATGTTGCCCTCCAAACGCTGCAGGTTTCCAGAGCCAGAAGAAGCAAAGCAGCCCCAGAGCATCACTGATCCACCTCCATGCTTCACTGTAGGCAGGGGGTTCTTTTCAGCGTCTGCCTCATTCTTCCTCCTCCAGACATACTGCTGATCCACAGACCTGAAAAGTTACCATTTTGTTTCATCGCTCCACAGAACACAATCCCAGCAGCGGTAGGTCAGTAGTGGTGAACTTCTTGGAGTTCGGTCACGGAGGCCTTCAGAGTTTAGTATGTGTCTTACTGTAGGAAGTGAAACCTCAGAGCCTGCTGCCACCAAGTCTTACTGCAGGTCTTCTGCAGTCTCTTGAGGGTTTTTGTCCTCCTGCCTCCTTCTAGCTTCCTCTGCCACGTCCAGGTGGTGCAGCCAGTGTCCCTTTAGCTCTGAACTGGTGAACTGTGCTTCCAACAGTATCTCTGGGAACATTCAGTGCCTTTTCTGTCTTTTTGTATCATTTTCCCTGTTTGTACAAAGCAGTGATCTCCTCTCTTAACTTTTTGGACAATTCTCTTGACTTACCCATATTTCTAACATACAACCAAACATCACTGTGAACAAACCCCCGTCTAGTTCGGGTATTTGATGTGTTCTGTCTTAAGCACACCTGATGATACTAATGAGGCTCTTCATTAGATGCATCAGCTGTGCTTGAGACAACACCTGATTTGCAAATGAGTGCTCTTATGAGGGATTCTGTTCAGGGGGGTGAACAATTTTGAGACAGCAGTAGTTATTAAAAGTGGAATATTGCGTAGAATTTGGAGAAACCACCTGTAATATTAGTTGTGTTGAGCTCTTTCAGTTGAATAGTTTTGAGTGCAACTGTACCTTTGGCTGACTTACTGTTACAGCCAGACACATTTCTAACTTGAATGTTTCCAGATATGTAAAAACAATAGAGCACATTTTCAGTGGGCTCTCTCAGACTGCACAACCAGCACAATTACTCAGATGTGACAAACGCTTGATGGTCATAAGGAAAGCATTTAATCAGCAAGATTTTAAACCCAAATACACAGTCCAGCTGTACATTTTATGCACACAAATGTCTGAAAATAGTAACACGTGGGTTTACTGCCATTTAAACAGAGCAAATGAAAATAGATTTTTGTTCTGAGTTCATGCCTGACATCATGTTGTTGTCGTCTAATTTAGTGTCATCTACTCCGATGTATTGAGTTAATTCATTTGAGATTTGAGGCTGATCTAAACGCAGGTTGAGCTGTTTTGAGTCATCATGCAGCTTCCTAGTTATAATCTATAACTTGCTGATTGAAAGACGAACTGCATTCACTACCTTGACTACACATGCATCTTTTGCTATCGCAGAATATCATGCATTCTGCAGATTAACTGAACCCCGGGGAGACAGAATCACCACCTCAGCTGCTCTGAGGTACACGAGCTAATGTTTAAAGGGTGTTTTTCTTTAATAAGCATGACAATTTTAAAGTAACACACAAACCACGTTGAAACAATTGCGCTTGCTGAGTTTTAAGACGCATTAAATCCACTTTTTTTTGTCTGGTCCCTCACACACAGCCAAGTGAAACATCAGGAGTGATGCTCCTCGTCTCCCTCTCGCCTAGAAGTCAAGATGAAATGAACCACAAAAGAAAAAAAGGGAACATTCATGCAGCTTCATTTTCACTCCAAAATTCTAAACTAAGTGCAGATTGTTTGACAATAATTTACACATTGAATTTGTGGTAATGTCTTGTGCAGTGTTTTGGGTGGGTCCAGTCATAGCAGTAGTTTGCCTTGTACTGTATGTTTAGGGTGCACATACAATCTGAAGAACCTTACTAACATTCTCCATTATTAGGAAAAGGAAAGCACACACAAAAAAAAAATTCAAAGAAAATACATGATAATCCCCCCTTTACTGATAGAGTCCCCGAGGCACTGAGAAGAAAGACAATCAATACACGAGCCTCAATAGTGGGCAGCAGGCCTTGATGGGAGGTGGTTTCTTCAGTAGTGACATTCAGAATTTTAAAGTGTGGGAAGAAAACAGCTGTCACTGCATGTGCAGACAGGGTTTGTAACATTTTCCCCACACACAGCAATCTGCACAGTTTCTTTTTAGATAAAAAAATTAAGATTTCAAATACAATAGCATTTAGTATTCATCTTGTCTTCAACTTAGGGACGACAAGTAGACCCTGCTGGCCTCATCTTAAATACATATACTGAATAAACTCGTGATAGTGCATGTGCTGCATTAGAGTCTTCACAAATTCCTCGTCAGCAGTGGGGTGCAATTCTGGAGGAAAAAAAACTGAGACTTAAGTGTTACCTGTACAGAACAGCTACATATAGAAAGTCTTCTTTAAGACTTATTGATTGGATGCAGCCCCTAAAAAGCTCAGTTTGTTCTTATTCATCAGTTAAACCTACAGAACTCTTCTCCTAAACCACCATCTGTTCAAATATGTAATGCAGGGCTTTGGTGACAAAACACCGCTGATAAAAAAATGAAAGAAAACCTTGATAAAACAAGCTCCCCTCAAGGCCCATTAAGCAGCTGCTTTTGATCATATTACACGATCTTCATCAGTAAATGGAGATTCCTCAGTTGTGGAGCATCTTGAGGATGCCTCATTCACGTTGGCTTAAGGGAATAGTTCGTCATTTTTAGGAAATCATTTCATTCCCGTTGTTGCCCAGAGGCAGTCTCACAGTAAAATAAGCTTATAGGAAGTCGCAGCCAAGAAATTGTGTGGCACATGCATGCTAGCTGTTCCCCGTGTCTAGTGGTTATGCTAACCTGGGCTAAACCGCTGCCGTCCAGAGCTTGGCATGAGATTAGCGTCAATCTTCTCATCTAACGCTCAACAGCAAAGCGGAGAAGGATATTTCCCAGTTTGTCAAACTATTCCTGTAAAAGCTTAGCTCAAAAGCTTTTAAACGTATCACATGGAGCAGCTACTAAATGGACCTTGACGTCAGATCATTTTCTCCATTGTCGCATTTAAAAACTAAAAAACACCTCTACATAGATCATAACAACATTTTCTTCTTTACATTACATTTTTTTTTTTTTTTTTTTTTTTTTAAATTGGAAGGATAAGCCATGCTACTACGGCATGTTCTGGAAATGGGTAAAGCAAAAGTACTCAATCGGGTGACTTGAAGTCAGAAGTAACTCGTTACCTAGCTAGTTATTTTAAAAGGCTAGCAGTCATTTGTGACTTTGGAAGTGGATTTCCATAGTTTTTCTGATTTTCAGTGCAAATGATGAGCGGACTGCACAGATGCTGCCAAACACACCGCTGGTTCACCAGGACTCCAACCTGAAAGAGGTCTCACAGCCTTCACAGCTGGCATCACGTCACATGGACCTGAGTCAGCAGCGTGAATCCCTCACTTTCTTTGCCTTTTTGACCATGTGACTAATATTTGAGGGATTCATGTGGCCTAGCGTTAGACCAGCAAATTCAATTTAGGCAGCCTGATGGCTTTAAACCACCTCCTGTTCCACGGCTAACGTGCTTAAAGGGTCATTTGAAGTGAAAACAAAACCTACTGGTTCACAAATGTGAATATAAGATAGTGACAAATCCAAGCCATGCTGAGAACACGAGACCATTACCAAGGTTAAACAACAAATAAGAACAAACTGAAAATATAAGAACTGGCCAAGTCGACCCTTCTTCAAGGATTCTTCACTTCCTCCTCTGCTTCTATCTCTATGTTCTCCAGCAGAGTGTGCTTCTCTTCCTCTGGCATTAGAGTGACTGGGTTTAGGTGAAAAATGTGCCTGTAAAAGAAAAGAAAAAGAAAGAAAGAGAACAGGTTTAGCAATCTGAAGGTAAATAGGTAGGAGAGGCCAGCTGGTCACCTTCTGTTTAGTCCAGCAGATCATTTGTTCACTCGTCAATACATCATAAGCTTCGTGAAACACACTCACTTGTGTTCACAAGTTGGGAAGAAGATGTCCAAGATCTTGACAATGACTGCTGATCCAACAACGCCGATCACCACCACCCACATAACCAGGAAGAAGAGGGGCAGTGACTCCGAGCTGAAGCGCCTCAGACGCTCCCTCACCTCCTCCACCCACTGGCACATGGCCTGGAGAGAGGACATGGACACGTGAGCATTTCCTCTGGGTACAAGGCTCTAGTAACACGAGCAACATCAGAAGATGTGCTCACGTGAAGGCTAGGGGGGGGGGGATCACAATGTCATAAACTGCATGAATCACAAAAGTAATATGTAGAAAGAGTTCAATAAAACAGCCTCTTCCTCCTACACAACGCACGCTGTATGTCATCAACCTCGAGCATTAGTTTTACCTTACCGAGTAGGATGATATGAATTCTTTAGGTGGAGTTTCCATCTGAATCTGATCCGGCTGGCTCTGCTCTCGGTCATCATATTCATCATCGTATCTGACATCGTACAGCAGGTCGGGGTCCATACGCAGAGGAGTCTCCGGGAGCTTTCCCGGGGCCGCAATCTCCTCCTGGGTGGTCTCCGTGTGCTTCAGGGTGTACTGGCTGGTGGTCTGGGAGATCAGCTGTTCTTCATCTGATTTAAAAAGTGACAAAGAAATAAGAATGCATGCTGCAACCGACTAGAACAATAATTAGAATAGGATCAGAAAAAGCAGCACGTTTTCATACCTTTTCTAGGATTTGGTCGATCTGTGACAACCACATCATTCTCCCTGGGAACCCTGAAGATCTCACTGTGTCTGATGGGATAGATGTTGGTAAACTGGGCCAGCTTCTGGAAATCTGGGCTCATCAGTATTTTCACCTCACACATGTCAGGCTGCTGGACCTGGTGTGAAATCAGATCCAAATCATGTTTTACATAAGGTGTTACTTAATCAGCTCTGTGATAAAACCACCTGCAAAATGAAATGGAATAGTGTCCTGAAAGTTAAGGATGATGTTTTAGTACAACTACAAACAGGCCAGTAACATTTAAATGAGAATGTCATCAGACACTAAGACCTGTCAGAGATCTGTGACGTCCCAAAGAAATATTTACCTCTTTGCCCTCCATCTCTATCACTTCACTGAACACCTGCAGAGCCACCACCTCCTCCGAGTCGCTGTATAGTCGGTTCTGGCTCACCATCACTCGGGTGACGGTGGACACCAAGTCCCCTGATTCAAAGTCACTGCTCCCATTGATGCTGTCTACTGGAAGAATACAATTCATAGTATTTAGAAGTTAATAACCATGTGAAGGTTAAAAAGTTTACGTTTTAACCTTCACAGATGTCACCCAATTTCCTGAGCCATTAGCTAATGAATGCATCAATCAAACATCAGTAACTCAATCAATGATCAAGGAATTATTTGATGTTTGTGCCAATTTCTTATAATTGTAAATGGAACACATCAGACAATTTGAATTTCACTGAAATTGTGATTGCTTGTGACGGGTACATGTCATTATTGCTGACAGTGAGGACAGCAGGAGCAGTCAAGGTACCTCCACCCAACACAGACCCCGACAGATGATTGATTGATTGATTGATTGATTGATTGATTGTACCATGTATTGGAGCATCAAGTAGGTGTCTATTAGTGCAAAGAAATGTACTATTGCCATTATTGATTAATGTGCTTTGGATGAAACAATGTGACGTGCATTTCAAAATACAGCACAATATATAATGTATGATCTCCCATCACAGTTTTATTACAGTCTTAGTAATGCGATTCATCGATTTTTAACTGCTGAACAATGGATCTAAAGGTTTAGATTAGTCTCTGGTGTGTATGTATCTGTTGTATCTGAGCTTGTGAACACATGGTGTGAGGAGGACTCACAGAGGAGAGCATGACAGGTGAACCTGGTGACCCCAGACAGCTCCACTGGGATGTCATTGACCAGCACCTGCTCTTCGCCCACCGATATGTTTAAATTGATCTGAAAGAAGAAATAACATCGTTACGGTTTGGCTTCTCGGTCGTATTTCGCATTTACCAGAAAAGCAGCCACCCCTGTGCCTCCTCTCAACTGGATTACACTGTGACGTATACCTGCAAGTTGCTGGAATCTTGCAGCTGTGTGTCCGCCAACGTCCCCGCTGTCACGTTAATCAGGATGTTTTCCTGAGGAGAGCACCCATTAAAAAGAAAAGGAAAAGAAAATACAAATGAACGTGAGGTTTCACACCCCAATGTCTGCCAGTCTGGCCAATGCTAATGCTGGACGATCAGTAAGCTAACGCTATGCTAACAGCTACATCAACAGTTTAGCTCAATATCTGTCGTTGCCGA
Source organism: Pempheris klunzingeri (assembly GCF_042242105.1). Classification (NCBI taxonomy): domain Eukaryota; kingdom Metazoa; phylum Chordata; class Actinopteri; order Acropomatiformes; family Pempheridae; genus Pempheris; species Pempheris klunzingeri. The sequence goes on along the minus strand of NC_092029.1, from coordinate 21,395,164 downwards.
CATTTGCTGCTCGGGCTCTTACCGTAATCAGCTGCCTGGGCGGCGACTCTGTGCACGTTACTGTGGCAAGAAGAAGAAACAAAACACTGACTGACAATCCTGTCGTTCCCATTTTGTGTTGACTCTACTTTCCAGCAGCAACACGGCTAACACAAAAACATTAAGCAAGTCATTTGTACTGCGCGTGCGCGGGGATTTCACGCTGGACGCCCTCTCTCGCGAGACCAGGAACGTCAGCATGGCGGTGCTCCTTGAAACGACGCTGGGTGATGTTGTAATTGATTTGTTTACAGAAGAACGGCCGAAAAGTAAGAACATAAAGGATTTTTCCACATAACAGCAGCTCATTTTAAGAAGTGGCTGGTGGTTGAGTAAACTACTGACTTGCTGAATGACAGAATAAGTGGGTGCTAACTATGGCTTTTACCATGCTTCCGTCCTGTTCCTTTGTTTAGTTCACACTAGCAAACTGTTATTTCACCAATAACAACACAGCTGGAGTCAGCCAACACACACCCTTATCAAACCTTAACGTCTTAACGCTGAATAGCTGCTAAGAGTTTGGATTTGGATCTGGTCGACTGTGGACTGTCGGTTTAATCGTAACCTTTGCTCTTTTCCTTCTGCAGCTTGCCTAAACTTTGTGAAATTATGCAAGATAAAGTACTACAACTACTGCCTCATCCACAATGTCCAGGTAAAACGCATTGGTCCCTGCAAACTGTAACAGCTACAGTTCAGTGTCAAGAGGCGCTCAGCTGAACCTCCTGTCCCCGCCTGAGGAGGGCGCTGTCCGCACACAGCACACCTGGAGCTCAGCTCTGATGTGTCAGGCCTGGACCGTGCAGAGCCTCTAAGGCTACAGCTTCACATGCACATACGTTTGGAACTTGGAAGTGTTTGGGTCTTTGCCCGTTTTCAATTTTATTGGTCACATAATCAACACATCAACGACCCCCAGTGATTCGCTTGACATAGTAACAACAGGAAACATTCACTAATATACACTACTCACTAAAAGTTAGGGATATTCAGCTTTCAGGTGAAATTTCAGGATGAAGCTAAAATGCATTCTAACCTTTCCAGGTGAACTTAATGTGACCTTCTCTAAACCTTTGAATGCACATGTCCAACTGTTCAGTGTCTCAGTACTTTCTGCACCAGCTGCTGTTCTCTAACAAGAAGCTTAACAGCAACATTCACAACAGGTTTGATCCACGAATCCACCAATACATTTCCTGCTTCAGTTAGAATTGGTATTTAAACAGTCCTCCTCATCGAGCTGTTCACATTCTGACATCATGAGACCAAGACGACACCTAACAGTTGATCAGCAGCACCTCAACACTGGAGGCTTCAAACAGGAAGTCCTCAGACGGAGGTGTTCACTGAGCTTAGAGGGTCACAGAGTGTCATCAGGAGGTTGGAACAGTGATACAGAGACTGGAAGAGTCACAGAAAGGAGAGGAGTGGACGTCCTTTGGCCACATCCCAATTTATTGAGACACTGAAAATGTTTTGTTGTGGTATACCTACCACTGTTGGTAGATTTTCTTTCAGTAAATTGTTGATGAATGAAACTACCATTGCATGCTTCTACTTAAATGTCCTACTTTCATGATATAATATGACTGTAGCATTCACTTTTTACATTTTCCATATATTTCACCTGAAAGTCGAATATCCCTAACTTATTGTGAGTAGTGTATATATATTAAAGAAAACATACGCATCAAAAGTGTGATACTGTGAAACTGAAATATTGAGGGGATGCATGTGAAGGGAGGAGGTAAGTGGCTGTCAGGACACTGTGTTTGTTCAGGATTCCTGATGTCCTGAGGGAAATAGCTCCTCTTTGGCCACTCCGTTTGTGTTTTCGCTGTGTTCAATGAACAACTCAAACAAGAACAATTGAAATAGTGGTTTCTCCAAAGTCAACACAGTTGCCATTTTTAATGATTGCTGCAGTTTCAAAATGATGCAACCCCTTCTTGACAAGCGTCTTTAGCAAATGTGATGCATATCCACACACCAGGTTCTGACAGCAGTCCTGAAGAATCTGAGCCCACTCCTCATGGCCAACAGCCTCCAGCTCTCTGATGTTCTTGGGTTTTTGTGCTGCAACCACCTTCTTCAAATCCTTCCAGAGATTTTCTATGGGATCCAAGTCGGGCAAATATTACGGCCACTCTAGTATCTTCCAGGACTTTTTCTGAAGCCAAGCCTTGGAGGACTTTGAGGAATGTTTGGGATCATTGTCCTGTTGGAAGGTCCAATGACCTCCAAGCTTCAGCTTCCTCACAAATGGCATGAAGGTTTCTCCTGGATTTCCTGATACTTGATTTGAATCCATCTTCCTCTGAAGGCTGCAGGTTTCCAGAGAAGAAGCAAAGCAGCCCCAGAGCATCACTGATCCACCTCCATGCTCCACTGTAGGCAGGGGGTTCTTTTCAGCGTCTGCCTCATTCTTCCCCCTCCAGACATACTGCTGATCCATAGACCTGAAAAGTTCCACTTTTGTTTCATCGCTCCACTCAATATCTGGGATTTGAAGAAGGCGGTTGCAGCACACAAACCCAAGAACATCAGAGAGCTGGAGGCTGTTGGTCATGAGGATTTTGAGACAGCAGTAGTCATTAAAAGCATATTGTGTTGAATTTGGAGAAACCACTTTAATATTAATTGTGTTGAGCTGTTTCAATTCAAGTTTTGCCAATATACCTAATTTGCACTGGAGGTTGAATAATAATAATAATGAGTGCAACTGTAGGTGAGCGAGTGCTCTGAAGGTACTGTGTTCTCTGTCCAGCGTTGAAGTTGGATTCTGTGTTAGACATGCTCTAACAATGTGTTTGTCTCCTCCTCAGAGAGACTTCATTGTACAGACTGGAGACCCCACTGGGACAGGGCGTGGTGGAGAATCCATCTATAGGTCCGCCATCTTCATTACTGCTGCTGACTCTGTTTTTTTGACGCCACATGTTGAACACTAACTAAAGGTCTCTGTTCCTGATTAGCAAACTCTACGGTGACCAGGCCCGCTTTTTTGATGCAGAAAAAGCTCCACGCATCAAGCACAGGAAGAAGGGGACGGTGTCCATGGTGAACAATGGAAATGATCAGCATGGCTCTCAGGTGAATAAGATGTGCATTCACACTATTGTCGACTTGCAAGTTGCAAGAAGTTTCCAGAAAAAGTTCCTTATTTATATGTACGGTTTGATGGGTTCACCTAATCAAGCAAGATGAAAATATCTAGCATAAACCATATCTAGTTTAAAGATCAGATGTTCCCATCTGTTCATGTCATCCTCAGTTCCTTATCACCACGGGTGAGAACTTGGACTACATGGATGGAGTCCACACTGTGTTTGGGGAGGTGACAGAAGGCATGGACATCTTGGCCAAAATTAATGAGACCTTTGTTGACAAGGACTTCGTCCCATTTCAGGATATCAGGTGAGCTAGCACAAACCGGCTTTGTAGTGTATGCAGTAGTGGCCTGTGTGCCCAGTGCAGTCATTGTTTCTCAGAAAAATGAGTTGTGAATGTCTTTTTGCTGCAGGATAAACCACACAGTGATCCTGGAGGACCCGTTCGATGACCCTCCTGACTTGCCGGTGCCTGATCGATCGCCTGAGCCCACCAAAGAGCAACTGGATGTGAGTGCAGTGACACTGTAAAGCTCTGAGAGGCTTAGCTCAGACACAAATATGAAGCTAAAACTGTCACTACAGTTAACTTAAATAAGTGATCCATGCCCAGCAGACCTCCTCTGCACAAATACACTTGAACAAATGTATACAGACTATATAGAATCTGCTGCCTAAGTGACCTACAGCTGTGTGCAGAGTGGCCGAATCGGAGCGGATGAAGTGATCGACGATACGGATGGGAAACAAGCCGAGGAGCTGGAGGAGAGGTTGAAGGAGAAAGAAGCCAAGACTCAGGCCATCCTGCTCGAGATGGTGAGAAGAAGGACTCTGCTCTCAGCCTTCTGCTGAAGACATCAAAGATGCAGACATTTATACTGTCATAACATTCCTCCAGGTAGGTGACCTCCCGGACGCAGACGTAAAGCCTCCAGAGAATGTCCTGTTTGTGTGTAAACTGAACCCAGTGACTACGGACGAGGACCTGGAAATCATCTTTTCTCGCTTTGGGACCATAAAAAGGTGACGGCAACCACAGTTCTACATAATGCTAGTTTGTATTGTTAGTGTTCAGGAATTATTTGTGTAAATTGTACCGTATATGTGCTGAGACTTTCCTTTATCCCTGTAATATGAGACATTTGTCGTGTCACTCTGTTGTGTGTAGCTGTGAAATCATCAGGGACTGGAAAAGTGGAGACTCCCTCTGTTACGCTTTTATTGAGTTTGAAAAGGTGAGTCATGTCCACATCACATACAATACCTCACTCTAACCACTGTTTTGTATATACTGTATGTGCACAGGTACTACACTTGTGTATACCAAGGGTGTGGGCATGCGTTTACGGTTTAAATGAATGTTATGTTGTGCTATATATGTCAAGTTAGAGTTTGTTCCCAGTCCTCAGAAGGGAAGAAGAAGGTCCTTCAGTGTGCTGCTTTCTCAGCCTGTTGATGAACCAGGCTGGAAGAAGGTTCTGGTTCTTTGTCCTTGCTGTCCTGGCTGCAGGCTGGAGGAATCTGGTCGCTCCTTGGTTCCTTGATAGTTAGCAGCTTAGTGCTAACTAGCTGGTGTGCTCCTGTTGCTCTGAAGATCAGCTGGCAGACTTTGAATGATACCTGCTGGTGCTGAGAAACTTGGTTCAGGCAGGACTTTGTGTCGCTGCCATGAAGAAGGTGGTCTGCTCTGATATATATCTGAATAGAAATGCAGAGGTGCAGTTATGGACTTTTGTTATCACGGTGAGGTTGCCAGGTTTGCAGCTGTACTCAGCGACTGTATCCTGACAATCACTCTGTAGCTGGGGATGCAGCACTAAAGTACCGGGTGGATGAATACACTGTTGCTTACCCCACTTTACAGGGTTTACAGTATTGCATAGATGTATAATATTTCAATAGTTTGCGATCCAAAACAATACATGTTACAAAGGGTCGACAAGTCTGACACACCGTGGAGACCCCCCACTTCTCTGAATTCAGCCCTTCTCCTGTCAGAGTTTGGATGATACAACCAGTTCATCCTTGGCTGCCCACAGTATCCCACAAGCTGCACAAGTGCATAGTCACTCTTTGCAGTATATCTAGTGAAAGTGAAAGATGGAAAACCCCTGCAGGATGTGAGTAATGGAAGTTTGCTGTTGTTATCAGTGGTTGATAACTATCACTAAGGCTGCTGAGGGAGGAGTGTTAATACAGAAATTTGGATGTTTTATAAATATGCAATAAGTACCATGAAGCTGGTATGCTATTGGCTCCATTGTGGAAGTAGAATATTAGAACATGTAAACTTGGGTCATATGAGGTTATGACTGGTATTTACAACTTCTTTGGTTATTCAAGAACAACTTAGTAAACCCCTTGGTAAACTTGAATTTGCGCCTTTGCGAGTTTCCGAGAAGGACCGTATATTCACCATTAGTTTAACCAGTGGGTCAAAGTGGTTATGTTGAATCCCATGTCATGGGGGGGGGGTCTTGCCACTGGCTTTCAGGCCCTCTGAACACCTTCAACAATGGTCTGTAATTAAAAGGAGAAACGGCTGAAATGGGCCACAGCGATAGTATCATGAGTGGTATTGTTATGTGAAGTGCAATGAATATTTAAACCTTTAGAGGGTGCTGGACAGTTTACTGCAGATGAAATGTGTTTTCACATAGACTGTTATTAGCAACGTCCAGTACTATAATAACAATTGCAATATAGTGAATTGTCCTTTTTAAATGAGACCAAAAAGCTAACTAGAAAACTAGATGGCAGCCAAGGGGTTTTCCCCATTAGGAGCAAAAGTGTATTTCATTCAAATACTCCTGCAGACAAATGCCTTTTCACAAACGTTTAAGGCAGGTGTGAAGAAATGCTATAAAGTAAGATTGCTTTCAACACAGTCATTAACTGAAACAGAAACAGCTGTAGGAGGATTAAAACTGGGGGAGGAACAGCCAAACTCTGCTACCAAGGTGAGGCTGGTGAAGACAGTTTGATGTCTCAGGTCATCATGTTCAGACTGAGCACAGCAACAAGACACCAGGTGGTTCTACTGCATCAGCAAGGTCTCCCCCAGGCAGAGATTTCAGAGCACACTGGAGTTTCAGGATGTTCAAGCTCTTCTGAAGAAGCACAAAGAAACGGGAAACGTTGAGGACCGTAGACACAGCGGTCGGCTAAGGAAACTTAGTGCAGCAAAGCAAACTTTGAAATATTTGGCTGTAGCAGAAGGCAGTTTGTTCACTGAAGGGCTGGAGAGCAGATCAATACTGAGTGTCTGCAGACAGTAGTTAAGCTGGTGGAGGTTCCTTATAAGTCTGGAGCTGCAGTTCTGCAGATGGAGCTGGGATTTGGTCAGAGTTAATGGTGTCCTCACTGCTGAGAAATACAGGCAGATACTATTCCATCATCAATACCATCAGGGAGGCGTCTGATTGGCCCCAGATTTATTCTGCAGCAGGACAACGACCCCAAACATACAGCCAATGTCTCTTTATCTCTGGTTTTGCATACCAGACAGACAGTGGGACATTCTGGTTGAAGCAGTGGTTTGGCACTTCACATCAGATATCTCCTAAATATGCAGCCAAAGAAACCTTCATTCTGCTTGTTCTTAGATATCTGATAGTACATACAAAGTGATGGATGTCATTCTATATCCTCCAGTAAATGAGTTGCAGAAAAACTATGTAGTTCTCTTGTCTACATTCAGAATTGTTCTTATTTGTCTTCCTGGTTCACGAACGTTGAGTTTGACAGGACCAACGATGATAAAGTTTGGAGCTCAGCAAAAGTTTTGCTCTTGAGTTTTGTTTTTGTAGTTGAAATCTAATGTGTCTGTCTCTACAGGACCTGACATATACTTCTTTTTACAGTTCTCTTATCTAATGCTTCTGTCTCCACAGCAAGAAGACTGTGAAAAGGCCTACTTCAAAATGGACAACGTGCTCATTGATGATCGACGCATTCATGTGGACTTCAGCCAGTCGGTCTCAAAGATCAAATGGAGAGGGAAAGGTACTCGATACGAAGCCTTTGTGGTTTGCATTTTTTTTTATAACTTTTATTCAGAACAGTGGGGTATGACATCCAGATGTACACAAGGCTATAATCAGCAACATCCTTGTACAAATGTAAATAAAAGAATTTTGGTACAATAATAGAAAAAAAATAATATACAAATGCACGTTCAATAATCTTGAATGGACATTACTCTAAATATATATTTGACTATAGTGACAAATTGTATTTCAAAACAAACAGAAATAGTACCATATAATTCCTAACCTCAAGATGGTGCATTATAAGCTCTGGAAGCACCCATCTAACCCCAAAACCCGAACAGACACACACACACACACACACACATACCCACGCACACACACATACTCTGTGCCTCACTGTGAAGGGGCAGATGCCATTAAGTACAGGGTAAAACCTTAACTATCTACTCTGTTAGTGCTCTGATTAGTGGTTTGCATATTTTGGGTATTTCACCGTTGTACTGAAGGTTATGTTACTATTATTGCCCTCCTCACTTGGAGGGTTTCATAAGCAGAGATCTCACTCACAGCCTTGTCTGCGTCCTAGGTGGGAAGTATACTAAAGATGACTTCAAAGCCTACGAGAAGGACCTGGAGAATCGATCCAAACTGGCTCTCAAGGATCAGGTGAAGCCTAAACAAGAGTATCCTTCTGTGTTACCAGGCCTGGATGTAATTTTCCTCTTCCTCCACTTAATGTCACAACACATCAGCCGAATGGCCCGGCCTCTGTTGTGCTGGCTGTTTTGCAGCTTTTTCGCGGTTTGATTTGGCAAAAACATTTCAGCTCCGACTCTCTCAACTTCCCGGAGGTTTCCATAATTTTGCCAACAGTTCCAAGTATGACCTGCTAATTGAGGAGGAAGAGGAGGTGACGAGCCATCGGCACTCTGAGAAGAAACACAAGGAGAAGAAGCACCATCATCGCTCCGACGATGAGGACAGCAGGAAGTCCAAAAAACACAAGGTAGCCAGCCCAGCACAGCGTTTTCCCCTCCCTTTGCTGGTGTCATGAGGATAGAGTCAACTGTCTTGCAGTTTCTCCTGCTGCTGCTGTTTTTAAAAATTATTTCTGCTTTTTACTGCAGTGAAGTGGGTATATCTTGAAGCTACAGGGAGCCTGACCCAGAACTATGTATTTTCTCAATCTGTATGTTGAGATATACGTGTGATGAACTGAGCAAGTCATAAGATTTTTACCAAAACTCCAGATAAATGTTTAAAAGTCCACAGCAGCACAGTGACACCAGCATGGTAGTGATAAAATAATCGTCCGATATTGTGTGTGTCAGTCGTCCAGGTCTGTGCTGTAACTGTCGTCACACTGATGGTGCAAAAAAGGTCCACGGTCTGCAATGAATATATTAGAATCACCATCACAGCATGTGGTCTGTGCTTTGACCACTGTCCCAGTGCGATGCCTATTTTGAATTCTACTGGTTGGTTTTGTGATTCTGTTCTGTATGGGGAACATTATTGTGACATTGTGTCATTATTTATTAATTCACATTTGTAGCTTAAGCCCTCAACCCACCAGGTACAGTTGGTGCGCTCCAGGCTCATCAGGACCTCAGCACAGGACGGGCAGCATTCATTCACACTTTGGCAAGAATGTGTCTAAATATATCACTGCACACAAATGAATGATCAAATGGTTTCTTATGCACATAGCTAGAAGAACCTCTCAGGGGGCACTGGACAAGTGCTATTGCTGTAGCATATGATCAGAATAGGAAATGGGTCTTTTTTAAAAACTAAATCAGCTTCTGCACTTTCAGATTGTACAGTATGTTTGACATCTAATTGTTGAAAGGACTAGCCTACAGAAGGCTTGGGACAGACGAAGCACAGGCCCCATAGCTGTAGATTGTGTGAGAACTGAAATAGTTTCTCTCTGGTTGCAATTTTAGATGAGTTGATTCCCTCCAGCAAAAACCCTGTACCTGAAAAATGGAACGTGGAGTTTTCTGTATGAACCATCTGAGTGTAAACACCAAACAGCACTGCTGTCCACAGATATCTGATACCAGAGACGTTGCAGCTTCCATGTTTGAGAAGTTACCCAGCTGGCAGCCTGATGTGGCCTTGTAGTCTTATCAAGCTTGTTTCCAGCGACCTTTGATATATCCTGTAGAGCCCTGCACACAGTGGACACTCTTATTACTGACTGATTTTAAAAAAAGGTGTGCTGCCTTGTGTGAGCAGGCGGCTCCTCATAGGAGAGCTTCAGTGACACCAGGGCTGCATGGCTGTCTGCCAGAGCTTTAGTTCTTTAGCAGCTGACTATTGAAAAGTTAGGATGAAAGAAAAATCTCTTTTTAGTTTTCATTTAGACAACATATTGTGTGTTGCAACTCACAATATGAGAGAAGACGATTTCAAGACGAGGAGCAAGGAGGAGATAGTCCCACATGACAGAGGATACAAATCAGGGGGTTAATAATTAGCTAGCGGTGAATACCAAATGCACACAGTGAGCAGGTAGGTATGTTACCATAGGTTACTGAAATCTTTAGCGTAACTCTCTTAATCTGGTGTATTCAGTCAGAATGTCAGGGCAGACACTGTTCATAGTAGGAAAAGCCCAGGTGCTAACAGGTGAAAAGCACAGCTGTATATTTACACCTACATATTTTTTATATCCACCTTTTTAAGGGGCAGCACGGTGGTGCAGTGGTTCACACTGAATCTGCTGGCCTGCAGGCTTGCAGTCTTTCTGTGTAGCTTGTATGTTCTACCTGAGTTTGTGTGGGTTTTCTCCGGGTACTCCACCTTCCTCTCACAGTCCGAAGACATGCAGGTTAATTGTTGACTCCAAATTGCCTGTAGGTGTGAGTGGTTGTCTGTCTCTGTCCCAGCCCTGTGACTGAGTGGTGACCAGTCCGGTCCAGTCCAGTCCAGTCCAGCGTGACCCCACCTCTCACCTAAAGTCAGCTGGGATTAGCTCCAGCTCCCCTGTGACCCTCAAGGATAGGCGGTATAGACAAAGGATGGCTGGATATACCTTGAAAGGCTCTATTCTACTCAGTGTCCCAGTAAGCCATGTTGACAGAAAGGCCTGGAACAAGACGGAAAAACATTACATGAAAGCTTTTACACTGTGCTGGTGTATTGACTCATTCATATTTTACTGCGTTTCTGGAAATGAATTTAAATTTAGTGCTAAAGTTTTGGATGGAAACATGATTAGTGACCAAAGCATCAGCAATTTTATGATTTCCACCTGTTCTACCATGACACTTAAATGTTTTCTATGAAGACGTCCTACTGAATCCCAGTTGTGTAGAGAAAAGCAGATGGGAAGAGAAGACGCTGTTTAATTACTCTTTAGCTGCAGCTGGTCGCGTCTCCAGCGACGATTCATTGTTTCCATAAAGTTCTTCCAGGAAGTATACATACCCTTTCATAGCCTGTTTCTAAACAGGCTCTAGGCAGATGCTGTGGTAAGTGTGGGCACCCACTGTGACAGCAGAGGCTTGCAAGCTGCAGCGACACAGTGATACTAGTAGTTAACACATGCTCACTCCGTTCACTAGATCTGAAAATAGTATTTCAGAATGATTATATTATCCCGTAGTCATGAGACACTTTCATCTCATTGTTATGATCGTATCTTAATTACGATAAATGTCACCCTTTTTTTTTTTTTTGATGCTTTCCTGTAAAGTTATCACAGTGAGTCGTCAGTTTGAGAAAAACACTCAGTGGAGAAAAAGGTTTTTAACTGTGGCGTAAATTAGGTTTCATTCAAAGATAATTCCTTCCGAAACACCTGTTTAGAACTGAAGTGTGTTCATCAAAGGTCTTCACTGTGTCTCTGCTTTTCTCTGGCGCTCCCAGGACGGCGAGGACAGCCGGCGAGACAGAAGGATGGGACGTCAGCGCTCTCGATCACGCTCCAGCTCGCGCTCCAGAGACAAGGACCACAAACACGGCAAGTCCCGGGTCAAACATGGGAAAGAGGGCCGTGATAAAGGCCACAGGGACAGGAGCCGCAGCCGCTCCCCCAAGAAGTCCAAGGATAAAGACCGGAGCAGACACAGGTGAAGGAGAGATGGGAACGGTGGTTACCCCAAACTTTATTGGATATCTTTCTGTGACCGGAGAGTCTCAGGAACTGTATTCAGCATGAATCATATAGCTAAACTACTAGTTTTCTTAAAAAATCACATGAAAGTTAGAAAAAAAAGGATGATCATTAGGTTCTTGTCACATTGTCTTGAAGAACAAAAACTGTTTCTGAAATGCTTTTTGAATATGGTATTAAATAAATTTCCTTAAATGTGACCGTTTTCTCATCATTTTTATCAATGTTTTCATTTGAGCTCCCAGACAGACTGACTGCGCTCTCTGTTTTGTTCCTTCCTCTGCACCTTCCTCTTCCTCCTCCAGACCCAATTTAGAACAGAGTCGGTAGATGATTAGCATCTAAACCTTTGACGTACTAGGTGGGGTGTTTTAACCTTCAGAAAATGCTAGCGTGGAAAATTGCTGGGTGGAGTGAATCTCTACAGCCCTGAGGGAATTCACTGGTGTCTCCCTCCACCCACCTCCTCTCTGAGCCAGGGTGTTCAAAGTGAAAGCAATGTGTTTCTGGCCTGGCTCCGTGTTTGACAAATGGTTAGAGGAACGTTTTAGGTGTGTGCTGTTGAGATAGAATTCAACAAAATAATCTTATAGTTGTGATCTGATAAAAAGCAGCATTGGGAGTGGGTTTAGAGCATCATTTTTAGGGTTTAGAGCTTCTTTTTTTAAGTTTTTTAGCTTGTGTTTAGGGTTTAGAGCTTGTCTCTATAGTTTTGTGCTGCTTTTTCAGGGTTTTTAGCTTGCTTTTAGGGTTTAGAGCATAATTTTTAGGGTTTTGCGCTGCTTTTTCAGGGGTTTTAGCTTGTGTTTAGGGTTTAGAGCTTGGGTTTCCTTTCCAAAATGACGAGTGTAACTAAAAAAAAAAGGAAAGTTGACTGCGAGGGCTGCCGCTTTTTTCACTGAAAACACAACCCAATAGCACACATTTCCCAGCGCTACAGGAAATAATGTCCAGTTTTCCACAGAACAATATCAGTGCACAAACGAGGAGGTATGCAGCAGACATCTCATCTCTGGCTGAGGAGTTTCAACAACGCTTTCGGGATTTCGCAGCTATTGAAAAGGAGATCATTCTTTTTTCCTCTCCTTTCTCTGTGCAACCTAATGATGCTCCGGACCACCTGCAGCTAGAGCTCATTGAGCTGCAGTGTGACCTTGAGTGGCGCAGCCTGCACCAACAGCTCTCTCTTGTCAACTTTTACCGCCAGCTTGATAAAGGCAGGTTCCAAGAGATTCGGACATTTGTTAAAAAATGTTTGCTTGCTGAGTTTGTTTGGCTCGACGTATCTGTGCGAGGAGACATTCTCGGTTAGGAACTTTAACAAGAACCGCGTGAGGACAAGACCAAGTGACTCTCACCTGCCTTACGTCTTGCGCATCAAAACCACTGTCTTTGAGCCAGACCTGGCCTCGAGATCTCAGTGTCACCCATCACATTAGTGCAGGCAAGGCAACTTATTTGTTTTTGTCGTCTGAGATGAATACATTCCAAAATCTCAGTGAATTATTTTTTTGTGATGTTTTGTGCTGCTTTTTCAGGGTTTTGAGCCTCTTTTGTAAGGTTTTTAGCTTGTGTTTAGGGTTTATTGATTGATTTGATTGATTGATAGACTTTATTGATCCCCAATAGGGGGAAATTTACATATTACAGCAGCAATAGAGGCAGGGGCAAGATGCGCAGTAATAGAGAGAAAAGAAATAAAATAAGCAACAGCAGAAAAATAAGCCATAGCAAATAAATATATATTGTAATGAGAATACATCAATATTTACACTATGAACATAAATGTACAGTATGGGGAGGTGTATGAAATGATGAGTGAATAACAGTGCCAGTCAGCTACCATGTAGTGACTGTGGACTGTTCCTCACTGACTGTTTCAGCCAGTGATGCTGCTGTTGAAGAATCTGATGGCTGATGGGAGAAATGACCTGCGGTAGCGTTCCTTCTTGCAGGGTGGGTGCCTCAGCCTGCTGCTGAAGGAGCTACTGAAGGCCCCCACAGTCCCGTGCAGGGGGTGAGAGGGGTTGTCCATGATGGACTTGAGTTTCGTTAGTGTCCTCCTCTCACCCACCTCCTCTATGGAGTCCAGGGAGCAGTCCAGGACAGAAGCGGCCCTCCTGACCAGCCTGTTCAGTCTCTTTCTGTCCCTTTCCGTGCTCCCTCCTCCCCAGCAGACCGCTGCATAGAGGACTGCAGACACCACCACAGAGTCATAGAAAGTCCGGAGCAGAGTCCTGCACACTCCAAAGGACCTCAGTCTCCTCAGCAGGTGGACCTTGCCTTCACTGCTAAACTGAAGAGCCCGCAAGTCTTCCCATGTTTGAATGAAACACAAACATCACACTGATCTTTTCGTGGAATAAATACGGAATAGTTCTCCTCATGGAACACAGCTGTGAAATATTGGACTCCAACATCCCTCACACCAGCAGTTGCAGCTGCCTGTTGATATTCACGATGTAGTTGGGAGATGGTTGTGCCTGGGTAAAGGAACTTCTTGTCTTTGTAGGTAGCTGTGCTTCTGCAGTAGTGTGAATCAACACTGGGCAGGTCCCTCAACCAGTTCTTAATGAAATCCTTGACATCAGGTTCAACCTTTGTCTGCTTGCCACTCTTAGGTCCAGATTTAGATGGCGCCGCTGCTTGTTTTTCAGGGTTGATGGGGTCATTCAACCATTTTGTAATGGTTCTTTCAGGGATACCAAGTGTAGAGGAAAAAAGTGCCTTGCACACTTTAACACTTGTTCCATCTTCAAGCTTCAGTTGGTAGGACAATGATGAATTGCGTCGGGATCCCTCAGCAACTTTTTTTTGCTTGATGTTAACCTTTGTGACCAAAGTGGTGACGGATCTTGAATGACATCATCACCATCATCATTTGATATCTCCTCTTCATGGTGTAGATGTGTCTGCTTGGCATCTTTAACATCATCCATGGGAGTTGATGCTGCATCATTATCAACATGCTGCATTATCTCTTTAATGATAGTCTCATTGTCATCCTCAGTAGATGAGGATAGACTGGTGTCATGATTGTCAAGTGCATCTCCTACCAAAATGGAAAAAAAATATTTAAACCCTTCAAAAATGTGTGATCATTCTGAGAAACATGAATTGCCTTGTGGTCAATTGTATTAAGCTACACCTAGGATTCCCAAAATGGTTTGCAAGTTGTCTCTAGACACCGCAGAACAGGCATACTATAATACCAGTCAAATCATGTTATGATTTCTTAATTAGATGATGTACTGTGGAGAAAATTAGACAAAAAGCAATACTGTTTGTTCAAATATTGTTTGATAAGACATAAAAAGTTAACAGAAAGCTTATCACTTGTAAAAGCCATAGATTCTGGAGCCTATCCACTTTTTAGCTAAATTCCTAAACTGAAATTTTAACTAAAAAGACTGAATAAAAAGATGAAATATTATGCAATATTTATAGCCTAGTGTATATTATAGTAAACATCTTCACCTACCAATATGGGAGGAGCCCTGAATCGTGGAAATAACGTCAGAAACTGTGTAGAATTTTCTTCTTCTTGAATCAGCCGCCATCTTGAAAAGCTTGTAAAATTGCCTAAGTCACATTGTCTTGTGACTTGGGCAAAATAAAACTGCCTAAGTCACACTCTTGACATAGGCAATTATACTAAAGGGGTAGAATGGCATGATCTGTTTAACTGAGGATGTAGGCAATTTTACCAGAGGTGGCCAGCATCATGAGATGATTTAGGCAAAAAAATTTTTTTGTAAAAAAATGACTTAGGCAATTATTTTAAGAGGGTGACGATATAAGATAAAGAGTATTGGTCCAAGCACTGAACCTTGTGGAACTCCATGTCTAACCTTAGTGTGGACAGAGGACTCATTGTTAACATGTACAAACTGAAATCGATCTAATAAATAGGACTTAAACCAGCTTAATGCAGTTCCTTTTATGCCAATGAACTGTTCCAGTCTCTGTAATAAGATGTGATGGTCAATGGTATCAAAAGCAGCACAGGACAGAGAGAAGTCCTCTCTTTTAGTTGTTGTGTAGTTCCAAACCCAAAGATACAAATTTGACAGGAGCATTGACAGGGAAATGTGTAAAACATGAAGTGTCTGTCACAGAACTGCAGATGCTAGAATTAACCAACCATAAAAACACACAAATGTTGCACAGATAGCAGGCAAACCTCTCTCCCACACACACACACCTTCACGGTCCTTTGAATATAGAATATATTGAATAATAAGTCACAACAGAATAGTTATAGGGTTTCCCCGAAAATACATCAGTGGGCGGAGGGGAGCTTGTTGTGTGCTGTGAGCGGAAATGGAAATAAGCGTGAAGCTGACTAACTTTAAGAACTGAGAGTTGAAGTGCCGAGCAGAGTGGAAACAAAGGATTGCACAGCTTCAGTCCCCCAGGTGGAACCACTGGCAGAGACTTCCCCAGCCACCTACGCTGCATGCACAACTCACTGTCAACTTCAGCCTATACGAGCAAACCCAGAGGAGGTTCTAAATGAAGCTTAGCATGCTGTGGTGTTTGTCAGTTTATTCCTGAGACAGTGGAGCTGTAAACTCAATACTAAACACAATAGATCCGTGTTATGGCCGAGGAGGCAGAGCCCAGCTTAGTCACATACAGAAACAACAAACCTCCCTCTCCTCATCGGATTTAATCAGGTCTGGATTGTTGCTGCTGTTTTGCTCACAAACTCATGTCATCCGCGTGTTGACATGAGGGGGGCAAAGTGTTTAAATGAAATATATCTACAGCAGAGGGCTTGGTTGGCCTGTAAAAGCTGTCACACACTCCTGTCGGTCCAAATCCCTCATATAGACATGGTCATGCACATTTAGTTATACATTCACTCATGCAAACACACAACTGAACTGTGTACCGTATGGGAGTTATAAATCAGTTGTTTTCTGCCACTCTCTCTACTGGGAGGTAGAAGGTCAGGTCTTTATTGTCCCACTGGGGGAAATTCAGTTTGCAGCAGAGCACAGACAAAAGAAATTACAGTAAACTAATAAAAAAAAACTAATGGCCCATTAGAATCTAAAGATATAGTTTATAGGATTTTTATAATAGTGTGAGCAAAAGTGCTGAGATGTAAGGTAACAATCACCTTTTGTACAAGTTAAGCATGTGTGTTAATGTAGTATATGAGGAAAATTGAGATCTATTGCACTGACGTGGAAACCCTACACCTCTGACCTGAGGGGAGAAAAGTAAATGTGAGGTTGTCAAAGAGATGATGGTCTGGGCTCCCTAAAATCAGTCCTGCCCTCTTTAGTCTACTCTTAAATGTAGAGAGGGTGTCTGCCCCCCCGAACCCAAACTGGAAGGAGGTTCCACAGGAGAGGAGCCTGATAGCTGAAAGCTCTGGCTCCATCACTACTTTAGAGGACTTTAGGAACCACCAGTAGGCCTGCAGTCTGGGAGCACAGTGCTCTAGTGGGGTAGTACGGTACTATAAGCTCTTTAAGATATGATGGAGCCTGAACATTAAGAACCTTGTAGGTGAGGAGAAGGATTTTAAACTCTGTTCTAGATTTAACTGGAAGCCAATGAAGAGAAGCCAGTACAGGAGAAATATGGTCTCTTCTCTTAGTTCTCATCAGAACAGGAGCAGCAGCGTTCTGGACCAGCTGGAGAGTCTTTAAGGACTTATTGGGGCAGCCTGATAATAAGGAGTTACAATAGTCCAACCTAGAAGTGACAAATGCATGGACTAATTTTTCTGCATCATCTATAGACAAGATGGGCCTAATTTTAGCAATATTACGTAGATGGAAAGAGGAGCGATATTATTAGAGATGGTGTCTCTAAGGTGTCTGGGGCCGAGCAGTATAACTTCAGTTTGACTTCAGTTTTGACAAAAAGTCAATACGGTAAAGTTGTGTAAGAGTTTTTGAGCCCTCTAGGTAGTTCTGCAAATATTAAAATAAAGGGGCATTTTGGGGGTTTAGTAGCCCCTCAATGCTTTTAACTACAGGCAGGTGACACATTTAAGGAAAAAACGTGAAGTGTAAAGTGTGTCAGTGTGTTGCTAATTATTAAACACAGTTTGGTTAGAAGTATTTAAATTCATGTTCGAGGTTTCTTCCCCTTAAAGGGGAGTTCTTCCTGCCACTGTTTCCTAATATAATATCTGATGCTGCTCATGTGGGGATTCTTGAATCCTTAATGTTGAATTCCTGAATCGTTGGGTCTCTCTCTTCATTAAAGAGTCTGGAGATAACGCTGTTATGAATTGGCGCTATATAAATAAAGATTGATTGATTGAGAAGAGATTTAATGAAATCTCCGAACTGAGTGAAATTAAAAAAAGAATTCTGAGGATCACAGCACTGCAGCAAATAACAAAAGGGTGAAAGAAAACAACCATAATTCATAAAATAATAGGAAGTGCAACTGATGGAGAGGGTGAAAGTCAACCAAAGTGGTTGACCGCTGGTCACTTTATCCCGCCAGGCTCTTAAAAAGCCTCCCAGACTTTTTTGTGCCCTGAGCTTGTGAAAAAGGTCCCTGACAGTAGAAAAAGACCCACAAAATAATGAATATGGAACAAGTGTCTGGGAGAAGGTGGACCAGTTATCAGCCTGTCTTCTCGATTTCAACTACACAGTTTCTGATCACCTCTATAAGTGGCAAGTATGCTTTGGCATTGTGTACAGGAGCATCTGCATTGAGTATGGGCTGGAAGTCTTAGGGTCAGAGTGGAAGACTCCTCCCAAAGTGGTTCGAATGACCGTGCTAAGATCCTGTAGGACTTCCAGATCCACAAACTGGTGATGGCTAACCAACCTGACATCTTGTTGATTGACAAACAACAGACAACAGCAATGTCAGGAAGAAGGAACATGAGAAGCTCGAAAAACACCAAGGGCTGAAAGAGGAGCTAGAAAAGATGTGGGGAGTAAAGGCAACAGTGGTGATCAGAGCTGTGACCCACAAACTGGGAAAGTGGCTGCAGCAGATTCCAGGTTCAACATCTGAAGTCTCTGTCCAGAAGAGCTCAATACTAGGAACAGCTGAGATGCTGAGCAGAACCCTCAACCTCCCAGAGCTCCGGTAGAGGACCCGAGCTAGAGGAAGACACACCACCACCCTCAAGGTAGTGAGAAGGGTTTCTTCTTCTTTTTTCCATATATATATTTAATGTACAGAAATGTAGGCAGTATCCAACCTGATTGTCTTTCCCCCACCCTCTTTTCTAAATGTATTCATTTTGTTTGTCTGTCCAGTTTAAAATGTTGGTGACAATACGTTTGGACGCTATTAAGCAGTATTTATGGGAGATAAAATTACAGTTGCACTCAAAATTATTCAAGGTGCACTGGCAAAATGTACAAACTAATTGACTGCTTCACAATCTTTGTGTCAAAGTCTTTCCCAGCAAAAGGGTTTTTAACTTTAACTGTGTGAACTATCTTACATAAATGTAGTTAACATAGCAGCAGACAGTATCGGCACAAAACGTACAGTTGCACCTCCGATGCAAATTCTGTGTTTTGGCAAAATGTACAAACCTTCAGCTGAGTTCAATGAACAACTCAGACAAGAACAACTGAAACTCTACACAACTAATATTACAGGTGGTTTCTCTATTATAGGTGTCAAATTCAACACATAATGCAACTTTAAATGACTACTGCAGTCTCAAAATTATGCAACCTCCTGAATAGAATCCCTCATAAGAGCCTCATTAGTATCATCAGGTGTGCTTGAGACAAGGAAAAGGCAACAAAAAGACAGAAAAGGCACTGAATGTTCCCAGAGATACTGTTGGAAGCACAGTTCACCAGTTCAGAGCTAAAGGGACACTGGCTGCACCACCTGGACGTGGCAGAGGAAGCTAGAAGGAGGCAGGAGGACAAAAACCCTCAAGAGACTGCAGAAGACCTGCAGTAAGACTTGGTGGCAGCAGGCTCTGAGGTTTCACTTCCTACAGTAAGACACATACTAAACTCTGAAGGCCTCCATGACGAACTCCAAGAAGTTCACCACTACTGACCTACCGCTGCTGGGATTGTGTTCTGTGGAGCGATGAAACAAAATGGTAACTTTTCAGGTCTGTGGATCAGCAGTATGTCTGGAGGAGGAAGAATGAGGCAGACGCTGAAAAGAACCCCCTGCCTACAGTGAAGCATGGAGGTGGATCAGTGATGCTCTGGGGCTCAACGTCCACCAAGACTTAGCTTCAGAAAAAGTCCCGGAAGATACTAGAGTGGCCGTCACAGTCACCTGACTTGAATCCCATCGAAAATCTCTGGTGAGATTTGAAGAAGGTGGTTGCAGCACACAAACCCAAGAACAACAGAGAGCTGGAGGTTGTTGTCCATGAGGAGTGGGCTCAGGTTCCTCAGGACCGCTGTCAGAACCTGGTGTCTGGCTGTGCATCACATTTACAGCAGGTCGTAACAGCAAAAGGTGCTTTACTAAGTACTAAAGATGCTTGTCAAGAAGGGGCTGAATCATTAGGAGCCTGCAGTAGCCAGTAAAAGTGGTATTTTGTGTTGAATTTGGGAAAAACCTCCTGTTTCCATTGTTCTTGTTCATTGAACACAGATGAAAGTTTGTACCTTTTTGCCAATAAACCTAATTTGCAATAGAGGTTGAATAATTTTAAGTGTAACTGTGAATACAGAAAAACTGTCTATAGAAGTGGACTGTTCTTGCTGGCATAGACTGCATGTCAAGCGCAGTTTGCCAAAATTACCAGGATGTCCTACTACATGTACTACACTTCCTGTATGCAAGCAAGCATGCTTTTGTGGCTATTCTGCAGCAGAAGATATTCCACATCAACTTGGCACAGATAGATAACTGGACATGAGCAAGAGGATCAAAATTCAAGGTGCAGTGTTATGATGAAGTAGTGTGACTGACTTTGTCAGGGCAGCTGCACTGCGAATACTATTGCTACCATTTTGACGGTTCTTGTTCTTCTCATGTCACATTTATTACTAATCTAATGATGCGGATGATATCCATTGATGTTTTCTTTTTTGCTTCCAATGAAGTAATGATTCACTGTTTTTCTGGCTGCACTAGTCTGCCTCCCCTCTTGTGAAAGCTTGGCGTGATGCAATCATGCTTTGCCTTGCTAACCCTCTTATTTGAGCCCTACCTTCAATAACCCCACCCCCACCCCACCCCACCCCACCCAGCTGTTCCAGTGAACGAGCAGGTGTAGGAAATATAGACTCAGCTGAGGGAGTTCACAGGCTCCCATCTGAACAAGCCCAGTCAACAGGCTCAGAGAACAACCTGTGTGTTGGTGATTAGAGAACCAACATTATCTGCTGTGCATCTTCCTCATTTTCATAGTAGACGCACGCAGGAACAGAACAGATGTGGTTTTAAGGAACCAAAAGTACCGTATGTCATTTCAGAAAAAAACATTGTAAGCAACATGCCTTCTTACTCTCTTTACTGCTTTATTGCTGACTTATCGTGGGAAAACACTTCTCTATTATTCCAGTCTTGTGCCCCTTATTTTGACAAATGCTGTATTGTTGTAAGTCACAAGAATTTCAAGGAGTCATGTGACTCTTGACTGTGAGCTCTGGCCTTTTGACTCACCTTGGGTTGTTTTCACTGATATGGATTTAGAAAAAACCCTCTAAATTCTGACACTGTACTTACAATACTACCCTGTGAGAAGAACCTACATTCAGAATGTACTACAGCAAAGCATTTTGCAGAATCATTACTATTATTCTAGTTTGACAAAATATTTAATATATTTTAACACTGGATTGTTGTTACTATGTTGTAACACCTGTTTTTAACCTACTTTATATATATATATATATATATATAGTTTATAAATGGTAAATGGTCTGTATTTGTATGGCACTTTTCAAGTCATTCTGACCCCTCAAAGCACTTTTACATCACATCCTCATTCACCCATCATTCATACAGGAGGAATCTAAGCTGGAGGAGACTGTTCTTTCACACACATTCACACAGCTCAGTGTCTTTCCCAAGGACACTTCAACATGCTGACTCTACTTCTGAGCCACAGTGTTACAGTACATCATATTTTTAAAGATGATGCAATGTGTGTGTGTGTGTGTGTGTGTGTGTGTGTGTGTGTGTGTGTGTGTGTGTGTGTGTGTGTGTGTGTGTGTGTGTGTGTGAAACAGTTTTAGTCTTAGTTTGACTACAGCTGTCAAATAAAAATAGTGGAGTAAAAAGTACAACAGTGGCCTCTGAAACATAGTCGACTTGGCATAAAACAGCAGTATTTACTATTTCTTTTCATCACTGGTGTTTATATGATAAAGTCTATTCACATCATGGAACATGCATGTCATGTCTATAGTACTGAAACAGTAGGTTCCTACATATTATAGGCATTCCTGTTTAGAATGGTGACAGCTGAGTGGTGTGACTGCCGACGCTTTGTGGAATAATAAGCTGCAGGCGGAAAACAAGTTATTCCCGTGTTGACTGCACAGTCCTGACCAATACTGGCAAACTCTTTGACGCCTTGAGTTTGGCATTTTGGCCACCATCATCTTGTTTTTTTTTTAGAGCCAACAGTGGCGTTCACTTCACTGAGACCGCCTCTGATTGGTGAGTTTTAGCCGTTCGTGCGACATGCTGCACTTTTGTAAGTACGGGATCAATCCTGACAAGGTGTCTATTATCAGGAATTAAAGGAAAGTTGCCTCCCCAGAGTCCATTACTTCCTGATAATAGACACCTCGAAGGACCTTATCCCACTTATACCATGGTTATTTGCCAATATGACTAATACATGGATCAATCATTACCATCCCATTAGGTTCTTATGCAATTTTGCAGACAAAAGCTCCAGATTGACATGAAAACATTTTTCATTCAGACTGCTGCTGTAGTAGTCTACCTGTAAAAAATAAATAGGTCAATCAGCAGTTTGTCCTGCCCCTCCCATCAGATCAACAAGCCTAAACACACTGACATCAAACTGCTGTTTCATTGTGAGTGAGCATTATTTTTCCTTTCCCCATTTTCCTCTTCGTGGTCCCCCTGCTGACATCATGGTGATGATGCCCTGCCTTATGACAGTTTTATTCAAACATATTAGCAAAGAAAAACTGCATGCTGGAGGAACTAGTGAATGTGGAAAATATATTTTCATCTTCACTTGGTGCGTACGGAGATCCACAGTGGCTTTGTGCCCACACAAACACGGGTGCAGGTCAGATGACCGCTGTCCCATTATGGTAGTTTGTGGTTTCAAAAGTTCCCTTTTAATAATGACAACAGTGTCAAAATAATCATACGGTTATGAATGTTATCAGTCATTGTTGAAAATGTGAACCTGACCTGCTCCACTATTTTTAGAAGGAGTTCACTTCAGTCAGTTGCAGGTTGTTTGATGACGGATTCTCTCATTTAGTGTGTTTGTCCATTTGACAGACAGCTGACAGCAGAGAACAGCAACATGGTCACAGCTCACACTCTGTCATTCAGACACTTTGGTTGGATCAGACGTCACCGTGTGGTTTTGTGAATGTCAGCTTCAGTGCTGATATCCTGTTATGTTTTCATTGTGTTATGGCAAAGGTTTCTGGTACTTTTGTCATGGCCTACCAAACTGAAATTAGACGTTTGTGGCTCTCTTCTGAATCTCACACTACTAAAATAACATGAGGTGTACTGTATGCTATGTTGTTTTTTTCGGTTGGCTACGTGTACCAGGAGATATTTTACATTGATACAAAATCTAATCTGCAAATGTTTGTCTTTTGCAAAAAAACATACATTCTCTTGTATTTTTGGTCGTGATGGAAAGGCATGTTAAAGAGCAGAGGAGGAGGAGAGGACATTTTTAATAATTCACTTATTTGTCAACAGTTGGAGCTGGTTAGCTCATAAAGGCTAGCTGGGGGAAACCCGTTCCATCAAAAACTATAAAACTATAGACTATAAATGATCATGTGCTGCTTTATGGAGTGTTATCTCCAGGGCCGTTTCCATTTCCTCTTTGTGCTAAGCTAAGCTTAGCTAAGCTTTGTATTTATGATGGTCTGTCTAGATGGTTGCCCTAGCTTTGTGAAAGTCTTGCAAGATTTGGGTTAAGGTTTGAGGTTAAGCTCATGGGCTACATTTAGGTTAAGGTTTAGGATTAGTGGTGCACAATGAAAACAACACACACAATGAAAAAACAACACGTACAAATTTCGCAAGTTGCAAATCTGTGGTTACCATCTGGAGAGCTTTATGGGGCATTATGCTTCTCCTCTGTCTCTGCCAGAAAGTGCATTTCCCAAGACCTTTTCTTTAACTATCAATCCAACACACCTGTTTGATGTTGGAAATTTGTCATAAAAACATAACTGAATTAAAATCCAAAATGTCTGTATGACTAATAAAACCTCAACAATGTGATGGACTAGCTCCACACTGCTTTGTCACAGACACTCAGTCAGCATTTATTTCACCAAACCAGGAAGAGCTCCAAAAACTGAGGAGAAAGAGGAAATAAAATCCCTCAGTCTCCCACAACAAGCCTCCTCCTGATGAGGAAGTAGTGAGCACAAATTCACAGAGCGATCGCTTCCTTGCTGGTCAGAAAACTTTTTTTTTTTCCTCAGCAGTTTACTTCCTCCTATGAGTAATAAGAGCAGCTTCTCACAGAGCGACTGCTTGTCAGAGCGACTGCTTGTCAGAGCGACTGCTTGTCAGAGCGAATGACTGACTGAGAGCAGCTCACACAGAGAGAAAGGCAGCGGGAGACACACATGTTCTGATCTACCACCGGCTGAATGTGTAAGTACACAAGGAGACTGACTACTTTGAGTCATGCGACAGTGTAGCTCTGATGCCTGTGGTAATGTGAGTTGTCAGTCTTGTCTTGCTCGGACTGGGAGAGATAGGTAGGCAGGAGCGCAGGCTACAACGAGCAAAGGTTGTTAGAGCTTGGAGGCGACTGAGCAGAGATAATGATACTTTTCATTTTCTGGGGAATAACGAGTCTGCACGCCTTGTACATGTGCTGAATGTCAACTCAGCAGCAAAGGATGTGGTTTGGTGCAGGTTGTAGCAAGCCTGTGCAAAGCCAAGCCCCATGCATAGGGGAGGATATCTCCGCCAAAAACATCTTCAACTATAAAGCCAAGTGCCAGTGGCCCGTTTAAGGCGTGCCAGGTCGGATAAGGTGTTTGATTCTTTCAAGGCTTTTGTAGAACGGGGACGCTGTGGCAAGGTTTGCATCACATCTTTTCTTTTTTCCTCATACTTTAAATGTTTAGTTGACACATCAAATGCAGAGGTGAATCCATCCATCTAGCACACTGACAAGGATCACAAAGACTGTACAAAGAGAAATGCTTCAAAGTATGTTGGACATGTTTAGTCTGTGAAGAGAGATGGCGTTCAGGCACTTGACACACCTCCTCAGTCACCCTTACAGAGAGGTTTTGTGTTTTCATTGTTTCAGGTGTAATACCGAGCGAGAGGTTTTGTTAGAGTCTCATATTCGGAATAGCTCAGCTTTGTGGGAGGAAAAGTGGAAGAAGTGGGTTGAGTCATTCAACAGTCTTCACCCTAAAATACATCAATGTGATTTCTCTGTAGCTCTGAACTTCAGGGGGTTTCCAGAAAGAGCAATGAAGCATGTGTGGAATGGGTTGACATACCAACAATCACCTTCACATTAGTTCCATTCATGTTTGTCTTGGTGACTGACCCCAATGACACTGGAGGTAAAATTAGACCAGGGATCAGTGCAGACCCTCAGCTTCCTCTTGGTATGTGTGACAGGGGCTTTCTTCACTAGCCTGACGTCAGCTACTTTGCGTTTGCGTTGGCAGTCATGAGTTTGTGGTAACCAGTGCAGATTCTATCAGTGAGAACCAAACCGCAGTCAGTTTGTCCGAAAACCCCTGTGACACCACAAGCTGCGCTTCCTGTGTTTACACTCGCAGAGGTCGGCAGTGATTCCATCCTCCTTTTTACACCTGTCAACTGCTCCCCCAAACACAGGCCATCAACAAGCCAGAAACAGGAGACGAGGAAACACACACGTTCTGAGCGATGGAGCACGACCAGCAGCAGCATGCCAAAGTGGAGCGATTTCTCAAACTGGGATACTCCCACAGTGACATCCTGAGAGTGCTGGAGAGCCTCCGCCATGACGCCCAGACCAACGACATCCTGGAGGAGCTGATAAAGACCTGCCACACTCGCAGCAACGAAAGCCTCCCAAACAGTCCCAAGCTGGTGTCCAGAGGGTGCAGCCCCAGTCCCTGTCAGCCCAGACCCGGATCAGACAGAGAGCCAGCTGCTGGCTTCAGACCCGTGGTTATAGATGGAAGCAACGTGGCCATGAGGTGAGACAACAGTCATTTAGGATCCTCAGTCTGTGTGTTTACATCCACTGATAGTGATTGATATTATCAACACGTTATTATTGTAAATACATCGGCGGCACTTTAAGGTGGAGCTCATTTGAGCTACTCTGTATGCTGTTGGGTGACTTCATCTACATTACTGCTCATATTTTAGAAGCTGGTTATGTTTTGTATTTAACCCTTTGAGGGTCTTCAGCACTTTCTAGTGTGTTATGATTTTTATTTTTAGCATATTTTATCAGTTTTTCATGCATATTGCTTATAATTTTGCAAGATGGTGAATTTTTCAGAGTTCTCCATTTTTTTCATGTATTTTTTGTGTATTTTAGACCATAAAATGATGCGCATCATGACAAAAACATGGCAATTTAAGGGTTAATTTTTTAAAAAACTAATTAAAATTTGATATGTATGATTAGGGCTGATGCTGGTCTAAAAAACTATTTAAAAAAAATTTTAAAAAAAGAAAGATTTTTAACATTTTTATGGCTTGTTTTTATGCATACACATTTATGTGTGTAAGGATCTTTAACGTGATTATTTCTGAGGACCTTCAAGGGGTTAAACTCGTGATCTGCAAAGGAGTTGTAGTCGTCACATAGATCTATAAGTCTGACATAAGATGGAAATAATAAGCAGAGTTAAAAAAGCAGATGTGTCCATTCTTGTGTATAATTGGAGTGAGAAAAGAAGGAAAGGGACATCACAACTACCATTTTAGTTTTGAAATAAATGTCCGTTTGTAAATCAGCACCTCCACTTTGTGTCGAAACTTGTTTCGCTTCAGATTTGATAGCGCCACACTTCCTCTTTAAAGCTGAGGGAAGTGAAAACATCATGTGTCCTCACATTCTCCACTTACTTCAAGATTACATGATGCCTGAAGGACACAGTGGCCACCTTTCTCACCTATTTGATATCAAAATCCGAGCGATCCTCTTATCATAGCGTGACTTGCAATATGCGTAACGCTATACTGGGGTGAAATCCAGGATCTCATGATCGCCGCGTTTACCTAAACTAACTTTGGTGACAAGTCAAAGTCAAAATGTGTTCAAACAAATGACATGACAAGTAGGTGGAGGGCGGAACGTGAATCCAAAGTGGAAAACAAAAGAGTGATGCTTTCTTAACACGTATTTGTGTTTGGACATGAAATTGAAAGAGGAAGAGGGAGACGTTTGTGCTGTCACACCCTTAATGACAGGTGAGGCCTCAAGCGTGAAGCTGTGAGGAGACCCCCCCGTGCTCATTAAAGGGCCACTAATGTGATTTACTATCGCATCTTCATTCATTTGGATTTTTAAAAAGCCAAGACATCCTGACTTTTAGTCCCTAGTGTGAATAAAGGGGAAAACTGTTAATAAGAGTGTATAATCCGCAGAACAAGAGCTCAGCGCCGCACTCATCGGTGATTTTGCTTTACCAACAGATCAAACGGCAGCGTGTGAGGGCGTGATTCATAGTGACAAACCCACAGATCATTAGCACCTCACTCTGCCTCCTGCAGCTCACTGTTTTAGTGGCTTCAGTCTTTTGAGCCTCGTTAGCAGCAGGCAGCTGTTTTCAGTGGAAACCAAGACCTGCTCAGCAGCAAACAGCAGACAGAGGTTTCAAGGATTCAAGGAACTCTATTTGTCATACCAACACACATTTACACATGGGGAGGTACGAAATTACGTTCTCAGGTCCCGGTTTAAGCCACAATGAATATATAGAATAAAATATAGAAAATAGAGGTCCTATATAAAATAGCATTTAGCATTTAGCAGCCAAAGAGCCGTTTCATCAGTGCACTGCAGGCGCTTGTTTCCATGACGTCACCGCCCCTGACGTGAGTCCCCGCTCTCACCAGCCGCTCCAGGACCCATTGTATTAATGAGATACGATGACATAGTAACAAGTGTGTGTAACTCATCAACAAACTATCTAGGCAAAGCAACCAATAAAAATGGTTTGGAGATTCTGAAGAAATTTCATGCCAAGCTTCTCTGATACCTGTTGTGTGCAAAGTGTCTTACCACTTCCTGCTCACAGAGAGAAGGGAAACCCCCATGCATGTGCGCGCACACACACACACACACACACACACACACACACACACACACACACGTCCTGGCTTTCTTCTGCAGGCAAAACGAGCCAGTCTATTTCTACAGAAGCTCCTGAGCACAGCTCGTAGTGAGAGTGTCGCAGTAGGTTTGGATTTCAGAGAACAGATGTTTGTCAGAGCATAAAGAAAGCTGATCAGGTTACCCAACTTTTCAGTAACTCTTTCAAGACCTAGTTTTGAGAAATGTCACACTGCAGGGTTGAAATGAACACAGAGGCCAAGTTTTATTCGTGACCGTGTCACATGACGGAAAACATGTCAAACTGCTGCTGTCAGTCAGAACTCTCTCCTCAGGACGTAGCATTCATATAAAAAATCCCATTACTCTCCTAAACAGCAAGCTCTTATTAGCAGCACTTTTGCAGCACTCTGCTCTTCTTAGATTTACAAATCTTGAAGCACTTTCCAAGCACCAGTATGTCACGTGACCGTTGATGAGGTCATATTATGAACGACAACAACAAGATTTTTCTTTTTGTGTGAGAAATTGTATTAAATCTTATCTTCTTAATTTAAAAAATGTTGCCACCATTTTAAAGGCTTGATAATTTACAGTGAAGACACATCTTTCAAATTGTTTTTAGTGCATGTGAGCATTCAGTCCAGTTACTCATCACTGATTTTGCAATCTGAGCACATGCCTTACAACACCGTTGACTTCCTGAAAAAGAGGAGGACGTGTGTGTGTGTGTGTGCATAAGGTGCATGAAAACATAAAAGAAGAAGTTGTTTTGTTTTTTTGTTGAAGCTGGCTTCTGTGTCTTTGTAGCCATGGCAACAAGAAGGTTTTTTCGTGTCAGGGCCTCCAGCTGGCAGTGAACTGGTTCTGGGACAAAGGGCTGCGGGACATCACCGTGTTCATCCCCCTGTGGAGGAAGGAGCAGACGCGACCTGAGGCACCCATCACAGGTAAGGCCACCTGGCTGAGGCCCCCAACTGCAATGTCGTAATGCATTATGCAATGGCTGCAGGTTTCTAGACACTGAATTAAAATCGAGCAGGATTCTGCTTGAGGAGGCTGTGACACAACCAACACAATACCCTTTAAATGTATGAGCAGAATTCAAACCTCATTTACAGATGGACCGAATGACACTAAGATCTTATGTGTTATGGGGGCACAGTTCATCCATGACTTCTTAAAGCAGGAGTAATAACTCTCTAACATACGACATGTTAGAATCCATCAGGCAAGGAACCAATCAGAAAGGGCCCTAACAACACTGCACCGCTCTCCGTCTTGCACATCATTTACGTCACTTCCATTTTAAAGCTGCATTAATTGAGTATTCAGGCCTCCTGGCTGCAGCGAAACAAGCGTGTGAAGTCAGTATGGCGAACGTGTTGGCAGACGAGTTATTATTTACAAATGCAGAAGACGAATGATGAATTATTGCAGCTTTAACTTAGTTAACTTCAATCTGCGAATGCACCCTTTGTCTGTCCACTTCACAGGAAATGATGCTTTGTACACTTATAGCAGCAAAACAAGCAGATTCATTCGAATTAACTGAAGAAAAGGTAGAATTGTCTCTCGTGTAGCGTGCTGAGAAACATGCAGTCACTGCTGCCGAGGAAGTAAGATCATCTCTGTAGCTGTCCGGGCGTGCTATACAGTATGCTGCTCTGGCACATAATGATTATGGCGGCTGGTAAATTCCCAAACCTCCGCCTTGGCTGTGATCTTCATCCTGTTTGGCAGCCTGATCCTTCCCGGAGTGCAGCTGTGCTGTAGCCAGCTTGGATTTAGAGTGGCAACGCAACACATTTCACCTAGTTTCACTATGAAAAACAACTATCAAATGGTTTGTGAGCACATCTTGAGCTATGAGGAAGTGTAACCACCAAAACTGAGACCCAATCTAATGTTCAAGTTGGATCAAGTAGACTAAAAATAGCTTTTTCTTTCCTGAGAGCTGTCATCAGCACAAGGAAGCATCATCAGTGCCAAGCGCAGCTCCACACCTTTTATGATGGTGGTGTCAAACTCACTATCAAAAACAAGGGTTCTGACATAAAGACAAAGGCTCGTATGACCTGCGACGTGCAAGTCATCGGCGAGGACATGTTCCAAAATCAGTTGAAATGTAGCGCTAACCTTAAAAGGTAACAAATAGAAATCCTTCAACCAGAACACGTTTATGTTTCCACACTCTGGATATCTGGTTCACATGATCCTGTGCTGCAAAAACAAACACAAGAAGGACTAAGTGACTGCTCTGAGAAACCAACACAATCCTCATGCGTTTTGCAGATCAACATATCCTCCATGAGCTGGAGAGGAGGAAGATCCTGGTGTACACGCCATCCCGCTGTGTGAACGGTAAGAGGGTGGTGTGCTATGACGACCGCTACATCGTCAAGCTGGCCTTCGACTCTGATGGCATCATCGTGTCCAACGACAACTACCGCGACCTGCAGACAGAGAACCCCCAGTGGAAGAAGTTCATAGAGGAGAGGCTGCTCATGTACACCTTCGCCAATGACAAGTAAGTCTGCTGATGTCTTTAGGCGGTCATAACAACCTTTTCCACACACCTTTTTGACACCATGCATTCAACTGAAGCCACCTGGTCCTGACTGTGTCCCTGTGCTGGTGCAGGTTCATGCCCCCAGACGATCCCCTGGGTAGAAATGGTCCCACCATTGATGATTTTCTGCGGAAGAAGCTGTGGACGCCAGACAACAAGCTGCAGCACTGTCCTTATGGTTGGTTAACATTGCACCTTCCTTGTTCTTCCCTCTCCTGTGGGATTAGTGCAGCAGGCACACAATACAGTAAGAATGTAAGATCCACGTTCAGGTCTGGAAATGTCTTGCCGATGATTGGGCAATACTATCATGTCATATCTTTTAGGGGTAGTAGTATTTTGCCAATTTAATCTGGGAAGTGCAGGGAAAAGACAGTTTGGCCACAGTGTATTTTTTATCACACTGAGGTAGAGAAGATTTCATAAGAATTTTCTCATCCCATAGAGGAAGTATAAAGTCCAGGCACATAACCCAGTTTTACGGGTTTCAAGATTTCGAGTCAAAGTAGAAGCTGTGCTCACGTTACTTCTGTGTGTACTCCCTCGAAAGTGAAAAATTCCACCTGCCTTCATTGAAACTATGATGTCAGGCATAAGGGGCATGCTCAGAGAGAAATAGAGCTGGAGGGGGAGGGTTTCTTTTACTCCTTGGTGAGTACTGACCAGGGCACAGGAAACATGTTTCATGTAGAGGTTGGCTGTTCCCATGTTGACAGTTTCTGAAGGAGATGCTGTTTACAGCAACCTATAAATAACCACGTATTTCTTTCTTTCTTTATTGTTTATGTCAGGAAAGAAGTGTACTTATGGAGTCAAGTGCAAGTTTTACCACCCGGAGCGGGCCAACCAATCGCAGCTGTCTGTGGCTGATGAGTTGAGGGCACTGAGGGACAGAGCCAAGAACTTCTCGCCCAAAGCGAGCCTGCAGGACACACACTGCTGCCCCGCCGCGTACCAGCCAGAGCACGGATACACTTCATCCACCCCCCCACCTCTCATCGAGGATCCGTCTCACAGGGCTTCA
The DNA here is from genome assembly GCF_042242105.1 of Pempheris klunzingeri. Classification (NCBI taxonomy): domain Eukaryota; kingdom Metazoa; phylum Chordata; class Actinopteri; order Acropomatiformes; family Pempheridae; genus Pempheris; species Pempheris klunzingeri. Next base: position 21,363,869 of record NC_092029.1, on the reverse strand, counting down.
CCCAGTGAGCACTTCATCTGCCCAAGAGAAGCCAGCAGTCTGAGAAGCCAGCTGAACATGAGCCCCCACCACTGCCCCAGTCCGGACGTAGACGAGGCCTTCAGCTCCATGGAGGGCTCCATGTCAAGGCTCTACATCCAGAATGGGCCCTACAGCATGGAGTACCCTCCCCACAGCTACAGCAGCGGGGTGGCCAGCTACAGCCTAAACCACGATGACCACTCCCTCTCAGGATCATTTTGCGGGAACACCCAGAGCCCCTGCCCGGGCGGAGGAGCTTATTACGCTCATCAAAACAGTTCAGGTTCCTGCGAGCGCCCCGTGTGCAGCCAGTGCAGGTGTGGTCACCAGCAGACCAGGATGTCCCACCACCACCACCCGGCATGGGGCTCCTGCCCAGCTCTGCCTCCGCATAATGGAGAGCATCCTAGCCATTTTCCAGAGAAGCAGCTCTACAGACAGCCCTCCAACAGGCAGAGCCACAGCTTACCCAGGGATCCATGGGCACAGGGCAGCCTTTCCGATGGCAGGCTGATCGGCCGAGACAAGAGCCCGTCCGGCGAGTGGAGGAAGGGGCTGAGGAGCCAGCTAAGCACCCTCTTCCCTCAGGGCATGGTGGAGCAAGTCATGAACGCTTATCCACACATCTCAGACATGTCCAAACTGATATCTCTCATCCAGAGCTACAGGACCAGCCACATTTCCTTCTAGATTAGAAAAACTTGATTCTTTGACTCAAACTGAGCCCACATTGGAGTTCTCATTGCAGAAGCAAAGTGAAAACGGAAAAAAAGAGAAAATTTCTACTTTCAAAAATGACTGTGACTGTATTATTATAGGGGCAGCATGGTTCACACCGTTGCCTCACAGCAAGAAGGTTCCAGGTTCGAATCCAGGTTTGAACCTGCGGTCTTTCTGTGTCGAGTTTGCATGTTCTCCCTGTGCTTGTGTGGGTTTTCTCCGGGTACTCCGGCTTCCTCCGGACACGACACAAAAACATGCAGGTTAACTTGCCCGTGACTGTGAGTGGTTGTCTGTCTCTGTATGGAGCCCTGTGATTGGCTGGTGACCAGTCCAGGGTGGACCCCGCCGCTAGTCCAAAGTCAGCTGGGATAGGCTCCAGCTCCCCCACGACCCTGACGGATAAGCGGCATAGATGATGGGTGGATGGATTATTATAACTCAGTGTGGGAAAACGATCCCTCTTCTTAAACACATTCCAAACGTACCCTTTTTTTAAGCATTAAAAGTGACTCAATTGATGAAGTCTTGAAAATGTAGTCATACCAGTATAAAAGTGCAATGCACTACACTCCATACATGCTACTTATTGTAGCACTAACGATTGTTTAATTAAAGCAGCATGTGTTGTTTTCTCATGTTGCCTCAAAGTGAGGAACTCGTATTACACTATTCTATATTTCTGTAAAGAATGTCTTTGAACTGTTTTTGATACGGATGCTAGAGGCTTTTTTTTTTTGCTGTGCATGTGAAATAAAAGCATTCAAACCACTCTGGATGTTTGTCTGTGTGAGATGATATTTGAAACCAACATTGTTAGGACTGCTGCTGCACTGCTCTCTGCTGGTTAAAACTCTCAAGTGTTGGCACGATCCAATCAGCGACGACACAGCACGCGTTTTCCATCCGTTTCAAGCCCGAATACCTGCTGTGACATGCTGAAAACTAAGGTAACATTTAAAGGGGCAGTCCACTGATTTATTATCACGTTTCTGTAATAGCAGGAATTCCATGACAGAGTTTTTGTCTTCATCCCTCAAACCACATGAAGGAGCCACACTGTCATGGTGGATATGTTCCATCATTATATTCATCATAGCTGCTGTAGTCTGTTTAGACACAACCCCACATACATTGTCCTGCTGTCATCTGGTGCATCACCTGTGGATTAATACACATACTAATAGTAATACTTACAAATAGGCTATTTGCTTAAAACTGCAGTGGCTGTCCTTGACACGGTCCTCTAAATTATGTATATAACCAGTCTTTGAAGATTTTCATCTTTTGTGGGAACCACCGTGCTGAGACAAGACTGGGTAGAGCAGTCAGAAGGTTAAGAGACGGCCCACCGCTTTGTTGGCTTTAGTCGTTTCACTGAATTTGTTGACACATAAAAATAAATCCCAGAGCCAGACTTAAAATGAGTCTATGTGACATTTGCTTAACAGTGTCTAGGACCAATACTCTTTATCTTATATATGCTTCCTCTGGGTAATACTATCAGGAAGCACTCCATTCATTTCCACTGTTATGCAGATGATACACAATTATATTTATCAATAAAGCCAGATGAACCCAACCAGTTGGCTAAATCTGCCTTAAGGACATAAAGTCCTGGATGAGCAGCAACTTTCTGCTGCTAAACTCAGATAAAACTGAAGTTATTCTGCTTGGCCCCAAACACCTTAGAGACACCTTTTCTACGTAATATTGCTAAAATCAGGCCCATCATATCCACTGATGATGCAGAAACATTAGTCCATGCATTTGTCACTTCTAGGTTGAACTATTGTAACTCCTTATTATCAGGCTGCCCCAATAAGTCCTTAAAGACTCTCCAGCTGGTCCAGAACGCTGCTGCTCCTGTTCTGATGAGAACTAAGAGAAGAGACCATATTTCTCCTGTACTGGCTTCTCTTCACTGGCTTCCAGTAAAATCTAGAATAGAGTTTAAAATCCTTCTCCTCACCTACACCTACACACCTAAAGTCCTCTAAAGTAGTGATGGAACCAGAGCTTTCAGCTATCAGGCTCCTCTCCTGTGGAACCTCCTTTCCAGTTTGGGTTCGGGGGGCAGACACCCTCTCTACATTTAAGAGTAGACTAAAAACTTTCCTTTTTGACAAAGCATATATTTAAGGGCTGGATCAGGCCTTAGACCAGCCCCTAGTTATGCTGCTATAGGCTCAGACTGCCCGGGGACTCCTATGGTGCACTGAGCTCCTCTATTCTCTATCCTCCTCTTCCTCTCCATCATTATGTCTCATGTCAGCCAAATGTCTGCCGCTAACTTGGTATCTTCCCCGGAGCCTTTCTGTGCTTTCTCATCTCTCAGGTTCCTGTGGATCCTGGTCCTGGTTCTGCTGATATGGTTCTCTGCTTCATGAATCACTGCTGCGGATCGTTGGACACTCGTCATGTTTTTCAATAATATCATACTGCTGATCTTTTAGTCACATTTCTATTGCTAGTGCTATCTCTCTCTCTCTCTGTCTCTCTGTCTCTCTCTCTGTCTCTCTCTCTGTCCAACCTCCACCCAACATGGACCCCTACAGAAGCCGCCCACATTGAGCCTGGTTCTGTTCCAGGTTTCTTCCTGTTAAAGGGGAGTTCTTCCTGCCACTGTTTCCTAATATAATATCTGATGCTGCTCATGTGGGGATTCTTGAATCCTTAATGTTGAATTCCTGTATCGTTGGGTCTCTCTCTAATTAAAGAGTTTGGTCTAGACCTGCTCTTTATGGAAAGAGTCTTGAGATAACGCTGTTATGAATTGGCGCTCTATAAATAAAGATTGATTGATTGATCGATCTAGTAGTAATAGCCAGAGCAATAACCTGTATATAAGAATATCTGTCTACTGTTTGTCGCATCTCTCTATTGTCAGCTATGAACAATGGCAGAAAATTCCCATAAGAGGAAAAAACAAAGCAAAAAACCAATGTGTTGCCACTGCCTGCTCCTGATGCAGATGTTTCCCATCAATTAGCAGTTTGTGACAAAAACAGTGCGACACTCACCTTCTCCACAGCAGCTATGTGACAGGTAGTAAGAGGAAAAGGCCTGGAGTATTACATTGATCCTAGCACTACCCCAGAGAGCCAGGACACACACTGCTACAGCTACTAACTACTAGTTCCAGCTGCTGTTTTCTTGCTCTGATGCAGCAAATTGAGCTCAGTTGGTTTCTTAGTGTTGTAATAGCTGCGTGTTTATTAGTGTTACTATCAGAGCCCTTTAACCAGATCATTCCAGGCTGGTGGGACACGGAAAAACCTCCACGTCATGTGCCTCTGCTGAGGCCACGCTGTCCGTCTCTGCTGCCGTCTAGTGGACAGAAACACCAGAGGATCACAAAGACACCAAACCAAAAACATTCAGAATAGATTTTTTTTTATTATTTTTACAAATAACTTATCTGTTACAAAGACAGTTTTCCCAGCTAAAATCAAAAAACACTTTAGATATCCAAATTATTTTTTTTCCATTTATTAAAACATGAATAAACTGCCTCTTCACACCAAGGTGCAGATAAAGCTGAAAACTGGTTTCTTGGGGTTGGCAAAAGGAAAAAGTATGGCGTAAGTGCTTAAGAGACAATAATTCATCTTCTACTTTTAAATGGGTTTAAACAATGCTAAAATTTTGGTTTAAAAATGGCACTCGATGTGACAGAATAGATTAATACAAATTCAACAGTTTTAATAAAAGGCGCTGATGCAAGGCAGCATTTCACAAATGTGGAACAAACAAAACAAAGTAACTACTCCACAGTTAAGGTAAGTTAATGACAAGTAAACTTTAGAAACACCCTCATCAATAAAAGCTTAGGAGGATGAAATGAGCCAAATAAAAAATGAGAGTATATAAAGTGGACAGTCATGTACTTGTGTGTTTTTTGCCTTGTCTGCTTCCAGGATGGTGTAACAATTGTGACCTATTGTATATAAGGCACGAGGACCATATGAATATTTCTACATCATAGCAACACTTTAAACAGAAACGTGCTCACTTTGATTTTTGGTACCTCACAAAAACACAAATCAGGTGCACAACGACACAGAAACGTTCCAGCTGTTCAGCTGTTCTCCAGGAGCACTTTGACGCCGATCTGCAGTAACATCCTGATTGTACTGGAAAACAAGTGTCTCTTTGCACTGAGGTGTAGTTGTCCCCAAACATTAAACCTACATTCCAGTTGTCAGATAAGATGGCAGTTTATAATTTTGCTTTTTGACCCCTTCCTTTCCCCCGACTGTCCCGACATATTTGGCATCCTGGGAAGAAAAAAAACAAAAAAAACCAAAAAAAAAAACCTCCTCCATCGCCTTCCACTTTGCTGCATCTGCAGATCGTACACAGGAAATTCAGCAAATACACAAGCGATGAATGGACCGGGCGACGTAGCTTCATGATGACTGCAAGGGCTTTTACTGCTCTGCTCCTCTCCTTCTGCAAGGCTTCAACTCTCACAGAAATCAAGTAAAAAGTTTCAAAAGGGAGCATTGGTGCTTATGCGTTCGAAAGAGGGAAACAAAAGAAGACAAAAAAAGTTAATAAAGTCTATAAAGCTATACTTACAGGAAATACAAGTGATTCATAGTGTGAGGAAGAAGGCTTTTAAGGCACATTCTAAAATTATGTACAGTAAAAAGCTCGAGGGGAGTTTCTGCCTCCGTGTACTGTACACAAAGCATGCAACTTAGTTTTGTTTTCATTAACTCATGATTGAAGAGACAAGAAAGGGATACTGAAGAGGGAGGACGAGACGCACGTTTGAGTGGCAGCAACACTGCCAGATCCCCCTTTGGCATCCTCTAAAACAGCAAACAAACGTAGAAGTCCACGATTAGTCTGTTAGTTTTCCCTTCAGATGGAGAGTAGTGGCTGAACAGTTCCCGATCCCCCGGCCGTGCCACCGCAGAGGAAGAAAAAACTCAAATTCAAATCAGCAAAAAGGCACAATGGCACTTGTGTGTATCTGTGTCAGTGTGTGTACGTGTGTGTATGTGTGCCATCACACTGCAGGGCAACACAGGTAATACTGTAAGTGAGAGCAGCGAGGTACCCCGGGGGTAGAGAGTCACCTGTCGAGCTGACAGGGGGAGGGGTGGACCCCACGCGATCTGAGTCTCTAAGGTGAGGTATCATCCATCTCTGCCAGCCTTTAGGAAAAAACACAAGCTGTAAACACTATCCAGTCGAGCCTTCAGTGGACAGCATTCTACAAACGTCAGAGAAGAAAAAAGAAAAAAAAGAGGAAAAAAAAAAAAAAAAACGGGCCACATGATGACTGCACCCCGTCCCACTTTTCATACACCTAGGGGACAATCAAGGAGGGCCTTTTTCTATCCTAGTCTGGGGAGGGGGCAGGCGGGCAGAGGAGGGGGCAGCGCGTCACAGCCTCGTTGGCTCAGAAGTGCCGCGGGAACTCGCACTGTTCACAGCGGTTGAGGGCGGGATGGTTGAGGAAGGTGCAGGCGGTGCAGCTCCACTGCGTCCCCTCGTCCTCCTCCTGGTCTGCGATGGGCTTCACAACCTTACTGCCCGGGTCTGTGGAGAGGAGGAGAGCACGGCCCGCCGAGCGATCAACACACTGCCATCAAAATGATTCACACATGTGAATGCCGCTGTATCGGTGCGTTTCCATGCATCGCAGTAATCTGATTACTGCTCGCTTGGCAGTAATCTAAAGTAAACACAGAACCTGGAGTCAGCTTTCAGGTTAAAGGAACAAAAAGAAGTTGGATGGCGCAGCACCATGTCTGCTCTAAAGTGTTCCTAAAAGCTTTCTGAGTCAGCATACTGACATGGAGCACAATGTAAACATGGACATCACTCCACTGGAAACAACACATAGCTCTGCTAACATCTCCTGTCATGTCACTGTGCCTGCTTCCTAACTCGTCTAAGAGGTTTGCGGGATGAAAACTTCCCTGTTTTTAAACCTGGGCCCTATTCTTACATGTTTTGGGTCAAAATGAGTGTTGGGTACAAAAAGCCTGCATCGTAATGCTTTGGGACAACTGCACCTGATCACAGTAGGTCCAGTGAAAGTGCTTGTTTTAGCCACGGACAGGCTCAGAGAGTTATTCTAAGCTTTCTGAGTGTTAAACGAATATTGGGTTGGATCTTAACTGGCCCTTTAAAACACTTAAGTCACACAATAAGACTAACTAACCGACGGAAGCAGCAGCAGACCTGCAACTACTGTGCTCCTGTGTAAAGTAAGATCACTGTTTAATGAGGGAAAGTGGAGTGTGATGTGTCTGAGGAGAGCAACAACAGCTGTGGTTAAACCAAAAGGATCTAGTTGCACACAGAATTATTCAACCTCCTTTGCAAATGAGGTGTTTTGGCAAAATGTACAAACCTTCAGCTGAGTTCAATGAACAACTCAAACAAGAACTGAAACAGCTCAACACAACTAATATTACAGGTGGATTCTCCAAATTCAGTACAATGTGCCACCTTTAATGAAATGATCAAAATGATTCAACCCCTTCTTGACAAGCATCTTTAGTACTTTAGTACCTCCAGCTCTCTCATGTTCACGGGTTTTTGTGCTGCAACCGTCTTCTTCAAATCCTTCCAGAGGTTTTCTATGGGATTCAAGTCACGTGACTGTGACGGCCAATCCAGTATCTTCCAGAACCTTTTCTGAAGCCAAAGAAGCAAAGCAGCCCCAGAGCATCACTGATCCACCTCCATGCTTCACTGTAGGCAGGGGGTTCTTTTCAGCGTCTGCCTCATTCTTCCTCCTCCAGACATACTGCTGATCCACAGACCTGAAAAGTTACCATTTTGTTTCATCGCTCCACAGAACACAATCCCAGCAGCGGTAGGTCAGTAGTGGTGAACCTCTTGGAGTTCGGTCACGGAGGCCTTCAGTGTTTAGTATGTGTCTTACTGTAGGAAGTGAAACCTCAGAGCCTGCTGCCACCAAGTCTTACTGCAGGTCTTCTGCAGTCTCTTGAGGGTTTTTGTCCTCCTGCCTCCTTCTAGCTTCCTCTGCCACGTCCAGGTGAACTGTGCTTCCAACAGTATCTCTGGGAACATTCAGTGCCTTCACTGTCTTTTTGTATCATTTTCCCTGTTTGTACAAGGCAGTGATCTCTTCTTAACTTTTTGGACAATTCTCTTCCATATTTCTAACATGCAGCGTCACTCTGAACAAACCTCTAACTAGTACAGACAACACCAGATTTGCAAATGAGTGCTCTTGTGAGGGATTCTATTCAGGGGGTGAATAATTTTGAGACAGCAGTAGTTATTAAAAGTGGCATTTTGTGTTGAATTTGGAGAAACCACCTGTAATATTAGTTATGTTGAGCTATTTAAATTGTTCTTGTTTGACTTGAAAATTTTGCCAATACACCCAATTTACAGAGTCCAACTGTGTCTCTGTAGGGATCCTTTCCATGATGCTGTCACACACTTAGAATAACACTCTGAGCCTGTCAGTGGATCAAACAAGCTCTTTTAGTGGACCTACTGTGATCAGGTGCAGTTGTCCCAAAGGATCACGTTGCAGCCATTGCAGCCCGTTTGGTGGCTGCTGGCTGAGGTGATCTACTGGACCAGTTCCAACACTTTTACTACCTACCAGTCACTCTACCAGGATGTGGACAATAAGGCCCAGGTTTTAAACATCCAAGTTGTCCTTTAAAGAAAAGATACATGGCTGATGATAAAAGGAGGCAGAATGAGAGGAGAGAAGGACAGAGATACCAACCGAGAGGGAGAGGAGGGGAAGGACCAGAGGAGCGCTCCATCATGAGCTCAGAGGTGACATTATATCTACAGCCTCTCTTGTCTGGCCCAGGTGTGATGGAGCCAAGCAGAGAGCAAGGGATGGATGGATGGATGGATGGATGGAAAAGGATTGCAGAACAGGAGGAGGGAAGAAGACAAGTGCAGAAGTGAAGAAATCAGTAATCACTGATAAACAGGGTTGAACCAGTATCTTGGGCTTCTGTCATGTAATCAGCGACAACACTGAAAATCTGAACATGTATCTATTCATTTACTTTTCAATAAAACTTGGAAATGTAAAATGGATGAAACGATGAAAGTCAAATATTTGGTGGGAAGCACCGAGTACATTTGAAGTAAATACATTCTCTAGTGTCGGCCTTCCACAACCCACACTGGTACAACCCTGATGAAAACATGAATGGAGGAGTAAAGTTAGTACGATCAACCTTTAGTGGTGATTGGATTTGGAACAGTGTATTTTAGTAAACCCAGTTTGTAGCTGATTATCTAAACATGCAACCCCACTGACAGTCTTTAGAGTCAGCAAGTACAGTCTGAAAACATGACAAGACAAAATACATGGGGGCAGTTTTAATGTGGTTAAACCAATACAATGACATGAGTAATGTCCAGATATGACCATGCAACCTTTTCTAAACTTACCAATAGATAAAGTACCTTTGGGTTTGGGTGGGACAGGACCAAGGAATCCAATGTTGTCATAAAAATTGTGGATTGCACTGGGATTAAAGTGTGGTCCTGTAAACACATGGACAAAGAGTGGAGCCACAGGTTCACTTTCTGTTTAGCCTGGAGTAAGCAGTTTGACTGATGTGCTGTTAGGTTATCGTTTAGCCACACTGCTAAACACACACAGTCAAAGTGTTCTCTTTCTAACCCGGCACCTTTATCCACCACTATCACTTCTATACTCAACCTCCATAGAGAAACAGCCACACATATCAGATTTATATCTAATTATTTCCGCAAATTTAAGCATAATGGTGCAAACCCAACAACATGTTTTGAATGAAAATAAAACAGTGAGGACATGCAATTACAAATACATGCAGCCATATGAACAGAAATGTCACATCCACAGACTCATCAGGATGGTCTGATTTCTCCACAAACAAGATTGTACTGTAATGACACTGCAGGATGACTCAGGTTAAACCATTTTTTCCCCAAAAAGCGATAAAGTCATGACTTCTTAAACATGGCTTGGTGTGCCGCCCCTGCTCTTGGATCAGATGCCACAACAGCTTCACTATGAACTATAAAAATATTAAATCTATGTTATACTATGTTATACAAGGTGACTGTGGTTTGGCACCATAACTGCTCTGTTTGTCTGACAACATCTGGGGTTGAATCCCAGGGGTAGGGGTTAGATCTTACCCTAACCCTTAATCCCAATTCTGACTTTAGTGACTGAGAGTTACTGTTCATTCATGTGAGCCAACTCTTGCCTTCCTCCACCTGTGTAAACCGTGTGGTCGGTGGCTCCGTCTCTCATAGTGGTGGAGCGCTGCCAGGGGGCCAATAAATCCCTTGCTACCAACCAGTAACAGGATGCAATTCAGGAAGAACTGGTAGTTAAAAGTACAATGGCAGCAACTTGACTGCATGTGCCGAGGGGATGTGAGCGGGCCTGACCGATGTCCTACAGCTGCAGACCCTGGATCAAATCTGACCTCCCCCACTCACTGACTTACTGCTAGCTTAAATATCCAACACATGCAGGAACTGAATGCCAGTTTAAAGGATAACTTTGGTATCTTCAAACCTGGGCCCCATTTTTACATATTTGGGGCTCACAATGATTGGCAAGTACAAAAAGTTTTGCAGTTGGTTCAGTGGATTGCCTCTGTCAGCAGCCAAGAACAGGTGGCTAACAAGCTACAGTAGTTGGGATGTAATCCTTTGGGGCAATGTCAGTCCACTTTTTTTTTGCCACTGACTGTGAATGTGGTTCGAAGTGCCTGACAGCATCATGGAAAGGATCCCTACAGAGATGGACCTGGAAGATCCTTTTGGTTTAACCACAAACACTTGAATCCAGGCACCAGACTCTGCTGACAAAAACAGCAATTTTACAGCTGCTGATTTAACGCCGTCTCGATCAATTCGTTTTTTGTGTTGCTGTGTGACTGTGGTGTTTTGAAGCTTACGTTCAGATTCAACACAATATCTGTGTAACACACAATAACACAAAAACTAACCGATCAAGGCAGCGGTAGACCAGCTGTTCCTGTGTTCTGCAAGGTAAAATGACTTTTTGTCAATGGAGTCTGAATAGTGGGTCTGAATAGTGCAATACAGCAGCTGTTGTGGTTAAACAAAAAGGATCAACCAGGTCTATCTCCTTTCTGTAATGTCGTCAGATACTTTTGATAAAAATCTGAGCCTGTCAAAAGCAAAAACATTACTTTTGATAGATGTACTTTGATCAGGAGCCATTCCCCCGAGGGATTAAATCATAGCTTGTTCTTCTCCTGCTGGCAGAGGCAATCTACTGGACCAATTCCACAATGCTTTGTACCTACCAGTCATTTCAAATTCAAAACTGCAGGGCTTTCTACAACCAGTCTCCTCTCCTGTGAAATCTTCTTCAGTCTGGGTCCAAGGGGTGTTCACAAATAGGCTAAAAACCTTCCTTAGTGATAAAGCCTATAGTTTAGGGCTGGCTCAGGCCTTGGACCAGCCCCTAGTTATGCTGCTATAGGCTTAGACTGCCGGGGGTCTTCCTATGATGCACTGAGCTCCTCTCTCCATCTCTATGCTTCATGTCCTTCAATGTGTTATAAACTTGGTATCTTCCTTGGAGCCGGAACCCCCCCATCCCCCTCTGTCCCACTCACACCCAACACGGACCCCCCACCCACCTCTGAGCCGGATTCTGTCTGAGCTCTGAGTTTTTCTTGCCATAGTCACCTGATGCTGCTCATGTGGGGATTCTTGAATCCTTAATTTTGAGTTCTTGAATTTTTGGGTCTCTCATAATTAAAGAGTTTGGTCTAGATCTGCTGTTTTATGAAAAGTGTCTTGACATAACATTTTTATGAATTGGTGCTATATAAATAAGGACTGATTGGTCGATTGAAAATGTATAAAAACTAGGGCCCAGGTTTATGAACATCGCACTCATCTTCTAAGACACCTGAACACAGTGAATATTATATATCAGAGAGAGAGACAGAATCATACCTCTTGTTTGAAGGAGATCAATTTCTTTGGTGAGGCAGTCAATGTCGATCTGAAGTAACCTGTTTTTGCATCGCAACTGCTTCATTTCCTCAATCTGAAAGAAAACGAGAAAGGATGGATCTGCTGGTTAGACACCCTGATGCTAAGTGAGTGGAGCAGATCTGTGATTGTGTCAGGAGCAGAGCTGGCTGCTCTCAGTAAACAACACTGAACAAAGAAGCTACTGAGCTCAGCAACACCAGTCAATTAACCTTCGGCAGCCACTTTCCCCTGTTGATTCATACTTTAATAGCTGACTGAAGAGCGGCACTTCATCTGAACTCAAGAGGTTTCAACAAACTCACAGCTGGGAATCTAACATAAACATGAAGCTGTGCAGAAAATAAATATGAAAGGACATGTTCCCTTTGTGTTTTCCTTTGATCTCTCACCATCTCCATTTTAGCTATTCCTCTCTAGTAGCTGCAGAACTTTGCTGCAGGATTAACTGAGAAGTGAATCTGACACAAATTGTGCTCTGTCTGTCTGAAAATATGGACGATATCAGCCAAATCACAAACAGAGCCTGTAATCAGCATAGTTACAGGGTGCAGGGTGTAGGATGTGCCATGAGCTGGAACCAAGAATGTCAATGTGGCCCAAATCATTTAGTTTTGTCTTTTATCTGTCAGTAATAACCAGAAAAAAAAACATGTGTTTGCAGTTATGAAGATGGCTCTTAATCACATGCCTTTCTGAGTTAACTGCTAATAAAATCATATTGAACTGGGTTTTTAAATAGATTGATCTGCCGATGACGGATGTTTAGAGTTCCCTGATATTTTCCCTTTCAAACATCCCAACTGAAACTTATTACTCTACTTATTATATCACACTGATGATCACTGTTCTCAATGAAACACATCATAATTTATCAAAAAATGCAAACAAACAAATAGTTCTACATCTTTTGAATCACTGATTTAAGCTCACAGAAGGAATCTGGGAGGCAGAGTTGGATCTCTCCAGCCGTCTCCTGGTCAAGTCGTTCTCCATCTCGTTGACCTCCTCTTTTAGCTTCTCCAGCTTCTTCTTCTTCAGCTCCAGCTCATGCCACAGCCTCTCCATGCGGGCCTTCTGATGCACCAACAACGCTGAACAACACACACAGGCAGTACTGTCAGCAGCTGTCTCCTCTGTGCTACAGTCATTTACTTTCACAAGTTTCTAGAAAATGTAAGAGTGATTTAACATGATACAAGTATCAACACAATCAAGAGGGAAAGACATTCAAAAGAGTAATGTATTGAGACACCCCCATAACCAAAAACTGCAGATTAAAACAAAAACTGCTCCTAACGATCCCTTCAAGGAAAATTCAGTCCACAGCACTGACACATTTGCAGGTGCACCACAGGCTGATCCCTGAATACACCAGTCAAACCAGTTTTGACCATAATTCCCTGAGCATAAAGACAACTTTGTGTAAGGAGAGACAGGGGAACTACATTGGATTCATCACCCCAAATCTGCACTTCATCGCCTATTGTGTTAACACGGAGACATCACACTAACCCCTGTTAGCAGACCGCTTCAGGCCAATTCTGCTGCTCTGTTTAATACAGAACCACGCACATGCCCTGCTCAAGTCTGTGCAGCATGTTTCCAATAAGGCATGATAGTTCCTGCATCTGTTGATAGGTTGTAACACCTCCTACGAAGACAGTCACTGATAAACAACTCTCTCTCTCTCCTCCTACACACAACTAATGCCATGTTGTTATTATTTTAGTATGTGATAACGAGCAATTACTTTCCTACAGGCTGCTTAAAAATGTATCATTTCACATGAAATATTGTTTAAAGCTAATCTTCCTTGGCAGTCCCATGCCACTAATTTGTTGTCATTCAAATGAACGGTACAATGGCCGTTCTCTTCTTTGCTCAACGTGAACCCACCTCATGTGTGATTAGATAAATGTCTAGGAACTGTCAGCTATCTTTAAACCTTCAAACTGAAAACACCTGGAAGCTCTTCTGAAAATAATGTCTAATTTCTCCTAAACTATCAAATCATGTTGAGCTGACAAATAGGTCATGCAGTTACAGAGAGAGACTTCATTTTGCCTTCGTCTTTGAGATTCAGGAATTTAGGGGAGGAAGTCCCATTATTATCCAAAGGTTAGTCACGTCACTAAATGAAAAACATCAATCTTATTATCTGAACTGAGCTCAAAAGGTGCAGTTTCTGAACCCACAATAACAAACAGACAAAATCAAATATCTGCATTCAAAAAAACAAAAGGGTCATGTCCAGGTAAAGAGGTATCATTACTGTGTAGGTAGTATGTGCAGATGAACAATGGTCAACTTTCTTCCGTGTTGCCTGGACTCCAAGCCTGCTGAGGACTTTTGCGAGCTCTAGGAATGATGTTTGAACTACAGTTTGAACTACCTCATTTTCTGTCAGCTATCATTTTACCAGCTTGAAACTGGAATCAGACATTCAGACTAGAGGAATTATGGCATATGGAGGAGGAGGAGGACACTACAGCAGAGAGTCAAGTACTGCCAGCCGGTGAGACTAGCAGTGTAGTGCATACTGGTTGTAAATGAGAATACCACAGCCATTTTTCTCTGTTTTCTCTGGTCCAGTAGCACCAATTTTAAAAATATTTGCACTGTTGTACTGCGTAGACAGCCCAGTTTTATGAAAAGACCATCTTTCCAGCAGTGAAATACTTCCTTAAGTGTTATGTGAGTTATCCAAACAGACCGTTAACTGACTGTGGACTGAAAGAGGACATCACTTGCCAGTCAGAATTGGGTCTTCAACCAACTGATGTCATTACAATGCTCTGCTCTTACTCTGCTGCCACACACTAGGAGCTACAGTTCTGTGTGAAAGGTAACTGGTGGCACATTAATGTTTAATTAACAGCTATGTGGTGACAGGTGCAGCTACGATTGCACTTCAGTTAATGTCAATATACATTTTTTTCAAGCAAAAGCAGATAAAGGAGGAGAAAACTGGGCTGTTGGGGGTCAGCAGCAGAGGCAGCTTGCCCGATGTAGAGCCCCTCTTGGTGGTAGTCACCACAGTGCAGGAGCCACAGCCGGTGACTCACACGTAATGCAGTGAAAAGCCCAAAAAAGGAAACGGCAGTGTGCTCTGACACGTTTGACTCACACTGCAGAATCCGCTAATCTCAGGGGTCTTTGAAGCAAACACAGCATTTAGTGCAGAGGACTCACACTACAGTCATCACACTGGCCCTCGCTGAGCGAGTCACCTCTGTCTTTAACATATAGAGCGGTGTTTCTACGCTGACTGAACATTAGTGACAGCAAGAATACTCCGTTTGGCACAAGAATTACATTAGAGTCAATGTTATGGAAAGAGACTTTTAAAATCACACAGTATACTTTATAGTAAAATTAGTTTCTTGGCAGGATGCAGTGGAAAAAGCATTTAGACCCGCTGGTAGCAACCAGTATCATATTATTCATTGTTAAAACGGGTCCAAAAACTGGTCCCTTCTCTGTTGCACTCCTTAGGCACTTGACATTTGCTTAACTACCAATAACCAGTGAAGCAAACAGCTCTGACAGGACACCAGAGGCCTGCTCGATGGACGACTCAGTGTAAATAATTATTGGACATTTTGGACTGTTTGGTCCAAGTTGAGGGTGTTAATTCCTTATCTAAACTATGTATTCACAACCTTGACAGCATAAGAGCTGATCTGTGCTAGCTACAATGTTAAGTATTGTACTTAACATTGTAGCTAGCATAGCGTATATTGATAGTGTATATTGATTATAATCAATATAATCAAAAGAAAAAATAAACATTTTAGAAAACGTTTTTAGAGTATGAACTATGAAGACGTGAGAATCTTTTCTAGGAGATTTTTCCCCTGTTGAATTTCAAGTACATTTGTTACATATAGACTGGGATTATGATCAAAGTGATGGCACACAGCATTGCTCACCTTGAGTATATGCTGCGTCATCAGAGCCCATGCTGAGTCTGCGTGGCTCACTCGGCCTCTCCCTGTGTGGCGACAGCGGGTCTGAGAGATGGAGGGGGTCTGGCTCCACAAAATGGTGGTCTGAGGGTTGGCTAAGGAGATTGTTGGGCTCAAATGTAGGGGACACAACTCCGGGGGACACAGCTGGGGGCTTATTGGGGGACACTGTGATTTTAAAAGTGTATTTGGTGTTGGGCTGAGTCACCACCACACGCGGCGAAGAAGCTGTGCCTCCCCCTCCCACAGAGGCACGGGACTTCGGAGGATGGTGGTGGATGTAGGCGGGGCCCATGCTCACTTGGCCCCCCATGTTCCTGGCCCCTGAGGGCCCCTGCAGGGGAGGGTTGGCTGAGATGTAGACTGTGGGAGGGTTCCTTACCCCACTGTCGTCACTGGAGGCATTGGCAGAAATGTAAAACTTGGGTTGGGAGCGGGAGCCGGCTGAGGCCATGACGGCCTCCTCAGAGGGAGTGGTAGCAGCAGTAGGCGGGCTGGCAGAGATGTAAACAGTGGGCTGGCTGCGGCTCAGACCAGGACCTCCAATGGACAGAGGGGTGGTGGGGACAGCAGCCACTCCGGTTGAAGAAGAGGAAGAGGAAGGGCAGGAGGAGGAAGTGGAGGAGGACCGGGATCCGCTGCTTGTCCGCAGTACGGCTGTTGTAGTTGTGGAGTTGCTCCTCTGAGGAGATTCAAGTTTGATCTCTATCTGATTCTTCCGTGGGCCAGTGGAGATGTTCTGGATGTTGTACTGGCTGATGGTAGACAGGGACGTCGGCATGACAGAGGAGGAGGAAGAGGAAGAAGAGCACGAGGAGACACTAGAGGAAGAGGCCTGGCTTCCACTGGGGAGAATGGAGGGCGCTTGGGGATTTGTGGGGGAGCTGATTGGCATGTAGACATGAGACGTCTGGTGGCCCTGGGTCTGGTGCTGTGAGGTATGTGAGGAGGAGGCATGCTGAGGGCCGGACCAGGAGCCAGACAGGGATGAAGGGTGTGAGATCTGGTAGATCTGCTGGGGCTGGGAAGTGGGACTGTACTGGGCCCTGCCTCCCTGCTGCTGGTTCTGCCGGGTCGTACCGGACTGGCTAACATAGGGCCTGATATAGATAGAGTTACCCTGTGGACTGCTGAGGCCCGACTGTGGCCCGCCGTGTATGTGCAAAGAAGTGGGGGTGTTGCGACCTGTCTGGATATTGGGGGCTAGTGTCACGGTAATGGGGTTGAAGCGTGGTGTCTGCTGGACACCCATCGTCGTTCCTTTGACACCCAGAGGGTAGAGTCCAAGGTGCTGTGGAGGCTGTGGTTTGCGTGTGGGCTCCATCACACCAAATACATTGAGGCTGGAGGGTACCTGCACTGGGGCTGACTGGGGCTCCTGCTGAAAGAAGTCACTGTTGGGGGCCTGGCCTGTCTGGAGGGGCCCGTCACTCAGGCTGTGGGCCAGAGTCCGGCTGCCGTTCATTCTCAGGCCGTCCCGAACCGGGGCCACATGCACATTCTGAGACTGCAGGCCCAGGTTCAGCTGGGTCATGTGATTACGGAGCCTGGTAAAGCTGGGGTCGTCAGAAAAGCTGAGGTTTCCTTCTTCACTGTACAGGTAGCCTGGACTGACCTGGGACAAGTATTCACAGCAGGCGTCTAAATTGTTGTTGTTCTGAAGGAAGAAGAGAGAGAAGAAATAAACTTATTGTGCAATATCAATGTTTCAGATGACAATTTTAAGAAAACACTTGTTGAGTTACCTCTAATTCATTATTGTCCCTCAGATCTTTCCTATGATTGTATATATGTGAAGTCTGTGCATTCATGTCAGTCCTTCAGGTAGTAATATTTTTGGGCTCATTCTTTGGTCTGTTAAAATAGTGAACAGTGAACCCAGCCCATACTGGACACCCATATTTAACAACTAAAAAGTCTGAATAGAAAATACTTTTCTTATTTTTTTTGTCATAAATAAACAACAACAATTGACAACCATTTTTATTAAGTTGAATTTTGTTATAAAAGAATTGTGAAAGATATGCACATAGCAGAATATTTTACAGTAGAAAAATAACTACATGCATAGGTGATATTGGTTTTAAATTACTGTATCATTAACATATCTATACTGCTTGTTATTTGGTACCCTTATATCTCCAATGAGCAAATACTGGCCATAGGATCTATCAGCCGGGCTTTACTCTGCAGAAATCATCTTTTCAGGTGTCAGTAGCGTGAACTTTCTCACCTTCAGAACACACTGGGAGACAATACCCTCTGGGACTTCAGGGAACTTCTGGCGCAGGTCATGCAAAACCTGAATGTCAATCTGGTGGCTTCCCTGGGCCATTCGTATGTTGCCTGGTCAGGACTGCTTGTTCTGTTTAGCGCACTGGGGCGTCACTCGTGGCAGCAAACCGCCTTCATCTTGAACATCTTCTGAATTGAAACAAAGAAAAAAAAAGGGAAATCATCTAATGAGAAAACACTGTTCTCTATATGCTTTATGTAAAAACACAAACATGCAAACAGAAAACTGAGTTTGTCTCTGGTCTAAAGTACTCAGAAGGGAATCTTAGCATGGACACATGAGCTGGAGAAGTCTGTGTTCTGTTAACATTCAATGAATAAAAAAGCATGCCCAAGTGGAAGGGAAGGAGCCACTTTGGTCTATTGCAACTTCACTCTACAAGACATCCGTCAGACATTTGAGGTTGTCTATTTCATTATGCCTGGGAGCTTTCAAAACAAAATTTCAGAGATCCTCAATGAGAATAGATGGCATTCATTTCAGAAACTCTCCTCCCCACAAAGCCGCTTAATAAAAAAGTAGCAGGGGGAGGAAACCACCTCTGACGGACTACTGGGAAAACCAGCCTTTCCAACTGATCTTAACATCAACACTCACTTATTAAGCACAGAAGGGGGCGAATGCTAGTCTGATCTCTACATAAAGATCTGTTCCAATGTGAGGCAGCTCCACAGAACAGTTGATTCCCAAGAATCACTGCTTGATTTCTGACACTGCATGGCTTTACTATATAGTGTCCCTGACGGTCTCTCACACGTAAGTCTGAGTCTTACATAAGTCTTTTTCAGACTTTTCCAACTCTTCCAGAGGGAATAACTGCATTCTGCACATACAGTAGAACTTGCTAACAGATTTGGAGTTCTGTTTCAATGCAAGACAGTTGTGGGCCCATGTAAACTTGTGTGCAGCATTTTCTTTCATGCTCTTATCCCCAGTAAAGATGCTGCTGCGGGTTTATGTTGCTACAACTGTTAGCCTGCTGTGAGGAGACCTGCTAATTTAGACCATGACCAAAATGGGACACAAACTAATCTAAAGGATACGAAACTGCAAGGCTCACATGTGCATGTGTCCAAATGCACGCTGCATGCTGCTACCGACTTGGGAAACATTCACAGCTGTGCTTCAAAGTACTAAAATGAGAAAACATCTCTCCTTCAAGCTCTTCAAAATTCTGTTCTGTGTTTTCAGTGGTTGTTATGAAATGATTGTGCAATAACACATGCAAACTAAACCAAACAGGACCACCCATGCCCTTTATGCTCTCAAAGAAAAAAGTTACCTATTTCTGAAGACTTTACTTAACCTGGCTATGTTTGTGTCCTAATGGGATGCTTACACGTATCATTTCTTTAATTTGATGTCACACAAGAAGGGTTATTTGAGTGACCCTAGTCCTCTTACCATGCCAGCCCACATTCCCTCCAAGCACCCTTTTGTCAGCCCAAGTAACTCTGGTCAGGCAGCATTATTTCAACCCCTTTATGACTGGAACAAGAACTTAGGAAACCCAGTGCTTACCAGTGGTGTGAATGGTTTAACATGGCTTTTCCATACTGGGTTTAATGCAGGATTAAGAATCATTACACTGCTCAGGGTTAGGGTTAGGACACACACACATGTTGGATGTGTATGGTGCGGTCTACAGCATTTTCAAACTGATGAAGACCGTGCAAGGGAGACCAAGTGAGCCAGAGAGGAGTACTGAACACTAGAACCTTCATGAAGAAGGGATGTGTTGCAGGGTTGTTATATTACATTAATACATTAATTATATTAGTTTTACCTTGGTAAACCTGTTTATGTTGCAACCAAATGCATGTTGTAAATGTCGGCTGGTGAGAAAAAATGGTGGCTGGTATGTGTTCATTGGCTGTTCACACATTCACATCCACATTCTGAGAATAAGTTAAACTCATACCTTGGAACTGGTAAAGGAAGCCACACTATTAAACTATTTAACCACTGCGCAACTTCACTAGAAAAGCCAAGGCTTTGCTTAGGAAGTCAAACTTGCAGTTGAGTCTTATTCACTCCTTGAACCAAGATTTTAAAAACCTTGTCAGGGATTTGGTGTGGCACTAGCCAGCCCCTTCAACCACTACCTGACTACATTAAGGGACAAGAAACACAGACAAAAGTGACATGGTAGCCAAGAGAACTTTGACCGCACTCTTTCGAAACATCTTCCTGTAGGGGTTTCAGATCTACCATTCAAAACACTGTGACACATACAACACACCCTGTTCTGCTCTGTGCCGATCAATGCAGTGTAAAGGAACAAATGAGGAGTCTCTTGAGAGTAATCTTGATAGATCAGAGAAAGTGAATTTTAAGTACTGACAGAATCCAGAGCAAAACTTACAGAGGACACGTATTTAATAATGGAGAAAAGTCAAGAGAGTGCGCTTCAAATCACAGTGGCCTCCTATTTCTGCAAAGAAGACAAAGTATTTATTAGCAGCTTTGCCTCTATGTTATCTACGCAATGAGGATGTGTTGTGCCAATCGGCTTTGCAAAACATCCCTATATAGTTGATAACAGAAGAAGGAGCCATTTTGCTACTGTGAATAGTAGGAGGGCAGCTGCGAGGAGGAGCCTAAACTCAGAGAGATGGACCTGAGCGACATAGGAGACAACTGACTTGTTCAACCTTGAACCCCCAAGGGAAAGTTAAGCAATGTGTCCCAAGCGATTGACCAAGCAAAAGGAGAAGATTTTACATTCTGTACTCGCAAGGTAGTAACAATCACACTTTAATATAGAGAAAGCTGTCTCTATTAAGCGCCTCGTAAATGAAAGATCTAATCAACACCTGGATAATAAAACTTTAAAAGGTGTCTATTGAATGAAAAACCAACTAACAATAAGTCAATGCTTTTCTTGTCTTCTGCAATACAAGGAAAAGGAGTTTTGCAATTATGCCATCAGGCTGTGGGATTCATTTTGTGTGTCAAAAAAGAAGAACAAAAGCATCATGGAGAGCTAAATACAAACCAGAGGAGAACAGTTTGCCATATCTCAGATTACATGTTTAGAGCAAATCTCACTGCATTCAGTGATTGAAGTATTTTCCATCTCCTCCAGCAGATTAAGTCTACTGAAAATGAAGCCTTCAAAGTATCCAACTTTACACAACAGTTTTAGAGCCTAATCGATTATCTGTTTACATCTACCTGTTTAATCAACAGGCCGAGATGAGACATCACTGCACGGAGCCAGAGAACAACAGTCTACCATTCAAGCTACGCTCAGGAGGCTGGGCAGCTCCACCATTGTGGGAAAGGAAATTCACTACTTGGCAGCTAACCCAGTTACAGGTCAACAGAGTGGTTAGATTGTTTCCTGGCTTCAAAAACAAAAAAATCCACATCTCTTCACTGTACATAATTATAGGCCTGCAGTCGGCCCATGTGTGGGGGTGGCTCTGAGGGGGGCAGATTAGTCCTTGCTGTCCCTGGGGGCGCTGGTGGAACAGGGCCTGAGGCAGCGGTGCCCTGCTAGCAGAGATAGAGACAAAGCTTCTATTGCTGAGGTTGTTATTCACTGTGCCAAAGCATTGACCCACAGCCCCACACTCACTTCTGGAGGTAGCAGGCCTGCCATGCTCCATCAATGGGCTCATTCACTCTGCCAGAGTGAATGCAACTAAAAATGTCCAATTCAATTAAAGCTTAAATAAAATGTGGATAAATAATCAACAGGAGCTTTTGGCAGAAATATCAGCCCAGTACCTGACGCTGTGGCCACTGCGAGAGCCCTCTTGAAACCAGTTGATATAAACAAAGAGGCTACACATTACTGTGAGAACACAGAACACACAACAAAATGTCATGCCATTCTCTCTTCAGCATGCAAAGCCTAAATGCTCTGATCATGATTGTTTGGGACTGTGTTGATCTCGTCAAACCAGATCTTCCAACAATTCAGCAGCAAATGGTAGTTAAAATATGAAAAACATTAAAAAAAAAAAAACAGTGGAAACAGCGAGGAACCCATCTGAACTTCAATCACAAACATCCTCTGCAGCTTTAAGGAGCAGCCCAACGGCATCACATGGAATGTCTAACTGCTGTGTCTTGGTCCAGCAAAATTTAAACAAATAAAAAGGGACTAATTGGCAGTGGACACAGTTGAGGGTTGCTGGCAGGCACCACAGTCTTCCAAAGAAGCAATGGACGAGCTTGTATGTGTCTGGTGCACACACTGACACACATTTACAAGAATGCTGCACTGCTGAGTGCCATGCAACCACTGTAATTGCTGAACATACTTGGACCAATATCCAATCACATGCATGAGTCATGATCTTGAGAAATGATTATAATGGAAAACACAGCTCTGTTTTGTAAATATGTCATTCAGGTGTGACGTTACTTTCTCTTTAGTGGAGCTTTTAGCTATTTTTTGGTCAATATGAAGGATAACTGTGGTATTTTTTTTACATATTTTAGTGTCTAAATGACTGGATGGTACAAAAGTGTTGGAATTTGTCCAGTAGATCACCTCAGCCAGCAGCCACCAAACAGTCCTTTGGGACAACTGCACCTGATCACAGTAGGTCCACTAAAAGTGCTTGTTTGATCCACTGACAGGCTCAGAGTGTTATTCTAAGTGTGTGACAGCATCATGGAAAGGATCCCTACAGAGAGAGACCTGGAAGATCCTTTTCAAAGCCACAAGGCTCGAATGACAAACACAGTATATGTATTTTGCAGAACATAAGATTGTGCGGTGCACCTAGGTCAGTTTGTATGTTAGTGTGTTATTGGGTGATGTTTCAAAGGGTTCATTCTGAGCCAACAAAATATTTGTGTAATATACAACATCCCTGTTGTCATTTCAAAGCCACAACATGTAAAAGTAGAGCCTCGGTTTAAAAGTGCCGCAGATATACTTTAAAATATCAAATGGTAATTTATGCCTCAGATTGTAAAGAATGCACTGGTAAACAAACAAAAAAAAGAATTCCAAGCTAATAAGTTATTGATCGATTAGATTTATTGGACTATGTAATGTTTGGAAGATGTAGAATGATTGTGCTAGGCTATAAGTTAGACTGGTTCAGTGAAGCTTGCAGCACAGAGGCTCTGCTACACTTTTACTCATGCCATTCCTTCTTCATTTTTGTGACCGACTCAAATATACTCGCCGTTCTTAAAGAGTGCAACTTGATTCACACTTTTTAACATTTCAGAGTGATTCCATTACTCTGAAGTACCACAGACCATACCTTGCCTCCCACAGTGCGTATGAACGCACACGCTCGCATGGAAACTTAACTGAGGAGACTAGTCTTAACAAAAGAGCTTCTCAAGTCATCACAAAAGCTGTGACCCACTGAATCAAAGTGATTTCTCACCATATTAATGTCAAGAGTCCGGCTGAAATAAACTTAAGATAAACTGCCATTGTGTCATCAATGGAAACTTGAAACAGTTGTGCATCTTCAACAAGATTGTCTTAAAACATCCTGAAACTTCATCTTGAAAGGTCAAGCTGAGAGCATAAATCATGAATCTATTACCACTTTATGTACTTAGAATGAAAATTTCACCACAGTACTGAAGTTCTAAACAATAATATTTTCCTTAATTTAAATTTATCATGCTAATTACAACAATAGTGGACAACACATTTACTGGAAGTCTGTTAATCTTGCACATGAGCCCCATACATGAGGCAGTTCTTTTGTTCCAGGCAATGTCTCCAGAACAGAAACAAACCACACTTTAAGTGCACAACCCAAATTGCACTCAACTGTGCCATGAAGCCTGGGCCTCAGTGCACACAGTGCTGGGATCAACTCTGCAAGAGAGCCTGCCCGACTTTTAGTTGCCCACTTTAGAAAACAGGGGTATGAGAGTGTTTGTGTGCAAGCGTCTGAGTGCGTGGTGGTGGGGGGAGTGTGTGCAGGAAATCAAAAATTCTTTAGCACCGCAGCCTGCAGCTGGTGGTTTATTGGAAGCAGGCAAGGGCACCAGCTCCCCAGGTCGACCAACCCCTCCCAAGGCACTGTGGGAAACTGGGAGGTCTTAGAAACATGGAAGAGTGCCTCTCTCCTTGACTCTCTGAACAGTCAACGGACTGCTACTCCAACTTTTTGTTTTCGCCTGTAAACGCAGTAAATAACAGTGAAAAGAGCTGCCTGGCTGGCTGTGTCTGTCTTGGCTGTATAAAGAGGAGGAGGAGAGGGAGGTATTTAGAGGCAATGTGGAGGTGAAGTTGTCAGGCGCTTGCTGCAGCTTGCTTTTCGGTGTGCTTGAATGCGTGCTTGGGCTCAGACTATTTTTTGTTCTCCCCTCCTCCTTCCACCTCTTCAACACAAAGTGTCTGCGGGCAACAAAATGCTGAGCTCACCCAGCAGCTTCTTAAAGTACAAATGTGTGTTCCATCATACAGCCTCACAGCTGCTTTTACCTGCAGTCTCCTCGACCACGAGCAAAATGTTCGCAGGTCTTTCATCAGTTAACAGGCCTGACCAAATGTACAACTGAGGCAATGCTGTTGGTCCACAACAGTGGTTCCCAACCTGGGGATCAGGATCTTTTGCGCAGGCTGCTCAATAAAAAAACGCAAGATAATTAACAGAGAAAAACAGGTTTTTGCAATAGACATATCCCTGTTTTTTTGTATTCTGAAATATTGGATTGTTTTATTTCTCCCACCTTCTGCTATTAAAACTTAACAGTCTGAGAAGAGAACATCACATCATTGGTTGAACAGTTCAGACAAGGCCATGAGGAAACACTGCGTTACTTTAAAGGTCCCATATTCTGCTTTTTTTAAGTTCAAACTTGTATTTGGAGGCTCTACCAGAACAGGTTTACATGGTTTAATGTTCAAAAACTTCCTCATAGTGGACTTGGCTGTGGCTTCAGCCTGTTTTCCTTTTTAGAAGAACAGAACAGTCCGCTTGCTTTGCTGTTGTCTTTGACATGTTCGTGTTACCGGGAGCTGGCGTAGTAAATGAGTGGAAAAAAATGGTGAATTCAAGAGATTTTCAGTGAGAGGGGGACAGTTGGCCTGCTGAAGGGCTGGAGGACGTCACATGCTCAACAGATCCCCTTATGACATCATAAAGGGAGCCAAATATAAACAGTGCATTTTCACACACACACACACACACACACACACACACACACACACACACACACACACACACACACACACACACACACACACACACACACACACACACACACACACACACACACACACCTTCCAGGGGTGGAAAATAAACTATGTGCTGCTAAAATCCTGGCTGAAACAATTCTTACCTTTTTCAAAAAATATGTAGTTGCTCCTGTTTTCATTAGTATGCTGTTAATAGAATCAAAGATTTCACCACATGGGAATAAAGGTCATTTCAAGTGAATGAGTGGAACAGTACATATACCTCGCAAAGGTCTCATTGTAATCAAACATACTATGAGTTACATTCGGTTTTGTTTTGAACCCTACATTACCGACACTGCACAAAGTTCACTCCCATTTCTATTGAAATACATATTGCAACTTGTTGCTTATACAAGGTTTCCTTATATTCATTAAAAATGAAATGTTCAAAAGGTTGACAGCAGCTTTGTTTGTTTTGTTTGTCTTACAGTATCACAGCCTTTAGAGATGCTCACTTGCCGACTTGCCAACACTGAAGAAAGCATTTAAATGCTGCTTCCAGACAATAACTGATAAAAAATAAGGTTAGTCTAGCCATCCCCAGGGAGGACTTTTCTCTCCCTTCTTATTATGGATTCATGACATACTATTATGAACCATCGTCCAACTCTATGTGCACATGTGGAAACAGATGACCAGAAGGTCAACTATCCATAACCACAGACATGCACAGTTAAAGCATACACAGTTTAAGTAAACATTCTGCTATAAAAAATGCAAATGCACTGTCAACAAGGCATATCTAGTCTACATTAGTGGAGTTACTGACTGGAAATGAAAGTGATTCCTAACTATCTCTGCTGGGCTGAAATAAAATGTTGTTCAGCGTCAGCCGGTAGCTAAGAAAAAAACGGGGGAATATAAAATGTATTACACATTAAGTGAGTTTGCACTGCTTAAGGCAAGGAGGCAAGGATGATATCATTATAAGCCCTATTACTTCACTAAATATTTCAGATCATGAATAATCATATTCTCCCCGTGCTTGGGTGGGTTTTCTCCGGGTACTCCGGCTTCCTCCCACAGTCCAAAACACATGCAGGTTAGGTTAATTGGTGACTCTAAATTGCCCGTAGGTGTCCGTGTGAGTGTGAGTATGAATGGTTGTTTGTCACTTTTTGTCAGCCCTGTGACTGACTGGTGACCAGTCCAGTGTGTACCCTGCCTCTCGCCCAATAACAGCTGGGATTGGTTCCAGCCCCTTACTCAGAACTGAAAAGTTTAAGGTCACAACAGTAACCACACTGTAATAATGCAGTAATGACAACACGAAGACTGATTCATTGACAGGCTCATGTTCTAACAAGTGGTGCCACTGAAGCCACAAAGCTGAGTGATAACAGTCAACAGTCAACAGATGCCCTATTAACAAAAATCAGCAAGTAAATTTATAGCAAAATTGTCTATGATAAGCTGCATCTGAAATACATGCCATTTTAATTTGCCAAAAAAAAGCCCAATCCCCCTTTGTCACCAACTGTGACCTTGGAATCACTAGCAGGGCTCCATCTGTTGATAATAGAGGACAAGAGGGCACATATTGGGTGAGCAGCTTAGATGAATACTTAGGGGCGAGGGCATTGAGGGCCTTAAAAGTCAGTGATAAAATTTTAAAATCGATTTGTTGGCTAACAAGAAGCCAGTGTAAGGAGGCGAGCACAGGATGATACGCTCATGTCACTTTGTTCCAGTGGTGGGTCGAGCAGCAGCATTTTGAACTATCTGGAGAGGGTGGAGGGAGCTCTGGCTGATACCTGAATAAAGTGCAGTGCAGTAATCCAGGCAGGAGCAGGTGATAGGAATGATCTGATTTGAGAAACAAGTTTAAGATGGTAAAAACATGACTGAACAACACTTCACTTGGCCATTAAAACAGAGGTTGGAATAAAACATTATCCCAAGATTCCTAGCAGTCTGTGCAATATTACTTGACAAGGCTACAAGATTAACACCAAGGGAGCGGATAGAGTTTGGGGGACCAAATAAAATAACCTCTGACTTGTCCTCACTGAATTGAGTGTCATCAGCATAAAAATGGGAAAACACATCATGGTTGTTAATGACTTGACCAAGTGGCAGCATATGTATAGAGACCAGGAGGGGGCCAAAAACTGAGCCTTGATGGAAGCCACAACTGTTGAAGAAGAGAAGGAAGAGAGAGAGAAGGAAAAAGTTCTGTTAGAGAGGCAATAGCACGTTTGGAATGAGGCAAATGCTTTATTAAACTGTTGGCATTCATCGCAAGTAGTGCATTATTCTCTCAAACACTACCACAGGAGGAGGGTGGAGATTTGACCCAGCCAATCCAAGTCAGGACAGTGGGAAGAAATAGAGCAAGGTAAACATTTAATTGGGTATATAAAGCAGTTGGATGCATGTCTGAGCACTTATCTGAGCACTGTCTTTTTCTTATTATTGTGCAAAACTCTATATACTATAATACTATATATTTTACATATATTTATATTTTTTCTCATATTTTTACATTTGCATTTATTTTTATATTTTGTTATGTCCCTTGTTTTTGCACAAATTCTTTTACTGACACTTTTTTTCTGCAACTTTTCTGTCTCCTCTGTTGCTGTAACACGTAAGTTTCCCCGGTCGGGATAAAGTCTCTCTTATCTTATCAGCACAGTACAACAGTGGGGCTCCAGCCTGACCAGACACTGAACATTGGCCTTGTGCTCCCTACATTGTTATTTATTATTCCCATCGCTGTAAATCTGGGTAAATCCTGTTGTATTTAGACAGCCGCTAAAGACAGCTTTTAGTTTTGTCCAGAAAAATCTCTTCAGATCTTCTTCCAAGACAACATGCTGCAGCAACAAGGTGTGAGCAGGAAAAACTAGAAAACATTGAATGCAGAGTGCAGACGCGACAGATTTTGTTAGCGAGCACCAGGAAAGGACGACAAGACAGATAAAAGGCATTTTCCTGTGTCCTCTGAGAAGGCTGAAGGCTGACAGATTCAGGGCTCCCACTCCCAAACCACTGCACTGACTGGACGAGTCCAATCTGCTTGCTTTGCCAGAGGTTTTAGCAGGTAAATATTAATATAAAATACAAAAAGTACTAAAATATGAAGACTATGAAGAATATGAAATATGAAGATGGCAGCTGTTGAAAAATTCAATTCAATTCAATTCAATTTTATTTGTATAGCCCAATATCACAACAGAGTGTCTCATAGTGCTTTACAAAGTTCACTGAAATAAACAAGTGTAAGCGAACAAACAATCTAATAAAGAGTCCAGCAGTCGATGAGGCCAGTGGATCAGTCCGATGGATCAGTCCGAGGCATCACCTGCCCTTTATGACCCTCCTGCTGTGATTTTTAATTATTTTATCTATGTAAAGTAAATAGAATACATAAAATCAGTTTAGGATAATTCAATCATAATCTTTGTTATGAATTATTGTTTATAATGATCATTTTGTGTCAGTTTAACAGTAATTTACTGATGGTCCCTATGTCAGTGTGAGTTGTGGTAGGTGAGCTAACTGTGGGAACCTCTGTTGAACTTACTGCTAACTTTTCAGTCAGGTGCAAATGATCATTCTGTCAAGACAAGTTTAAAAGGTCAGTAGTATATAATTCAGCAACTCCTGAATCAAAACCACTTGAAAAAGCCCACTTGGATTTCCAACTTGAAGGAACATTTTTGTGTGACTTTCTCCATTTCTAAAGGGGTGTGAAAGCAGGATAAATGTGATAAAGTGGTGCTTTCACTGCTAAAGCGGTTGCCGAATATTGAGATGCACCATTGGTAAAAGGCGTTTCATCAAGCTCGTGGATGGCACAGAGGAGCTCTGCCTCCCCTGATCACAGCAGCACTGCACTGTGTGGAGGAGCTCCTGAGTCTGTCCACAGTCATACAGTGACTCATAGACATGTGGCACAGTGGACCTGCTAGGTTGTTACTAAAAACTACCAAATACCAGCTGAGTTGTTGAGTGGAAGAGAGCGCTGAACAAGCAGCCCGTCAACCAGGTACAAACCATTCGAAGCATGTAAAACCTTATTGAATGGGGAGACTAAGCCCTGCCCTGCCCTGCTCAGAACACTGCAATGGCTGCTTTTGTCATATCACAGACAGAAGGCAATGAATTGAAGGAAACCCAAGTTATGTGAAAACTGATCTAATAACAGTGAGGCTTGCGAGGACATGGACAACAGTGGGGTGGTGGACTAAAAGAAGGTTCTGAAACAGTTCTGATCGATTTTCCGCCAGGAGTTTTAAAAGCTGCGTGGCAGCAGATTCCTCCGCTACATGATTCACAGTTACAGATTATTTGTCAGTTTAAGAGCCATGGTTACAACCTCTCATGCCATTTCTGCTGTCAGCTGCCACATTAAGTGTTGCATAAAATTGGGAGATTGTTGGGTTATCTTTAGCTTAGCATCAAATCCATACAAATCAGTGTCTGACGGAAGTTATCAGTTGAAGCTTTAACACTATAGTAAAAGTTTAGATATGTACATCAGCAATTACACATCACTAAAAGTTGGCCTTCTTGTGGTTAATAATTAATGAACCAGACAAAGCTATATATCATCTATATGTCAGATTAACAGGATAAAGTACAGCAGATTGATTAGAAAGAGACTGTAATTCAAAGTCTGTAACCAAACTCTATACTCGAAATCACGAGTAATACCTTTAGAATATTCTGGCGGTTGACCTGGGTAGTCTGGTACCTTAACAGACTTCTATGCCCTGTTCTTGAGATAACAACGCTGCATACAAAAAGCCATAAATACCAGACATAACTTCCATGTCAATCCCATTCCAGAGCCCCACCTTCAAGAGGAAGTCTCACACGCACACACACGCACACACACGCACACACCTCTTTGTCATAGGTGCAACGTTGCAGACACACAAACATAGGATGGCACCTCATTCAAAGATCACACCCAACATTTCCTACAAAACAAAACAGGTTGTAAGATGTCGAAATAGGAGCCATATTTGAGTTTTTTTCAAACCTGTTTTCATTCGCAATAAACTAACTAACTTTTCCCTTTCTTTTTAGCAATGCCCTGCTTATCACTTGGCTCCCTGGGGTTGCAACAATTTATGAGAGATTCATTTTTTCATTAGTGCTTCCATTAATTACAAACTAATTTAGTCTGTAGAGGCAACAGTTATGACAGCTGTCTGTCACAACCAGAGCCCAAAGTGATGTTTTGTTCTGAAGTGCACTTACTGAAAAAAAAACAACCATTTATTTATTTGCGTTATTCTCCTGTATATGGGTGCCTTGCTCAAAGCCACATCCACTTAAGCTACTGAAGAATGGGAAAGCATTTCTCATCCACATCCTCCTCCCAGACTCAGCTGGCCTGGGATTCATACTGGTGACCTTCCGGCCCACTGCAGCTTGAGCTTGGGTGGCAGCGCTGTCTCTCAACACTCACTGCGAGGCAATTGAACACAACGGGACGGCTTGCACTCAGGCGCTTAGCAATGACATGCCAAGTATGCACCAGCCAAATCTTCACCCTTTATTGCCTAGTGAAATGCACTTACTGTATTTCATCATGCTCTTTGAAGCACACAGACAGCAGGACATTAGCAGCACTTCTGTCTTTGGTCAGCTCATTCCATCAGTTCACTCCACTACTTGTGGTGTTATCTGGTCCTCACACACAGGAGGAAGAGACCCTATAAAGACTTTTAACCACACCTCTAACAGGTCCTTGTTAAGCTAACATGGGCCAACAAATACTTTACATGAAAGTAGAAAATGTTGCTTTAAGTTAAGTAACTTAACTTAAGTATGAAGTAAATGCTGATTGCACAGTGTAATGGCTGTAGAATAATGACACCATCTGCGTTTAGACTGGTTCCCCATAAGCCTCACTTTCACTATGCGGTCCCATCTGCCACCAGGTTCGATCTCATGAGAAAATGAAGACTCCATTTAAGACACATAGGAAGTACATCAAACACTGTCTAGCCAGACTGCCATTCAGATGACAGATGGCCTTACTCTGCCTTTATCAAATGCCTCTCTACAATGTTGCCTACTTCCACTTTAAACCTGTTGAAGCGAGTGCAACATCTACTGTGAGTTCCAGTCAAAGTATAGCTTTGTAACCAACACTACAATTGCTGTGCTAAGGGTATCTATTGGTGGTGGAGAAGTAATTATCGATACATCCATGCTTCAGTGTGTTGCTGGACCTCCTTGTGCTTGGCTGAAGAGAAAAACCCTGCGCCGGAAATGCTTCCCGCAGCTGTTAGGAGAATCATTCCCCACCTTGAGGCCAACCAAAAGACAAATAGCAGCCAAGTCACGTGACTCTTCTGCTGCCGAAATGCCATTCAGCCTTATTCCAGCCCTCTCAAAACATTCAAGTCACAGTTGTCTCCCTCACTGAGCAAGCCCTTTTCACCTACATTAAGGTAGCTGACTGTAATACAACCCTGTTTAATATCATCACTGCTAAGATGCCTAAGCCTTCTGCTATTACTGATATTTAAATGGCCTATATTAAATGGATCAGAGATGATTTCTCTTGACATCCCCTGTGCAGTGTTTAGATCAAATGAGCTTTTATTTCATAATAATTCAATTGGCTCTCTCACATTTTGAGAAACCCATTAGTTGTCTGGCTCACATTTTGCAAAGATGTTGATGTCACTTTCATCTCTGGGTGTCCGGTACAGCAACACAGGGCTTCATTACTGTACTGTACTGTACTGTACCAATGACATGAAGGAGGAAATTACTAGCACATTTACTCAGTGCTGAATGCTGATTTTAAAAGGGGACTGAAGAGAAGCCATTCCCTTCATCAGCCTCTACCAGTGATTCATGAAGTCAGGTATTCCTTTTTGTGAAATGTCTGGTAAATTTGTCAAAATGCCTAAAAGTCTAGTAAGAATACCACTTTGTTTTCCTTAGTCTTGAACAAGGTCTTTATCATTTGTATCTAAAATGTGTTGTTAGCCATTATTAAGTTAAAAATGTAAACGATAGGGATGATTACAGGGGCCATTGACTTTTTGTTCCAAAACAAAGCATGCCTGCAAAGTGAGATCTGGAGGCAAGAAATGGAGTCAGATCAGTCATTATTAATGAATGCACACAGAAGGATTCACAAATGTATTTCAGGATTCATATTTTTATATTTTTCAATGTGCACAAAAATAATTATTGTTGAACATAGATGTAAAAAAAGAAAAAAAAAATCACGAATGTATTTCTGAAGCACTGATGCAAATGTAGTAGAATTCCATAAGTATACTTTAAAGTATTAACATCTGCATTTCCAAACTGCTTGTCATGTGTGAGCGTCACTGCAGTTGTGTGTACCCTGACGTGGTTTGTTTCATAGATACATTTTTTTCCACAGTGAATGATCTATAGCCAATCAGATGGCTCCATCAGTGTCAGCGTTCATTAAGGTGATTTTGCTCTATATAGTAGTTTTAGGAGACCGAGAGGCTCAACCAATCATCTGTGCGTTCCACTGTAGGTTTCTGGCTCTGGTTTCCCCTCACATCCAGTTGGTCCATGTGAGGGGGTGCAGTGTGTGCAGGCAATGGTCGGCTGTGCTGGTGCCCACAGAGGACAGGAGGGACAACACAGCACTGGTTCTGCTTAGACTGGCGCCAACAGGTGTACCTTGGAGGGTGCCAGTGCCGGCCTGGCCTCATATGCTGCAGAGACAGCAGCAACCCCCCCCCCCCCTTCCAACACATGTGCACGCACACACACACACACACCTCTAAGGAATACCACAGCAGAGCGGCTCTGTCATGACATCTCTAACCAGGAGCTGAGGAAGGCCAGTGAGTTTAGGAGGCCAAGGGACACCATGGAAGAGAGAGGAAAAGGGTAGGGGGAGTAGGGGAGAACGTGTGGGAGGGGGGTGGACTTAGCTAACCCAGGGATATCCCTGTACTGAGTGCTACTCTTCTCTTCTTAAAATTGAAGAAGAGTTTATATGGCTCTGTAACTGAGAACAGGAAAACATCAGAAACATTTCAGATAAGGACACTTTAGGTCGCTAGGTGAAAGCACAATGCTCAAGCAATCTTTAGCTGATTCCACTTTTACAAACTTTCACTTACAATATTTCATACTAGATCTCAGGTTAATTATAGACACATGTCTTTGCACAGTGCGAAGGGATGTGAGGGTCAAGGCTCCACGAGCTGTTGTGCGATCTGCAATGGGAGGAAAAAAGGTTCCCTTCAAAGTGTTATGGGAAGTCAGGTTTGTTTTCTTCCCCCAGAGCACAGGTGGTTTTATCGGAGATGCAAAAGTTTGCACAGCACTACTAGCGCTACAGACCACTACTGCTGGAAGAATTTCATTGAGACCAACACAGGCAGTTGCCCTTGGCAAAGCTACACTGAACCACAACAAACAAAGGCT
Source organism: Pempheris klunzingeri (assembly GCF_042242105.1). Lineage (NCBI taxonomy): Eukaryota > Metazoa > Chordata > Actinopteri > Acropomatiformes > Pempheridae > Pempheris > Pempheris klunzingeri. The sequence goes on along the minus strand of NC_092029.1, from coordinate 21,330,274 downwards.
TTTCAGCTGGGTGGACTCTGTTGTCCACCACACCCTGACAATATGTTTTCAGAGTGAGACAGCAAAGGAGCAAGGGAGTATGAGAGCCTGAGGCCCACGCTCTTACTGATAGGACACCAGATCAAAGCCCTTTCCCATCGTTAGTGAGTACAAAAACCTAAGAGAGATGAAAGACCATCAGCAGACTGTGGGAGAAATGATGAAGGACAGAGCAGCCCCTGTATGGCATTTACAAACAGCACAGAATAAGACAAGCTGTCTGGGCTGCCCCTGCAAAGAAAAGTTGGAGGGAGTCAGAGGGGGACGTGGGGCCAGAACCTGCCCACAGGATAAGCAGGGGAGTGATAAGAGAGCAGCCTGCAATATCCATCCTACAGAAAACAGCCAGCTAGGAGGTCAGCTCACTATCTGTTGGCTGACACTACATCAAGTCCATCCAAAATCATTCTTGTAAATCCTCATTCACAATCAGGCCACCAAAACAATAATAGATTTACAGGAATCCCTATTTTTTAATATATAAAAGCACACAAACCTCCAACCTCCATCCAACACCGTCCCCGACCGAAAGCCCCCACCTCTGAGCCTGGTTCTGTTCCAGGTTTCTTCCTGTTAAAGGGGAGTTCTTCCTGCCACTGCCTAATATAATATCTGATGCTGCTCATGTGGGGATTCTTGAATCCTTAATGTTGAATTCCTGAATCGTTGGGTCTCTCTCTAATTAAAGAGTTTAGTCTAGACCTGTTCTTTATGGAAAGAGTCTTGAGATAACACTGTTGTGAATTGGCGCTCTATAAATAAAGATTGATTGATTGATTGATTGAAATCCCCTTTAGTGCCCCTGTGCAGCAGTGCCACATCACATGACCAGAGTAAGTAGAGTTGACTGAAAAGATGATGACAAAGCAAAAGTGCCGCTTTGTCAGTGTTTCTGAATTAAATGGAAGATCTAACAAATCTAACGTTTAAGATCAAGGTAAACTACAGATATCGAATGTCATTGAAAACATCTGTTCTTGGAAAAAATCCAATGTAATCAGTGACACCAGTTTTGTCACAAGTTTATTAAGCAGTGAAAACTTTTTCTGTGGCGTCCGAGGACACTGCGCTGCCCCCGGCCAATATACGGGTTCAGCAAGTCATGTAAGGTCTGGAAATGCTCTGGTAGAGAGATCAGTTCAGTGCGTAGTGACCCATTTATTTCAGAGCCGAGAAAAGACAGACCCATCTTATCAGGTTGTCAATCATTCAAAATACACGCATTGTCACTGCCATGCAGAGGGGACTCTGTGTTCATGTACCGTCCAGAAGAAATGGGATAACCTGTTGCTCCACTGTGCATCTGCTATCCTCTCTGTATCTCCTCAAAGGATCCTGTTCACTATGAACTGTGAGGGACAGTGCTCTCTAGTTGCAGCAAACACAACTCTAATCTTTATTCAAACATTACTACTGCTCTGAGGTCAGATAACATGGAGTGAGCTGCATTGACTTCCTGCACACTTTTATTGTTTTTGTTTTTTTTTTTTAATCACAATACTATGTCATTGGCCTCGGCAAAAACTAAACAGAGGAGGCCAAATGTGAAAATGCAAACTGAGGTGTTTCTCAGAGAACTGAGACTACAAGAGGAAGTGTTTGTGTCACACACATATCCTGCAGCAGAGGCCTCAGAGTCTGCTCGGCTCTGAGGAGCACAGAAGCCAAAGATAACCATTGAAGCGTCTTACTGTGCGCTGCCTGTCACCGAGGAGTTATGTTCACAACAGCAGTGTGCATGTGGAAGTGCAGACTCTCTTAACACTAGAAAGGCCAGTAGACCTGTGGATGTGACAGTTGAAGGGGACACTTGTACTTGTGCTTAATATTTGGCGGCTTGTTTGTGAACGTCAAACGGCACCTGTTAGCACTGAAAGCAGTTCTAGGTCACAGACAGCCAATTTAAAATCTGAGAGACGTTTTCTGCTCAAAAATGTGACTGATGTGGGAGAGCGGGCCACTGCAGGCAGCTTGACCTTTTGGTGGCCATGATGGAGTTAAGTTTTAATAATCACACACACCAAACATTGTACTCCAAAGGTTCTGAAGTGATGGAAATGCCTTTTATAGACTAAAGCTATTTTAAAGATATTGAACAGTACTCCAGGGTAAAAATGTTACACTATCTGGATAATAAGATGCCATTTTCTAAATGCTTCCGCCTTATCAAAGTCAGTCCTAAAACCTGTTGCTTCTTGCTCCTGGTTTTATGTGGAAGAAATCACACCTACAGTTTAAGTCCAACAACAGGAAGTAAAAAGGTTTTCTGTGGGTTCCACTGATTGCATGTTAATATGATGCTGTTGTGACAGCACATTTTCTTGTCACTCAGAATAAAGGGCAACCTAATCCTTCTGGTCTGCTGCTTCTATTGCCCAATAAATCATAAAAACGAAACACGGGTGGAAATGAACACTTCAAGCACAACACTGATCCCACTGACAATGCCGAAGTGTCTCAAGAGCTGCGCTGCTGTCTTTCAAAACATGTCTGTTTAACACACCAACACTTCTGGTTCCAATTAGTTTAAACGCTACATCCAAAGGCAGCCGGCGGAGGAGCTCCACTATATTCCTTTAATTGATGGGTGCGCTACTATCCTATTTCACAGGCAAGTTTCTGCAAAGGCAACTTGAAAAACACTTCATTAGCGCGTAAAGCTGTTCTTTAATTATTCCACCGCATTCAAGCCTGATTTACAAGTGCCACTACACGGGATGTGTATTTTCAGTTCATTTATTTAGCTGGACAATTCAGCAGTCCGCAAACCTTGGTCATATTAGGGTTGATGTACCCCTGTCTCCAGATTTAAGTTAATACATTATAATATTGGTGATTCATTCAGTAATTTTATTTATCCACACGACTGGTATAGGAAAGTTTCTGCATTTGTTGATCTGTTTCTCTTGCATTCAACACTTCAAAACTTCACAACATCCAACTATACGTAACAGATTTTAATAAGTATTTTAATGGTAGTTGGTCAGCTATCACACTCAATGAATTAATCACAACTGCATTATTCTATTGCAAATACATTGCATTGTAATGCTCCTGTTACATGCTACTGAGGTGTGTGTGTGCACTTAAATTCTAATTCAGGTACTGAAAGCCCTCTGTGTCATTTCTGTAGCAGACATGTGTAGAGACATTCTCTAATAAATATGGAGCATCGTGGCCTTGATGTTCAAGAGACTAGATCAGAGGGCTGCCAGCTAAATACTATAAATACTAGTATTAAAATACTAGTCAGTTTTGAGGAATCGGACCAAACCAAGTAGTTCAAGGTCTGAGCAGCTTGTGACATAGGATGTGTCAGATAAGGGAAGCGGGGACAGAGATTTTAGAGGAATAGAAAAGCCATCTGAGATGAAACTTTGAGTCCAGGTCAAGGGCAAAGGGTTGGGGGAGGAAGGGGAGCACACACAGTCACAATGTAGGATGTGGTTCACTGTTCTCCTGTTTACTGATGCATGTAACAAAAGACGGTAAGAAGGTAAGCAATAATGATACCTCTGGCTGCATTCAAAAGCATGACAGCAGAAGGCCAACAAAGTGGAACTGAATGTCATGCGCATAGCATTGCAATAACCGGTTAAAGACGCCTGAGGCAACTTTCACCTACATTGCATAAAGTGGCAAAGTTCACTCCGAAATTTTACAAGAAGTTTAACGTCTAAACGAAAATGTGTGTTCTGTTACACAGTAAAGCCAAAGTTACTACTGGGGATCTACAAATTGTAGGCTACACTTGGGATGTTGTTGTTATTCAAACTGTGATTAAAATGACCGCCTAAATGTCATTAACTTAGACTTTGTGGTTGTTCATCTGAGTGTCTGAACATCTCAAACCATCATATAATGAGAAAAGCCACCACATTTAAATATACGGGAACATCTAAGAAATGCCATAAATGATAAGAGGCACAAAGAGCTCAGGAGGAACTGTTGTGTCCAGCAAGAGTTGGAAACTGTCGAAGGCCCTTTGGCAGAAACGGCTTAGTGCAGCAGGAACATAAAGACCATCTTTTATAAGGATCCACATCTTTATGATCTAACACTTTTCATTTTTATCAGACATTACTTCTTCTTCACTGCCTTATCTGTATTACCTAAACTGTGCGCTGCTGCAATACCTATGCAGTTAGTCATTTTGACATAAAACTTGGCTCGTCATAACATCTACTAAGCAAGTGTCTCCATGAACTCATGAACATGAAAACATGGACACCGAATGAACAGAAAATATAGATGTATGTTCATACTACTTCTTTATATTTATCTACATCACTTTTATTGATCGCTAATGTATTTTAATCATATTAAGTTCTAAGTAAGTGTACAAAACAAAGTCAAACACTGATGCTTCACTTATTTTGTTAAGTACACATGTTTACTGCATATCACTCCCCTGCTTAAACATGTTGACTACCATGCTGTACTGGTAACTGACAAAATATCACTTTGACACCAGGACTGATTTTAGTCCAATAACCAAAACATACAGGGACCAGGGAACCTACTTATGCTCCTCTTTAAAGCTTCACTAATCAAAAAGGGGGTGTTCATAGTGTCAACTGAAAATTATCACCCAATTTAGCCCAATGTTTCTGTTTCATAGCCCGTAAATTTACTGTATGTTTCCGTGTCACTGCTCTCATCAACAGGCAGATAAATCCAGCAGGCAGATGTTTTCAGCAATAATGAACCCAATGTAGGCTACCCACCCAGCACTAGCTAGCATGGACAGACTAAGCTGGTAACCAGTTGGTCAACAAAGTCAACCATGTAGCAACTTCAGAGCCAGATGCTGTTCACAGGGGTTGATCTTGACCAAACCAGAGCTTAAAGGGGAGTCAGTATTGGACTTGCATATATCAGGTGGCCAGAAACACAACTCCAAATGAATGCTTATGCAGTGTTTGCTGGATGTGTAAACAGGCAATTATAAAGCCATAATTTGTCAAGCCTGTGGGTTTGTCAGCTCGTTGGAGTTGTTCTGCCTCCTCTTGCAAAAGAAAAAACAATCAATACCATTTTATGCTGTTTTGTTGCTGTGTCAAAATGAAACCTCATGCACAACTACAAAGTGCTGTCATAAATGTGGATCATTTGTAAAGCCGCTGCAAAATTATCGAGCGCTGAGAAGGCGACAGCCAGAGGTGTAGTGGACTGTACAGCGTCAGCCTCTATGCATGCAATTTAACCTTTGAACTGGAGAGGACCACAAGCAGCATGTGTAATGGAGGACTCTGTTTAAAGTGGAGAAGTCAGGACAGCTCGACAGGGGGAGGGGGCTCCAATGAGAGCCTCTCTTCCTGACAGCCACACATTGAAGTGGGGGAGGGTTAAAAAACGCCAAGCCCTCTTCCTGAGTCTGCAGCAATGGGCACAATGTGATGAATCCTTCCCTTCCACCTACTAGGTTCCCATTTCGCAGTATAATGTAGGTCTTACACTGACACATGCATCCTGTATAATAACCTATGTGAACAGGTCTCTGAGCAGACAGCTGTCTGAAAGAACAGGTATCAAGTTAGAACTACACTTATTCAGAGTCTACAGCCTCTTAAAGAGAATCTCTTCTGACACAAAGAGAAAGGTAGGCCAATATCGTCTCCCGAGTTAAACTGACTGTGCACAGTTGATCCAAACAACAAGCATTTGTACTCCGTCCAAACACACTCGTATGCAGTAATTATTGTTTCCCTTGTGAGAAGGGAAAAAATGCCACTACACACCTACACACCCCCACCCTTTGCACTGGCTGGTGATAAATTGTTGTGCAAACTGCAAATGATAAATCAGGAAACAGGTTTTTCAGGAAAGAACATTTAAGTGCACAGATCTCGCAACAACATGCCACAACCTCGGCTCGTTGTAAAAGCTCTGGAACACAACTGTCAGTCCGTCGTGTTTATTGTGCGAAAACAAACACAACAAGAGAGTCCAAATCTTCACCTCCATCAAGAAGCATCAAGGCAACTTCGGTAACACGCTCAAAGTTTAGATCTGTAATCTGTGCAGTCACTTAGTCGTGTTGATTTAGCCTGTTAGCGTATGCCAAATGACATCCAAACAAAGCAATAAGCAGCCTGCTGTTCTGTACAAGTTGCATGATCCTCGCCAATATTCTGATTAAGCACTGATCATACAGGCCCTGAGCATTTGCTGCAGAGTTTCCAAAGAGTGGCAAATCAGTAAGGCCTCTGAGCAACATATTTGCCCAGCTACAGGCACACATGGTTTCAGTTAGGGGTCTGCACCTATAAACAGTTGGCCATGGCAGCTTATTGGTCAGGAAGTGCAATGCTGACTGCAAGTCAAGACAGGCACAAGTTGCTAATGAATGATATAGACTCTTACTGTCTAGCAATGACAACACAGATTAGACTGTAGGTGTTTAGAGGCCGACAGAAGTGATTCTGAGCTCTTTGGCGCTGTGAATAAACTCAAATGTTTCAAAGCAACCAGAAGAGTCATCCAATCAATGTCTGCTGAGGACAGAGAGTAAAATAAGAAGCCCGGACTGTATAAAAACACACACACACAGCTAGGTAGATTGTACTTTAAATGTGATTTCTACACCACTACAACAGTGTGAAAATCTAAGTTCTACATCAAGTCCATTTCAAAGAGCAACTCCATTTCTCAGCTGCCAGTTTTAGAATGAAAACACTAATTGGACGCAGGTTGATTACTGGCCAAACTGGCTCGTAGAGCTGACAGACTTTCCAGCCACAACCAAAATTTTGCATTCATTTGCCTGGTGGCTGGTGTTAATATGAAGACCAGCTTAAGTGATACAACATGGAGAGACACACTCTCAACACACCCAGAGGGGTTTTCCCTGCGCCAAGCAGACCACCACAAAGGGTCACTACTCCATCGCCACCATGAAGTGAAAGAAGCTTCATAACTGCATACTGCCATTCAAAAAAAACTTGTAATCAAACAGTAATATTTAGTGTAGAGCTACATTTGGTTGCAATGATCATGATAGGACTATATGAAGACTGATTGTCAGAGGAAGGGAAGATTTTGTGAACACGCAGATTTTAACCGTGTTCCATTAAAACTTTAAAGCAACTTCCACGTCTCGGGTTTCTCGGTTACCCAACTCTTGTCTTCCAAACAAACATACAACTTAAAAAAAAAAAGGATGTTGCTACCTGTGCCTTTGAGTCCATCCCGGCACCTTTAGTGGCTCGACCATAATAAATACAACTGGGGAGAAAAGCCACAATCGTGACAGGTTAGGTTATCTCAGGGTGAACGTGTCTCAACTACAACAAGGACGACAGCGACAACTGAGCTGTCACTTGGGCTGGCAAAGGCTCCGACCCACCCTCCTTTTAAGTTTCTATCACAATCGCCACGAACCAGGAGCCTCTGATCCATCGGGGACAATGTTGGACGGTCACTGAACCAAATGAAATGACTCACTCATCGCCTCACTTTTAAAACAGCCAAAGACACAGTGACAGGCTTGTGTGTCTGCTGTAGTTGTGCAACACCACAATGGTTCCTGATCGAGCTGATACCTCTGAGGCTGTGTTTGCACGATCCTACTGTGAAAAGGACAGGATGCATATAATGAAGGCATTAACTAAGACAGACACACAGCACTGTACCACACTGGCTAGCCAGCTAGGATACTTGTGGCAAAGTTTCCATGTTACACAACTAAGTGGTTCCAGTGTTGAAGCAAAGGGATAAATAATAATCACAAAGACTGTAACTGCTTGACTCTGAAGGCGTGAAAGAGATCAAATACTCCGTCAATGAGATGGAGTGAAGCAACAGTTTTATGATTTAACATTTCCATCCACGACCAGTCCTTGCGACGTTTCAAAGGAGAGCTCAATGGAAAAAGTAGCCCAACATGGGCTAAACAACATGTAGCGTCAGCCAGCGTTGTGTTGGAGTAAAGAGAGCCACAATATCTCTGCACAGATATTCATATTAAAGCGGACTCAGGCTGGAAGTTCACCAATGTGTTTTAAACTCCAAGACAGTCATTTGCTAACTCGGCCGAGACGGGAAGAGCCCCAAACACTTCAAGTTAGCTAACTTAGCTAGCAGCCAGCTGTAGACAAAAACTTTTTCCACATCTGCAAACTTTTTCCTCTCCATTTTACTTCTAACAGAAAGAGACCGTGTGTGAAGGCGCTTATCGCACAAGACGCTCAAATGCTTTTTCGTTTCCCACCACCGCTTCTAAAACTGTATTCTTCCGGCTGTTGCTAACTGGCAAAAGCCGAGATAACTTGATATAACTTACCTTTCCGTCTCCGCTGCCGCCGCCGCCGCTCCCCGGGCCGCCTTCAACACCCGAGACCGCCGCCGGACCTCCAGAGGGCCGCGGCGCTCGGAGAGGAGAAGCCGAGAGGGGTCCAGCTACTACCAGGGAGAAGAAGAGCCAACTGCACGGAGGCCCGGGGCCTTGTGTGTCCTCGAAATAGAGTTAGGGGAGGGACACCGAGCCTCAGCCCTCCGCCGTTTGACAGAGACTCGGGAATACCTTTTTGACAGCTCCTCTTCTTCAGCCCCCCCCTCCCCTCGACAGCCCTTCACTTTTCTCTTTTTCCTCACTTCCAGCAGATACGAATCAAAATACTGTCACAGAATATGGCGGCTGCATAAGCAAGCTACTATCGCGAGAAGAAAAGTTGTTTTTCTTTTTTTCAGTTTCCCAGAGTTGTGCAGAGGGAGGGAGGGGGGGGGGGGGGGGGGGGGAGCCGTGCGGGCACAGCAGCCTGCCGCTGTGGAAGAGGCAAACCAAGGGGGGGGGGGCGAGCCACGTTTTTAAGGTTAATGGAATAAAAACTATGCAAGAGAAGTGGGATAGCTGAAGAAGACGGTGGCCTGCTTTACTGAGTGAATGGGACAGTGATGTCTTCATGTTCCCCCAGTCATACAGAGGTCACAGGTCAGCAGCCCTTAACAGCTGAGAGTAGGCAGCATGTACTGTGTTGTGTCTGTACTGAGCCTCTGGTTGAAGGACTGATCCAGTGGTATGACCATACATCCATCATCCATCCATCATCCATCCATCCATCATCCACCCACCCACCCATCCATCATCCATCCATCATCCATCCGCCCACCCACCCATCCATCCATCATCCATCCATCATCCATCCATCATCCATCATCCATCCACCCACCCACCCATCCATCATCCATCATCCATCCACCCATCCATCCATCCATCATCCATCCATCCACCCACCCACCCACCCATCCATCATCCATCCACCCATCCACCCATCCATCCATCCATCATCCATCCATCCACCCACCCACCCACCCACCCATCCATCCATCGATCCATCAACCCACCCGTCCATCATCCATCATCCATCATCCATCCACCCATCCATCCATCATCCATCCATCCATCCACCCACCCACCCACCCATCATCCATCCACCCATCCATCCATCATCCATCCATCCACCCACCCATCCATCATCCATCCACCCACCCACACATCCATCATCCATCCATCCACCCACCCACCCACCCATCCATCATCCATCCATCCATCCATCCACCCACCCATCCACCCACCCACCCACCCATCATCCATCCATCCGCCCACCCATCCATCCATCATCCATCCATCCGCCCACCCACCCATCCATCATCCATCCATCCGCCCACCCACCCACCCACCCACCCATCCATCATCCATCCATCCGCCCACCCACCCATCCATCATCCATCCATCCGCCCACCCACCCATCCATCATCCATCCATCCGCCCACCCACCCATCCATCCATTAATCCATCCATCCATCCACCCACCCACCCATCCATCCATCCATCCACCCACCCACCCATCCATCCATCCGCCCACCCACCCACCCACCCACCCATCCATCCGCCCACCCACCCACCCACCCACCCATCCATCATCCATCCATCCGCCCACCCACCCATCCATCCATTAATCCATCCATCCATCCACCCACCCACCCATCCATCCATCCATCCACCCACCCACCCATCCATCCATCCATCCATCCACCCACCCATCCATCCATCCATCCACCCACCCACCCATCCATCCATCCATCCATCCACCCACCCACCCATCATCCATCCATCCACCCACCCATCCAGCCATCCATCCATCCATCCATCCATTGTCTAGACTGGACTGGTCACCAGTCAATCACAGGCCCAACACATAGAGACAGTTGACCGTTCACACCTACAGCCAATGTAGAGTCACCATTTAACCTGCATATTTCTGGACTGTGGGAGGAAGCCGGAGGACCCAGAGAAAACTCACACAAGCACAGGGAGAACATGAGAACTCCTCACAGGAGTGGAGTTTGCATGTTCTTGCTGTGAGGCAACAGTGCTAATCACCGTGCTGCCCAGTGGCATGACCTCCAAGAGAAAAGAGGATTCCCCTCCTAAATCAATGATAATCACTTCATTGTGTTCTTCCAGCCATAATCTGCAAAAGATTTTCACACCACTTTTACTCTCAATGCCACAGAGTGACACCAAGTTCTGGAGCTGTTGAGGGCAGACGATGCTCATAAGAGGTATTCTGTCCAAATAAAGCAGGACACATTGATCTTTGATGCCGTTTGGTTCACAGCATCACAGACCAGCTGGGTGATGGATGTCTGATGGATCAGAGTAAATCACGCAGCAGGGACAGAGAACAGCTCCTTCTTATCACTTATTGACACATTTGGCCAAAGACAACAACTCTTTTCTTACTTGAGTGTGGAACAAAGCTGTCTTATGTACAGCAGCATGTTGGAGATCTGTCCAGCTCAGTGGACCCTCTGCCTTTGATGCCCTTTGTGTCTGACTCTAAATTGAATGTCCCAAAAGCTATTCATCATATTGATGGTAATCGCTGCTAACAGGACATCGGTGAGTCCCTTTATTGGGTTTGAAATGGCTCATTGTCCAGAGACAGTTAGAGATGACACTACACATCATGAACACTGACACCTAGAAGCCTGAACACAAAGTGTGGAAAAAGGTCTGGCTGAACAAGACTCAGACTGACCCATTAACAAAGTGTGCATGATTGCATGTCATTGTCTGCATTTCAATGTTTTAAACAAAGATGTATCACACTCCTCTGTTTTTTTTAAAAAAACAAGGCTTCTATCTTGTATCTTTTTAGACCACTCCAACATTGCAAACAGTAAACCAGATAAGGTTTGGACCTGCGGTACTTTTTACAGTGCTTGAGTGTTGGAAGGCAAGCGTAAAAGGTTGAGTGGCTAAATCTGGCAAGTGAAGACCAAACACTATGTGTAAACTGTAAACACACTTTGCTGGTATACTTATGCAGAGGAAGGGCTGCCAGTGGGCAACTGAAAGTGCAACAGTGCGCTTTCACAAATCTATCATTATTTTTTTCAGTTTTTAGTCAGTCCATCGCTTTGGTCCAGACTGAAATATCTCTACTGGATCTACTGCTATCACAGAGGATGAATCCAACACAGTAATAAAGGGTGTATAACACAGAAACTTTGGTTGTACTTTTACCTGAATTGCGCTGAGTGATTAAAATGAATGTAGTCTGGTGTGTGTGCTGTTTGTGGTTAAACCAAAAGGATCTTCCAGGTCTCTCTCTGTAGGGATCCTTTCCATGATGCTGTCACACACTTAGAATAACACTCTGAGCCTGTCAGTGGATCAAACAAGCTCTTTTAGTGGATCTACTGTGATCAGTTGCCCCAAAGGATTAAGTTACTTCAACATTCAGAAGATAACCCGGCAAACTTTATCTGCTGAGGAAGACTATGTGATAGGTGCAAGGTGGAAAAAAGCTAGTAAGTGAGTTAAGATTTTCTCTCGTAAAATGACCTTTGAACGGTTTCCAGATGAAGCATTACCTTTCAAAATCAGCGTAACTTTTGGTTTATGTTTTAATGTTTCTTGCATATTATGTTTGAAATACATATTATACCAGGTCTTCACATTTAGAATGGATATATATTTGATAGTAATGAGATCACTTAGAGTCTCACTTAGAGTTTCATTAGAAGAATAAAACAGTCCCTACCACAGAGGAGTTTGTTTGTTCTCTGCCATGGGTTGGTTGCTGAAGTGACACACTTCAAGTCCTCAGGATGTTGTGGGATGTCATTGGTAGTGGGTTTAGGTTTTTTTGATGTCACATGATCAACCTGCTTTTTCAAAGGCCTTTAGTGGCCACCAACAAATTATCGTGTCCTCCAGGGAGCACCCTTCAGTCTCCACTTGCTATGTTGCACCCACTTTCTAAATTAGACACTTTTTTTTCATTCTGCATGGACACCATAAACAGGTGTCCAATTGAATTCTTCTTTTACAACATAATTGATGTGGACCACGTCTCCTGTTCGCCGCTTCTTGCTGCATTAACCCACACACGGGGTGAGCGAGAAAACAGACGCTTGTGAGAACCCTCATGAAAAAGGACGGCACATTTGTTCTTCAGTGAACTGGGTGGAAACACATGGCGTCTCGTGTGTCGGCGTAATGCAGTGACTCACACACACAGCCAGTCAGTCACCCTCACACTCTCTCTCACACACACACACACACACAAATTGTGGCCCCTGCTATCTCGAGCAGACTCTGACCCCTTGACTCCGGGTTTGAAGCCCGGGGAGCTGAAATCCCCTTCAGTGCGAGCAGCGAATTGACAGCACAGTGCAGCCTCTCATCCTGTTTGACCAGTGTTCTCACAGAGTATTCATTACTTCACACAATGCCTTACACACTTTGTTATGTGCTAGTGGTGTGTGTGTGTGTGTGAGGGGGGGGTTAATGTGTCAGGGTAGTGCATCAGCAAAAACAAAAGGCAGCAGAATTCAAATTCTCAAGAATTTCCAGTGATGGTGTCTCCAGTAACTGATGACTGTGGCTGTATTTTATGCCTTCTCCAGTTTTGGTCTCATTTTACAATCTACCTAACAACTGGAAGTGGACTCTGTGTGCTTTGGAATCCCTCCCCCTCCCTCCACCCCTCCCACACACATGCACACACACACACACACACACACACACACACACACACACACACCACTAGCACATTACTAAGTGTGCATGCTGTACATAGACAAAGATTAGAAGAGTGACAGCATGGTCTGTGCGTAGGAAAATAAAACATTTTTATAAAGGACAACATTTCGCTCACAGCCTTGCAGAAGTCAGACAGAAGAACCTGCCATTTCACTCCAGTGCTGCAAGTGGCCACGCTCCTCGGGGCCGGCCACCCACATTCTTGGCATGGAAAGAGGCCCATTTCTCACGGTCTGAGGACAGCTTGTCATGGGTCAGCAGTTTAGATTTAGCCTTGCTGTGGGTCTCCAGTCATTATTCCTAAAGAAAACTTCTGTGCTTGTCCACTGGCCATTTGGAGCGGGTTATGCAGACGCTCCACTGACAACAAGCTCGACACAGTGTTGTTAAGGACAGGGGGTACAGAGAGAAGAGGAAGTTGTTCTGTTGCCTTATTGTTGGGACCCAACCTTGTAACTGATGAAAAGAGTACGCTTTGATTCCAGTCAGCTTCATCAGGGAGTTGACCTCACCCTGCACACCTGTATATACCAACAAGCTGAAAAGCTTTATTATTGTGGTTAACTGTCCAACCTGGTGTTAAAACTATTTACAAAAATTCCATAATTTCACAATTTAAACTAAATCAAAGAATATATCATTGCACTCAGAATTATTCAACCTCCATTGCAAATCAGGTGTTTCGGCAAAATGTACAAACCTTCAGCTGAGTTCAATGAACAACTCAAACAAGAATTGAAGCAGCTCAACACAACTAATATTACAGCTGGTTTCTCCAAATTCAGTACAATGTGCCACCTTTAATGAAATGATCAAAATGATTCAACTTTCTTCTTGACAAGCAGTACTTAGTAAAGCACCCTAAATGTGATGCATATCCAGATTCAGGTTCCTGAAGAATCTGAGCCCACTCCTCATGACCAACAGCCTCCAGCTCTCCAATGTTCTTGGGTTTGTGTGCTGCAACCACCTTCTTCAAATCCCACTACATTTTCTATTCAAGTCAGGCAAATATTACGGCCACTCTAGTATCTTCCAGAACTTTTTCTGAAGCCAAGCCTTGGAGGACTTTGAGGAATGTTTGGGATCATTGTCCTGTTGGAAGGTCCAATGACCTTCAAGCTTCAGCTTCCTCACAGACGGCATGAACGTTTCTCCTGGATTTCCTGATACTTGATTGAATCCATGTTGCCCTCCAAACGCTGCAGGTTTCCAGAGCCAGAAGAAGCAAAGCAGCCCCAGAGCATCACTGATCCACCTCCATGCTTCACTGTAGGCAGGGGGTTCTTTTCAGCGTCTGCCTCATTCTTCCTCCTCCAGACATACTGCTGATCCACAGACCTGAAAAGTTACCATTTTGTTTCATCGCTCCACAGAACACAATCCCAGCAGCGGTAGGTCAGTAGTGGTGAACTTCTTGGAGTTCGGTCACGGAGGCCTTCAGTGTTTAGTATGTGTCTTACTGTAGGAAGTGAAACCTCAGAGCCTGCTGCCACCAAGTCTTACTGCAGGTCTTCTGCAGTCACTCAAGGTTTTTTGGCCCTCTTTTTTGCAACTAATGAGGCCTTTGATTTGTTGCATCAGCTGTGCTTGAGACAACACCTGGTTTGCAAATGAGTGCTCTTATGAGGGATTCTGTGTGAATAAGCTAGCTGTTCCCAGAGTTCCCAGTGATCTATATTTTAATTCAATAAATCCCAGATCTGTTCGATAGGATTCGAGTCTGGACTTTGACTTGGCCAGTCCATCAGTTCCTCTACTCCAGATTCCTTTTACATCATTTCAAATCCATCATTCTGATAAAAGAGCTTACACTTACTGGTGGGTTAACCATTACAGGAATTAAAAGAATATTTTGGTAATCAGCAATACTGTTACTTTAGTGCAGGGGAGGCAAACACCTTCCACTGGGTGGTGGTCTAATACATTTGTTTAGCACTGCATATATATATATGTATATAGTACAGCATTATAAACAAAGCTAACTATTGTATATATGAAATTCTGCATAAATACAGTAGAACTCAACAGGAGGTAATAGATAGTGATACAAACAGTCTCAGTCTGGACTTGTTTTTGAGCAGAGTGGAGAGTTTATTACTAAGGCAATGAAATGCAATGAAATGTCAAGGTCTGTGGAGTGTAAGCATCAAGTTGTGGTTGGAGGCAGCTCTGAGAGCAGACTGGGAGTGAGTGGTGTGATGGCAGAGCTCCAGACACTGATCTCCTACCCTTGAGGTCAAACTGACTCTGTGGATGGGCCCAGCATTTTCCCAGTAGAAGTGCAGTGGAAAGAGAGGACGTGTAGAGCTGTAGCACAGCCAGCAATTGTTGCAAAGCAAACATGGCTGCCGTTAGGCTGATAACATTCTAAACGCCACTCAAGAAACCAGGAAAACATCTTCACCAACTTTCTCAACAGTATCTTTAGTCACAAGAACAGTGTGGCTCTATGGATCCCTTCGTGTGTCCATCACTTGTCCAACTCAAATAAATCAACAACTATCAAATGAAATGATTCTCTAATGCCACCGTGAGGATCACATTTGTGGTTGGAAGTGATGTATCTCAGCAACTATTGGATGAATTTCTATGCAGTTTGGTCCGAGCATTCATGTCCACCTCAGGATATATCCTTTTGATGATGTCTAGCGCCAGTTTTTAGTTTGTTCAGTACTTAAGCTTATGACCAAATTCCCATCAGCCTCAGCTGTACTTTGTGTTCACTGCTGATTAGGGTTAGTGTTACACAAGCAGCCTCTTGAGGAAGTTGGCTACAGTAATCTCTGTAGTTTGTAGTTTATTATCCTGAACAGGCCGGTGAAAGCACAAACACTATCTAAAGCACATAACTGTGTCTGAGGAGGAGGAGTAAACCAAGACTTCAGTCTAACATCCCACGCCAGGCAGTGAGCTGGTCAACAGGGCGGCAGAGGTGGGGGCTGATACTGCAACACTGTAAACCCACAGTACTCCCAAAACTAAGAGAGAATCGTCGATCGAGGATTAACAAACACTAATCCCGCTGTAGAATGCTACAGCACAGAAAATAAGCCTTGTATCAGTATAACTGCCCCTATTGTGTATGATCTGGACCTTTCGTTGTCTGATGCCACTTTCACACTTCCACTCACGCCCTTCTCATATTAATTGTCCCTTTGTGTTGTGAGTATGAACAGAGGAACACAAACTAAATAAATTCATCAAATAATTCATCAATTAGCCAATAGAGGTCAATAGGATTTTGTTTATGATGCTTACAGCATGAAAAATTGCATTAGAACTCTGGTCCTGGATACTAATCCACAGCACATGATGTGAGCAGTTTTGTACACTATGAGGTTATTTTTCAATACCTTAGGGACATTGATGTTACTGCTGATGCTACTTTTTCTAATTTCACAGTGCTGTGAGCAGCACAAAGGCCCACTCACCTCCACTGCATTGGTGCGGAGGCAGAAATCTCACAAGGACGCCTCCAAACTCAAAAGTAGTGTTTGAGAAATTCAAATACATTCATTCAGTCACCCAGTTTTAAAGATGATACGATTTTTTTTCTTGCGTTGACATCAGTGAGCTTTGAGTGCCACAGAGGAGACGGTGGTACAGTGTTGGAGACGGACTAACACGTCGGTGGTTTTAGTCTTTTCATGGACCTTAAGAACACTATCCAGTAAGATATCCTTTAATGGTGGTCCTCAGGCCACCTCTGAGGTACAGGTGGAAGCGCTCTGGGTTTCTTTTCCTGTTACATTTCCTGTACATGTTGTGATATGTGTCCTTGTTGTCATGTTACATTAGCTTGTATCATGTCATGGTCACGTCATGCATTTGTCATACTGTCTGTAGCGCCGTGTTAAGTCATGCTACATTCATGTAGCATGACATGTTCTGTAGCTGCGTGTACCTGCACGTTGGTACGGTACTGACTAGTGTTTAGGATGACATCAACCAAATTAATGATGCTGTTAATTTTCATTAGACTAAAGCATTTATTTCCAACTATAATGGAAACCTCTCAGTATCTTCTCTGTTGCTGGTGTGACCGGCACTGTGGTGGCAGGCACAAACTGTGCAGTGGGGAGAAACTCTGTTGGCAGTTTTATATTCGGTATAACTCAGCTGCCTGTCAGGCTGAAGGTCTGCGGAGTATGCGTGGGGTGCTTGTTCCTCAGTAGCTGACCCGAGCAGCAGCACCTGGAGACAGAGTAGGAAATGGGATCATCTGCATTAATACATTCTGCTGAGCTCTCTCCAAGTCATAAATTTCCTTTAAATGGTAACAGTAAGACTTCAGGCTGAGCCGTCGATCCAGCGCTTCTGCCAGAACTCGCGAGGTCAATGCCAAGTCTCAGCTTGCCTGCACTGGTTTCACTTGTCAAACCACCAGCCCATAACTAAATGCAGCGCTTACTTGATGCATCTTGTGGAATGTCTTGATGGTGGATACAAGCGTTCAAATCATCAGACATTCACGCCTATGTAATGAGTGTGTTTGTGTGTGTTATCTTATCACATCAGCGGGGGCGAGTTCACATTTGAATGCATGCAGTCTGAGTGGAGGCTTTGTATTTCATGCCGTTTATGACACCAGTGCCTGGAAGGTACAGTTGCATTGAACCTTTTGTGCAATTAAAAAGTACAAAGGTTTGTTGTACCATGCACAAGTACAATAAAGGGCTGGTTCACCCAAATTACAGAAAAATGTTCCCACTTACCTCTCGGGGGTTTCTAATGGAGCTGTTTTAATGCACTTTTTTTTTAATGGTTTACCTCAAAAGTGACTTTTCAATTCTACACCTCTTTAGGGGTGGATGCAGGTATCTCAAAATTTGGACAAATAAAATCAAAACTATTTCGCACCAGTATGTTTCAGTGTCAATTCAAAGAAGGTCCACGTACTAGCTGAGAAGAGGTCAAAGTCAGTGAGGTGGCCATTTCCATTGAACTGCAGAGGTGTGAGGTGAAGACAACAGCCAAGCTCCACACCAGCACATGTGATGACTTGGGCCACAGGAGCCGTGAGATGTAGTTCCATCCATCCATCATCTATACGGCTTATCCTTCAGGGTCGTGGAGGAGCTGGAGCCAATCCCAGCTGGCATTGGGCGAGAGGCGGGGTACACCTGGACTGGTTGGCAGCCAATCGCAGGGCCGACACACAGAGAGAGACAACCTACACAAGCACAGGCAGAACATACGAACACAGAAAGGCCCCAGACTCAAACTGCAAACCTGCTGGCCAGTAGATTCAAACCTGGAACCTTCTTGCTGTGAGACTGTCAGATGTAGTTGAAAGGAGAAAATATGTAGTCACAAGTTGTCATTTATAGACTGCAGCTTTTGTATGATTTAACAAACAAGGTATGATTAGTGTGTTGTGTGTTCTGCGCTGTTAGGGGAGCCAGCCTAGCTGTGTCGTCCTGTTAACGGTCTTTATGCTAAGCTAACATACATATCTGCTACATATCTAACTTTCAGACATGAGAGCAGCATCTTCTCATTAATTCTTCAGAAAGCCAATGAGCCTTTTCCCCAAAATGTCAGAATACTTCTTTAAATAATCAGAAAGTGTTCTACTTTGGACTTCATACACTTTTTACACTTTACATTTGCGTAACATACAAAAATATATTTCTAAGCTGCTGTTAATGTAAAAACGGACAAATATATATATATCTATATATATATATATATATATATATATATATATATATATATATATATATATATATATATATATATATATATATATATATATATATATATATATATATATATATATATATATATATATATATATATATATATATATATATATATATATACACACACATACAGTGCTAAACAAATGTATCAGACCACCACCCAGTGGAAGGTGTTTGCCTCCCCTGCCCTAAAGTAACAGTATTGCTGATTACCAAAATATTCTTTTAATTCCTGTAATGGTTAACCCACCAGTAAGTGTAAGCTCTTTAATCAGAATGATGGATTTGAAATGATGTAAAAGGAATCTGGAGTAGAGGAACTGATGGACTGGCCAAGTCAAAGTCCAGACTTGAATCCTATCGAACAGATCTGGGATTTATTGAATTAAAAAATAGATCACACACAAATTTAATCCAAAGCAAGTCTCTGGGAACAGCTGGGAACTATTTGGAGCTCAATAACAAAAGAGACGGTGGAAACGTCCATGAAAACAATCAGGGCCAAAGGAGGTCAAACCAAATATTAAGATTTCTGGTTAAAATATGTGAATAAGGACTATTTAGTTGTTCCAGTTTGTTATTTGCCTAATAAATAATAATACAATGTTTAATTTGAAACAAGTTTTGTCTTGTGTTTTCTCATTTTTATGACAGCTGGTCTGACCCATTTGTTAAGCACTGTATATATATATGTGTATATATAACAGTATAACAGAAAAAACATTTTCTTAATGAGTCTTTGTAAGAGGAGTTTTGTAGGACTCAACAGCAAGACTCACAGTTCAGTTAGAGAATGGCACCGGCACAGTGAACAGTCACCCTTGGGTGACATCAAGTGGTGAACAGGCAGTGGCTGCAGCGCTCCAAACAACGACTGCACACATGAAAGTGATTGAGACAAAAGAGGTTTTTATTATAATAGAGGATATAAAATAAATATACATGACTTTTTTCTCATTTAACAGTCATTTGTACAGTGAAATATGGACAAGTTTGCTAAAAGCAGCTAAATAAATGTTTCCTTTTTTTGATTTTCCTGCGCTGAGCTATTGCTGCCTTATTTGCAAATGCTATGAAAAGACAATACATTTAGGCCATATGTGTATTTCAAACCTGTGTGCGCTCACACACACACACACACACACACACACACACACACAGAGCTATCCTTATTAGGATTATTAGGACATTGCATTGACTTCCATTCATTGTAGTCAGAATGACCCAAACCCTAACTCTAACCTTAGCCCCACCTTAACCACCACCTCAGAAATGACATGTTGTCTCATCGTGGCCGGGCTTTGGCCCCCATGTCCCAACAGGGTTGATATTTATGTTGGAAATGGTCCCAATAAGGATCAATTCACACACACACACACACACACACACACACACACATAATACAGAGACTGTAGAGGAGTGGACAGATGCTCTGACCTGCAAAGCCTTCTGCCGATGCAGCTCACAGAGAGCTTTGGGGAGTTAAGTGCATGCAAAGCCATTAAAAAACGTTGAACCATATTTTCTCTCGATGACCAAACGTTCACTTTCTTCCTCATCAGGGAGCTGCTTTAAAAGACGCTCTGAGATGGAGGATTACTTCAGCCGTGTGTTGTGACACAAGCCGAACAGGGATTATCATCAGGTTAGGTTATTTGGATGGCACAGCGGTCATTGAGGGCACGGCAGAAACTCTGACTTGTAGATGGAGCATCTGTCTGTCTGTCTGTCTGTCTGTCTGTCTGTCCAAACGGTTGAGAGGGCGACAACAAGTGCTTACGTTCTCCTTTGGAAAAAGACAGGCACATGCAATACTATCAAAAAGGAAGAGATGTGAGCGGAGAGTGCGGCGTGGAGGTACACTACATTTCATAGAGGGGTGTACTAAAGTGTGTCTGTCCATATCTACACACAGAGGAGCATCATCTGCCCTACAGCTGTCATAGCACTGCCAGAACTTTAGCGTCTAAAGCAAGACAATAAAAAACATTAAATACTCTTTTTATTTACCACTAAATATTTGAGCAACGACAGTGCATTAAAAGACAGTTATTGTATCAATATCTCGATGAGAAATTCTTAAAATGTGTTTTTATGTACAGCATTTCAAAACAGACTTATAACTGCGCTTCAGTAATGTGTGAGGACAATATCTATTAGAAGAGAAACAGGAGCGAATCCTCCGTCAGGACTGTTTGCAGTCTTTAGAGGGTGGACACGAAGAACTGAAATGAAATGAGATATATTTAGCTGCTGGCGTCCACATCGTGTCAATAACAATATGCTACATAGTAATGAGAGAAGTAGACGTACATAGACCCAAAGAGCTAGCAGAGGACGCATGAAGATACAAATACAAAATAAAATCCTGAACAAATTCCCGTGACATCCTCAGAAGACGAACGACTTAAAAAAAGGCACCATCCACACAAATAAAAAACGTGGATAATTATCATTCCTGTAAAAAACAGTGACACTGTGGAACATCTGCATGACGAAGTCGAAAACGAGCCGCGAGAAGCCGGCGAGTGACCCCGAACACCGGGGGCACCTTCATTCTACTGTACATTGAGGTGGCATTAACACATTCAGTAACTAGACATGATTTCACGTGAGCATATAGAGAAGAAATAACTCTAAAACAACAAGAAATATCGTCTAGTGATGCTTGCTTTGTCTAACAGAGGTCCCTTTCTATAGCTACTATAGTTAAGGCAGAGGAAAGTTCAGAAAATGGGTATTATTCATAGATGTATGGAAATAATAAATATGATTGTATACTATCCATATATATGCATTTCTTTACAATAGTTCATTTAGAGTACATTTCAAACTGCTGTGAAAAAAAGGACATAAGTGAGCTCCGTCTTAGACAACTATACTCTATATAACACCAGGAATGAATACACATCACCCATCACAATATAAGAAAAGCTGTCAACTGCAAAACCTAAGCAACCTTAGTGAAAGCTTTAGTCTGGGATTCTTTTTTTTTTTTTTTTGCATAGGAGTTGTTTGACAGTAATTTGTCTCCCACTGGAGCCTCACGCTCAGGAATACTTGTGACACCTCGCTTGTGTGGAGAGAGAAATTTACAACAAAGAGTCATAACACACGGTCACTGTGACTCAGGTTGACTTTACATACACAGACTAGAGGGAGGAGAAAAACCTTTGAGTAGCTGCTGGTTTTGATCCCCGTCGCACACGACTGAAGAGGCTGTGCTGCCCTGGGTCTGTCAGAACACAGGAGGAGACGAGGTGGAGCAAAGGACTAAGGCAAGAAATCTAACAACGTCCTAAAAGCACATTTTGGGGTGGAAATTAACACCCAAAGTTAGTTTTTAAAGCTGCATTAATCAATATTTTGTTGAAGTGATCACATGACCATGTGTAAGGTGGAAGGCGTAGAATGCAGAATGGATCCAGAGATCCCCTCAGATCCACTCGGTGTTTTAGCCTCTTTTAGCTCATTCTTTTGGTTTTCAAGGCCACAAACTCTGCTCTCAGCCACAGGCAGCTGTCTTTAGCAGAAAGCCCACAGACCGTATAGAAGACATGGACGTAGCACCGTGATGTCACCCACTGATTTGTGCACCGCCGCTTTGAAGCCTTTTTTTTTTTTTTTTTTTGGAGCCAGAAGTGACACACGTCTGACTGGTTATGCAAAGACATGATCAGCTCTGATTAGTTAGTCACGAGGTCGCCACCCTCAAGCATCCCTGTTTTATATTCCGCTTTCCTCCACATGGGAGCATCATTTACTGAATGAACATCCTGCTGTGTCGAAGAAGACTGTAAACTAGCGATTGAAACAATAAACCTTGTGCATGGAGGTAATAAATCAGTGACAAGTCGGCTCATTTTCTCATCGACTTCCATCCAATCAGACTTCTGTTTGGAGCCAGCGGAGTCGCCCCCTGCTGGACATCAGAGAGAACGCAGGTTTAAGGCACTTTTCAGACCCGGAGGCAACGTCCACCTCTTTTAAACAGTCTATTGGAAAAACTGTTGAGCTGTTTAGCACCAAATGGAAGACAAAGTTAGCAACTAGCTAGTGTACGTAATGAAACACATAGCAGCTAAAGAGAAGATGTTTCTATTTAGGGGGTGGAGACCAAAACAGAGGTAACAGAGGTTGTCCTGTGTAACACTTCTATCAGTGGGAAACAGCTACAGCTTAGATGCCGTAGTGGTCTTATGGACACTTCATCTTACGTCTCATGAACCTGGACGGGCTTCATGCTTTCAGCAAGGCAGAGGAAAGACAAAGAGCTGAATGAGAGACTGTACTGAGTTACAGAAGCTAGTGGAACTGAGGCGAGTCCAGTGGTGACGTCAGGACTTCTGCTCTCTAGAAGACGACTGCTGTGCGAGCAAAATATCAATGAATGCAGCTTAAATTGGTTCCGTTGAACATTTCTTAAAAAGAAGATGTGACTTGTGTTATTCTGGAAAGAAACTCCAGCGATCACACGTTTCTTTTTGCATTAAAAAAAAAAAAAAAATGGAATCGAAAATAAAAACTTTTTGCAAAACTAAAGCAATTTGGACGGAAGTGACCTTAAGGCCGTAACACTGCCTGTAATCCAGCCGGTGTGGAGCAGCAGGACACACGAGGAGTCACTGCAGGAGATCTCCCCAAAACCGACACACATCTTTGCATTAGTGCAGGAGCCAAAATACTTTTTAGCAGTGGGGTGGGAATAATAATCAGTGTTGTTTTACTGAGAGCAAAGCAGGAGACTCCTTAAGGTGATCAGTGAAACGTGACGGCAACAATATGAGTTTGTGTTCAGGAGAAACTGCTCCCAGTTCAAAAATAATAATGGCAGAGGACAGAGGTCCAGTTCTCCTTCCAGCCACAAGGTGTCAGTGTTTCCTCACCCCCCCACCTCCCCCCACCCTCACACTCCAACCCTGCTGTGACCACGTCTGTGTTGGAACAAACCACAGTTACAGTTGAGTCATTGGGTGCCTTCTGTAATACAACCGACATGAAGGCCAGAGTGGACGGAGCTGGTCGCCCTTCACTGAAAGTCTTGCATTAAAAAAAGAAACTTACTACTAAACATATTTCCAGCAAAGTTTTAAGTATTAAAAGTAGTTTCATAGTGTTTTTATAGATTCTATCATACTGGATTACTGGATTAGTTTATTTGGACTGCTTTCTACACTGTCAGGCAGTTTAACCTCGGACAGAACAGTACAGTACAAAAGCCCCAACATTAAAAATGCTATTCTGACTATAACTCAGCAGAAATATGAAAAGTAAAACTGGATTTTAGAAAATACTGACAATAATTCAGTGGGTTAGGACTAAATTACAGCCCCAAATACTTTGACAAGAAGTTTTTTTGCAGGATAAATGCATCAGAATTGAAGAAGTGATGTTTTTGTATTTAAAGTAATCTAACTAGGATCTTCCTTTCTCAAATGAATGTAGTGCAGCACAAAGTACAATATGTGGAATAAGTAGAGCAAAGCGGCTCTACCTCAACATTACAATCAGTTTGACATGAACACTCCTGCACCTTACACTGTTTCCAGTCGTCACGAGAAGCTAAGCTAAAGAGAAAAAAAGCAAATAAGCGGATTTCCCAAAATGTCGATCTCTACGTCTCTGTATCAGCCCACCACTGATCATCCTTCCACTTCTTCTGTCAAACATGCAGGTGGGTGACTGCTTGTGCACTAGAATGACAACAAAGATTAAGTAGATAAGAATACTCTGCACCTTTACACCAATGCTTTGGTTAATTAATTGCTCCTGCCCCCTTGGCATGTATTAAAGAAGGCACCTGTTGTCTCAGAATGCCCCCCCCCCCCACGTCTCCACAGAGGGTGTGCTCAGTGCTCAGCCAGAGCGTCGGCGTGGAAGAGGGCGAGCGCTCAGACAACAAAACTCACCCAACATTTGTTCCAGCTCTTTGCAGACCAGTTCAGTGGTCAGTGCAGTTCTAGTAAGTAAAGGATGAACAGCACACACACACACACACACACACACACACACACACACACACACACACTCTCAGGGCAACAATTATAACATTGAACCTTAAAAAAAAACAACAATCTGACATCAGGCAGTAACAGTCTCAAGAAGCATATGATAGGGGGGGGGGCGTTCTGTTAGCTGCCCTGTACATTTATGCGCTTGTTCATGTTCAGAAACCTTGAAAGTCTTGAGGGGCCACGATAAGATGGGGCCAGAGTGAAGAGTCCCCCAGCAGGAAACACTGCAGAGCTGCTGGCCACAAACAAGAGGCGTCCGTCCGTCAGAGGAAGCGACGCTCGTCTGTCCAGTGTCTCTCATCTCTACAGGTAGTGGAGTGGATCAGAGTGTACACAACTTAGAGCCGTAAAAAGAGGACTACTTTTCTTACTGTAAATCCAACTCTGGAGGAAGAGAGGTCGAAATATAGAAACCCTACGATAAGAAGATTAAGTTAAATTGCGCATTTAACATTTCCCTGCAATGGTTTCAGCAAGAGCTGATTTTTTCTGTGCAGAAACATGTGGCTGTCTTTTTTTCTTCAAAGGTCGGGGTTGGCTCACACTTTGTCTGCTTTTCTTTTGATTATCCAAGGTCATGTTACACTAGAGATGACAGTAAAGGGCTGTTCCACCTGTGTTTTCTTTCAATCGTATGTAACAATATTTACAATGACATCAACTATCAAGGTAAACTTGAAAACTCTAACAAATAAGTGAGAGAAAAATCAAATAGAAAAAGGTGCTATATAATGTACATATATGAACACAGCTGCGATTCTTCCTCGTGAGGAACGTTTGTTTCTAAGTGCCATGGTTCGGAGTCTGCCTGTGTGACGCCTTCACATCTATCTTACATTATTTTCACTTGTTTTAAAAAGGGTTCACCGGCCCCGAGCGGCAGAACTTCTTTTGGTTCCTACGTTTGTTCGCCTTCATCTTCCAGTGCTGCCGAAGGCTGTCAGGACAGAGGTCAAAGGTGAGGGAGGGCTGAAACGAGGACGGTTGAGTTGGAATGGTGTCACGCACCGCAGGAGGTCCAGCCAGCGAGGTGGAGTGCTGACTCAGCCGGAGCTGAGGATGTACGGTGACATCTGGCTGGAGGAGGAGGAGGAGGAGGAGGAGGAGGAGGAGGAGGAGGAGGAGGAGGAGCTGACTCCTCTGCTGGTTCAGGAGCGAGCAGGAGCCTCAGTAACGGTGGGTCTGGTGGGAGTACTGGGAGCTCTGCTGGGATGACGAGGAGTATCCCATGGTACTCTGGGGCTGAGTGGAACCTTGGACGTTGCTTTGGTAACCAAGGCGGGGGCCCGAGTGCTAATGGAAAGACAGAGGGAGAAGTGGGGGGAGGGAGAAAGGTGAAAACTCAGTAGGGAGCAGCTCAATGATGCAGCTGAGATCTTATTACCAACAACACAAACTCAGAATACGTGTGCAGACGCATCAGGTGTTTCTGAGTAATGTGGTCCCACAGTAAATACATCCCTTTTTGCTTTACCAGCAAGTAGAAGAAGATAGATCCATAATGAAAACTACAGGAGAGGGGAAAAAGATGCAACAGTGGAAGAAACAAACCACAAACACACGACAGCAGAGGTTCCAGTGATAATGTGCCTGCAGCATGATGGCAATGATTCCAGCCTCTATGCTTCAGGTTCCCCGGCCTTATAGAACTGCTCTGTTTTTGACTGTATAATAAAAACGGCACCCTGATCCAGCCTTTAACTTAGTCATTAATCCACACATACATGTCATGTGGAGTGTGTTAACTAAGGCTGCAACTAATGACGTGATCCTCCATCAGCGATCTATTTACTGAACTAGTCATATCTCATTCTGTTTGTGTGGATTAAACAAAAGAGAGTCAGCAGTTTACCGTTTTAAATCGACTGTTTAGGCGTGGCCAGACCCAGGCTCCCTGTTTCCCTCTGCTTCTAGTCTTCATGCTAAGCTAAGCTAACTGCCTACAGGCTCTAGCTCCACAGTAAGTATAAAGATATCTATGAATATGAGTGCTCCTCTGAGAGCAGTGGTGATAGTGGCATTAATAATGTCATTTATGCTGTAAATGAAAGTACACATTCATGTTCAAAGAATAGTTTTTTAAGGGACTGCCAACTGATGTTCACTTGGACATCAGTTTTCCAGTCAGCTCTGTACCCCACCAGGGTTACAGAGACAGAAAGTCTGTGTTACAAACGTGGGCGTTAACCAGGCAGGGAGAGTCTCCCTGGGTTGCATTATGGAGAAATGTTGGATCTGGTGTTTTTGAAGCCTGACCAATAGAAGGAACTAAGAGTCAGGATTTCTCAGTCTGTTGATTTAACAAATCAACAAAAAATCCGTATCTCTATAATAGAGCAGCACTGCTGCGAATGGCTTCAACACCCATTAAGATCACAAGAGAGCTGGATATCCAAACCATTATCGATGGAGTCACGAGATGACAAGAGGGCGGCTGTGAGGAGCGGGGACCTCAGCTGAACCGGCTACATGTCTGCTGTGCAACAATGCGTCTGTGTAGGAGAATGACTGGAGAGTGGTGGAGGGTGGGATGGCCTGCGGTGGTGGATCAATGAGGGGAAAAGTGGGACAATGACAGTGACAGCGCTGCCACCCTCCTGGTATGTCAGCCAGCTCCACTGGTTTATTTATACATCTGCTGAGGCCTGACAGCTACCAGCTGTCTCACATGCATCCTCAGCCACTCAGCCATATCATATATGTGTGTATATATATGTGTGTGTGTGTGTGTGTGTGTGTGTGTGTATATGTGTGTGTGTGTGTGTGTGTGTGTGTGGAAGTATGTGTGTATATATATGTGTGTGTGTGTGTGTGTGTGTATGTATGTATGTATGTATGTGTGTGTGTGTGTATGTGTGTGTAAGTATGTGTGTATGCGTGTATGTATGTATGTGTGTGTGTGTGTGTGTGTGTGTGTGTATGTATGTATGTATGTGTATGTATATATGTGTGTGTGTGTGTGTGTGTGTATGTATACACACACACACACACACACATACACCGTATATATAAATATATATAAATAAATACATACATTAGTGCACTGCTAGTGCTTCCAGCAGCAGGACAGTGATTGTGGGATGGAGTGAAGATGAACTACAGTGTGTGTGTTCATGGTGATGCAGGAACACGTGAGCCAGTGCAGTGTTTTGTTTGGACAACAGTGG
This sequence comes from Pempheris klunzingeri, assembly GCF_042242105.1. Classification (NCBI taxonomy): domain Eukaryota; kingdom Metazoa; phylum Chordata; class Actinopteri; order Acropomatiformes; family Pempheridae; genus Pempheris; species Pempheris klunzingeri. Next base: position 21,302,289 of record NC_092029.1, on the reverse strand, counting down.
AGCTCTAGGGCACAGGAAGAAGATCAGGCTGTGTGACACACACACACACACACACACACACACACACACACACACACACACACACACACACACACACACACACCATTTGTTCACAGAATCCATTTGTTGTTGGTGACAAAAGCAAAAACACCTTGCCTTGCATAAGGAACTTTCCCTATTTGCAGTGTTACAATTTGGAATTCAACCTGATTTTATTGGGCTTTTCACCATCTGATTAACATGAGATGTATAGTGCTTTGAAGGCTCAGACCCCCCCTAGTCAATACTCAGTAGACCCATTATTCGATCCAATTACAGCGGCAAGCCTTTTAGGGTAAGTCTACACCAGGCTGCAACGTTTGCCCATTCTCCTGGGCAAAACAACTGAAGCTCAGTGAGACTGGATGCAGACTCTTAGCTGGATTGTGGTCTGGGCTTTGATTGGGCCTGAAACCATCCCGGTGTGGCTCTGGAGTCATTGTCCTGCTGGAAGGTGAACCCATGCCGCTCTGTCCCTCAGCCCTGACCCGTTTCACTGTGCCTGCTGATGAAGAGCGTCCCCTCGGCATGATGCTGCCACCTCCGTGTTCCACTGTGGGGGTGTGCTCAGGGTCAAGTTTAATGTTGGGTTTTATCCACACATAGCGATTTGCACCTGGGCCTCCAAAAGGGATTTCTTATGGCTTTCTTTCTGCAAAGGTTTTGTTCTCACCACTGCTTTACCATCAGGGTTACTACTCTCTTGGTAGATTTGCTGTTTTGCCATATTCTATCCATTTTGAAATGATATGGGATGTAAACAATGTAAGCGGGACGCTAAAGGAGCTACACTACAACACGCTGGACTGTGTATACACAGCTGCAACACTTCCTGCCTGGTCAGGAAGGCCTCTACCAGACCATCAGACTGAGGAACAGCTTCTTTCCAGAAGCTCGCAGACTGTTATAACACCAATTATGATGTCACAAGGGGATCTCCTGAACATGTGACCTCCTCCAGCCCTTCAGCAGGGCGACGATCCCCACCCACTGGTAACACAATTATGTCAAAGGTGAGAGCGAAGCACGCAGCCATGTCTGGAGGAGTAAAAGAATGTGTTTTTTGAACATTAAACCATGTAAACCTGGTCTGGGAGGACCTCCAAACTGTCAGCTTCAAAATGAGCAGAACATGGGTCCTTTGATTTGCGGTTGTAAGATGACAAAATGTGGAAAAGTCTTATAAACGTACTTATTAAACTAAGTCACTTCTAAGCACCACGTCTGTCTGGAGTGTAAACCTCTGTGCATCCCACTAACCTGGTACTCTGACTGTAGCACCCCAGTGCCTGAGGAGGATCCAGAGGGCCCGAGCCGAGGTTTTTTGTTGGGGGGCCCCTGGTCCTGGCCGTGTTGTAAACCTCCGCCAGCGGTGCCTCCCGTGGTTCCGGCGGTGCCATTGGTTTGGGCTGAGCTCTGCTGGGAGGGGGCCTGCTGGGCTGCTGTCTGCTGCTGGTTCTGGGCCTGAGTCTGGCCCGTCGTCTGCTGGTGCTGCTGGGTCTGGTTCTGTAGAAACCACTTTGGTTAGCTGCTTGTCAAAGACCTTTTGCTCCATTTTTATCTGCAGGCCATTCTTTTCTGCCTCTGTGACCCACTTTCCCACTGAGAGGACTGGGTTCCGGCAAAACACCATTACTTTAAGGAAGCATCAAAATAAAGAGAGACCTTTTCTGTGTTCAGTCTATAATGACAGCTCGTATTGTCTCTTCACGTATGTGTTGGATGACATTTGAATAGCATCTATCTACAAATGTTTTCAAAGACGGCCGGATGAAGCGGTCACACTGCACACTTTGTTTCCAACAGATGCTGTTAGGAATGTGTGCTGCTGGCTCAGCCCTTCAAGCTCTCATGTGACTGAGCCCTGAGACAACAGACTCTCACTACATCTGGTACTTTTATCTGCCTCAAATAAAAGTGAAAGAAATAACTTTTATGTATATTACTGTGTTTGTTTCGTTTGCTAATTCTGTTTCTGTATGTCAATGTTGGTTCGAATTTGAATTTGCGTGGGAATATTTAGTGTTAGGTGTCAGTTGTTTCTGATCAAAGGATTCTTGAATCCTTAATGTTGAACTCCTGAATCGTTGGTCTCTCTCTAATTAAAGACTTTGGTCTAGACCTGCTCTTTATGGAAAGAGTCTGGAGATAACACTGTCATGAACTGGCGCTATATAAATAAAGATTGATTGATCGATGTAAGGCCCTCCTGCTCCTCAGACTCATCAGACCAGGTGTTGTTTTCTAGCAGCAGCTGCTCGTGTGATGCAGGAGCTGACGTCTCAGCACTGACTTTCCATTCAGGTTACAAAACAGCGGTCTGCTTTTTAGAACCATGCATTTAGCGTGTACCGGCTTTGGTGGAGGGCTTTTTCGAGGCACGCTGCTCTCCGTCTCTCATGATGGACTCAACAGTGGTGGAAGTAGCATTAGTACCAATACGACAATGTAAAAGTGTTCCATACTTCCCCTTTCTTAAGCTCAGATGTGAGCACGAAGAATAAAAAAAAATAAAATGAAAAAATCACCAAAAAAAGGACAAAAAAATCATTTGTATGTGTGAGAAATAAAACAGTTTTACAAAGTAGTTTGCAATAATTTAGTTCCATTCAAATATATACAACATGAAAATGTATTGAGACAAGATTTGTTAAATAAAAATACTATCTACAAAAAGGATTTAACAGGATGTTGAATAGGTTGATTGTGCTTTGGTGTCTTGTGTTGGGCCTCACCACATGGTGAAGACTACATGTGTCTTTGTCTGTGGAACAAGGGACTCCCTCCCTGAACTCAGTTTCCCAGATTCCCTTAAGTTCACAGATAGGTGCTAAATCACCCCTGGACCCAGATCCACAGCCACCATTGGCCAGAGTGGGACAAATGATTTTACGACCTCAGGCCAACAAAACCAAATTACCCCCACTGAACCCTCTCTTTCTCGGACCTCTCTGCCTCAGTGTGGCCTGTATCAGAGCAGACCACCTTCTTCATGGCAGCGACACAAAGTCCTGCCTGAACCAAGTTTCTCAGCACCAGCAGGTATGATCCAAAGTCTGCCAGCTGATCTTCAGAGCAACAGGAGCACACCAGCTAGTTAGCACTGAGCTGCTAACTATCAAGGAACAAAGGAGCGACCAGATTCCTCCAACCTGCAGCCAGGACAGCAAGGACAAAGAACCAGAACCTTCTTCCAGCCTGGTTCATCAACAGGCTGAGAAAGCAGCACACTGAAGGACCTTCTTCTTCCCTTCTGAGGACTGGGAACAAACTCTAACTGGACATATACAGCATAGAATTACTGTATACATGGTTTAACCTTGTTGATGTGTTGATTCTGATTTGCTTTAATGTTCACTGAGTTTGATTATCATGATTTAAGTTCAGTTGATGTTAGTGTGCTCACACAGACACAGAGTCTACAGTCTAACCATCCTCTCCTAACCTGGTACCTTTATCTACACACACACACAGTTTACAATAGGCCTCGAATAAAGTCTATCTAATCTAATCTAATCTAATCTGAGAGACAAAACTAAGCTAACAGCCACATCACTTCAGCTTTCCTCTGTCTACCTCTGCCCCACACCCCAGGGGGTCTGGCCATCACCATTTGGGCTCCCCCACCTTTATGGTCCTCTATCTCACATTCCTCCTGCCTAATCACACACACACAAACACACACACACACACACACACACACACACACACACACACACACTCACTCTCCCTATTGTTTGTTAGCTAGTCACAGTCACACTTAGTTAGATTGTTGTATGTATGATTTTGTCATGTTTTAATAAATGTTTTAATCCACATGCTGTCCTCTTTAATGTTGTACAAGAGTGAATACTGCCAACCTCTACTCTGTCAAGAACTCTGAAACCCTTCAGCTAGCTGTCAATGTGGTCATTTTGGTTTTAGTTATTAAGTTAATTATTAATCATGAAGCCAAATTGATAGTTTAGTTACTCTATGAGACTAAATCAATTAAACCGGCTATCTTTTTCCCCGTTTATCGAGGTGGTGCCCCAGTCGAGGTGGACTTTATACAAAGTCCATTAATTTAAATAATCATTAATTATCTTTGATAGTTATTCATTATTTCTGATTATGTTCCAAATTGAACATACCATTTGTTAAACCCCAACACTTGTGTTTAATCTAGGCTGGCTGCTTACTGAAGTCAACAAAAGGTTACCAGATCTGGTAGAGTGTGTATTTGCACCCTCTCAATGAGAAATAAATTTTTTCCAAATGCAGACAATGCAAAACACCTTCCAGACGGGAAGAGTGGGTTGGAGCCTGTGTCTGCTTCCAGTTTAATTATATCAGTCTTTGACCTTGAAGGGTTACAAATGTTATCATGTTACATCTACAGCTGGTTAGCACAAGGTCAGATCCTTTCACAGGATTCACAGGATTCACAGGTCTGTCCTATTGTACGTTTTTTTATGTGAAATTATAATCTGGACAGAACCCCAAAAATATACTAAAGTACGGTACTTAAGCAAATGAACCTAGTTACTTTCCACCACTGGGACCCAGTCCTGCTGCATTATGGTAGTGCATGTAGAGAGTGCCCTGCCTCTGACAGAGTCACAGCTGAATCCCTGTAGTGATTTATTACGCTGTAAAAATAGCTGAGAGGACAGGCGGCTGATTCTAATGGGCTGCAGATTTCTACGAATCAGACCTACTGTAACATTTCTAATGTGTAAAAAAAGCTGCTCTTTTATGGGGGGAATGTAAAAGTGTCCAGATACATGTGGCACATTGAGATGATAAAACTCTAATCTAAACCAGCGTAGCTCTCCTATCTTACACTGCTGAAAAGCTGAGAAGCCACAATCGACACTGCCAACAGTCCCAAAACATTCCACAATGAAAGCACAGAGCCTGAAAACTAAACAGAACTCTCCGTGCTTCGGGGGGGGGGATTTTCAGTTAACAACCGCAATCATGGTGGTGGCAGTTTCCCAGAAATGATGATACCTGAAAAAGACTGAACTCCTGTGACAGTTGCACTGAGAAGTAAATGGATACAGTAACAGGTTTCTGTTTGAACACCGGTCTGTGCCGATTAGAGCTGAAACTATTAGATCATTAAGAATCATCTGAAAAATAATGGACAACAATAGTGATAATTGATCAGTCATTCTAGTCATTTTGTCAAGCAAAAGTGTCAAACATTCTCTAGACACAGTCATTCTTCAAGAGCATGTGCTGCTTTTCTGTTTTATATCATTGCAAACTGTTGATATCTGGACTGCTGGCTGGACAGAAAGCCATTATAGAAGTTGCTCTGAGAAATGATGATGAAATAATGAATCTAAAAGAAGTCATCCATGAGCCTTTCAGTGTGCTGACACTAAACACTGAAGTGCTGCTACTGTGCTACTGTGTCCCAGCTACCGTGCAACACATCCAACTGATCTGTTATCAGTGTTGCAGCTAAAACTGACGCCCTCACCTGGAAAGGTGCTCAGCTGCTTGTGTTTGTCCAGCTTGTGTTTGTCTTCCTGTCATGAATCTCTCCAGACATTAACACAACCTGGACTACACTTCTGACGTAGAGCTAAGTCAGTGTAGCTTTTAGCTTTAGTAGTGGTTGGAAATTCAACTGAATGACAACAAAAAGGATGGAAAATGTGCTTATCTTTCATAAGCACACAGGTTGGAATGGATTTGGTTTTTATGCGAGAGCCACTTAGCAATTAAAAGAAGAGGTGTGGAGTCCTTAAAGTACCACAACGCACAATGTGGGTTGGCAATTTAGAGTAAAGATCGCTGTGGTATTTCAACAAGTGGGATTAACATTTGAAGCCATTTGTGTCCAGCTATAAGATGTAAATAAGGCACAGTGCCCATTCTCAGAGGAAAGTATCTCTGTGACCATGGTGTACACGCTGTGCACTGTGGAGTGTATCTGCAGTCTGAAGCTACTACAGGGAGAAGCAGGTGGACAAAATGGTGTTCATGCTGTGACTTGTTTTCAGTGGGACTGGACATTTACCTTTTCAGTCTTTTCCTCTGGCTCGTCTTCATTCAGAAACTCTCGTTTAGGGTAGGGGATCTGACACCCGGCAAACACACTGGAGGCAACCACAGAGAGTCAGTGATTCCTACATGTTTCTGCTACAAATAACAGCATCTTGCAAAGGTTTACTAAGGCTCACTCAGTGGTTGGTAATGGGTCCTCCAGGAAGTACGGGTCCTGCAGCGCCTGCTCTGATGTGATTCTTTTGGTGGGGTCCATGGTGAGGAGCTTCTGGAGCTGAAGGCAGAGAAGAATTCCACAGTCTTACAAAGTAGTAAAGTTTAGAGGTTTCACTTCAGGAAACCCAGAAGTCTCCGGTTTAAAGTGCAGTCAGAAAGTGTTCTGGCCTAACTCCAGAACCCTGGAACAATGACTTTCTGTTCATCTGGAAAAAGTTTGTAGTACTGGAGACAGTTAAAATCCATACTGAAAGAGCAACTTGCAGGTTATATTCTTGTGACTCAGGCTTAACTGAGTCTGAAGATGACTATTTGAAAAGTGAATGCAGAACTTAATGTGCTTTACAACACTTCAACTTCAGAGGAAAAAGTGGTCTCCCTCACTGCTCTCTCTTCCTTTTTTCTAACATCAAGTCAAATAACATATTGCGATGGACTCTGTGTAGTCAGTTCAGTTCTCTTTACCGTACTGTTTGAACAATGCAGACTTGAAAATGAATTTATTGAGGCTCCTGTTCCACTTTTGAGGGGGGAACCTGTCTGCTGGTGCACTCTGAGCTGCACCTGGCAATTTTGCATGATTGCAATGAATTTTTTTAGTATTAAAAAATGTGTATTTTGGGTACTAATAAATCGTGTAAAAAGTATGTCCTTAAAAAGTGAACCAATCCAGTCAGTCCCATTATCTGGGCGAAGCAGACCAGTGCATGGTATCTGGACAGACGTGTTTACATGTAAATAATCAGCTGAGCTCATCCTTGTGTTTCAGGGGAAACGACTAAAGGGATGTTTTTCAGGTCAGTGCTGACCATCTTCCCTTGTAGCATGTGTGTTTGTGTGAGTGTGTGTGTGTGTGTGTGTGTGTGTGTGTGTGTGTGTGTGAGTGTGTGAACGTACCAAGAGAAAAACTTTGCTGTCTGGTTTGACTTTATGCTTCTCCATGTATTTGATTAGGCTGCTGTTTGCGTACCTGTCAGATCAGAAAACACAACAGTCCCCTTAATAGGCAGTTGGCCTGTGTTTCATATTTAGTTTAGTGGTCTGTGATACCGATCAGGATCAGGACCAGATCACCACAGCTTCCACTCACGTTGTCCTCCTGAAGTCTTTCTGCAGTGTTGGGTACTCTGGCATCTTCCTAATATCTTCCCAGTCCTTATCTGTGCAACACAGAAACAAGCTCACGGTTACAGGATACAGCATGCAGGTTGAAGAAGAGCATGTAGAGAGAATCACTATTACTACCATTACTGTCACATCAGCTCAGACTGTGAGCGGCCCGAGAGGCTGACCGCATCCATGTAGAGGCCACAAAGTCTTCACCGAGGCTTTGTTTGACTTTTATTAGTATCACCACTACTACTTACTCCGTCATTATGAAATAAGAGTGAAATAGTGTTAACGCTCCAAAAACACAGCAATGTGCCACCAAAGGCAGGGAGGAACATGGCCGCTGGGAAGTAAATACATGGAAACGGATGTAAATAATGTGCATGGTTTCAGTGTGTTTACAAAAGTGCTTTGCAAGTACGTAAATCAACTCAACTTATTTGTTGGACCTCCAGGATACACACTTCAGTAAACACACTCTATGTAAACCTGTGTGTGTTTTCTGGGAAACTCCGTGGGGAACTTTAAAGTAAATGCTCAGAGTTGTGAAACTTGTGCTGTAATCCTCCAAATATTTATTCAGCACTTGTAGGATGTAAAGTGTTTGGTTGGCAAATGTCCCCCACTGTGTCATCAGTCACTTTGCTGTGATTACTGGATGGCATCAAAAACTACAAAAAATGAATCAGGGGCCAACTGTAGTCTGTCAGTGAGCCTGCTCGCTTGTCCTAATCACAGTGTGAGCAGCAGGCCGCCGTGTTGTCTGTGTGTAGCTGTGCTTGTGTGTGCTGCGTGCAGACCTGCGGGGAACCCCATGACGCTGAAAATCCTGTCCAGCTGGTCGTGGTGAAACGGGTTACTGGTCTTGATGTCTTCCTGACGACAGTGGAAGATGGGCTCGGACGTTAGCAGCTCAGCGAAGATGCAGCCAATTGCCCAAATATCTGGTGCATGCATGTATATACCCACACACACACACACACACACACACACACACACACACACAGGCGCCACTTAGTCTGAGTGTTCTTGAGGTGCATTAGCTGCACTGCATAGTCTTCCTGGGATAATTCACAGCCAGTTTTTCAAGTCTGTTGGAAGATGGATTTTACATGAAAGCTTTTCACCGTGTTATCAGCTGTGTGCACGAGGGACAGAACCAGTTTGGACCCAAATGACTGCTGATCTTAAATGCTTCATCCTACTCTACAGCAACAAGTGAACACTTATTCTCTTGATGTCCTGCCCTGGTTTCTGCTCGAGAGCAAAGTGAGAGCACTCTGGGATTGAGGTGTTTGTGAAGCTTGGAAGGTGGCATCGATTCTCTCGTCTTACTCAGGAAAAGCAAATGATGTTAAATTCCTTTGAACAGCGGGGCAGTTTTAGTTTGGAACCGTGTCTCTGTTTCGGTCGCATCTCACACACATTTCAAGGTGATCACACACACAGTGGACACCTAACACACTAAGTCACACCGTGATTAGACAACAGAGCTGTGGTGTTCCAGGAATGACAAATATAGATATGAAGACACACCCGCTTCATACTGCTGATGAGACCATACATCACATGAGCACTCAGACCTGTCAGCCAGCAATGTGCACGGGTTAGGGGGGGGGGCACTAAAAGGTTGATGATGCTGCTAAAGTGACATACTGTGTATATTGTTATATTCTTTTTATTATATCTATTCTTATTTTATTTTGTAACTATTTTCTTGCACCAAATTGGAGCAGCGCTCCTACTGACAGTAAAAGGCTATTCTACTCTGTTCTGTTCTACTCTTTTACTCCTGGACAAACCTGTTTCAGTCAAGCAAACGAGGGAACAAAGTCCCGAGTTGGTACTGAGAGTTGTGCATTGTGGCTATTTTCGTACATGTGACCCCTGACTCACCAATAGCTTTGGTGTAGTGCCGGGCCCCCAGCAGCAGCTCCGGGGCCCTGTACCAAAACGTCACCACCACAGGGTCGAGGTCTGCCAGCGGCTTGAGGGGGGAGTTGAAGAGTCTGGCGAAACCCATGTCAGCTGAGGTTGGGAGGTGTGTGGAGAAGACAATAATGTTAGCAAACAACAACATTATCAGAGTGAGAGATATGAATGGAGCCCCCGGTCCAAGGCTCCTGTCAGGGCCAAAGGCTCTCTTGTCTCAGATAGCACCTCAGGCACGCTAAGAGTGTAGAGCCCGATAGTGTCATTAGTTTCCAGGCCTGAATAATTTAACAAAGTACAAACGGCATGGCTACAGCTGTCCTGTTTTAAACCAGCAGAGAGGAGCACCACGAGGTCCCTCTGTTTGACTGATATACCCCTCAAAACACTTCAGAAAGACAAGTGAAGAATAACATTCATCACATCACATCACTCACTCATTTAATGGAAGTAAGAGGAATCAATCAGACTAAAGGACAAAAAATATCAGCAAATCTTATTCTATCTAATTTCACTCAGTGTTATTCTGCAAAACACATCATGGTTCGTTGTATCGGAGTGAAATCATCTCCAGAAATAATGAACATGTCAATTCAAAACTCTCACTATCTTCTGTATTACATCGATTTTTTTTCCCTTAACAGTGTCCTCTGACTGACTATAACCATCTGAGTGGCCTTCAGTGTGACTCAGAACACTCAGTTTAGCGAGCACCCGCGGGTGCTGAAACTCGTTTTGCTCTGGGCGTCGCCTCTCAGGTTACAACGAGTGCATGCTGCATTACCTTTGTTGCAAATAGCAAACTTTTTCTCTTTACTTGTAGTGCATACTTCAGCCCTTATTTCAGTCACAAATCTTCAGCTGTGCCGAGGATTGTGGGTCAGAACAGCCAGAAAAGCACGCTGGCTTGCATACTGCAGAATGTGATCAGATGCAGTGGGACATCCTGGTATTTTTTGGGACAAACTAAATCTTTTTCTGGCAAATGAAACAGCATGGAAGTCTGGGTATTGGAACACATCCAGCCCCTCTTCATGTTTGACACAAAGAAGAATGTTAAGTGGATTTTTATTATAGTACTCATAAAAGCCATTAGATATGACATACCAGTAAAAGACAGCGATAAGAATGTATGTTTGTGAGTGGAAGTATGTGTCTTTTATCTTTAACATTTCACACGAGCAGTTTGACAAACACAGGCCTGGGGTTTTGGGAAATGTGCATTCCTCTGCTGAGCAGCAGCTCAAAACTTCAGCACGAGAACTCTTACAGAGGTAAGAGTGAGTCATTCAGAGAAAGCTCGACTTCAAATTTGCTTTCACATCAAGTTTCCTTTGTGTGAATGAGCATCCACGTTCATCTACATTGAAAACAACGAAACCAGCATCCCAGTTTCTTAGAGCACAGAAGACCTGCAGTAATCACAGAGCCTTGTTCTGCTGCTGTGAGCTTTCTCTAGATGGAGCAGCCCAGTGCAGTAAAAGTGGGAAATACTTACCAGCACCAGTTGTGGAAGAACAATAACTTGTACAACAATATTAAAGCACTAGAACAGTATTGTTACTGTGAGCACAGGATTTAAAAATAGACTCCAGTATTGAAGAATTACCCTTCAACAGTCCCCCGGGCAGCTGGCTTATGTAACAGCTCTGATCTGAGTTCCCTGTCGACCTCTCAGAGAGAAGGTTAAACACTGCAGCTACCGGACGCTCACACAGGTCAACAGCCTCATTGATCCACTGTGGTGATGATATCCTGCCTCAACCGTGTATCTAAGAAATCTGCATCAGTGATGCTGTTTTCATCTGCATCTTCTAGTCCACCTCACCGATTTTAACTCTTCCTCGCTCAGGACCTTCCCCCATCACCAGGATGTTAGCTGGTTTCTAGAGGAGACAGAGACAGAGCAGCATTAGATACTGTGAGTAATACAAACCATGTAGTGCTCCCACTCTTTTACATGTGTTACTGTGCGTGTCACCTCTACTGTTACAGTTAAAGAGTATGAAAAATATACACCCAATTTTATCAGTGATTCTCTTTTCCAAAATAACAAGCAGCAGTTGTTGAGCATGTGTGTGTTCAGTGGCCTGCACTGGCTGCCCTGTTGGCTATTGAACCACACGATCACATCAGCATGTCAGGCCGCCATTTTGTGAGAGTGCACTTAAAACTCCTGTGGAATCCTGTGGCAGGAATGGGCGTCAAGCACATTCCACTGGTTGAGGTCTGGTTTTGGGCGAGGAGCCTGTAACAAGCGAAAGTGAACCTACTGACTGATGAAATCCCAAATTGTAATCAAAAAGTTCTAAAGATGCATCATTATTATTACTTTTTTAGTTATTTGGTAACTTGGGGAGCACACAATAAGCTGAAAACACACCACTGACATGTTATCACCCCATGAAGTTTTTTACACGTCAAGCAGACAAGAGTCTTGTTTCTGGTCGCCTGACAAATGAAGTAAAAGCTTCACTGTCAAATTCAAAATCCTCTTCAGTTCCATCTGCTGTGCGGCGCTGGGCACCTAGTATACATTACAATGGGGTCTTCAGGCCTTTTCCCTGAAAACTGCTGCTGCTGGTATCAGTGTTGATGAGAGCAGAGAGAACAAACTAAAGCAGTGGCGCTGAGGACCTAAAACAACGAACGTCATGACACTAAATCTTCCCCAGAGCTGAGGGGAAGATCATTTTTTGTGTGTTTGTGTCATCAACAGCCTCCTCTTTGACATCACACGTCATCCACGTTAATATAAAGACTGTCATTAAGCTTTAAAGCTGGATTTGTTCATGTTTAGACTATTTGGAAGCAGTGTAACATGAAGCAAACACAATGTTGACACACAAAACACCTCGCTGAACAAACATTTGCCTTTATGCTCTTCCCACAGACCATCAAAGTTAATGCAATATTGACTGTTGTTTTAGCTCTGGTTTGCTCTCCACCAACTCCTGCGGCTGCTAAAATGCTTTGCTATGCTCACTAGCTATTAGCTAACCTTGTCAACAGGCAGGCAGCATGTAATTTGAATGCAAACAGCTGCCTGCTGGAAATTAGGTTGACGAGAGCAGGGGCAGTGGGCCGTAAAATACCGAGCTGAAAGAGGATAAAACGCTGCGAACAGAGGTATGGGCTAGCCACAAAGTGTAAAATCTTTCACATTACACATGGTTGGAATTTGATCCACTGTCACAATAGAAATATTGATCAATGCAGCTTCAGCACAGCAGGGAATGGGAGGCTTTCACCACAGGGGGGGTCACAGAGGGGGCAACATGGACGCAACATGGGCTGATGACTCTGTAACTTACTGCCATTAATCAGCACTTACACTTACTCTAATTACAGGCTAGAAGTACAGTGTTGTTATTCACTAAATTACCCAGAAACAAGCTTCATGTTTTTTTAAGTCTACAGTTGCTTTCTCGTGCTGATACATTATCTGCTTGCTGTCAAACAGTCTGCAAATTCTCCCTGGGTATCTGTGCGAACGGGAACCCTCCAGCTCGGCGGACCCAGATCTGCCTGGCAAACAGTCTTGTTGCTATAGAAACAGCACTAATAATGAGGTCTATTATTCACGCCCACAACATGACACGCTGCTATCTGCAAACACAAAGACAAACATCTCTTAAAAGGCCAGAGGAGGGCAGGCTTACCAGATCCTCTTACATATTCTAAACAGGTCTAGCTGAATTAATATGTCTGGCGTGAACATTTCCATTTTCTTATTGCCTCTTGAATCAGCGAGTGTCAGGGCATCATCAAAATGCAAAATGAGCAGCTGAGGAAAAAAAAAAAAGAGAGATCAAAACAAAAGAGACCAAGTGAAACTACAGCTGGCGTTAAGCATGGTCAAAGACTGTGCTGAAATACACATATCAACTGGTGTTATTCTGAAATATGCAGAAAATTGTGTTTCACACCCCAAAATTTAGACTTCCTCTTGAATCCATCCAGTGAAATCAATCAGCTACACTTGTTAGTTTTGTAAATGGATCGGTGGCCGAGGGAGAACACAAAGCCTTCATCCCACCTTTGATCATTGAAGATAGAAATGTGAAATGTAAAATATATCTTTTTAAAAATCCAAAGTGTACTGATGCATAACCAGTCAGCTAAAGTCCATGCATGTTTAGAGGTTAAAGGCTGACATGAGGAATAATCTACAGCCTCTGCAGCAGCATCAGCCTCTGTCCATCTGCTCTGCTGCAGTCTGGCTCCACTACTGTACAGCTACAGTACAGTACAAACAGTATGGGCTGGTCTAGATTTACTGCAACAACTGATCACCTTCAGTAATTCACCCTACCCCCCAGCAGAGACTGTTGGTACAGTCCGCTGAGATGCCTTTTGCTTTGGCCGGCAGAACTGCTAAGTCAGCATCTTGACTCAGCTAGCCATGCAGGACAGTGGGCTTGGCGCTAGCTAGAGGCTGTTATATAACCCTTGTGGGGGCATGGGGGCGTAGGGGATCGGGAGAAAGGATTGGAGGAGTAGCAGGACAAGTGGGGGATGGGAGCTATGCAGTGGTGCAATGCAAAGTACATGGCTGATACCTATGGTGCAGAGACAGATGCAGAGCATGCTACACACCAGCGCAGGCACACAGTTATATAAGAGCAGGAGCGCTGGAGCCATGAGAGATGAGCTGGTAGGAGGGCCTCAGACTGCAGCACATCACATCTGTCCTGATGCTCCTGCTCTCACATGTATAAACAACATAACTCAAGGCAAGACTCAACGCTTTCACACTAACTGAAAGCAATAAGAGGCCTTGGGGCTTTTTCCTTGTAGCAGCAACAAGCTCACTATGAACAACATTTTCATTTGTTATTACTCACACCCACAGAGGGAGCTGACAAAGAGCCAGGCACCTGTACAAAGATGATAGTCTGATCAACAACAAGAAGCAAAAACCGACCAGTCGTACAAGGGAGGATTTAGGGAGCTCTCTGGCCACAATGGCAGGAAGCCCTGGCAATGAGCAGCAAAATAAGTCACTGCAATACATCAGTGCACAGTCACAGTTTGACAATGGAGAATTCCATCTGGCTGCAATGAAAATGGTTATAAATGGCCGGAAGAGTTGGTGCACAGATAAGAGCGGTGTGACCTTCAGGGAGCAAAACAAGCATGCAGCTCCTGTGAGAGAATTTATGTTGTTGTTAAGGAGAACCAAAGCCCCTCCCTCTCTTCTTCTTACTGTGATACTTCATCATTAAAACTGTTTTAGACTCAATATGCATTTTCAACATTTACCATTTCCATATATATATAAAGTATATGTATACATACATATACAGTTTACTTCAGACTTTGATAGTCGATATTACTTGATGATTTAAGGCACATTTCCAGAAGTGACAAAATTCCAGCTTCTCACATGTAAATGTTTCCTGGTCCTCTCATAGTATGCTCTACTTGGACAAAACAAGCTGATTAAATCAAAGTTAACTTGGGCTTGTTAAAGATTCACATCCACATCCACATACAGGTGATGAGATGAGCCATGCACTGTTACAGCTGGTTGAGCCTAAAGGTGACATAACAGACGAGACTGAACTCTGTGCTGAAGCCAGAAGTTAAAAAACAACTTCGCCATCAGTGCAACCAACGTAAAACATTAGTGTGGAGGCCTGTACAAGTCAGCGAGGAGTTTGAGATTAACTTGTGCAACAGGACTACAAAGTGTCCTGACATCAGATGCTGGGAATGACGTGCTTCATTCACCATCTCAGACTGACTGATTCCCTGAAAGCAGAGAGTCAGCACATTTCTAATCAATGCATAGCATTTCAACTCAACAGCAGGCCGCCTTGGTCCCAGCTCAGAGTTCACTGACTGACAAACTGTTGTGGGCAAAGAGATGGACCATTTATTGAGGATTGTTCCAAATCACCAGAGAGAGAGACAGGGTGTGAAGGACTGAGCGCGCTCCCTGATCCCTGCAGCTTTACATGATGTAATGTCCAGCTGCCACATGGCCATCGAGGACTGCTGGGGATTACATAAGAGCAGAGGGCCAGATTTCAAATAAGACAGATCCCTGACCCGGACTTATCCACTGAGAAGTGTACTCAGAGACATCGACCAACAGCTTAGCTACTTTACAGTCAGACTGTATAATCTCACTCGTCTCATGGACATCATCTTCCCTCTGGATCATCTGACATCGAAGCAGCGACGGTTGTAATCAAATTAAACGTTTGCCACATAATGTGTTTGGTCAATTATCATGTTTCCTCCACAAATGTTCCTCTCTATAGGGGCTGACAGATGCAGGAGAGTGAGGCAGCCATACTTACAGATGGACTGTAGGAGGCTGCAGAATATTGACGGAGAGAAAGCACTCTGGGTTTTTTTATGTCATGTTTGATGGATCTGATGTTTTCTAAGAAACTGCATGGTGTCACATTGATTCAGCTCTGATCCAGGCCGCACTGATATGAGACACAACGTCAGATCGGGGAGTACTGCTGTGCATGAAAAAAAGGTCCAGTCCAGTGGGACTCAGACAGCTCCTCAATCAATGTTAGGGCATGCCACTGCCGATACGATCTTCAGTGTAACACAAGAGGGCAGACTCTTTTGTAATGTAGTA
Organism: Pempheris klunzingeri; assembly: GCF_042242105.1. Taxonomy (NCBI): domain Eukaryota; kingdom Metazoa; phylum Chordata; class Actinopteri; order Acropomatiformes; family Pempheridae; genus Pempheris; species Pempheris klunzingeri. The sequence goes on along the minus strand of NC_092029.1, from coordinate 21,286,382 downwards.
AATGAAACACGAAAAGAACTAAAAGGCATCATATTCCTTAACATTACATGTTTGTTCAGTGTATCAAGCAAATGGTGGAAAACATGTTCCGGTTTTCTGTTTAAGTGAAAGCAGAAATACAACAATGCAAAACTACCCTGTTACAAGTATAAGTCCTGCATTCTGTCCTGTACCATTTTCATGTGGCAGTTCGTGGAGGTGAAGCTACTACCTACATCTTTCTTTATTCATCTGTAAGCATCGTGCTCTATGAATTGATTATGTTTTGTGAGTAAAATCGAAAATCTGGAAACTATAGCTGCCTGACAAGTGTAGTAGAGTAAAAAGTAGGCAACAACATTTCCCTCTGAAATGGAGTGGGGTAGAAGTTTGAAGCACCATTAAATGGAAATACTAATGTAAAGTACAAGTATCTCAAAACTGCACTAGAGTACAGTTCTTGCCAACCAAGACCGTGGATGTAAAAGTTAATGCAACACTTGATTTAGTTGCAAACTGGAGGCATTTTATCTGTGAACAAGCAGAGATTTTGACTGAATTCCTGCCATTCTGCTATCCTAACAGAGACTGCAAGGCGCACAATGAGAAGCCCTGTGTTCTGGCTCCAGCCTGACTCCCAGCTACAGAGAATAAAATCTCCTTCTAACCAAAGCACTGTGGGAAAACCGAGGTGGGGAGAATCTCACAGGAACCACCAGAGTGTTGTAGCCAGGTTAAAGGGTAGGCGAGAGTCAGACAGCGTTCAGGACGTTCTGCTCCTCAGGCGTTACACACAATCAGAATCATAATAACACATCACACAGAGACATAACACCGACGCTGAAATAACTGTTATCTGCTGGAGCGTCTTAGTGTGACAAGAGGTGCACCTTTCCCCAATAATACCTCTTCTTTAGACACAGTATGTTACCATTCTGGTTCAGTCTCTGTTTAGAGAAAGTGGGCTAATTATTCATTTCTTTAGCTCATCACGTTTTTATATAAAGCTAACGTTAGTGTTAGTAGCAGTTAGGTAAAAACCTGCCTAAACCTAGCCTAAAGTATCATTAACATTATCTTTTTTCACGCTGGCAGCACAGTGGTGCAGTGGTTAGCACTGTTGCCTCACTGCGAGAAGTCTGCATGTTCTCCCTGTCTCCCCCCGTCTAAAGACATGCAGGTTAGGTTAACGGGTGTCAGCCCTGTGAATGAGTGGCGAACAGTCCAGGGTGTACTCCGCCTTTCACCCAATGTCAGCTGGGATTGGCTCCAGCCCCCCCTGCGACCCTTAAGCATAAGCAGTACAGACAATGGATGGATGGATGGATTTTTTATGCTTTATGAATAGATAACCATTCAAAACTAAAATCTTTCCTAAAAAGGAAAGAATATGTGAATGTCTTTGCACTGAATTAGCAAACTAACTGACCTCTGCTAAAGCCAGCGGACAATCTGGGAAATGGCTAAACCACAGAGTAGAAAAACATGGCTGCAGGCTCTATACTGTCACAGTATTTAATCTGACTGTTGGTTTCTGAGGGGAGGTCTTTAATTTGCACGATTAGACATATTGCATACTCAATTAACAACTGACACTCAGACTTCATGTAGAAAAATCTTGCCTTGCAGCTTTAATATAAATTGAATTTAGAAAGAAATGTACATCTTTACACACATCTAGACAATTCTACCTTATAAGACAGCACTTTTTTTATCCGTCATTTCTATCTCAGAGGCTCCACTTAGCTCCACTTGCCTGGACACTGCACATGAAGACAAGAAACCTCCTACTTCTCCTGGGTAACGGTTTCTGTGACGTTAACGTGGTTGCTTTTGGAAACGGCTCAGAGACATAATGTGTGCTGGAGCTGGTGTGTGTCTGTAAAGGGAAACTGGAGCACTGGAGCTAATATAGCTGCTCACCAGATCCCTGTGGAGTACCCAGTTGGCATGGAGGTAATGGATCCCATCCAGAATCTGATACAGGAGAGACTTCACCATCCCTCGGGGCAGCTGCATGGGCTTCTTGTTGGCCTTAGAGGCACGGTGGAACTTGATGATGTGCTGAGAGGCAGAGAAAGGTTTCACCTCAGTTGTGTTTGTCATCTCAGCTCTGACAGTGTAGCTACACCATTCACAAGTAAGCTGCTTCTCCACATTTTCTCCACAACAAGTGCTGTCATTTTTGTATATTATAATCTCATTATGTAACCCTATTGGCAACTAGAGGTACTGAGGAGGTTTTTGGAGTTTACAGCATAACAGGGTGGGAAACCAACACCAGCAGGCAGATGAATGTGTGTAATTTACCCGACACTTTGGCAGGTGGCCAGGTAGAAGAGAATAGCATTTCCAATTCCCAGCTGGCTACTGGTCTGTTTGGTAAAATTGTCAAATTTAAGATTGACAGATTATTGGCAGATATTTGGGTGCTGGCTCGTGTTGTCAGGCCAACATGGTGTTGTGTAAAGAAGATATTTCAAGGAGAGACAGCATGGAAGAAGGCAATACACAATTCATTCAGGGATAAATGAGAAAGCAAAAACACATTTATCTTTGTGGATATCCTATTACATTGGAAAATAATTCATCTGAACACCAGGAAACATTTTCCGTGTTGTGCGTTCTGCCAGTTATAGTGAAAGAGGAATAGGTTTTCTGTGACAGTAAAAGTGTATTTTGAAAATATCAGGTTACATCATGTACACACGTGTAGCGATAGCACAGAGAGACTCACCCAAAGGTCATGTTCAGCATAGTCAAAGAGGAGCCAAACTTTTCTGTCACTGTGGGACAGGAACACTTTCTGCAGCGCGATCACATTTGGGTGTTTCAGTTCTCGTAGCAGCTGGAAGACACAACAGAAAGGTGTGAAGAATATGGTAAGAGGTCATTTTGAAACAAGACAAGACGTGATCACATTGTAATTTAATACCAGTTTGGTGTTTCAGCACAGCAAACATGTTTTCTTGAAATCTGTGCGCATGTGATACTGATGTAATAACAACCCAGACTGCCAGGAGCACAAAGTAAACAGATGAACATTTTTTACTGTTTTATCATTCTGAAGAGTGGTAAGAAGGGACAAAGTGCAAATTCCTCCAGTGTGGTGATGCATAAATAAGCATCAATTGTAGTAATGTCAAATTAACGGGCAAATGTACCCTGAGGATTTCTAATACAACAACATTTCTTTACATGATGTGCAAAAAATAATAAGAAAAAAATAGAGGAACAAAATGAGGAAAAATAAAATGGCACACGAGCATAAAGGGTGTCTTCAAGCACAGACTCACGTATGCTGATTAATCAAGTACATTCTTTTGAAAATAAGCCTGTGTAGCAGCCAAAACACAACAAGGAATAATGAGAGGAGTAATGAAATAGGCCTGTGTGCCATTTGGAAGGCTCTTATGCAACACCCCGTACAGTATTGAGAATGAACATGAATTTAGAGCATGGATACACACAGCAAGTCAAAAACAGAGAGAAAATGAGACATCCTGACAACTGATCAATGTCCAATCTAATATGCCATTATTACCGTCATTTAAGAAAGTAATGTTAATATTGTATGTAATGTTTGTTAGCATATGCCCTCTATGTGAAAAATATTCATTTTAGAAGAGAGATCAGGTAAAAGACAACCAAGTTTCTCAGAAATAATTTTGAATTCTGGTGGGCAGCTGTGGCTCAGTGATGGGGCTAATTGGAACTTTGAAGATCCATGATTCCTCCATTCCTCCATTCCACGATAGTACATGTCAAAGTATCCTTGAACCCCGAAACTGTGAGTGTGTATATGTGTGTGATGTGTGTGTGAATGATTGGCACCTTGCACAGTAGCCCCTGCTTTCAGTGATTTTTGTGAGTATTACAGCGCTTTGGTTGAAAAGACTAGAAACACACCATACAGAGACCATTTCCCATTCAACACAGTGTGGATATGAGTCAGTAGCCATGTGCATCCATCCATCCATCCATTATCTTCCGCTTATCCAGGGTTGGGTCACAGTGGCAACAGGTCAAGCAGGGCACTCCAGATGTCCTCCTCCCAAGCAACACTTTCCAGCTCCTCCTAAGGGACCCCGAGGTGTTTCCAGGCCAGATGAGATATATAATCCCTCCAGCGAGTTCTGGGTCTGCCCCTCCCAGTGCCACGTGCCTGGTAAACCTCCAAAGGGAGGCACCAGGAGGCATCCTGCCCAGATGCCCAAACCACCTCAACCGGCTCCTTGGCTCTACTCCGAGCCCCTCCCGGATGTCCGAGCTCCTTACCCTATCTCTAAGGCTGAGCCCAGACACCCTACGGAGGAAACTCATTTTGGCCACTTGTATCAGCGATCTCGCTCTTTTAGTCATTACCCAGAGCTCATGACCATAGGTGACGGTTGGAATGTATACATATTACTGCTGACACACCAATCTGCAGCAACTTGCTTCTCGGACTAAGAGGTGCTGACTCTCATCCCAACCACTTCACACTCAGCCGCAAACCGCATGCTGAAGGTCATGGTCTGAGGAAGCCAACAGAACCACATCGTCTGCAAAAAGCAGAGATGCAATTCTGAGGTCTCCAAACCCTCTCCTCACTTCAGCTGCGCCTTCAGATCTTGTCCATGAATATCACAAACAGGATCGATGACAAGTGACAGCCTTGGCGGAGTCCAACACTCACTGAGAACGTGCTTGACTTTGTGCCAAGAATACGGACACAGCTCTCACTTTGGTTATACAAGGACCGGATGGCTCATAGCAATGAACCGCAGTACCCCACAAGATTTGCTGAGGGACACGGTTATAGGCCTTCTAAGTAAGTCCATAAAGCAGATGTAGACTGGATGGGCGAGCTCCATGATCCCTCTAACAGCCCTGCAAGGGTAAAGAGCTGGTCCACTGTTCCACTACCAGGCATCAGAATCTGCATTGTTCCTCTTGAATCTGAGGTTCGACAATCGGGTGGCCTCTTTTCCAGCAACCTGGAGTAGCAGTGTGATACCCCGATAATTGGAGCACACCCTTTGGTAACCTTTTCTGAAAGTGGGGACCGTTTAAAAACTACAGTTCCCATGATGCTTTGAGGCTGCAAACAAGAGGTATAACGTTCAGTGTGTTCCGCTGTAGGCTGCTCAGTCCATTTTTCTTTAGCTTATATTTGTTTTCATGTGCCAAATTAACTTAATTGCAGTTCCTGTTTGCAGTGTACCCATGGATGTACAGACTACTATCTCTGGATTAAGGAAAAAACGTGATGATTACAAGTTACAAGTTACGAGGACTGTGTCTTTTTATATGATTTCTTAGTGGGTTTATGGATGTTCATTTGCACTGGACATCAGATATTGTGATATACCCTAAAAGTGTGAGTCCCCCTGAATCCGAAAAAAATATGTGTATTATGTCTGTAGGTTCAGATTCAACAGAGTTATGATTCTGAAAAGGAGAGCAAGCTTTTATGCAAATTGCAACAATCAGGCATTTAGGTTTTTAAAACACCTTAATAACCTTTGTGTGCTGTGTGTCACAGCCACTGCTGCAGCTGCAACTGCTAACCATTTTGATAAGCCAGCTAAATCAGTGGGCCAAATTGCAATAACTAACTTCCTTCTATGGACCTGTGCCTTTGTAAAGTAATATCTTTATATGTATCACTATTTAGGATCAATTAACACTATAAGAAAAGAGCATACACTATGATTCTAATGGGAACAGCAAACTATCCATTGTCACAGAAAGGCAGCAATGAGGTGTCCCAATTTAAAATGAGTTTAATCTATTGTTCCAGCTTCAATGGAACAGTGTGGAAATTTCTGTTTTTATTTATCAGTGAGCCCCTGGCTGTAAAAGCAGCTGAAGGGCTAATGGAAGTTAGCAGCGAGAGAGCTGCATAATGGAGGACTTTCATCCTGGCTAATGCTACACACTGTGCTGCATCATTCAAGCAGTATCTGGTGCATTGGCTTCACCCACTCCCAACTGCAGTGTGCCATTTGCTGACCCATCACAGAGTATCCACAATCAATCATGCCCTTTAGACAGACATCCATGTCTGCAGGGTGTTTCATGAGGGAGGGAGACAGAACTGAAACAATCTACAGTGACTCCCACCCACTGAATGAATTATTCAATTGTACAGGCTGTCGTGACTCCTACTGTACTTCACCTACAGTAAGATATAGAGAAAGACAGAGCAGATGCTCTCATACTGGGCTTGTGTGTCCCTCTAGTACAGGGCTGGGCAATTCATTTCAACATGGGGCCACATGAAAAATCTGAACTGTGTTAGAGGGCCGAACCAACGATAACTTGAACTTAATTCTGCTCAGTATTAATTTTCTCCCATTGTAAAAGGCAGTCAGTTATATATTTTGATTAGCTGCTACTGGTAATCAGAAGTATAAGAACATTCTGTAAATATTTATGTAAATTCATGAATTGTGGAGTAGGTCGAAGAGGAAAACAATCCTATAAAAGTAATAAACAGTTTAAAACAAAAACAATCATTACATCACTGTTTCATTCTATTTGTAACTTGTTAATCTTCACAAATACTGAAAAGGTGTTTTGCAGTATGTTAAAGAGAAGCAACTGATCAACTTCATACAAATAACAATAAGCGCTTTTGATGTTTTCAGTTCAGTTTACTTGTTCAATGAGAACAATCCAGTCTGTCTTGGGCTTCAACAAGTGCATTGAACTTGACTGAATGTCTGAATGTTTGTCCCATTTTCCCAACTTGTCCAAACTCCATTTACCTCCGTTAAGGAATCACTCCCTGTTGTTGTCTCTTTCATTTCGCCGTGCAGACAGACGCAGCTACGTGCGTCCTTACGTAAATAATAATAATGCCAGGCTTTTCAAAATAAAAGCAACACAGTTGTATTGCATGCACAGCATAAATACTTGTTCACAGGGATGCCCAAAGGGCCGTATGTGGCCCGCGGGCCGTAAAATGCCCAGGTCTGCTCTATGGGAAATTCCACTGGTAAGCTAACAGGCTAGCGGCCAAGAAAGCAGGTCGACCAAAGTGGGAACAAGCACTTAAATTGTCCTTGTAAATCTAACAGAAGTGAATGTCCAGCAGCTGGGTAGCATATTTCTTGCCTGAAATTCCCTCGCTAACCGCTTTAGGTGGACTGCTCAGGAGAAATAAGTCAAACTTTACATGGCTTTCTGAAACATCTCTGTTCATACAACGGTAAGCGCCTTGCATTGTGGGACACAGTAGGTGAAGTAGACTGGTCCCATGCATGCTGCAGATTTTGCTTTTGTTTGCAAACTGTATAAGACAAACTACATTTTGTCCTATTCAATACAAACTGCCAGTCTAGTAGGCCATTTCCAGTACAGCCCTAGTCTTTTGTTGTGTTAAGGCTTTAGCCTCTTATGCTACTTCACAGGTGATTTTTTTTTTTGTCTTTGAAGTTTATTCTTATTCTTTTGGAGCTGTGTGTAACAAAAAGCAATTTCCCCCTGGGGATTATTAAAGGAATTCTGATTCTGATGACAGTTGGCCACCATGTTGGATTAGTGACCTCACAGATGATGTCACCAGTTGTCATACGGAAGATTGTAAATAGACCTTGAAAAGATCAAACCCACTGAATTGGAGTCGACCCGGCTCCCTTAGGTGGGATGATGCAGCGGGTGTCCCTCACCAACAGAGGCCTCGAGTTGAGTCGCCGAGTTTCTGCAGGGTGTTCCCCCCGCTGTCAGATTCAATCGGCGTGCAATATCAGGTATAGGGGAAGCCCCAGCTTGACTCGTTTCCGTAGTGCTGCCTCTGTTTGTGTGCCGCCTGCATCATTCCATCTTCATATTTACATTTCAAGTATGAATTTTTATCTGGACTCAGGGCTTGGTTTGTGGACCGCCACTTTGAGGCCTTGAGTCCCGCTGTACAGGCGTCGGCATATTGTTTTCATGGCCCTCGCCATCTTGGTTTTTAAGCATCAGAATAGACAAACTGCAGCTAGTTTGTTTAAGGAAACAGGACAGGCAGCTGAATCCACGCACAATGTGATACAGAATTTTACTACTGTACTGCTGGTAGTTTGACGCCATTCATGGCCAGATATCATCTAAGGAACAGCTGAGCAGTCAGACAATGAAAAGAGCCTGTCAATCAGACCCAGTATCATATATATACATATAAACATTACTGCACTGCAAACATATCCCACAGTATTAGAGTCTAGTACTTTGGGACATGTTTGCAGTGCAGTAATGTTTCAGTTTTATATTGGCAATATATATTTAGATTTTGACTTTTGTCTGCACTGTGTTATGACTAACATGTGATTGTATGCACTTAATTTTAAGCCCCACCTTTTTTATTTTGCATATGCATATGGTGGCTGAATCGAGTCAAAAAGGATAGCATTGAAGAAAAACAGTAACACAGATGTAGGACTGAATAACAGATACACAAATGCAAGCGGAAAACCCATAAGAACCCAAGTCTACCATAAGCAGTTTTAGCAATCAAATACCAAAGCGAACCTGCAGATCGATGGGTATTTAGGTCTTGTTCAATCCAAGTCACACCAAAAGAGTAACTAAAGCTATGTTAATACTTTGGGATCTTGAAACCAGGTCAGCAACTCACAGGGAAAGGCTCCAATTTCAGAGAATCCATTGATACAAATCCTGAGTTTCAAGGTAGAGCTGCTCTCTTACACATTCACAGACTGGCCTGTACCGGTATTGAGCACCTTATGTGTTATGTAAAGCAGCTTTGAGTATCTGTTTGAGTGCACACAGACATATGGCACACAGAAGTTCGGCAGGTATAATGTTTACTATGTTCACAAACTTAGTTAAGCGTGTTAGCATGTTGACATGCATGTTGCAGGTATTTTGGCAATAGAGTAATGTGTTATCATCCTCTGGGGACAATGAAAGTCAGTAACTATTTCACAGCAATCTAGCTAATAGTTGTGCAGATATTTGAATAACAATTAAAAATGTCATGGTTGCACTAGAGGAAAACAGGCGGATCCCTAAAGACACTGTCTGTGGACCCTGAATGTATGTACTAAATGTCATGGCAATGCATCTAATACTTGTTGGCTTATATCAGTCTGGACCAGAGTGGCAGATTGACTGACAGACCAACAGGCTGACATTGCCAACCCCATGAGGCATGAAACTGCATGGCTAATACAAACAGGTAGATCTGGGCAAATAACTAGGATTTGTGTTAAGATTTGGGTTTGGATAATTGGGGCAACAATAAAGTAACCATGGTCCCTACAAAGAAAACTAAGGTGAAAGGTTGCTTCAAACTAGTTCGTACAACATGTAATCAGACCACGTTTACAGGCAAGTGTTTCATAGGGCTGCACTCAAAGCCAGTGGAATAAAAAGCAAGATGGGATGAACTATAAAAACTTGGCAGGGCTTAAGAGAGGAAGTTCAAACCTTGCTTTCTTTCTCACCTCTGCACATCTCGCCTATAGCTGCGTAAAGTGGGAGTGATTTTCTGCAATGCGACCCGCCCCCTCCCTGATTCCCATGATGGAAAGGCAGGGAAGGAGGGGTTTTCACACTCCAACAAGCACTTTGTTTAAAGCATACGGAGATCTTTAGAGCTTGTTCCTTATGTTTTCGTCATGACACATCTGACATGAAAACAAATGGTTGAGGTATCATCCTACACAAAGGAAACACATCAGACAGGGACAAATCCCTCAAGTTAACTTGTCACTTTGGATTGTACTTGTACTTGAGCTGCAGAAAGAAACATTTGTCCAAAAGAAAATGTCCTGCTTGATCACACAGTCAAGCATAACTGCACATCTGAAACCACAAAAAAGCTTTCCTGCTGTCACACTGTGGGGATTTTACTGAGATGCCTCCAAGGACACAAGAACCCACTTTGCATTACTGGATTTGATCACTAGCCTTGTATGACCCTATTAGTTGATGCTTCATCTAAGTTGATGCTTTGTAAAAGAGGAAATACTGACTCTGCCATCCTAAACCTTTGCTGTTTTTTTTCTGGAAGCTCATCCTTAATGTGGAAAGTTAGTTTCAAAAAACTAATCTGACCACCACTACCCAGAGCCAATGCGTTCTCGTGATCTAACATAGATTAGCAGAATCAACTAAACAAACATACAGGAGATCAATTGCGATAACTGGGTCAACTCTGCAGAAAGAAAATACTATTTCTAATTTCGTTGGAGCCACAAGGCAGTTGAGGATAGCCGTATGGAAAGTGACAAAGGGAGGGACAAACTACAGAATTGTGCAGGAATTGTATGAAAGCTGTTTGATTTGGTCTTTGGGTTGGGAAATGAGGTTTGTGTTTAATCACAACCTTAATCCGTGGGCTATAATGAGGCATTGTGGTAATGAGCCCTGGGCTTAGGACTTCTACACCCCCGGCTCTATGGCACCACTTTCAACCCTGAGGGCCGTATGCTGGATGAAACTGACCCACTGAGACATCATATGATCACTGACTCCATGTTGCGCTTAATCCACTTTCACACAAACCCAGTCTCCGACATGGCATCATGAACATACTAGATTAGTATCATGGTCTCATTTCTAATGATTGCTCTTGTTTTGATCCAAATATATCACTGCTATGACATAAAATTATACCAACTTAAAAATTAGCTGACATACAGTTTCATAAAAGTGGTCTCTTTTTTAAAATCTACATTTACATTGGACACATTCTGTTATTGCCATTAACTAGTGCCGAAACTAAGGATTTTTTCACCAGTGATTATTTTGCCTTTTATTTGCTTGATTAATAGCTTTGTCAATAAAATCTCTTGTTTTGTCCAACTGTCTAAAATGGCAATTTTATTTATATAGCACCATTCATTAAAAGGTAAATTAAAGATGCTTTGTATAAAGGCAAAAAATGTGAACATTTTAGCAGAAACATGAGTAACATGTGCGAGTAGACTACAGAAACACAAAACAAGAATCCTGCACACACACATTCATTACTATCAACAAAGTGCAACCATACAAGCACACACACACACACACACACAGTAATCAGCCATAAGCCTGTGGGAACAGGGAAGTTTTTACTTAATGAGGGTGACATGTGACTCTGAATGAGCTGGAGGCTTCTAAATGATTGTTTGGATAATTCTACAAATAGAGTATTAGACTAGTCTAACCTGCTTGAGATGAAAGCGTGAACCAGGCTCTGAGAGTCAGATAAGAGTTTTGCTATCTTTTCAAAGTGATAAATGCTGTTCTGGTGAGATTGGTGATGTGATTTTCAAAACTGAAATCAGTATCCAGAATAATTCCAAGGTTTCTGACTTGCTCACTGTATTTCAGAGGTAGCGATGCCAAGTGTGAGTAGGTTTTCTGTCTTTCTTTCAGGACTAACTACAAGTATGTCAGTGTTGTATGTATTCAGTTGTAGAAAGTTTCTGGACATCCAGTAATTAATAGCATTTATATGGTTTACTAATTTGTTAACAGGACTGAGTTCAGAGGAAAGTGAAACGTACAGCTGTGTGTCATCGGCATATGAATGGAAGATATATTGTTTCTTTATGACAAATGCATCACATTTGGTTGTGGAGAGAAATTCATTATGGGTTGATTTAGGGAGGTTTGTCAATTTGTCAATTGAGAAGAGAATTGCAGAATTATTCCGATTATTAATGATGATTGAGAAATGTAGGTCTGTCGTGTTTTTGTTGTAACAGTAAAGTGCACTTCTATAGATATCAAAATCAACTTGGAAATGATTTTTCTCCGTTCAGCTCTCCTGCAGTTTCATTTTGCCGTCCTTACTCTTTCACTTTTTCACAAACTAATCATCAACCATTATCTTAATAATAGATCTACTACACATTCTTCACCACAGCCACCTCCTGCCAAGTGAAATGCTTAATGTCCTTCCCGACCACACAGCTCAGCCAAAAAAAACATTTTGGAAAAGGCAAGAATCGGCCATCACAGCATGACAAATTGTTGTGACCAGAGACGTGTTTTCTATGAGCAACCCAAGAATCTCAGCAATGTGCCAGTAAAGGGAGGGAAGAATAAGACTGTTAGCAAGTAAACTAGCATAAAAAGAATGCAGGCTAACAAGCAATGGCAGTTATGTAAATATTTGAGGAAATAAATGCACTGAAAAGGTTCATTAGGCCTCAAGAATACAAACAATGCTATTTGGCATCTGTAGTGTCTTCAAGTAAATGTTTACTTACATGAAAACACCACAGGGGTACCTTTAAGGCATGACCATGTAACTTTTAATGAGCACCAGCAACAGCAGCCTCTGCTCTGCCTATGGCCATTACAGGACGCTAGCACATTTAATTCTGTTGATATCTGAGCGACGACGGGTACTGCATTATTCTAACGACAGCAAAAATATTCAAAGGGCACCAGACCGCGACAAAAGACCAGACAGGAGAGCAACTGAAAACATCTGCACCCCCAGCAGTTAGATGCCAGACCCACAGTTGGTGGTGTGTGACATAGTGCTTTTTAAATCGTTCCGGATAGTATGTTAGCATACCATCCAAATGATTTTGAAGCTGTTCTTTTAAGGTAAAACTGTTGCATAGTGTAGCTTCAAGTGATGCAGCCTGCAGCCCAATGGTCCCACAGAGAAAGTTGAAAAATGGTCATTATGATACCACCTCACAATAAATCCATTTTTAAAGGACTTACAATGTTAATTTTGAATGTTTGCAAGCTACTGGTATAATAACATAAAACAATAAAACCAAGTCCTGGGAAACGTTACTGTAGGCCATAATCACACATCTGTAATCCAGCCTTTGCCACAGAAAGTCGGGCGCCCTGTGGGAAACTTTTCCATGTGCAGAAAGCCTTGTGACTTGCTTTTATGCACTATTAGGCAAAGGCCATTTAGGCCATTCTTCAACATGTGCAGGGATGGAAGGCACACCGCTTCATGTCATCATCATAGTGAACTGTTTACTGCTGCGAAAAGATGCTGACCACCAATAAAAGAGACATTCTGAATTAAAAGGGGGCTCAAGAACACCATACAGCATAGAATGTTTTAATTGGTAGTTAAATGAGAGAGAAGTGGAATATGAACATGGCAGGACTAAAAGAACAGGCTGTTTGTCTCCCATCTGACTAAAATAGGTCATGTTGTTGTAAAGGCCTTGGAGAGAAGCACTCACTGGACCGGCTCCAAACATGCACAGCTAAGACAGAGTCTGGCCGGGGCTGCCAGTCCACCTTTGAAGAGGCTCCTCAAGACCCAAGTGTGTTTTCAGGTCACTGTACATCACGAAACACTTGTTTCTGCAATCAGACATTTTTGCCTGCGCCTGGGATCACCTAGCAAAACTGGTTTTCAGTCAAGCCTGAGGGTTAACTGGAAGCATCTGATGGTATCTTTGGTTTTAGAGAACTGAAGGCAGAGGCCACACAGCTTCTTCTTTGACTTTCTTTCTTTGGTCATCAAATGTTTTTTTAACACAACACACACACCACGCATTTTGTTGAGGACCAAGATACTAAAACAAAATAAAACCTTTAAAACTCATTGTTTTACCACTGGTTGAGAGGACACATACGTTTAAAATGAGCTTAGCACCTCACTGATGAACTGCCCTATATTTACAATTATTAAAAAACATCTGATTCCACAATTAACATAGATTCAAAGATGGTCCCAGCTCTGAGAAGCAACACTTTATAGATCTTTGGGTTCAGAATCATCGTCTTGAATCTTCACATCACATAAAACGATGAGGCCTTGCATGAAAGAGCAGCCCACAAGAAGAACGCCGCTGCCCTGGATCATCCTGCTCCTGAGGACTGATTAATGGCTTCTCTCATGCGGCTGATAAGCAGCAGGTCGATAAACCCACTGCAGGCTGCACTGAGCAGGGCTCTGTCTGCGGCTAGTTACAGACAAACGCTGCATCTGTCTGTGGCGGAACATCCATGCCAAACCTTATTTCTCTAGAATGCACAAGGTGACAGCAGTACAGCAGCAGCAGCAGCAGCAGCAGCAGCAGCCATTTGATGTTATTCACAGATGGATACACTGACCAGGCTGTGTCTCTGATGGATTGCAAGCTGCAGCTTAGGGAGTGATAGTTTTAGTACAGGATCCAGCAGAATTAATGCAACAATACAATGCAGATCTACTAGTACATATATGCTCTCTGTGATTGACCAGGTATTCTATTAGATGAGTTTCTATCAAACAATGGAAGAAAAAACACCATTCTTTGGTGAGACACCAGCACTCATTTGATTCCTAGCAACCATGTGTTCGAGCTTTTTCACCTACACCCTGTACAAATACAACTAAAATATGTTCTTGTTTGCACAGGGATGAGCATGGTGGGGATGAATGGCTGGTAACAACACAGGCTGCATTATGGAGGCTGGGCAAAGAACAGCTGAGGCCTCATCTCAGGGCAGGACTGTGTTTTATATTTCTACCTTGGAGGCAATGGACAAAAAAAAAACTCCCTCAGCTAGGCGATCTAGAGTTCATACTGTATCTGCCCACATGTGCTGCTATGGCAGAGAGGGACAAGGGAATATTTAGGAGGTCGAGACATTCAACTAAACAAAAGCGATTGTGACTGTTGGGGAAAACAAGACTCATTTCATGGGAATACTGAAATTCATGAACCATGTTTAGTTGACAAAGGTCACATTTGATGGAATAAACTGATGTGAAACAGGAGCAGGTGGGTGAACGGACTTCCACCATAATAATAAAACCACTGGAGAAGTGGTTCATATTTTCGTCTTTCAGCAGCATCAGTTGAAATAATGACATTCAGTAATTCAAAAATAATTCCACCTCATAATAACACTTAATCCACTATGGGTGACTGCGGAGATCTAGGAACCCACCTGCACTGCTAAAGAGGTGAATGACATGTCAGACAGGTTTAAAACAAAGCCCCAAGATTAAGCAAACTCATCTGGACAATGTTGTGAACTTTCCCAACAACACAAGGAGACTTTCAAGAGACTGCCAAGACCTGCAATGCGAGAGGCTACATGACATCCGCTACTGCACACTAATACAACAGTCCTGCAATAAATGCTCCGGGTGAAATTGTTGAGAGGTGTTGAATCTGAACAATATAACCTCCACGAGGGCAGGGCTGTTAGATCATACCATGTTAGTTTGTAGGTAGGGGAATATAATAAAGTGGTAACTGATTGTATAATCAATAATTACTGGGTTTTCTTTGCTCTGACAATGCCATGAGTGCCAAATGAAATGTGGCACAAATGTGTTATTATTCTTTCCATAATTAGTCAATGCTTCCTTACTACTGTTTCAGAAAATGCTGTATATTCTCTTTTATTCCTGTGTAGAGAAACAACAAGTTCCTGTTATTCCTGTTCTAGTTCCTGTTTGACCCTACATGGACTCCCACCATCTCTAAGCCCCACCCTGATGAACTCCACAGGTCAGCTCACCTCCTACTACCAGTTAGCAGAGGATTTACCCAAGTTGCCCAAGCATTATCTAAACAGGCTGCTTCTGTCACAGGAGCTTAAAGGCTGTGAAACCTCAGTGGGCCCTGTTATGCAACCTGCTGCCCCTGTTGAGCTGAGCGAGAGAAGTGCAGCAGGGCTGGGACTGCCTGGACAGTCCAGAAGAAGCAGGGTGGTGTGATGATGAACAAGCATTTTTTTTTTTTTCCTGGTGTATTAAGCTCAATCATTCACTTCTACCTGAGATAATGATTTCTAAAAGCTGAATTTATGCCTGTTTTTTTAAATCGACTAGTCTCAGATGCAGAGGCGGCATTTAAATGTGACAAACAAACACATTTACACATTTGGGATCTGTATTCAAACGATTACACGGATAAATGAAAACCCGTGTAGCTTCAAACAGCTGTCATGTCATCACTTACTCATTTTTGCAGTTCATATAATGCTGCTCTCGCTCAACCTGTTTCAAAGTGAACTTCATGTAATTAAAGAAGAATGCTTGCCTGGATGATAAGCTCTTTGATGTCTTACTAAGTCAACCTGAACAACAAACCTTGTCTTCATGGAGGTGACTTGGATTGGTTTGCTTTTACTTCTCATGCCTTCTGTTACTCCAATCCTAAAGGGGCATCAACACGGACATGGAAAAATCATAAAAGACCCTGGCCATTTTATGCTGCAAAACCAGAAACACACTGCAGCCAAACCAACGTCTCTCCACCCTTCCCGCCTCAACTCGACTGCATGTGGCATGCCACTTGCTGAACTGCACAGTTAGCTAAATGACGCGAGGTGGTGGTTTGAGAGGCACAAAGACTCCTTTGTTCTGCCGGGCAAGTCTAGAAGATTTTCTAAGCAAAACAAATTTCTGGTAGCTGTTATGTTCAACAGGAGGCTTTCTATGCTGGGAAATAATGGTGGGAAGGACACACTCCCACCTGCATTCGCCTGCATCAACTCCATTTGCACCTAAAATTCAACCCCCACTGCAAATTAGGTGTAATGGAAACATGTACAAATTATATTTTTGGACAATTCTCTTGACTTACCCATATTTCTAACATGCACCCAAACGTCACTGTGAACAAACCTCTAGCCAGTCCAGGTATTTGATGTGTTACTGATGATACTAATGAGGCTCTTCGTTTGATGCATCAGATGTACTTGAGACAAAACCAGATTTGCAAATGAGTGCTGTTATGAAGGATTCTGTTCAGGGGGGGTGAATAATTTTGAGACTGCAGTAGTCATTAAAAGTGGAATATTGTGTTGAATTTGGAGAAACCACCTGTGATATTAGTTGTGTTGAGCTCTTTCAGTTGTTCTTGTTTGAGTTGTTCATTGAACTCAGCTGAAGGTTTGTACATTTTGCCAAAACATATAATTTGCAATGGAGGTGAAGAATCCAGGTACATGGAGCTGTAAGGTCCTGCACACAGCTTTGGAGGTATTTACTGTGAGGTCTAAGAATACACCCACATTCCTAACGTGTTCTTAAACCATAATTGACAGAGAGTGAAGAAGAGCACTTGTTTTGTCTCTGTCACCAAAAACAGTCCTCTCTAAACTAAGCTTCTGCTGCCACTTTGCT
Source organism: Pempheris klunzingeri (assembly GCF_042242105.1). Taxonomy (NCBI): domain Eukaryota; kingdom Metazoa; phylum Chordata; class Actinopteri; order Acropomatiformes; family Pempheridae; genus Pempheris; species Pempheris klunzingeri. The sequence goes on along the minus strand of NC_092029.1, from coordinate 21,269,356 downwards.
GCTCATCTTAGAAAAAAAAGAGTTGTATTGTCTGAAGCAGTTGGAAATAAATAAAACACAGACCTACACATGCAGTGACTTTGGTGTATATCAGTCTGGCTTTTAACACTACGAGGGCAGACTAACGCAATGGGCTCTTTCTCAGTTTACCAAACTCCAGGGAGCTCTTCATCTTAGCATCATAAACTGCTGCACAATTTTTAAGCACTTATTAAGCCTTCAACCTCATACATCTATTAATAAGACACACTGATGTGATCCTTTGGATCAGTATTGGTATTGATTAGTTACCTGATCAATTAAACATTCGTGATTCACATTAAATACAGTTTGTTTTCTCTTCTGTTGCATCCAGTTACAGCAGTAGGCTGGTGAGTTTAATCCTGCTGATAGCGTGCCACTTCCTGTATGTGTTCCATGAATGACTTTTAATATGAAGGCAGTGGTAGCCTGGGATTGATATTGGATCAGTACTTAGTATCGCCCGATACCCTGAGCCTGAGTGACAGTCTTTAAAGTGGCTGACTGAAACAGCATGCCCACCTTTTTATTGCCACATTGTTTCCTGACTGAACCCCCAGTGAGGACTCGGCGGCAACCAATGCTGACTGACCAACACTTTGAGCACGTTTGCATGTCTGGTTTGCCTTTGAATTGAATAAGACACAGCGAAGACAGAATGCAGAACAACAAGACTCAGTCACAGTATTTACAGTGCACTGAGCGGTCCCTTTTCAGATCAGTGCTACACCAGCCATAGCCAGACAAATTCTTTTCTCATGGAAGGTTTCTTGAATCCACATTTCTAAAAAGCTGAAACAAGACACTGGGATGTTCTGTCCTCTGTGCTGGGCAGTAATAGATATCGGTGTATAATAGTTATTTGCTTGCATTTCCTGTTTCAAAAAAGCAAAAGCCAAAATGCCCCAGGAATGCTTCTGTCTGCTCCCCCCATGAGCCACTGTCATGGTCTGATTAGATTATTCAGGATCTTATTTTCAGCTTCAAAGCAGAACGGACATCAGAAACACCAAACAAACTATTTTGCCATCATCAGAGGCTTTAGAAAGGGATGGTTGTTCTTTCAAAGCTTAAAAGACAAAGCAAATCAGCGGTCTCGCTTTAACCACCGAGCTTCACTGCTTGTATGACACAACATCAGATAAGTGCTCTGCAGCGCTGCCATCCTGCTCCTTGGGAGAATCAAACTGACAACACCTCTAGTTACTCAAAATACATTTGAGATTCTTCAGCCAGAAGTCTGACTCATCATCTGTCAGCTAATGACTAAGCGTCCAATTAGACGGTGCAGCAACACCAGCATGAGTCTCGGAGGCTGTGACTCACCCCCCCCACCCTGTTAGATAGAGGAGCTGTGATCAGAATCAGAGGTGAAGATTGGCAAGCATGAACGAAACTTGACACCTGCTGAGCTGCAGATGTTGAAAGACTGTCAGAGAGAGAAACAGGCCAAACAATCCTAGGAAATAAGGTGCCCCATGAACACAGGCACACAGGAAGTCAATTAGAAAGGCAGCAACTGTATCTCAAGCACAAACGAAAGGCCGATGAAACTTCTACTGAGTAAGGTGTGAGGTATGTCCACACCCAAGATTAGTGTCACCAATTCAGTATCCAACCAAATCAGAAATATGGTCATAATCTTCCCTTTTGTTCCTAAGTGATCCCGCTTCATAACGAACAGAAAAGTGTTTTTGCAGAACATTATGATGTCACAGTGAAGTTGACCTTTTGGAAATAAAATGCCATCACCTAATCATTTTATCCTATTAGACATTTTTGTGAAATGCTGTCATGATTAGCTTATGAATTCCTGAATCCTACTTGAGTTATGGCCAGATGTGCGTTTTGTGAGGGCACCATGACCACCGAGATCTAATCAGTTCATCCTTGAACCCAAGAGGACATTCGTGCCAGATGGAATACAATTCCCTCCAGGTGAACAGGACGGACATACAGACAAACAACTCAAAAACATAATGGCTCCAGCCACAGCTGTCACAAACGCAGAGGCATGAAAACACAGCCCCCTCACTCTCTTAAATCAGGCCACTCTGCTGATGCAGCGAGGATGCCAACGCGGAGCAATCTGGCCAAAAAGAAACACAGGTTTTGGTGTGATAACTTGTCACTGTAACTTTCCTTGATTGAAAAATGCTTCCCTCACATTATAATATTCAAACGACAGACAATAAAGCCTGTGCTTGCATTACAGCTCATGTCGTAAAATCAATAATGTGACCACTCAACTTGTTCAAAATAAAACAACACTAAAGAAGAATTACTAAGAAGCCAAATGAAGACCTCATGTTTCCTTTATTACATTATTTATCTTGGCTTTTCTCTGACCGGAAGCTGTTTTTCATTCTGCTCCTCTGACGGTAAGGAAACGAGCCCCGGAGCGGTTCCGCATGCATGCAAACTGTATGCAAACACAGCAGCAGCATACCAGGAGGTCCGGTCGGGAGGCTGGAGCACTGCAGTCATTTTTTCACATCTCAAACCTCGCCATCGCTGAGTGAGCGACAAAACCAGCAGGAGGCTGCTATGAATGCGGGGAAGTAAAGTTACATAAAACAAAGCCAAGGCAGGCATGCAGATGACTGTTAGGTGACTGTTAGAGCAGCAGATTTATCGGTCTGCTGAATCAAAACAACATCAAATGATCAAATGATTGTGAAGTTTGAGACAGATTTGTGAGAACATTTCATTCAGAAACCATGTGCTTGGTTAGGTGACATTATATCCCCTCAGAAAGTCTAGCTTTGCGTTAGCTCTCTTCTCCATTCATCTTACAATCGTGTGCTTCATCCACCTGTTTCTTGGGGCAGACAAGTCTAAAGAGGTCAAAACTCCAGACCTTGCAATATAAACAGTTTTACTGTAGGACCAACGTGTTTCAGCCTCAGCTGTGTTTCAGGGTCATCATGAAACACATTACAAACCACATTTCAACAGGGGAAATGAGAAAGGTAAAAAAAAACCCCACAAGATGCACTGGTTATGTGATCATGAGGCCTCATAACAATCCCTTTTCGCATATTTAATCAGCATCAGTGTTGTTTGTTCGCTTACACTTGTTTATTTCAGTGAACTTTGTAAAGCACTATGAGACACTCTGTTGTGATATTGGGCTATACAAATAAAATTGAATTGAATTGAATTGAATCAGAATCAGAATCAGCTCTTACTGGCCAAGTATGTGAACACATACAAGGAATTTGACTCTGTTCTTGTGTACTTACACATAAACAAGAACAACAGAGCTGAACAAAGCAAACACACATTTAACTTAAGCCAAAGAGTTAACATTTAAGGTCTATGTACAATGTAAATATATAAATATATATATACTATATACTATATTATATATATAAGTATAGATATATAAGTATAGATGTACAAAACTATGACAAAGAATGTGAAGAAGACAGTAGTGTAATGATGCTGGAATAACTACAGAATGACTATGTACAGGTTCCATTCTATACAAGAGGTGGGGAGGACATGGATGTATACAGTATAGTAATGACCATCTTGGTGTTGACACAATTGCACATTAAAAAAAACACAAGTGGAACAAAAGTGAAAATGGCAGAAATTTCAAACAAAGTTTAGTGTTTAAGATTCGACTGACAGGAAGCCAGAGGAAGACATTCAGATGTAGAAGGATGTCCTCCCAAGTAGAACGCTATCAGTAGTTTAAGCAAGTGCCCCTACATGACGTCTGTTACATGCTCTAGTGATGATGATGCTCAGAAAATGCATCTATGTAATGTTCTAGAGGACACGAACAAACAGTTAAAACACCTTTAAACCAATAGTTGTTCTCACAGTATGGTCTAGTGTTCCATTACTAATTACACCTGTGCCCTTCCTGCAGTGACAGCTCTAAACATGAACTGTGTAGAAGGCCCACCCTGACCTTGATTATGGTTTATTAGTTTATTATTAGTTTATTGCAGCAGCGGCAGGAAACGTTGAGTTAGTATTAAAATCACACCCACCAAAGGCTGTAAAGAGGCAGAGCATTCTCTGTCTGTGTCGGGCTGCCATCGGCCATTACACAGGCAGGCTAACACTCACATGACTGAAATAGCTCACAACTAAACTTTCTAAACGCTGTCTGGTTGCACTATGGTTTGTTTTACGATGTTATCTTTTATTGCCTCATTTTCTGTTTAATAAGCACACTGTTTTCTGTTAAGTGTACCCAGGCCTATCACCAGCACTAAAAATAAATTCAAGTACTTTGGAAGTGGTCAAAAAAAGCCTTGTGAAGTCCGCCTGTCTCTCAGAGTAGCCGGGCGCTGACCTTCAGCCTGGTATCTGGTCAGAAGATTGTTGTGCAACAACACTTGTACTAGCGAACCTTTAATGCTGAGAGGTGACAGCTACGCCTGCCTCGTGTTGGCTGATGTGAGATCAGCTAGTTGTAGCTGAGCAGCTGACTTCTGTCTCTGACCTTTGTCCCCTTCTCTACTGGCTGGTTGTAATGCTGGTGCTTCAGGAATGTGAAGGACCGCATTAGGCTCTCTGCATACCTTTGGCTCATGCACTGCACATTGTGGATCCTTTCCATTACTGCCAGTCATTCCAAAGGCAACCCAGTAGGGTTTGGTACAGTTTTTCATAAACTGAGGCTTATTACTGACAAAAAGAGGAACAGTGAAAATGCAGCGTAAACTGTGAAGTGCACAGGGTTAATGCACAGCTTGGAGTCGGGAAAATATTCCAATAACTTAGACTACAGCCTGTTTGCCCAGTGTTACTGGGAGTGTTTGCATAGTGTCAGTGACAATGTTTGCACCGTATGGACTATAGTCTCCCTCCAGGTGAACAAGTTATACTGGAAACCAGAGAACCTTACATAACCACCCATCAGCCTGTCAGAGAGGCCACATTCTTTCTCTATCTGCATCTGCAGAGGACTGGCTGAGTGGCACACTAACTCACCCTCAGGCTGCACCACCCCCACCACTATAATATAGGCCCAGACTTTAACGCTGGCTGCAAACCATAAGAGAGTCAACTAAATCTAACACTGACCACTGAATGACTGGAATGAATGATTCTGTTTACCTTATATACTCTTTTCATTCCTCTTTGAATGTACACGGCATGACGACATGACTTTGACTTGGCCATTACAAAATGCTTCTAAAACACCGGAAGCATCTAAAACAACAACCACACCAGGCTTCGGTGCCAGGTCGGCCAACATCAAAAAGCAAATGCTTCTTTGTAGAGCCACAATTCTGCTGGGGCAAATCCTTTTCATTCTGTTCCCTCAGTCTGCAGCACAGATGGATAAAACTTAGTCTGTCATTAGGTTATTGTAGTTTGTTTGTCTGATTTCACCAGATATCACAGCTGCAGCAGCAGCGGTGACATACACTTCATGGCAGTTAAGGTACTTTTAAAACCCCGAGCACCAGATTGCCACAATTTGCACCAAACATTTTACTCGCGGGAGTATCTTTACCTGCTTTGTCTGTGGTAGGACTGTGCAAAATGACAATATATATAGCGTGTGACCATTCAAACATCATATTATCCTCTATAATTTATTCCGTTGTGTCTCAAATGACACTCTTACAGTAATATTTTTGCTATTTGGACAGATACACAATTGAATATGGAGGAGAGTGGACGCGACTCAGTGAATAAGCCACTCCACCCAGCTGAGACAAAACGATGAGTGTGGACCTAAAAGAGGGGCTCCTTACGTCACATGGATGTTTGGGAATGAAAAGTCTGACACAGACCAGACAATCATACTTTTAAAATTAGGCTGCAGTCCCCATAACAGACTCAAACTCTTCTAACCTTGTTCCACCTACGCAAGAACCATGCACAGAATTCACTGAATGTATCTGGATGTGAAATACCCTATATGAGGACAAGAGATCTCAGTCATACTCCTCAGCCCTAGCCCATGACAGATAAGCGCTCCTTATAACTCCAGAGCTGCCTGAGAATCTTCATGTTTTTACGTTTTTCTTCAGTGTTACAGTAATCCAGCCTGTACATCCATGGATGCGCTGTAAACACCTAATGCTAATAACTCATTTGACTTACTGTTAGATTCTCCAAAATGTAAACAAATACAGACTACAAAAAAGTTGTGGTCCATAGGAACATACATATTTCATAATCTGAAGGGGACCACAGCATCAGACTTTGAAAACCTTACTTTATCAGAGGGGGGGCTATTATATCATACAGTCTGACACAAGCATAGCGTGACAGGACCCTCAGTGGTGCCCTGTGGGGTTTTCTGTACATTAACAAAGTTCTGAGTGTTACTCAGACTGCATTGTTTGCATCCTTGGGGCCTGACAAACATACTTTATTTGACTATTTGTTTATTCAAATGTGAGAGAGTTCCTCATCATCATGTGCTTATTTCTAAAGGCAGCATCCACACACCACACACAGACCCTTAGAGTTTAAAGTGGTTTATTTAGAGGATAATTAAGTGCAAAAGTTAAAACTGTCTCTGTGTTTATTCACAGGCTTAATGCTGAATTCAAGAGCCTCTTATCTACACGACTGTGGGCAGACAGCCAGTGGAGAGTAAAGCTTTCAAGACTCCATAATATAGTAGTGAGCAATTAAACACAGACACAAGGGTCCAGTAGTCCCACTCCGATATAATAGTGCAAGGAAGCCCATTTAAAACACTAGGGAGACTAAGACTTTACAAATCAAATCAAAACAACAGTGAAAATGGTTTAAAGGGTAAATGTGTGAATTTTCATTGAATAACATTTAAAATTTCAGCAAGTAGTCAATTTACAAACTATCATCATAAGTCATTTTTGATTTCTTTTACACTTATTTGGATTTGATTCCATTCTCCTGTCTGTGTGTTGAGCACAGAGCTTGAGTCAGGGCGCTGATAGCCTCGCTTTGTATAATGAGTGGATGCAGGGGGGACAGTTAGCCTGGCTCTGTCCAAAGGTCAAAAAGACACCAACAAACCACTGTAAAAGTGCCATTTTTACAATGGATGCAGTTAGTCTAACATGTACACAAACAGAGATGTGAAAACAATCATTTGTGGTTTCAGATGGTTGTGTGCTGGAAGTAAATCGACAAACAACAACTAAACCACAAATTGTCATTTTAACATGTTTGCTTGTGTATTGATGAGCATAGATTAACTTTAGACAGAACCAGGCCAGCTGCTTCCCCATTTCCGGCCTTTATGCTACGTGAGGTCAAGCACAAGTTGACTCCAGCTCTGGACTCAGGGAGAAAGCAAAGTAGCATATTTAGCAAAATGTTGAACTGCTACTTTAAGATCAAACAAAAAGAAACACACTAATGAAAAGCTGTAACTTACAGCGATTTCTCTGCAGGCAGACATCGATATTCCAGTGCCTTCTATTTGTTTCAGTGCATACTCCTTCTCATCTTTCCTGTAGAGACAAAAAGAGAACATGGGACTAGCATTACCAGATGGCCTTAACATCAACCATCAAATTCTGACTCTTGCTTTGGCCCTTTGGGTTTAGATTGTTAAAGTAGGAGGTGTTTTGGGAGGAAGACAAGGACAGCCGAGGGCACGAAAAAGCCAGCACGGGTTGACTGCCAGGGAGGAATCCCTGCCATCAGAGATAGCCTTTGGCAGTAGAGGACCATCCGTTCCCAGCAGGAGTGCTCTGTTGTAGCCGCTCCCCCAGGGCCTGGATCACTGCCCTGCATGAATTTCATCCTTGATGCAAAGACAGATGCTCGGGATTCAAACTGCACTCCGGCTCGGCTGCATCTCTTGGCAGTGGCTCCATTTGGAAGACGGGCATTTGCCCTTGTGAATCACATTTGTGCATGAAAACCAGTTAATAAGTGAAATGTGAGACTGGAGGGCAGAGCAGACTCAGCAGACAAACACTGATCACGAAGATAAAGACTGTTTAAAGCAGTGGAGGAAATGAGAGCTAAAAGGAAACGATTCTATTAAAAACAGTGGAAAGAGGCACGATTGAGATGTAAACACACATCTGTGGATGGTATTCATTAATAAGTTTGTTCGGTGAGCGGCCCGCACAGATCAAACAGGTCCACGCGGTGCCAACATCAAACCCACTTCAGCCTCATTTGCATTTGAGTTGGTCATGGATTAACTGGAGCTTTCAGGCACACATTTCTAAAAGTAATTGAGCCGCACAGATGCTCAAAACAGTTCATAACATTTTATCTTTCAGTCTGTGAGCTAATTTTCCTCATATGAATTTAGCATAATTCAAATAATAAAAGAGTATATTTACTAATCCACTAGGCAGAAGTGAAAGAGACGACTCCAGAACATGACAGCTAAAGATGGATATGTGCTGTACCTTTTTGCTTCTTCTTCATTCAGACATGACATCAAATTTCACTTTTTTTTTCAGTGAAAGAAGGATTTCCCTACTGGAAAGATGGCTTTTTCATAAAACTGGGCTGTCTGTGCAGTAAAGAGGCACAACGTGTTTTGAAATAGATGCTACCAGGCCAGAGAAAACAGAGAATAGTGCTGTGGTATTCTCATTTGCTAAAAGAGTAAGCCTACAACAACCAGAATGCACTGTGCCGCTATCCTCGCCTGGTGGTGCTTGACTCTCTGCTCATATAAGTTAAACTCATTAAACCATTCAAATGGTTTCCTTCGGGCAACCATACAAGTAATGTGGAGGTACAATCTATAAGTCGGCAAGAGTCTGCTGCATGATGCTTTGCCGGGAGCTGAGTGTAGGTGACATGGAGGAAAGTTCAACACTCTTCATTTGCATATATTACCAAAACTGTTATGATACAAAGCTGGTTGGAAATGGAAAAAACTTCCCCTTTATTGGATACCTCCTCCATGTAATCCTAAAATCATTGATTGAAGAGGATAAACCAATCAGCCAATCAGAGAGCTGTGGTGTCAAGTCAACATGCTGTAGGAGCTGCTCATAGAGCCAACAGTGGGGGATGCAGCACAAAATCCAACCTAACCCACACACAAACAACACACGATGGGCCACTGTGGGCTCGCTCGTTCAGGGCCGCTGCATTCCTCTTCTGCTGGTTAGAGTGTGCCAGCGGTGTCAGCAAAGGCCTCTGCAATTCCATCACCGCGGTTTGCGAAGTCCCATCATGCCTCTCTCAGACTTTGGAACACTGCGGTCTGCGGACACACTGGTGACTGGTTCTCAGTGTGAGCTGCAATGCCAGCACCATAAACCTATGCTTAAAAAACCACCAGAGACAAGCAGCACTGCAAATGTCTGAACAAAGTTTACTTTGGACCTGAGCAAGCACAGCCAACCTAACGTTTCCCCGCGGTGGACCGAACGCAGGCCGTGGGCAGCGCTGTGACAGTGACTCCCCGATAAAAGTGCAACAATGGCGCTCATGCTTGCGCCTCACAGCTACCACCCTGGCCCCTGTGTGTCCATGGTGACATTACATCTTCACACCTCTTCACAAGCACACTTCTCCTTTCCCTGCCAGGTGGGATACACTTGCTTATTCCTTAGGTGTGAAGCTAGCAAACATCGAAAGCACACATGGTATCTCAGACTGTTCAGCAAGGAAATCGGGATAATTCATTTCTAGAGTCTTGTGCACTGGAGTTAGTGTTGACTTTAAAACCCCTTACAGGTTAGGCTCACTGGGAGTATCCTCAGGGCCTTGCCTCCAGCTTCTAAGAATACAATCCAGGCTGTAGCACAGGGTGTCAGATCCCACTTCTAATTGAACGGTTTATTTTCCAAGATAGGAACAACCTTAACATTACTTATAACAAGATGATGTCTATTACTTATTTCACTTTCTTCTTAGGAATGCTGTATTTAAAAGAGCCAAGAGGCTTTATAACACCTGCATTAAACAACACTGAGTATCTCTGTTTCACTGAATACTTCAGCCGTCTCACTGTATTTCCTGATGAATGTGTTGAAATAGGTTCCACGCCCTGGATCCCCTGCACTAAATGTGTAACACCCTTGAGGATGTTACCTCACAGCATGAAACAGGTTCTCTGGTAATACCGCCTGAGTTCACCTTTTGACCTCACATCACATCTCCATTATCCAGTGCTGTGCAGGTGGATGTGATAAGACACTGCCTGCAGCCTTGACTCAGCTTTACAACTCAGTGAGTCAGTGAAGAATGGTGGAGAGGCTTATCTGAGACATGTTAGTTACTGTCAAACAACAAGGAAACGACCAATCCCACTTTTCCTGTGTGGATACAGAAAGTTGAGTTAATAAAGTTAATACCAGTGCTCTGTTTCATTTTACTGTAGATAATGTTGTGTGTGAGCTAACAACTGAACATAATCTCCAAAATCACACCTGGCTGGTTCCCCATCCCTGTTACATTTTCAGGGTTTGTGCAAATTGGAATGGTTTTGCTCTAGAAGTCAGTCACTGACTGTACTACCCCAACAGGGATTAAGAAATAGTATTTCATGTGGGTCAACCACATCTGGCCATAAACGGCTACATTTATGTAATGCTTTCATCCAAAGCACCTTACAAGGACACTGCTACTCACTCACCCACCAAGCTACTGCGCGGGCCAACCATTGGGAGCAATAGGCCTTGCCCAGGGACACTTTGGCACGTGTACGGGAGGAGGTGGAGATCAGACCGCCAACCGTGCGATCAGGGGACACGACGCTCCACCTCCTGAGTCACAGCCACGCCTGGTCATCTGGCTGATACATGTTCCCCGTAACAGCTTGTGAAAAAGGTTGACACAGTTTCATCGCTACAATGTCATACCAACAGCCACGTATTAGCGCGGTTTTATAAAAACACTGACAACGAAACAGTATTGAATGGTAACATCTGGCCATCTGCCACATCTGGCTGATTCCCGATCCCTGCGGCATTGTTTTTGAGCTTGTGCTAATTTTAATAATATTGTTCCAGAAGGCTTTAAAGTTGGATTATTACAATTTCATGGCAACAGTGACAAAGAAACAGCATTTCACGTAGATTGGTCACATCTGGCTGCTACTGATCCCTGTCTTCAGGGTCATCTCAGCACCAGTACCACCTAGAGTCCATCACTTTTCTAAATAACAAAGATATACCATTCAAATTCTAAAAGGATGAAAAGCAAGCGACTCTCCATGCACCAGCTCCCTGGTCACAACGCTTTTTGCATTCAATTTGCTTTCCAAGTTGTCAGGTCTGAGTGACTCCCCTGGCCCTGGGGGACACACTTCACCATTAAACTAAAACTGTCCACTGGGATTTGGTCCATTTTAGGGACAAACAGTGACACTGCTGGCGTGCTTTAACAGAGAACTCCATCTTCCTACTGCTGCTGGTGTACACACTGTAGTCACACATGCATTGTCACATGCTTGGTAGTAACAGTGTAAAGAGCAATTACATTACATTCAACTGTGAGGCTAAAAAAAAAAAAGTTTGGCCAGGGCGCACAGTGTTAAAACTGGGGAGGGGGGGCAGCTTGGCCATGCAGAGGCGCTGAAATGTCACTATCGCGTCGAATGACGAGAGCAACGTCTTCCGTTGCGTTCAAAGACACTAAAGCGAGATGTGCTGGCCACCCTAAAGACTTGGCTAAACATAAATAGCACCGTTGCTTCTCTGCGCTGTTTTGGGGGGGTTGGTGAGGAAAGAGGAGGAGGGGAGGAGGAAGGGGAGCGGGGAAGAGGGGGGGGCCGTTGGTTGGTGAGTGAGTGAGTGAGTGAGTGAGTGCGTTACATGAAAACAAAAACACAGACACACACACACAGGGTTTTCGCTTCGGGAGGCTCAAATCTAACGCGCCGCTCGGCACACAACGAGCGGAGGCGTGTGTTCACAAAAAGCATCCTGCGGTCAGTTTCATGGCAGCAGAAACAATAACGTTCACGGTTATCTTACCCGTCTTTGCGCTTAGCTTTATAAACGTGCCCGTAGGTGCCTCGACCCACTTTGCAACCTTCATATTCGAACAGATCTTCTACTCTCTCTCTCTCGGCCGCCAGCTTTGTTTTGAAGTCGTAATCCATTTTAACCCATAAATACGTCTTAATTTACAATAAAATAAAATATTAATTATTACATGCATTAATTAAATAATCTGGTCGTTTTATTCCCCCACCATTTCCTTGTTTGGGATTTTGGTCTGCTCCGCTTAATGTTCACTGGCTCGTTGACGTTTCTAATTGGCGCGCAGGGCTTGCTGGGTAACGTAGTTCTTTTTTAGCAGGCGCTGCTGTTCGCCAGCTCGCGAGCGGAGATGGAGGAAACTACAACCCGCGTTTCTCGCTGCGGTTTGTTGTACTTTGCGTGCTCATGAACGCTCTTCAAAAATGCAGGCATCGGTTGTTTGAAATTCATGATGTACAAGCATGGCTGTTTGTCCAAAGTATAACTAGCTGACATTCTATCTACATATTTAGAAATACTTGTATGATCCCTGAACTCTCTCTCTCTCTGTATGTGTGTATATATATATATATATATAGTATACATTTTTATATATATATAAATTTTTATATATATATATATATATATATATATATATATATATATATATATATATTTATTTATTTATTTATTTATTTATTTTTTTAATTTATATATATATATATATATATATATATACACACACACGTATATGTATATATACGTGTGTGTGTGTGTGTGTGTGTGTGTATATAATTACATACCATTACTATCAAGGTAATACTGTAGGTACAGAAGAATATGAATTAAGGTTTCTCTGAAGAGATGAAAACTTTTAATAACAGAGGTATAAAATGAGCACACCAATAATAATAATAATTATAATAATACATTGATGCCTATACTATAAATAAACTGACATATTGAGTTATATACACACTTGTGCAGGTACAATGGTGTTATAAACCGTAACATATTTTATTAACATATTTTCTTCAACTTCAATTGGCCAAACGGCTCACTTACAACTGAATGTCTGCTCTATGTGCACTAATATTATTTTATAATATTATGCTGTAATATTAATGCTATCGTATTATTTCATAATTCAGAGTTTAAATTGTGCATTTGTTTCTGTGGAGTTAAAACAATAAATAAATGTATTATGGTCGTGCAATGCTAAGTGTCAGTAATAAAATACACATTGAAATTCATAAGACAGCAAAAGCTCAACATATGTCAGAGAAGCACTTAGTTTACACAGAATTTTTTTAAATTAAGCATTTTGGGGTTTCTGATATATAATATCTATGAGATTAATGGATAAATAGTCCCATCTTTTCAAGTAGGGACTTAAATGAACACCACTTACTGTCGTAAATGTAGTTGGCATCACTGTACTTTAATATTTTTGTGCAGAGCAATGGCACGCTACGTGCAGGCTGTAAAAAATAACGTCACGAAGGAAACCCCTTTTTTACAATGATTGATAGGTTCCTGGTCCAACCGCATCTCACAAGCCAGAGTGCTACGACCGGATTGGCGACCTGCAAGGATGACGCAGGGCGGCTAGCATATAAAGGCACCGCGCCATCTCTGTTCAGTGCTCTACACAGTATGGCCGGCGATATTAGCTAGCACTCGCTAACGGTATTCTCTGCAAAAGGGAAGACGGTAACTCAAGAAAATCATCACCTGGATTGCTTAAAGGACTGTACCTCAATAAGTTATAAGTGATCGAGGAAGGATTAATAAAGCAGTAAACGTTACAACCGACGTTTAATATTTTTTGTTGGGTGTCTGTTGTCTCATGATGGAAGATAACGGTGCACATTTCTTCGAGGGGACCGAGAAGCTGTTGGAGGTGTGGTTCTCTCGGCAGGACGAGACCAAAGGAACTGGGGACCTCCGCACCATCCCAAGGTTTGTGGCATCTGAATGTACTCGCTGCCGTGTTAGTCCTTAGCAGCATATGGAAAGTGTGGCTGAAACGCCGGCCACCTGCTTGGCTTCACCCCCCCACTCCCCCCACCCCCCCACCTCCTCGGTTCACCCGTGACATGTAAAAAAGGTTGACTAAATGTGGTGAAAATCTTGTTCTTCAGCGGCGGGTCCTTCTTTGTAATCTTTAGGTCATCCTTAGTAAACTAGTAAGGGACGTTCTTAACACCAAAGCCCACGACCAGTAAGCGAGCAAACACCGTCACTGGAAAATGGCCACCTCCCCCTTCAACAGTGGCACTTCCAAGCTGAGTCATTCATTCTTTAGCGAGGAAATTAATGGCGATTGACGTGTTGGGACACTGATACAAGCCCTCACTTGTTACGGTGAGCGCTAGTTCACTGGTAGAATGTTAGAACGGCGTCTCGACAGCAAGTTTGCAGCATGTTTGTAGCTCTAGCTAACTCTAGCTAGGTCCTGGGAGCACGTATTAAAATACCCCGCTGCCTCCTGCTATTTCCTACTCGTCGTACGGCTCTTTGGGGCTGTTGTATCATGTGAATGAGCCTTCATATTATTCGCGTAATGTGTCACCTTACTTTGGTGCCAACATTAGGCGGGCTTGCCCACCCCCTCCCCTCCCCTCCCCTCCCTCCCCGCCGGTGCGCACGCGTTATTTATTGCCCCGCATTGGAGCTGGGACGTGGTTTGGCCACATTTCCTCAAAGTGCTCCAACACCCAAAGCTACGTGTTTTACGTAGTCAGTTCTTGTCAATACAGCAGCGGTGCGTTTGTCTCGCTGTAACCGGGGAGCTTATTTTTTCTGCGTCATTCAACAACTAGGGGGCCTCAACGGAGGTGTCAGACATGTGGTCGTCCGTCCTCACCGCGTGTCTCCGTTTGCACCGACAAGTGGCCACCAGCACGGGCACGCGCATTCAAATCATACGTCACTCCGACCTCCGTGTCCGTGTGCTCAGCCGGTGTGTGTATGTGTGTGGGGGGGTTCTGTCCTCCAGCTAAGAGGGGTTTCAGCTTCCGTGACAGGGAAAAGACGGGAAGTGAAATGCTCCCAGACAGAATGTGTGTGACTAAAATGACAGTGAGTCACCATGGAGTGTTTTTTAGTACGGGATGCTATGACCCGGGGGGGGGGGGGCTCCTTTTTAATGTTCAGGTTCATTCCCCTTTTGTACAGTCCGTGTCCACAACGTCTAAAGTTCACCCACTGCATGGCAGCCCCATCATGTGCTGCAAGTCCCCCCAAAAGTGCATGTAGTCGTTGTTCCGGTCACGTTTCCAGTCATGCAGGCTCTCCCCTCCCACCTCCCCTGATTGGCTGCAGGGCCTCCCTGCTGTGATCTGCTCCGAGCCACTTGGCTGCATTCAAAGAAAAGGGTATTTCTGGGTGATGGGTCATTCTGAGAAATGGATGGGAATGGTTTAAAAAAAAAAAAGGCTGTGGACCTTTGCCCTTGTTCAACACAACAAAATCCACTCAAGAAGTGAGGAGCATGTGCCAAGTAGAAGTAAAATAGGTCATACATGGGTAGATCAGACATGATTAAGGTGAGCTTTGTCACCACTAAAAACTCCCATGTGTTCATTCATCAGTGTGAGAGTAAAGCAACTGGAGGTGTCCCCCACAGAATGATTTACAGTGACAACAGCTGGTTAGGAATCATCACACACCCCAGCCCACCTCCTTCTACTGGTTTAAGAACCAGTCACCTACACTCTGAATGGGGTTCATGCCTCCTGATGCTTTGCTCCGTAACCTGTTGGTGCAGAGCTGTGTGAGTGAGTGGCCTGTGGCAAGGTTCAAGGCGAAATTAGTTTTGCACTCCGAGTAACTTTCCTGGTCATTTACCAGATCATAGAGGTCGGTTTAAGAAAAGTGAGTGGGCAGTCGAGTGAATGAGGAGCGGCATTAATTTACAGCCAGAGGGCAGATTAACGGCTCAGAGGGACACTGTCAGTGGATCAGGCTCGCTTGGACATCAGCCAATGTCCAAATAAGTCCACAAGGGCATCTGATTCACAAATGCAGAGCTCACTCACATTACCTTCACTGTCCTTCCTCAGGGCTCAACTCCAGCTTACAGCCTGCTTCTAGTGATTGTTGAGCAGCTAGTCCTGAAGGCCAGTTCATGTTATCATATCTGTGCTGCTCTAAGTGTGGCCTTTAGTGTCTCTGCAGCTCAATGAGTGAAAGTAGCTGTCTAAAGGTTTTGTTTTGTGTTATTAGTGTCCCTCTCGTGCTCTCCAGTCTTTTGAATTCATCATCAAAACTATCCACAGTTCCGGGAATGTGTTGTCTTGGTAAACCGTGTGTCTGTGGATGATGACTCTAATCTGGTCCTTTTCCTGGAGGCCGGTCTCTCAGTGAGGACGACCTGATCCTGCTGAGCAACCAGAAATAGCCCCTGGTGTACATTTCACACTGAAATGGGAGCTGACCCAGGTCTTGGATGAAATTTACCCTTTGGTATGAAGCTGGGAAGCCGGCATGTTGCAACAGCTCTGATGTCATTCTGTGTAGAAGAGTGAACCACAACCTGTGATTGGGCCTGTCCTTGTTTGTCTAGAGGCCATTTGTCATTTTAAAACCAGATGGAAATGCATGCTATAGGTAAGAAAGGTAAAATGTGTAGAATTCGCTGGAAACACTTGAAGGGTCTAATTCCTACCAGCCTGCCACAGTGTGGTACTTCAGTGCACTTTTAAATTTAAACTCAAGATGGAAAAGAGGAGACAGACTGCATGAATGACTGTCAGAAGCAGAAAGTAAAAGGGTCTCTGCTCACTATGAAATAACCCCCATGCTGCCTGACTGTAATGTAGTTTCATGGCGTGTTAAGACAGCTGCATGGTAATAACACATCCTAATGGTGACACAATGTACGGACCATAATGAATGCGGCTAAATGACACGCTGTCCCTCCTTATGTAATCTCTAAACATGGTGGCCACGATCAGGAAGTAAGATGGCGAGTGACCATAAAACTGTCCTGTTGGCTGCTGAATGACCGGAGCATCATTGTGTCGTCCTTTTTTGTGGGACGCAAATTAGATTTGGAGACTTTCATCATAGAAGCAGTGCAGCTACTGGTGTTGTACAGTTTATTTATGCAGAAGCAGCTGCACTGTTTTGTCTCCTAATGATCCGTATGAGGCGTTCCCAAAGGACGCACTAACCAGCCGCTGATGGATATCGTCAGGCTCTGGTTACATGGCACCCAGAAACTCTGTTTACAAAAAAACAGCCAAACTTCACTAACCCATCCACTCTGCAAATAATGCTCCAGGTGAACTACTGTGGATGTGATGCATCTAAAAGCATTTTTTGCTGGATTGCTAGAGGAATGAAGGAAGGGCGGCATACTACAATGCCCCCCCCCAAGCCAGACTAACTTGGGATGTTATGTAGTAGATCACCCACTCGCCTGAAGCTCCCAGAATGGTGTTTTATTATTTTACGGCTATATTTTGGTATGTCTGTTTGAATGGGGGCTTAGAAGCATAAGTGGCAGCACAACTTGTCAGATTCCTTGTTTTCTAGGGATGTGTCACCAGAGCCAAGTGTGAAAACTAGTCTATTAGCTTTTCACCCTGAATTCCTGTCATTTCCTCTGCTCTTATTAAGACGCGTATTTAAAATCAGATGGCTGACATGAGGTGATCCAAGCAGTCGGGGCTGACTTACTGCTCACACCTGCTTTCTGACTAGAGCTGTCACTGACAGTTGGAGACCTGGAGCTGACAGTGCAGTCACTGGCACATCTCCCGTTCTGAGGTTCCCCAGAAAGGCTGTCGCTTCATGCAGTTCTGTCGGTCTCTCAGGGTGAATTATGCAACATTGGCTTCTGGTAAATTCCCCCGTTGAGCGTTGCCCTCCTCGTGGTGTTTCTCTGCAGGCCGCGCCGTGCTTCCTGCTGGACGCTCTGAATGGGTCCCGGTTGTCCCCTTCCAAGGTTGCAAAAGAATGTGACGCAGCTGCATTTGCACTGCAGCTGTCTTTGGGTGGTGGGGGGGGGTACCCTCCTGCCACTGAGGAGGAGAGTGCTGGCTGTGTTATCTGTCCCAGCTTGTGAATTTCAGTTTGCCCAGAAATGCTGAACTGGGGCCAAGACTCCAGCAGCCCAAATCCACATTTCACTGCAGCTTTTCTGCACATAGCAAGTATCTTATTCCTGTTGGTCTGAACATTTTCTTCACTGCTAATCTCAGAATGCAGCATTTTATTGCAGTGACCTCCTCCGGGACAGTGAATTTCATCTCAAATGAATGCGTACATTTGCTAAGTAGTTGACCAACTACAGAAAAGTCTATTCCATTATCCGTTTGAGATTGTTTGAATGTTTTCTTACGTGCCCTTAGTGCCATGAACTCCACTCGCTGAATGCCTTCCTCCCCGTTACGGCTTGTAGGGCGTTACTGTAATTGTTAAACGCTAACCGTCCATTCAAGTGTGTGTGATGAGCATGGAAAATGAGTGCCTAAATGTTGCTTTTGCTTTCTCTTCTTTCAGGTTTGAGTGGGATAAACTCTTGGAGAATGTGCATTGTTTGATCATAAGTGTGACACAGTCTGACAAGCAGGAAGCTTATATACTCAGGTGAGTGCTGGGTCTTGACCTACAGTTCATCTCTCTATTGATTTAGAAGGCAGGATTAGGCAGCGGTCACCTGTAAGCCGCTTGCCGTTGACGGTGCACTGTCTGTCCCAGATGATGAGACGGAGCCATGGACAGATATTACATGCTGCGTAGTCTTTGTAGGAAGTACACCAAGTCACACGTTTTTAAGGAAAGCCCGCCTCAAATGTGAAGGGTTAAAACCAGTAAGATCCGCTCTGCTGTTCTCAAGAACCAAACAAGTCCTCACAGGTAGCCGGGGCAACGATGAGTTTCTGCTGTCAGTCAAAGCAGCCACAGTTCTGATACTGCAAACGAAGCATAACCAGCGTGGCATTAACAAACACCCTGGTTGTTTGATCATTTCCTTAAACCAACCTTGGTATCAGATGGATGGGATTCCAAAACTCTAAGTTGCTTATGTGTACCTCCCCTGTAATTACTGCTGTAAACCCCCGTCTGGTGCGTTGAAACACATTTAAGAAGACTTTAGTTTAGCTCCCCTCACTGATATCCACATTTCTAGACGATGTCTTTTTGCACTTACTGTGAATCCATTTGGTTTTAACAGCTCGTCCATGTTTAGGGTGTGTGTGTGTGTGGGGGGGGGGTAGGAAGAAATGCCCTGTCTTAGATTAGGCCTGTTGTGTAAGCTCACAGGGTGGAAAGAGGACCTCCAGTTAATCATCTCTTGTATAATGAATAGGATAGTGTTAAAGTGTAATCCTAGTACAGATGCTTTACACCTCTCCTGTGCCTCCTTCCCTCCACAGTGAGAGTAGCATGTTTGTCTCCAAGAGACGTTTCATTTTGAAGACATGCGGAACCACCCTCTTACTGCAAGCACTGGTGCCTCTGCTGGAACTCGCCAGGGAGTACTGTGGCTTCGACGCCATCGAGGTAGGCTGCACCCAGCACCTTGGTATTCTACATAACATAACCTGCTATATGCACATATCAGACTGAAGTACCACGTCATCACCCACTGCCTGCTGCTGTTCAGCTCTCACTTTGTCATGTGCTTCTTTTTTTTTTTGCAGAATTTCTTCTACTCCCGCAAGAACTTTATGAAGCCTACCCATCAAGAGTTCCCTCATCGAAATTTCCAGGAGGAAGTGGACTTTCTCGGCCAGATTTTCCCAAGTACATGAACATTACATGATCTTAACACTACCATACTGTTTTTTTGTTTTCTGAAAATGGCTGCAGAAGCTCCTTTGGGCATTTCACACGTACGCTGGCCGTAAAGGCGACCAAACCAAACCTGTCTCTGCTTCTTCCAGATGGCGCAGCCTACTGTATGGGACGTTTGAACTCTGACTGCTGGTAAGCAACATGCAGCTCCCTGTGCTGGTTGAAACTTCATGTGCTGTCACACTGTTGCCAACATCAGAGCATCTGTTTGTCACTGACATGAATATAGTCATGGCCTCTACTGATTTCAGAGCCTCCGTTCGGACTTCACCTAGTCAGGCTTTCTCCTGATTTGGTAACAGGCGTAAATAACGTCCCGTGTCCGTCACCCACAGGTACCTGTTTACCCTGGACTTACCAGAGTACTGGGAGAACAAGCATGCGGATCAGACGCTGGAAGTTCTGATGAGCGACCTTGATCCAGCCATTATGGACCAGTTCTACATGAAAGATGGTGTTTCTGCAAGTGATGTCACTCGTGTGAGTAAATCCTTACCATCAGCGTGTGTGTGTGTGTGTGTGTGTGTGTGTGTCTCTCCAGTCACCAGCACATATTGGCATTCTACTGTTGTGGAAGAATGCAGCTGGGTGAGTGGTTAGGCATGAGCAGACATGGAGGCAGAAACTGAGTTAAAGCTCACATCCTTTTCTTCTTTTGTTGCAGATGAGTGGAATTTGTGACCTGATACCAGGTTCTGTGATCGATGCCACAATGTTCAACCCATGTGGATACTCAATGAACGGAATGAAGACTGATGTGAGTGGCTCTTTTTCTTTCTTTTTTTGAGCTGTTGCCTTCATTGCGGTCCAACTTGAACATTTCTGACAGATCCTACTAACGTGTCTCTGCTCGTCTTCTCCAGGGAACTTACTGGACCATCCACATCACCCCGGAGCCAGAGTTCTCCTACGTCAGCTTCGAAACCAACCTCTCCCAGACGTCGTACGACGAGCTGGTCAGGAAGGTGGTGGAGGTGTTTAAGCCAGGAAAATTCGTGACTACGCTTTTTGTCAATCAGGTATGTTTCTAGAATACAAGCTGGCTTTCATTCAGTGTGATTCTAATTGAAGCTGTCACTCAGTAAATTCTCTTCTCTCCGTCTCGTTTGCCCCCGCAGAGCTCCGAATGTCGCAGTGTCTTTTCTTCTGCCCAGAAACTCGAGGGCTACAAGCGTCTCGACCGCCAGTTGGCTCAATTCAACGACTACAATTTCGTCTTCACAAGCTACGCCCAGAACCGCCAGCAAGACCAACAGAGCTGAGGGTTGAGGATGAAGAAGAGGCGTAAAAAGAAAGGCGACCGCTTGGGACTCCCTCCCTGCGGCCGGCTTCACTCCCCACTAGAGAGCCTGTCGTCCTCCCCCTTCCTCGTCCCCTTCTGCTGCTGTCGTTGTTCAGAATCTCCCGGTGCTGACGCGGCCGCGAGCCCTAGTTTTACCTCCAGTTTGAGTTGTTTGCATTGTTGTACCTGTGACTTAGATCTCTTGCATGAAAGCTCTTTTCTCTGTTTCGATATTCTAGCTCACTCTTGCTGTGATCTTGAAGTGCATGTAGAGGAATTAAACACGCTCTGTTTGAGGCTGTCCATCTGTGCCCAGTATAACGGTCCCTTCCTGCAGGTGTCCCCCCTCATCCCCCACAGACAAGGCTTCCGCCCTCACTAGGCCGGGGCCCTGACATGCTCAGATCAGTCCGCCTCTTTATGAGCTTCACTCAGCCTGTCTGTAAAATTTGAAATTCCAACGGTCTCCGTCTAATTTGATTGATGCCAATTGTCACATTAGAGCGACCCCTACCGACGACTGCCTGCACTTTACACACCTGTTTACTCACGGTACGAAAAGAAGGCCAACCTCCTGTCTCGAGTCTGATTGAATGTACGAGTTGTGGTGAGCTTTTGGCCAGTCTAACCGTCGTCTTGTCTTTGGGACATGTTTTGAGTTTCTCTGAAAACAGACGCCATACTCGCTGTTTAACGTCACATTGTTGGATCAGAGGCTTGCAGCTCATTGGTCAGCGCTCTGGTTGCTGTACACTGCAAGTAACGGGGGTTTCCGCTTTGCTGGGCTTTGACGCTGACTCCCAACACCGGCATTCAGTCATTCGTGCTCCTCCACCCGCTAATAAGATGAGATGGTCCCTGCGTTTCCCCAAATAGACGGGCTTTAAAAGTTGTATGCCTGGAAAATGTATGTATGAATCATTGAAGACTTTGAACGTGTGCACTTAGCCAGTCAGCCTGAGTGCAACTATCTATAGGAAGTTTCCATCCTATAGCCCCCCCACCCCAGTCGTATTCAGCACTCTCATTTCCACGTTCACGTGAATTGGTTTAATGGAAAATGTTCAAACTGAATGTAGCACAGTCCCCCCCCCCTCACTCGTCTTTCGAATGTACATGTCTCTAGAGAAAAGCCTGGACTGGGTTTGAGCTGAATGTACGACTCCAGGAGAGCATGCCCCCACCCTCCTCTTCTCTCTCTCACACTGCTCACAATGACCTCTGCCGACCAGCCATTGTCCAGCTCGCAGCAGGTCTCCCCTGCCAGAGTCAGACTGTCAGCTGGCCCCAGAACCGTGACATGACGAGGGCCGGCCCTCCTGGCTGCGCCCCGCTCTGAATGGGAAATAATGAATCAGACACTTTTTGCTTAGTTGCCCAGCAAAGCATTTTTCTTCTTCCCACATAATATCCATCCTCTCTCTCTCTTTCCGCCCCATACAGAAATCTGTAAGCGCACAATAGAGGCCCTCCAGTCTGAGCATGCCAGGGTGATCCCGGATCATTCCACATGTACCTGCTGCATAAACTGCCATTTTATTAAATTTATTGTGCCCAGACATTTTTTGCAGTGAATTGGTCAAAAATGTCACTCCCCCAGCAGT
The DNA here is from genome assembly GCF_042242105.1 of Pempheris klunzingeri. Taxonomy (NCBI): domain Eukaryota; kingdom Metazoa; phylum Chordata; class Actinopteri; order Acropomatiformes; family Pempheridae; genus Pempheris; species Pempheris klunzingeri. The sequence goes on along the minus strand of NC_092029.1, from coordinate 21,246,773 downwards.
TTTCTTTTTCTTTTTGTTTGGATCAATGCCCTTTGTTCACTGAGGGGGAAAATCCTGTGACACTATGGTGCATGTGACTAGTGCTGTGTTGCTTGACAGTGTAGCGTAGCGCCGTCTCTTCCTCCTTTTGTCAGTCAGTCAGTCTGTGCACCACTTTCCTCTTGTTTTCTCCGCTCAAAGTGTCATTGCAACTGCCGCATCCTGATGTGTTTCTGGGTAGGCGGGGACTTTTTTTTATTTATTTATTTTATTTTTGTTTAGGGGTGGGGTCAACTTGTAATTAATCTTCATTTCAAGTTGTGGAGAAGTGCCGAAAGCGGTGTGGGTTTCTTCCTTGTAACCAAACGCATGTCAGACGTCCAAGGTTTGTCCTCTCGGCCTGCGTTCAGTGGCGTTCACGATGCTTCTCCTGCCAGAGAATGCAGTTTGAATTTTGAACCGTAGAGGACGCAGCTTTACCTGCTTTCAGCCCCGTGGTGCAGTACAATCTGTTCTTTCCAATATCTGCGATGATTGCATCAGCGCCTAATAACAGTGCATTCATCACCTAGGGCACTCTGAGCCTGTTGGAACAGTTCATGTAAGAGCGAGCAGTCGGGTTAACATTGGAATAGTTTCCCTCTAGTTTGTCTATCGTGACATTTTGGAGCGATTTCATTCTTTTCCTGAGGACCAATCTCTGCTCTTACATCAACTCCTCAACGTGCTGTCAAAGGACTGCCACAGCTGGCAGAGGCCCCTTTTTTTAAAGTCCCACATTTGGAGCATATGAAGTGTAATGTTCTTGGATTAGGTACATTTTAGCCTTGTTGGTGTGGATCATTGCTCTTCTGTTTATTTTTTTTTTTTCTGTTTTTTTTTTTTTTTTTTTATACAGTGAACTCAAGACACATTTTTGCAGTTGAATGGTAATAGTTTTTTACAAAAGATATTTTGTATTTTTGCTGCGGACCAATATGCTTCCCCTTTTTGTTCAAATGTTTGTTGTTAAACTTGCGTGTTCTGAAGTTGAGGGATGACCTTTTTCAAAGCTGACTAAATCATGTTTTATCTTCTCACTTCCCCTTCCTCTGAATCGTTGAAAGGCTCCAGAGGAATGGCGAGTGAAAGCCCCCCCCCTGGGTGAGAGGGTGCAGTTGCAGGATCTGTCAGGAGGAACTTTTGAAGGAGAAACTTTGCTGTTCTAATTCTTTCTTTTGCTGTTCTTTGGATGGTCAAGATGTGCTAAATATATCTGTGCTACGAGCTTGATGCTTCAATAAAAAAGATACTTATCTGTGCAACTGCTGTCGTCTTTTCTTTTAGAGGCTTTTTTTTTTTTGGTTTTTGTTTGTCCAAACCTTGTAGGAGCAAAGAGCCTCATTTGGAATCTTTTGTTTTTAAAGATGTACAAAAGCACAACGGATGAAACGAGATGACAGCATCCTCTCACTAACACTGTCACATGAAATAAGTGTTATTACAAAGTCTTAGATGCATATGAAATAACACGGAGGTCAGGATGTAACGAGTTTACACCCACAGTGTAAAGGTGGCCTGTTAAAGGGGCACTCCGGGGATTTAATATTGCATGTCCATAAAAATGATGTGAATGATCTAAGTCAAAGCAGCAGGAGCCCAAAAATCCTGACTTCCTTAGTAGCGTCAAAGAAACACTGGATCCTACAGCTCCCATAATGCATTTGTTAATCTCTAATTCAGTGCCCACTTCTTTCGGCAGAAAGCAGGCGAGGTGTGTTTTTTTTTTTGTTTGTTTTTTTTCCCCTGCTGGTCCTGTTTGAGTCTGCTTGCAGAATTTTGAATCCTTATTGTCTGTTAAGTGTTCGACAGATAAAAATGACCTGGTTTAGTTTTTAGTTGGAGGAAACATGCACAGCAGAAAAAATATGTTGGTGGAAATAATACAGATGTTTCTACAAGAGTAATGTCAGATGGGAGAGGAGAGAATAAATAAGAAGTGTTTGTGTGGGAAAGAGGGCTTTACTCGTGTGAGGAGCTGGCATGCTGTATACTTCCAGGAATCCTTTGTGTTGTGATGTTAACAGAAGACACTCATGCATATCAAACAAAGGTTAGATTTCTGTGGTGGCACGTCAGCTGAGAACTGCTGTTCCTCCTCGGGCTGCTGAGGTCGGTCCATCCAAACATGTTCATGCAGCGGGAGAAGTGGGAAGTGAGTCCCACTTTCTTTTCTACTGTACATGCTGTGTGAGTGTGTTCAGTATCCTGGTTATGGTCGGGTTGCAAATGTAAATGTCCTGGTACCAGAAACCAGGATACGATCTGGAGTAGTCCAATAGAAGCCAGCATCGTGTGGCATGTGAACACCTCATCCAGGTTTTGTACAGAACGTATTGGCTGAGATGGTGAGAGGTGAAGCCCCTGGGTGCTGATGAGTCAGTCACATAAGGAGGTGAATTACCAGGTTTCCCATGTTCCACGATCTTACCCTAAATAAGATCAAAACCAGATTAAGGCTCATTACTGGGATACCAGCGCTCATATGAATGCACCCTGTGATGATTTGAGAGGACTCTGCTCTGGGCAGATTTACAGCTGTGTCACATCTAATCAGTGGGGGAAGAAGCATTCAAACCCTGAGAAAAAACATCAATATATTCATGGAAATATACTTGTAGAAGTCCTGCATTCAAAGCAGTAAAGTACACTGCAGTACTGTATTCCACTGTTGCTATTAGGAAACACTTCACCCTTTCATGCATGAGTTATGATAACCTCAGTCAGAAGTGTTTTTCTTCATCTTTAGGCTGAAAAACAAAGTTTGAACTTTATTTTTTTCCAACCCATATTTTATAAAGATATATTTACATGTCTAGTAGTTGAAATATAGCCAGTGATGCATGATGTACACTTCAGTGGACATGTGGTTAATCGTAATTTCCTCCTAATATAAAATCAATACTTGGAAAATTTAGCAATTGCATGACTCCTTAGATGTTACTTGATGTCACCATATTTTTCTTATCTTTTTATAGAAGGTTTGAACAGAAAGAAATGAGCAACTTGGTGTTTCTGTCTGTCTGTCGACCATCTTGGTTTCACTCTTTTTTTTTTTCACTTGCAGTGGCTTCCCACTGGGTAGCAGTCAGTGTATGAGATGATGTTATAACATCCACTGTAGTGGCTGATGTACAACTATGGCATCAAAACTCATGCATATACAAGAAAACAGCTTTTGAATAGCTGTACACTGTAGTGACCTCTATGCATGAAAGGGTTAAAAATAAAAAAGTCAAGTTGACTTTGAAACTTTGAAATGAGGCAATCTGTCAAATGTTATGAGTGTCATGTTCTGCATATCAAGTAAAAGAAGCAATAGCTCAGTCTAAAAATACCCTGTTACAAGGAAAAGTATAAAAGTATTAGCATCAAGTACCAAAAGTAAAAGTACTCCTTATGCAGAATGACCCATGTCAGCATCGTATGCATCACTGGATAATAATCAGTGATGCATCCACTGCTTCTGGGAGCTAATTTCAGCTCCTCTATACAGAATACTGTCAGGTAGCGTCATCCATAATAGCACATCATAATTTATTATGATTATAAATTTTTGTTTTGTATCAAAACTGGCTCCAGTTATTAAATAAATGCAGAGTAAAAACTAGAATAGTCAAGTTAAGTACAGGTACCTCAGTGCGGTAAGTATAGTACTTAGCTTCTTTCCACCACTGCTTTAAAGTAACTATAGGCTTGTTGAATGCGGAGGAGTAATGTCCCGCTGAATGTGAACTAAAATATGAATAAAAGGTTCAACATGAAGGGAATAATCCTGACTGAACACAGAGAAAACACGACATTTTCAAATCAAGTTTTACGTTGTTTGAAGTCTGGGCCTTCTGTACGGTGGCCGGGAGGTGCAAAACAATTTTACAATACAAGAAACACTTTTACAAAGCTGGAGACAAATTTACATTTTAGAAAACATTTTTACAAATCAGAAAACAAAATTACATTGCCATAACACATTTACAAGTCCTGAGACAAATTTACATTTGAGAAAACAAATTTACAAGACGTGAAACACTTTTACAAACGCCGAGACAAATTTACGAGTAACTTTTTCAACCGGAAAGGGAATGTACCCACGATGGAGCGGTCTTTTGCCCGTTTTGTGGCGAACATATAAGCCGATTAACGTGGTACATTCCCTTTCCGGTTGAAAAAGTTACTTGTAAATTTGTTTCGGCCGCTTGTAAAAGTGTTTTCTCAAATGTAAAATTGTCTCAGGACTTGTAAATGTGTTATGGCAATGTAATTTTGTTTTCTGATTTGTAAAAATGTTTTCTAAAATGTAAATTTGTCTCCAGCTTTGTAAAAGTGTTTCTCGTATTGTAAAATTGTTTTGCCCCTCCCGGCCACCGTGCTTCTGGGACTTTGAGTTTTTTCAACAGGAGGTCTGCCATGCAAACTGGAGGTGGGGGGTTTCAGAGAGTAGGACACTTGACTTGGTTTTTAGTTTAAAAGCTGTCTGTTGACCTCGGACTGGGGGAAGAGCGGGACATCTCTCTGCTCCTAAGAAACACCGGTTTATAAGCTCAGCACCAGTATTAGAATATATCTTCCCTCTGTGTTTGGGAAACTGGCTCCAGGCTGGGATTTAGCAAAATACTTTAACAAACAAAAATGGAAACGGAGTTCATTCAGATGTACAGTATACTACACATATAGTGGTGGAAGAAGTAAAAGCAGAGACACCGCAGTCCAAGTACAGAGGCAGCAAAAGGTAATGACAGATTTAAAGCAGCCAAAAGTACAAATAAGGAAGCAGAATGATCCCATCACTGTGACATTATATTACCGGATTATTATAACAGGCGCATGACTGTGTGTGCAGTATTTTATGGTACAGCTGATCAAAATGAAGATGAACTATTTTGAACTTCCTCTAGTTTAATCTAGAATGCATCACCTGTGTTTTGTATGTAAAACACTGATCTTCAAACTAGCACATGTAGCTGTCAAACAAGTGTCGAGGAGCAGAAAGTAGGCTACAAAGTAGTATAAAATGGAAGTACAAGTACCTCACAGTGTGGGAGGAAACACCTGACACCACTGGGACATGTCAGGACAGTAGGCCTCTGACCGCAGGGCTGCTCTCTATACAATATGCATGTAGTGCCACAGGCTCCTTCAGAAACACACTGAAACAAGAGGGGTCCACCAAAATACACAATCCAGTCGAGTGCAAGGCACAGAGCCCATGTGGAAAGGAGCGTTATCGGTCTGCTTCCACCTCACCCTTTCTCTGCTGCCTTTAGAAAAGAAATGGAATATTTTTTTGCCGTTCGATGAGCTCATTGCCCGTTCATGTATTTACAGGGAACAGTCATACAAAATTAGATTTTCTTAGGAATTGGTGATGTCAGACAAGAATGAAGTGTCGACATTCGATACAGTCAGTTCCTCTAAGAGCCCCACCTGCAACTTTGCTCTGGACCAACAGGGAGGAGGTGAGGGGGCTTCATTCGGTTTGGTTTTACCACATTAAATCTCAGATTTTCAGAAACACTTTATTGATCATGTGTGTATGAAAGGGAGAGTGCTGACAGGTTGGGGAAACAGGAAAAGGAGCAGGAGTCACTGGAACACCCATGTGGGGACAGGGCTTCGTGCGTGTGGGGCGCATGCGCACAGCCTTCACTTGTAACATGACACTTGTTGTCTGTGACGCGGCCTCACATGTCACACGTCGGTCTTAGCCTGTGGCTCCCCCAGAGGACGGGCTGTGCTGTGGGGTTAGGTTCTGACACAAGGTGGCGGTACTTCACCTAAAGAAGGAAATGAAACACCTTCCACCGAAGAAGAAGAAGAAAAGCATCAATGTTTTCTTCCGCTGCCTGGTTTCACGTGGAGGAGCCGCCTCGTGACGGAGTGCTACCGTAGCCGGCAGGAAGAAAGACAGAAAATGACGCAGTTAGACGGTGTAACGTAGGTCTTTATTTCAGCTTTTTGCTGCGTACCTTGCTGTGTTTAAATGTGTGTGAGTGTGTGTGAGTGTGTGTAGCCCGTTCAGCGCTCGTGAAACGAACACTTGCTAGCTTAGCATTACATCTGTTAGCTGGCACGTACAGACAGACACTGTTGTTCACACACCGTGTTTTTTTTATCATGGTGTGTTGTGTTGTTGGTCCTTATCTACTTTCGTTGCAATTCTCAAAAAGCAGGTGCTGAGCATGGAAGTGATATTCGGGGCTAGACGGGCTAACTGCTGCTATCATGGATGTCAGGGGGGGGTGGCCCTATTTTCTCTGTCCAGCAAAGAGCAGTTAGGTTACAGGAGACACCTTCAGGGGAGTCTGATTGTGGCGTCATGTGAGTCTAAATGGGTCTGAAATGAACCACTGCTTTAAATAGCAGTCATTAGTAGATAAAGATGCTCTAAATATGGCCCATACAGTCATTAACATCCTGTGTTATACAATTTACAGCAGTGGTTTGAAACATGGAGGCTATGGCTTTGTTTCCCATTTGTTAAGCTGTACTATATATCTTGTTATTACTCATTTAAAGACAAATAATGATAAGTAGAATGCATTTCCCCTTAGTGTTCATTAACAGTCATAACCAGTCCTTTCCTCGATATGATCCTTTCTCTCTCTGGCACAGTAAACACTCTTATGTCTGACTTTAGCTAAGCAAACTATAGAACTTACTCTTAGATCAGAGTGTTTGCTCTTGCTACATCTGCATGAACAGACCATGAAAGTGATGAGATGGTACAATGACCTGCATCAAGCAGCAATCTGAAAGATTTCACAGTCCCTGTCCACTGTCCCTCTGCCAGCCTCTAGCCTGGCTCTGTGTTTTATTTTCTGCAGCAGTGAACAGTTTGTCATCTTCCCCTGTGTTTGTGTGCATCTTCAGAAAACCCAAGACCAAGCGTTCCAAACGCTTCTTGGAGAGCAGAGCACCCAAGCTGACCGAGGATGTGAAGACTGCCATGATTATGAAAGGAGGGAATGCTAATTCAACTGTCACCCAGGCCCTCAAGGACATAGTAAGGAACAGCCACGCAGATAAACCAGGGTTTAAAGGGTATTTTGTCTTCTATATTTTTGGTTTGAAATGACTGGTAAGTGTCAACTGGTGAAATTGGTTCAGTAGATGCCTCAGTCAGTGCAACGGCTGCATCGTAATCCTTTGGGACAACTGCACCTGATCAGACAGACTGTTATTGGTATGAAATCACTAATAATCATTAAGAGACACAAACAGTGTAACAGTTCAGCTACATCTAATAGAGATACACATTTCTGACTGGGTGAAGTTTTGACCAGCACAGGCCTCATGGGTAGGAAAGGGCCTCGGACAAACGGTCCTGTACTCCAGTCTAAATTCACCCATCAAAAGCTGTTATTCTGAAAAAGCTGTTTCCAGCAGTGACTCCTGTCCACTCTCTCTACCATGAGAGTAGTAAAACTCCCTGGGTTTAACAGATGATTTCAGCCACATTTGTGATGGAGCTTAAATGAGTAGTGTTGACTCTTTAACTGAAGCGTCATTTCAACCAAGAAATCTGACTTTCCTACAGTATGCCTTGAAGAAACCCCATGCTGTGCTGTACAAGAAGTAAGTGGTTTTGCTTCTCAGTAATGCTGAAATGCATTTAACTTTATATTTATCTTTTTGAGCAGTCGTTTCATATATTTTGCTCATTTGTAATTCAATTGTATTGGCTCACAATAATGTGCTGCTTTCTACTGAGCACATTCAGATTGGATGTTTACGGCAGATGTCGATGAACACACAAGGAAACAATATTTCCTGAGACACGTTGAGCGATCTACAGTGTATAAAATCTGTACTCAATTTTCAGGAAGAACATAACACGGCCGTTTGAGGACTCAACATCACTAGTAAGTGTACAACAAACACAGCTCACCCCGAAGGCTTTGTCACAATTAAATGTCAGGCATTTATAAACCTGGGCCCTGTTTCTACATATCCTGGTGTCTAAATGACTGGTAGGTTGTAAAAGTGTTGGAACTGGTCCAGCAGATCCTTTGGGACAACTGCACCTGATCACAGTAGGTCCCCTAAAAGTGCTTGTTTGATCCACTGACAGGCTCAGAGTGTTATTCTAAGTGTGTGACAGCATCATGGAAAGGATCCCTACAGAGAGAGACCTGGAAGATCCTTTTGGTTTAACCACAAACAGCACACACACCAGACTACATTCACTAAAACAGGGATTTTACCTTGCACACCATGGGACTCTGTATGACCTTAGTGTTCTAAACCAACCTTTTCCACCACCAAAGTCCAATAATAACACAAACAAACAGCAGTAGACAGCAACGTCTGTGTGCTGTGAACTAAACTTACTGTGTTTGTAGGGCCCAGCTTTAAAAATACTGGTATTCTGCTTTTAACACATTTTCCTGTTCGATGACAAATCATTTCAACTCTGCACCAGGAATTCTTCTCCAAGAAGTCAGACTGCTCTCTCTTTCTGTTCGGCTCCCACAACAAAAAGCGACCCAACAACATCATATTTGGTAAACTCTCTTCCACCCTCTCAGCTTTACACAAAGGCCAGTTATTTAGTCATTTCTACACACATTTCCAGTGAAATGGACGGTAGATTATTTCCAATTAAACTCTTCTTGATTGTCTTGTATTTATTGAATATTTTTTTACAAATTTTCTGCACATGCTGTATTTTTGACTGGCAGTGTGTCGCTGCTTGTTCATCATCCCCAGTGGATTGTAAGTTTTCTAGTCAATGAAATTTTGACCATTCACAGTGTGCCAGAGTGGGAGGTGATGTGTAGTGTTAGAAATGGAAAGAAAACCCCAGTCCTTTTAACTAACCGTGCTCTCTTCATCATGTTCATCAGATCAGGTTTAAGGGACTGCAGGCCAAAGGACGCGTGTGTCACTGTTTACTTTGGTTTTTTTGCAGGTCGTCTGTTTGACTTTCATGTGCTCGATATGATCGAACTTGGAATTGAGAAGTACGTCTCTCTGCGTGAGATTAAGGTAATGGTTTGAACGTTATTCAGCTAACATCTGTGTCGTCTGCAGTCATGTAGACAAACTGGGATGAGGGGTTGGTGTCCTGACAGCCCTGAATAACATTAGTTTTTGTGCATGTTGCAGTAAACACTTTAACATGAGCCTTCTTCTGTCCTGTGGGGCCTTGGTAACCCATAGTAAGGTTCATCTCATGTAGCCTCAATCATCTGTGTCATTGCTAATATTACCTGCAGAACTGTTCGGTCTTTATTTACACAGAAGTGTTTTTCTACCCCTGGAACCTTAGGGCGGATTGTGCATAAAAAGAATAGTGCTACATTTTGGGAAATACTCCTATCAGCTATGTCTGCAGGTAGTATGACGCTGGAGAATCTGAATCTCCACATTGTCTCTTTGCAATTGAATGGTGTCGACCACACAAACATTGTTAATGGTTATTAAAACAAAAAAAGAAAATGTGGTAAACGAGGAAGCTCCCATTTAATAACTATAACAGCCATAATCACTGGATCAAATAACACAAGTTAACATAAATAGTTACCAATACTGGTGACACCTCACACTCCTTTAAAATCTAGTTATTGTGTTTTCTGTTGCAGGTCAGCAAATGTGCTCAGGGGACCAAACCGATGCTTGTGTTTGCAGGGGAGGCCTTTGACACAGACAGTGAGCACAAACGTCTGAAGAGCCTGCTCCTAGGTAATTATTTATACTCAGTGCATGTGCTTTTTTCTATAGAAATTGTACATTTGTGTTCCTCTGCTAATATCAGTCCATTTCTCTGAGCCACCTTCCAGACTTCTTCAGAGGTCCCACTGTGCCTGCGGTGCGTCTGGCAGGTTTAGAACATGTTCTGCACTTCACAGCCCTGGAAGGGAAAATCTACATGCGCAGCTACAGGTATAGAAATGATGAGTGGTTTGAAAAATTGGTTAAAAAACAAAGCTCTGTTCAGGGCAAAGAAAATGTACAATCCTGGTGAATTGTTTTGTCCTCTTAGCCAAATCACGTTTGATCCGTTGCCACAAGTCACTGTTGTTTTCTGGTTACACTGTTAACAAGGCCCACTACAGAGATGCCGATGTTCTGTGTCACTGCAGGTCTCTGTTGAAGAAGTCTGGGTGCCGGACGCCCCGGATAGAGCTTGAGGAGATTGGGCCGTCATTTGACTTAGTCTTAAGAAGAACTCACCTGGCTTCAGATGACTTGTACAAGTTAGCTCACAGACAGCCCAAGGCCCTGAAGGTAAGAGTCATGTGGATAGAATTCCTGGACATCTTTCCTTAGATGGGAAATGTTTGGTTATTGTTTTTAAACAAAGGTATATCATAACCATATTAATGTGCTGCAAATTACACACCAAAAACAAAGCTGATTGTTGGATGGGGTAAAAATGTAGAGGCACCTTTGCTGATGTCGTTCCTGACCACCAGTGGATTGAAACAACTAAACTACTAAATTTGGCCAGAGGATGGCACCAGAGGAAAGAGCTGATCGTAGCCTCCATGTAGGGGGTTTAACTACCAGTTACCATTTTACAACCTCTCACACACTACGTTGTCACACTTGACCCAACTTTAACCTACTTTAAGCTGCACTTATCTGTTCTTCAAGGTCTCGCTAACACCAGGATTAAACCCCCATGACCCTCCACTGGGCCAGTCACTGCAAACAATCTTAACTTTTAGAATTCACAAATATGTCTGAATTTGAAAACTGGTATACATACTTATAAGGATGCATAAGAAGTGTAGAATATTTCCACTTGATGTAAATATTAAATTCTGTAGCTTGAGTGGAAAGCTGGATCAAGCTGACAGTGTGCTGTCAGACAGGGTGGAATAAGATGATTTTACGAACTTTAAAGCTACTTAAGACCACGACTGACTGAGCCGCACTGCCAACAGGGCTGAATGGGTGTTTGTCTAGATTAGGAACGTCGCCAACATTTTAGCCAACATGATGCCAGAATAAGCAGCAGAGCTTCACCTAACCGTCATAAGACGTGGGTGCAGCACCCAAGTGTGTTTTCACGGCGTCTTCAGCCAGATGAAGAGAAAATAAATATGCTGAGACGTTTTGCTGTCATTTCTTGTCTTTCTGCTTCTGTTCCGTCATCTGCTCTCTGTAATGCACTTTTACCACCGGCAGCTCCTCCACACACACACACACACACACACACACACACACACACACACACACACACACACACACACACACACACACACACACACACACACACACACACACACACACACACACACACACACACACACACACACACACACACACACACACACACACACACACACACACAGCTACAGTCAACCAGGAGAAGTGAAGTTGGCTTGTTACTCGAGGCTAATTGGTGTTTTTCTAGATGACTCTACATAATTCAGGCTAAAACATAGTGGACTTCAAAGCCACACTCCACAGCTCCAATGTGCCAGTGTTTGTGTAGAAATGGTAGCAATGAAAAGTGCCGTGACAAGTGACCTAGAAGCTCTAAAACATAACCATCCCATCCAGCTTTCTGAATTGGGAACATAACTGACTGTAGGAAATGAACAGTTCCTGACAGACGGCTTTTATGGATGCCTTGGTATTATTATGCTGTTATATAATCATTACAACAGTGGTGTAAATGATGATGTCCTTTATAGTCATTATTTCTGGGATAATCAATCTATCAATCAGTCTTTATTTATAGAGCGCCAATTCACACCAGCGTTATCTCAAGACGCTTTACATAAAGAGCAGGTCTAGACCAAACTCTTTAATTATATTATAATAATTGATAGTATGTCAGCCAACAAAAGTAGATATTGTGGCAAGTCGTTCATGCTTTCTTTTTTCACTGTTCTAGCCCAAGAAGAAGAAAAACATTTCCCATGATGCCTTTGGTACAAAGTTTGGCCGGGTGCACATGCAGAAGCAGGATCTGTCCAAGCTGCAAACGCGCAAGATGAAGGGCCTGAGGAAGAGGAAGGGAGAGGTGGTCGCTGAAGACCAGGACGGACAGGCTTCCAAAGTGGCCAAAACAGACGGCTGAGGTGTCACAGGTGGATGCCCAGTGCCTGCTAGTGGGCACCACCTGCTGCTGCTACTGGACAGTCGCCTTGTTCATAAGACTGAAGTGTGCCTATCATTTTCAGCCGTCCCTGCTGACGGTGGCCATGTGAGCCCCCACCAGGCAAGAGACGATGCACATCTATTATTCCTGCCCCTGTAGTGTGTTTTCCCCAGTCCATGTGACTTTCGGGTGGTTCGTTGTCTTGAACATCACGAGTGTGTTTGCTCAGTGCTCTGATAAACCTACGGGAGCACCAGAGAAGGTAAAGTTTGGGGGATTCTGCCTGAAATGAGATGACATTTCATGCAGGGTCAGTGATGGGTGTAAAAATAGAATTTCACTGTCAGGTCTCACATTAAAGAAAATAAAAATGTCTCTAAGCCACGTTGGTCCTTCAGAGCTTTCATTCTTAGGGTACACTTCCCTGTGTTCACTGTCCTTCTGACATGACTTCATGACGTTAAGGTCTGTTCTCTAACCACTGTGGAAACTCTTATTGGTTCTAAGCATTGCTACAGGGCCAAGCGCCCACTTTTCCAGTTACACCAGTCTTTCTTTCTCATTACATTTAGATAAAACATTAATTACAGTAACTCAAAGGTTCGCTGTTTTACACTAGGGCGTATTTGCCATTTTTCTAAAATTAAAAAACAGCTGCGTGGTTCCTTTGACTGCACAGGGACTAGATCAGGTTGTACATTAGAGCCATTTGTAAAATGATTTTTAAATGTTTTTATGTGGAATCAAATCTGTTAAAAGCTTTCTTGGGATTTGAGACCAGAAGAAAGAAGCCATGCTCATCATTTAGAGGCTTCATGTTAAACACTGGATGTTCCAGTATGTCCACAACACTACCACTGAACTTTAAGATAAGATGCACCTTTATTTATCCCCCAAGGGGGAAATTCTCATTACACAACAGCTACATCAGAATTGAAGAAAAAGGAGATAAAAAAATTGAGAAGAAATAAAAATACAAATATACAAAATACAATGCAAATGTGTAAAAAATACAAATATAGAAATGTACAAAATAAAATATAGTGCAATATGCAATCTGCTATGTGTGTGATGTCATAAAAGTTAATTACATCACAGTAGACTAACACACTGCAGTAAATCAATCAATCTTTATTTATATAGCACCAATTCATAACAGTGTTATCTCCAGACTCTTTCCATAAAGAGCAGGTCTAGACCAAACTCTTTAATTAGAGAGAGACCAACGATTCAGGAATTCAACATTAAGGATTCAAGAATCCCCACATGAGCAGCATCAGAGATTATATTAGGAAACAGTGGAGGAAGAACTCCCCTTTAACAGGAAGAAACCTGGAACAGACCCAGGCTCAATGTGGGCGGCTTCTGTAGGGGTCTGTGTTGGGTGGAGGTTGGACAGAGAGAGAGAGAGAGAGAGAGAGAGAGAGAACACAAACAGCAACCAACATACTAACAGCAGCTACAGCACTGACAGTAGGAGTGTGACTAATAAATTAGCACCATGGTAGCACTGAAAAACATGATGAGTGGCCGATGATCCTCAGCAGTGATTCATGAAGCCAGAGAACCACAGCAGGAGAACCAGGACCAGGATCCACAGGAACCAGAGAACCACAGCAGGAGAACCAGGACCCACAGGAACCAGAGAACCACAGCAGGAGAACCAGGACCAGGATCCACAGGAAATAGAGAACCACAACAGGAGAACCAGGACCAGGATCCACAGGAACCTGAGAACCACAGCAGTAGAACCAGGACCAGGATCCACTGGTACCAGAGAACCACAGCAGGAGAACCAGGACCAGGATCCACAGGAACCTGAGAACCACAGCAGGAACCTGAGAGATGAGAGAAGCACAGAAAGGCTCCGGGGAAGATAGCAAGTTAGTAACAGACATTAAAGAGACATGAAGCATCAGGATGGAGAGGAAGAGGAGGAGAGAGGAGCCCAGTGCATCATGGGAGTCCCCCGGCAGTCTGAGCCTACAGCAGCATAACTAGGGGCTGGTCCAAGGCCTGATCCAGCCCTGAACTATAGGCTTTATCACTAAGGAAGCTTTTTAGTCTACTCTTAAATGTAGAGAGGGTGTCTGCCCCCCCAACCCAAACTGGAAGGAGGTTCTACAGGAGAGGAGCCTGATAGCTGAAAGCTCTGGCTCCATCACTACTTTAGAGGACTTTAGGAACCACCAGTAGGCCTGCAGTCTGGGAGCACAGTGCTCTAGTGGGGTAGTACGGTACTATAAGCTCTTTAAGGTATGATGGAGCCTGAACATTAAGAACCTTGTAGGTGAGGAGAAGGATTTTAAACTCTATTCTAGATTTTACTGGAAGCCAATGAAGAGAAGCCAGTACAGGAGAAATATGGTCTCTTCTCTTAGTTCTCATCAGAACAGGAGCAGCAGCGTTCTGGACCAGCTGGAGAGTCTTTAACCCTTTAACGTCCTCACCAAGAAAAAAGCAATGAAAAAATGTATTCTTTATATATTTTATTTCCTTGGGGCACTAATTACAAAAATCAATGTTTTTTTAAGAACAGACCCCACATTTTTTTAAATATTGGCCTCTACCAAACGGTTGAGATGTCGTAAATAAAATAATCCATAAGATAAGATAGATATAGTGAGTCAAAATGTGCTCTACCATATGGTTGAGCAGAAGGTTAAAGGGTTAAGGACTTATTGGGGCAGCCTGATAATAAGGAGTTACAATAGTTGTAGTAGAAAAAGGCAGTTCTAGAAATCTGTTTAATGTGGGAATTAAAGGACAAATCTTGATCAAATAAGACTCCCAGATTCCTCCCAGTGGAGCTGGAGGCCAGATTAATGCCATCCAGAGCAGTTATGTTGTCTCTGAGGTGTTTAGGGTCGAGCAGAATAACTTCAGTTCAGTCTGAGTTTAGCAGCAGAAAGTTTCTCCTCATCCAGGACTTTATGTCCTGAAGGCAGACTTGAAGTTTTGAAGTAAGTCACGTAGTATTCTCAGAAATGCAGAGATCTTGGTCATAACCCTGTAACACCACAAGAGTTTGCTGTTTGACAGCTGAACACAAGCTAACGGAACACTAGTGACCCCCCAGGTCAGCCATCAGTTTATGTCTCCCCAGCAGGAAATTATCTACACGATTATCCAGACTGGGTAATGTAATACTTTTAAATCCACATTCTGCTGTGCCTGTAGACCTGTTGTACCTGTCACACCTGTTCCCTGTGCCCTGGTAAGGTGCTGAGAAAGCCTCGCTCTGTTTCCTGCTCAGGGTTACTAACAAACCAGTGAACGCCAAGTTTACATCCTCAAAGAATGAATTCATAACTGCAGCTGTTAGATCTCCTCCCACTTTTGTTTGATTAGTCATGTTGACCTGTACAACATGTAGACACAGCTTCTGTCAACCTGAGCAGAGGGCTGTTAGGGTGCCAATGCTGAATAAAGTGGGTGTCTAACGGGGTGGGGGGGGGCCTTCTCTCAACTTTTAGTTCTTCTTCTTCACGTCCTACTTTTTCTTTGGTTTTTCTGCTCACTGCACATATTCCCGTGCATGTGCTTGCCTGGCACTTGGTCTATTTTTAGCAGCTGGAAAGGGGAAGTGAGAGCTTTCATAAGAGCAGAGAAGGGGCTGCCGAGGACAGGCACACACACACACACACACACACACACACACACACTCTCTCACACACACACACACACACACACACACACACACACACACACACCCACTATATTGTCAGTGTTTTAATGTTTGGTCGTGACGGGGGAGTGACAGTGTCCAATCAGCTGCAGGACTCCCCGGAGCCCCGCCCCCCACCCGCTGCCTATTTCTGAAGTTGCTGCAGCGGGGGCGGCCATGTGACAGCCACTGTGGGGGCCGATGCTGCTCTTCCAGCTCTACTGCAGCCACAGCTTCACCTCCATGGATGCAACTGCACCCTGAGCCCAGAGCCGACTTCTCTCAGACACCAGCAGCACTGGACTGTCAGTGTCGTGGCCCTGTCAGTCAGTCAGTCCCTCTGTGGGGAGATATCTGTCTGTCTGTCTGTCTGTCTGTGTATCTACATTTATCTGTGTATATTTCAAAACAAAACAAAGGTGTTTCTAAGCTCTCCAACATCAAGCTGTCAACACAATGACTGAGGGGAACAACATGCCTGAAGGTGAAGCAGCGGCGGAGGATGAAGTGCCCGCCGGGGCTCCTGCGGAGGAGAAGCGGCCGGAGGAGGAGGAGGAGAAGAAGGAGAACGGGGACAGCAAGGTGACCGTCCCGGAGCCCGCGGCTCCGCCAGCGGAGGAGGGCGAGTTTGTGCACCCCGAGGGCGGCTGGGGGTGGCTGGTTATGCTGGCTGCCATGTGGTGTAACGGCTCGGTGTTCGGGATCCAGAACGCCTTCGGCATCCTCTTCCTCTCCCTCCTGCGGGAGTTCGGCTCCGAGCACGATGAAGACCTCCGCTTCAGGACAGGTGAGGCGGGCTGGGGGAGGGAGGGGCGGAGGGGGGCGACACACCTCAGCTTCACTGGAGGTCACACGTTTGAATTTCAACAGAAGTGAGACTGGCTCTGTGTTCTGTGGAGCTGCTGTGTGTGTGTGTGTGTGTGTGTGTGTGTCCACTTCCCACTGTGGGAAATAGTTCCCACTGTTAGCTACCTCCTCACGGACACGGTGAGGTAGTGAAAGCTCCGCTCCTCAGACCTGCCCTCTGTCCTGCTGCTCTCTTCTTCTTCTTCTTCTTCTTCTTCTTCTTCTTCTTCTCACTCAGGTAGCTAACGTCCGCTAACAAGAAAGACGATGTGTCGTTTCCTGCGTGACAGAAGTGAAAGTCAGACAACAGCGAGTTTACTGAAATGAAGTCAGTGTGCTGAGTGTGTGTTAGTCCTCTGTCCTCTGGTTTCTGGTACGGTGTGTGTGTGTGTGTGTGTGTGTGTGTCTGTGTGTGTCTGTGTGTGTGTGTGTGTGTGTGTGTGTGTCACCTCTAATTCACCCTTTTTGTTCAGTTAACTGAATCTTTCACTGAATGTGACGTCACCGTCCAGAGGTTACCTTCCTTCAGTTTCTTATTCATCTGATGAGTGATACAAGTACAAGATCATACCAGATGAATGTTGAAGTCATGAAGTAGTGACTGCAGATAGCAGATCGAGGGGGTGGGGGTGGGGGGGGTGGGGGTGGGGGGGGGGGGGTGGGGGGGGGGGGGGGGGGGGGGGGTCAGAGTGGAGGAGAGGGTCACATAAAGAGGGAGATGGCCTTAGTCCATGAATAATGACCCTGTGCTGATGTGCTGTGATTGTAACCACATGTGTTGGTGTTTAGCAGAGTATAGAACTGTAAGGGACCCTGTTTTACAGTTGACTGTGAAGGTGCTTGTTCACGATGAGGGGATCCATGTGGGAGGTGGTTTTTCCACTACAGTCTTATAAACATCTCCAGTTTGGACACGGTGTTCTACCGTCCTGCTCGTCTGCCTTTTAAAGGCAAAAGTCTCCAGCATGAAGCAGCTGTTCCTGCTGGAACAACCAGCAGAAACTGCAGCAACACTCATTGGTCCCGTTGAGCTTTGGCTGCCTGTGTTTGATGCAAATAATGAGGGAGATAATGTTTCAGATAACTAGAGTGATAATCTGTCATTTCCTTTTCCTTCACTTGAGAGTGACGTGTGTTGTGATTTAGGGGGGAACTTCTGTCCGTGACATATACAGCTAGAGCGACTTTGTGCTTCACTAATGCATTTACTTTATTGTTGCTGCTGCTATAGCTCTGTCTAACTCCAACCCAGTGCCCACACACACACACACACACACACACACACACACACACTACACACTACACACTACACACATCACGCACTGCCCTCCCCCAACCACCAGAGTTCCATGGCAAGTCTGGATGAGTGATGGCGAGCTTGAGACAACTGGCCGATGGGAATGTGGGGGTTGGACAGTTTGACTCCAGGCTCTAATGCAACTCTCTGTTTCCACGAGTGATATCAAGGCACAGGACGCTGCTAAAGATAACCTACTAACTGCACTCCTGAACGAGACATAATTCTAATTAAGCTAAAAAGGGTTGTGTTTTTTGTAATCATTTCTGGTTTCTGATAAAATACATTTAATTGTCTGATAACAGAGCATGTAAGTTAGCCATTACCAATGATTAGAGCAGTGATCCTATCATGAAACAGAACACACTGTGCCTTTGGAGTTGGTTCAAATTCAGCATGTTATGTAATCATTTAGGTCTCTCCAGACCTTTGAACCTGGCTCCTGTGGAATTAGTTTGCTCATGATAAAGGTGGTCTTGACTGCAAGCTCTTGTTTGGAGTCTCTGGGTTGTCAGAATTCATCAGAACCCGTCAAGTCAGCTGATTACAGATGTGGTCCGAGATCAGTCAGGACCGAGTCCAGAACGTGGCCGAAGTTGGGTCAAGAAAGAGAAGAGTGGCAGGTGTTCCTGCTTATTTCAGCCTGAATCAGTCATCCCCCTGTTCACTCTGCTGTCTCATCTTGGTTTGCTGCCTCTGGTTTTCACATCCTCGAGGCCCTCAGGGCTCTGACGGAGCTCTGCGTCTCATACGTCACACATATCAAGTCATTTGGCATTTTATTAATGTGGTTTTTCATCTCCTGTTTGAAGATTAAAGGTTTCCTGTGGAGTTTCAGTCTTTTTGCAGCTGTTTTTCTGTGAGCCAAACATCGTGCACATGTTCACACTGTTTCTGCAGTTCGTGGTAACATGCCAAAGTATACTGCAATTCACCAGCAAAGGCAGAAAAGACAACTGCAAGCTGGTAAACACGGATGTAAACAGTGCTGGGTTTAAAGGTGCAGTGTGTACGATTTAGGAGGAACTATTGGCAGAAATGTGATGTAAATATACTGTTCATAATTATGTTTTCAGTGGTTTACAATCACCTCAAACTAAGAGTCATTGTCTTTTTGTTAGCTTCGAATGAGCCGTTTTATCTACATTGGGTGGGTCCTCCTCCACAGAGTCCACTGTGATGCACTGATATGTTTCTACAGACAAAAAGGGCCTATTGTGTTTTTACGTTGAAGTGGCAGCTTAAATTTGGTGGTGTGAGTGTAGCGGTCGGAAGACGAAGAAGAAAGAAGACGATTACAATCTTGTGTTGTGAGAAGTTTGAGAACCCACATTTTGACAGTTGGAGGATCTGTCTTAGTATTTAGCAGGAGAAAGCTAAAGGGAACGTGACTCCTCTACAGCAGATGTGTTCAGTTGGCTGCAATCTGCAACCTCACAGCTACATTCCATCAAATCCCACACACTGAACCTTTAACATACTAGAAATATGTTTTATGAGGATGGAAATGTTTCGCTAGAGCTCACAGTTTTAGTGAGTGACACAGAATGTAAACTTAACTGTAGTTTGGTTACTAGAAAACTCCACAGGGCACCTTTAAGTGTAAGAAGTGAATACAAAAGTTGAACGAGCTGTATCTTCATTCAAAGTCAGTGGTTCTAGGCCTGGTAGTCATTACTGTGGTGTTTTTTCATTTTTCTGTATTCCTCTGCCACATCATGTATAGCCTGCTATACAATTACCAGGCAGGGTTTGTCTGAAAGATGGAAGATTCCATCAAGTTGGATTATGGGAAATGTAGGATCCAGTCTTGTTGGAGCTGGACCCATACAAGGGACCCAAAGTCGGGATAACTCTTTGGTTCTGACCATTCTGTGTGTTCTACACCAGTCTCCCACCCTTTTAAAAGTCCTTTCATGATCTGTACTTTAGAATTGTCTAATTTATAAATGACAAGTGCCAAACGTTGAT
Organism: Pempheris klunzingeri; assembly: GCF_042242105.1. Classification (NCBI taxonomy): domain Eukaryota; kingdom Metazoa; phylum Chordata; class Actinopteri; order Acropomatiformes; family Pempheridae; genus Pempheris; species Pempheris klunzingeri. The sequence goes on along the minus strand of NC_092029.1, from coordinate 21,226,916 downwards.
TTATTATCTTTAGCTTTTGAACTACTGTTCAAAGGGAAAAGGTTGTTTTAAGACATCCCCTTGAGTTTAGTCAACCATATTTTTTGGTATTTTATAGTCTAGGCTATCTGATCTGAGCTGATAATGAAATGATTGCTTTGCTGCAGCCCTAATGATTTGAATATTTGACTGTTAAGTAACACCATCACGTGTCAATAGCTAGTTTATTAAGGTTATACCTCTCATCCTATCATGGCGTGGGGATGTGGCACATAAAGTTTGTTGTCCTCTTCTTTCTGCTCCTATTTTGTAATCTGCTGTGAGAGCTGTCCAGCTGTCACCCAGCTGTCATCCTGGACCCACAGCCCTGCTGTCAATGCTTCATTTGTCAGAAATGGTATTCATCAAGGCATCAAAGCTGTGTCTTTCCACTCAAGGGGCTTGTAGTACTGTAGTTTCCCTGTTTGTTCCACTGGTGCGTTTCCCTTACTGCAGTCTTTGTAATGTCCATCAGGCTTTGTTTTCCTCAGGCATGCCAAAAACCTTCTCTTATGTAGTATGACATCACCACCTTGGTATGAACCTTTGCAACAAGATCAGTGATGCTGTTGTAACCCCCCCCAAGTACCCAATGATAAAATACAGAATTCTACCACCATCCCCTGACGCAGAAGATGGAGCGTTTAGATGTAAAGGCTTAGGTTTAAATGTAGTACATGTCTTGCTCTCTTGCTTTTCTGATGACAATATCACTGCATTTCCTGCAGCGCCCCGTTTTCCTGTGCCGGTCTACCTTCTGACGTGAGCGCACATTCATTTGTGTGTTTTTCCCAAACCTGTTTACATGTCTGCAGAGAGAACAAGAAGTGCTGCTTCAGCCAAGACGGGTGCCTCTATGGCAGGTCTTCCTGTCATGAGAGGAGCGGTGACCAGCATTAATCAGCTTATTGAGTGGTTTTGAAGTCGGACACTGGAATAGAGGAAGTGCCAAGGATTGCGGGAGGCGCTGGGAGGAGCCCTTCGCCTTGACAGGCGGGATGAGAGGCCGCCACAATGAATCATTCTAATTTGATCCTTTTCCTTCCGACGTTGATATTTTTGTCTCAGGGAGGTCAGGAGCAAAACAGATTTCAGTAGACCACACTGAATCAGACAGTAATGAACACCATAGAATGTTTGCGGTACTCAGCATTGTAAAGACAATTTTTCGACATGGAGTGATTTGATTATGTTTGTGAGGTCCCTTAGTGACGTTTGTTGTCTCTCATAATCACATTCAAATAGAATGATATGTTGTTTAAGTTAATGATTCAATAGAAAGTAAAAATAGTTTTTTTACATGAAGTTCACTTAACAGTTAACAGTGTATGCAAATGAACAGTTATGCAAACCTTCCCCCGTGTTGCCGCCGCTCAGAGCTGCCTGGAGCTCCTCGATCTGGGCGTCCACTGGATGATGACTTAATAAAACTATCGCTCTTACTGTACCGTTAAGCCGGTTATTCAATCAAACAGCATCCCTAAAGCCAGTCAATGAGAGTGGGGAGCTCTTGGCACAGGTGACACAGAGGAAAGACAAACACCATTCATATCATTTATTATATATCACTTAGATTGTAACGATACAAAAGTCAGTTAAAAATCAGCAAAGTGTCCCTTCAATAATACTCAGCCTGTGAAAACAGTCGTGTAATGTCTTCTGTAAGACAAACTGGTGGTATGGACGTGAAATACATGGGCGAATTACCGGGCAGGGTTTGTCTGAAAGATGGAAGATTCCATCAAGTTGGATTATGGGAAATGTAGGATCCAGTCTTGTTGGAGCTGGACCCACACAAGGGACCCAAAGTCGGGATAACTCTTTGGTTCTGACCATTCTGTGTGTTCTACACCCTCCCTCAGTGTTTTCTACTTTAGAATCCTCATACCAAGTTCAGTTCTGTGAATATGGTTTTGAATATGGATAATTGTTGATTGACAGATAACTAATCAATTAGAATTTCAACTATGGATTCATTTATGAAGTAATTTATAAATGAGTGCCAAAGTGCTAAACGTTTCTTCTGTTTTATATTACTGTCGAGTTATTATCTTTAGGTTTTTAACTACAGTTCAAAGGGAAAAGGCTGTTTTAAGACATCCCCTTGAGTTTTGGTATCTTATAGTCTAGACTATCTGAATAGATAACAGCCAGAGGAGCTGATAATGAAATGAGTGCTTTGCTGCAGCCCTAATGATTTGAATATTTGACTGGTAAGTAACACCATCACGTGTCAATAGCTAGTTTATTGGCAAGGTTATCATTTTAATCCTCATTAGATCCACAGATCCTTTCCCTGAAGCATTTGTGTGCCTTCTACACAGAGACAGCACTAAAACACACAGAACCACCCTCCATATCCTGGTTTACGACATGACCTCACATATCACACTCAGCTAATCTTAAGACAGCAGTTTCCCTTCCTTCCACATAGCCGCTGCAGTCCTCAGCCAGTCCCCCCCCCATCTGTGGTCTTCCATTTTGCTCTCCAAGGGTAAATATAGTATGCAAAATACTCATGACGTCCAGCTGAAGATACGTGGATTCAGCTTTTACTTTAGCAGGCTTAACATTACATTACAGACACGTCAAGGCGGGACTTCAGAAAAAGGAGATTTCTTGTTTTTGGCACAAGTTGTACTTTCTCTCACACACGTTTGGGACTGGCCCCTCTGTGCTGAAGATATGACTCATAATTACTGAATTAAAAAAAATGGGGCGCTGCAGTGTCCGTATGCTGGAAATGTTAGCAGAAACAAATATAGAACTAGCCCACACATAGTGGAGCACTACAACACAGTGTTAGTGTGGTACAGCATGCTTTCAGTAAGGTGTAATATCCCCCTGTATAACGACACGCCTGCCTCATTTTATGATGAGTCTGTTTGTTCTGGGGACAGTTCCATTCGGTTTAATTGTATTTATCCTTCAGTTTGGATGGATGTAATTAAGAGATACAACCACAAAGACCCAGAGTGAACATACCACAAAACAGTGGGAGATGACCGAGTCACTAGTTGGTCGTTCACTGTTTAGATTCAGCAGTGCAGAATGCTCCCTACGCCTCGTGTTATTCTGGGGCACTAAAATACAGGCGGCTACATACCGAAATCTCATCTAAGCTGTCTATACCGTGAAACACACAGAGAACATACCAACATACATGTCGCAACACGTTTCTTCTTCTCATATTCAAACCTGTGCCACTGAAGAAACGACCTCTACATGAAAACACATTTCCTCTGTTCTAAACTGGTATTTTCTACATGGATATGTGATGAAATGCAGCAGTGCATCCAATGCTAAACCAGCAAACGTTTTTACCAAGGGCAAACCAACTTGCAGGTAATCTACAAGATCAAGTAAAGGATAACCAGTATATTTTTTTTATGTCTTTTGGGTTCAAAGTGACTCGTAGGTATAAAAAGTGTTGGAATTGGTCCAGTGGATCACCTCAGATTGTTATTCTAAGTGTGTGACAGCATGATGGAAAGGATCCCTACAGAGAGAGACCTGGAAGATCCTTCTGGTTTAACAGCACACACACCAGACTACACTGACAAAAACTCACAGAACACAGGTTTGCTGGCTTATTGCTGCCTAGATCAGTGGTAGTTTGTGTTGGTGTGTGTTCCACACATATCGTGTTGGATCTGAACTCACCAAAGTCACACAATCTACTGAAGCTTTTTGGAAATGCCTCATTTGGAACCCAAAATATGTCAAAATAGTTTTATTGTTTAACCCTTGTATGGTGTTCGGGTCTGTGGGACCCGTTTTCATTTTTTTATCAAGAGCAAAATGATACCATTAATTATTTTTTCAAACTCAGACTCATTGGCCTTGGCTCATATTGATGATTAATCGTATAGTTTTTCTTTTGATAGAACATGAAAACGGATGAAATCAGGTCCACAAACCCGAACACCATACAAGGGTTAATAGCTTATTGTTTAATAGCTTTAATAGCTTAATAAGATGTTAATTTAATGCCCTAGACTCTTCCTTATCTCTACTTGTGTAATCAGAGAACTCAAGTGTGTTTTTGGTCACAGATTCAAACATGGTGTTCGTGGTGTGGTGATCAGTGTGTGTTGAGGACAGTTTGTCAGTCTGTGGCGGCATTTGAAATTTCCTCACAAATGAAAATCTCCCTTTAGCACTGTTTCACTCAAACTAACACGGCCCATGTGTGTCTTTTCACTCTGGGGACCATGACAAGGTTGGTGATGAAGAACACAATGAAAAACTATTGACGCCTGTTCAGCTCGCTTGTTGGGGAGAATGAATATGAATACGACCCTGGATTACTTTCTGACCTGATGCTTATCTAGCTGTGACATTTGAAGTGTAGAAGCTGTGTGATCAGATTAGTACCAGTGCCCCGTTTGTACCAGCAGTTCCACTGATTTATCAGTACCTGTAGTTTGAATGGTTTCATCTTAATTTCCTGTTCTGATAAGGAGGTTAATTATGTCAGCAGCTCCACAGAGCTCACTGTTATTTAATTTCCTAACATTAAGGTTAAGGTTGGGTCTGTAGAAAGATTCTTTCTGATTAATTATAAGGCTTTTCTTCACAGTGGAAGCTGCACATTTCACTGAAGTGGCTGGTCAGACCCACTCTATATCCTGCACCTTTGTGGTCTTTTGGCAAGTTTGTCAGGACAGGCTGATTACACATCCTCAGCTCTCACACAACAGCTGCTCCTAGTTAGTGCTAAAGATAAAGAGAATATGCACCAAGCTGGGAAATTGGAAATGAAATGAACCAATCACAGTGAGGATTGCTGGGGCGGGAGGTCCAGCCCATAGACTGGCCTGAACTGTAAGGTCAGTGGCCTTGGCATCTGTGCTACAGGCTCTGGTTCCCTCCTGCGGGAATGCCAGATGGGGTTATTCCTGGGCCTCGTGCCACAAAAGCCACTTGCCTGTCGCCTAATGTTAGAGCAGCCAGAGACTTCTGAACCAAACACAGTCCTCGATTGTGCTGTTTTGATGAATCTGAGGTAACCTGAACTCAGAGCGGCTGACTGACGTTTATGTCAATAATATTTTCATTCGGTGCGAAAGGAAAACGTGGAGGGGAGACAGATGAGGCTGAAGTTTTGTCCCTGGATGTGAAACTGACAGGATACGTTGAAAATATTGTTTTAGTATCACTGTCTGTGATGGCCCATCATGCTGAGTGTGAGGTAGCTCAGACGTCTCTGCACCTAGGCAGCTGACATGCCAGTAATTGGTTGGAGTTTGACCTGCCTCTGCCAACATTTAATGAAATGTAGTTTAAGTGCGATGGCTATAAATCCACCAACATATGACCCAGGTGTGTTTGTGTTAACTCTACATATTAACAAGAGGGGTTATGTCCCCCTCTCTTTCGCTCTCACTCTCTTTTTCCAGTCACCAGGGATCATAAATCACATTTTTGATAATGAAGCAACCCCAGACAGTGTTTGTCCCCAGCCCGTCTCATAGCTGTAAGGCAGCACGCCCTTTGAGGCAGAACCCAGTGAAGCTTCATCAGATCAGAGAGGAGGGACTCCCGGTGTGAGGCTTCCTCTCTCCTTTTATTGGCTAATTTTTCACACTCTGGATCTCTTCAGCCTTGTCCTAATTGTTTTCAGCTCATTGCAAAGTGCCAGAGTCAGTTTAGCTAGTTTAAAAACCCGTGGAGTTGGTCGCCGTCAATGCAGTGCTTGGTGTGCATCATGCAGCCGCACATAACCATTATAAACATGGTAAAAAAAAGAAATCATCAAATGAATAGCCACAGCTTCTACTGGGACACACGCAGGCTGTGATCTCTGAAAAGGCAACATTGGGTGTAAATTATTTAGATCAAGTGTAAATTATTTAGTAGAATGTCAGCTTTTGTGAGTTTCTCCAAAAATGTAGATTTATATATCTGTTATACTCTTACAAGAACGCTTTGTTCGTCATTGTTCTAATGAATAACAAAGTTTTAATAGAGCATTTTCTCCTGATTCCAGTCAAGGGAAGACCAGTCAATTGTTAATTCTGTGTCTCGAGACACACAGGAAGACTTGTTTCCTGACAGTTTCCATTATACATCGTTCCAAATACTGTTCACACTGGATAAATACTGTGGAACCTGCACGTCCCTGTAGAAGCTGTGGCTGAGTCAGAAATGACAGTTACACAATATTAAATATGAAGTTTGCTAACATTCGCTAACTTTAGCCAACATAAGAAGCTGTCAGACTGAAGCAGCTCTGAGAGCCCTTGGGTTGAGAAAGAATGAGCTCGTGAATTTTCATTTGTAGAAGGTGGTCTGTGTTATTTCAAAAGCTACATAGTGTTGCTTTAGGTGTTCTTTTCGAGATTTTTGAAGAAAATCTGGAACCCTTAAAGTAGCATCACTACGTATTTGTGCCATTTTTCCCACCCAGGAATTGTGCCGCCCTGTTTTCAAAGTGCATGGTCATGTGTGAATGGTAAATGCTCTGTATTTGTACAGCTCCTTTCCAGTCATTTCGACTAATCACAGCGTTTTTACATCACATCCTCATTCACCCATTCACACATCATTCATTCAGGAGGAATCTAAGTTGTGATGATTCTTTCACACACATTCACACACTGAAGCTGCTTCAGGAGCAAGTTGGGGATTAGCGTCTTGCCCAAGGACACTTCGACCCGCTGACTTAGTGGAGCTGGGGATCGAACTGCCGACCTTCCGACTGATGGACTCGGAGCTTGAAATCTGTCGAAAGCTGCTAAGTGATGGTTTTGCCCGCTGGGTAGAAATGTAACATGCCTGTTTCTGTATATCCTGCTAACTATAGAAGACTGGCCTCAGGAGCTCTAACAGCCGGCGTACATGGGGACATTTATTTTGAAAAAACAACAACACAAAAACACTGCATGGATTACATGGACTGAGTCGGCCTCAGTTTTCAGCGTGCACAGGTTAATGTTTGACAGAGCGTTTGATCTCAGGCATGTGTAAGCTTGAGCCTGAGTTTGGGTGAAGGTTGTCAAGAGATAAAGCCAGTAGCAGGCAAACATGTTGGAAGCATAGCAGCACTTCAATGGCAGCACGACGACCAATTGTCTGGCCTTCTGCACATGGCACACATCATCAGGCCACAGCCTGGGGGGCTGGAGAACACATGCACAAATGGCAGTGAAGGCGTGTTCTCAGGCCCCTCGTCGTCAGTATGACAACCAGGATGATTGACAAGGAGGAATTGACGGTGAGCATTTGCTGATGCTGATTCATCATTGACCTCACACAGACTGTTTGAGTCAACACACCAAGATATTCAATACGATTTGATCAGCAGCACAATGGAGGTGTTACATTGCAATGCGATGTATAGATCCGACATTTGTGCAATATGGCATGTGTGAGAAAGAAGGGGGCAGTTTCCTCTTGTGCATCTCTGCTGTTGCTCTGGAGGTGATTAAGTTAGCATGGAACGGCTCAGAGCTCATCACGCACACCATACATCACATACAGCGCCGTATGAACCAACACTGGCGAACATAACAAGATTGTGAGCCACGTGATCGGCCTCATCTGCTTATTTGCATGGAAAGACTGGCACAGAGGTACAGAGGACACTCTCTGTAAACAGCAGCGGCAGTGACAGACAACAGCGTCCATCTGTTTGACTTACATTAAATAACGGGACACAAAGGAATGCTCATGTTGCTCCATATCTGCTGGAAACACGTCACCGTCTGGAACGCCATGTCAGCGTTGAGTTGATGATTCGTCAGTGTTGTGTTATAGATTATTGCGCTGCCCCCGAATGGACAAAAAATCAAGTGCTGCAGCTGTAGTTTTTATTTCTTGAAATATTTACTCTGTGTACGTTATTCACCAAACTGTGATGGTTTTTTTTATCTTGCACCAAAAATGTCTTAAAAGTATGCAAGGTAGTTTTACACTTAGTTTAAAACATCAATGATACTCATACATATTGTCAAATACAATTCATCTGTGGACTCAAAGTGTTCAAAAGTCCAGTAACCCGGATGAAGGAATTGGTTTGAAGCTATTAATGTGGCTTTTTCATTCACCAATCAGGCAATCCATTTTGGAAACTCTGAGTGAAGACTAAATGACTGAATGTATCCAAACTGTGGCCAGGAGCTATCTCCATATCATGCACTTAGAAAGGGGGTGGATGAGAAGTTCCCCCAATCACCAACCAGTTCTGACACACCACCCCTTCCCTTCCCACCTCCCATTTAACATGTTTCATATGTATCCACTGCAGAGAGAAGTCATTCCAAATGCACAAGATGTGTTTTCTCTCCTTTTTATGCGCAGACATAAATCAGTCTGTGTCTGCGCCCAGTTTTTATCGCAGTGTCATCAGGTTCAAGGTTTCACTTCCTGTGGTGGTAGAAAATCACTTGAAGGACACGAGTTGGAACTTAGGATGCAAGAGTACAAAAACTGATGATTGTCACTGCTTCTCCCCCTCCAGAGCCTCCGATGGAGCAGCACAGTGTAAATGGTTTCCAGCTGCTGTGAGCAGGAGGTGGAGTAATGGTTGTAAATCTATATGGTCTGCTCCGGCCCAGATGTGTATCCGCAGCACCGTGAGGCCCTGATCAGGGTTAGAGCTGGACTTTTGTGATTGAACGGCAGCAGCTGTAAAGTCATACTTTAACGTGATTGGTCGTCGTACGCTAAGACATTCAGTCTACTGTTTGTCAAAGGGCTGAAGTTTGAGCTGAGAGTAATAGAAAGAATTTCCTCAGGTGCTTCCATGCTGTGACAAAGTCAGGCATCACCTGCAGGAATCTATTGTTTTATAACATCCAGTCAGGCTGTGACCGGTTTTCCTTCATCTACTTATTTCAGGGAAAATTATTGTGGCCAAAGAACCTTATCAGACTTGACAGACATGGATGGGACTGAAACCTTGGACCTGTGCCAGTAACGATTATACCAGCCTACACTGCAAAACTGTCAGTTTGAACTAGTGGTGAAGCCTCATAATCATTCTTAAAGGGGAACTCCACCAATTTTAGACTCAAACATGAATCTCAGCCTGTGGATACTGAGGACCTCTGGAATATTTAGTGTTCTTTCTTTCTTTTTTAAACAAGTGAATCATCACACTGCATCAGCCGATGCAGTGGGTAAATTCGATTTAATTCCAATTAAACTCATGTCAATGTCTTCAAATAGGGCAGGCCATTCCATTAACGGTAACAAAATAACATGTGATTTAGATCCATCTCAAAATGAGTTTTGTTTGCATTGGAAGTACGAGACGTTACTGTTTTTGTTACATGGGTTTTCAGTGATATCAAATTTGAAAACTTGTACCTGGATTATCTGAGTTCAGGTGGATATTTTTTGCAGTGTACCTCCTCCTGTTGAACTAATCCTGTCCAAATAAGGGATTAATTCTGAATTGTAATTGGTCAGGATTCGTAGTAAATGATTAACTTGGGCTTTCCTAATTAAGCCGACAGGATTAGTATGACACCAAGGTGGACAGGCAGAACCCTGTGGCACATGGCTTTCTTTAAGATGAGGAAATCCTGTACGCAAAAAATATTTCCATCGCATTTAGTATCTTCCTCTCACTTCCTCGCTGACACTCCACTCACTTGAAGTAGTGAGTTGTTGCCCTGGTAACACATGCAGTGACTTGCAGTGTATTTCAACATCCACTTCAGTGCCTCTGTGGCTTTCAAAAAAGTTGCTGTCCCCAGTTCTGTCCCATTCAAGCCCAGACTAAACCTTTTCAGAGAACACATCTGTCATCTATTTTGGCAAATTTCAAAGCAGCAAAGTCAGTTGTATAGAAAGTCGAGCGCTCATGGCTGTTGTTCTGTTACTGCAGCTCCCCTCTGGAGGGACACTGGTAATGAGTTTCAGCTATGTGCCAAACACGTTCAGCATAACATAGGCCACAGCTTGTAAACCCATTAACCCTGCTGCTGTGGGGTTTTTTTAGAACAAGAGTGGGTTCTCCATTTTTTAATGAGACAAGCAGTAGGAAACAAAGGTCTGTCAGGATGTAACCCACAGCCAGTCCAGCTGGGAAACACAAGGCTCTCTGCACCAGATTCTACACCTTCACTTTGCTTTTCTTTTTCGTTCCTTCCTCTTCCCTCTCTCTCACTTTCGACACCAGGAAAAAAATCGCTCTGTCTTGTGGAAACCAACACTGAGTTTAGTACAGTACAAGACAGTCCACTTCCTGACCTCCGGCCAGTTGGTCTAAAGCTCTGATTGTGATGTGAACTGGCTGGTGAGGCTTCTCCTGCAGTTCAGGCCAGTGTCCTGCAGCTAACAGTGGACTTGGACAGGAGGCTCCGCAGATGCTGAAACCCACTGAAACATCACTGACAGCTGTCTCAAATGTCTTTGCAGCTGCTGTGTTGCTGTTGAGGCGTGTCAGATAAGGACACAGTAAGAGTTGTTAGAATTGGTAACTTGGTAACTGCTAAAAGAAAAAATACTAGATACCTTATTTTTAGGTCATCATTAGGAAAAAAGCATGTCAGTGGGTCAATTTAGAGAAGAGAGAAGAGAAATCAATGCACACATGCCTATACCTCTACTTCCTTGTCTTTTTTGGGGTAATCTCAGCAGTTAAATCAATATGTGTGTCTGGCGTTTTACTCCTGTTAAAACTTGACAATGAATATATTGAACTAGATTAGAATGTGTTCAGAGTTTCTCAGTGTTCTTCAGAACGCTTCAATGGTTTCCAACTTTTAAGAATATAAATAATATAAATTGCCCAACCTAAACATTTATCAATGTATCCCCACATTCTCCATGCCATGCAACTACAGTATGGTTAAGGTTTAGTCAGATAAAACACCTGGTCATGCCCATGGTTAAATCTTCTAGACAGCACTAGTTTCATTAATATTACAGCTACAACATGGCAAACCATCCAGAGGAGGTTTCATGTTGGTGTGGCAATCCAGAGGGACATCTGGTCTTTTTTCTGGTTTGCTGGCCGTGAGAGCAGTTGATTTATTAACACCTTTCCATCCTCACTTTGTGTTTATTCCAGTGTACCAGCCTGAGACAGAGGGCAGAGCTTTAAGTGGTCTGGTGTTAAATGAAGCCTGTCGTCATTCTCCATGTTGGAGCTAGATTTCAGCCTGAGCATCTTTTTTTCCCAGAATGTGCTACAGGGACAAGCTGTTTATTTGACCAAGCCACTGTCACACCACTGCAATATGAGCCAAGTATGTCCGTCCATTAGTTGGTTCCATTAACTTTGGTTAATAGATAACTTTTCAACCAGCGTAATGCAAGCTGTCTTAAAGTATTCATAAACTGAAGTGATTGAAGCAATCACGGCTCTATTTGGGTCATTCTGTGCTTCACACGCTTGGTAATATTTGATGTTCTTGGCCTCAGCTGACCTGCTCTCACTGGTATTTCTAAAGTGGTGTATGATTGGAAAAAATGAATGAGTATCAGTGTTGAATCAGTATTGTGCAGTAGGACAAAATTACACTTCTTGTTTAGTTTTATTTGTAAAGCACTGTGAGACAACTCTGTTGTGATGTACAATTGAAAATGGTTAGCTAGTGGTCTTTAAAGGAGACATATTGTGCTCATCTTGTATCTGGCGGTCCTACTAGAATATGTTTACACATTGTAGTGTTCAAAAACACCATATCTTTCTCATACTGTGCACACTGCACACTGCACACTGCTCTCTTCAGCCTCTTTCTGACCGCTCCATTTTAGTCCAGCCTGCCCTGATTGGTCAGCTCGCACAAGCCTGAGCAGGCACCGCCCACCAACCTCTGTATCAGCTCTGCCATCTGCAAAGCACGGGCTGTGTTCGAAACCTCATGCTACACTAGCAGCACGCACTGATTCAGACAAAATGTAGCATGCAGTATGCCAAAGGCACCCAGATGTCGTACTGATTCTACCTCACCCACTATGTCCCACAATGCAAAGTATTAACTTCTGTATGAACAGAGACGGTTCCATAAACTTATTTCACCTCAACAGTCTGCCAAAATCTGTTTTTGAAGAAATCTGAGATGAGAAATCAGCCTCCAGCTTCCTGAATATTCACTCATATTAAATCTACAAGACTGAATTTAAAAGTTTGTTCCGCCTTTGTCGGGCTGCTTGGCCACTGGCCTATTAACTCACTAGTGTAATTTCCCATAGAGGTCAGCGAGTTAGCTAACATTTGCTTGCAGTTCAGTCCACACAGCCTGCAGCTGTACTGAACTTATGATGTGCAACAGAAACGCCACACAGTTTCCATTTTCATTTTCCTGAGTATGTTTATACTGTTAGATGTCTTACAAGTTAGTTAGTCTTAGATGGGTGATTGTTGTCCTGCCTCAGAGGTAGTAACAGGACCGAATCCACTAGACGCCAACACCTCATGCTGGTCGTCTTTTGTTTCTGGAAAAAAGGGCATTCTAAAATGTCTGTCTGCTGATAATCTGCTGATTGGACTTGTTCACGCAGAGGAAGTGGACATCTATAAAACAAACGTTTCAAAACATTTGACTTCTGCATTTTTCACTGCTGTAGGTCCAGTCACTGTGGGGTGACTGGGTTCAGAGCAGAAGGGTTTCCAGCAAAGAGTCTTTAACGAAGCAGACAGACGACTTAGGGCAACTCTGCCCCGTCTGTCAGTGTCCAAGTGGGGCCCGCGGCTAACACTGGATGTCACTGGGACAGAGAGAATCCTGATATTACATTTTTCAATCTGGAATTCCTCCTTGTCTGAAGCGTAAATGCTTTTAAATCGAGAGAGCCAGCAGATGAAACCACAGCAGCAATTTCCTGTTGTCCTTGAGGGATTCTTCTTTCTTCTTGTTCACTGCCATTTATTACATTATGTAGCTTAAAGCGGGCTGATATCCCTACAAATATGAGACCAGGCAGAGTGGACCCCATGAATTTGGTGCATTTTTCTGACTGCAATGTCTGGAATAGATCCTAAGGAGCTTTGACATTGTTTTGGCTCACATAGGGAAACCAGAGTGGGGCAGTGAGCGAGCGGACGCTAACTAAATATAGGTTACGCATCAGTATTTTGACATGCGGAAACATAAATATGTACAGCTTTTGACTGAAGGATATAGCTGCTCTGTGCCCAGTGAACATGTTGATTTTGTCCTGTTTTCTTGGACTCACTCCTGTACTGATAGTAAGCAAGTGTTGTTTGACTAGACAATATAAAATATCATGCATCAGACCACTCAAACTTAAGCATCCGTACAGTCTATAAAACTCTTCTCAATGAATTTGAGCAAATGGAGATGGAAATCCCCAAATATCTGCACACAAATGCCTGAATATGATCCCGAAATGCACATTTATGAATGTTTTACACTTTTACTTGACTGAAATCTACAAAACTGCAAATTTTGCATCAAATATGTAACCTGAGAAAAACTGAGATGCTGAGATTATTTTTAGTCAAGTCATGGCCCTGTCGGTTATTTGGTCGGTCCACCACTCTGGTCCAGACTAAAGCATCTCAACAACTGAACTAAATGGATTTCCATGAAAAAGATATTCGGGCCCCACAGAGGATGAATTGTAATACCTTTAATGATCCCATGACTTTGTATCTAATGCCACCGGTAGGACAAAGGTTTTCATTATCTGCTGATACAGCTCCATATTTTTCTGTAAGGACTAACAAACAATGTTGTCAGCTGAGAATGGTAGACTAGCGTGGGCCTAACATTTATATCACAAACGGTATATATCAGTGTATTTTAATTTTTCTTCAAATCTCAACACAAAGTCGTCTGAAGGGGTAAAGCACTGGTTTGGTTTGGTTACTCGACTCTAAACTGTGCTAACAGCACACGTGTCACATAGTACAGAACTATTTTAAACACATTTTCTTCACATTCGCTCGGCAGTGTTTGCGGATCCTTTTACCTTTCCCCATAGTCCAGAACATGTTTTGATTGGAGGTGATGGGAAAGATTGCTTGTTGTGTGCAGCACTTTCAGACACAGCAGCATGGCTGGTGACCGTGGGTCCAACAACAATTTGTTTTTGGATCCAATCCAGAAAAAGAAAACTGTCTTTACCAGTCAGCACGGTAGTCAAAATTCATGCTGCAGTGTTCAGAGGCAGAGTGGGTCGACTATCAAGCGGAAGGTCGCTGGTTCGATCCCCGGCTCCTACGAGTCAGCGTGTTGAAGTGTCCTTGGGCAAGACGCTGAACTCCAACCTGCTCCTGAAGCAGCTTCAGGAGAATGTGTGTGAAACAATAGTCTCCTCCAACTGAGATTCCTCCTGAATGAATGATGTGTGAATGTGTGAATGAGGATGTGATGGAAAAGTGCTTTGAGTGGTCGAAATGACTAGAAAGGAGCTCTACAAATACAGACCATTTACCATTTACCATTTACCAAATACATACTGGTGTACTTTCTGCACTGCTTCCAGCCATACTGTATACTCATGCTAAACTAAATGTGTGAGTCTATAATACTAAGGCAGCATGGGGTGAGCTGAGGATTCTGGGAGACTAAAGACACGACTGTGAAAACCAGCAATAACACTGAAACTTAACACAGTCGTCTCTCATTGCTCCACTAAAAATACAAAAACACTCAAACTCCACTTACTCTACATTTTCCCACAAGTTTTCCCTGACCTTTCTTCAGATTGGAAAGAAACAATTTTGTACGGACTTGTCATTAACCTGTCAAACCGTTTTCAGCTCTGCCCATGCTGTAACACGATCAGCGGAGACCTGACAGTGCCCCAGGCGGTCGTTCCTATTACAGCATGTCACTCACTCCTGGCTTACCCATCGTCTCTATGGTCAAAGGGCGCTGCACAAGAGCTTGCATAGTTGTTACTTGCAGGAAACACTAAGCAAGCACTTATAAGCACATACATACCTGTTCATTTGTCTTCAAATGGATAAAAACAACCTGTGAAAAGGCCTTAGACATATCTAAGTCTGCCTACAGTTATCTACAGACACTACTTCCTTCTACTTTTTGGATGAATCCTACCATGATCTAGCCTTTCAATGCTCTTGCTATGCCAGAATTGCCTATCTGCATTGCTGTAAATGTGTACTATGTATCTTGGCTCTACTGCAGCACGTGACAGTGGTATTTAACCTTAGACCCTCGGAGGAATGCTGACCAAGCATTAAGCATTTCGGAAGTTTCCCGCGGTCAGAGTTTTAGCTCTACTGACATTTCTTACAGGCAGATCTGACTTGCAATCAAAAAATAATCACTTCAGTTGGCTTGAACAATGAACAGCTTTCTGCTCTGGTAGCACGAGACTGCAAACCTGAACCTAGAAACCCTAGGTAGGACAATATGAATGGGTCATTAAAGGTGATTTGGTATTTATACATTCAGAGGGTGGGGGGACGTGCAAGCAGCAGAGATACCCTTAATTTATCTTCCTAAGATAGGGATTACTTTCCTATAATGCAGCCAACAGCATCCTTTTCTGAAGTAGGGTGATATTTAATTCACTAGATTAGGCAAATATAGATATTCTGGTTCATCTGGTAATTTTATGGCGCAGCAGAATTACTAGCATTATTTAACTTTAAACAACATATTCTCCTGCCTGAATGTTTTGGGAATGCAGTTTTTGGCTTTTGAGTGGCATTATTAGATGTTTGTTGCCTGGATCCTTTTAGTGATTTATACTTAAGAAGTTAAGTGAGATGTTACAGTATGTAGAAGGTATCTGTGTACTTAGTGTTGAGATCACGCCTAAGTGCTTTCCTGATTACATATTTTCGTCAAGGTTACAAAGAAAAAAGTACAAACATTGTAAAGGATGATTAATGAGCGGGATCTAAAAAGGGAAATGTATAACTGGTTTCCAGTGTGTGTGTGTGTGTGTGTGTGTGTGTGTGTGTGTGAGTGGGTACGTGTTTATAAATGTGTGCACAAGTACAAGAGTCTATTATTGTTGCATCACCATGCTTTGTTTTCTAGTCACCATCTTCCTGGATACACATTTGTTTGGTCTCTAACAGAATGTGAAATGATAATCTCTCTCTGCCTTACAGCGATTTTCCTCATTCATTCACTCTCTTTGTTCTTCCTGCAGCATGGGTGGGCTCCCTCTCCATGGGGATGATCTTCTTCTGCTCTCCCATCGTCAGCGTCTTCACCGACATCCTCGGCTGCAGAGTTACCGCAGTGGGCGGCGCTGCTGTCGGCTTGGTGGGCCTGCTGGCCAGTTCCTTTGTCACGTAAGGAAGAAAATCAGCTTTCCAATTCAACATGACATTATGTCAGTGAGGACATTTTAAATGTATTCACAAGTTCATTTGTCAATACTTATATCTCCTCCTATGAAGCATCTGTATCTGGTGTATGAGCAGTGACCAACATCTTATGAAAAACGAGCTATAGATGATTAGTGTAGCTGAACCATTAATAATATCTACATTGTGGTGTTAATAGTGTGATTAAGTGCTTTTTTTAAATTTATTGGAATATATTCTTATTGTAGCAATAATTAGAGGGGGGGGATTAAGCATTACCAAGTAGCTTGGAGCCAAAGCCAATTTTTCCTGCAGGACAATAAAGTATACCTTATCTTTTCTTTAACGGCAGGGTGGGCATAACTGGACAAACTAGACTAAGACAGAGTTTGAAAGTATCCAACCAAAAAAATCCCACCTGCTCCTCAGGCCTCCCTCCAAAGCCCACAGCACGTGAATGCACACTGCCTGATTACTGCTGGAAGAATACGAATAGACAATAGAACGAGAAAACCAGCTGCTAACGCTCCGGGGCCGGGTCTCTCGCTCTCTTAGCTTTTTAGTCCAACAAATTAAGAACTCTGTTAAACGCCCCAACTATATAAACACAGGTAAAATAGCTGCCACGAGTATAGCTTTTGCTCATAGTTACTGCTCACTCATACTTGGCTCAGTGGGAGCGCTCTATGCCACTGGGTTTGTTCACTGAATAACAGTCTGGTGCTCAGCCAATTTTGGCTTCACTCTCTTGGCCATTCTTGTGTGACAAGCTCCCAAGCTTTAGCGATACGTGTGCCTAGCCTTGTGAAAGACCCGGTCATGTACAATGAGTGCACGGGCGGAGTACTCTCAGGTAGGCAGACACATAGGTGGACAGGCAGATCGGCTGGCCAATCATTTCATTTGGGCAGAATGAAATGATTGGATGTGCTCATTACAGGCCTGTGACTGCCACAAGTAGTGGATTTCTTTTCAACTATTTCATTTATTGATTGCTGTTGGGCTGTTAAGAGAATTTCAACAAATATAAAAAAAAATGCTTCTTAAAATAAGTTACCTACCTTGTCTTTAAGTAAATTCTAGTTTTGGGAAAAAACGTCATCACTCAGTGAATGAGTTGAGCTGAGCCCCCCTAAAAATAGAAAAAAAAGCATAACTCCTAAGAAAGCATACTAGCTTTTATCAAGGCTCTGTGGGTGAGAGGCTTAGCACTTCACACTCTGGTGTTAATCATTTGCTGGAAATCCATAATTGACTGCACGTGAGGAACAATTCAAACGCACACACGGTAAGTGCTCAACCCTTGCTTTGTCATCACTTTTGGGGCAGTAAATAAGTAATCAAACAGCTGAATTACCGCTTATCAAGTGACTGTTAAACAGCATTTGACAAACACAGGGCAGGCTGACAGCTTCTGCAGCAGACAGTGCAAGGTGCAAAATGTCCTAGCCATGTGATTTCTGTTATTTTCTAAAGCAGACACTTAGGTATGCTTACCCAAATAGGACTTTTGAACCACAAGGAGGCATCATCCTGTGTTTATCTGAGCTTCCATTCCTAGACTAATCAATTTGCCAAGGTTGAAAGAACATCCTACTTGATAATAGTAAAAAGCTGAAGTAGCATATGGACTGATCAGATCTGAGTTTTATTTAAAACTCTATTAATTCAGGAAGTCTCATTAAGATCAAAGATCAAGATGACGCAAGCCTCTCATCACACACAGATAAACTGATTAAAACATTCACAAATACTTTTGAAACATCTGTTTGTAAAACTTGAACCATTTGGGTGAGGTTGGATTCGTAGAACAGTGAAAAAAAGAAAGAGGTCTGCAAGTCATCAAAAGTAGACAGTAACCTGGAGGAGGTTTGGGTCGGACAGATGGCATGAAAGACGGTATCATCAGCATAAAAATGAACATTGCAGTGCTCAGTTAGAAAACAAATTAATGTTTATGTATAGAGTAAATAGCAGGCACTTAAACTCTACTAGAAAAATATTTTAATCAGCTGTAAGAGGAATCATTAAAAGAGGTTAGAAACCAGGTTGTTTCACACAATGTTGCAGTCAACAGTTTCAAAGACATTTAGACTCAAAACATTCACCAAAAACATGCCAAGAAAAAAGCTATCGTCTGCCGCTGGCATCTGGATAGGTAGGAAGCATAACTGTAGTTTGGGAATGGATGCAGAGTTACTCTCTACCTTTACCCCACATTTTAAACATTAATACACAACATACTATTCATACAGGCTTCGAATGTGCTGGTCATATACACACACACACACATATATAAATATATATATACACACACACATATAAATATATATATGTATATATACAATATATACACACAGACACACACACACACATATATATGTATATATACACACACATATATATACACACATATAAAACATTGTCTTGTCTTACACAAGTTTCTTACACATGAGAACTTGTGTAGAAGCACTATTGCAAATATCAGGCTCTTTGCTGGAAAGACGTTTATGTCAGCAGGGTGTCAAATACTGTACAGAATACTGATATTTTATCTCCCCACAGGTCCCTGGGCCCCATGTACTTCACATATGGTATTGTGTTCGCTTGTGGCTGCTCTTTCGCCTACCAGCCCAGCCTGGTCATCCTAGGCCACTACTTCAAGAAGCGCCTGGGCCTGGTGAACGGCATCGTGACGGCTGGCAGCAGTATCTTCACCATCACCCTGCCCTTTGTGCTGTCGAGCCTGCTAGAAAAAGTGGGCCTCCAGAACACCATGCGTGTCCTCTGCATCCTTATGTTTGTGCTGATGCTGGCCGGCTTCACCTACAGGCCCCTGCTTCCACTCAAATCCACCAACACCCTCACAGGCAGCCGGTGCCCACCCATAAGCCAGATCTTCAACATCAATATCTGGAAGTCTCTGGGATATCGCATTTGGGCCTTTGGTATCCCTGCAGCCCTCTATGGCTACTTTGTACCGTATGTTCACCTGGTAAGTTTGTGTTTTCTACATACTTCTTCAGTTCATCTGCTCTCTCAAACTGGGTTTCACTGACCTTCGCACATACCACATATTTATGTCTTGTTTGTGTTGCTGCGTATTATCACCCACTCGCTGGGCAAAAGGTCAGTCTGCTGACGAATAGCAGCACATAAATGCCAACAGATGGATTCCATGGTGTGATTTCTCAGTATTCTAATCCCATGTTTTGGATGTGTTCATTGGCACGAGGGAGGAAAAAGGGCGAGAGGTCAACCAGGGAGCTTCAACAACACTGATATCAAAACACATACCAGCAAAGTGAATTCATGTGAAAATGAAGATGAGGGGAAATCTGAACCCCAGCCAGAATCTTCTAGACATTCAGTGATGGTACAAAGTGTTACAGTGAGATGGTTCAGTATTTAGGAACATATCACATGTAAGGTTATCCCCCGTCTCTCTATCCCTGAAGCCTAACAAACACAATCAGTGCATTTTCTCTCCCATAAAACATTGTAAAGCTGATCCTCACTAAATATTTTGAAAGCTACATTGTTTATATATATATATATATATATATATATATGTTTGGTAGCTAGCAGTCTTCTTCTTCTTTACCTTTTACTGGCAGTTTGCCACTGTTGATGCTTTTCAGCATTTCCCGGCACATTATTGTCACTGACAGTCAGTTCAGTGGACTAGTGTTGTTGCCTGTGTGTATGTGTGCGCGCACGTGCTTACTTGTGGGGACCGGTAATAATTTTAGGATTTAGGAGATGATGACCTCTATAGCACTGATCTGTACGTCTAAGTGGAACATACCCCAGCCAAAAGTGTCATCGACATGACTGCTCACCACAAACAGTACGTCACAGCAGAATGTATCCACATGAGATGCTTCGGCTGTGTGGTCTTGACGATTGTAACCAAATATGACAGGAAGACTCAATCTGCAGCTCGCATTTCAGTCAAGACACATCTCTGTAAACAGGAGTCACTTTCCCTGAATCTTCCTTTATTTCGACTACAAGATGGGAAAATCTGATTTTGAAGAAAACATCTTCTTGGGCGGGCTGGAGAGCAGAGCCTGGATGTGTTGGAAGTTCTGGGGAGGCGACTGTTTATTTGGACACCATGACTCTGTTATTGGAGGGAGATCAGTCTGTCCAAGGGATCCCAGCCTGTTTTCCCAACACTTCTCCTGTGTCTGCTACTCAGACTGGGACACCACAGGGGCCTGGCTGCAGCTTAAGCACCACCATAGGCCGTATAACCCCAGCACCCATCCTTTCCTAGACGCAGAGCCCCCCCCCCCCCCCCGGTGCTTAAGGCCAAGCTCTGCCGTTGTGACGCTGCATGGGAAGAAGAGGAAGGAAAAAACATGGGTCAAACAGCACATTGTTCAGCCTTTCAGGAAGAGAGTCCTATCGGGCCCCCAAGACCATACTCCATAGTCCACACTTTCTTTCCTCCAGGGTGTGTGAGTGTTTCTTTGCATAAACTGCTGAGTGCAGCCTTTTGGAGCCACACTGCCACAGTTCCATGTGCTGTTCCTCTTTCCAAATCAAGCTGCACATATCTGAAGACTGTAAGAGTAAAGTCCAATGCTGCTTTTAGATAAGATGTCAGCTGTCACATATGACTGTGTTTGCTTTGTAAGTGGATTGATAAAAGGTGTGGTTGGTGTTTTGTCAAGGGTAGAGTGGTAAAACGTAGTCTCTCTGCTACTTTGCAAACGTAACATATTGCTGTTTTATTTCAAAGCTGATGAACAATCAGCAGAGTTTAATCACAACAGATTCACATGAGCAGCATACAGGATGGGACTCTTCTGTAGAGAGCTGCCTTTACTTTAAAATGAGCTTGATTCAGTGTGTTTAATGAGGAGCACCTGCAGGGCTGTGGTGTGTGGGCTGCAAGAGGGCTGGATGTTTAATGACCATTATACAGCCAAGAAGAGAGAGCAGAGTGGGTGCACAGTGGGGCTCTGAAAGGGAAAATTCACCCTAAAACACACCATTAAAGCACCTTTAAACAGTCATGCGGTGATGTTTTGTAATTTGGTGTTTTCCTTCTCCTGTGTTAAACTGAACGTAGCAGCACATGTTCATTTCAGCAGCTATAGTTGTGGTCACAGCAGGCACTCTCACAAGCACGTGTGACTTATATCGTTAATGATAGCGCTGCTCCATTTATGTGTCTGTCACAATAAGCCACAATACTTCACTTTAACGTAGAATTCCACCTGTGTTCCACTGCTGCGAGGAGGCTCTACTGTGGAGTTTAAAGGACTAGTCTTGTGATAGAAAGTATTTTTTTTCTTGTCAACACGACCAAAGCCTGAGGGAATGTGTGTTAGTGCGTTTTTTAGAACTGCAACAGAATATTAGTGGCGTGATGTTTTACATCTTCAGTAGGAACCAACGATCTCATTCACCGCTTTTTCAAGAGTCTGTTATCAGATCAGTTATCTGTTGATTCAGAAATCTAAAATATGAACGCCAGGTGTTACAGGAAGTGATGGAGCGTCACAGAAGTGCAGAGGTGGCTGCCTGCGTTGAACTCGTGTGTTTGTGCACGTGTGAGTGTGTGTGTTTATCTTGTGGGGTTATGATGTTGTATGCCACAAGGCCACCTGCCAGTCTCTGAGTTGCATCACATGAAAGTGAGCTTGTGTTCCCGAATACACGATCAAAGGCTGATGACAACCGCTGAAACCGGAGAGAAGCGAGACGGCGGCTGCTGAATCTATAGGACCATCGAATCTGTGCAAACAGCGACACGGCACCATCCTGCAACCTCGCAGGAAGCCTCGAATACATAACCGGAATAACTGATGCAGTGTGTGAATGAGTCAGAGAGTTCAATAGGGAATGTCCTCTGGTGTCTGGAGACATACTGTAGTGATTACCCAACTGATCACAATGACAGAGGGACCATGTTTTATTGATTTCCTCCTCATGGCTGTTCTGTTATCAAACGTCACTGTAGAGGGACTGTTTGATAGATTTAGCTGAACAGACCAATCTTATCAAGGGGTAATAGTTATGGAGGGTTTTTGCTAGTGTGTGCATGTCTTATCCTGTGTCTTGGCTACATGATCCACTTGACCTGATCACGGTGTACTGTGGCGTCAACACATTACACATTGGATTCCTACCGATGAAAAAACCATCCATCTCCTTCTCAAGAGAAAGATAAACAGACGCAATACATTTCACATCTGCACAAAGCTTTAGGAGAGTTGGTGTGAAGAAAAGTTCTTGGAATGTAAGATTCAACCAGTATACTGCTAAAAAGAGTACCGCTAACACAGCAGCCCACTCCCATTACTGGAGCGAGATCTGATACCTTTTCTATTAGATTAGATTTGTATTTCATGATTTTGTACTGAAGAAAGCTGATCAAAAGACAACATTGTTAAGTGACTTAATTGTGAATTACTCACTGCTTTATGCCTGGGAATGAAGATGATGATAATGATGATGAAGGTGATGATGATAAGCTGAGAGGAAGTTGTAAATAGAACATGTGAAACTCTTACTGGGAGATTGCCAGTCACATCTGGCATCTCTCTGAAAATCACTTCTCGAGGGTTAATTGCGTGTGTGTCATAAGTTACTCGCCTGATGCATGTATGCACACCCCCCCCCCCCAACACACACACACACACACACACACACACACACACACTGAGCCTCCAGTTGTTATGCCTGCTGCACTGCTTCTTGGAATCGTGAATCCCCTCCGAGCAGAAGGCTCCCGACAACAGAGCATGGTGTTGTGGTGCAGTGACAAAGATGATAAGTCATCCAGAGGTCATTGCTGCTGGACGTGTGACCTGTAGGGGGGGATGGAGGGGGTTATGAGGGGGGTAGAGACAGCAGACAGACAGACTCTTTGAACAGACTGCTGCAGCCTGCCTGGAGGTACAAGTGGCTGGCAGGGCTCCACACAGCAGGCCACTCTTTCTCTCCCTAGCTCTCAAACTTTGGGCCTCAATGATTGGTGCTTGGGAGTAGGAGGCACGCAGATAAAACAAGTAATTTGGACAAGCAGAACACTGAAGCTGTTTTTCTTACCGTCTAGATAGTAGTATTCACCAACAACATAAACAGAAGACAAATGAGTAATTCTGAAATATGACCGAGTTTGATAAGGGTGCTGATGAGTAGCGGGTGCATGAAAAATGCCTGATATCCAGTACAGAGCAGGGGGGGGGGCACACCACTCTGATGAGGGAGCTGTGAATTTCATGCACTTGCTAAGTTGGCGTCTACACCACCACAACACTTCACACACAGTCACAATCAGATTTCAAAAAGTATGCTGAACACTGAGCATGCATGGCGTCCTAATTAACCTAATTATTGACTCGACTGATGAGGACATCAACATTGTGCCACATCTCTTATGAATCTCGTCCTGGCTTTTGATGCTGTTAATTCTAACATTTTTCCAAATACATGGCGTTTTGTTGGTTGTGATGACAGCTGGTTCAAATCATGCTGTGGTTTCAGTTTTGACTGTTGGTTTAAAATCAAGTGTCCTGATGGCTGATGAAGGTGTCCCACAAAGATCAATATGAGGACCCTGTTATTTATTCCATACATCATTTATTTATCTACCTTCCAGTTGAGGACTTCAAGGTCTGTTTTTATGCTGATAATGTGATCTGCTCTACCTCAAACCTCCTCCAGTGTACATTCAGCTTTTAGTGACCCCAGACCTGTTTTGGTAATGTAAAGAGTTCATATTGAACACCAGGGAGAGAGTACGTTTCTCCTTTCTTAAACAGAACAAACATTATGCAATCTACCGTGCCATCTACACTGGATTATGGAGATACCCTGGTCTGCTGGTAACTCTCTCTGCCACTACCCTCAAACCCATTTACCACAGTGACATTCCATTCACTACTCTAGACAGCTGACACACCCATTACATAACAGAAGTTATCTTGTGAAAATGTCAGGTCATGTACAGGTCATCACAATACTAGAATATTTAACATCTCCAGTTGAATTCAAAGTGTCTCCTATCCAGTCTGAACTGAGGTTTTCTGCTACTATGAACCTCGATCTTGCTTTTTTGCAGATGCTTCTTGCTATTGCGCCATGTTTGCCTTTGCTGCTGTGACATTGCTGCAGTAATCTCCCTGCTGTGGGATTAATAAAGGATTATTTTTATCTTATCTTCTGGTGCCTCTGTGTGTGCTGAGTGGTCTCTGTGACTATTCTCTACCACTGCAGTTGTATTTTCCATTTCCTCCTCTGCATTTTTAACATTCTTTTTCCCCGGGTGTTGCACTGGAGTAGAGCCATGAGACAGCTGTGCTCATCTGTTTCCATTATCGTCCACAGATGAAGCACGTGGAGGAGCACTTTGGACCAGATGCCAACAAAGAAGTTCTGCTCATGTGTATCGGTATCACGTCTGGAGTGGGCCGTCTCATCTTCGGCAGGGTGGCAGACTATGTTAATGGAGTCAACAAAGTCTACCTGCAGGTGAGCGTCTGGCCTCAGTGTGAAGGGCAACAGACTTCTAGGTGATGTGGTTTTCAACTCTGATGCCTGCAGCTTACACCATGAACATGAAAGATAAATGCACCCTGATACTTAAGAAAAGATTACAGAATGATTTTTAAACCATCAAATGAACAAGTAAGACTTTGAAGGACACACACTCCTCTCTCTTGTCCCTCTAGGTGACTTCCTTCTTTGTCATCGGCCTCATGTCTATGATGATCCCTCTGTGCAACATCTTTGGCGGCCTGATCGCCGTGTGCCTGCTGATGGGGCTGTTTGATGGCTGCTTCATCTGCATCATGGCCCCCATCGCCTTTGAGCTGGTCGGGGCCGACAACGTGTCCCAGGCCATCGGCTTCCTGCTGGGCCTGATGTCCGTGCCCATGACTGTGGGGCCCCCCATCGCAGGTAATACAATAATAGTCTAAATACTGCGTTAATGATCAGACTGCTTTTGGCGTCAGACAACGTTCAAATTCAAGTAAAGCATGAGCTCTTGAGTAAGACACTAGTTACCAGCTGCAGGGGTGCTGCTCTGTACCTGATCCTGACCTCTGACCTCTCCATGGAGGCTAAAATGAATACATCATAACCATCGGCCGGCCATTTTAATGTGTCTGTGTCTGTCCCTGTAGTGAAGTGTTGTGGGTGAAACTTTATGCTGCAACAACAAATCATTTCTTTTCTGCATAAAACTATCATTTATTGATGTTTGATTTGGTAGGTGTTATAGTTATACTGAAGGTGAAATTTAAAAATGGAACATTTATAGCAACGTCCTCTTACTGTCAGAGGAAAGGCAGCACTCAGTCTGTCCTGAGAAAAAGAAGAAAAGTCATCTCTTGCTCTTTGGCACCACCTACTGTTTATTTTGCCACCTTGCAGCTGCTGAATTTGTAAGTTGCAGATGAGGAGCAAAAAGTCCTACTCTGTGCTAGCAGTTGTGTCCATATTAGAGATGAGAAAGACGTGGCCTTCTCAACCCTGAAATGCAGGCTACATTACGCTAGTTCATAAACCTATCAATCAGTGTCAAAAACATGTGCATCGGCCCATGTGAGTGTCGTGTGCAGAGTGCTTGAACTGTTTGAGAGAAGCATTCATTTTCTGGAGAAAGACACTTGGTATGTGTGACTATTTCTCTGGGCTTGATCCTCCATGGAAGTTTTTTGGCCTCATTTTTCATATTGCAGTGTCTCTTGCCATCGGCAGCTCCATGTGTCATTAGGTCATGCAGTATGAGAATGCATTCTGCACTCTCTGCCCAAATGTTTACCTGCACAAGAGAAACCACATCCAGTTAAGGATGAAACTGGTGACGTGTTTTCAATCATTGTAGTAACTGTAGTAACCTGGTCAGGGTAAAATCCATGCAGCAGATCGCTCAGGGCCACTGTGGAAACGGCCTTATGTGGACTTATGTAGACCACATGGTGTCACACTCACTGCATCCCTGTTTCTTTATGCTCCTGTTCCTGGTTGCAGGCTTCCTGAGGGACAGACTGGGTAACTACGCCGTGGCATTCTACCTGGCAGGCATCCCGCCGATCTTCGGAGGAGCCGTGCTGTGTCTGATACCCTGGGTGGAGGCCAGGCGCAAGAGAAGGGAGAAGGAGGCGGCCCTGAGCAGGGAGCAGGACGTCACCCAGAAGATGATAGAGCACGAGAAGGCTCAGGGAGACACACAGTGCAAAACTGGAGAATCTGTCCTCTAAGTGCCCTGCTAAACAGACTGAAAGAGAAACCCGGGGTCAGACAGAGACTGCTGAGTACTGAGATACAGCATCGGGGTTTCTAGCCAAGATTGTAATGACTGCCTTCAGTAGGAGGATGTCGGAAAATGCCAAAGCAATGAAACATATCAGCTTATAGGTTGTCATAGGTTGAAGTACAATTTACCATGAATGTGATCCTGAAGAACTATGCATTAGATTGTCGCAGTTAGGCTGAACTAATCTTAAAGGAGGCAGACTTGAAGTTTTAAATGAAATGGAAAAAAGGGGAAAGAGGGCAAGCTGTCCTTACTTTAAACGCAGCGTAAAGGCTGCTGATTCATAGTCCTTAGCTATTGTCTCTACCAAAATTACACTTTCAAACGACATTCTAAAAGGAAAGAACTTTAATCATTCTGACCAGTCATTCACCATATGTTTTTAAATGTCAAAGTATACAAAGAGCGCATTGGATGATACAGGAAAAGAAACCAGTCGTGTGGGAACTCTTTGTTTTGCGTCAGTGCAAAGCAAACTGCTCCTCTCAGTGTTTCTCCTCAAACCAGACAGCTGTCTTGTCTTCAGCGCCCCCTCAGACGGGACTCTTCTGTCTCAAAGATGCCAAATTGTGAATATTGGGGCAAAGTGTTCGTACTAATTTAAAGGGACCGTAACTTCACAGAAGTTCTCTTTGTTAGCTTTAGTCATGACGCTCTGGGATCACCAGAGCTGTAAAGGCGTTTGGACATTTCAAGGGAAGCAGTTTCAGCCACAAAGATTTTACATCTCAAGAGGTGCAGCTCAGATCCCCAGGCTGGGTCCAGGAAGTCTAGGCACGGCCCCACACTCTCAAGGGCCCAAAGCCTCCAGATTTACTGTGTCGCAATTAGCTTGTGGCAACTGAAGATTAGTTTAGTAGTTGTGTATGCACCACTGAAGCACTGTATACACTGAAATAATGGCTACCTTTAAGGAGACACCTGCACTCAAAGTCAAATCTGCATTTAAGGCCTTCAGTATTTAAGTTTATATCATGCTGAAATGGTGTATCATTCCCAAATAAAACTGTGTCTAACCAAACCACTTTACACACGAGACTGGGAGTAATGGGCGAGTCAGGAGAGGCCCACTAACTTAACCCCAGGGCCCCATGCAGGGTGAATCCACCCTGACTGTACTGTGACTGATTCATGCTAAGAGACTGCTCGTCATCAAACTGCGACTGAGAAACCTCGACAGTGTTTTACATTAATAGTTCAACATCTTGGGAACTACGCTTCCTTGGTTTCTTGCCAACAGTTAGATGAGAAGATCAATACCAGTTGAATATGTGCTACAGCCAGCAGGGACTAGAAGACTGGAAACAGGAGCCAGCTCCTGCTCTGGCTCTGTTGAAGGTAACAAAACACCAGCACCTCTTAAGATCACTGATTAACTTGTTTTATCCCGTTTGGAGGATCTGTACAAAGAGAGGAGCTGTTTTTAGTGTAGAGTCTCACAAGCGTCTTTCCCAAAATGTCAAATTATACTTTTACTAATAAAAACTCTTAGCCAGCACAAGTAGAGCCGCTGCCAGTTACAAACCTAAATATTGATTCAGAAGGAAAATATGAACATTATGTTTGTGTACATGTCTATTAGCTGACTGTAGTATTGACATTAAGCAGTATTTCAGTTTTTTAAGTTCTTTTTTCTTTGTCATTTGGTCCAGTGCTTTCTACACACATGAACTGTGTGACATAAATGTATAATGTCATGCCTCCCCAAGTGGGAAAAACTCAAATGCTTCCTGGTATCTAAAAGAAAATGAAGTTCATCCGGTAGCTGGTGTGTCAACAGATCACCTGCTTGGATGGATGACTTCTTTAAAGGACCAAAAGAGCTACAGAATACCGGAGCATGTGCATTTCCTCTCCGCTTTACTAACGCCTATCACACATTTACCCACAGTATCTTATCATCTGACGAAGTCTCCACCCGCTGAAGCAGTCACGCGTTTGACTGATCATTGACTACGTGACCATTAGAGTGAAGCTGAGTTAATAGTTAACTGTGTGTCCAGTCCATTAACCTTTAGTAGATGTAGCTGTTTGTTCTTTGTTTTCATATTGTATTTATTTTTTAGTTTTTGTGGAGAATGTCATGCTATAATTGACGGGCGTTTCTAAAGCCTGGATTCATTTACTGGAGACCAAAATGTATTGAATGAAAACGGCTGGAAGTGTCTCAGTCCTGTTTGCCTACAGGTAGTGCCAGTGAGCCCTCTGAGCAGTCGGAGTTAGTCTGCCTCTCTTCTTAAGTGATAAGAAAACTGCAACCAACACTGAGTTTCTGTGGGTCAGGGATGTTTCCTCTGCAGACCTGTGACACTGTCTACCTCAGATGTTGTAAGCGTAGAGCTCTGCCCCCATCTGGACTACCCCGCCTCCCCTGTTCCTCCGTCAGAGGCGGTCCAACAGAGCAGTGTTCACGTTTGAGCAAGTGTGACCGGAGAATCGCGCATAAACTGACAAGTCTTAGAAAATGATCTAGCGTTTGCTGCTCACAACCAGAAATGCCTTCTCACGTGTGAGAAACTTCAACAGCGTTTACATCTTTTCTCTTTGCTGAATATCCTTTTTTTTTTTTTTTTGGATGATGATTAAATCACATCTGTTGCCTTTCAATTCAAGCATCTTTTTAATGCCATGCATGACTGTTTCTATAAGACTTTAGTTTATCTTACCTTTCCGTTACAGTGCTAGTCACCAATCAGAGCCTCCTCCACAGAGGACCAGTGGCTTCATTGGTCCTCTGAAGTTTGATTGTAAACCTCTTTGCCATACACGCATTTACATGCTTTATTAAACATGATAGTTATTTTTACTTACTAATTTAATGTAGTTATCGCCTCATACTTGCTTCTTGAACTGATCTGTGGCATCCAAAGAGACATTTTGACGAGTTAAAAAACTGCATGCTTTACTTTCATTTAGCTTTGACTTTAGGCCAGATTGTTGAGACAAAGTGCCTTATTAAATTGCCTTTGCCTGTTTCTGTCTTAATAATGTCTTAAGTGGCAAATATGAGCCTTTGGAGTTTTGAACGAGCGAATCTGCCCCTCTGTTTATTGAGTTATTCTGCTGTTATTATTTTGGCTCTCTCATATCTAATCCAGCCGCTGGCTTTATTCAGAATATCTCCATGTATGTATGCATTTTGTTTTTGCTGCAAGTACAGACAAAGGTTTACTTCTGTAAAGCTTTGCTGAAAGAAATGCATCATTTCATCTTATCGTGGCATAAAGTTTGTCTTAATTCCTGCTTATTGCTTAAGTTTTGTTTTAGTCATATCTCTCATGAGTTACCCAAAATGTTTTCTACTACAATATTACTTTCCCTGTCTGCGGCAGGACGTGTGGTGAACTACAGAATATGCAATCTAATAATATGTAAACAATCAGATTTCGACATTTTCAAGAGAGTAAAAAATCTGTTTAAAGTTTCTGTGGCTTTCTGTTACTGTGTCTCTCCGTGTGTGGGTCAGTCCGTCATCGCTGGGCTCCGGCCTAAACATCCACTGATACACAAGCACTAAAGATCATTGACCTGTGAGTGAACTGTCTTTAGGTCTCTTGGCCTGTATTCGGAGCGGTTAAGAGACGTTTGCTCCCCGACTGTCCTCCCCCTGCTGCGTGTCACTCACTTCATCAGGTTGTACTAGAGTCATGGTTGCCCATAATTCTAAAGGAAGTAGGATTTGTAAAAAGTCTTGAAGGGGGGTTTAACTCAGGGAACAAATATTCTTGCGGTCCAGGGGGTAATGAATGCCCTATATGTGGATATCTATATGCCCCCCTAGGAGGGGGCCTCTGAAAGGCTGCCACTAAAATAATATATTTAACTTGAAAATGGATTTCTAGCAGAAAATGCCTGTGAATGCTAAAAGCTCAAATAAATAAATAAGTGTGGCTTAAAATGCATTTTTGCAAAATAAAAAGAAAATAGAACTCAGGAAATGAACCGCCAGAAAACGGTTTAAGTCCAAATGCATTTCATGGTACTCCAGACGCTCTGACTAATATTACAGTATCTCACTAAATCATTCATTCATTCTGTGTTTTTAAGCATTTATTTCCAGGCTAACTACATAGCATCACCGTATTAACTGTGCTCAAAAAGGTGATGCTGTTTCATTTTTTGCCATCAGAGCAGAGAAGTAGCTGTACGTAATGTTATGAAAGGAGCGCTCCTCACAAGTAACCCCCCAGCCAGGAGTGTGTCAGGAGGTGATACTCCCGTAGAGGAGGAGCGGCATGAGGCGGAGAAAGTGCTCAGTCCCTCCACCGAGCCTGTTCATCAGCACCAAGCAGACAGAGATCAGTTCACTCATTTCAGATTCACTCCAAACGGTCACGTTCCCTTATTGTATGCAGGCGTGAAATGTGTAGTTAACAAATTATAATTCATTGTTCTTGTTCAAGCCGTTCACCATCAAACAGGCAGGACAGATTTGGGGGAAAGAGGTGGTGCTCCTGTGAACTATGACTTTACACAGCTGCTGCTGTGGGCAGGTCACTGTCAGTGCTCCACAGCCACAGACAGCTGCAGGGCAGAGGGAGGCTGACTTAGTAAATGACAGTCTAACAGTCTACCAAATATCAGTGGAAGAGGTATTCACATCATTTACTTATTAGCCCAACGTATTCTAAAGCACAACAAGAACAGGTTTGATCCTCTAAAGATGCTCCTTTCAAAGGGTTTGTTTCTGTCTTTGTAACTCTGAATATTTTGGATCATTTCCAGTAAATCTTCATCTGAAAGGTAAGTAGTAACTACTGTTGCACCGCCTCCACTGCAAATTAGCTTTATTGTCAAAATGTACAAACTGTCAGCTGAGTTCGATGAACAACTCAGACAAGAACAACTGAAACAGCTCAACACAGCTAATATTACAGGTGGATTCTCCAGATTCAACACACTTTTACTGACTCCTGCAGTCTCCAAATGATTCAGCCCCTTCTTGAAGCACCTTTAGTACTTAGCAGAGCACCCTTTGCTGTTATGACCTGCTGTAAATGTGATGCACAGCCAGACACCAGGTTAAACATTTTTTAATGCAGAGCGATGCTGCCCCCACCTTTACGAGCAAGAGAACATTCAGCACAGAGATAAGAAGACGGTATCAAGGAGCGTTTATGTTGTTTTACAACACAGGGCAACAAGTGAATGCATGTTGTGGCAAAGTTCACAGTAAAAATACACAGTTCCACTCATAAACTACACAGGTTTGTGTAATACTATACTAATAATACTATAAATGGACACCTCAAAACACACAAAGGCAGCCACCCTACAACACACACACACAATTGATGTTGCCGCCTTTAAGGGACAGCAGAAATCCATCCAACCCAAGAAATGACTGACCTTTGCACCCAATACATTTTAATGAAGTGAAAAAAAATTAAATTGAACTAAAGTTCAGCTCGTTTAAATAGCTGTTCCATTATGTTTTAGTATATTTTCCCTGTGGCACGGTCTCCTTTCTGTCATTTCAGACTCACTGTAGGCTGGATTAGGGCGGCTGTGTTGTTTGAAGTTCTCCTGGTTTCTTTCAAATGTTGCTTTATTGTGTGTGTGGTCCAGAGCACCGTTCAGAGGCAACAGGTCTGCTGGCCTCTGCTGCTCTGTCGCCACTTCAGTCAATATTAAGAAGGGAATTTGGGGATATTCATACATTCAAAGCAAACAGTCTAGCAAACAATCTAATGTAAACTAGTAGGCATGCTGCTCTCCAGCTCCTCTCTTACATATCTGTCATGTCTGTCTTGGCCCCTCTGTCTACATTCACAGTCTCTTCTGTCCCCTCTGTCTACATTCACAGTCTCTTCTGTCCCCTCTGTCTACATTCACAGTCTCTTCTGTCCCCTCTGTCTACATTCACAGTCTCTTCTGTCCTCTCTGTCTACATTCACAGTCTCTTCTGTCCTCTCTGTCTACATTCACAGTCTCTTCTGTCCTCTCTGTCTACATTCACAGTCTCTTCTGTCCCCTCTGTCTACATTCACAGTCTCTTCTGTCCCCTCTGTCTACATTCACAGTCTCTTCTGTCCCCTCTGTCCCATCTGTTAAGCTTTATTATCTCTTATCTCTATCTTCATTATCCTCTCATCCTGTCCTGCTCTATCTGCATTTCCATATTTTGCTATTCTAGAGGTTCTGGCTGAAACAGTACTATGATTCCATGGTTTGGTTTGGATGGTCACAGGTGCCTGATCGGTTTGTGTTTTTGACTTAAATACTTTCCCATGTTCAACAGTCTGCTGCCTTGGTCTGGTCTCTGTGAGTAAACTTATTTATAAGTAACTTACTTATTACTTCCCTTTTCCAAGTGGATGCCAACGAGCTGCAAGACCTGAGAGTGTAGTTACTCCAACAAGTCCTACCTGTCTGGTGACTTTGTGTTTTATAACGACTGTCTTCAGCAGAGGCAGAGATCTGAGAGATTACATTCCAGGGTTAGACAGACAACCGGTGAAACATCTAAAGGAAGTCACCTTTCCCCTGTTTCCCCTGCTTCAGCAACATGACAGAACCCTCCACCGACCCACTGAGAGCTTAACTGCCTCTCTGAAGGATCGGGCACCTCTTTCTTGTTGATCCAAACACTTATCTGATGTGTCTGATGAACAGAAAAACAGATGAAACCCAGAGGCTTTGTGTGGAGACGCCACTGTCACTATCAATGTATATTTAAGACACTATTCACTCATATGTTGTGCCACTGTGTATTCATAATATGTTCTGATTAGATAGAGTACCGTATGTAAGAACAATCTAGTTTCAAAATGAAAGCATTATCAGCGTTTGATTTACGATTTATTCACACAATCTATCTTTGTAGTTGTTGTTAAAGATTCTTGCTGCTGATAACACCTGCTAACAAACAAAATGATATTCAAATTGCATACTATCAAAATTATTTCAATACCATTTTCCAGATGATGCCTTTGCTTTCAGACCAGTATGGTACGAACTGTATGTGACTTCATCACCATAAAGCTTCATTTAAAAGCCAAATGTATTTGTATCTGTCTATGTATATACACTACATGGACAAAAGTGTTTGGCCACACCTGTTAATTATTGAATTCAGGTGTTTCAATCAGACCCCTTGCCACAGGTGGATAAAGCCAAGCACCTGGCCATGCAGTCTCCATTTGCAAACATTTGTGATGCAAAATGGGTTCTGAAGAGCACAGTGACTTCAAGCGTGGTACTGTGATAAGATGTCACCTCTGCAATGAGACGGTTTGTGAAATTTCATCCCTGCTGGATATTCCACGGTCAACTGTAAGTGATATTATTAGAAAGTGGAAGCGTTTAGGAACAACAGCCACTCGAGGTCGGGGATGCTGAGGCGCACAGTGCGCAGAAATCTCCAGCTCCTGGACCTCCAAACTTCATGTGGCCTTCAGATTAGCTCAAGAACAGTGCGTAGAGAGCTTCATGGAATGGGTTTCTATGGCCGAGCAGCTGCATCCAAGCCTCACATCACCAAGTGCAATGCAAAGCGTCGATTGCAGTGGTGTAAAGCAGCCGCCCCTGGACTCTAGAGCAGTGGAGACGTGTTCTCTGGAGTGATGAATCACGGCAAACCCACGAGTCGAGAACGGTACCTGCCTGACTGCATTGTGCCAAGTGTAAAGTTTGGTGGAGGGGGGATTATGGTGTGGGGTTGTTGTTGTACAGTTTTTTTAGTTCCAGTGAAAGGAACTCTGAATGCTTCAGCATACCAAGACATTCTGGACAATTTCATGCTCCCAACTTTGTGGGAACAGTTTGGGGATGACCCCTTCCTGTTCCAACAAAGCAAGGTCCATAAAGACATGGATGAGCTAGTTTGGTGTGGAGGAACTTGACTGGCCTGCACAGAGTCCTGACCTCAACCCGATAGAACACCTTTGGGATGAATTAGAGCGGAGACTGAGAGCCAGGCCTTCTCGTCCACCATCAGTGTGTCAGTCTTCTGGAGGAATGGTCAAAACGTCCCAGAAACACACTCCTAAACCTTGTGGAAAGCCTTCCCAGAAGAACTGAGGCTGTTATGGCTGCAAAGGGAGGGCCAACTCCATATTAAACCCTACAGAT
The DNA here is from genome assembly GCF_042242105.1 of Pempheris klunzingeri. NCBI lineage: Eukaryota > Metazoa > Chordata > Actinopteri > Acropomatiformes > Pempheridae > Pempheris > Pempheris klunzingeri. The sequence continues at coordinate 21,192,321 of NC_092029.1, read as the reverse complement.
TAAGAGTGGGATGTCATTAAAGGTCATGTGCGTGTAAAGGCAGACGTCTGAATACTTTTGTCCATATAGTGTATATACTACTATGTTTCAGATTATTATTTTTCATGTTTATACATAGAGGATACAAGGTGATTGTATAAATACTTTGCTCCACTTCAACATATGCACTAATACATCCCTGACAATAAGCCGGTGGTATGACATTAATCTCCTGTGATGTAGCACTGACGGCTCATTCTCCACACAGCACTGAAGCAGAACTACAAATGTGGGACTATTTTTACTGTGGTGGTGAAATCATCAGTCAGCATTTGTTTCACATCCCGACCTCCTTCACGTTCAGCCCAAAGACAAACCTTCGAATGGGACGTTTGAATGAAAGACGAGCGCTGTGTTGTTCTCCTGCCACCAGGGGCCGCCATCTCCCCCCAGTGCCGCCCTGCGGGCCACCACTTCCTGTACCACTCTGAGAAGAGAGGAAACACAGGAAGAGGTCTTACTCCGCCCCGAGTTCAAGGTACCAAAAACGTCAACAGTCGTATTAGCTGTGATTGCAGCATATGTTTCGCCAATGACGTTAATGGAGAGGCTTTGGAGCAAGTATTTCCTGCTGCAGTTTGCTGAATACTGATTAGAAAATATAAACGAATACGTATATGGTTCAGCTAACGAGTTGAGCGGGATATTATCCCATGCTGCCGCTTTGTACACCGAGTGAGGCTCAGCTATAATAGACGATCTTTGCAAATGTCCAGCAGCCATACATACTGGTGACATATGGAGGAACCCCGCTGTTGTGCTGCGGACCGGGCGGCTGTTTCGGTGCTGAACGGCTTCATGTGAACGATTCATCCCTCAGAAATTCCTCAAACAGGAAGTGCAGAAACGACAGACCACCGTCAGCTGACTGTCGTTGTTTCCGGGGCCGTTAACGGCCCCCTGTCAGCGCGACATCAGCAGTCGTAGTTTGAATTGACAGCTATGTGTTCGTCCGCCGCGCGAGAAACCGTCGTGAAAAAGAAGCACGTTCGTTTCGCCAGCATGGAGGACGACGACGACAACGACGACCAGGAGGAGGACACCCTGTTTGACAAGAGGAAGGACGCCGGGAGAGGACTGAAGAGCGCGCTGAAGGCGGTCAAGAGGGCGGCGAAACCGGGATGCGACGACCGGGTGGAGGTGGTCGGCGGAGGGGGGGGCGGTCAAGGAGCGTGCGGCCGCTGGATGGTCACCCTCGCGCTCTGTGCGTCTTTCCTGGGCTTGGTGAGTTAGGGGGGGGGACAGACACGGGCCTGCTCCTGATGCACACATCCTCAGGACAGGCTGAGAGCTAGCAGGTGAGGTCAGGGTGTCTGATCATGGAGTCATTCACCATGAAATTTGCAAATTGCACTTCTGGTTAGATGCCAAACTGCATTTCATTGCCTTGTACTGTGCAGGTGTAATGACAATAAAGTCTAATCTAATCTAATCTAATCTAAACATGACCTACACCTTCTGGTGTTACACAGCAGGAAAGAGATGGAGTCACGTGCATTATGTAGATAAGAAGTTACAAGGTACAACAGAAGAGGAGCCATGAAGCCTGATCAGTCCACACACACACACACACACACACACACACACACACACACACACACACACACACACACACACACACACACATCCTGCTCGCTGTATTTCCATAGTGGTAAAACTTGCTCTTCAGTCATGTTCACCTCCAGCTGACACCTGGGTGTTTCCTCCTGGCTTCATGTTCACAGACTCAAACCGTGGAAATAAAGAACTGGCCTTTGACTGTGGGCTGTTTAAGACAAAGTCAGATGGTTGCAGAAGAAACAGTTTCCCCCAAAACACATTAAAACTGAGCTAGAAAACCGCCACTGTCCCTTTTCTCCTACGTAAGTCGTCAGATATTTCCAGCAGTATAAACCGTTAACAGGCACACTTTAATTTTGTGCACATTCAGTAACAATAGGAGGAGAGATCCATGGAAGAGAAGAGAAGAGATGTTCGTCTCTCTCTTCTACATCTCATGCTGGCCTCTTGTTTTTCTAGGGGATGAGCATCTCTGTCCTCGGCCCCACATTCGAGGACCTGGCTGTGAATGTGAAGAAAAACATCAGCAACATTTCCTACATCTTTGTCGGCCGCTCTGCGGGCTACATCGGCGGCTCCCTCTTAGGAGGCATCCTCTTCGACTGCATGAACCCCCACCTCCTGCTAGGTAACCCTCCCCCCTCATGTGGCCGCTGGAGGCGCTGGACATGCTGCTTGTGACGGACTGTCTCAATTCCAAACTATACTGCCTCTGTTTTGTTCTCAAGACGTCCTCAGACTCCCAGGCAGTGTAACCGAAGACAAGGCGGTGCTCTGACTCTGACTCTCTGCGTCTTTGTGTCCTTCCAGGGTTTTCTATGCTGGTCACAGCGTTTGGAATGTGTGCCATCCCTTTCTGTAAGCAGGCCCTGCTCCTCACAGGGCTCATGTCCAGCATTGGGATGTCTATGGGGGTTCTGGATACAGGTAAGACAGCACCTAATACACGGGAACAGTACACGGCCCACTTAAGTTTCAGCTTTAGCCTCTTTAATGAAGACTTATTTGCACAGCCTTGTGGGTAACCAAAGCCATGAATAATCCATTACCTCAGTTTACTTAAATATAATAATATAGTAAGAGTGTTTCCCACTTGTTCAACTGATGAACTTAGAACTTTGTCATTGGCTTTGTCACACCTGTCAGGGAGGGACTTCTTGCTTCTTTAGGGTTTTTAATAGACATTCTCATAACAGACCTTTTAGCAGATCATGTCCACGTGTGTAAATGATAGTTCCAAACATTCCATGTAGGTGAGCTAGTTTCAGGTTTCTGGTGTTCTGCATGTGGCCTCGCTGTCATGGCGTACCAGAAGACCTGATTCTTCCATGACTGGTCATAATGTCTGAAATGATTATTACGTTTCTTCGTCTGGCTGGTGGTGGGAGGGACATGTCGGTTGACTCAGACCTGGGGGGCACAGGTGTTCCTGGCTTGTGCACAGCAGCTTTGGTCGGTCAGTTGTCTAGCAGCTGCTGGAGAGCCTGATGATTATCTTCTTGGCATTCTTAAGAACTAAGAGGACTTCCTCCAGACCGTCTTAAAGAAGCACAACATTGTCACATTCTCAGCTTGTACAGTCGGTGTACTGCTGGTCTCTGTGTCCGTGGGCTGTTTGCTGCAGAGCAGATGGTTTACAGGGGGCTTTAGAACAGCTCTGCTTACACCAGCTAGTTTTTCTGTAGCAGTTTTGTGTCCATGAGAAACTAACTTTTCAGAACGAGGGGACCGTCACTAGCATGACTACATTAAATGTTAATGGTAGTTTACCCTACTCAGTGTTTCTCTGCCCTCTCCGACAGGTGGTAACGTCCTCATACTGAGCACATGGGGCGAGCAGGCGGGCCCTCACATGCAGGCTCTGCACTTCAGCTTCGCTGCTGGAGCCTTCGTGTCTCCAATCATAGCCAAGCTGCTGTTTGGGCCCGACGGGAACAGCAGCACGGGAATCATACCAACCAACTCCACCCCTCCCGTCACCCCAGAGCAAATCCACAAAGCCCCTGACACATTCATTAGCTATGTCCACAGCAGGAGCAGCACCCTCAAATCCATGTGGGCCTACATTGTGATCGGTTCTTTCGTCTTTCTCATTTCCTTTCTCTTCTTTGTCCTTTATGCTCGCAGCAGTGTGTCACGTGACAAAGCCCGCTCGGCGTCAGGAAAGCCCCTCGTGGCCAAACACCACATGGCTCTTGTTGTCCTGCTGTTCTTCTTCTTTTTTGGCTACGTAGGAGCAGAGGTAGCATACGGCTCCTTTATCTTCACCTTCGCCAAGGACTACGCTCACATGCATCAGTCCCAAGCAGCTGGGCTCAACTCGCTGTTCTGGGGGACGTTTGCCGCCTGCAGGGGGTTGGCCATCTTCTTTGCGGCCTGCATTTACCCGGGCACCATGATTCTGCTCAGCTTAGTGGGCTCCACCGTGTCCTCTCTGCTCCTCTGCCTCTTCAGCAGGGAGAAGGTGGCCCTGTGGTTCTGCACCGGACTGTATGGGGCGTCCATGGCCACCACCTTTCCCAGCGGCATCTCCTGGATGGAGCAGTACACCACAGTGACGAGCCACACGGCGGCAGTCTTCGTGGTGGGGGCAGCTCTGGGTGAGATGGTGCTGCCTGCTCTCCTGGGCTTCCTGCTAGGGAAGTTCCACGACCAACCACTGCTCATGTACCTGTCGCTCATCACCGCCACCTTCACCTCCATCCTCTTCCCGGTCATGTATAAGCTGGCCTCGGCTCCTAGCAGCCAGAGCAGGAAACCCCGTGTCAGAAGTCGGCCCGACGCAGACGACAGCGAATACCGCCAGGCGCTGCTGGACTCGGGAGCCAACGATGAAGAGGAGGAGGAGGAGCAGGACAACGAGGCTGATCAGTGGAACGACGCAGACTTTGAGGTCATTGAAATGGACGACACAGCGAGTCTCATCAGCTCACCCAGCAAGACGACCTCTGCTCCCGACATCCCCGGCCTAGCAGGGAGCTCTGCTGCACCCAGCAGCCAGGTGACAGAGCCTGCGGGCGGAGCCTCTTTCTCTGACACCATCTCCCTGGTGGGAGACTCCCCCAGACGCAAACTGCTGCTGTCTCTGGACAGAGAAAAAAAAGACTGAAAGCTCCTGTTGTTGATCCGACAGCCTTGCCTCTAGACGTCTGTACTCGTTTGTTGTCCAGAAGCTCAACAGCCCAACCTTTCTGTGAATGCAACACTGACTACTGACCGACACCTGTGCAGCTCATGAGCCGGCCGTACTGCAGGTCCACTCTACGTTTGGGTCCTTAAAAGATAAAGGATGAGACACTTAAGATTGTTCTAAATGAAATAGTACATCATTGATTCTCTGTAAAGGAGTCTGTGCCGGCCTGCTCCCCCCCCACAGTGAGCTCAAAGGTCAGGGAAGGCTCGAGGGCAGATGTCCCAGCGCTGGAAGAATTCAGTGCCTTGCTTGAGGGCACATTAGCAGAGCAGGCGAGTTGAACCAGGGACGGTGACCCTCCCCTTCATCACGCCACCCTGCTGCCAAAATCTGATGTTTTAAAAATGCAATTTCTTTTTGCACTATTGCAGTGACTTCATGTACAGCAGGAAATGTGAGTGCTGATAGTTGTTAGACCTGAATGAAGTTCTGTTGACATATTTATTTCCTTTTTGTTTGCCATGTGCTGTGACGTGTCATGTGGATTGTGGTTCTTTAAATCACGTCGTCACTGTGATTCATCTGAAGTTTGAGTCACTGACAGAAGCCATTTTAATACATTGACTTTTTATTATATCAATCTCAAACCTCCACCCACAGCAATGTCCATTAAAAACAAACAAAAAACACCTCCTTCATCATTATTATTTTTTACATTTATACAAATACACACGTCCTGTGTACGACTGTGTGGGGAATTGAAGATCAGATCTCGACGTGGTTTGATGATGATTGTTTCTTTCCACAAACGTACACAAAACCATATATGCACAAGGAAACAATAGACTCTTCATGACATAAATTATCAAAATACAGTATTGCAACAGTCCCAGATTTTGTTTTAAAAAACTGAAATTGTTTCCAGTTTCCACTCTGTACAGAGTCTGAAGTGTCAAATCTGCCAAAATGGACATCGATACAATCAAGGTTCAAAGAAACATTAAAGATGGCATCCTTGAGCAGAATGCATAGATTTGACTGCATTCCTGGCCGGAACTTTAGGTTTTTAATGTTAATGCTCAGTGAGATTATAGATGGAGCTATACAGGAACTATTTACAATAAGACTGCAGTCGATATAAAAATGAGGAAAAGTGAATTAGTGGTTTAAATGTTTGTCTTGAGATTTGGAAGGAAGCTCCTTAAAAAGCAAAGACTTCAAACTGCTACAGCGCACAGAAGATACAACACATCATCCTTGATTGGACTGCTCTCAGGTCCACGACAGGCGGCCTGTCGCTGTGTTGCCAAAGACACCAGCTTCACTTTGCCCATGGCAGCTAATGGAGATGGCAGCAAACAAGCATGACGACAAACACAAGCTGGGGGGGGGGGGGTGCTGCTGAATGTCTCAAACCAGACATTCAGCACACGCAGAGAAATACTTAGTAACAGTTACAAGACAAAATGAAAAACCCAACAGGGTTCGAACAAAGCACCATTTAAACTATTACAACTGAATGGACAATAAGGGGGGGGGGGGGGGGGGCAGCAATTAGCACCAAATCAGCAGGGAGCTCCGGGGTTCAGGAGCCAATCAGAACTGCTCCAGCAGCTGTCGGAGGTAGGGAGCCTTGGAGAGCTGTCGGTTGACCCGGGACAGCTTGTAGAGGACGGGACAGTCCAGGGACACACAGGACACCTGCCGCTCTGCACAACTACAGCAGTTCCTGCAGATCTGCACACACACACACACACACACACACACACAAACGCTGGGTGAAGACTGAAATCACATACTGTCAAGGCTGTGGTACATTTTTTACCTTTCCTGCCCTTCCAGCTAAAAGTGAAAGCACTGTTTTGTTTCTGAGGCTCAACAAAGGTCAAAGGTCAGTATGGACAAAGACTTGTTACTGTTATGAGGAAGTGAACACAAAGTCTTACATACTTACATTTATTCATACATTTATTCATATTGTAACGATGTGGCACATTTGCCACATAGATTGTCATCTACACCAGTGACTGGAGGTCACCCACATGGTCCAGCCCTACGAGCAGCAATAAGGTTGTGGACTGAGAAGTTAGCAGTCAGTGTTAATTACACTTCAGTCAACATTCCTTAAAGTGATTACAGACTCTGTGGAAGAGGAACAAGCCCCAAACAAACCTACACAGCCAACACAACTGGGGGGGTGCTGGCGTTACCAAATGCAATACTGTAGGAAAGATCTTGCTGCCCTCTTCGGGCCAATAGAGGTCTTTACTGTCACGTAAAGGTGTGACCAACACTAAGTCTGGAGCGCTCCAGAGAGACAGGAGAAATGGACGAAAGCTCTTCCATGTCCCTCAATAGAAGTCAGGATGTTCTCCAGTTTGGAACGATCCATCGTTCAAACAGGGTTTTATGGTTGGTTAAAGAGATAGTTGTTTTAAGAACAAGGAGAACAAAGTGGGGTCTGATTTGAATTTGCCAAGAGGTGCACAGTCAGCCAACGTTCTATCGTGTAACTGAACCTTCAACAAATGTGTGGGAAAGAGATCTTCACTCACACAGAGGAGGATTATGAAACACTGGCTGATGTCGGGCGGTCAGTCAGAGAAGCACTGGGCCAATTTACACACTTCAAATTTAGTCAAGTGGAATTATTGTACTTCAAAGAACAAGGCAACAACAACCGCTGAAAGGAAACAGGTCCTTTTCCTCATTCATTGTAGTGGTTACATAAACCAAAGCCAGAGTCTCCCCAGTTGTGTTTGCTGCCATCAGGGGTGCACCAACAGAAACAGGAGGCTTCATTGGCCTTCAGAGGAGTCACTGCCTGCTTTTGATGAATGCTTCACATAAATGAGGGACACTAGAAACTTTAATCACAAGACCACGGGCCGCCTCGTGAAGAATGTTAAGAAAGAAACTTAAGGGCATAAAAATATTCAGGTTTTTACTTCTATTATTAAGTATTTTATTTTTTTAACTTAAAGCAAGAATATTTTTGTTCTGAGCAGTGTCCTCCACACGCCCCCCCCCTCACCTTCAGCAGCTGGTCTTGCTGACTCTCCCACTGTCTGATGTCCTGGTAGAGAGTGACTGCCACACGCTGGGGCTCAGTGCGGCACCGCGAGCACACGCCCAGCTGGGTTAGCTCGTCACACACGGGGCAGTGCAGCGTGGTGAAGTACTGGGAAATGGTTCCCTTCCGGCCCACTTCGTCTCCACCCACCGCAGAAGAGCAGGACGCCTTCTGGATCTGTGCGCAGAGACAAGAAGCAATACATGAAAACTCACTGACAGGATTGTTCACAGGAGTCTGAATGGGTTTTACTGTCAAAGAGCATATTTTTATGGACTATTTAGTGGACTGGAGAGTGGGATTACATTGGGAAGTTGTTGCGTCAAATCAGTGGTCATTCATTATTTTGATTAAGTCTGTGCTCAGCTCCACCAGCAGATGGCATGTGTGCTCCGTCAGCAAACCCTGATTTCAGTGTTGACACAAAGACTGAGGCAGCAGTGCTGATGATTCTCATTTGATCCTCAGCAGGACGCACAAGAGAGATTCTCTCTTCATCCTTTGTTCTCTCTGCTCTGAACACAGCCAACCAAAAGAGCTTCTGAAAATCTGCTGTTCTTTTGAATTGGATTGAAGCAATAGACCAGTCCTCTCCGTCTCTGACTTCAGCAGTCACTTACTGCTCAGCCATGATGGTAATTAACCAGGAGTTCATTCTCACCCTGGGGAGCTCCTGGTACCAGCTGAATACGTCCACTCCAATCAGCTGGAACATGCGGGCCAGCGGCGGCAGGATCTGCTTGGTGATGTAGTAGGTGGCGTTGAGGCGGAGGCTCGGGTCCTGCAGCACCTCCACGGGCCGTCGCACCAGCTGGATGAGGGGCACGCCGGGCATCCCGTACACAACCACGTAGGGCACCCGCTCACCCACTCGTGGCTCCAGGCGACGGTCGTGCGCCATCATACGTCTGAGAGGAACAAAAACACTGATCGGAACTGCTGAACCTCAGAAGCTTCTGTTTGACCTCTGCTCTAAAGCAGATAATCACTGTGGAGCTGCTACCAACAACACTTTGGGATGAATTCACAAACATTGTGAGTCAACCCGCTCGATAAGTACACGAGATAAACTGTACTAGTGCTCATGAATGAGTCTGAATATTTCCCTCTGAAATCTGATTTTTTTTTTTTTCCACCCATTAAGAGCTGGGTTGCTTAGCAACAGACTCAGGTACTGTACATGCAGGCTAGTGCAGCCAGACAATGAGCACTGTGGGGAAGAAGTAATTGGATTCACACTGACTACTGTAACTGTAGTTGACAGCAAGCTCTCTCACACACACACACACAAGCAAACATTCATCCAAGTGAAACTAAGAACTTTGTCTGTCTTTTAGTTTATTGGCTTATCTGCAAATGTCCACTAACAATGTGCTGTCTCTCTCTCACACACACACACACACACACACACACACCTGGTAAGCTCCAGGGCCGGCACGCAGGCTCCAGGCCGGTATGAGCCACTGCCCCGGTACTCCTTGGCAAAGGTCAGGTCCTGCATGCTGGCCCGGCCGTCCAAAACCTTGACACACTGATGCTGAACGAACTGTTTCACCTGGCTGATGTCCCGAGTCTCAAACAGCAGCTTAATGGAACGCTCCAGAATCTGGGGAGAGCGCACGATAATGACATGACAGATGGGGACAGAATAAACATGGGAGGTTCAAATAAAACAGGACTCATGTGAAAAATAACAAAAGCACAAATGCAGGAAGGACTTGCTGTTTAATTTGATTCTGAGAGATTGCTGTGTATGACTCAGCCGACACGGCAGAATCATCTCAGCCATGTCCCTAAGCAGGCTGAGCCCATTCCCCTGATTGACACGTGTGAAGCAGTTGGAGTAAATGAGAGCGGGAAGAAAGCTGGTGTGGCAGTGATTGGTGTAGAACACAGTGAAACTGGGGAGGAAGGAGGCTGGTTGGTTTGCCTGTTACCTTGGAAACAGCAGGGCAGCCGTCGCGGCGCACAGTCTCGATCCCTTTGGCGTCAAATACAGGCTCCTTTTGGTCAAGGCTCTCATACATATAGCCCACGTAGCGCTTCTTTGTCTGCAGCACGCATGGCAGGTACACCTGGTGACACACCACACACACACAAAGAGAACATTGGCACAGACTGACAACTCCTAATCAAAGTGCAAAGACATTACCAGAGAGGCTTCTGTGTGTGTGTGTGTGTGTGTGTGTGTTGGGGGAGCACTACCTTCTCAAACTTGAGCTTGACTGGCTTGGGATTGGTTGCAGTCACTGCCTCTGCGATTTCGTTGCCGATCCTGAAGGCCTGCTCTTTGGTGGCTCCCTTCAGCAAAACAAACATGCTGCAGAACAGAACAGACACAACAGCAGCTCTCAGTGCCTCCGGTCGTCTGTCAGGCCGTCGATATACATCGTCAACCGCCGATAAATTAATACCTGCAATATCATTACAATATATGCTGCATGTTTGCATTTGTGACAGTTAATCATTAGCCAAAAGCTCGTTGATAAGTCATTTAAATTAGTTAAACCCTGGCAATGTTCCCAGAGCTAAATGCTAACCTCAGCATGCTTACTTGCAGTACTGATGTTAAGCAGGTAGAATGTTCATCGTATTCAGTATTTTAGTCCAGAGTGTTAGCATGCTAACACTTGTGGGGAGGAGTTGGTTATGACAGTTCTAGTATAGTATAGTTTTAACTTACTCTAGTTCATCCTGATGCAAACATGTCTGCACAAAGCTTCATGACAATCCGCCCAGCTGTCTGAATCTTTCATTCAAAACCTTAAAAGAAAACCTCAGAGTGGTGCTGGAGGAAAGATCAGGGACTCACCAAAGTCATTCCATACAGTGAACATCATCTGGGAAACATGAATGAAGCACTGAGTGTTCTCAGTCCAATAGACGGTCAGACTGATGTTCACAGTGGAAGTGAACACACAGGAACAAGGACTAGTTAGAGCATCACTGGAGGAGTCATCCTCTGGGGATCACGAATGTGCACAAAGTTTCGCGGGACCTCATCAAACAGCAGTTATAGTTTAGTGCGGACCGAAGGGCCGACCGGCATCGCCCCCTCGTCACCCCCCCAGCCATGCCTCTAGCAGTGCAAACACTGTTACTTTTCAGCTGTGAAATATGCCAGTACTGAAAACCCTGCAACGAGATGAATATTGGCATGATTTATATGTTTGCCTTATTTCTGCCACAGCTGTCAGCAGTTACAGGCCCAACTCTACAAAACAAAAAGCCTTTTCTCTGTTGCCAAAAAGTGTCATGAGGAGGTTTTCATGGAACATTTTTTCATCACCACGCGTTCCACAAACACCTCCCACAGAAAGTCTCGGCTTGACCTCAGTCTCCTAACAGGTGAGGACTCCAGTAGAGCTCTCCTATTGTAATATCAATCAACTTGAGCCTGAAATTGGGACCAAATATTTGTCACTTCCTGCTGATTTCCTTCTTTCCTTCTGATAAATACAAACCTAGATCTCCTTTGTGGGAAAATGAGATTTCTGCAGGTTTAACAGTCGTTATGATTGAAAGACCACAGACAAAAAACCCCAAATCACTGCTTGGAAAATACAGGAGATTCAGCTCGTGATACTATGAATGAATTAGTGCCTTTAAGCTAGTAGTCAAAATCCTAAAAGCTGTAATGTGATTGTTGAAAGTGTTGGAGCTCCATGAGAACGCTGCGGTGCAGGTGCTATCAGAGGCTCTCACATCATCAGAACGTAGTGACACAGCGACAGAGCTGCCCGCAGTGTTCACACAGCGCGAGAGACGGCAAACGGGAATTATTAAAAAGGGTGTCAGTTGTAGCTTTAGGCTGACATGAGGTCGTGTCTCTATGAGCATGTATCATGTGTGTTCCTGCCTGACCTGCTGCTTTGATGGTGGGACAGGGACTCTGGATCTCCAAACATAAGGCAAAAGTGCCAAGTTGTGCCCACCTGTCAGTGTCTCCGTACACAACACGCGCTCCCCATTTCTTAGTGTCATTGACCAGCTTGATGGCTCTCTCCAGAGTTTCTCTTGCCTTGTGGACGATGCTGTCTCCAACCTGGAAACGACAGGTGAGACGTTTATGAAAAAAAACGGCAGTAAGAGATTTGAGCAGTGGTTCTTGTTTTACACAAACTAAGTTTGCATTTTTTTTTGTTGAGGGAATCATGATTCAGATCATTTTAGATTTGCAAGACCACGAGAAATGGAACTCATATTTCCCCTGAAAATATGTGGTGTTACATCCACTGCACTGCTCCAAAAGAGCCACAGATGGCTTTAAATATGGTGGTATTTGGGATTTGAAAACATAACCAACAGAGCTTCTGTCCTAGTCTTGGACAGACTGTCTGGGGACTCTGTTAGCGGCCTTCCCATCCCAGACAGCTGATAGTAACCTTTGATGAGCTTACCTCCACGCTGGGCATGCGTCCAGAGTAGTTGGCGGCGGCGTAGCCGAAGGTGACGTTGGCGATGAGCTTGAGTCCCAGCTGCCGGGCGTCCAGCAGCTTTGTCAGGGCCTTGTCCTGCTTGTAGGTTTTCATCGACTGCTTCACCATGATCCGTGTGTTTAGGATTTCCTCCAGCATGCTGGGCAGGACTCCCTTACGTACTGAGGACTGGACACGGACAATAAGGGAATGAGCACACGTACAAACTAGGACACAACTAGCAAAAGCATCACAGAGAGTGATACTTCGGGATTTTCTTTCTTCACATTTGTAGTCTGAAAGTTGGACACACATTAGTACTGATAGTTACATTAACCAAAATAGTCAGTGTGCCTACTACAAAACTCTCAGTGCAATGCAGAAAAAAAGGTGCTAATCACAACTGCAAAAACTAAAAAGCAGATTGTAGTGCAGCAGCTCCAGGGAGATAAAAACTAAAAAAAATAAGAATCAAAAACATCTTGCTTTGTCTTTGTAAAGTTTGGCAACGGTGCTCTAAAGTCATAGTTTGATTGACGACCTCACAAGTACATCATCATCGTCAATGTAGGACACAGGGACAGAGTCCACAATCAAAACTAAAGCCGGCCACTTCAGCAAGATCCAGACCAAACCTCATTCTTCCTGGTCCCTCTGTGCTTTTTAATAACCTCATTAGATTACACATCAGTGTTCACTGTACTGTGACTGTGTGTGTGTGTGTGTGTGTGTGTGTGTGTGTGTGTGTTTTGTGTTATGTAATGAGACTGCGGGACTGAAGCCAGGGAGTGTGGAGCAGTGAGTGAATGAATGAAAAAGATGAATGGAGGGAAGTAGAGCATGAAGTGGGCTTTCTATAGACATGCTCGGCCGTCACAGCAGCTAATGACCCTCGATAAGCCTGCACCGCTGGAGGACTCAGAGAGATAATTCATCGGACAGAGTGTTCTTCCAGGACAACGGTAAGTGCTGGGTGAAATCTCATCAGCGTGGAGGGTCAGGGGGTGCTGTACCTTGACAAAGGCGATGCCGTTGGGTGACACGGTGATGTCATTGCGGAGCCGGTAGAGGAGATCAGGAGGAACCCGCAGAGAGGTGCAGCCGAACTTGAACTCATCTGGCCTGAAACAGAGATGCATCAGAGTCAAGAGATGGAATCATGCAGAACACAGTGTGTGAGAGTGGTCTTCAGAGCTCCACCAGAGAGCGCAGCTGTGACCACACTGTACTGGTGGGAGGTAAAAGCCAAACAGAAACACTCCTACCACTGCAGCTTTGACACGACCCGCACAGGTCAAATCTGATCTAAAACTCATCAGGATAAAAGGGCTACACCACTCAAACAGACTAGTGTTTCCTTTTTGGAGAATTGGCAGACAGTTGGACTCCTCTAGTCCTCTGGGAAGATCCCTCTCTGGTGGACATGTGCAGTCTGTGATGAGACTCTACTCTAGTTAACTTTACAGCATCACTAAAGTCTATAAAATGTTTGAAAATACTGAAAATGTGTCCATCGCAATTTAGCGAAGTCCACTGGGTGTCTTGTTCTGTCAACTGATGGTCCAAAACTCACAGATGTTCTGTTTACAATGATATACTGCATATTCTCACGTTGCAGCTGCTGGAGCCAGCAAATGTTAAGCTGCTGATGATCTCTCAACTGATCATCAAATCATTTAACCCACTGATCATTTTAGCACTGGGCCAGAAAAAACATTTCAACATTCAAAAATGTGGGTTTTGCTTGTCAGCGTTTTTTGGAGTTGAAGGGAGAGTTGACTGCCTGCTGAGAGTCCCAGTGCCCCAATGTCAGAACCACCACTTCTAATCTAACATGTTGTGAGATTGTTCAAGTATTGGGTTTTCAAATGTGAATGTAGCAAGACACTGAAAAAGCCAGGCAGGTATAATCATTAAATGTTAAAAATGCCTGTAAATTAATCAAACACAGGAAGCAGAAGATACATTCGTACTGAATCTGAGGTGCTGCAGTTGATTTGGATATTCTGACATTCCCACCCAATCCCCAAGCTAATTTGCCACTTTCTACTCTGTTGAGAACATGAAGAATGAAGCTACTCTTTTTTTCCCTTTTACCTTGGCGTAGCAGACATATGAATGTTGGAAAGAAGTGTTCATGGCTCCTGCTGTTGCTATGCAACTACAGTGATCCCGGAGAAAAAATTGGAATATATCCTAGCTTGCAGTGCTCGCTGCTCTGAGCTGTGAACAACATGCAGAGCTCTCAGCGTGTCTGTTCCATTAAAAATAATGAGGGGAAGAAGGCAGTGCTAGAAGGAGACTTTTCTGGCAGACATGCAACCTAAGCAGGTTGGAGAACACGCTGTGGGTGTGTGGGCCCGTCATGTCCTTACGTTCCCAGGCTGTCCACGTGGCCGAGGCAGGTGGAGTAGCAGTAGTTGTATGCGATGACAATGGAGGGATAGAGCGACTGAAAGTCCAGTACAATCACTGAGTTACTGTAGAAACGCGACTCAGGCTCCATCACCAGGGGAATGCACTGCGGCGCCCTCTGCTGGGCTCGCTGCTGAATGCTGGGTGTCACAGGGATGTAGTTCAGCGGCTTGGCCACACGCAGCATCATGGACTCAACGCGGTACTGAAGGGACAAAGAAGTATTGTGGTAGAAACTTTAAACTAAACGTGGCTTTTCTTTATTTCTACAATGTTTAAATTAACTCATACTCCATCCATTTATTCAGTCTTTATCTATTTCTTTATGGATTTGTAAAAGAGCCCCACACTGCTGCGGCTCCAGATCGACAGAATGACGTATGGACAGTATTTATTAAAGTGATACTATGTAAAAATGTTAGATCCCTGTTGGGCAAAATGTTTTGAGCCAACACGCTGTAACAGCTCTTACATATTAAAGAAATAGTGTCAAACGTGTTGGCAAAATAACACATCCAGCTAGCACAGGGCAACATTAGCATTCATTCAGTCATCTTCATGGCGACATAACAAATCTAAGTTCAGTTTCCCTGTTTAGTCTACATCAACTCTTGAGAAAAATATCAGATTCTTTGCTAAATGTTGCTAAAGTATGGCACGGAGCTGGAGCACACGGTGGGCCTATCACAGCTTTTTCACTTGTTTGTGTGAATGAACCAAAATAGTTCTAGCCCATAAAAACAAACAATAGCTAAAAGAGGCTAAAAAGCCCGGTGGAGCCAAAGAGAACTTTCAGCACTGATGGATTAACATGACCTACACATGGGCCAGGGTCACCAGTTTTACCCACTCCAACCCCTCTGATAGCTTTGGGGCTGCAGTGTGGACAAGAGCATATGATGTGTGTGCTGGTACCTGCGATCCTCGGGTTAATACGTGAAAGAACTGAATCCCAAACACTCTGGCCAGCTCGCTGGTTCTGCCGATGATGTCATGCTGCTGAAGAAGCTGCATGGCGCCACGTACACGGCTTATGTAGTAGTCCACCATCTTCCACCTAACAAGCACAGACAAACACACGTACATGCTTTACAAAGGGACAGTAAAGCATATGGAAAACTAAAGAGTAATAGGCACTCAGACTTCTACTGCTCCACTCACTTTTTATTGTATGTGTGGTAGTCTATTCATATATGCACAAAGTATTTATTCTGAAGCAAATTGCTTTGGTGTTCCTGTGCATCCGTTTCTGTTCATGGGGGAAAATTACTGGCCAAGCCACATTATATGGTTCATATAAAGATAGACAGACTGTGCCGTGTGGTTTACAAAACCCCATCCTGATGAAGTGTGTTTGGTACTGGCACAAACCTGTAGAGGTCGGTGTTGTGGTCAAACCAGTCAGACAGCGTGCGGGGGCTGTACATGGGAAAGCGCTGGTGGAGTACATGGAAGGCCACGTTCTCAAAAGTGTAGTTGTTCAATGTTACCTGGAGGAAAAAGGAAAAGTAATATCTTAGATCTCCCTGATGAAGTCCTGCTAATGTAATGGAGATATCCAACTTGAGGAAAACATCTGACTGAAAGGCTGTTTAAGACAATAGTGGGTGAAAGCAGGTGGAAAACAGTTTGTAGTATGGCCCTACAAAGTGTGCAAACTGTAAAATGCCCCAGCTTTCCTTGTTGTAAGCATGATGCTGAATCTCTTATGACCTTTGTTACACTTGTGACCTTTTAAAATGAAAGTGTCTATAGGGACCAGTTTGAACCAAAGAGGATTCTTCCTTCTTGGACTGTTTGAAGAATTTTTAGATCCAGGTGTTTTATAAGAAAAAACAAAAATGTTATCATGTAAGAACAAGTAGTTCCACACCCCCAGGTATGAACCACTGCTTTATGATATTCTACTAACGCCATGGCTTCTATGAACGCCCCTAAAGATTCATAAAATGTCTCCAATATTAAACTCCCCCAAAGTCTCCAAAGCCTTTTTTCCAATTGTTGCATCTCTCACACACGTTTCTGTTTAGCTATAGTATAGTTACATATGAATTTAAGTACTGGCCACCGATAGCCACCATAGGCTACTCCTGTGACTGTGGGGTTTCCTGTGTGTTCAAAAATAGCATTTTGATCAAAAAGCAACTGAGCTCAGAGCCTGAAGCTGAAGAAACGACTGGCACCATGTGGACAGCATTAAAGAATGCCAACCCACTTCAATCCACAGAGTAAAAAAAACCACAACCATAACTCATTGGATTCATTTATAGTTTTATAGATTTATAGTTCAATGAAAAGCTCTCAATAACGCCCAGTCTATACATTTCATAAAAATCAACTGGCACAACTGCCTTCAAAAACAGTGGTGAGAATCCTGCCTGAAAGGCTAGAGGAACGATCACAAGCATCCACAAGATAGTAAGTCACAAGCCAAGACTTCTGTGTGTATGTGTGTGGGAGGGGACACCTGCCTCAGTCTTCATCATCCTCCACAGATTGAGGGTGATGCGTCCAATGATGTTGATCTCAGTCATGGTGTCAGCTCCATACTCATCCCTGTCTGCAGCGAAGCGGTTCTCCTTGGAGTCACCTGAGGACACCGAGCCAGACAGACAGCCAATTACACAGGAGGAGGGGAGCTGCCAGAGGCTCTCCATTCTGCTACCACACACACGCACACAAGCTCTCGTGCACATGTAGACACACAGAAAAAGGGCCACATATGATTGGACTTTCAGTGCCTGCACACGCAAACTTTCCTCAGACTGGAATAAAGATTTCTCAAAAACCAACACTTGCACTCACACAACTTCAGTCTGATGGGACTTAATGACTTTCAGCAGCCAGACTCAAACTGTCACATTCAATAATCGACCGCCAATTACTTCTGCAAAATCCTGCACACATGCAATGGGCTTCTATGCCATACATTGCCAGAGTCAATTTATGGATTTCCCTTGATGTGCTACAGCCTCTTCTAAAAAGAGAGGAAGTAAATAGTTGAGTACCAGCTGGGCTGGGTTTACTGTGTGGAACATGTCAGACTGAACTCTGCTGTTGCATGCTGCACACAATGGCAAGCTCAGCAAATAACTCTCTCTCATATAAGATTATTCAATAGATACAGGTACGTTTCTTAGAAGTGCACTATGCACAGTGTCAGACGACAGCACAGCTTAGTTTAAATCACTGCCACTTCAAAGGGACAAATATTAACTTTTGGTTCTAAGGACCCCAATGATGAAAAGATGACCTAATATTCAATTTCAACATTTTTAATAATGTTTACAGAGGCTTTTCGTAAATTAATCATGCTTTACCACCAGTGAGCTGCAAGGAAATGTAGAATTTGATGGTGCTGAAATAAAACCAGCAAGTGCATCTTTAAAAAAAGTTATTTTTTTATTTTTAATTTTATTTTAGAAAAACTGTCTATGCAGCCTAACCAGTACTTGGCCTTCTGCATTTCTACACATGCTTGGAACTCTGCTTGCTTACTATCAGAGGAGCAAACATCCCAGCAATGGTAACAGGTGACCCTACCTGGCACTCGTGACAGCTGCTGACACAGGTCCACTCCGAGTGCTGCGGCCCGCTGGAGGAGGTAGCCCCAGGAACGCATCTGCACCTCATATCCCAGCAGGATGTCTGGGTCAAACCTGGCAGACACAGCCATGTTAGTGCCAAAAGTTTCTATAGACCAGTTAGGTTAGCGTTTCATAACCCTAATAATCTTAAAAAGAAAGAATAAAAAGAATGTCTTTGCCTTTCCTTACATGTATGAAGGAAGGAAGTAAAAATTTGGCCTCAGAAAAGTTCTTGAATGATGCTCTACCACTAGTTTTGTATATCTGCTGTTAGCAAAACTGTAGCAACCCCCTCAATTACTGCTCATTCAACAGGAGCAGCATAAAGGAGATCTACAAACAACTACTTGGCCAAACATACACACCTTCTCATGATCGTGACCAGCTCCTGAAACAGCAACTTCTCATCAGTGGCATATGTCACCTGCAGCCCGGAGACGCCTGACCTGACCAGCAGGGGCGCTGTTACTCTGTGACCTGCTGAGGGCATTTAAACACATTCATCAGCCTAACTGTACATACACTGATGAAGTGATTATGAACACACATTTATATGTGCACATTATAACAAACATCTCTTTCGGCAGCGGTGTGATGAAGTGATAAAGTGAGCTTTAACCTCGGTCACAACTTTGATGGTCCACCACGATGGCACCAGTCAGCTGGGTGCTGTCTACATCTGGCAGGGGAGCATCAGAACTGAGGCAGTAGAATAAGGCACATATGGGGTCAAACTCGGGGTCAGGCTCGAGGTTACGTCTGGTTCTCGCATGGAGCTCCATGCCCATCAGTGTGAGGTACTGGACCTTTAGGGGGAATACAAAAAAAAAATGTAAAAAACTAAGCTGGTTTAAGTCCTATTTCTCAGATGGATTTCAGTTTGTTAAGTTAACAATGAGTCCTCTGTCCACACTAATGTTGGACACGGAGTTCCACAAGGTTCGGTGCTTGGACTGATACTATTTAGCTTATATATGCTTCCTCTGGGTAATATTATCAGGAAGCACTCCAGATGATACCCAACTATATTTATCAATAAAGCCAGATGAATCCAATCAGTTGGCTAAACTTCAAGTCTGCCTTCAGGACATAAAGTCCTGGATGAGCAGCAACTTTCTGCTGCTAAACTCAGATAAAATTGAAGTTATTCTGCTTGGCCCCAAACACCTTTTCTAACAACATAAGTACTCTGGATGGCATTACTCTGGCCTCCAGCTCCACTGGGAGGAATCTGGGAGTCTTATTTGATCAGGATTTGTCCTTTAACTCTCAGTGAACCCGGGGAGCAGAAAAATGGCAGCAAGTGCTCTCGACTGATGAGTCAAACTTTGAAATATTTGGCTGTAGCAGAAGGAAGTTCACTGAAGGGCTGGAGAGCAGAACAATACTGAGTGTCTGCAGACAGCAGTGAAGCTGGTTTGCTCACTTTGCATTTTGTAAATTGACCTAAACACACTCGCCTAAAACTTTTGCACAGTACTGTCAGGTCAACTTCTACTTATTGAATAATATTCCTTCATCTCATCATTTTTTAAGTGGCAGCAGGGTACCACTGCCTTGAATATTTCGCCCCTTACTTACTATTTAGTAAGTAACTGATGCTTATTTTACTAATGCATTCTTATATGGCCTTATTTTGTCTGAAACTAAATCATCTCTAATGAAACCTGTTATCTCTCCTCCTCCTTTTTTATTAGCAAGGATACTTGTGGAGGAATGTTCTCATTTTTAGCCAGCACTGGCCGTTGCTTTCACAACTGATGTGAAGGCTTTGGCTGCTGTCTGGTTACTGTGCTCTCTGCAACCCAGTGTGTATGCTCAACCAAAGGTCATTTCTAAGGTTTAAGAACCCTTTAAAACTTAAACAAATCTTTGAGGATTAATCATATTGAATAATACTCTAAATAACTGAACTGATATAGCCTCTCCTTAAGGTGCAAAAACAGGGTCCCAGCCTTCAGACTCAGTCTAAGTGGTGTAGCTCACCTCGTGCAGAGCTTTGGCATCCTGCAGGTTTTGCATGCTGATTTTGAAGCCGTAGGAGTTAGCAATGCTGGGCCCTTCAATCTGGGAATTATCTTTCTTTGGCACATTCAAAGCAGCAAACTGGTTCTGTGGAAGAAAGGAGTACAGAAGAAATATCTAAAATGAACAAGACACTAGAGGCAAATTCATTGAAGGGCAAAACCCATTAATGCTAAAATCAGACAACTGAAGTGAAAGAGGGACTGACTATTCTGAGAAACGAGCTGGAGGCATAATATCAGGTGCGTACGGGGCTCTACATGCACAGACTCTACACTGGTATTCGAGTCATTTCATTAAGCTGGGTCTGAGATCAAGTTGGAGTCTGACCTTCATCTGTGTTGTAAGCAACACTCTTCTCAGTGGGTCTGCTTGGCTTCTCCTCCTCTGCTGGAGTCTCTGAGAAACAGGATCCTCTGCAGCAGAAGTAAGAACAGGAAAAGCAGAGGAAATGAATATTAATAACAGGATTGCATGCCAAAGATTTGATCAGCTAATATGAATTCTAAATCCTGGCAGTCAATTATGCAGCTTTCATTAGTTGATATTACACATTATGGAGGACAGCAGTTTCATTCTACCTATGATCTGTATCTGTTTTCTTACCCTGAGATATGGGTGTGCTGCACACCGGGTCCAGATCTTCTTTGCTTCTCCGCCGCCTCCTTGAGAAGGGGGTGCTGTGAAGGAGGTGGGGACTAGTGCTCCCCTCATCCCTGTTACAGGCACGGCGGAGTGAGGGACTAAGATTCTCCCCTTGTTTCTCCGGGGAGTTAGAGAGCTGAGGTGACCATGGTTGTGGAGAGTTTTCACTTAGCTCATTTTCGCAGAGTCGGTCTGGCTCTGAGGGGCTGGGCTGAGAGGACTGCTGCCAGGGAGAAAACTCTGGGGACTTCGAAGAGGGGGCTTTTTCATCATCATCATCATCATCATCATCATCATCATCATCATCATCATCATCATCACCATCATCATCATCATCACCATCATCATCAGCAGCAGCATCTTTTTCTCCATCCGCCTGCTGAATATCCACACTGCCTTTATCTGAAACTGGACTCACCTCTGTAGATACACATTGAGATCCTATACTCTTCATGGGAGATATGATTAAGGACAAGTTGCGTTTCTTTCTCCTTTGGGTCCTGATACTAGAGAGTCGCTCACACAGCTCCACATTGACTGCTGGACAACAGGAAGCAGCTGGCTGCTGGGTTCCCTTTGGGGTCCCCTCCACATCCAGCTCAGCCCCTTTCTTCAGCGGCCCTGTCTCTCTTCTCCCTTTTTGTAGAGTCTCATACTGTTTCTTGGCTTTCAGCCACAGCTGCACTCGCTCTCGGCTTGGTGGGTTTTTGCAGGGCAGAAGGATGACCTTCTTGTCACTGGCTGAGGACGGGTCAAGCTTGGACTGCTCTTTATTTGCCCCTGAGGCCTCGGCTTGGGAAGATGAGGTAATAGCCTTGGCGGGATGTGTCATGGCTGAGAAGGCCGTCTTCCAGAAATGGAGGCCCTCTAAAGATAGGTCCCCACAGAACTCTGCTAGCTCTTTAGCCAGTCTGGTACCCACCATTAACTTACGGCCACCAACCTCCCTTGAGAAAAGACAGAGCAATGGAATTACTGACTTATTTACATTACTTCAGAAATGGAAAATTATGCAAACTCGAGTGACTTATTATTATTGTTACTATTATAGTCTGTTACTGTATACTATACTCTTAAAGCCAAAATAATTCAGATTTTTGAGAATTTAAGAATTCCCAAAATTTGGGTCCAGAAATACACTGAGCAGGATATTTTACAGTTGAAAGATAAACTTGATAAACAAAGTAAAATCCAAGCAGCTTCTAAAAACATATCTTTAGCATTGCCGTGCTGCAATTTCCATAAAAATTCTGTTTACATTCATAAAAATGCATCATGCACCATTGAACATGTGCTCATGCACAACAAACATGTTGTGCACGAGCATCCTCATGGATGATAACCAAAATGGGACATACTTAAAAAGACATGGCTCGATGGTAAAAAGCTCCACTGCGTACCTTGAAGTCACAACTTATATTGTATTGGCATATGTTTTAGCAGATACATATCTGAGTGAGGCTAAAATGGACTGATTAATGTCAGCGAACCTGACCGATACACTAACCAAACACTTTCTTCACATGCAAGACAGGTTAAAAAAATATTACTTCAGCTTGTAGCACTTGTGCTATAGTCTTACATTGGTTTCTCTGGTGCATCAGAGGGGTTGCTGCAGAAGGGCTCCTGGAAGGTGGCCTCTGACATCTCCAGGTCCAGCAGAGTGCTGAGGATCTCCTCCCGGCTCGGAGGCGACATGAGGGGTTTAAGAATGTGGGCTCCACCTCCTGCCCCCCGCAACAGCTGGCTTGCCCTCACCTGGGACAGTGAGCTGATGGACCGTGGGGAGCTACTGGGTGTTGTGGACGTTAGTCCATCAATACCCTCTGGGAGCTCCCCTGTTGGGGAGCCCTCGTGGTCAATGAATGACGCAGAGCTTAAGGGCAAAGGCAGGACAGGGTCGAATTCAGAAAAGAGCAGCTCTTTTCTCTCACAGTGAAAGTCCTGAAAGGGACTGAGTGTATTGGCTTTACCTAAAGAGAAGTCCCACTCTTTGCTCTTGATTTTCTCAGAGTCAAGAAATGAGAGATGATTCGATACAGACTCCCCGTTCTCTGGCCTATCAAAGAGGTCAGGGCTGACAGGCCTTGCTTTGTGCCAGTCAGAGCCTCTTTGTAGCTCCTCCCCTGAAGCAAATAGCCTATCAAGTTTCTTCTCAATGCCCAGTCCCTGAGCGGATACAGCTTCCTGGCTGACATCACTCAGGAACTTAACTGGTAAGTTTTTATCAGTCAAGACGAACTGGGTGCCGCTGTATGGGCTGGAAAACTCTGTCTGATCAATGGCATTTATATCAAAGGCATAGTTGTGTGGGAGCTCTGGTGACAAGCTGTCCTCTATGAAGTTGCAGCTGTCCAGGCCTGGGTCTGACAGGAAGATGGGACACTCATCTGACATGTTGTCCTCCTGCTTCACTGATAAATCTGGCTGAGTGTTGTTTGCCTTGCCTTTTCTGATTCTGGGTTTTTTATCCTTGGGAGCAGTAGATTTTGGTGCCCTGCGAGTCCTAGGAGTGGTGGAGGGAGCTCTTCTGGATTTAGCTGCTTTAGTTGTGGGATCTAGTAGTGTTGTGGCCTGAGCTATGGCAGTAGAGTGGTTGTCTGAACCAACCACTTGTAAAGGAAGGGCCTGTCCCTGCTGCCTCTTCTGGAGAAGTTGCTTAAGGACAGCCAGGCCGGAGGGGGTCTCAGACAAAGGGGGTTGCTCCCCATTCTTAGGGCCTGAGTGTGGAGAGGATACTGCTAGCTGGGTGCCTTTACTGTCTTTTAGTAAGAGTCTACCAGCCAGAGGAGGTGGAGAAGTTGTGTACTCTTGTGAACCCTCTGCCTTTACCACAGTGGTCTGGCACCCTTGCTGCTTCAGCTGGGCAGGTGCTGAGGAGCTTTGGTTGACCTCCATGATGGAAGTTTCACAGTCCTCATCCTTTGGTTCTGTAGACTGGGCTACTGAGCTAGACTCTGGTATAGATGCATTCTGGGAACTGTTCTGACTGTTGCTATCAGTGCTCACTGGCTGCTGAAATGGAGGGACCTCTTGAGAGGAACTCTCAGAAGAAAGCAGCTTATCCTCTGGGAAAAGGAGCCGGGAGCTATCTTGACTTGAGTCATGGCTTTTGAGTTCCTCACTCTTCTTTTTGCAAGACTTTCTAGGTTTTGTGGTGGCTGTAGAACTGTCGACAGTACCTTCAGTTTTATCTTTAGCTTTCTTTCTCTGCCTTGGAGCAGTTCCATTTCTTTGTCTTAATTTTTCTTTTTTGGGTTCTTGTGCCTCCACAGGCTTAGTACCAGACTTGCCTACTTTCCTTTTAGTGACTGCGCATTTCTTCGGTTTGGCAGCTTGACACTTATTTGGTGCTCCTTTGGTTGAAGACACTGTGTGTGGCATGTGAAAAGTAGAACTAAGACATGGATCACTGAGTGGGCTTATCAGCTGTTCTGAACTCCTGGTGTCCATGAGAGGGTCACTTGGGGACCAACACCGTGGGGGTGTTGAGTCTGTGGGGCTTGGGGATCTATCAGAAAGGTAGCCTAACTCTACCATGACATCAGTATACTCACTACCATGATCATCTGCTAGCTCACAGTAACATGGCCGAGGGGGTGGTAGAGAGCGTAGAATTGGGCCTCTCTGACAACCTTTAATCTTTTTGACCCCTTCACACTGTCTGACCCGAGGTCTGGAGCAGCTGCCGACTGTTTTCTTATTTGTGGAGTTGACCTTTGCCTTTCTTTTGGGATGTTTTTTAGACTTTGGCTCAGTGGCGGGAAACTTGACAGCTGTGGATTCTGGCAGCTTGGGCCAGAAATCCTTGAGAGGGGATAGTTTGTTGTACTGCTCTAGCTTTTCTGGTGTCAGCAACACTAATTGCTCCTCTGCATTCACTTTGGACATCTTCACCAGCATGTTTTTCTGTCCTTTGAATCTGTTGATGATAATATACTTGATGATGATAGGTGGTTCTTTCTTGCGCCGTTTCTGGTATTTTACTTCCTGTCCACTGGGGACATTCGTGCCCTTGAGGCGTTCTTTGACAGAGGCTGGATTTTTAGAGCGGGTTCCACCTGAGGGTTCTCCATCCTCACCGTCATAGATCATCTTCCGTTTGGTTCTCAGGGTGTATTTACTACCAGGCAGTGCTGAAGGTTTAGTACAGGTGACTTTAACTGATAAAGACTCCGCAGAGGGTCCATCGCATGATTTAACTTCTTCAGAAAAACTGGAAACAGCATTGGCAGTGGGCTCGGGAAGTGATTCTGTCTGTTCATTTACAGACCTCTCCTCAGTTTCTGGCTCCTCTTTAGTAATTGGTTCTCCCTCTATGATTGGCCCATTGTTAATCAGCTCTGCCTCTTTTACTGACTTATCCTCCAAAACTGGCATCTCTGTGTCTGCAGTCACTGCACAACCAGGTGAAATTGAGGTGAGGCCAGTACTAACTTGCATGTCAGAGGTAGAGCTTTCAACTATGTTTAATTGGTTCCTCGGTCCTACCATTCCCAATCTTTTTTTATTAATTTTTAGCCTAGATCTGCGAGGCTGGACGTGTTCTAGCTCACTGCAATTATCAGCCAGCTTTTTGCTCCCAGTTCTCTTCCTACTGAGGCAGTTGGAGAGGATGACGCTGGGGAAGAATTTGTAGTGTGCTTCCTGCTGGGCCACTATAGTCCTCTCAGTCTTGTTTTCCTGATAGTCCTCGTACCTGATTTTGAGTTCACCAACATCTCCCTCCTCACTCTCCTGGTCCATATCTTCCTCCTGAGGATCAAGAAACTCATCCTCTTCCATGGCTGACGGAGATGAGGAGATGTTCCTCAGGATGGGGCTTTTATTGTCTTTCTGGTTCAGTTCTATATCTGTCTTAGCTGAACAGTTTCTCAGCTCTGAATAACACAGAGAGAAAGTCCTGTGGTTCTGAAGAATGGACAGACAGTTTGTTTCTACATTCTTTATGCTGCTGTACTTTTTCCTGTTTTTGGTGACCTTCCCGTTACCAAATGAGAAACTTTCTAGATCTGTTTTATCCAAAGCTATGGAGGTTTTCTTGTCATAGGTGTACAGGGGTATTATGTCCTCTTTGTCCACGCAGATGGGAGATACCTCAGGGTGATTTGCTATCTTACAGGGGATGGGGTGTTTGACTGGCAGGATGTAGGGGATTTCTTTATTAACCTTGAACCCTGTTGAACATTCATTACAGCTGTCCTGGGTGCTTTTTGACTGAAAGTGCTTATCAAGTGGTTGATCCTTGTCCAGCACATGAACTGGTCTGTGCTCGGGGTGCTTGCACTCCAGAAGGATCTTAGCTGAGGAAGGTGGCTCCAGGTGAACAGTCTCCCCGGGGAAGGGATTTCTTTTGCCGAGCATCTTTTCTGTTACTATGAGAGAAGACTGGGTCCTGGAGCCACTGTCTGTTAAGGATGAATCTATGGATAAAACAGAAGTGGAAGAAGAGGCACCTCAGTAAGAGTTACCACGAGCAAAATATGGATTAAAGTCTCTCATTTTCATATGACTACTTATTTCTCAGTCATCAGTCTATCTAAATGAACACACTCCTGTGTATTGATGGATACTGTACTTCAGATTTGCTACACAGACTGGTCACCTGTCCGACACCAATAGCAACACCTGTGGATATACAGTAGCCAAAAGGTTCATTCATCAAACAGAATGTCATCCATAGAAAATGTGTCAACCCTTCCCCCTCTCTTAATGTGACTTGTCTTTGTTGTTTGCTAAAAATTGCTCTGAGTAACTTTGTAATCGACTCTCAACAGGAAACTGTACTTTTAGTGCTATTTAGGACTCCTTTGTAGTAAGGTCCTGTGTACAGCCCCTGAAAATCTCCTCTAATTAGGAACTGTCTCCTATGGTGCAAACATTTAGTACAACAATTCCCATCGTTTATTCCCAGGTTTGACATTTAAAAAAAGATGTTTCATATTCTTGTCTTTTATCTCCCTTATCTTAAGGCAGACTGTCCCTCATTAAATGCTGTTCGAAGTCAGCTCTGTGTATTGATGATGTGGTTGTTACTGGCTGTTGTGGTAGTTTAGGATGAGCTAATGATAACTATCATCTGACACTGAAAAACATCTATGAGTTAAAAGATTAAAACTTGCCTACAGAACAGATAGGAAATACAAATACTATACAACTACTACAAAAGAGGATTTACTTGTATCCAAGTGTATATACTTATACGGTGCCGTAGTGTATATATATGTGTGTGTGTGTGTGTGTGTGTGTGTGTGTGTGTGTGTGTGTGTGTGTGTGTGTGTGTGTGTGTGTGTGTGTGTGTGTGTGTGTGTGTGTGTGTGTGTGTGTGTGTGTGTATGTATATATATATATATATAAAAAAACACACACACACACACACAGTGGAGATCGAAAGTTTGGGCACCCCAGATAAAAATTTGTATTAATGTGCATAAAGAAGCCAAGGAAAGATGGAAAAATCTCCAAAAGGCATCAAATTACAGATGAGACATTCTTATAATATGTCAAAAAAAGTTAGATTTTATTTCCATCATTTACACTGTCAAAATAACAGAAAACAAAATAATGGCGTCTGCAAAAGTTTGGGCACCCTGCAGAGTTAATACCTTGTACTGCCCCCTTTGGCAAGTATCACAGCTTGTAAACGCTTTTTGTAGCCAGCCAAGAGTCTTTCAATCCTTGTTTGAGGTATCTTCGCCCATTCTTCCTTACAAAAGTCTTCCAGTTCTTTGAGATTTCTGGGCTGTCTGGCATGCACTGCTCTTTTAAGGTCTATCCATAGATTTTCAATTATGTTGAGGTCAGGAGACTGTGAAGGCAAAACCTTCAGTTTACGCCTCTTGATGTAATCCACCGTGGATTTTGAGGTGTGTTTAGGATCATTATCCATTTGTAGAAGCCATCCTCTCTTTAACTTCAGCATTTTCACAGATGGCATCAAGTTAGCATCCAAAATTTGCTGAAATTTTATTGAATCCATTTTTCCTTCTACTCGTGAAATGTTCCCTGTGCCACTGGCTGCAATACAACCCCAAAGCATGATTGATCCACCCCCATGCTTAACAGTTGGACAGAGGTTCTTTTCATTGAATTCTGTGCCCTTTCTTCTCCAAACGTACCTTTGCTCATTCCGGCCAAAAAGTTCTATTTTAACCTCATCGGTCCACAGAACTTGTTTCCAAAATGCATCAGGCTTGTCTATATGTTCATTTGCAAACGCTGATTTTTGTGGTGAGGACGTAGAAGAGGCTTTCTTCTGATGACTCTTCCATGAAGACCCTATTTGTACAAGTATCTCTTTATAGTGGAATAGTGTACCACAACTCCAGTGTCTGCCAGATCTTTCTGGAGGGATCGTGCAGTCAAACGTGGATTTTGACTTGCTGTTCTCACAATCCTGTGAGCTGTTCTCTCTGATATCTTTCTTAATCTCCCAGATCTTGCTTTAATTTCCACTGTTCCTGATGACTGCCATTTCTTAATTACATTCCGAACAGAGGATATTGGCATCTGAAAACGCTTTGCTATCTTCTTATAGCCTTCTCCTGCTTTGTGAGCGTCAACTATTTTCAGTTTCAGTGTTCTAGACAACTGCTTAGAAGAACCCATGGTGCTGATTGTTGGGGCAAGGTCAGATGAGTCTGGGCATTTAACACCTTTGAGACTGACATCACCTGGTCTTTCCAGACGATGATTGTGAACAATCCATGACACTGTCAGGTCTCAGCTTTCCAAAGGGGGCAGTACAAGGTATTAACTCTGCAGGGTGCCCAAACTTTTGCAGATGCCATTATTTTGTTTTCTGTTATTTTGACAGTGTAAATGATGGAAATAAAATCTTTTTTTGACATATTATAAGAATGTCTCATCTGTAATTTGATGCCTTTTGGAGATTTTTCCATCTTTCCTTGGCTTCTTTATGCACATTAATACAAATTTTTACCTGGGGTGCCCAAACTTTCGATCTCCACTGTATATACCACAGTTGTGGTCAAAACTTTACATACACTTGTAAAGAACATGTATACCATGACAGTCTTGAGTTCCAATGATTTCTACAACTCATTTTTCTGTGATGGAAAAGACAGAAGTCTTCCTCACAAAAAATTCTCTTTGAAACTAGTCCTGGGATGCCTGGTGTCCATGACATGAGCATATTAAAACTTTTAATGAAACTAAACCAAAAGCATCGTTAGAAGTTAATCATGTCAAAGGAATTCCATGTCCAAGATCAACGGTGCAAACAATTGTTTATGGTTGTAAAGTGTATGGCACAATTGTGTCACTGCCATCATCAGGTAGAAAATACAGGCTATCACCTGGTAGCGAGTGAAAATTGGTGAGGATGGTCAAGAGTCAACCAAGAACCACCAAAGAGCAGATCTGCAGTAAATTAGAAGCTGCTCAAACACAGGTGTGGGCAGGTGCGGTGGTTTGCCTCACAGCAAGAAAGTTCCGTGTTCGAATCCAGGTTTGAACCTGCAGTCTTTCTGTGTGGAGTTTGCATGTTCTGCTTCTGCTTGCATGGGTTTTCTCTGGGTACTCCGGCTTCCTCCCACAGTCCAAAGACATGCAGGTTAGGGTAATTGTTTGACTTCAATCCCTTAAAACCAAGAAGTTAGTTGAATTGCACAGATTCTGTCAAGAAGTGTGGTCTAAGACTCAACCTGAAGCGTGTGGATGGCTACCAAAAGTGCCTAACTGACATTTAACCAAGTATTAGCATCGCTGTATGTATATTTTTGATGCAGCAGCAGATTTGGTCACATTTTCAGAAGAACCAAGATAACTTCATAAAAGAACCAAACTTGACAAAAGTATGTGCTCCATCTCCGAAAAGGAAGAAACTCACTGCCGAGACACATATGCTCTTAAAAGTGTATGTACATTTTTGACAACACAAGGGTGATGGAGATTAGCATCTATGATGGTGGTTTTAAGCCAATGTGGGGGCATTTTTTTCCATCAATATGATAACACACCAGGAGAGTGTAAACATTTCATCACACAGTTCATGACATGGCAGCAAACCCAAAGTGTCTTTGGGTGTAATTAAGCAATGACAAATCATCGAGCAGGACTTCTTTATGGCAATATTCTATTTTTATGATTGTTGGATTAATGCAGTATCTTAGTTTGATATTTAATACACTGGATTAGATTAGATTAGATTAAATTATTAAAAATCAAATGATTATATTTAATCCACAAACAGTTTTCACAACTGATTTTTGCAAAAATGTCCTGTATCATGATGTATATGAATACCATGACACAGTTTTTAAGTCAATCACACACCCAAGGTAACACAACCATACCACCCTAAATGAAACATGTTTGTGAGTATGAGGATGGATAAAGAACTTGTGATGTCAGCTGAGCTGTGTAATAAGCTCTTGTAAAGCCCACCATGTACAAGTCTGCTTTCATAGCTGTCACATTTATTAAGAGTTGATTGATAATAACTCAAACTGCAGGGAATCAATTACAATCCCAGCTCTCATTGTGAAATTTGATCATACAGCCAAAAGCTAGAGTCAACCCAAATTATGATTGTTCAGCTGCTGTCAGATCTGTATTCTGATATCCTTGATGGGGCCTGATTCAGCAGGGGATGTAAGATAAGCATCAAGGCAAACTGACATACAAGTGCTCTCTCGGTACACCTCAGAGGGAGAACACTCACCGCTGCTCTCGTCTGCGGCCCCGTCAAGCTGGGGGATGGACAGGTTGGCGAACAGAGAGTTATTCCCATTCCACTCCATGTCTTCGTCAGAGGACTCCTGCTGCACATCACTGAAGCCGTCCTCTGGCTCCCTCATGCTGGGCCTGTACAAAAAGCCATAACAGGAACACTGATTAAACAATATACAGGCACAGTCCACTGTGGAAGTCCTTTAAAGGGCTGCTTAGCGTTCGCTGACTAGTGTTCAACTTTAAGCAGGACCAAACAGACAATGGGAACAGTGAAACTAACTAACTTACATTCAGTTTATTTTGATGTTGTACCCGCCCTCCACCAAAGATTAGACAAACTCACCTTGGTAAGGACAAGTTCTCAGGAGGCTCGCTGTCCCACCGCTGTGACATTATCATGCTGAGCTCGGCCTCCACCTTGTCCAGCTCTGGCTCTGCTTCCTCCTCATCACTGTTACAGTGGTAGCTCCTGGTACCAGGGAGTGACTGGGAATTCTGCCCGACAGGGGTCCTGCAGAAACCATCACCCTCTAGGCCTGCCATCAAGTCAATGATGGCTTGGTCTTGGCTGCTGTCTGCATTGACAAAAGCATTTAAAACGAAGCATTAAGAAGACATATCATATAACCGCAGCGTTGCATCTTCCTCAACTCAACAAAGGTAAAGTAAAAGTTAAAGTAAAGGAAGTAGCCTGTACATGAAAACAGAGAAGAGTGTTAGTGTTCCTAACTATGTTGGTGGAACACTAAGTCTAATATTAATACATAGTATACTGCACTTATACTATATACTATTAGCTAACAGTCACTCCTATTGTTTAATGTGCTAATGTTAAATCTTTTTCTTATTACAATGTGGGAGAAACATGCTCTGACTTACGGAACACAGTTCCCATCATGCTTTCGGTGATACAAACTGGTTTTTGTTATCACATTTCAGTGAATCTAAACCACAAAAAGTCATGTTGAATTCCTGTTTGCACTCTAATATGGATGCACAGACAACAATCACCTGGAATATTTTCGGTTCTAAAACAAGGTCTACACAAGATGAATATGAATCAAGTTATGAGGAACAACTTTAATGATTTCTAATTTCTAAATACCACTCACACTGGAGAGGGTAGGCTGTGCCGGTTCTAGCAATATGTTAATAACGTCAGGATTAAATCAAGCAACAACATTCAAGCAAGAATAAAAAGAATAATGATTGACTAATTTAAGTTTCCATACAAGAGATAAAAATGCAGCAAACAGAAAGAGATGAAAGAAAGTGAAATGAGGAAAAACCAAAGAAAATAAGGACAGAGACAGTCAAAGAAGCTGGATCACAAGAAACAAAGAAACAAGCATTGGAGAACTGACAAAACATGGATTCATGAAGTAAAGTAACCCTCCTGATGACATAAAGAGGGTTTCAAATACATGGACATTTTCAATAGGTTTTTAAACACAAAGAAGGAAAATGAAAGGAGCAGACTGGAGGTGTGTGTGTGTGTGTGTGTGTGTGTGTGTGTGTGTGTGTGGAACAAGGAGGCTTCGATACCTAACAGGGGCGAGTGGTTGGACGTCTGGGAGAGCGGCAGGAAGGTCTGACTGTTCTCCAGGAGACTCAAGATGGCCTCCTCATCTACGACGGCTTCCTCGGAGGTTTTGCCACTGCTCCTCACAGAGTCTGGACAGGGGAGGGACAGAGGGAAGAGACAAGAGTACTAGTGGCATCACTGGAACATACACACTTTACACTTAAGACAGATGTTTGTTGAGATAATGTACTGAGAGAGGTTCATCACCACACACACACCAACGCAGCAGGAACACTACGGTAGAATTCAACTTGTTTGGATTTCTGTCATACTGCTCTTCACGTGGGATCGTCTTGGTGAACACTCAGATACAAACAGTCTGTTCCAGCATTTTGCTAGCACAGGCTTTCCTCACCTGGCTGTGAGTCCTTGTGCACCTCCACAGCATTAGCGGGTGTACATGGCAGTCCTTCAGGGCTCAGGGGGTCAGAATGGAGAGTAAGTTCGCAGAGAAAATCCTCTTGTTCCTCCCCGTCCCCAGAAGATGATCCTTGTGTCCTGAGCAGAGAGACAGAAATCAAGATCATTTCTGCATGCTCATCATTACTGCTGTAATTCCATCTTTTCTTTCTTTAGAGGTTTTTTCTGCAGGTTCTTAAGCTTAAGGATTCTGGGAACAGAGCACACGAAACATAAACCTGAATGATAAATCGAATGCATTCCTACACAAATCCTATACATTACATCTGCACTGGAATGATGGACTGATTTCTCCATTTAAAATGAATATGAACATCAGCAACACGGCCAGCTTAGCTGATACCTGACTCACAAAGCAGTGGACCTTCTGGTATCTGCCCTCATGCAGTCGTGTTTTATTAGCATCTCTTTACTGTGGATCTTTATCAGGGGAAGTGCTCTGTTTACTGTGTGTGTACTGTATGTGTACACAGGGCGGGTGTGTAAGCGTACGGCTGTGTGGAAAGTGTCTAATGTCTGGTAAGAGTGTGTGTGTGTGTGTGTGTGTGTGTGTGTGTTGGAGAGGGAATATGAATGGAAAACGGGCAGGCAGCCAGCTTGCACTTTGTATCCCTCCAGATACCTCCCAGCTACGAGCTGCCTATCACGCTCCCTTAACCAAGATGCCCTACTGCATCGCCTAGCAACTCACTACTTTGTGACTCTGAAATATTGAAATGTAGACCAGCCAGGCGGCTGCAGCTCAGAAGTGGAACAAATTTCACAGGAATGGTCATAAGAAGGAAAAGATTATTTCCATTTCAGGTGCTACTCGTGAACTGATACAAACCCTTGAAGAAGGCATTTCAGATCTGAACAGGAGAGGCTTGAGGATTAAAGTGTTGTGCCGAAGAGGTTGCAGGTTTAAATCCCACAGTGAGCACGACAAAGTGAATATGAAATACCCTCAAGCTAATCATTCAACCCCCTGTTGCTGAAGTGACTGCAGGCATGCATGGTTGACTCTCGCAGGATAAATTCAAGCTCAGAAACATATTTTCAGGAACACACTGGGGGCAGCTGCGTGGACAGACAGGTGAAGCCGCCTTACACGATGTCTGAGCCCAGCAGAAGCCCAGAGGAATAAAGTAAACACTGGAGACAGCACTGGTGGAGGATGAACCAAAAATGCACTGGACGCACACTATACTGCATTTACTGACTCACAGACACACTGCACCTATACTCTCACTTTAAATGATGAATGAGCTCTAGGCTTCGTGCTCTTGATGATGAATCCAACCTGGCTGTTAAATAATGAATGATTTTCAGAGGTGATGAATGATGAAAAGATGGCTAAATGTGTGAAATCTATTTTTTTTGGTTTTTATCAGCTGTCATCTTGCTACTGTTGTCTGGTGTCTGAGGTTAGTGTGACAGTGAGAGAGAGGGTGCTGCAGTCTCATTGTCATTCCAAGACTTTGTTCTGCCTGGTCGTGTGAGGAAAGGCCTCCAGAGAGTCAGCGTGCACGTGCCTCTGTCTGGCTCTCTCTTAATTAGTCTGCTAGCTAACGACTTTAGAGGCTATGAGGGAGGGAGCCTGGCAGGCGCCGGGAGATTACCGCAGCGATTAACACATTTTGTTACCAAGACACGCCCCCCCCCCCCCCCCCTTCTCTCTCTTTCACTGGCTCTGTTGTGCTGCTGCTGAGTTTGAATGAGGGAGCCCAGGAAGGATAAACACATGGAGGAAGGAAGAGAGAGAAGGATAAAAAACCTTCTGCTGCCCACCATTCCACCTAGGTCACAAAAAGTCTTCTTATCCCCCACCCCCCCTTTATAAATATTTGAAATGTTGAAGAATGATCATTTATCCAGGTGCAACTTCCAAAAATGCACTGCTGAATATGTATGTATGTATATGCATAGAAATAAGTAGATATGGTTCATGTTAACTATCTGTAGCATGAATGCATTACTACTTCCATTTCGTTGTACAAACCTGTACCTGTACAAACCTATGACAAATTACTTTGATAACTTGATAATGTTGCATTTTAGGTTGAAAACACAACTATATTTGACAGTTTACAACGTCTGAATTCAGGCAACTTGTTAGACAAAAGTACAAGCATGTCCATAAATCACCAAAGTGGTTTAAAGACACGTTGTATCGATACATGTAGCCCAAACTTTGTTACCTGTGCTTTGCACAGACTGCTGATGATGGAGCTGTATGATGGAGCTGTATTTTGGTTAAAGGTCAATGTTGTCATCTTACTCACTGGCAGTAATGTCCACAGCTACATTTACTGTAAGTAGACATTGCATGACGTTACATCAGTGATTTTTGAAAGAGTGTGCCTGAGATAGATGGTGTAAAAGTCAACGAGCCAGTGCTCTCTGTTGGACACGCTGTGCTGCAGGTTCTTGTTACTTTAACAAACACTCAAGTATTGTCATACAGCATCTGCAATGAATTGCTACTTGAACTTTTCCACAATTTGTCACGTTACAAGCA
Organism: Pempheris klunzingeri; assembly: GCF_042242105.1. Taxonomy (NCBI): domain Eukaryota; kingdom Metazoa; phylum Chordata; class Actinopteri; order Acropomatiformes; family Pempheridae; genus Pempheris; species Pempheris klunzingeri. The sequence goes on along the minus strand of NC_092029.1, from coordinate 21,157,225 downwards.
CAAACTTAAATGTATTTTATTGGGATTTTATGAGATAGACCAACACAAAGCAGTGCATAATTGTGAAGTGGAAGGAAAATGATACGTGGTGTTCAAGATTTTTTACAAATAAAAATCTGACAAGTATGGCGTGCATATGTATTCAGCCCCCCTGAGTCAATACTTTGCTGAACCACCTTTCGCTGCAATTACAGCTGTCTTGTTTTTGCAGTCTTTTCGGGTATGTCTCTACCAGCTTTGTACATCTAGAGACTTCTTTGCAAAATAGCTCCAGTTCAGTCAGATTGGATGGAGAGCGTCTGTGAACAGCAATTTTCAAGTCTTGCCACAGATTCTCAATAGGATTTAGGTGTGGACTTTGACTGGGCCATTCTAACACATGAATATGCTTTGACCTAAACCATTCCAATGTAGCTCTGGCTGTATGTTTAGGGTGCTGCTGGGGGTTTAGGGTGCCAGTCTCAAGTCTCTAACCATCAATCTTTCCATCAACTCTGACCAGCTTCCCTGTCCCTGCTGAAGAAAAGCACCCCCACCGTGAAACATGGTGGTGCCACCACCACCATGGTGGTGGCACCACCATGTTTCACGGTGGGGGTGCTTTTTGGGGATGGTGTGTTCAGGTTGATGCGCAGTGTTAGATTTCTGCCATAGGTAGCGTTTTGCATGTAGGCCAAAAAGTTCAGTTTTGGTCTCATCTGACCAGAGCACCTTCTCCCACATGCTTGCTGTGTCCCCTACATGGCTTGTGGCAAACTGCAAATGGGACTTATTGCTCTCTTTCAACAATGGCTTTCTTCTTGCCACTCTTCCATAAAGTGCACGACTAATAGTTGTCCTGTGGACAGAGTTACTATGGGCCTCTTGGCTGCTTCTCTGATTAATGCTCTCCTTGCCCAGCCTGTCAGTGTAGCTGGACGGCCATGTCTTGGTAGGTTTGCAGTTGTGCCATACACTTTCCATTTTCGGATGATGGATTGAACAAAGCTCCGTGAGATGTTCAAAGCTTGGGATATGTTTTTATAACCTAACCCTGCTGTAAACTCCTCCGTAACTTTCTCCCTGACCTGTCTGATGTGTTCCTTAGTCTTCATGATGCTGTTTGTTCACTAATGTTCTCTAACAAACCTCTGAGGCCTTCACAGAACAGCTGGATTTATACTGAGATTGAAGTACACACAGGTGGACTCTATTTACTAATTAGGTGACTTCTGAAGGCAGTTGGCTGCACTGGATTTTATTTAGGGGTATCAGAGTAAAGGGGGCTGAATACATACGCACGCCACACTTTTCAGATTCTTATTTGTAAAAAATGTGTTATTGTATTATTTTCCTTCCACTTCACAATTATGCACTACTTTGTGTTGGTCTATCACATGAAATCCCAATAAAATACATTTAAGTTTGTGCTTGTAACGTGACAAAGTACTTTTGCAAGGCACTGTATGTAGTGATATACTACCCCAGGCAATAAACTGATTTAGCTCTAGTCCCAAGCCAAAATAGTGGGAAATGGCCTAAAGGGGAGAAAGGAACCTGATCGATGGGGTCGGGTCTTTTTTCGCTCTGATACAGAAACTAAGCTTGAGGGCAGTGACAGGAAGGGAGAATGGCTCCATCGACCAGGTTTGAGAGGTGAATCTGAAATTCATTAGAACCAACAGGAACCACAAAGTCTTGGTCCTCATAGGATTCGATGTTTTGTTCAATCTAGAATGACCCATATGTGGATGGCAGGAAGGAAGTGAGGATTATTTAAGATTAAAAGACATATAAGAGATAAAGGACCATATATACAGTATATATTCAAACACTACAAGACTTACTGCAGGCCTGTTGTATTAGAAAATGTTAGTTTTAGCTTGGTGTGCCTAATAAACTGTATTCATGAGAAATAGTACCAAGAATGTTTGTGTGACAGAGGAAAATCTAAAGGATAAAAGTGAAAAGAAAGTAAAGATTTCCAATAAATAGACGCGCAAGTCCTTGAGCAGCAACAGTAGCACTGCATAATAGAGCAAAAGAAAGCCAACAGACAGGACGTGACAGCCTGTGTGTGAGTATTAACAGAGAGAGTTACACTGACAGCCAGGCACTGGGAAAGTTGAGAGCCACCAGTGAGCTCTCTCCCTCTCTCTCCCTCTCTCCCTCTCTCCCTCTCTCCCTCCCTCTCTCCCTCTCTGTGAGTTCCATCAGTCCAGCCCTGCTGTACGCTAAAAGCTCGCAATGCTCCCACACTGCACCTCTTCTCCCTCGCCTCTGTTCCTGTCTGCTATCAGGTTAGTGAATGGAAGCCATCTGGATGTGATGCAGTGACACGCTTGGCTGCTGAGCCAACTGTACTTTTGCTTATAAAAAGGAAATACTTTCAGCTGTACAGTGTGGGATTGTGTGTGTTTACTCTCTCCTTCTCCATCCACCCGTGAGTCTCCGTTCCCCCGCTACATCTGTTCTGACTTCACTTCACATCATCCCTCATTCCCATGTCCTCCAACCCCAGCATCAGTCCCTCCCCTCTGCTCCTTGAGAGGATAGAGGGGGCGGACAAGGACGCTTACATGCAGCTGAGAGCATAGGGTAAACTGAGGACACGCAACAGCTTCATTACAGCTCTCTACAAAGAATCAGAGATGAGAGAAACTTGTGATGAATGTGGTCTGAGACTGTGACTGGAAGCATCGTGTGCTTATTCTCAAACATTCTCTCTTCCACAAGCTTCATCTTCTTGCCAGCTACTCTGGCTTTCCTCTGGGACCGGACGACTGTCCAACAATGACTTTCAGATCTCATTTGTCCTGAAGCATCTGGTGAGCCCATGGGCCCCGTGCCCACTTTCACCTCAGCAAACGGATCAGAGGAAAGACGGGGAACTTACACGTCGAACTCTTTTTCCTTCAGGATTTCCTTGAATCTCTTCATGAAGATTTTCTCACTCTCTGTTGAAGTGACAAACCCACGATCTGGAAAACATCAGACAAACTGTTTCAATAGTGCATTCCTGGAAACGGACTGTTTTAATATTCCAGGGTTTTTCCAGACCTCAAATTCTCAGCTTCAATTACAACACGCTGGCCGGTAATTGCTGTTAGGTTTGTTAGTGGTGGCTGGGTAACGGCTGCTAGTGGAGATACATTGCTTAGTCACAATAACAAAATGGGACTGGGTGTAATCCTACATAGCAAGACTGAACAACAGAATCTTTCCAAACTTGTCATATTTTCTATGCAAAGTGTCATTTTTTAGAGGCCTGGACAGTTTCATTTCCTCTCTCTACACTTCTCAGACGTGGGAACCTGGTGTGCTTGGATGTAGGTCTGCACAAACTATAAGAGCAAACGCATTTCATCACAACACAGCAGATTAGCTGGAATTATTCACTGCCCTGTTTCTCAAGATAAAAGTCGTGTCTGTGGTTAGAAGACAAAGTTGCGTCTCCAATCGCACGGACAGTTTGAAGAATGATGACACTCTGACTCGTAGAGGTAATGGAAAACTCAAACGCAGCCTTCCACTGGAATAGGACTCGGCAACAAAACAGACACAGATGTCACAACTAGCTAACAAGGAACCAAACGCATGATGAATCAATACAGTTAGCCACAAAAGAATTTATATTGCCCCAAAACACTATGGTAACTCTATCAAAGAAAGCAGGAAGGATGCCGCCAACTCACTTTAGCTCTTCTAAAGCTTTGAGCATTTTTCTATACCTGCATTAAGTAGGTTTGGAAACAACCACTCTTATGGTTTTCATAACAGGTTTACAATTTCATTTTTCCTGTTTGTTCTGTTTACAAAACATTTTACAAAAACCTACAGTGCTCTGCTGCTTTAGGTAATTATTTGGCTATTAATCAAACTGAAATATATCTTCTGCACTGCAGTGGGCTTGGGAAAGTCAGGAGGTATTGGGAGAAGAACTAATAAATGATTGCTTTCGGTCCTTCAAAGAACTTGTTGGCAATAACAAAGTCATAGAATTTGCCTGCTTTATGTTTTATCTTTTACCAAAGCAGTTTTGGTACAAGATGTCGGGGGTTTCTTGTGCTACTGAGTTCAGAACGACTTCCTAATTAGTGTGTGGAAAAAAAGGAAAGACATCAACACTGAAACTCCCCATAAGAGCTCAGCTTGACCATTCACATTTTGAGAGCTTTGGGTGGTTGAAAGTACAGGAGAGAGGCTCTCAGATGGAGCTGTCCCTCAAAACCAAAAGATCCAGGTGGGGGATATTCACAGATATTCCAGAAGGGGCAGTGCCAATGAATGTGTTCCTCCCAGGTTTAAGAATAAGAGGGAAGGAAACTTTTTGTATATGACAGTATACTGCGGAATAGAAATACTACTCATAAGCAGTGTGGGAGGTTCCAGGCCCTTAATAACGGGCTCAGAGATTATTTATGGCAGGATATTATGTCTGATAAGATTATCTGACTTTCTTTGTTTTATCATGTCTGATCTTTATTTTTATTTCTTGGTTTATTTTCATGTAGTTTATTTGTTGTAATTACTATGGACAGAGACAGACTTGTGTATAACCTGGTGAGGATGGCTGTGAAGTGATGTTGTATTTTGATGCATTTATCTCCATCTATTTAGGTTTAACTGAGTGAGCAGGGCCAGGCATGGTCCTAAGAAGCACTGAGGTTGTGACTGATGTTGTTAAAACTGTGAATACGTTCAGTGTATTGTATTATGGTTCTGATTAGTCCTTATCAGACTTCCTGTTTTGACCCCTCCCCTACAACTTGTCTTTTAATGAAGACACTGAACAGCAGAACGGGTGTTTTTTTAAATGAAACTGTCTAATACAAATCAGTCGACCCAGAGTTTCCACTGTGGATCTGCTCACCTTGTGACTTAGACGTGTCTATCTGGGAGGTCTGGTTCTTCTCTCTTCTCCTCTGCTTCTCGTCCTCCCAGATGGCCTGCAGGCCAGGGTTCCTGCCAATCTGATCTGGACACGGAGGAGCACAGCGCAGTCAGCTACCAACACATCATACCTGATTATTGTCTGCATAAGAAGTTTTTAACCTACAATAAAGACGATTTTGGTTTTTATGTCAAGCAGAAGTGGCGACTTTAAAACAACTTAAACGATATAATTCAGCCCAGACACACTGTAGTTCTATTTTCAACAGTGCAGTCTTTCTACGGCATTTTAGAGCAGATGGAAAAGTATGAGTCAGAACACAAGCACTGGCAGTCCTGGAGTGGCCTCTCCTTTTCTTTCTTCATTCTGAGACAGATGATAGTTTTAGTTTACTCTACTGCATCCAGCCTGATCTCAATTATAAGGATTCGCTGCATGCTTACAGCCACCATGCATGAACTGTCTTTAACCCACAAACAAAACATTCCACAAAACTGGCTCTGCTGGGGTAACCTGATGCCCTCATCTTGGCATAGACATATATGCACTGACGGTTTAAAGCTGTACCAACAAAGTGTGAGAGAACCTACCCACTGGAGAGATGTTTGACTTCAATACCAAGAAGCCGTGTGTGTTTGCCAGCACAACAGGTCTGTGACTAGCTTTGACTGAAGGGATAGAAAAAGGAGATCCAGTGCCAGTGACTCTAGTGGTGTCATAAAACGTGTTTGTTGGAGAGCGTGATTCAGTTTAACATTGCGGCCAAAGATGGAGATAGAGAAAAGATGGGTGTATCATATTCTTTATTAAATGCCATGCCTAGCTTAGCTTTGTTATCAGCATGTGATGATTGCTCCAAGCTTTTTTTGTTTCAACATGGCAAGTACAAGAATGGGCTTTCTATTCTGGTCTGAAATAAAACAAATCCAGATGAAGAAAACCTTTGACTATTAAAAACAGCACCAAAGGGGCCAAAGACACAGTCACTAAATCCTGAGATTTAAGAACATTCTGCAGAAAGATGCATAACTGAAGCAACTGAAGCAACTGAAGCAACAGTTGCACCTGTTCTGATCATGCATGGCTTTATTAGATAACTCCGTCTGCTTTATGGGTTTTGTTCAGTGAATTCAGTGAAATATGCCTCCATCCTGGATTTCCTCATCTCTTACTCTCTCTGTTAACTCACTGTGACAGGAGGTGTTAGGTCAGCTCCACAGTGTTTATGTTTAAGGCTGCTAATGGATTTGATGCGTGGAGGAGACTGTTGGGGGGGTGGTGGTGGGGGGTGCTCTGGGCAGCTGTGTTCCATCAGACATCTCAGCCAAACATGCTGCACCTCAAGCACTGATGATTCAGCAGATGACCTTGCACCTTTCTTTCTGTTCCCTGTCTAATTCCTACACCTGTGTCAGAGACTGGTGGGGGGGGCTTACTTTCAATTTCCAGGCGGTTGAGGATGTCTACAGCCACAGCATCAACCTCCAGCTCACAGGTGCTCTGCCTCCCTACCTCCTCCAGGAGAAGGGAGCTGCAAACACACAGAAGGAATTCACAAACAAGCGTTTTAGCTGTGTGGAATATGTCAGCTATATATGTTGGATATTGTCTTTGTAATTAATGTATCTTATTGATACAAAACAGCCAACCAAATTTAAAAAAGACTAAGGATGCTTCAAAAAAAACAAGCTATTTATTGAGAGCGATGAGAAAGGAAGATAGGCGACAACAGAAAAAAATGGATATCTTCCAATATAAGTAAAACAAAATGAATTCATTGACAAAGAGAAAGATGAGGCAGAAACAATCCAGAAGAGAAGTGCCTCTTGCAGAATGACAGGTATTCCAGAAGAAACACAGTATTCAGCTTTTACTGCCATTGACTTAGAGTAAAAGCTAATGGAGCAGGAGCTACGCAGGCAGGACTCACCAGGGTAGGACGTTCTCGTCCCAGCGGACAAATGTGCCCGCCAGGGTGCTGTCGTTGAGCTTGGAGGTGCAGGGGCTCTTCCAGGGGCTGACGGTGGGATGACTGCTGGGAGTTTGCCCGTCTGGGATTGCTGCTGCATCTTCTGGAAAGCAAACACAGGCACACCATAGAGCATGTTACTGCAAGATCTGAATTAAATCATCATCCAGGTGAAAGAACATCTCATTTTGCCAGAAAAAAGCACAATCATCACTTGCTTTTCACATGGGGACGTATTAAACATGTTTCTGAGTGAGTCAAGTGGGCAAGTTCAGTCTTCATCTTGAACACGGCCCTTTGACAAGACTCCTGACTTCACAGTCCGCTTTCTTGACTTTTCTTGAGCTTTCCACCACACCTTCCTCACCAGCTGATATTTGCTCCGTTATCTTGAGGAGCCTTCAGGTGTCATCACAAGTGTGAAACAAGTGGAGGTGGTTGGGGAAGGTCTCTGGTCTCAGATGTGAGTGTCCCCTTGGCCTGTCTCCAGTTGTGACTCTTGGTGGATGACCTTTGACTTCTTCCCAGTGGATGCTGTGAGTGTTTTGGGTCTGGTGTTCACAGACAGAATGTCAAGGGTCCTTACTGTCTCCACAGCGGCCACATGTGATGTCATGCACCACCCCAGTCCTGCTCTCAGGGGGGGGCATCCTGTATTTCCAGTGTATCAACAAAGACCTTCAGGTATAAAATGATTTCTCTGGGGTTGATCACTGTAGTTCTATTTTTGGGTATGTGATGTCAACTGAATAACTCCATCCGCTGAGGAAGACCATGGGATGCGGTTGAAAGCTCAGCAAAAGTGCGGTCGTGCTTTTGGCGTGTCCCCTGGAAATGAATAAACCGCTACAGAATAGTTTGAGTGCTGCTGTCCATGATTCAAAGTGCCATTAAGGAATAATTCCAGTTAAATAAAAAACAGGTCTTGGGTTTAGAGCTGCATTATTTGATTAATTTATTAGTCGATTGAGATAAAACTAATGTGCAAATAGTCAGATAAGTGACTAATCAGTAAAGCTCTTTTTCGAGCAAAGAAATAAAATAAAACAATTGTTCCAGGTCTCACTTGCTGCTTTTCTTTGTTTAGCATTATAATAGATTGAATACTGTTGGGTCTGGGGCTATTTGTTGTATAAAGCCATTTTTTTCTGTTGAGGAAATAATCTTCAAATTATTCAGTAACAAAAATAATCCCTGCTTGTTAGTAGTTTTGCAGACATCAGTTTGTAACATTGTAGAGATCTATGAAGACAGCATAGGTGCAGCAAAGTCCGACAGGACAAGAAACACAACCAGTCGATCAGACAGGTTTATTCATAAACCAGTGATTTATTGTTAGTTATTATTAATGATACTAATAATGGCAATCACATGGGTCATTTTAAAGATCAGTTCCACTTGTAGTTTTGACACAAGCCGTTTGAGGTGTGTTCAAGCTGTGGAGTGGACTTCAAAACACATTAAGGTTGCTCTTCATCTTAAACTGGCCTATTTTGCCAGTTTAAGCCTTTTATCCTTATTCCACTTGATCCCAGATTAGGAACTTGCTTTCAAGTCTGCTTGAGGGGAGAAGAAAATGTAAACAGGTGTACCTATTATTGAGGTATTTTAGTTTCTTTGTTGTTCGGGACATTGGAGCCCTCTTTCCATTGATTGCATAAGTGTAGAGGTGGATCAAACATGGGAACCCTGCTTTTGTCAGGGGAGAGTCAAGCGTGAGGATTTTGAAAAAAAAAAAAAAAAGAACTTTATTACAATTGTGGAATTTCCTGTCCTGAATCATTAATACCCTCACATGTGGAGGCAGCCCTGCTGGGCTGGTTGCTCTCTGGGAGTGTGGGGGAGAGAGGTCTGATCAGCAATGATGAGCAGAGGTCTTGGACTGAGATTAGGACTAAGCTGTGATCAAACAGAGTTGGCAATCAGGGGTTTAGGCTCCATCAGGAGGAAGAAGAGTCGGGTTTGTTAGGGTCAGATTCATTCAAGATCTGAGAAGGAAAACCCTCAGTCTGACACTCCCACCGTGGGGCCCAGTGACTGCTGGGCTCACTGCCTCAAGAGCAAAGCCTGTGTCCCCCGTCTTCCGAGAGACCGGAAACACTTGAAATACAAATCGACATACATATATCGAATGTTGGTGGCTCTGCTGTCCTTGGTGGTAGATAATAATGAGAGCAGTAATTATGACCACAGAGCAGGGTAGCAGTGAACAGGCCAATTCAGAAGTTACAGACAGTGTGTTCAATAAAACACGACATCAGGAAGATGGAAGGGTCCTTATTTCATCTGCAAGAGACACTTGTCACATCAGTGTTACTGTACTGTAAAGGCTACTGGACAATGGTACATGATGCTCCATTTCTCAAGATTCTCTTGAGTCAGTCATCAGACATCATTCTTAGCCAAGCTGACTGAGAGTGAATGAAAGAGACATCAAACACAATGTAATAGACATAAGGCTCCTGGTGACCAGTCTCACATAGCCAGACAAACATAACTTGATCATCAGCAGCATGGAGGTCAAGTCTGCCTGTACTTTACCAGTGGAGGAGCTCACTGGACTTGTTGACTGACAGAAACGAAACGCATAGATAGTTTTGGGAGGGGAGGGGAGCGAGCCAGGATCACAGCTAAGCTAACACAGCCAGGACCCAAGGCTGCTTCTAGGTAATGTCCAGCTGTGAAGATCGGCTGGATGAAATGTCACTCAGGCTGCCTAAACAACAACAAAAAAAAAAAAACATCTGATCTTCTATAGAGCCCTGGCTTCACCTCAATGGATCAATCTACTGCTGCAGACAGGCGAATTATGTGGTTCTCTGGTTCCTGTGGATCCTGGTCCTGGTTCTGCTGATGTGGTTCCCTGGTTCCTATGGATCCTGGTCCTGGTCCCGCTGATGTGGTTCTCCACCAGCCAATGGATGTGCGTCTGTCCAAGGCTCCAGCCTGTCCGTCCTTGGGAGCTGGATCTCTCCTTCACTGTGGTGCTCCCGGAGGTTTCTCTTTTCCCACTGGGTTTTTTGAGTTTTTCCTTCCCGAAGAAGGAGGGTCATAAAGGGCAGGTGATGCCTCGGACTGATCCACCGGACTGATCCATTGGCCTCATCGACTGCTGGACTCTTTATTAGATTGTTTGTTCGCTTACACTTGTTTATTTCAGTGAACTTTGTAAAGCACTGTGAGACACTCTGTTGTGATATTGGGCTATACAAATAAATTGAATTGAATTGAATTGAATTGAATTACCTGGAAAAATATACTTAAAACAAAAGTCATATAAACCATTACATTTTCCATCATTTAACGAATATTTGAAAATCATGACCCGTGACAGACTTACTAAAATTAGACAAAGATAGCATCTGCCAGACAAGTATTCCCAATATTCTGTTTACATTTCATAAAGTGGCGCATGCAACCTTTGTGGTGCATCAACCCTGTGAAATGTAGTGTCTAAAGGGAAACCATGGAGAAGATGGGTGTCCTCTGTGTGTCTCTGTTTCTGCAGGGGCGACAGAGTTGCAAAGGCAAACACAACAGCTTCCAGTATCTGCTTGCTGCTCCTTGTTCTGTCCTCACACCTTTTGATTCCTGTTTCCGTGGAAGCTTGCCGGTTGATTTTCCAGGAGGTGGTGCAATTCCACTAGAATTTACTTTTGCCCTCTTAGCAAGCAGCACAGAACAAAATGGCTACAATGGAACCAGAGGGAGTCAGGGTAACCAAAGAGGAAAAAGTAAAATAGAGAAAGAAGTGAAGTGTGAGAGAGACAGAGAGAGAGAGAGAGACAAAAAGCAAAACCACAAGACAAAGCATGAAAAGAAGCGAGGGGGCAACATGTGAGCTTTCAAAAGACAACTGAGGCATCCTGAGGCTGAGGAGAGATCAGGACTAATCCAGTATGACACAAGGCATGGCAGCCTTCCCTGGCCTCGTCCCTGCTGAGCCAGGGGGAACAATGCAGTGAGCAGAGGGAAACCTGGCCGTGCCCACACTGTCCAGAGACAGAAAACAGCAGTGTGTCCTGTGTGACAGCAGAAGTAGGCCACCTGGCCAGCAGCACAGGGGCATGTCTGAAGAGCTGGGTTACCCAAGAACTACTCCAAAGAGAGAGGAGGAAGGGGGGAGGGGGTGGCAAATGTCAAGGTATGATTTGGTTCAGGTGTCAACGTTGTAAATAAACACAGAAATCTGAATTAGATAACGACTGCTAATTTGCTACAAAGCTTTACTTATTATCCCAAAACCTCAAGATCCCCTTTCCTTAGTTGAAGCGATGCGTTGGGAGCTCTGTATTTGTCTCTTACCTTTTTTCTGGGCCCTGCGGAACTTGACAGCTCCCAGGTTCACCAGGTTCATGCCGTACAGATTGTAGTCAATGAAGAGCTGCAGCAGGTAGGGGATGTGGCCCTCGTGGGGCTGGTAACACTTGTTCATCACTGCTCCGCTTTGTAACAGCTCACACACCCTGCAACAAACACACAGTATTAACATTATTCCATGGTAAAAGATTTCTCCAATGTGGGGTGGAATACTCATTAATTACTGTCATTTTCCCTCAAATATACAGTAACAGGTTGTTTTGGGTGTAGCTGAGATGGTGTAGATCCAAAGATACAGTTTCTGTTAAAAACGTGTAGTTTCTAACTAATCACTAATTTTCTCAGAAGCCTCTGGAGCCAATAACTCAGATTATTACTAAGCTTATTTTTTCATTTTTGTGGTGCGTATTTGTGATGTGCTCTTTATATAAAGGCCTTTAGCATAAAAAATTAAAGCTCCTCAGAGCCACAGAAGACATTATACAACTCTTTTTAAATGTCAAGTTGACTTTGACATTTAAAAATCAGTGGACTGCCTCTTTAAAATATATAAAAGGTGATCCTCTCATTCAGATCTATGTTGAGTGTCCACACAGAAAAGGGACATGCCGTTTTCTAGAACCATCCTCAGCTACAGCAAACCTTGCACTTACAGTACTTGCTTGGCAGATAAAGATGAATGTGCGGCAGTTCACTGTGTGAATGTTTAAGTTCTGTCCTGAAGCCATGTTTCCCATTTAAAGGTCAGAGCACCGTGCTGACTGATTGACTGACTGATCAAAGACGAGGGGATGAGGCGGGATGCAGAGCAGCCAGACATGCCACTCAAACCCTCCTCTTTTTCTTTCTTCTTGTCTCCCTCTGCCTTCTTTTACCCACTGCTTTCGTTACCCTGGTCCCTTCCCTTCCTCAGTCTGTACTTTTGTTTGCCTTTATCTCCATCTAGTCCCACTGTCCACCTCTCCTCAAGCCCCTTTCTCTTACTCTCTTTCCCCCTTCTATTCAAATTCAGCCACCGCAATGCTGATTGCCCTGGCAAACACTTCAGTCTCCCTGTGTGTTTCCACGCACATATGCACACAAACAGACTCAGCCAATCAATTTGTACAAGCGAATACACAGCGATCGATTACAGCTTAGAGAGCTGCTGGAGTCATGCGCACACAGTCTGGCCTTCAGTAACATCAAACAACTGAAGATCGGTATGATCTCTGCTCGCATTAAACTGCATTGATCCGCAGTCACCTTACCTTTTGACCACCTGGGGGTTGTACAAATAGATCTTCATGAAAAGCTTCTCCTTGCCGTGGTAGCCATAGAAAGGCCTGTAAGACAAGAGCAACGCACAGAATACAATTAACGTGCTGCATATCAAACTTAGTCATTCACTGGAAGAGTTTACCTCACTGAGGCTTTAGAATCAGAATCAGAAGAATCAGAATTCTTTTATTGTCATTGTGCAAAGAAGCACAACGAAACTGAAATAAAAAAAACAGGAAAATGTCATGCTTCACACTGGTATTTGGAACAAATCTTCGCTTCATCATGAGTTGCTTACATGCCAGAGACCAGCACCACCTTGAAGACATGCTGGTTGCCCGAGGCAGGGTTTCCCATGGCAACGTTAAGGGCCCGGTCGATGCTGAAGGCCACCTGCCGCAGGTGGCGGTCTGGCTCTTGGCCTTGCCCATCATATGGTACGTAGATGTAGGGGAACACGCCATGAAGGTGGAGACATGTTTTCTGACCTGCAACACAACAACAACAAATCTATTGAGTACCAGACTTACAATTTGATCTCACTCATGTTCCACTGTGTAAAAAAAAAAAAAAAAAAAAACGTGGTATGGCAGAAACATTTTGTACTCGTTTTTACAACACTGCTGCCCTCTTTGAATACACCTTACATAGATTGTGTAAGTTTCTATATAACATATATTGCTGTATAGTGGCTGGGTGACTCGTTCGGCTGGGCATTTTTTGAAATGTTCCCGGTACCAACACCAATATTGATTTGTTCCTTTATTTTGAGAAATGTAAAGGTGTGAAAATCTAGTTTTCTGAGCTTTTTTGGAAAAACTGAGAAACAAAAGGTCCAGTTTTGACAACAGGTATGATTTCCATTTGTACAAAACCAAATGCATACTCATATGATAATCAAAATCACACACTGCTGTCTGATAAGAAAATACTGTAGTCTATATACAGTAAAACTCCTCAATCAAGACAGCACAAAGACAATTCTTTTTCTAAAAACAAACTCAAATTTCATTTAGCAGTGACACAACTGAAAACATCTTGCTTTTCATGGACATTAGGCCACAGTACACACCCACTGAAATATTCTCCATGGTCACACACGTTGCCTGCCATGGCTACCAGCCTGGCCATGACTGAAGTGATGTCATCACGGGCCACATTGTTGAACTCGGTACGTGTGACATGATGTGAGATTTACATACAGTGTAATATGACAGCAACGTCCTTCCATAGCTTTCCCACCCTACATTGAGGCTGCATTTCCTTCTCTCTCCGCTTCAATTTCTGGTGACCAAACTGGTGTGATTCACAGAGCCAAGAGTTAGAAAACCTCTTTATATTCTCACATGATGAATGAGCTTACACAACAGTAACAGACTTGTTTCCATCCTTCACTACACAATTGGAAACCCGCATCGAACAATTGGGCAAAACAAAAAAGAAAAAAAAGTTCTCAGGAGAAAAGAGACGATCAAAGAATAGGTAAACAGTACTGAAAACTGGCACTGAACACATTCACTGCTAGTTTTTGCCATTTGACAATTTTCAATAGCCAGAACTACAGATACATACTGAATACAACTCTTTACATTCTACACACTGGACTTAAGTCATTTGATTTCAGTTTTTCAGTTGTCACCAAATCAAAATACTACCCAGTATTACAGGGCGACATGAATCAACCCAGTCATTTCCCACACACATAAGATGTAGCTGTAAGCAGCTGTAGCTTTAGATGTGACATCTTCTGCAGGGAATCTTGAACATCACAGGGTGCAAACAAGATGGATGAGTGTGCTGAGGGTCCAGTGAACCGTTTTTTTTCCCCCTCCCACACACTTTCTAACCAATCACTGCGAGGCAATAAAGATGGATGAGTGTGACAACAAGCCCGTAATGCCGTGATTCATGACAGACATGCAAGCATGCATTAGCTAAATAACTATACACAAACGGAGGGGAGGAGCGTCACTGAGGATTGTGGGTGGAGCGCACAGGATTGAGGTCCTGAGTGATGTGAAGCGAGGTCAGCCAGTGCATAGAGAGGGAGATACAGTATTTACAACGGGGGCCGGAGCAACATCATCACTCCCAGACAGACACACACACTGCACAGAGTCATCTGAGGTGAACTGTGCTGCAGACGCCACGCTCCGATTCATTCCCTTTCTGTCATGATCAGCTCGAGCCTGCATTTTTATCTGCCATTGGAGCCTGCATTGTGTTTAATCAGGCCACATAAGGGATAATAACAGCAGTGTAGAAATTAAGACAACAAAGGCTGGGGGTGCTGAGACTCACAGAAATCTGAGCTTCTGAATCTCTGCACTCATCTTGCACCAGTGACTGGCAGACAGCTGGACAAAGGGAGGCAGTGTGGAGCAGCTTGACACTTTGCCCGGACGTGTCTGCACATGCCCAGAGACATGCTTACCTCCCGAACACTCATCACTGTTAGCGGGGCTTCAGGCGAGGAAGGGGAAGACTCTGGCACTGCTCCTTCATTCCAAACACACTACACACACACACACACTCATCAACAGCTTGCCAATTCTCCATCCTCATGCTATGGCATGACAGATGCAGCGTGCGATGCAATGCTGCAGTCCCATGGGCCCGGTTGTTGAGATTGCTGGACCCAAAGTGGAGCTTCCAAAAGAGGAAGAAATATTCCCAGCATCTCTCTGCACAATGATACATACAACTGTCTCCAAGCAGGGGTGTGTGTGTGTGTGTGTGTGTGTGTGTGTGTGTGTGGAGGAGATATGGTGTTGAAAGACAATGAGCTTCATAGGCTTCATTTTAGACTGATTCACACATCTACTGTATAGGAGCACCGCTAAGATTAAGGGAGGAGCATACAGAGCCATTAAGTGAAGAAACACACATTGGACCATCATTATGAGATAAAACAGGAAATGTCCTCCTTTCAGTCCCTGGAAATGAGATATATGAATGCCATGTTCAGCTAAATGATGGCTGCATTGTGAAATATACCTACAAAAAAAAAAAAACAGAAAACTGGATTTGTTGTTTTTATTGGACAAAACAAGCAACATGAATTATTCATCACCTGTGATTGTGACAGACATGTTTCACTATATTATGACATTTTTAAGTCTAGTAGTTGTGGACAAAATGAGTTACCATGCTTGGATCTCCTTGCATGCCGTTATGGCTTCCACATATCAAAGGTTGCTTGTGCCTCACTTTCCTAAATGGGAAAAGAGGCTTTGCATGATTTTCATGAAACATGGTGGAAGGGTGTAGCGTGGTGCCATGAGTGGATCTGGATCCGACTCACAAACGAGCAACAACATAGACATCAATCAATCATACATCATTCTTATAGTTTAGGAAGTCTAGATGTATATAGTGATTGTAATTGCAGATATACATATCAAAGATTGGGCTATTGGCCTTGGCAGGTGTTTGCATTCTCCAAGTGTCCTTATAGTTCATATGAGCCTATTGTAAACCCATAATATCCGTCGGCTTCACCAAAACCCTGACAGATGTCACTGATTAGTTGGATTACTGGTCTGTTATGAGCTCTCATATTTAATAACTTCAGAATTCAAATTAAATGGATTTCTTTTTAGGTGCACCTACATTATACACATCACACTTCAGTTTCAAACATCCATCCATCATCTATACCACGTATCCTTAGAGTGTTGCAGGGGGGCTAGAGCCAATCCAAGCTAACTTTGGGTGAGAGGTGGGGTACACCTGGACTGGTCGCCAGTCAATCACAGGGCCGACACACAGAGACAGACAGCCATTCACATTCACACTCACACCTACGGGCAATTTAGAGGCACCAATTGACCTGCATGTCTTTGGGCTGTGGGAGGAAGCCGGAGTACCTGGAGAAAACCCACACAGGCACAGGCAGAACATGCAAACTCCACACAGAAAGACTGCAGGCCCAAACCTGGATTCGAACCTGGAACCTTCTTGCTGTGAAGCAACAGTGCTAACTAAGGATGGGTCAAGATTTTATACAAATATCTTCTTGTTTTAAAAAGAATATTTCTTTCAGTTTTACTGAGGTCTATTCGAATAATCTGAATAGTTCACTGTGACAATCGAATAGTATATTGGCTTGAAATGCACATCCCTAGTGCTAACCACCATGCTACCCTTCAGTTTCAAAGAAATACAAAAATGATAAGACAAATGAAATGTGCAATGCATCCATATCTGAGGCTAATAAAACATTTGAGAGAATAGATGTTGGACAAAACTGCCATTTTGGCGCTGAGAATGAAAAGCTTTGCAGTGGGTTTTTTCAGTTTCCCAGATTGTGGTGTTGCAGCAGCGAGGTACAGAGAGACTGTGGATCAGTGGGTCCCTGTCTGGTCTGGAGTGTGCACTTGTGTGTCTCAGTTGTACAAGGCCAATGTGTGTGTAGCTCCACTGTGAGCCACACAAAGGCTGGCAGCGGCTCAGGAGGTGAGGGAGCAGTGACGACGGCACACGTCTGTCTGTCCTCAGCCTGCCGTGTCAACATGGAGTCTCTCCCTTACACACACACACACACACACACGCAGACACGAGCAGCCAATACCGGCTTCTGCTGCAGTTACTAGGCAACAGCAAAGCAAAAGCCCCTAACGGACAGCAGGACAGATAAACAAGTGATTCTTTCCACCCAGCTGGTCAAGCCACAGAAAGAGAGATGGCGGGAGAAAGTGTGTGTGAGAGAAAGCAAGTGAGACTCAAAGAAAGAGGAAAAGCAGACAGAGGAAAGGGAACACGAGAGAATGTGCATGTGTGTGTGTGTGTGTTTCTGTTATGAAAGAAAACAGGGAGGAGTGAGTAGAATAGATTAAAATGAAGATGCCGAGAGTAATGTCTGTTTAGGAGAGAGAGAAGACGATGTTATCTGAGAGGGGGTGCTGAGAAAAGCCAGATTAGCCGACGAGCAGAAGGAGTACAGACTGAGCAGGACTTCATGTTTCAGACAGAAACATCTGCTGCTTCAGGTGGACGTCTCATTACTGTGATGTGGTCAAACTTAGGACTGGGCAATCAGCCAATGACCTCCTGACAGAGACATTATTAATCTATGATTGATCTTATTTACATCATGTTGGTGTGGTGAGTAATTCCTCTAGACATACATGGATTTCTACAGATTTGTAGAATAGAACTTTAATTCACCAGAAAGTGCAACACAACAGGGTGTGTGTGTGTGTGTGTGTGTGTGTGTGTGTGTGTGTGTGTGTGTGTGTGTGCGTGCGTGTGTTCATGACAGTGAATGAAAACTGCGACCCTGACACACCTGCTGATGCCACCTCAATCATCTAGCAGAGGAATTTTTATACACATAGATTCATATTTGGTTTGTACTGATCCAACTATTTCTTTCCTGAATTCTCCTCATCTTTTCTACCCACAAACCTGATAAGGCCATTTAATCTGTGATGACTGGTGTGTGTTATGTGGTTGCTTTCCTCACTAGTTCCCTGTCATATGCTATCTTACTACAGGATTTGTGAATGAGGGAAGGAGGGAGGAGGTGCACTGAGGAGGTCCACTCTGCCAAGTGCCTCACTCAGTCTCTTCTCTCCAACTACACCCCCCCCCCCCGTCGGCAGCTCCATGACTCAGCACCTGGAGAAGTATCAGCCTCACACCACCACTGGGTCAGTAAGGCAGTCAGCCAACAGCTTAGTCAGAAAACCAGGATATCAGCCACTTAGCCAAGCACACAGCTGTTAACCTGTTGTTAGTATGCTTTTTTTTTTTTCTAGGCTAGTTTCCACAAGTTCTACAACTGTCTATATGATCTAAAATTATTGACTATACATCTAATGATCAGTCAGCATCCACAGTTTCACTACAATCTTTCCACTTTTACTATGGGCGCATGAAGCACTGGCTTATGGAATTAGTAGATAGGAACAGTGTAGTAGAGCAGCTAATGTCATCTTCCAGCACATTGTCATGTAGCTTATTTAAAAACTATTATAATTGCTGAACAGATGTGTTTTGATGGTGTTTTTGACAGTCAGCCTGGTCACTGGTTGGTGCCAGGCTCTTCAGCATATAGCTGTGCTGCCGACAGCACAGCTGGTTCAGAGAACAGTGATGACTGAACACAGACTGGAGGCAGCAGATGGAAGCTTTGGTAGCACTTGTCTGTCACTGAGAGCTTTGCCTGTATCAACATTCAAGGCTTCAGGTTTCAGCCTTTGAAGACCTTCAGACCGGTCAGTGATTGAGAAATTTGATTGGACTTTCAGTAACCTCTTAAACTCCACCTGCCTACCAGCATCAGCATCATACATGCATTTTGGATGCAAACTGTGGGTTAGGGAGGCCGCGACTGTTTTAAGAAGTTCATCAAATAATTAATCAGGATTTTGTAGGCAGGCAGGTAGAGATCGACCTTCATTGTACCTCACCTGACAGCTATGTTACATCTGAATAAAGGGCAAATTATTATTCTCTTAGTGAATTAGTACAGTTCAGTGACCTCGTGTAACTTCAATGTGTCATGTAGACCTGACACACTGCTCTGAAAAATCTCACTTTTCTTAGGACGACAGCAGAGAGTCAGCACTGGCCATCAGCCATGAGTCATGCTGGTAACTTTTTCCTTGATAGTCGAGGGTGTTTAATCGTCAGCCACTCTGAAACTGGCGTCGAAGCTACGGCTGGTTACCAGGCACAGTCCCGCTTGCTCTAGGAAAAACAGTCACATTTCCTGGCAAATGGTAAACTGTGTTGGTGATAGTGCTGAAGGACAAAAAGGCTGCTCAAGAGCTGGTAAGATATGTAAATATACAGAGTCAAAAGGAGCCAAACGTCATCGGTGCTCAAAGCATTACTGAGCTCAACATACATGAGTGCCTACTGGAACTCAGAAGCAGAAAGAAGAGACCTTTATTTGTCCAAAGTAGGTTCACGGAGTACAAATGCACTTTACCGGGAACACTCACACACACACACACACACCTGTCAGCAAAAAGAGTCTTTCCTGATATCTCTACGCAGTAATCAAATTCAGAATGTGACATTTCGTGATGCCAATTATCTTCAGGCTCAAACTATATACTTAACTGGAGCAAAGTACACATTACTTACAGTGTGTTATAAATATGAGTCGAGTGCAATGAGTGAATTTTCTCTCTTTTACTCGGAGAGGTTTGGGGGAGCATTCAGACTCCCTCTGTAATCAGACAGTCAGCTGCCACAGGGAGGAGTAGAAGAGGATGTTAATAAAACCAGCGTTGGTATTAATTAAAGAAGCCCAGTGAGAGCCGTGTAAAATCTAGGCCTGAGCACTCCCACCGCCTGCTGTGGAAATGTCAGAGTATGTGCTCACTGCTCATAGCCGTGATGGTGGTGAAGGTGAGCCGAACCTGCCCTCAAGAACTTTAATCAAGGTCCACTTTGGTAGAGATTCTCAAATAAGCTCAGACCTGATGAGCCCTCAAGCCAAGTGCCACAGAGTGAGGGTATTTCAGGGGACATGGGAGAACAGAATGGAAAGTACACAACACATATACTCAGTTTAGAGAGGTAGTGGAATAAAGATCTGGTCATTTGACACACAAACACAGGCAAAAATCAGTGCGGAGCTCACTGAGCAGCCTGGCAGAGCACAAAGCAGGTGAGACGTAGAGAGAGCAGCTCTGGGAGAGGATAGGACGAGGGAGGACAGGGAGGGCAAAGCAACTCTGGGGCACAAAATATCTCCATGTTTCAGAAAGCTACATTTAAGACTATTTTACAAAGATCTGTTGTGGTACTTCTGCTGAGGGACACGCAGACATTTAGGGAAGCAGGCTTGTTGGCTCTGTCACAAAGGGCCAGATAAGAAGACTGACTTTAAGGTTTGGCTCAGTCTCCACTTGTCACTTCAACCGTCTCATAACCAGATGAAGTCCAGATGCTATTCACTACACTCGGTTAGAGGCAATACTTCACACAGCTGATTTGATCGATCTTGGTTTTCCATATATCAGGCCTAATACGTGATGCTTTCTTGATGGGGATTCTTGAATCCTTAATTCTGAATTCTTAACACTCTCTTAATATAAGGGTTTGGTGTAGACCTGCTCTAGAAAGAGTCTTGAGATAACATTTGTTATGAATTGGTGCTATAAAAATAAAGCCTAATTGATTGATTGATTTATCAGGGTTGGCCTGAAGCTTTTCCATCCATTGTCTATACTGCTAATCGTTAAGGGTTGCGTGGAGGCTGGCGCCAAACTCAGCTGATATTGGACATGAGACAGACAACCAGTCACACACAGTCACACCTACAGACAACTTAGAGTCCCCAATTAACCTGAGCTGTGTGTCTTCCACAAGCCCACAGTCCCATGAAGACCACACAAGTAAGGGGAGAACATGCAAACTCCACTCAAGGCTCAAACCACAGCAGATTCAAACCTTCTTGCTGTGAGGCAGCAGCGCTAACCACCGCTGCCCGTTACTACAACATATAAATGATAAATGGGCAACAATCCAGTTCTGGTCAGACTATTCTAACAACTATCAGTAACCTGAAAGAAACACATGACAATAGTTGTACTTGTCTTCATGAGCTCTCGCTAGTGCCACTATGTGAGCTATAAACATCACTGCTGCCTCACGCACAGAAATCATTCAATGGCTGCACTGATCAGGGATCAGATAGACGCTGCAGCAGTGCATTATGTTTTTTCTACAACAGCGTGTGTTAAAGTAACTGAAGCCTCTTTCTCTGACGGGACAGCCGGTCGATTTCAGTGTCACTTTAGCTGCTGTTATCACAGGGCAAAACGCTGTAAGTGGCTGCATCCAAAGAACTGATGTAGTTACACTTGGGAGGAGTAATAATTACACTTGTGACTCAGATGCATTTGCACGTTTTTAAACATCCAGCTAAAAACCAACTCCAGAGGTGGTTTAAACAATTAGATTTCAAGCTTTTTGGCTGCTTTAACATTTAGCTTTTTTGAGATCCAATAGAAATCCCATCAGCATAAAAGGCACATGAAGTGGATTAGTGCAAATGGTGCATTTAATACATTTATCTATTAACTGAACCATGATCAATTTGAAACCAGTGTACATAGCTAATGCCTCAGATTGTTTATTTGTGTCATTGTGGGACTTTGGTGTTTCAATGACTTAGTTTGGATTCCAACAAAACATTTGTGTAACACACAAATAACAATAACGCATATAAACTAGGATCTTCCAGGTCTCTCCCTGTAGGGATCCTTTCCTAGATAAATAAAGGTCTTGAATCTTGAATCCATAATGCTGTCAGACACTTCTGAGCCTGTCAGTGGCTTTTAGTGGGCACTTTTAGTGGACATATTCGATGGGCATGGTTGTCCCAAAAGATTCCGCTACAACCATTGCTGCCGCTGGCTGAGGTGATCTACGGGACCAGTTCCTTTGGGGTCATTTTGAACCAAAAAAAACATTTAAGAAAGGGCCCAGGTTTAAAAATACAGATGTTATCCTATTAGTCAAACAGCACTAGGAAAGTGATGATGAGACACGAACTTGTTTGGGGCTGTAATGCCAGTGACTGTGAGAAAATGACACTTATTCAGTGACTGTTAAGGACAGGCAGGAAGGGGTGAGCAAGAGGAGGGTGTGACACAAAGGTCCATTTAAATCTCGTTTTTCTAAAGATTATTTTATGGCATTTTGTCTGTATGGGACAGTTTACAGTGTACAGAATATTTAGGAAGAGAACGGATTATGACAAGAAAAACAAACGTCGCCGGTCGGATTCAAAGGGGTCACGTGGTATGTGTCTTAACCACTAAGCCACAGGAAGCCCACAAATCTTTTATGTTATTTAATTACAGATTTGTTTTCAGTATTTACAGACTCCTCGCTGTTATTGCAAGAATGGACCTCAATTAACCATTTCTCTTTGTGCTGCATCGGCTACTGATGTGCCACAGCAAAATTTATGGAAAACACAATCCTAGACCCAATATGCTCTTCTAGGAAAAATTCTCTCTCAGCCATTGGCTGAGTTCAGAAAACACATGCCTACGCAGAAAAACACAAACACCCGCACCCACACAAAATCCTTAAAATCTGGAAGGGCTTGTGTGTTGTGTCTTTCCCAACAAATTTCTAAATATAGTCAATTCCGTTCAGAAAGGGGGGGGGGGGGGGGGGGTTATGTCCCTCTATGGTCTTGGAATCATTCCAAATGGATTGGTGCTATGCTAGTGGAGTACAGCTCCTGGATTAACGTGCTAATACGTAGAGTAAGCTTCTACATACATTCAGCGAGGAACAGTTAGAGCAGTAAGACGACTGCAGTGAAAGCAGGAGGTGTTGACCGCGGAGGGCGACAACCTTTCAAATGGATTCACTTCCATCATCTGCTCTTTAAATTAACTGCTGGGGATGCTTGGGGATGGATTATACAGATGAGCAGTCAGTGTATGAATGAGGGCCACAGCGGACTTGCCTTATAAACTAGTTACACAGGCCTACATTGTGTGCTTTTATCTTGTGGGGGGGCCAGGCCAATGAAATTCCAGCCACACTGGGAGAGCCAACATGTTGCTAAACTGAACTACTATTTTGAGAGGGCCTTCTTTTTTTGGAACACTTTGGTAAAGTGAATGAAGAACTCCTAGTGACCACTGAAGAGTAGATGGCCACTGAAAACTTGGCTATATATAGTTTCATTAATAGAATTTTGGTTTTTAACTGGAAAGTGCCCAGTGGCCTGCTGACCCACAAACCTGCAAACAGGCAAACAGACCCATGCCTCCCAAAATCTAAGGCATTGCTGCCTGCTGCTGTTAAGCAGCAGAAAGCCCCCTATTGATGATTAGCTTAGAGGTCTGTGGTACCTTGAGCCTCCATTCGTAGCCTGTGCCTGGGAATCCTGGGAATAACTGGTTATGAGAGTTCCTCCTTAAATAGACCAAATGATCGAATGGTCAGACTCTCACTTTAGGTGGCTAACAGTAGAAACCACTCTGATTTGGAGCTGGTGCTAAACTGCAGCTGTAACAGAGATAAAATGATGCAGCTTATTGTCAGGAATCTGTCAGTCTGTCTGCTGCATCTGCTGTCATGCCAAATGGGAATCAGTCCCTCCACCATGCGAGCATTGTTCAAAATAAAACAGATTGCTGCCTATTAAATTGGCTGTTCCTTTAAGTCTCACTGTGCGCACATGGTCATAATGGTAATAATCGTAAATTGTAATAAATAATAATCACAATGGTAGTAATAATGATGCTAATGCTGACTAATAATAAAAGTAAATTATGATTAGTAGTGAGTTAAACCAGCAATATGATCAGATTATATGGCATCTTAAGCAATAGGCCCCGTCAGTGTGGGAGGTCTGTTTCTCTGTGGCTGTCTGGAGAAAGCTGCTCTGCTATTACAGATGAGGCACAGCAACCCCCTTCCCGTCTCTCTACATCTGCAAGTCTCCACATAAACAGGCTGACAGAATACAATCACTCGTTCTCTCACACACAGCAAATACTGTAAAGCTTGAGTCAGTCCATTTTGCTTTAAACAGCGGCCCCTCATCCTTTGCACTCTTCCACTCGTAAACTGGGCAGCTTTGGTGCATTTAAACAAGGCCCAGCAGTGATCCTGCTGGCCAGACTTCACATAAAGCGTCTCACATGCACTGTGCTCTCTGAACCGCAGAAATAATGCATTTTGCATAATGCATTACAGGCCCACCAATCTAAACCACCGCTCACCAACCAATCCCCATTAGCAATGCAAACTGAACACCAATGTCAGCTCATGTGTGCATCATTACAATGAAAACAAAGAAGTCAACATTTTCTCAATACCCTCATCTAAAGGTCCATTGTGAAGATGCTCTACAGCTTTCAATCATATCACACAGTACATGGAGTCTGACCAGTTCACCTGGAATGGCCATCTAAATGTCTCCTTTTCTCTGCACTTCAATGACTTCTCGTCCATGTTTGCTCAAAGGTTCAGGTGAAAGTTTATTCTCGACTTTGGAAGCAAGAGATGACAATCTCACTTCAGGGTCAATTTAGTACAAGTTCTGGAGCTTTCACTCATGATGGAATCAGTAAAGCCACCAAAAATGGTTTAAATATTGCAAAGGAGTAGAATAACCCCAACAGCAACCACGATACTGAACACCAAACCAAAATCCTATCGATTACTTTGAAATTGCAAGTAGTGAATCGCGATAATTCCTTCCTGTGCCTGAAGTAAAATGGAACATCAAAACATATTTTAGTTTCAGCATAAATATTGGGTCATTTGCATTGCAATACACTAACAAAGCCCCTCTCAAGAAAACTCTGCCAAACTGAAACACAATGCTGTAATAGGGCGAGCTGCCGGGAGGGTGTCCAAACCTGAGACTGACTAGGTGAGTCTCCCTCTCTGCCTGTGTCTGGGCTTTGTTAAATGGACAAATTCTTAACAAAGCCTTCTCCTCCTGCTGCACAGCCAGGGCTGTTCTGCTGGATGCCTGAGCAATAGGCCAGGTGCTGAAGAGAGATGACGTCCCAACCTGGTTATTCCTAAACAAACTGGCGCACTTAAGGCCTGCTTACTCAGGTGAACATTTGAGAAGGATAAAGATGAACACTTGACACACATTTGTCCCCAGCATGCATATACACACCAGAAATGAGTCGGTGCGCATCTGGCCAAATCCACGACAAATACATCACTTTAGTTTGACCTGGCGGTGCACAACCAGGCTCAGTTAAAAAAACAAATGGTGGAGTGCAGCATTTCCTGGAGTGTTATCCACATCCAGTCAAATGTGTCTAAGATAATGCCTGTGAATGCAGAAAGCAGGTATATGGCGACAAATCCATTGTCCACCTGCCCCAGTTTCCCGTCAGGGAACAGAATCAGCCCTCCATTTTTCCTTAATGACCACTTTGTAGCCAGCATGTCCCCGTCACTCAAGCTGGGCCTGCTGGAGGACAGGCAGGGATGTACTTCGCTGCCAGCTATTCCCCGACGTCTCCCTGGCTGGAGAGACAGACGGCACAGTAGAACCAGTCATCTGAGCAGACAGGATGAGGCTGACCAGATGGTGACTTGGACGGTGCTTCATGCCAGACCTTCATTAACCAGACAAAGCAAGAGGACATCAATCTTCATAAATGTGAACACCGAAATCAAGTTTGGCTGCAGTGTGATGTTGGCCAGCCTACACCGTAACTGTGCAGGCCGGCATGACGTTTGTTCTCGTTAAGATTCCTCTATGTCTGCCTGGCTGGTGAGAACAGAGCGCAGATGGAGGTGGCAGACTCAGATCTGGACTGGGTCAGGAGTGACTCAAAAGCAAGATGGACACAAATGGAATGTGATCAGAACAATTCAAAAAGCGGGACAATAATGAGAAAGAAACAGGTCTTCTCTTCTAGTAATGAATCCGAGAGTTGACTGTGAAAATGTATAACCTTTAGCATCAACAACCCACTATCTGTGACTTCCAAGATTTACAAAAGCCCTATGAACCCATATCTCTTTATTGAGTGCTCTCTTTTTCTCTGTACTTTCTGTCCATCCATCTCTCACCTGCTCTGCCCATCATCTGATCAAACTTGGGTGTCAATGGGGCATTCTGGCAACTGGGGCGTCCCTCTCTCAGCCTTTCCCAATCTTTCCTATCCATTTCATCAAATTACCGGGTACTCCGGCTTCCTTCCACAATTCAAAGACATGCAGGTTAGGTTAATTGAGGACTCTGAATTGCCTGTACGTGAGTGTGAGCGTGAGTGGTTGTCTGTGTGTTGGCTGTGATTGGCTGGCGACCAGTCCAGGGTGTACCCTGCCTCTTGCCCAAAGTCAGCTGGAATTGGCTCCAGCTCCCCCACGATGGATAAGCGGTGTAGATAATGGATGGATGGACGGAAGGATTGGGAAATGTCTGTCGAATGGACTTATGATGATGTTGACAGTAATGCCATATTTCACATAGAGCGATATAGAACAAAGATTCTCACTCACATGCCAACTTTTCACGAAATTGCAACTGGTTAGTGAATGTGATCACATGATTACATATATGTTCAATATACTTTGTGACAAGCAAATTTTTGCACCACTGGAGTTTGACGAGGCAATTAAGGGCAATGAGAGCTGTTAAATTCGACTTGGAAAAAAAAAATCATCATCTTGTCAAAAATTATTTCTATAACTAGAAAATGTGCACAGTAGAGCACAGAGCTCCACCAAGGAAGTGTACAGAGTCATCTGTGTTCACTGTGATTGAGCTTTATCATCATGAAGTGTCAGATATTTATGCTTATTATTTTAAAAATAAAATCCTGGTTAATGTGCTGTTGTGTGTTTCCTACTGTAGCACTGAGCTATTAATTATGGAGAAAAAGCTATGCAAATACTCCAGGGGAACTAATAATCCCTTAAATGAATTAAATTGATTGAATCTTTACACTGTTTAATAAATCACAACCTCAAGCATATGGGACATCAGATTACTGCATACCATGTCAAAAACTATGTCTTGCTACAATGCTATTACTAATGTTACTAATTCATTGTCAAAAACACACAACTGAACAACTGCAAAGTGAAATATTAAAGTATTGAAACATTATTCTAATGTATCCATCCAATATATTTCGATTACTTTCTCTGAGGTTTTCGATTTCTGCTGCTATCATCTCAGTGTTGGTATGGAGATATTTAGGCAGGTATCATATGAAAGTCAGTGAGGCATCCTGGTGGCCTAAATTACTGAGATGCTGACCATGTATTCACAGTATCCTTTGTTAAAGGCATATATCCCTCATTAAAATGTAGTTTCAAAAACCAACTTGTTGCATTGCTGGAATTTGAAAGCAAATGTCTTGAAATAACTAGCAGCTTAAACCATTAAACGATGATGCCGTTTCATCCATCCATTTTGTAGGAGAAGCTGTAGAATCTTTTTAACCAGTTCACGGTAAAACATCTCACAGCAGCACAGCAGATTAAGTAATCCGTCATCTCTTTGGGCTGACAGACACAGTGATGCTCCGCTGGGGAAGATGGAAGACAAGGATCTAAAAGAGGTAAGTGAAAAGATAAATTACAAACACTTGTGCAGTTTGTCCAAGTACAAGCTAACCAAATAATCTGAGAGCCTGCAGAGAGGAACCACATCCAGGAGGCCAGGTCCAACCTGACTTGGTCCACACCAAAGCCACAGTTAGTGAGGTTACAATTCATCCTATGCGAGTCAGATGTTCTCCACCTCAGTGATGTCAACTCTGTCTCACACACAGAAAAGAAGAGAAGAGCCTCTGCATTTTGTGCAAGAACAATACATAACATCCAAACAGTGCTATAAATACACACACGTATCTGATATAGTGGTGCAATCTCAAGGCCAGGTCAACTGGAAATTTGTCTGAGCGGGAGGGGGGCCAGATGTGTTTGCCAGAGCAGGTAGAACATGAGCTTGCAGATTCATCTGGTTTCCAAGCTAAAAATGTAAACAACTCATATGTGCAATTCAGTACCGTCCTTAAGTCCTGAGATGAGGCTCCAAAAGTAGAGTTGCTTCATTTTAAGGGGGTATAATTATGCTATGCTATAAGATGATACTTGATCTGTCGTTTCAGTGGTTTATTCTAACCAGAAGGTTTTCCATTCAAAAGGACACAAGTTCAATATTGACCTGCTGACTAATACCTGCTCATCAGCTGCCAAGGTCCCCTCGTGTAAGGCACTTCAGTCTTCAGCAAAGCTGGTCAGCAGCCAACAGTGCAAGCTGGAGGCTGCACAACTCTCAGGCTTGAATGAGTGAGAACAAAATGAGTAAAGCAGGTCAGTGCTGAGAAAGAGCATGGAAACCTTCCTGGGATAACAGACTATACAAGAAGGTAAAAAATTCTGATCCTGTCTAAGAGATCTAACACTTTTTGTCTCCAGTTACCTGAGCAGGAGTCAGAGGAAGGACAGACAAGATATGAATCACTCGGTCAATTCAGAGGAAGGAGGGGGGTGAAAAAGAGATAGAGAGACAAATACAAACTGTTTCCAGTGACTCAGGAATCTCCTGTGGGCTGTGAATTAAACTCTTATAGCATACACACCTCAGCAAACAACAACCCCTCTGTGGCAATAATAGCCATATCTCAGCAGTGTTTAGCATCTGGAAGAATATGAAGGGGAAGGTGGCGCCGAGGGAAACACCTTGCCCGTCCACTCCTCCCTGTTATTTGGCTTGAAACCAGACCCCAGTACTAGAAGTGAGTACAGTAAGTGTGGACAAAGACAAGAGTGCAGAGAGAAAAGGCAGATTATGTTTCTATCCCCCCATTCCAAGGCTACAGCCTGTCCGTCCTTGGGAGCTGGATCTCTCCTTCACTGTGGTGCTCCCGGAGGTTTCTCTTTTCCCACTGGGTTTTTTGAGTTTTTCCTTCCCGAAGAAGGAGGGTCATAAAGGGCAGGTGATGCCTCGGACTGATCCATTGGCCTCATCGACTGCTGGACTCTTTATTAGATTGTTTGTTCGCTTACACTTGTTTATTTCAGTGAACTTTGTAAAGCACTGTGAGACACTCTGTTGTGATATTGGGCTATACAACAAAATAAATTGAATTGAATTGAATTGAATTCCATACACATTTGATGAAAGACAAATGTGTATGGGGGTTGGGGGTTGAAAGGTTTGGGTATTGATACCCAGAATGTGCAATGAAGGCAAGTACTGTTGAAACTAAGGACAACTTGAATTAATGAAATTATGGATGCAACACACACACACACACACACATTATCACCTAAGATTCAATGTGGTCACCCAAGATAAGATTCAGTATCCAACTAAATGTGAAATCTGGTCATAATCTCTCCTTCTGTTTCTGAGTTATGCCGTCGAATAACAGCCAGAGAGCAACACTATGATGTCACAGTGAAGGTGACCTTTGGGACATAAAATGTCATCACTTTTATCACCTTAGACATTTGTATGAAATTGTGTCATAATTAGCATATGAATTTTTGAGGTATGGCCAAAAACATCTTTAGTGACCTCACAGTGACCTCACAGTGACCAGTCCTTCCTTGAGTCCAAGTAGATGTTTGCACCAAATTTCAAGAAATTCTCCTGAGGTATTCCTGTGCTATTGTGTTAACGAGAAAGGGACAGACAACCTGCAAACATAATGCTTCGTGTCACAGCTGTGGGCAGTGCGGAAGCACAAAAACACTTTGTGGACATGTTGAATTGTATTGGATTATGCTGACATGTGTTTCTATTATTTTGTCCCAGTTATATCAATGAGGGTATGCCGGGCATTGCAGTCCGGCTGGGGACTTTGTTCGTCATCTGTAACTTCACTCTCTACTCTAAAGAAAAATATCAACTAGAAAATGAGGAGATACTCATTTTCTTCCACAACAAACATGTAATATTAAGTGGGAAACAGCCATGATGGATGGATGGATGGATGGATAGACACTTTATTCATCCCCTAGGTATGAACTTAACTTGTACAGCATTTTATTTTGCCAGAATAGAAACATCTGGATGGAAAGTAGTGGAGAGCAGAGATAGAAGAAGCAATATGTTTGGAGAAAGACAAAAATGGGGTGTTAGCCCAATGTGAACCTAAACAGACAAAACAGACCGAGACAAAGAGAAACAGAGAGGGCAGGAGTGAGAAGAGACAAACGAAGAAGAGGAAGAGAGAAAAAGTGTGAGCCTGGGCCAGAGCGCTGCAAAGAGCAGTGAGAGTGTAATTAGCAGGCTGAGAGTTTACAGGAAGAACCCTGTAAACTGGGACACTTCATTCCCACATAACCTCAGCTGAACTTCCAAGAGCAGAGACAGGGAGGGGAAAGGCCTGAGCACTGCGCATGAATACAGGGAGCATCTGAGTAGGCTGCACACAGCCTGAGGGCCAGAGCAGCGTAGGGCCAGGAGAGGACGCACACACACCGGTGGAGGCCCGACTCCTGCAGCGAGGAGGAGGGGAGACATCAAAAAGGGAGAAGAGAGTACCGCAGATGCAGTGGGGCCCAGTGGGAAAGAAGGGCTGGAAGAATTAGGTGGAGCTTAATTCAATTAAGCTGCATCAACATGGGAAGGGGGAAAAAAGGAAAATGCCCGTCTATGCAAGAAAAGAGGAGTAAATTTAGCTCTGCCACACGAAAAGAAAAAAACTGCACTTTCGCTGTACATGCAATGGCCTGTGGACTGGCCTGGTATTTCATTATTCAAATTTTCAACTGCTGAATTTTCACTGAAAATAGAAAATACCATGTACGAAAGGAAATGTGTGGTCACTGACCAGCCAAATCATCAAGAACATTTTTTTTTAGCTGGAATGAGATCACTATGCTTTTGTTATATTGTCATGTTACTATCTTTTGCTGTTTTCCATCAGGCCTCAACAACAATTTACACTTTACATTAATCCTCACTCTCCAACATCAACCAACATCCTGTTTTAAAAAAGAAAAGCAGCTTTTATCAAAAACGATTCAGGGAATTCAATGAATTAAAACTAATATTCTTTGGTAACACTGTCACTGTAAAAAAACTGTTCAAATACAAGTGTGGGCACAATGTACACAAATTATGGCATTATTAGAGGTATGAAGGCTGAATACCTTCATTCTTGATTTCTGATGTGGTTGGACCACACAGAGTAAGAACTAGTTTTCTGGTGTAATCTGGCTTTTAGTGATTTTTGCCGTGGATGTAAAGATGTATATGGACGTCATGTAATTACCTCCATCTTCCACATCAGTTGAGCCTATAAAACGAGCACACTAGCATTTCCTTTAACCAGCCTCCCAACTTCTCAATCCGCTCGGAACAGGAACGAAAAAAAAAGAATCTGCCTTTTTACAGATGTCTCCTTCACAAAGCTTAAAACTTACACCAGGAGGTTGTAAGTTTGGCCATTACGTCAAATTTGCTTAAAGCCCAGTGCTGTTTATGTATCCATTTCTCTTTTCAAATCCACGGTTTAATCACATACTATATGATTACAACTTCCCTAATATGGCCGTGGCCTGTGATCTTTGTTGCATGCCATAACGTTCTCACCTTTCCCCTTGTTTCCTGTCTCCATCTCATCTGTGACTCGCCTAATAAATGGCAAAACAAAAAAATGGCAAAGAAAATGCAAGAGAAAGTACAGACTAGACATACAACTCTATTCAAAGGAGTCTGTTATCCTAACAGGAAGGCTTAAGGACAAATATTAAAGTTTGAACTGAATAACCCCTGGACTAATGACTTCCACCAGCTAAATGTTCATGCATACAAGTGTGAGGGGCTACGAGATAAGAAGAGGAGGTGGGCGGGAGGGCAGAGAGGGATTTAAGGGAGGAGTGGAGTTTTGAGTTGAAGAGTAGGACAGCAAGGAGGGGTGAGGGGGGTTGACGGTGTGAGGGCAAAGGCCAAACTAGCTCCAGTTGTAAACACTCCCTCTCTGAGCGCCACGCAGCAGCTCTCCTGTGGAGAGCCGTCCAGCACAATCTGAGGGCAGGAGGAGGAGTGATGGCAGAGAGAGATGAAAGGAGACACTGTGAAGACCCGAGTGTATTCTAATTCAAACACACACACACACAGGTCACATAGTCTCTTGTTGCAATGCTGATCGTGAAGACAGGCAGGCTGCAGCAACAATACAGCCTTAAAGGAATAGTTCAATATTTTTGATACATGCTTATCTGCCTTCTTTGAGCCACTTCTTTTTCTTGAGTTTGTTTATTGGACTTTTAAGGACAGGCTGTGTGCACACAGATAAGGAAAAAATAGGATACATCTTGTAAAAGAAGAGACAATCAGAAAGCAAAAAGCTAAACAAAAACTGGCTAGATTAACTAATACTTCACTTCTACTGGGATGCTGACCATTTGTCGAGAAGCAGCTTTTTCTAATGAAAGTCTTCCACACAAACCACATTTCCCAGCTCTCTCAGTCATTGACCTAAAAAGATATATGGCATGGAGCCTTGATTTTGTGTAATGGACTCTATGTACAATCTTTTATTGTGCATAAACCGATGTCTGACATCTATGGAACAGCTGTATACCGTAACAAGAACTCATGTATCTTCAGTGCTTTCCATGTCCAGATTCTCTAGTTTTAGATAATACAGCTTGGGCTTATAGGAATGAATAGTGGAGCCATTTCTTGACAAATAATACTTTATCCCTCTGCCCAGCACTTCTGTGCAGCGCCTCTAGTTACAGCTTGTGTTGTGTCTGTCGTTATCAATGAGCAAAGGCTTTGGTGCAGGTCTCTGCAGGCAAGATGATACCAAACCAGGCACCCTAGACACTGCACACAGATTCTGATTCAAATGTGATTAAATCCTTATTGTTGCATAGTACCTGATTACTTTTCTATCGAAGAGCAAAAAGAACAAACATTTTTTACAGAAAATAACCAAAATTGTTCTACGTCCATGTCTCTGTAGGATCAAAACCAACAAGAAGAAGCTGACGGCTTTGTGTTTTAGGACAGACATGGGAGAGGGTTCGACCTTCTCATCTCACTCCAAGAAAGAAAGCAAATACAAGCATATCCAAAAATACAGAAGCATTCATTTAAGGTTTGAGTTAAATTATAAATGCATTAGGCTAGTTTGAACAGGAGGCAAGTACCGAAGACACTGTGCTCCCTTCTGTAATGCATTATGTAAAACTCTTCTGTGCTCATAATGGAAGAAATTTGTGTCATAATCTGTGTCTCCATTTTAAGCAGCCAAAACAAATGCAGATCTTTAATTTCTGGAGATTCATATCAGTCTGGCCGGTCTACTATGGAGCACCTTGGGAGGAGAAAGAGGAAGAAAATGAAGCACGTATAATGGAGAAAGCAGGACTCAATAAAAGAAACCGGGAACACAAGGAATACAAGGATATAAAGACTTGGTACAAAGACAGTTCTTTATTTAAGAGAAATGGAACAAATGGAAATCTTGAGCCCTGAAAAAATCCTGCCATGACAGTGAGAACTGTAGGGAGAGATGCTACTGAATTTATAATGAGTGTGAGGAGAACTGGTTAGAGTTGAGTGGTTGCCACGGTGCTAGAGGATGCTCTGTTTGTGTGTGTGTGTGTGTGTCGGACTTGCTCTCTGATCAGGGGCGGCAATCTCTCGTCAGACAACAGGAGTGATTTCCAAGCTCTGCCTGCCCTCCTTTTCTCAGCTCAGACGAAATTTGATATTCACTGCATGTCTCGCTCTCCACCACACATCACAAGGAGTGAGGACGCCAGCTAGGCTGGTGCATTGGGTGAACGAGACTCATGCATACGCTTGCTCTTCCCCTCTCAGCACACTCCCCTCCCTTTTCCCACCCCTCCGATTTCACTCTAACACAGGGACAGCCAGAAAGACACAAAGAAACACACTAAATTGCAGCGAAGATATTGCCGTGACAGTGGCAGATAACAGTCGGATAACGGAGAGAGCATATGCAAAGGTCTAGACAGAAGTCCTCGAGGAAAGGCAGGTTTAGCTCAGAGTCAGAGGTACTATGTGGCTTCCAAAAATCTCTAATAGCTTCACAGATGACAACTGGAAATGCTCGTCTGACCATTTTGAAGAGTTGACATCCTGTCAAGCAGCAACGACAACAAGCAGCCCGCTATCACCACAGACACAAGCTCACACAGCTATTTTTAGAGCAGGGCTTCCAGAATATCCCTCCCCCCTCCCCTTTTTAATAAGCCTGCCCTCAAACTGACTGTACACTGCTTTGGAATTAAAAATTGATCAAAAAACCCATTGGTTCCAACTGCAGTCTCAGTATTTTTTTTTTTTTTTTTTACAGCGGCAGAAAGACTGATGGATGTTGGTCAATGGCTTTCAGTTGTGTTCAGTAAACAACTCAAAGAAGAACAATTGAAAGCTTCAGCTTCCTCACAGACAGCATGAACGTTTCTCCTGGATTTCCTGATACTTGATTGAATCCATGTTGCCCTACAAACGCTGCAGGTTTCCAGAGCCAGAAGAAGCAAAGCAGCCCCAGAGCATCACTGATCCTCCTCCATGCTTCACTGTAGGCAGGGGGTTCTTTTCAGCGTCTGCCTCATTCTTCCTCCTCCAGACATACTGCTGATCCATAGACCTGAAAAGTTACCATTTTGTTTCATCGCTCCACAGAACACAATCCCAGCAGCGGTAGGTCAGTAGTGGTGAACTTCTTGGAGTTCGGTCACAGAGGCCTTCAGTGTTTAGTATGTGTCTTACTGTAGGAAGTGAAACCTCAGAGCCTGCTGCCACCAAGTCTTACTGCAGGTCTTCTGCAGTCTCTTGAGGGTTTTTGTCCTCCTGCCTCCTTCTAGCTTCCTCTGCCACATCCAGGTGGTGCAGCCAGTGTCCCTTTAACTCTGAACTGGTGAACTGTGCTTCCAACAGTATCTCTGGGAACATTCAGTGCCTTTTCTGTCTTTTTGTATCATTTTCCCTGTTTGTACAAAGCAATGATCTCCTCTCTTAACTTTTTGGACAATTCTCTTGACTTACCCATATTTCTAACATACAACCAAACATCACTGTGAACAAACCCCCGTCTAGTTCGGGTATTTGATGTGTTCTGTCTTAAGCACACCTGATGATACTAATGAGGCTCTTCATTAGATGCATCAGCTGTGCTTGAGACAACACCTGATTTGCAAATCAGTGCTCTTATGAGGGATTCTGTTCAGGGGGGTGAACAATTTTGAGACTGTCATTTAAAGTTGCATTTTGTGTTGAATTTGGAGAAACCACCTGTAATATAAGCTGTGTTGAACATTTAAATTGTTCTTGTTTGAGGTGTACCTTGAACACAGCTTAGAGTTTGTACATTTTGCCAATACACCTACAGAATTCTAGTCAAATCGAGAGCTTATGAAAGACCAAAGCAAATTTGTTGAATTGTATTGTATCGTACCACAATTACATCCAAGCTCAACATATTTTAAAAGTCCACAGTTAACTGAGTTTGGGAGCACTACTGCTGATACAATAAAGTCAGGTAATGTACATTTAATGGACATGTGCACAGTCGACAGTATAATTTGAGGTAGCACTTCCCCTCAGCCTGGACTGAAACCATGAAAACTCTCACTATTATCATCACTTTGCAACTTCAGTTGTCCTCTGTCATGTTTGATCAGGTCTAGGGCTTTAAACAGCAAAAGCATTTTGGCTTCATGTCAAAAACTAAACAGCAAGAACAGTAAAAATATCATTGCAAAACAACACACGTTCCTCTAATAACAGGAGGCAGGGCTACTCCACCTAAATTTGTACATCTACCCAATGCTACAGATGAAAACTTCTCGTCTTTGTGTGTATGCGAGCACT
Source organism: Pempheris klunzingeri (assembly GCF_042242105.1). NCBI lineage: Eukaryota > Metazoa > Chordata > Actinopteri > Acropomatiformes > Pempheridae > Pempheris > Pempheris klunzingeri. The sequence continues at coordinate 21,121,507 of NC_092029.1, read as the reverse complement.
TGTGCACACAAACCACACACGCACACACATATCTAGGCCTCATTAACATCCATGCTGAATGGCAAAGCAAGACAGGTTCAAAGCATTCCTCCCCCTCCAGCAGCGATTCATGCTTTCCTCAGCCTGCCAAATTCTTTCATTCTTTTAAAACAAGGTCTTAATCTGCCTTGAAACACTGCAGAGTTCTCCTGCAACAGTGCCAGTGGCCCTGGGGGAACACAGAGTGGGAAGTCTACCTCTCTCACCAGCTCAGCGGACAAAGCGGGCCCCCCCCTCCTTCTCCCTGTGGGGACAATGGTGCAGGGGGAGGGGGGGAAGAGCCCAACACCACGTGCCAACACGGGCCTCTCTCTTCAGACCACACAGAACAACATTAAAGGAACCCGCTTTGGAAGAGACGCGGAGCTGCCAGGATAAGCAACTTTACAAACCTCCAGTCAACAGAGGCCCTCAGCAGATCCCTGCATTAGGAGGCACTTCACATCAACCACTAGCTTTTTCATACAGCTGCATCAAAGGACAAAACACTTCCTGTTATCCCCCACACCCACCTCTCCAAAGGACATCCAGCTCACCATGGAGATGAACTAAATCACATTACCTCACTGGCAAAACCATGTGACATGCAGCTACCAGAAAACAACAACAACAACTCCTCCTCCTCCAAGGCTCCATCTCCTTAGGGGCCTTACTCGGTAACAACCCAAATGCCCCAGTGGCTTATAACACACACAGGGCAAGCAATGCATTTCAAGTTAAACTGGAAGACAAGCTTGTTACTACATGTAGACATCAGACAAACACCACATGGCCTGTGGCTCAGGGACACCTGTATGCATCTATGCAAGGTGTAACACAAAGGCACTGCCATTCTGGTGATCACCATTTGTACTTTTGATGAAAAACAAAAAAACAAGGATTAAACAAGGTTAAGCCTTTGTCATACAGAAAAAGATGCAGATTAAAATAGTGGTTGTTATGCTTGATACTCTGCAAGCAAATACTCCATGGTCAGGACTATCAAGAGACATGTGAGTATCCTATGTTTATATGGTGGTTGGCAGGGTTGTAGGGCACATTGAGACTTGTGGTGGACTGAAAATCATGCCAAAAGGACTCTGGATTGGACAGATGAGCACATGCTGACTGTGTGTGCTACTGCTGTAGTGTCATTGGGCAAGACACTAACTTACTGTAGCAACTGAGCAGGTGTTGAGCTCAGATCGATACGTCACAAAAAACCATTAGAAGAGGACATCCAACAGCTACAGATGTTAATGTAAAGTCACCCATCCCAACCTGACTCAGTGTGATTCGAGGTGACACGAAATGCATTGGGGACAAGGAGTGCTGCAGTGTCAGGCCTGTGCCCTCGACAGTGACGCCTACAGATACCCAGTGTGGAGCCGGAGAGACCTATTATAGCCATCAATCAGACTGACAGGGCTGCAGCAGCAACAAGGACACTGAGGCAGCTGCTGTGCACTCACAGCTCCTTCAAGACAAAAGAAAATCGCTGCCAGCTACCAGGTAGGAGGCCCTGGCTGGTTAGTTTAACTACTCTGATGCCAGCTGGTTTAGCAAGTAACACATTGTCCTAGTCCGCTGTTTGCAGAATGTGGCTGTAAAGTTTAGGAGTCTTTAGACACACTGGCACTGCCAAACAGTTCTCTAAGCACTGGACACTGTAGAGACACAAACGGATAATGCTTCAACTGCTTCCCACTGTTTATTGGACAGTGACAGAGTGATAGGCAGTTGGCTGGTACCCAACCGGGGACGCTGTGGTTGTGTAGTGTGTGCCAAAACCACTGGGATACAGTTAGCTATAAGAAGACATAAATACCTGGTGTGGATAGTAGTGATTCTAAAAACCTGCAGCCTCACTGCATTTCCTCCATCCAGCACCATTTAGTGAGAAGACCTTGAGTTGCAGAAAATAGACAAGTGCAATTGCTTGCACTGCAGTCAATGGCAGTTGGACAGCCGTTGACAACACACCCAATTTTGACAGAGGAGATACCAGGTACATTTTAGCACCTTTGTCTTTTCAGGTAACGGATCACCTGGCTGATAAATCAGTATTGTGCCCAATACATCATCTTTGGTTAGATGTTGCTCATTAATCACAGGCTATTCAGCTTCTGTGACTGTAATCCACTACAAAGGCAGCCTGTGGTATTAGGTATTTGGTGAGAGACAAAGCCCCCCCGCACACATTTCTATAGATGGTTTACATAGTGTGGGAGGGAGGGAAGGGAGGCCTCAGCCTGTTTACTTATTAAAGCTCTTCACTGAGTCTGTCCTGACCGTGTCTGAACAAGCCTCACTGAAACCAGATAGCACACTGGGAATGCCTCGGATGCTGGCAGGCCTCTACAACAGAGACGTGACAGAAATGGTAGTGCTACCAGCATGACAGCCCTGGAGAGGTGTGAGTGACTGCTGTCCGGCTGCCACCTTGTCAACTGACAAACTCACTGGAAACTCATCTAGGATGCACTTCAGCTAATGATGTCAAAAAGTGAGTAGATGAGTCAGAGTGTGGGTGACTACAATTTAGTGGGAAGGTCAATTAGGTGTTCGTGTGCAGCTTTTAATAATACTGTAGCTGTCAATCATGCAGGGCGGCACAGTGGTACGGCGTAGATTCACTCCAGCTTCCTCTGACAGTCCAAAGACATGAAGGTTAAGTTAATGACTCCAAGTTGGCCAGAGGTGTGAACGTATGGTATGAATGGTTGTGTGTCTCTATGTGCCAGCCCTGTGACTGACTGATGACCAGTGCAGGGTGTGCCTCCTCTCGCCCGACGTCAGCAGGGGATGGCTCCCGGCCCCCTGCTACACTCTAAGGGTAAGCAGTACAGACAATAGAGCTAATCTGTTTTAAACATTAGAGGAATGATAAATGAAACTGCCACAATGAGCCAGTTGAAGGAAAAAAGCAGATGACAGCTCTTACTACAATTTGTGCAAACCATCACACCTCCAACACATTGGTCGAGGTAATGAACTTATTTTTCCAATGACTGTTGAACGAAAACCCACTCATGTGGTGTGCACATCAAAACATCTAACTGGAGGTGGACATGGCGCAGTGCGAGTGTACAATTAAAGCTGTGATGGCGGCTGCCATGACTGAATGAATGTGACTGATGGTAAAAACACAGAATTTTATGGCGACATTGACAAGGAAACGGCATGGCCGTAACCCAATCCACTTAATAAGGATAGTATCAAAGATGATGATCGGTGCATTCCTCTTATGAACGCGAACCAGGGACACTTCGCTTCATGGTGCCCCAAACCCCAGGCCACCTGGGTGATCAATGAATCGATTTCTGTCAGCAATGTTGCCGTTATAATTGCTAGTGTTTTGTCACTGTATACACAGCCCTAACCAGCAGCCAGTATACCAATGCATACAGCAGTAACACCACCTCCTGTGTCCTCTGCATTCATTACACTGACCAACTTCAGTGAATCTCATTAACAGGAGCTCAGAATCCTGTGAACAGTCCTTCCTCTGATTCAACTACTACTGACAAGATGCTGGGCCACAATCTGTGGGCTGAAACATCACAGGAAGAGGATTAGTGTGGAGCAGTGTTCAGTCTCACTTTGTGACACCTCTCTATCAAAAACATGGCTCTACTTCCCTCTGGTAAACCCACAGTGGTCAAATGTAACACACGCTGGAGTAAAATAGAAAGATGAAGGAAAAAAGAATAAAAATCATTTACTGTGACACCACATCAACCAATAGGATTCTCACTCAATTATAAAGTAATTAGGAGCAACTGATGTGGCAGTTATATGATGAGAATTGAACCGGGAGAGAGGAAAGTAAAGAGTTAAGAGGACAATGACCTTCTGCCTAATGAGCCACCGAGTTCTTTTGAATCCGCCTATTATCCTATTAATGGATCCAGGAGGAATTCCTTCAGATGGCATTAAGGGTTCCCCTGGAGAGAGCTAAACCTGGGGGGGGGAGAGGCAGAGGGGTGGAAGGGGCCCTCGGTTTTATTCCTCCCTGTGCTTCATGCTTGGCCCCCCTTATTCAGGTCAATTGGTCATGCACTTCCTCCTTCTCGGCTCTTACACACACACCCCATAAACACTCAAGTGCACATGTCCAAGCAAGAACCAAAACAGAGCGTCTCCTGCTGTCACAGGGCCCAGGGCCTGTCAGTGCATCAAGGGCCGAGATCAATGCAGTCAAACCTCAAAAGGTTGCAGCCGCTTCAACAGTAAGCCTTAGCAGCGTGAGCTGTTTACCTCCCTGAGAGATTTTCAAACGCAAAAAATGCCAAAGAAGCCAGTTATTAAAAAGCATGATGCGATACTCATCACGTGTGCAATTTTCACCCAAAACAGATTCCCCTTTCTCCTTGACCTGTCCAGAGATGGTCGTATATACAGTTTGTGTGCAACACAGTCCAGCCGGCCACTGAACGCTACAAAGAGAGGGGAGGGAAAAAAAAGCAGGAAATGTGGCTTCAAATTACACAGGGCTGATTGGTGGAGTGTGCATGGCTTAGGTCAGGGAAGGACAGGAAATACAAGGCCTGGGGTTGTAGGCAGAAGCACATGGTGCAGATGCACTACTGACCGCTTACACCAGGGTAAACACACTGATGAGATAAAAGCAGACGCACATTAAGCAAAACTGCTCATGAATTCCTCCCTTCAGGCCAGACAATAAAAATCACCATGAAGGCAACAGGAAATAAAGAAAAGTAACTGCTGTTGGGTGGGTGTGGCCAGTTTTTAAGCCACAGAAAGAAAGATTCCTCTCCACTTCAATGTCTTCCAGATGGTGGTGTGATTTTATTTCTTGAAGTGCAGCACTGACTCTCCAGCTCCCCACTAGTGACACATAAACTAAGCAAGAGGAGAGTCAAATTGTTTTGCGTCTGTACACAACACACAAACAAACTACAGACGCTCTGCTGTATCATTACTGCAAACTGAAGTAAGACACGGTGATTCAAACCACAGACAGCATGTTACAGAGAGACAATACCAGTTAATATGTTAGAGTACGTACGTGTGTAGGAACTCATTCAGTGAAAGCTTCTGATGCTCCACTGTGATACAGATACGCCACATATTCAGGAATGTTAACTAATCAGACGGGATTAGAGGAAGAGGCATTTAGACCAGGTTTAACTAAAGTGTGCGCCAACACACGAGGGTCAAACACTCCCACAAAATGGAGGAGAAGCAGGAGCATTGCTCTGACAATTATCACATCTGTATCAGTCCATTACAGAGCCTGTGGGAGTCTTCTTGTAAACCCTTTTCAGGTCCTTTTTTTTTTAATTAGTTCATAAAATGAGATTTCAGCAGGGATTTAAACAACCATTTTCTTCGACTTTCGTGTTTTTATTATTTTTTATCATTTTATCTATTATAATTACTTTCATAATTGTGCCCCCCTGGATTAGCCATTGTTGCTGACTGCACTGGGATCTACAAAAAGGGCAAAAGTGCAAAGTCAAAGTCACCGTGACCTGCAGTCAGAATCAACAACAAATGTGATGAGTCCTGGACTTGGAAAATGCCAGAATGTGCCTTTAATATAGACAGTGGATTAAATGATTAGTTTACATTAAATACATAAATGAATCATATTAGTCACATACAAGCAAAAAAAGAAAAATCACTGGATCCAGCTTCTTAGATGTGAGGATCTGCTGCCTCTCTCTGGTTTATCCATTGTAAATTGCATATCTTCGGGTTTGAGACGATGGCAAATGTTTGGTCCCTAAAGCCCACGGTGACATTTTCAAATTGCATGTGTTGTTGGACCAACAGTTCAAAATCCAAATATATTCAGTTCATCGTCACATAAGACAGAGAAAGGCACCAAAGCCTTTTCAGACAGCAAAACCGAGCAAATCTAGGTTGAACAATGAATTTTCTGACAAATCAACTAGCCTGTTTATTGACTGATTTTCACCTCTCGACCGAACATTTGTCAATTTTACTCATTAGGTCAAGCTCAGAAAATTGCCCCACTCAACAATAATGCAGCCACCCACAAAAAGGAAAAAAGCAATAAAATGATGTTGATACCTGATAAGACATTATTCAGTCTAGTATTATAAAATTAATCTATATATCTGTAAACTGTGTCTCCAGCCTCTAGCTGCACTGCTATTTTCATTGGTTTCATTGTGTTGATGGACTGCTCCTCAACACACATTCACTGACAGGCTACTCAGGCTGCCTCTGCTGCAGTGTGTGTGTGTGTGTGTGTGTGTGTGTGTAGCTCCCTCATATCAGCACAACCGCATGCGAACGTGCAGGTTTATGACAGAACCGAATTAGACCTGACACCCTGACCCTGTCCTTCATTTCTCTGCTCCATATCCTTTAATCCTCCCTGGAGGTGCATCCTGCTGGACGCCGCTCCGGGTCGCCCTGCAGGGGAGCACTGCCACAGCCCGGGGGACAAATTTGACTCCCATTTACCCCACCGTGGGGACTAATCCCGCTAAAAATATACACAGCCACTCTGCTGCAACAGTGCTTTCACCTGTCAAATAGGGTTGGAGAGAGGGCACAGCAATCGCAACAGGATTTGGCTGGGGTGATAATGCTGTGCTATTGTGCAGGAAATGATTCTATTGTTTTGCGGCGTGGGGATTAAGGTACCCAGAGAGCTCCGCTGTAATGGATTTATTAGAGAGCAGAGCATGTGCCAAATCTCAAAGAAAACGCATATCTACAGTAAATCTCAGCCCCTCCTTTGCACACACACACACACACACACACACACACACACACACACAGTATATATCGTTTATACAGCAGGAATCGTGACATGTTCTCCATGTACATGGGTCTTTACTGTGCTTATGTCAATATGCACTGCACATCTATTTCCACACCTTGTAGGTTTCTCCCTTATTGTTCCACCCTGTAAACTAATGTCCTGTCATGATGGCTCCTGCCCTCTCAGACTGCACTGCCTTCTACTGAGCACACCACTGACTGCAGAGTGCTTTCCACACAGCCCCAAATCTGTCTCCACTCGTGGCATAACCTCGATTTGTTTGGCTGCACTCACCCAGTGTCACGGTGGGAATGACCCAAGTCCCGTTTCCTTTCATCAACATCTGTCTTATTACTTTTACTTTTCACTTCAACCTGGACAGACGAGGGACAGCCGGACCAGGAGGCAGCGTGGTGATCCCACTCCACAGGTTGCTACAAACACAATAAAACCCACCATGACGGGGAGCGTGTCCGCTGTGTCTGGGTGCCACATGTGGCAGGTGGAGGCACAAGTCGAGCCCTGTAGGCAGAAGTGTCCACCACCACCACCACCACCACCACCACCATGCCATGATGGAGCAGCCAGGGAGCGGAAACAAAGCAGAGCCGCGTGAGGAGGGGGCAGAGGACTCCCCCCACCGCTGCAGGCAGCCCCGTATGCAAAGCAACATCGGGGCACGGGCGCGCTGGTACAGCGTGTCAACACCCTAAATCATCTTCCTGTCGTCATTTAGCGAGTCGGACCCGTTAGATCCCCCCCCACACACACAACGATACAGAGCGTGAGTGCGCGCGTCCGAACTAAACAGCGGCCGCAAACACGTAACCTGCCGCGTGGAGCCGTCCACAGCCACCATTAGCTCCAGTCACACAGAAAAGCACTGACATTAGGAGGAAAAGTGTCGGCTCACCTGCGGGAGTTGCTCCAAAGATCCGCACCACCGGCACTTTCTTCACGTCGCTCTCCCTGAACTCGGAGAAGCAGACGTCCAGGTCTTTGATGGGACTTGCTAAGTAGAAGTCTGCGGTGACGATGCGCACGGAAAACATGACGGACTGCCGCGTCCGTCAGAGAGGGACCGACCGACAGAAAAGCCAAAAAAACTACTGTTAAGAGTACATAAGATGTGGGGACCTCGGTGGCTAGTAGATACCAACCGAGGGGGGAGCTGTCACGGCGGTAAAACAACGACAAAGCGGGGGGAAGCCCGGTTGTGTCCCATGTAAAAACGCGAACAAAGATTCCCGTCGCTGAAGCGCGCACCGAGGTGCCGCCGCTGAGGTTCAGCTGCGGCCGCGGAGAGCTACACTCGACGGCGGCGGGTAATTACCGGACGCTCCGCGGCTGTCGGGTCCATGCTGTACGTGTGATTGTGGCTGTCCCGTGATTTTAGCTTTCTCTCAATGGTGTTTTTGTTTTCAGCCAGGAAGAGGTTCCCCAGGCTTCCGGTATGTGGCGTTATCTTTCCAAATGACGCCTCAGAACTAGTCCCAGCCAGTCCCGTTTTATCAGACGGCCCCTCGCTCGCGCTCCTTCTTCCATAACAGGCTAGCCCGCGTCAGCTAACCTGTGTGGGGTGTAAGCTAGTCCCACTTCACAAGAACAGCACTTCCGACTTCGTTTTTCAGAATAAAAGCGGCGTTGAAGCGTAACCAGCGAGCCAGGAGTGAAAATAAGCGATTTATTTTGGAAGACTCACATCTGGCACATGTGTTTACGGTCAGCTCTGATGTCGGGAGGAACACCGACTGTTGCTGGTCGTACCGTCTAGCCGGCTAACCGAGGCAGTCCGCAGAATGCACGGTGTTTGGTCGGCAGGAGACGGTTCATAGTCGTGTGTCCTCATCAGCTAAGAGTGAAGGGCGGTGAAACCGAAGGATTGCGTTGCTTTGTTTGTCCTCAAGCCCGCTTGTGTGTGCAAATCTGGATGGGCATGAATTTACCGTTAACATCCGGAATCATCCTGTCTGGTATTTTCAAAATGACAGCACCAAAGTGTGCACAGTGAGAAGAGAGAAAAGAGTGTGATCAGGCCGAGAGAACACGTTCAGGTCTTTACCATCAGCTCAGCAGTGTTGATGGGACACAGTGTCTCACGGCATTACACACAGTAACCACACCGATGAACACTGAGCCCTTTATTCATGTACTGATCAAGACATAAATCAAGCAGATTCCAGCAGGGAATGCCACAAACCAACTATGATGTATCCCATCGTGTACATACCAGTAGACTGTAGTGGACAATTGTGATGGCAGCACAGTTCTGAGGAAGTGCTGTTGCAGAACCTGCTGTCCTAGATTCGATCCATTTCAGTCTTTTATAAGATGACTTAGACTTAGACTTAGACTTTTCTTTATTGATCCCCCGTAGGTTACAGCAGCAGCAATAGAAAAAAACAAAGAGTAAAGAAAACAGCAGTAGAAAATATGCAATGACAAATAAATAATAGGCCTATATGATATATATATAATATGTTGTAATGATAAGATGGAGCGTCAAGAAGACTGTAAGCTGGGTGAGAGGAGAGTGCATGATGGATTGTGTACATTGATTGAAAATCAGTGGTCAAAATGTCCGTTAATACTAATACTGATACTGTGACATTGTTTTAAACAGATGTTGTCTTCATGAAAAATGATCAGAATGGATTCAGGAATGTGTTAAAGCTAGCATGCCTAAAAATATATAAATATTGGGGTATTGTGTGTCTCAGAAAGGGACAAAGGATAAATCCTAACATGTTCGTGCCGCTTGTATTGATTGAGGTTATTGATCTGTTACTTATAATATACACCAATTTAAATGTGCACAGGAAGCTTGGATTCAGACTTAACTCACCATTCATGTGATATAATACCAGTATTATACTTAAATTGCTCTACAAATCTGACAGAAAAATACTTAAAAATCATAAATAATGAAAGAAAAAAGGGATGAAAAAAGCATGCTATATCTTTTTTTTCTTTTGCATTAGTCTTAGTGGTTACTGACAATGAAATGAACCTGAAGCAACGCTGCAGCAAGCATTGTCCACATTTTGACATGCAGCCCTTTGGTGCGCCTTTATTTTGTAACTTAATATGCCTCAGCAGGGAAACAGGAACAAGCATTGTGGAACTCCATCCATAACTTGACGATATTTCACCTCATTTGCCACTGCAGCATCGAAACAAGATTAGAGCCAGATCAAAGAGCTGGAGAGCATCATTTTCCCAGTTGTTAAGGAGCACGCTTCTTATTGGCTGATGTGTTTTTCTGTTATTGAGGAGAGAAAAAAGGGCTGTCTGAGAATCCATCCAACTAAAAGGATATCACACAAGGAAACTTCAAATCCATAAAGAAATGATACAGGGATATTTTGGAATCCTAGTCCTCTGCTCCTCATTCACGTGAAAAGATTTTTCAGAAGTACAATGCATCAAATGGAAATATCTTTCAATCAAACATTTCATATCAAACGTTTCCCCAAAACATTATGGCTCTCAGGAAAAAGGAAACATTTTATTGTTACTGTAGTCATTCCACCTTAAAAGCAGCCGTGACAAGTCACACATTAAAATGAAGGCTTGATCAGCGATGCCTTTATCTTTTTCAATCCTTCAGAAGCTCTAAAGTACATCACATCTGAAGCTCCTCCAATAGGTGCTTCACTGGCAGTGTGTGTGATGCCTCCTACACATCTCTGGCCTGTTCAGTATTCCACTCAGACTCCTGTTACAGCCTATGCATGGCAGGCAGGCAGGCAGGCAGGCAGCAGTGGCAGATCTGCTGAGCTCACTGCTTTCCCCTCTCCACTGAAAGAGCCATAACCGTCTCCAAACAGCTGGTCCGGTCCGGTTCATGCCGGGGACATCTCACTCAATGAGCCCCCAATGATGAAAAATGTTCCATTAACATTTTCATCTAGATGAGGAGGGAACCTGTGTCTGCCGGAGTGTGTGCTGACCTTGAGTCAGAGCCTGGCCCTCGTAATGAACCAATCAGCAGGCGTCTGCTTCCCTTTGCCAGCAGCATGCCTGAGGCCTGTTAGCATATTTGAGGGCCACATTTAACATCAAGCCAATCCACAAGTATTATGTGTACCATTTTTAATGCTGTGCTCGGTGGGGGCTTTTATCTAAAGTGCTTTACAGATGGACTGAGCACATCCATTTTCAGTATGGATGGCCTCAAACTGTGATAGTGAAGGTGCCATTTTCCACTCACTTCCATCATCTATTCTTAAGAGTGCGTTCCTCAGTGTCGATGTGCAGCATGAATTCTACACTGGAAAGTGTCCTTGGCTCTCTCGTCAGGCGCTGTATTAATCCAAGCATTTATTATCAGTGTTATTATTATTGAGAATGATGGAGGCGAATTAAAGAAGAGAAGGTGTGTGGCTTAAAGGAAGAGATCCCCTAAAACTAAAGATGTAGATGTCATCAGTGAGAACCGGCAGCACACAGAGGTAGAACCTGAATGAGTCAGATCCCAAACTAATAATGCCAACAGCCCAGACAAAAATGTCTACAAATAACATAGTTTGACAAAAATTCCTAACTCAGGGTCCACTGACAAGCTTCTTCCTGAGCTTTCACATTCTATCCCTTGCTGTATCCTCACCTGATGGAGTTGGCTCCAGGGAGGAATGGCTCTGGCGTCATCATGCCATTGAAATGTGGAGCTTCAGTCGTGGCCGTACAAAGATGGTCTCTGCAGTCATCTTCGATCTTCCTCCAATCACCTGCTGACTCCTGGTCGATGACCTTTGACCTCCTGTGATCTGTGTGAGTGTGGCGTTCACAGACAGCTGCTGCTGTCTGTTTGTGGCGTTCACCGGGCTCTGTGTGCTTTTCACGAACTGATGAAGACCATTAGATGGGGTTAAAAGCCCTGGAGAAAGCAAGTGAGTAGTCCTTGAGTTAAGGTTTTTTTTTCTATCACGCTACAATTTCCAAGCTCAAGTATGAACTTCCATGTTCGGTGTAAACGTTTCTTTTGTAGACGCCACCCACACCACCTGAGCATTCCCAATTATGTGAGAGATCAGTTCTGGACTTAAGGAACCACAATACAAAACGTTTCTTTGCAAAACACTTGATTTGGGGGAAAGTGAGTGGATTTTTAATGCTTTTTGGAGCCACAATAGACAGTCATGTTACTTTCTGAGAGAAAGTTGAGATGGAACTACTGTTGTTTTGATCTCCAAAGGCCACCTCAGCAGGCCTGACACCTGTTGTCACGTATATACTGTAGCTGTAGAAAATAAAATCATGAAATGAGCTGTGGCCAACAGAGTATTTAACAGGCAGCTCGGTGGATAGAGCATCCACGTGGCCTTTTTGGAGAAATATCTGTGTCTAGTTGCTTTGGGCTGACCAGATAAGGCAGAGTGGAGTGGCATGGAAGTCCCAGAACAATAACAAACAGTGGATTTATTGGTACTGGCAGCACTCGTGTTTACAGACACCCTTGTGCAGAAGCTGATAAAAGCCTGGACATGACCAGACTTCCCCTCTCACACACACACCGATGTGAGCAAATCATTTTTTTTGTCAGTTTTGGTAAACAGTTGAAGTAGCTTGTGCACAAATGATGAAGTTCAGGCTGTTAGAGGTGTCCCACTCCCCAATGACTTATCAGGGAGTTGGTGTTCAACATATGGACGGACTTCCTGTGCCTGTCTGCAGACTGCTTTTGTAACAGTCACAATGAAAATTGTCAGTCAGGTATGCACAGTTAGTTCAAACAATGGCTCTTATTTCAAAGTAGTATCAACATAAATCAGTACCATAACTCATGTTGACTGGAAATTGGAACTATTGGAACTATTGCCATGAGGTGTATCTACGGCGCGGAGTGATGTCATTATTTAGGACATGCTGCCACCTTCTGGTGAAGCACTGGCTTCACCAAGAACTAGGCAGCAGTGTACTGAGGAGCTTGCAGAATGCCACTGGAATAATATAGAGACGTTTACAGTGGTTATTATGATCTTTACATAATGGTTTAGATAAAAATGAGTTAAATTGAAGATTATTACATTTGGCAGTTTATTACCTCATTTAGTCTGTTCTGATGATTTGATTTTGAATAACATTTTGAAGTGGGATTACAAAATTAATCTTAAAATAAATATCCATCAGGGTCACACATAGAGGTAACACACAACATACAGACACACATCCTTCACACTCACACCGACGGGCAATTTCACCTCCACACAGACATTTTTTTAAAAATAAAGCCAACAATAAGTATTGATTTTAAACTTCTTTTTTACTAATGTGTCTGTCTGATTTCACCATACATTTATGTTCCGCTTTAACAATTAGTGAACTTTGTAAAGCACTATGAGACACTCTGTTGTGATATTGGGCTATACAAATAAAATTGAATTGAATTGAATTGAATTACAGTTTCCATTTCATGGTTGTCAACATTGAAAGGTGTCCCTCTATAAAGCTGAATCCCTGTTTTCATGTTAAGTATGAGTTAAGTGTGTGATGTTGAAGTCGTTGGTTTAATGGTCCACAAGCTGCTGCTGTATCAACTTTGTAGAGTGACTTTATGTTAATATTGTGTTTCCAACTTGCTCCACTGCCCCCAAGGAGCCACAAATATTATTAAATGATTGGCTCGACCGTATACATGACTCCTGCCAATGTACAGCAAGCCCATCAGCACGACATGAGCAAATCAAAGTTTCTAATAGTTTGAAAAAATATATCAATGTCATAATTAGTTCTAACAAAACAGTGAAAAAAGTCTGTAAATGTTGTAACACTGTTCATGAAGCTCAGATCTACAGAACAAACAGAAACAAGTGATGGACATGTGGGACAAAGTCATACCTACAGCAAGCAAAAACACCTTTCCTTTAAATTGCTTGTGACTGTCCTTTTCAGTTTTTCTCAGATGGGGCGCACAGTGAGGGTGAGGCTCGCCCCCCGCTGCGGGATGACGTAGCGCTCCTCCCTGAGCAGGCGCAGCAGCAGGTCCTGGGTGTCCAGGGGCCAGCGGAAGACCCTGGTGCTCTGCAGCCAGCTGGGGACATGTCTCTGTGACACGGACACAGAGGCAGCACAGTGTCGGTGGGGAGAGTTACTGGAAGTTACTTATGGCGCTTTTCCACTAGTACCTACTCGGCTCGACTCGCCTCGGTCTTTCTGGTTTTCCACCAGGTGATAGTACCTGGCTGGTACCAGGTACTATTTTAGTACCTTCTCGGCCGGGGTTCCAAGCGAGCTGAGTCGAGCTGAAAATGTGACGTCAACATACTGCAGGCCACTGATTGGCCAGGGAGTGACGCCACTGGATGAGTCACGAGAGCGACTCGTTCACAAAAATCAAGGCCGCCATTTTTAAAACCCTGGAAACAGAGACCGGGCGTTTTTATCATTTAGCCAAAAGTGAAACGTGGAAAATGGCAGCACGTAAACCAACAGCGTGGTCCAACGAGTTCTTAGTTGTGCTGTGTGTTCTGTATTGTGTCGCATACAAATGACGTCAGAGGAGTTTCGGCCCACCTTGCTATGACGACCCCACCCACGTTGAGGTGGTACTCAGAAAACCAACCAAACCGCGTCGAGTCGAGTAGGTACTAGTGGAAAAGCGCCGTTAGAGTCACTCTGGATATGAGCACTTCAGCTGCAATAAGGGTGTCATCAGAGAGACTGCGTGTGTGTGTGTGTGTGTGTGTGTGTGAGTGTGTGAGGAGCTAAGGAAATAAGGTAATCCCACAAGAACAGATCTGCCCAGGAGACTGAACAGCACTGGAAGAGCATATGGGAGAAGGAGACATCACATGACACTGATGCTCAGCGGCTGGTGGATCTAAGAGGAGACCACAGCGATCTCCCAGAGCAAGAGCCAGTGACCATCACAATCACAGACGTCCAGCACATGATCCACACCCACTGGAAACTTACCCCACTCCATGACCACCCGGCAGCACAGATGAACTAACTGCTGATGGATGGGACTCACTCAGAGTGGTTACCCCAAAGGCAGACGGTCCTGATCATGAAGGACCCCCGGTCCCAGCCTGCCTCTTTTACAACATGGAAGCTCCTGTCAGGCATCATAGCAGCTAAGATGAGTCGGCACATGGCCCTATACATGATCAAGGCCCAGAAAGGAAGCCAAGCACCAGCTACAGGTGGATAGAGCAATCACCCAGGACTGCAAGACCAGGAAGACCAACCTGTGCCCTGCCTGGATTGACCAGAAGAAAGCCTACGACTACGAGTGCCACACACATGGATACTGGAATGTTTGGAAAATGTACAACATCAGTAGGATCTAAGAGGCAGGTCCTGAAAAGTCGGCTGAATGGGAAGAACAAGGTCTGAGCCTTGCCAGTCATCAGATACCCCGCTGGTATAATAAGCTGTTCTGGAAATGAACAAGACCCAGAAATACATCAGGAAGATGGCCCCAAAGACCAAGGGCCAACCAAGTGGCTGGCATAGTGTACAGGAGGAGCTGCACACTGAACATCTGAGTGTGTGCTGGAAGCCCCCTAGTCAGAATGGAAGACACCTCCCAAAGTGGTTTAGAATGACCGAGCTAAGATCCTGTGGGACCTTAAAATAATTCTCCCCTGACACACCCTTCAGGAGGAATAAGCAAAGAATAAATCAGTCCAAGACAAATGATCCTTTCCGGTTTCAGAACAGCAGCAGAGACACAGCGAGAGCAGGAGTTCTTTTGCTGTGCTCAGGAGCTGATAGAAGTGAGACAACGCTGAGAACAGACAGAATTCAGAGCTGATGCTTGAATTTGACCAGTAAGACAATACGATTTCTGCTGTTCTAAATGGTAGATGAACTACCTCTCTAGTGTTTTTGACCACCCAAAGTGCTTTAACATTTTATAAGCCAATCAGGTTTTCTTTTGGATCTTAGTATTACCTCAAGAGCTGATTATTTCAGATGTGGAGATATCACATTAATGTTAAATTCAGGCAGCAGCAGGATATAATGGATGGATGTTAAATTCAGGTATGTCAAGATAAAATAAGAGGTCCTCTGGGATAACACAATATCAGGAAAGGTAGACGTTCTGTAAGAGAATCCACAATGACAGCTGCTTATTGTGCAGAGTGCCAGGCTCCTGCCTTAATTCAGGCTATGTGAAAGAGGGCATGGTCTGGATTCTGTAGAACAGTTTTAAAACAAAACCTCGGACTAGGTCTACAACATGCCAACAGAAATATGTGAAATTCATGAATAAACATGAACATAAACAACATGACACGGGCCCATTGTAGCCTCTGTGTTCTTGGTTACTGTACCAGTTAGTGGTGGGTGGGGGTTTGCACTGAAATGCTCATCTTAAATGTTCAGTACCTTACCTTGGTTGCATTAGGAAACAGCACAGGTACCAGTCTGAAGTTCAGGCAGCCTTGTTGGATGAACTCATTTTGGATCTGCACCAATAGAAAGAGAGATAATCAGTGCACCAATTCACCGCTTCCTTTGTTTTTGTCTTATGTGTCTATTTTTACTGGGAGTTCAACTGGAGCCATCGACACTGTTGTGTGGATTGTGTAGCCTGTGAATTTCCCCCTGGGGGCCAATATCGTAACTTATCTGTTAATCATATTTTGTATCATTAATCTGAATCCGAAAAGAACTTTGCACTAAACTAACTAAAGCCATCATGTAGTGGAGTAAAAAGTGCTGTAGTGGATTCAGCCTGCCAGGAGAGGGCGACATGTCACACAGACACTTCCTGCCTCAGCTGTTGACGGCTGTCCCGATGAATGAGTTCCCACCTGGTTGTGGATGTACTTGGTGTGCAGGCCGTGCTCGTCCTCCCCATCTCCCTCCACGTCCTCCTTGTACTTGGGGCTGATGACCACAATGATGAGCACCGATTTCTGTCAAATGGCATCTCACTGTCAGCTTTGATGCATTCTCTGCTCGGACTCAACAGTCCTCACACTCAACAGTCATATGACTTACATCATTCAAAAATCTGTCCATCCATTTGGTGATGCACATGTTCCGGACTGCATTGTCAAAGATGTCGATCTGTCAAGAGGCAGGCAGAGTGTGAGTGTTTGTATGGAAAGGCGCCGAGAATCAAAGGTGACGAAGACGTGACAGAACTCACTGCTGGTCTGAAGCCTTGATCGGTCAGAAATTTGGTGAAATGAAGTATTTCTTTTGCACTGTCACTGGAATATGTGATGAAAACATTTCCTGTCAAGGAAAAATCATTCAGACTGGTTCTACTGGATTCTTCAACACTAGAAAAAAACCTCATTACAGTCACATGTGCATGCTGGGACACTGTAGCTGTGACTTACTACACTCCTCAGGGAGGCTGATGGTCCTCCTGATCTCCCTTATAGCTGGTCCTGGAGCAGCTTTGAAGGAGTGATCCACGCTGACCTCGTGCATGATATCTCTAGGAGGGGCCGCACACTGAGGCACAGAGCCTGGAGCATCTTTAAGTTGCAACCTATTAAAGGGGAGGTTCCTGTCGGGGGAAATAATCTGGTGTTATGTATGACATCTGTGAAGTATCACAGGAATCAGTGTTAAAACATCAGATGTTAAAGACAGTCAAGGAATCGATCTCATACCACGACAGCCGTTGGTGTTGCGGCTCCTGGTGCGAGTCCGCTGGGTAATCATGATTAAAATGACGATAATTATCGTTGTGTTGGGGCAGATTTGCTGGAGGACAGCATGGACACTGTCTGAGACGAGTCCCCTGCATTGAACTGGGGCCTGCAGAGAGATGTGGAGAAGACATACAGTTCTTGGGTTGGACTTTTTCCAGGTCAGCAGTAATGAGGTCAACCAGTCTCAACATAAACACACAATGAGCAGCAGCCAAATGACATTTAACAGAGCTGGGGAGGCAACTTTTAAAATGAAATCCTTTTCAACAGAAAGGAAAAACTTGGTATGGATTAGAAAATAAAATATGAAGTCTGTGGGTGGCAAAATGTGTTGGGATATTTTAGAGCAGTGGTGGTCTAACCATCCCTAAACAAGCAAATAAATAAATATGTGCCAAATTGGTTTGCTCACAAGTTTGACTGTTTTGCTGGGACAGTAAAAAGGTGGAAAAATATTTCTGCCAAGTGACAATCAGGAGGTGATGGTCAAAGCTAAAATATTATAATACACAAGATAATCTAGAAGCAGGGTAGTAGGGTAGTTTATCTGTATACATATCAGCCCTCTACCAACAAATCTGCATCTATTGTCTTTATTGTTGTCGTATATTAATCTCTGAGGTATAGCAGGCTTTTACATGCTGGGGAACAGTTAGCTCACACTGCATTAATAAGTCCTAAAATGTGTGTGGGTCTCAGTGGGGGGTGTTAGTTTCTCATGACGCTAATTATTAGTGTAATGTTGCATCAAGTCGAACATGTTTTTGTAATGTGGGTGAACTGACCCTTTAAACATCGTTATCATCATCCACTGATAAATAAATGAATCTTGTGTTTAAGAGTTAGAATGAAAATCAATGATGATTCCTTCTTTTCTTTTACGGTGCTTTTTTTTTTTCTCAGAAGGGAACACAAACGTGTGATATCATCCAAGAGGATACATACATTTGTGTGTGTGTGTGTTATTATGTTGTGTTTGTCCCTGTGTATGATGCCGTGTGTTGTTTCAGTGACACTGACCGGGCACACGAGCTGCAGGGTGTTGTGATGGGACACAGTTATCATAAGACACCAGAGGAAAAGGGGGCTCCAAGCTCTCTGCCTCCTCCTGGGGAGAGTGTGAGGGGCCTCTACTGTGGTTTACCATGAGGTCCCGTCCATACCGCAGCGCCTGGTCTCTGGGATCATGAAGCCAGACACCTGCAGGGTGGGGGGAGTTTGTCTGTCTGTCTGTCTGTGCAGGGGGAATGAAGCGAGGTTGGAGGGCGGCGTAATAGGCTTCACTGGGGTCATGCTGGTACTGGCTCTGAGGGGGTCTCCACTGGCTGACGTCATGAACTGCCCCCCCGGCTTGCTCACGGCCACATGCCTCCGGCCTTTCACTGGCCTCTGTGTGTCCATGGCAATGCTGGCAAGAGGGGGGCCACACCAAGTCCAGATGGGAGGATGTCATGCCCTCGTCCATCTCCACAGGAACGCTCTGATGAGGGCAAAGTTCTGACAAGAGGCAGCAGAAAAACAGGTTTGCACTTCACTCAGGAAGACTTCTCGATAGGCTTGGCAGATTCATGACTGCTGCGAGTCTGACGGGGTTTGTTTCTTTACCTTTAACAGAGTCCATTTTGTCACAGTGGTGTGTGTGTGTTGCCTCTGGTGAAGTGGAAATGAAAACAGCGTCAAAGGAATTAAATAGAGCACGGCACCTTAAAGAGACACATACAGTGTCTTACCACAGCCGTGGTGTCACCTGACAGGTCCAACAAAGCCACTACCAACAAGTGAAACTATCACTACTCATTAAAACAATCTTACAAAGAACATAGCAGATAGAAAAGTATCAGAATGAACTGCTCTCAGGAGCATTTAGTAGTATTCACATTTCTCCTTTATGTCTCTTCTACTCCTCACTGAATACATGTGGAACATTAGCTGTACCTTTTACCTTGTAACATATCGTGTAACACGGCCGCTGTGAGCTGGTCCAAAGGTCAAATCACTGATCTAAAGGCATGCCAGGTCTGCCTTCTGAAATGACGAATAAAAACGTATCCTGAACAGTTCTAGTGTGTCCTCCCTATAAAGTTGCGTACAAGATAATAAAGCAGGAGCTCACTGAACCTCCATGCCTACCTTTCTTAGAGCTGCTGATCCCTCAGGCACACAGCTCAAACCTGTTCTAAGGCAAACAGGAAACATTCCCACCATGCAAAGAAGGGAGTGGCTCATGACCCATTTATGCAAATAATGTGTGGCGTTAACTGCCGGGTCCTGTGGCCAGTCAGGTATGAGTGTTTCATTTGAAAGACGGCGGGTCACATTCATCCAACACTTGGGAAAGAGGACACGTGAATCAAGCAATACATTCAGGAAAGTCACAAAGCAGACAGTTGGCTTTACACATACTGAACATCACCAGCAGCGTTGCTCCTATGCATTCACATTTTATTTAGCACACATCACTACTCCTGAATGTCATGCAGCAGTTTTGGATGAGCAGTTAAACGTTTTTAAGGCTGACATGCAGGTCCAGTTGTTCTTCTTTTACAACTTCATGTGACCTGGATGATTCATCACATACCGGAAAATAGCTTTGTATGTCCTTAAGCTTTCACTTGATTATATCCATTGTTACAATAGTCCATCCACATTTATTATTTTTTTGAAAATATTTCAATTTTGTCGCATGGCCTTCAAATAACCAAGTCCCATGGCAATCCATCCGATAGGTGGTGATTTATTTCACTCAAAACCACGTGTCAACCTCATGAAGGTGCGAGAGGGAAAGTCAGGGGATCATAAAGGTTCAAAAGTGAAAACACTGTGTCACACTGTTCAACACTAGCTGGAAAGCCAGCTGGAACACCAAAGTCAGCAGGATTCATGCTCTGGGGACCATGAATTTCATGGAAACACATCAAGAAGACATATTTCCTTCTGGACCAAAGTGTTGGCCAACCTTGCCAACCCCAGAGCCACACAGCTAGGTGGCTAAAAAAACTAAATCTAAAATGAAAGGATAAGTTCACAAAATAATCTTAAAGGCCAACTTTGATATTTTTATACCTGTGCCCTATTTACATGTAAAACATGTAAATAGGGCACAGGTATAAGTTTTGGAACTGGTATAGTAGATCACCTCAGCTAGCCGACTGTTATCCAACACTTTGTTATTTGAAGTGTTGGACAACATTATGAAAAGCATCCCAACGAGATAAGCTGAATCCTTTTTCTTTAACCCAAAGCAGCTGTTATATCACTCCATTTAAAGCCGCCAGACTCCTTTGACAAAAACAGTAATTCCGTTTTGAAGAACATGGTCTTCTGGTCTACTGCTGATTTGGTCAATTACACAAACAAACTAACTGATTGAGGTAGCACTAGACCATCAACTGCCATGTTACTGCTTATGACAACAGAGTCTGGTGGCTTTCAAAACAGTGATGTAATGTCTGTTTCTGGTGACAATAGAGCCCAGGATTAACTGAAGTTATGCTTAAACTCAAGGTCTGCTTCCTGCGTCTTCCATTACTTCCATCATGGAGACGGCTTTGTTGTCACCACATGACCAAAGTACCACAGATGAAATGTGGTTGTGAGCCTTTGGTTAAGATTATTTTATCAAACTACAATTTCCAAGATCAAGAATGAATATACTTAAAGGATAATTATTTGGAAAGTCTGATCCTTGTCCATTCTTCTAGATCCTCTCTACTCCTTCTGTTTGAGATTGGTTAGCACCACAGTCACAGGGTCGTTGAAGGGCGAGGCCTTGTGATCTACAACAGAAAAGACTTTCATGGTGGTGTGGGTAAGGACAGAACCCAGCTCACGAGCCTTCGCCCTACAAATCACCACCTGGACCAGTTCCTGTCGGAAGCGCCGGCTGACCATGCAGTAGAGCAGGAAGTTGGTGGTGGAGTTGAGGTTCTGCAGCATGTTGGCCAGGTCTCCAGCCACATTGATGGGGATGCTGTAGTCATTCCTATTGAAGTTCTCGCTGTTGTACTTGGTTCTCAGGATGCAGTATGTGACAAAGCGGGGCAGACTGAGCACGACAAAGGTCACAGAGACGGTACCCAGCAGCAGGATGGTCCTCCTCAGCATTCCCTTAGTGCTCCTCCCATGCATGACGCGACGCTCCTCCTTGGTGAAAAGGTTGCTGGCACGGCACAGGTGGTACCCGATGAGGTAGTTGAAGATGATCACCAACACAATGGGGCATCCCCCTGAGAGGAAGGTGGTTATCCACACTATAATAGTAGAGTAGGTCTCATTGCGGTAATGACACCTGGGCAGCGTCACATTCTCCCCATCCACAGTAAAGGTGACGGGTGAAACGATGTTGATCCAGCCAAGTGGCACAGAGGCAAGATGCGACACCAGGACGATAGCCACGCAGGTCAGTTTAGTGACCCACGTCTGGGAGAAGTGCTGCCTGGCTGTTGTGCTGCGGAGAACGAGGTAGCGCTCAATGGTGAACACCACCACAATCCAGGAGGAGCTGTAGAGCGATCCATACTGCAGGAATCCCAGGATGCCACACATGGGATGGGAGTGCCAGAAGGGTTGGAGTAGCCAGAAGGTAAGGGTCAGGTCAATAAGGATCACCCACACCAGGTAGAAGGTGTCCATGATGGCCAGACAGCCCAGGTAAATGATGGCTGTATCGGACATCCCACATTTACGGAAGCAGATCATATAGAATGTGAAGAGGTTGGCTGGAAGACAAGGACACAAAAGCTCAGCTGGATACATGACATTTGCCTTTTTGGTCACACATTGAATTATTACTAATAACTTTATGAATACATCGATTGATTTGTTTTGGCCACTAGGGGCTGGCAGAAAAAGAAGCTGGATGCAGAACATGGAACGTAATATCTTATGAAGTTGTTATGGTAGATTAGTTCATTATCAAACAATTTATTGTACTGTATATTTACTGTAAATATTCAGCAGACACATTAGCATTCATTTGCAGTTTTTGGCCACCTGACAAATGTCCAATCTCCTGTTAGCTCTGGTTTGGTCTTCACCAGCTCCTGAGAAAAATATTCAGCCCACTTGCTTTGTAACTAGCTAACTTTGTCAATAGCTGCTTGCCACTACTGAGAACAAGGTTTATGAGAGCATGGGCCAAAACCAAAAATAATAAGCTAGAAGATGCTAAAATGGAATGTAAAGCAGTAACAAGCCATAAAAAGCATAAAACAAATAAATGATTTAAATGTGAAGTAGTAACCTAGAAACGTATTGCTGGTACCAGCTGTGCTGATCATGGACATCCATACGCCAAACAACAAGATGAGATGCGCACCTGGAATACCCATGATGCAAAGGAGTGGGTAGTATATCTTCTGAACAGTGACGAAGGCAGTGGCGCCGGCTCCCTCCATGGTTCACTCACCGCAAGCCAATAGCTCACATGCTAATACCTGCAATAAAGCCATTAGAGAGGGAGGAGAGCAGGAGTGAAGAGACAGCGGGCAAATAATGGTGAGGGACTCTTTGCAGATGAGAGCTTGACTTATTTATATAGAGCCAATTCACAACAGTGTTATCTCCAGACTCTTTCCATAAAGAGCAGGTCTAGACCAAACTCTTTAATTAGAGAGAGAGCCAACGATTCAGGAATTCAACATTAAGGATTCAAGAATCCCCACATGAGCAGCATCAGATATTATATTAGGACACAGTGGAGGAAGAACTCCTGTAAAATGTGAAGTCAGGGAGAGAAAGAAACATCTAAAACCAGTACACATTAGAAACATGAACTAATAAAGCTCTGGATATGGAACAGAGAGGCCATTTCTCTCATGTCTTTGGCCTGTTTGGTTGTGTCACCACTATGCTTTCTATGAGTTTCATCATGGTCTGAGAAAATTCTCCTCCTCCTTCAGCTAAATAAACTATTTCTAACAATCTTGGATCAGTTACAAAATGCATTGTTACACAACAAAAACAGGCTGTTTTGAGACTTTTTAGAGGTGCGTGGTCTGGCAGCACAGTGGTGACACAAGCACACGGTGATCTTATAAACCCTGATGCATTGCTGTGGATTAAACTACAAAAGCATATAAAAAGTAGCCAGCGCAACCTTAAACATCTAAAGCAGCTAAATGAAAAAAAAAACATCCACATCAATGCAGAAGTAAGATGAACCCAGAAACATCAGGTATAACAGGAAACACAGAGACTGGAAACATTTCACTGCAATGGGAGTACTTTTCATTCTCATACATGATGTACAGTTTCACAGGTTGGTATAAGTAACTTTAAAGAATCTCAATACTTCCTCCACCACTGTGCTGCACAAGCAAAAGGAATTTGGTTGACCTCCAAAATTGAACAGAGCCATTCGGCTGATGACTTACAGTAAACGCTGGATGAAAGCTGATCTGTCTGCTGATGCTGGTGTAGGTCCACCTGTGAGTCAATGAAGGGGGAGGGAGGTTTCTCTATAGTCGTCTTTTTTACAATGGGTCATAAAGATCCACTGTCGTCTGGATCACCCACAGATCCCTACTGCTCTAATCTAATGGTTGTTTCATTAAGACTTGATGTAACTCAACATAAACGACCTTTTCATAAATGAAGGAAAGGAACCTCTTGTCCTTTCAGAGTGCTTCATCAATGATCTGGACTGATTCAGGTTAACGTCCTTCATCTGGGTATCAGTCGTCAGTACTAAAGTGGCTATAATCAGACCTACCTGTCTGTAGGTCCGCTGCGCTGAGCTCTGGACAGCTATGGAGGCGTCGTACACAAGTGGCTTCTTCCACAAAGGTGCATATGCCAGCTGGTTACGTCTCTGCAAGGATGAGAGTGTGGACGATGTGGGGAGGGATGGGTGAGACTGCTCCAGCTGCTGTTCCTTCTTATAACGCCTGGGAGGGAGGGAGTCACATCACCTGACATATAGCTTATGTAGAGGCTCAGCTGCTCCTATATTAGACACCAATAACCGATAGCACAGAATGAAACCAAATGATGGATGAACACAAGCTAAAGTTTTGGACAAGAACTCTAATCAGCTTATTGATGTGAGAGTTTTTGAAATCATTGAAAAAACTAAGCTTTAACATGAGCTAAACTGCTACGTGACAAATCCACAAGTTTTAGTCCATTTTTGAATTGCTGATTCTTCTGGGAATTTACACTATTAAAGTAAAATATAAACTAAAGTGGGTCAGGTATTGTCAAGGTAGCTAGTTTTGTGCCCCTAAGTCACTGGCAATGTTTAAATAGCTTTGATCAGAAGAGGACCCATCACTTACCAGTTAGGACAGATTGTAACTCATAGTCTTATCACACATCAACCACAGATTCATCTTTATGTCTGCAACTGTCACCATTTCGACTCCAAAGTTGTCAAAAACCTGAAATAATTTTCTAGTAGCTCGTGTGCTATACAGAGCAGCAACAGCATTTCATGAGATCGCTTGGAAAGAAGATATGAGGAGGGAATCAAAAGCACAACAAAAATCAGGGAGCGGTTGTGTTGCAGAGGTGCAGGGGAAACTTTGACCTGGGTAAACCTTGTTTAATGGCCAGTTAGCACATACTTTGCACCTCCCAACAGCATTGATCCAGAAATCAAACAGGAGAGGACAAACAGGCACCTGATACTGGACAAATACCAGACTGGAAAATTCTCCTCATGGGGAGTGAGTGGGATGCGTCACTGCAACAGCTGCAACACTACATGCTCCCAGCATTATTTTAATTTGTCAGACAAAGGTGTAATAACATTGCCCCGCTCCTCCAAAGGGAGGCACCCAGGGGGCATCCTGACCAGATGCCCAAACCACCTCAACCGGCTCCTTTCGATTTGAACAAGCAGCGGCTTTATCATCTATATACCGGTACAGTGACCACATTACTGCTGACGTCTGTCTGTCTTGTGCTCCATTTCAACACTCACTTGTGATCAAGGCCCTGAGATACTTAAACTCCGCCACCTGGAGCAGCAACTCCCTCCCAACCTGGAGAGGACAATCCAGCGTTTTTTGGCAGAGAACCACGGCCTCAGACTTAGAGGTGGTGATTCTCACTCCAACCACTTCACACTCAGCTCAAAACAATCGCGCTGACTCGAGGTGACAGCTCCAATAAGCCAAGCCCTGCTTTCCCTTTCCAATAGTTTGCCAAAACTTCCTCGAGGCCACCTGAAAGTCCATCTCCACAGACTCCCCGAACTCCTCCCACACCCAGGTTTTTGCTTCCTGCGACTGCTTTTTCTCCTGCTGCTCTCTACTTGGCCATGTTCTGCTTCTCTGCAGGTGCCTCAGCTCACCTGCAGCAGGCACTTCACACCGCCACAGTATTTAACTCGGAGCACTGCAGGGCACGCTGATGACCGGCCAGGTGAATTGGCACAGAGGAATGTGTGACACTTTCTAAGGCACAGTCACATAAATTACGGCTGAATTCCATTTAGCTGCTTCAGTTTCAGGGTCCTACTATTGTGCGTGCTGGCTCGCTGTAATGCCTCGGAGCCTCTGCTAACATTACAGGTAACACCAGTGCTTTTCCTGCTATGACAAGTCAAAGTGTCTGGTGTAGAAAAGCCAGGGACAGAGGGGGGGTTTGGTGGATGATCGTTTCATATTTAATAATAACCATTTAATGATTCTCTTCAATAAAGAGACACTGACTAAGAGGAGAGGAGAGGATAAATAAATTGATATTGCAGTTAAACTGATGTTAAGTGTTTTTGATTTAGTTTTTAATGTTTAGCTTTTTTCCCTTTCAGATAAAAAAGCAGATGTAGTTAATCCATAGTTAGTTATTAACAATATCAATACGTCCTCATACCGTAATAATACTCCCAAAATTACATACTTGAGCAAAGGCCTTTTTCATGGAGGACATTTTGACTTGAAAAGCACAAACGACTGAGGGCTGGATTCCATTTAGGTACTTTAGTTTCTGGGTACCTGCATTGTGCACGCTACTTTATTGTCACTTGCTGGGACGGAGCCATCGTTAATGTTAGTAGTAACACGTGTGCTTTTCCTGCCATGACATGTCAACATGTCTGCTGTTTCCAGCTCCCAGACAATTTAGGCTACGTCATGTATGTTAACTTGGATATTGTGGAACAGTTTGATTCGCTTCAGGCACCAAAACTACTTAGTTGGGTTTAAGAATACCACAGTGTACAAATACTATGGTACAAGTTTAAATCCTGCATTTAAACATAAAAGTACTCATTATGCAGAATGGCATTTCAGAGAAGTAGATATTGGATTATAATTAGTGTGTTCATCATTAATGTTGCAGCTGGTAAACATGGAGCTCATTTGATCTAGTTTCTATACTGCTGGGTAGTTTCATCTCTAACAATATAACAGCATTCATCAGCAAAGTAACTAGTAAGTACATTCTAAGTATAAAGTAGCATAAAATAGAAACACTCAAGTACCTAAAATTGTCCTTCAGTACACAGTGTTACATTCCACCAGTGCTCTACTGTTATCTTGTCTGTACTTGATGAGCTGGGGGCCGTGGAGGTTGACAGATGTGGGTGTTCTCACTAGATGAACTCCCACCCAAGTGCCTGTCCAGTCGCCTTATGGTGGTTTTGGTGCTTGTATTAGAGACTAAAAGTCTGGACACATCTCCTGTGCGTCTCTCGGCTTTATGAACATGCAAGAGCTGATAATAATCTCCTTCTCACCTCCCCTCAGATCACATGCTAGATTGTACTACACACACACCCACCCAAAGCGTGTCACAGTTTAAGCAGACACACACATGGGCTTGTAGAAAGAAAGCGTCTTGGAAAAGAGTGTAAAATGTTTATTGTTCTTTTCTGATCGCCAAATCACCAAAATAACAAAACAAGTCATGTTAAAAAATGAAAAATGAAAAGATATAAAGGAGGGAAGTTAGAGACACTTAAAACCATTTAGCTGTACAACTGAAAAATGAGAGGTTTCCTTTGGCCACAAAACCATCTGCATTAAGACCAGATGAGGGCCAAATTAAATTCATTTCCAATTCAATGGGTTTCATCATGAATTCAAACCTTAAAACCTTCAGTGTCTGTTCTGAACGGCACCATGGATCGGCCCAAAACCTTCCCTGAACATACAGTACAACTGACTCTGAAAGGATCACTTAAAAAGGTTAAATAGAAACATACTCTGTAAAAACCAAATACTGAATACTGAATATAACCTTGTCAGTAAAACATAAAAGAAGACATAACTAAGGAGGTGAGGTGGTCCAGATTCAAGTGGAGGACGTGCAGGAGATGAGGAGAGCGCCGCCGTCCACGCCGACTTCCCCTCAAAACAATCGTGCTGACGAGGCGACAGCTCAGATAAGACATACTTACTCTCTTCTTAAATTAACTGCACCTTTCTTTCCTCCAGCTAAACAAAAACAACGCTCGCGGAAGTAAGACAGAAATATCTCCAACCAAATGTTCTCCAAATTATAAGCGAGGAGGGATATGTTGAAAATCCTCACGCGCTCAGCTGGAATTTACAAAAATGTGACATTTGTAAAAGAACCTTGTTCCATACGGCGGGAGCCTAACAAGAAGCGCTCTGAGGAAGCTTTGGGGGGTGCAAGAAAAGAAAAATAGGCTGCGTCATGCTCGCCTGAAGAACCCTCTGCAACACTGCTAAACGGAGAAGTCAACA
Source organism: Pempheris klunzingeri (assembly GCF_042242105.1). Taxonomy (NCBI): domain Eukaryota; kingdom Metazoa; phylum Chordata; class Actinopteri; order Acropomatiformes; family Pempheridae; genus Pempheris; species Pempheris klunzingeri. The sequence goes on along the minus strand of NC_092029.1, from coordinate 21,093,443 downwards.
GTAAAGCATCAGCCTGGGGGTGGATTTCTTTACACATTATAGAAAATGAGAAAAAAATATATTGGGGATTCAATCTCTATAAAAGAATCGAGGAGCTACAGTATAATACACGTACAGATTAACTGTGCCGGCTCAGGTGCTCGTCTGAAATGGTTCTCTTCCTTGCCTTTATCATTTTCATCATCACTATTATTATTTTGTGCAGGAGAAAATAAAATCTGAAACGGAAGCAAACAAATAAACTAAAACAAGCCTTTCTTATTTACATTGAATACAGGTGTTTCATTGCATCATCACAACCCCAGGTAATGCTGTCCATGCTCGACCCCCCCCCCCCTCCTCCTCTTCCCTAATTATCACATTTGCAGAGTTCAGACACTAGGGAGCGTGTCAGAGGCTGAGGATTGTGTTTTAGAGGGTTGGTGGTGGGACTGAAATGCTCGGGTTGAGCTGAGGAAGCTGTACAGATCCCTAAAATAAAGGCCCGGCTGGGAAGGTTCCAGAGTTTTGTAACAGCACTGATTGGGCCAGTCCTGCCCCAGCCGCCGGCCCCCAGGCAGGGCGGCGGGGGGCTTAGAGGTTGTCCCCGGGCTGGTACTGAGGCTCGGTGGCTGTGAAGTAGTCCTCCAAGAAGGCTTGCAGGTACTCGAAGGTGGGCCGCTCCTCGGCGTCCTTCTTCCAGCACTGCAGCATGAGCTCGTGCAGCGAGATGGGGCAGTCCTGGGGGCACTGCATCCTGTAGCCTCGCTCCACCTGCTCCAACACCTCGCGGTTGTTCATGCCTGAAAACCAAACACAAGCACGAGGTTGACAAGTGCACCAAGAGCTCTTAAACTAATCAACAGGACAGCTCTGTGGAGAGAAGCTGCTCTGATTTAGCCTCGTCGCCTTCAGCAAATCTAAAGTCCTTCTGGAACCAGTGTCCTCTTTACATCTGGAATCTGCAGAGGCCTTTTAACTGAGACGTTTCAGAAGCCTTTCAGTGTCTCTTTGCTCTAAAACAAAAGCCCTGACCAGACAAAGGTACTAATTTCACATTTCCTCCATTTCATGTACATAAGCAAGCTCCTGTTGGAGCAGTTTTAATGGAGCTTTTGGAAGAAAAATGATCATCATTATCTTTTGTTAGGCCATTTTTGCCTTTATTTGAAAGAGACAGGGTCAGACAGGAAACCGGGGAGAGAGAGAGGGGGGGGGTACGACGTCCAACAAGGGCTGCCAGCTGGAATCGAACTGGCAACCGTTGTGGTTGATCACGTGGTCATGTTTTATCAGTTAGGTGACGGTAACTAAGCGACAGTAATTAAGGGTTATCTCACATTCTGGCAGGGAGAGGAAAGTTATCCACGCAGCACAGAACCTTTTACTCCCATAAACAGCAGCGGGGGCCACCTTGTGTCATAAAGAAAGCTGTGTGTGCTGTTCACACAGGAGAGGTTTCTCCTTATCAGGCCACTCTATCTCCACTAAGTGGCTCTCGGCAAGGCAACGCCACGGCGAGCCTCTGATGCCTGCTTAACCCTTTCCCCTCCTCACCTGGGTAGGGCACCCGACCCTTGGTGACCAGCTCTGTCAGCAAGATGCCAAAAGACCACACGTCCGACTTGATGGTGAACTTCCCGTACAGCGCGGCCTCTGGAGCGGTCCACTTGATGGGGAACTTTGCACCTGTGGGAGAGCAGAGACGGCATGAGCCTTAATGAAGTGAGCGTCTCTGCAGGTGAATTCACTTAAGTTGTTACCTTCTGTCATATTTCTGGTGGAGAGCTATTGGGCTCTGGCTCTAGGGGAGCTTTTTTATTGTAAAGGCATAAAGACAAGTGGGTGGTTGTAGTCTACACACTAATACAGCCCACAAACACAGGGAAGAGCTTTTAATCATTAATAGTGAGCAGTTATAGTAGTAAATAGTTAGAGCTGTGTGTTCCAGCACCTTTGCGGACTGTAAGGATCTGTTCTCACTGTGAAAACGGCCAGCTGCAGCTAAACAAGGTGACTCTCCATTCTTAATGTTATACGTTGGCACAGAGAAGACCAACCATGTGTGATGTCACTTGTGATTGGCTGAACTCATTGCAGGCGGAGACACGTATGTGTATGTAAAGGAAGGAGAAAATGATTCTGGAGGTTAATCACAAATACAAACCATAAAGGTGGGGCGTGTTAGACTGAAACGCAAACTCACAAGATCTGTCAGCCATCAGAAAAGTCTTATTTCTCAAAGCATCAAAAACATGTGTAGAGCAAAATGATTCCATGTCAAAGGAAGAAAAAATTGAGAAAAAAAATGAGAGCATTTTCTGAACATCATCAGGAACAGCTGTTATGAGCTAAAACTAACCAACGGGGAGATGATGGACACTTACAGTATGCTGACAAATACTTTTGTTACTGTCACGAAACATTTGAAAACTGTCATTCCTGGCTGAAATCAAACACTGCTGTTCATGGCCAGGCCATCAGGGCCTCCCATGAGGACTGCCTCTATGCAAAATGTTCCTGCTAGCAGCAGTTAACTCTTAGAAACTCTGTGTGTCCCTGTGGAGCAGGGAGTGTCTGCTCTCTGTTTCAGTGTAGACGTCTAACAGCAAATATTTGGAGCTGACTCTGATCACACATAACTATTTGCTAGTCATTTTGATGTGTTTTTTTTGCGGCCCACTTAGAGAATTCCCTCCATGACCTAATCCAGTCAAGTATGCGAATGTGTGTGAGTGGGAGCATTAGACATGTTCATCTAATATGTCGTGTATGGGAGAGGAGTGGGAGGCCCCACCTTGCCGAGCAGTGTATTCGTTGTCCTCGATGAGCCTGGCCAGGCCGAAGTCAGCGATCTTGCACACCAGGTTGTCTCCCACCAGGATGTTGGCAGAGCGCAGGTCTCTGTGGATGTAGTTCATCCTCTCGATGTAGGCCATGCCTGCCGCCACCTGGAGCACAGCACAGTGAGCATGGCTGCCTTAACACCCGAGGATAAAATCACCTCGGCTTTGTTTCTGATGAATGCTGCAACTATGATTTGTGTTGGGCTTTTTTTTTCTTAAATAAGCGCCTGGTGATGTTAAGTACTACTTTTTAAGAGTGAAAGCTTGTAGGAAGAATCTATTTCTGAAGAATCTATTTTAGACTCCTCCAAGTTTTGTAAAGGTCTGTGTCCCCTTGGGTTTTAGGGATGTTGGTGGTAGTAAAGCTCATAATTTGACAGTTTTCCAATAAACATGCAGGTCTAACAAATAGCCTTGTGCTGTTTAACCTGCAGAAAACTGAAAATCAGGAAAAGGGAAGTTTCATGTAAAAGGCATCTTATCACCATTTCAAAATTGTGGTCAAAATATGATGCTCTGCTGTGCACTGAGTATAGTATTTCGACACACCCTCAGATGGGGGTAATGAACAGTTATTAACCCCGGCACACACCATCCCGATGGGAGCTAGCTGGGGCGTACAGCGTGACGCCGTAGCCCCGCTGACCGACGACCCCGACGAGCAGGAAGTCTGCCTGATGGCAGAGCCCGGCAAGGTCGTGGGGGATGATTCCGACTCAGGGGAGGACTCCATTAGCCTTGGTTCTGAGGGGGACGATGCTGTTGAGCCCTTTACCCTCACACCGACTGCGAAGCCGGTGGCTGTGGGGAGCGTGTGCAGCGATGCTTTGAATCTGACTGCCAGCACGGACCTGCATGAAGCCTGTAAGAGGGCAGCTGCAAAGCTGGGAATTGAGACAACCACGTCTCGCTACCCGGTCATGGAGCAATCCTCTCTCCGCCAAGAGCTCCGTCCAGGGAGGGTCAGCGCTGGACTGGATCGACAGGAAAAAGGTTTTTCCCACCTGCCTCCAGTGGAACCCCTACTGGCGTCCCACCTCCACCCCACTCATAAGTCCACCATGACTTTGACAGGCCCCACTCTGCCCTCCAAGGCCAATTGTTTTCAGTCCTCACTGACTGAAAAAGGCTACAAGGCGGTGGCTATGACAGTAAGGGCCCTGAATGCGTCATTGCTCCTGTTAGCCTACCAGGCTGAATTGGAGGATGACAGAACAGCCTCACCCACCACAGTGCTGAGGGAACAGCTGTGTGTGGTGACGGACCTCTGCCTGCGCCTACACAGGTGCGCTGTCGAGGGCTCTGGAAGAGCCAGGGCCCTGACGGTCGCTCAAGAAAGGGCCACATGGCTTAACCAATCCAGTCTCTCTGAGAAGGAGAAGACCCAAAAGGCCTATTTGGCCCAGCGGTCGCCACAAAGCAGAAACGCTGCGAGGAGAAGAAAAGAGAGGGTGAAGCACTATGGCTGTGTCTCCCCAGGAAAGTGCCACCCCCTCCGCCCCTTGCACCCAGGCGGTGGCTTGGCCAGCTTACCGCATCCCAAAACGTCAGCCCCAACCCCAGGTGGCCGACCGAGGTCAGAGTAAGCCGCCAGAATCCAAAGGTGCTTGGGCTAAGAAACACTTTGCAGCCAGTGTGATGCCGGGGGACCAAGCTGCCCACCCTGGCCCTCTGGGTGCCAAGAAAAAGAGACGTGCTACCAGTGAGAGATGGCAGGCCCAGCTGGACTCCTGCCTCCTTCCCACTAAAAATGGCTCTTTGGGCATGGCCCGTGAGAGGATGAACTTGACTACTGCTGGGCTTCCACAAAGTGTCATTGCAACTATTCAGAGAACCAGGGCCTCTTCTACATGTTGTGCGTATGAGGATTGGTATGTAAAAGCTGGAGCGGTAGCCTTATACTTATTCTGACATTAACTTAACTGCCCCTTGGGATCTATCGATGGTGCTCGATGTGCTGCCACCTTTCGAGCCACTGCAACAGATAGAGCTCAAGATACTCTTGCATTAGCCTCCGGCAAACGTGTGAGTAACATCCATGCATTGTCTGTGAATCCGTCATGTCTGCAGTTTGTCATGGGGGATTCCAAGGTTTTACTGAAACCTAACCCCTCCTTTGCGCCCAAGGTTTTTAACCAGGCCTTATCAAACTGCCCTATTGAACTGTCTGCGTTCTATCCTCCTCCTTCCATGCAGGAGCAGGAGCATGAACAGCTTAATGCCTGATGTGGGCATTTCGCAACTATGTGGCTAGAACAGCTGGATTCAGGAAATCAGAGGAGCTGTTCGTGTCATGGGTGACAGCGCATTTGGGAAAGCCACTAACAAAACAGTGTTTGTCACACTGGATCGTGGGGGCTATTGCCATGGCTTATAACAGCAAGAGGGTGTGACCCCCTGTAGGTGTACGTGCCCACTACGTGCTATGTCCTGGGCACACTTTCAGGTTGAAGAAATACGTGCGGCTGCCAGCTGGGCAACGCCTCATACTTTCAACTGATTCTACAAACTGCATGTTACTGTGACTTCATTGTCTCATACAGTTTTGAGCGTCGGTTCAGAACTGAATACACCTGTCTAACTGGCCAGGTGATAACTGACAGTCTTAAAGGTAAGCTTGTCTAGCAATACAGGAGTCTCTATATCCCATAATGAGATACCGAAATGAATGTTGAAAGAGAACTTCAGGTTGAGAAATGAACCCCGGTTCTCTGAAACATGAGTGAGGTATCTCAGGTGATATATTAACTATCTAACTATCTAACTGCTTAACTGTCAGATAAATGCTGGTATTCAGATACCGGCTAAGTCTAGAATTAGCTGTACAAAGATTCCAGCACTGATTCCATCAGTACATCAGTCATGGCATACTCACCAATCTAATGTTCTCTCTCTTCTCTCTCACTTTTCTCTGTTCAACAGAAATACAGACTTTCTGACTCACTTACTTTCTATTTTGCTTCTCCCTCCTTGTTTTATTTAGTTATTTAGTTTACAGTTCTGAAATGTAAGGGAGTGAGCTGCTAGAAAGGCCTAACTCTGCAGGAGTGTTGGGTTTAACTGACGACAACTTAACCTTTTGTCCCTACTGTTGTTTTGGATCCCTGTTAATTTGTGAATGAAAACAGCATTTCTCATTTAGAGCTGAGACATTTTTTTGCTGACAGACTAGATAGAAATTAATCAACTTTTTTGATAACTGATTAATAATTTTAGCCATTTTTTTAAAAGCAAAAAATGTAAAACATTTGTTGGTTTCATCTTCACAAATGGTTTTTGTTGTTCATAAATGATTTTAAATGGCTATAATTATGGACATGTTATTTGGGGTTTTAGGAAATTATAAGGGGTATTTTCACCATTTCCCAACACAGACACATCACGCAATTGAGAAAATATTTGGCAGATATCACTCATGAAAGTTTGTTGCTGCCCTGTTAGTGAGTATGAGATGACTCTAGTACAGCATTGATTCCATAGGTTCAAAAACATGGTGAATTTATCAAAACAACAGTTGAACATGTGTTGAGCTTGTATTAACAGCGAACAGCATCAACAGTAAATGGAGGCTTAAGGGATGCTTTTCATGTAAATTCATTTTATTATACTATTGTATCATTTAAGCCTCAGCAAATATTCTTGAAAAAAGGCTGGTCTCTGATATAAGCCTGATTCTCTCTGACGTTTTAAGTTTTAAGAATGTTTTCAAAGTATCTGAAATTGTTTCTGGTGTTTCCAGGCAATGATGAGAATCAAGTCTTCCTTCTGTGTTCCTTTCATGTAACTTAACAACCCATGAGTTCAACAAACATCAGTTCGTGCAGATAAAACCTGGTGGTTTCTAATGGAGCTGTACCTGTGCTGCCATGTCCACCAGGTTGGGCAGCTTCAACCCTCGTCCTTCTCCATCCTTCAAGAAGTCCAGCAGGCTTCCTGCGGCAGACATAAACAGATGCCTCAATTCATTCCATGTATATATAAAGACACTGCAGATGCATCAGTGAATCAGTAGTGCCCTATTATCCCCGCCCTCTACATGACGTTTTTGTAATTCAGCAATCACAGACCACAAGCAAAGAATCTGACAGCTGAATGCTGCTTTGTAATTTGCCTGTTCATTTCTACGTTATATCATTGACAACAATGACAATTAGAGGATAAATACAGGATTTGGGAGTTAGGGGATCACCACAAATACTTTTGACATTTGTAAAGTTTCACAATGGATGTGCTTTTGAAAACACATTCTCCTTTCCAAAGCCATGGGCTGACCTATATATGGCAGCCTCTGCGTGCAACAGCCACAGTGATGCACATCAGAGTTTCCATTCTTCTGCTCTTTGGTGTTCAGCTGTGCGTCCACAGCTCTTTCTTGTGGGGTTTCTAAATTCCACTGTTCTGGAGGATTGTTTTGAAGGCCTTAATCATCTTCAGTCGCTTTAAAACAAAAGGGTTTTCCACACCAGAACAGTTACTATTATTCTGACTGGAATGGAACAAAGACACTTGAAAACATCTCAGAACAAACTCACTCTGTGCACCATATTTATTCATCTTTTTACCTCACTTCACAATGTGCAATACTTTCTAATATCTCTCCTTCTTTTTTGATATTCTATATTATATTGTTTCTATTTTCTATCATATTTCTCCCTGCCACATAGACCGTACTCTGCCACATAGACTGTACTCTTGACTCCACACATTACCACACCAGGAGCAATAAACACAGATTTCACTGCCTCCCATACAAACACCCACACATGCACACACACATTCCACCCACAAATACCTTCATCCAATCTAACCTAATCTCATATCTAATCTCAATAAAACTCAGAAATGTTTTTGTCTGTATGTTTCTTACTGTCACTGTTTTGTTTTTGTCACGTTATTTCACCAATGAAAAAAAAAAAAATAAATAAAATAGTTCACCTCCTCAAAAATGTAACTGCACTCAGGGGAGATACAACATTGGAAAGACTGGTCAGCATTAACTGCTTGTGCAAAATCACCTGCACACTGTAGACTCAGTCCAACACTGTGAGATTATCCTCCCAACTCAAAGGCAATGGGTCATGACGCTGTGTGGGTTTGGAGGCGGATTTTTGCACCATTTTGTCGCACAAAGCTTTGGGCTTGGGTCAGGTTAGGGTTTTGTTACTTTTAGATATAATAAAGTAAGAAACAGCTCTTTCTCTCTGACTGTGCCACTTGTCTGGTGAGCAAACCCTCAGTAATGGATGACATATAACAGAATTATAGCTTTGGGACCTGAACCAGGTTTGGATCTGAAATTTAGCAGGACCATTTGGGATGATTCAGCTGGGTCTTAAAGGTCCTGATACATGCCGGGTTCAGGTCTGCTTTAGACGTTTTATCATTATATTTTCATCTGACTTTCAACAGTTTTGTTTTCTTTTTGATAAAACAGAGGGACAGTTGATGAAAATGAATAACAGGATGTGCAAAACTCTTTCGCAATAAACTGTATCCATGCCTGTCAGTGAGTATGTGTGCGTATGTTTGTGTTCACTACCTTTGCCCATGTACTCTGTGACGATGTAAATGGGCTCCTCAGACACCACGGCAAACAGCGGCACCAGCTTGTCGTGGCGGAGTTTCTTCATGATCTGAGCCTCCTCCAGGAAGGACTCGGGGGACATGGTGCCAGGCTTCAGAGTCTTCACTGCCACCTTAGTGGTGCCGTTCCACATTCCTGACACACGCACACACATGCTGGCATCAATACGGCGGGAAGATTGATTCATTTTCAAATCACGTCACTTCAGAGCCGGACTTGACGACCCCGTCATCTAACCTGACGAGATGACTGGCGGCTGAGAACTGACTTCTCTCATAAACAGGGGAGAGATGTCTGCCTTTAAATGCAGTGAGGTAAACATGCAACACAGAATGAGATGGAGACCGTATGAGAATCAGCTCGGCTGTAATTCTCATGGACAGAGGTTGTGCTGAAGGATAATTAAATGGGTAAGAGATTTAGAGAGGACCTTGATTTGAAATAGCTTTTAAAAGATCCAGCAGGGCTTTGAGAGTCACAATGCGCCAACACAGGAGCAGATAATCCTTTGTAGGATGATTAACAAAGCAAGCCTGTAAGCCCCTTACTGGTTGCATGCCAGTTACTGTCACACAGCATGGCTGTGCACTGCTTCTAGCTACTGTGTCTGAACATGCATAATAAGATACAGATCACTGTAATCACTCCAATAAAGTAGTACTCCATTCATCTCATTCTGTGACAGTAGTGGTGGCTGGAATATTAGTAGTGACCCAAAGGGAAGGCAGCATTTGGTCTACATGTGTTGGGAGTTTGGGGGTTTTATCTAAGACTATGCTCATAAATCAGAGTTGGCTTCTTTAGTGATGCAGCTGTGCAGACATTTTAAGAGTCTGGGCTGAACGGGTGATGGCCACCTGCTTTTGGGGTGACAGGATGCCAAAAGCTGGGTATGATCTGGGAGAAACCCTAAGAACACTCATGTTCTGCAGCATGGAAGTCAAAAATGTCCAACACAAAAAGTGTTTGCAGATAAATTGCAAAGCCTCTATGTGGGCCATTGTAGTGGTTTGATTTACAGATATAATGTAGAATGTGGTAACTTCACAAGCCAATCACTGTTTACTTCATTTTAAGTCTCTGTTTGGTTGTTTATACACCTTATTCTAGTAGGGTTGGTTTATCCAAAGACACTCAAACATTTATTAATTTGATATTGAACATTTTGGTGTCCCACACTGCAGAGTGTACTCAATTCATTTGTGGAAATGCACAGTAGAAGTTTGTATTTATGGATAGGAATTGGAGGGATAAGATTGTATTTGCCTTCATCTCCAGTTAGCAAAAATGAAAATCTTTTGGTTTATTTCCAGAGTGGTCCAAGGTTTCTTTAGGGGTGGGGGTTTTCTTACCGTAAAACACATCAGCAAAACATCCCGTTCCCAGCTTTACTTCCAACTCAAGTGTGTTTCTGCTGATCTCCCAGGCATCGTGGCACAAGCCCATAGTGCCAGGGATGTAGTTCACACACACGCCCGTTAAATTAAAGCACAAACCATCCGCATTCTCTACAGGGGGAGGGGGAGGCAAGGCACACAGGGTTAACTACTGGGGAAAGGAACATGCAGTGAGGGACATGGAAGGAGGCCATCTTTAGAATGTGACAGCAGAGTCTCCTGACACACTGGTTGTTTTTCCAGACGATTTTAGGAGGGAGGAGTCAGAAACCACAAGTACATCCCTGGCAAAATCCCCAAATTGGGAATTATCAAAATTTCCTGCCCCGTTTTCTCATTTGATCCTCTTCCCTCCTGGGCCAGATTATTTGCTTGTGTTTTGGAGTCATTCTGGAGTCTCTGCTGGCTCAGTGTGGCCCCTTCCATGCAGCCTCTTCTTCCGGAGGCGACTGGATCCATACCCATCCAGACCTCCCCAAACTGCCCGTTCCCAAAACGCTTGATAAGCTGCAGCGACTCCCGCGGGATCTCCCACACGTCTTTGGTTTTGACGGACAGGTCAGCGAGGCGAGGCATCCCTTTGTGGCAGGGAACCACCAAGCGACAACAGAGCCCAGCGGCTCGGTCTGCACACAGGTAATGCGAATGCAAAAATAACAGCATAGAGAGAGGTGCAGAGAGTTAGCAGAGGATTCTGCAGGACAGGCGAAAGCCTTGAAGCAACACAACAACTACTAACAGCAAGGAGCAGACACGTGAAACATGAGAGCTGAAGGTCAGTTCCTTTTTATCCACTTCCTGGATGGAGCATAGGCTGCTTCCAGGTCAGGTAGTAACAAGCCTAATGTACTCTTCTGGAAACCTTACTGATCATCAAACCAACCAGAGAGCTGCACGCTCGCTCACATCCCAGCACATATGAAATGTTAATAGGAATGCATGTAGAGGAACCAGTGAGTTAAGGTGCTGTCCCAGTCCTAACACCTTAAAGGGGAACCTTTAAGGTCCAACCATACTGACTGTCTGAGAGTAAATAATTTACCACTTCGATATAGCTAGATGTAGCTTTGCAGTTATGTTTTAGGGATAGGTAATAGTAAATTGTTAATTGGGACATGGCTCCAACTTGCTGAATTATTACATAGCAGAAGTAGCTCATGCTGCTACACTCTCTGGAGTAGCGACTATGGGTGCTGCTCATAGAATTCTATGCTATGGCTCACTTTGGCTAATGGCATCTTTGACTCAAATACACTTTACGATAATTACAGTAATGCATTTATAGAGATAGCTGTGGCCGTCTGGGAAATGTACATCCACACTCGTGGTCAACCATAAAGATTGAGCACAGGGACGTTCTGCACCATGAGAAACATTTATGACCATCTGTGTTTAGGATACAGAGTGGTGCTCCAGCTGCCTCCACTTCCATCCTCTCTATTGGCTGTGTGTGATTGTCACTTTAGCTGATGACACCATGTTGTCTGTGTCATAAAATTAAACATCACTTCATTTTACTCTGGAGGAAGCGCTCATGTTTTCCCACGACTGGTTAAGCCAGTGAATTGGGGGAGCATTTCCTAGTGACACCCACCCCCCCATCCTAACAGGGACAAAGTGAACCCCATCCTCCCAACTGGCAGTGATAAGACCCCTGGTTGTTTGCATGAGGCAGTAGACGAGACAAAGGCCCACCTCTCACCCGTGGGGGTGTTCTACCTGCAACTCGGCCCATCTAGGCCCCCAGCCTGCTGCCTCAGCTGCTCCATTCTGACATCAATACAGCGCTCTGCCCGTTATCATAAAACCTGGCAACATGTGGAGCGAATTCACACACCAGGTATCAAAACAGTGTTGCCTGGAAAGGTGTGGCAGCTTTAAATGATGATTTTTTTTTCTTTGATCACAGTCATATCCATTACTCTCAGATTCCATTTTAAAGGAGGAATCTGTCAGTGCTTGACCATTGTGTTGTTGCTACAGCCAGAGCACTTCATTCAACTTGCTAAACCAGGTTTCTGTCTGAAAGCGACACATAGACTGCAGCAGTTTTCACCAGGACTGTCTCATGTGGGTGCTATAATCATATATACGTTTAATACACGGAGGCCTATGGAGATGTTGGCAATGATAACATTAAAAACGCTCATGGTTAGTGATAATTATAGCATAATCAAAATAATATCTTAGTATGTGAAGATCATGAGATAGTAACTCAACATTTTGACAGAAGTTTGACTAATTTCAGCTCAGTAGCTGATGATTTTTACTTACAGTGAGAAGTTTTATTTTTTATCATGTATAATTTTCCATCTATTTTTGGGATAGGGTTTCAACAGAAGCACATTCAGTGAAAAGTCATGAAGTCAGCAAACTGACTGGCTGCTTTATTTCTTATGAATTCAACTTTTTATATGTAAGAGGAAGAATGGGCTTCTTGTTCTTTCACATGTTACACACTCTCGCTTTAAATGCGATCCGCATTCATTTTTTCTGTCTAGCTGATTCTCAAAGCCACAAGTGTCGTTTCTTTCTCATCCCTGCAGTTGCATCTCAGGAATACTTTCATTATATGAAGCCAGGTATGCTCTTAGGCTCTTTAAAGACATGAAAAATAGAGGAAAGCAGAGAGCGATAAAAGCACAAGCCCTGAAAAGAGTCAAGGTTATTTGCCTGCTTCGTACGTCATCTAGAGTGGTGATAAAACACAGAGGGACAGTTAATGTGCCATGACACAAACACATATGGAAGATCCATGGTGTTGATTTTAGAGCTTAAACATCGATAAGTCAATGTGCCAATTAGAGCGTGACAGGAAAAACATCCTTTTCTCAGAGAGCAGGAGACAGAGATGGGAGTGATATACAGACTCAGATATACATAATCGGAACACCTAGAGATAGTGTAAGAGAAACAAATGAGAACAAACTTTGGAAAGAGATGGAGAGAAAGACACAGAATGCACGAGCACGAGTGAGGACAATAACCACTGTCTGACCCTGTACATGTGATTATGAGATATGTGTGGAAGCGGTACAGATGCAGCAGTTGTGTCCTGACAGCGCACTGCCAGGAGGAACAAGCTCGACGCACACATCTGGATGAGCTCACGGTGACGCAAATGGTAACACTGACACACTAACTCCTTGTCTCCCTTTCCTCCAGAGGACTACTAACAAAGTGCCTCTCCACTCCAACGACGACATCGTGTTCACTGCTCGGTAGTGCTGCATTAAAAATACACGTGGCTCTAAATAAATACATAAAGATGTGAGGGAACAAATGAAACTAATTTGGCACACAGTAGCTTTCCATTTCTTTCTATTCGTGCCACCTCATATTCCTGGATGTGAAAATGTGCTGGCAGACCAGATGCTATTATAGGGAAACAGTGTCTGCTTAATGCATTCTGGATCAATTGGAGGAAATGGACACCGGACAGACAAGAGGACTTTGTGCAAATGAGGCCACAGCGTCAATGCTCCGTCTCCATCATAACAAATCTCTCTATGGCAACATCTGTCTAGTTCCCTTTTTAATCTGAAATATGTCCTAAAGGGAGGTGGAATATGTTCCAAAATTAACTGGAACAAAATCTAATTAACCAGATCAAGTTCAAAAATGAATCAGAGTGCATGGCAAAACTAACATCAACGAGCAATGTTAGTTTTTTAAAATGCATTAAAAAGGTTCTATACCTGAGTAGTGCTGAACCAGCTGCTGCAGTGTGTCAAACTGAGCCCTCGTGGTGATGTAGTAACCACCACTGTCCAGCTTGCGGATCTTATAATGCTTGACATGGTCACCTTTCACATCGTCCCAGTCCCGTATGGACAAGGAGAAGGCACCTGTGGAACACGCAGTTCAGAATTTCAGAAAGTTATGAGCTAAATGAGGAACTAACAATCTGACCAAGCATTCAGTGCTGGAAAACTGGCAGCACGTTTTCTTTGACTAGAAAACGTGCTGCTATGAAAACAATTTTGGTTGTCACTCAAAAAGTATTGAGGTTCCACACTCAGCTGGAGTTCACTGAAGCCACAGAAGAAATATGAAAGCACAGGAAAAATTCCATAGGTTGTACTTGTGATTACATTCTTGGGCTGATGTGAAATAGTTTTCCCAGGACAAGTGAATCTGTGCGCGCGCTCACACACACACACACACACACACACACACACACTCACACACGCTCTAAGACAGGCAGGCTGATAATAAGAGTGTGTCTATGGTTTTACCCTTTGTGGTTTCGCTCTCTCGGATGAGATAGGTTCCTCGAGGGTTGCCAGTGGACAGCAGCTGCCTCTCTGCATCCTTCCGGCCCAGTTTACCAAAATACCAGCTGCAATTACAGGACACAATAACGTAAACAGCAGATTTAGAAGTAATAAATGAACACATTAATAAAGCTTTTGTCAACAGTGAGGTAAAAGTGATACTTTTACACCTCTTAAAAACCTAACTTTTCAAAATGGTTCTCACATGGACTGAAATGTGAGCTGTGTGATGCAGCACACAGACAAAACCGCACACAGGATGCGGAAGATTAAAATAACTTTATTCCCTCATTCTTTTTCATTCATCGTATGAGTGCATACATTTTTAGCAGGAAAAAGTATGCACTCAATGAACTGTAAAATTAAAAAAATAAAAAAACCACCAGCTTGGATATATTACCACCCACAGTCTGGCTGGCATTTCAAATTCTAAATCCATCTCTTTATAGTGTCACATAAATGTCATTTTATCAGTCCAGTAGAAATGTCCGCCCTGCAGGGAAAATAGTGACTGTAGGATGATGGCGACTTTTTCTCCTGAATTTGGTTCCTCAGAAGGTTAAGTCTGCTGCTGTCAGTCTGCAGCCTCACGTCCACTACTGTCGAACGCCTTCAGAGCACATTCTAGATGAAAGTCACTAGTCCTGGACCAGTGCACTGTGGGTCTCTGAGGAGCATTCACACACAGGCTACTTACTCCTCGGCCTGGATGGAGTCCACTGGGGCCACGTAATTACTGGGAATATAGCCGCTGCCGCCGGTTGTGAATGAGCGAGCATCCCACCAGTCCCCTTCACTGACAGAGAGAGAGGATGGGGAGAGAGGGGAGGAGAGGAAACATCAGAGTGCAGCTTTAGTTTGTCTTGCTCCCTTATACTGCCCATGTGGAAAAGTAAGTCTGTAATGAGCCGAGCAGAAAACAACATGTGGCAGTAGAGAGGCAGTCTGAGGTTTGTTTAGCTGTGCAACCACAATACAAATGTATGAACACATGGTAAAAGTCAAAATAATGTAAAATAATGCTACGCTTTTATTCACCCATTCATTACTTTTTCAGATCATTTTCAATGCATACTTTAACACATACTAACCCTAACAAAAAAGACATATTATATACAGTAGTCCCTCGCTGTTTTGCGGATTTTTTTAGTGCAATTTTGCATGCTTTTTTTTACAGTGTATGAACGCGCATTGTGTTCTGCGTCCTGATTGGCTAAGGGACTGTAGACCAATGTCAATCAATCTCCTCCGTGCCGTGTCTCTGTACAGTACAGAATACGTTCGGCTTGCCAAATTTACAGAAATGTTCAATCGCTAGCAGTGTGACTTTGAAGTGCTGCCTGTTTGCAAGACAAACAAACAAGTCAAACAAGAGATAAATGTGAGAAAATGTTAATGTCTGTCTGAGAAAAGTGTCTAAACTGTATGGTGAGGGGTTTTACAGCCTTAAAATATATAGAATAATTGTAAAAAATAAAGCTGACTACTTCACGGATTTCGCCTATTGCGGGTTATTTTTAGAACGTAACCCCCGCAATAAACGAGGGACCACTGTACACCTTTTCCTGCATGGGTTAAACAAACAAGGTACATCATGTGAAACAGCCAGAGGTGTAGGTAGAAGCTAGCTGTTTCCCTCTGCCTCCAGTCCTTATTCGAAGCTAGGCTAACCACATCCTGACTGCAGCTCCACCACACAGGCCTGAGATTTCAATCAACCTCCTCTCACATGTTTCAATAGTTGGAGTATAATTGTATAGTGCTGAGGACTGATTTAAAATATTCAAAGAGGCTTGTTGTTCCTTCTGCTGAGTTAGGCTAACCATGTCCTGACACCAGCTCAGTATTTTATGAGATTGATGTCACTTGTGGAAAGAAAACATATACAAGTATTTCACAAGACGTTAAATATGCTTTTAAGATGAATACAGCTTAATTCCACATTCCTGGCACTGTCTGTAAAGCATCTGCACTCAATTGCTGATATGTGACAGTAGTGACACATGAACTGAAGTTTAGCTGCTTTGAAAAATGTGTCTGCTAAATGTTTAGAAAGTGAAAAAAAGGCCGAGGAGAAGAGGAAGGATGAGGCGCTGCTTAAAGACCTCTCAGCCTGGATGCCAGCACAGCCATTAGTGTCTTCCTCTGAGATCCTCTGCACATCTATTCCTCATTAACCATCGGCACTCTTTGGATCCATCCATCCCTCACTGCGCCTCAAAACTCTTTCATCTGTCCATCCCTCACTCTACTCATCTTCCTCCCAACCTAACATTGCTCGTATTTCATCTTTTCTTCCTTTCGTATTCCTGCTTTCTGACGCACTTTGAGTTCAGAAGTCAATCACACCTCCTCTTTCCTCATATCTTTCCATTTTTAAAGCAGAGGTTGAGTTTATGTGGCCGTATTACTTTGAGGAGCTTGGAAGGATTGAGTTGCATCACAAACATTTACATGAGAAATTCCAAACTTTAAAAAGAGTGGAGATGAAGACAGGGCAGTAATGTGGCACTACGAGTGCTATGAGTCCCCACATTGGAGAGTTTCGTGGCTGACATTTTTGTAAAATCCTATATGGGGTCTCTGTCCAGCCTATAGGAGAAATCAGTCACAGCCTCATTCCTCATTTGGTGTTTATTTTACTCCTGCCAATAACTGCTCAAATTCAAAAGGGGTCTAACGCCAACTAGAGATATCTCCAGCATAGCCAGAAAGTGTCTTAGTAAGGTCCGTGTTGGTCCATCAGCAGCCTCCAGTATTGTTTCCTACAACCCTACTGGAGGGATGAATACTGATCATTGTGCAGCTGCATTTTTATCTTTAGTCAGTTTTTTCTTTTAATCTGTCACCCATCTGCAGTCTAAGAGCTTCAACAGGTTCAACAAACCTTCAGCAGGTTTTGGTGTTTGTACCTTGGAATCAGTGCCAGTGTTTCCCTGCTGGGCTGCAATTTGTACCAGTGTTGAACAATCACACAAGTAGGACTCTACTGTAGAAACAGATCCATTTGTACAGCCACAGAAGCCCTTAGTAGACCATGATGCACTGCAGCGTCCTAGTCTACTAACACTTCTGATGTCTGTGACTGGAGCAGCCACTGCCATATATAAGGCCAATTTGATGCACTTCCATGGTCTTTGTACAGTGGGAGTCTGACTTATGCTTCAATGGTTTCCTTCATTTCTCAGACTCCCACTATATATATATATATATAAAAATATATGAGTATATATATAGAAACTGACTTATGCTTCAATGGTTTTCATTTCTCAGAGAGATTCCCACAAAAAAAAAATAAAATAAAAAATAAAATAAAAAAAATAAAATATATATATATATATATGTATGGAGCCACACTGTTGCACTGGGTGACGTGTTCGCTTATTTCCATTTTTCAGTATTTGCTTCTGTACGGAAAATTGAACTATATATCTGTGAGGTGTTTTTAAAAGATTTATAATTTCAGGAGCTGGGCTTGGAGTCAGGAAGCTCTATTCATGGGACAAGTAGAAAAATGCAGATAACAAATAGTATTCTATAAAGTAGAAGTGGATAAGACAGTGGACAAGCTCAGAGTTTTGTTACTAACATCCATTCATTTTTTAATCACACTCCTACAGAGCCTCACTCTCCTCTCATTTATCTGTGCATTTTCCTTCCTCTCTTCCTTCCTTTTGCATTCTTTCTTCATTCCACCACTCTTCTTCACACACATCAATAGGTGGCTGCCTTAAGGGATGGCTAGCAGTAGCGTTTCACCATCATAACCAGTGCTTCCACATGGATGCACAGCTACACATGTATATTTCCTTCCCCCAACCCCCTGCTTTGACAATGTCTGTCTGACACACTGTACCACCCGGCGCTTGTTTCTATCACATCCCTGACTCACCAGGAGGGAACGGCTTCTGGTGTGTGAGAAGGATGCTAATGGCAGAGAAAGAGACAGAGAGAGAAGGGAGTGGAGGAAGGGGGAGGAGAGGAGAGGCGTTGCTGGTCCTTCATGTATGCTGAATAAAGCCATGATGGGGGGATCGCCTGGGAATGACATCCCCGGCAGAAACAGACCTGCTTCCCCTTTGTTCATGGAAGATCCCTCAGGGGGAAGGGAGGGGAGAGACGGGAGAGAGCTGAGGGAGGGGGGGAGTTAGGGAGGAGAGATGGAATCACAACAATCTGCCTTCTCAGAGAGAAAAGTATGCGCGAGCGAGAGGACGTGTTTGTGTGGTGTAAGATGTGTCGTGTGTGTGTTTGTGTGTAGCGGGAGAGACATAAACAGACGGGGTGGGGGGGGCCCAGTCTGTCCCGCTGCCTCTTTTGTCTCCAGAAACAAAACCCCTTAAACCAACTCTGCTCTGCCGCAAAAAGACAGAAAAACAACAGGAGTAAACAAAGAACCTCCCTCCTGTCTCCAAATGGATTCAAATCCTCTCGCCCTGTGGTGATGACTGATGAGAGAACACTCACACAGAGGCCTGCTGACTGAGAGGAGTCATACAGTAAGGGCAGCCGGCACAGCGCCGCACTGGGTTTATTCATAGCCTGCAGTGGAATCAGAACAATGCTAATTTCATTTACTAACAGTGTAGACGTGTAGCATTCTGTAAAAACAGGAGCTATTTCCTGATTATGTCTGATGAAGCCTCACAATAACACACTCGCAGAGGGTTATGAAAAGCCTACGCTGAATGCAGTGGCTTATAAACATTCAGGGATGGAGGCCCATTTCCTGGAGGATGCCATCACAGAACAAAAAGGGACAACAGTGCCTTCTGTCACTTGAGGCGGTGCTGCTGGGATCTCCGGTGGTGCACGTGAGCCTCGCCTGCTCGGGCATCTGTCAGTCACTTCCTGCCAACTCTGACAGGCCGGGGCAGACGAGGGCTTTAGGCTTTTACCACGTTTGTCCAACAGGGGTCAGTGTGGCTGGCTGGATGGAGCCCAGTCCATATTGGAGGCTGGCTGAAGTAGTAAGGCGTGGGCAGACAGAGGGAGGTGGAGAGGAGGGAGGAGGGGGAAGGCGTGAGGATGCAGCTCTGTCTGGTAACCTGCTGAGGAGGAGGAGAGAGAGGAGGAAGAGGAGGGAGTCTGGGCTCTAACGACGGTGTCTTCCTGCTCTGGTGGGGGGGCCCAGCCGGGACGGAGGAGCGTGGCGGAATGTGCAAGACACTGGCTGGGACAGGATGCTGACTGGGTGTGGTGAGGAGGAAGAGTGATCTTGCAGGGCCAAAGGCTGAGGTGATAATGTTTCATGCCATGTAAGACATCGCCTGATGAATTATGTAAAAACTTAACTGTACATGGCTGCTTAAACATTTTATATTTCAGACACTGTATCTTTGAATGAAAGCATAGTTTGTGCTTATTTAGAAGAAAACAGCAATAATACAACTACTGCATTAGAAACTAAACTTAGGCCTTACACATAGTTATTCAGAACCTATGGTAATAACAGGGGTGCAGCATAATACTGGGTCATTCAGGTGCACAGAAATGAGAGAGCTAGCAGTGTAGTGACACAGTGATGCAAACAGGCAATCAGCTTAATTATGAAACAATGGAGTCACAGTAAACCCGCTGACCCACTGCAGTGCACCGAGCAGTCTAATTACAGTGAAATCTAAAGGAGATGAAGGTCAGAGCACAGCTCCAGCAGTCTCCCCACCTCCTCAGATGTCACTGCACCACTGCAGAAACCCAAACAAACAGTCCAGCAGGCCGGGACACAGCCTCATGTAGACTGAGAGAAAATGAAAACCATCCGCATGCTGAGGCCAGGATGGTTTAAGAGCTGGCAGACGATCATGCCCCTCTTTCTATCCACGCACACACACACACACACACACACACACACACACAGGTCGTCTGCAGTTCTGCTGACTGGAAGAAAGAGTAGCCAGCATCACTGTGGGTGTAACAGGGCACTTCCTGTCTAAGCTGAGAGGGAAGGAGTGTGGTGTTCCTTGAGGGAACACCACATTCATCACTGCTGGCTGGAGACCCTGCTCCACCCTGCGTAAACCTTACATAAACTGCTCATTGTCATTTTGAATGTTCGAGCCACCACTTTCACCTCATCTGACATGCGCTGCACCCTTTAATACTGTACCAGATATAAAGCTGCTGCCAATGCTGGCACTGAACCGAAGCCTTTTTTGTGTGTAAAATAATTGTGTTGTCAAGGTTGATGCTGCCAGGTTGTAACGGCTGAACATGACTTCCATAAAGCGAACTAAGGCAGATTTATTTTGGGCTCTAGCTTGCTCCAGATTATAGACCAAAACACTTCTTTTCCATGTATGAGCTACTGAAATTCGATGCCCTGTGTGCTCCACTCCCAGCAGCACCGTTCCTTTTAAGACGGTGATAAAATGGGAAACTTAAGTTCCTCCAAGTGCAGGCAGTCTGATAAGTAGCAGTAGCGACTTACGTGCTGTTGATAATCTGGAACTTTTCTCCTTTCCTGAAGCTGAGGTCGTCTTCTGTCCGTGCCTCGTAGTCATAAAGTGCCACAAAGAGTGTGACTCCTGCGGGGGGGGGGATAAAAACAGTGTCAGCATTCAAAAGATTAGCAAGGGAAAAAGAAGGTCAGAATTCTAATTAAATGATGATGCACTGAAGCTGCAGCACACTCAGTAAACAGGGACCAGTCTCTGGTTTGATGTCAGTCACGCTGAATTTGATCAGACTTTTACAGGTGAGAAGTGATGATCAACTTGAATGGAAGCAAAAGGGCTTTGCCAATGATGAATACTGTGATGTTTAACTGGTAATGTTTCTGCATTCTGCACACGTCCTGTCGGAGCCCAGGCTGAAATATCTTGACAACTATTGGATGCATTACAATAACATTTTGTGCAACCATTCATGGTCCCCAGAGGGTATATCATAATGACTTTGATGATCCCCTGACATTCTATGTCAGATCTTTCCAATGAAATATTTCACAATCTACTTGATACATTGGCACATAACTTGGTACAGGTATTGATGGTTCGCAGAGGATCATTCCTAATGACTTTGGTGACTTTGTGACTTAACTTAAAGCACTGTTGTCCCTATTCGTATGTAAATCCTCACAGAGATTGTTATTTTTATTTCATTTTCTACTGCTCTTTCTCCCAGTACTTTTTTTATATTTTCTATATTTCATTCTATATATTCATTGTGGCTTAAACCGGGACCTGAGAACGTAATTTCGTACCTTCCCATGTGTAAATGTGTGTTGGTATGACAAATAAAGTTCCTTGAATCCTTGAAGAGTGTAGGTCTGCTTAAGTTGTACATATGCTTTACATTAAGTGGCTGTTGGTTCCTCTGACAGCACATAGAGTTCCTCACAGTTCTGTTTGACAACATTTATGGCTTTTCAAAACAGACAGTCCAACAATTACACCTACTTCATTCAGTGTATGGCCAAGTTTGTGAAGGTGTTGTAGGAGGAAGAATTTTTATTTCTCTCTCAAGCTCTATATTGTCATTCTTCACAGAACTATTCACCTTTGCTTTTTGCTTGCAGCCATGAACTGCCCAGTGACAGTAGCTGGGATCTGAGCTGCCTCAATCCAGTCTGACTCCCATCAGACAGGCTAAAAGCTCTCTAGATAAAGACCAGTGGCATGAAAAACCTTTTCAGCCTTTCAAGCTTTATCTCACCAACAACTCTACTGATGGACAAGAATGGTGGCTGAACCAGAGCAGAATATGTTTGAAAAAAGGTATTCAAGAGTGCCTTTACATACTTTTCACTTCCTATATCTCAATGTAACTCCAGAGTTTTGGACAATTTCCATTAAACTCATATCCTCCCCTCAAGCCGTTGGCCTCTCTGGTCATACTACAGCAGGAGAGTTGTTCTGGAAAGTTTGTAATCTACCAGTGCAAAGTGTGAAAAACCCATGAAGAGGGGGCCAGCTCAAACTGTGAGTGTAGTGGGTGTGAGGTGTCTGAGGTAATTATATGTTTAGCCCTCCTGTGTACAGCGCTGTCAAATATATTGCAAAGTTGTTTTTGTGACTTGCCAATCAACTTCCCTGCCATGGAGAGCTTGTTTTTGCTCTTTCCACTCAAGTTGCCGTACCATGCTGCTATGTTAAATGGTGAAAGGCTTTCAACCTGGCTTCTGTATGCCATTTGGTATACAGTATGTGTTGGGTGATGACAAAGCTCCCCAGCTTCCTGATTAAAAGCTGATCAATGATTGTTCCCAAGTATTTAAAATGTTCTACTTCTTCTCCAGCCTGGTTATTAAGTATGACAGGGAGTATGTTACTGGTTCCACTGGGTCTTCCAGCGGCAGTTTCCTTCCAGCAGTCCTGAAGTACAGTGACCTGGCTGTAGTAAGCCTCCTAATGTATAGCACTGGGGTAGAGGAGAAGGCAAACGAGAGCCACGTCATCCACATATTCCAACAGCTTGACATTACTGCTGTAAACAGTCATTTCATTCGTGTAAATGGATAACAGCAGCAGTGACAGCACATAGCCTTGTGGTAAGACTCTGTTAGCTCTGAAGGCAGTCAGGTAGAAAGCTGCTCATCCAGACCGCTATTCATGTTCATTTTAAAAAAGTAAAAGAAAAGAAAACAAGAAAAGGATTTTGGCTGATGTAGGCGTCTAGCTATTTGATCCATTACAGGTGGAGTGAGTACAACTGGTCTAAAATCTTGCAAAATGTTTCCCCACAGGTCTTACTGTAGATTTTAGGCACAGGGCGTATTTGAATTCAGCTGTAACGGCCAAAATGTCATCTGAAAACATGTATTGACTTTGCATTTTCTGCATTTTTAGAAGAATTCATGACATTTTTCTGTGGTTTTCTGGAACAGTAGCCAATAGAAAAAGTGAAAGTTAAAGCACTTGAAAGGGACTGACTTACTACTAACTATTAATAATTAATTAGATTAATAATATGATGTTCTTCAAAGACAAATGTGTAACCACTGGTTAAAAGAAACTACAGCATGGAGTTGTGGGAATAGCACCAGGTTACTTTATCAGTAGAAGAGCACTGCACCATGGCTGTGGATCTGGTTAAACGCTCTGGAAGCAAGTCAGTAGATCTTGAGTCAATATTATTTTGTCAAACATCCAAAATGTCCAGGAAAACTGTGTGCTCAGATAGTTTAGGTAAACCTTTTATCGGTAGCCTTGTTTTCACTTCCAAAGCCGTTTGACTGATCTGTGAGTCTGTTTCCAGTCTGACTGCTCTGACTGACTGTCTCTTATCATTAGACTTCATTTCAGCGATGTTGCAGCATTACAAGATCTCAGCAATTCATTTACCAACAGGAATGATGGCAAAATTCTGAGAGTAAGGTTAGGTTAGGTTAGGTTAGTCTCATAGCAGAGGACGTGTGCTCAGGTTTAGGGTGAGAGCAGCCTTTAAGCCGTCTCATGCCTCTGAGTGTTTGACAAATGAAAGTTCAAAGGACGCTTCTTCGAGATTCACTTCAACTCTGTTTAGCACATTTATTCAAGTAATTGCACTGCAGACACTCTCATCAGGCCGAGACTGTTTTCTGGGAAACAGTGTAGATATGAAGAGTTTATGTGAAGCGCTAGCTGATGGGACTGCAGATAAAGAGGACCTGCTGCTATTCATGTGACAGCGAACAGAGAGGAGAGCTGTTGAAAAGAGAGGGTCTGGTTTAAACACCGTGGCTTTCTAACCTTCAGAACATGATGCTGCACAGTTGTGGTTTTGCACCGTCCAAATGCTCCACGAGGTCATCAGACGTGGGTGCTAGGTATAAACTGGTTAATTGATTCATCTCAGAGATTTGTGCTCCGATCCTACTCAATTAGTTACGTAAGGTCATGGGACAAGCTGTGAATTTCCATTTGGGGAAATGACATCAGCAAAAGATCAGCTAATCAATAAGATGTCTGATGCCAACTGCAATTTGGGTTCCTCTGCAGTGTAACTGAGGGGGGTGATTGTGGCTATTGGGCAAACAAGCAAGGCAGCTGTGTTGTAGCAGAGGTTGAGAGGGAGGGGCGGCTTATGTCCAAATTTCTGCACCAGGAGAAAATTAAAAAGCTAAACCCCTCTCTGCTCCTCTGCCACTGTGTGGATTTGGATTATACAGCGCAGAAAATAATCCACACTTTGAGGCAGAGTACTCCTGCTAAGTTGAGTGGAAATGCTGAGTTCCTCTGCAGAGCGGCCTGGGCTCAGGCAAACATAAAGGATATCCTGAGTAGGAATATTTCCTACCCAAACAATGAGCCTGGTGCACAAAGCCCTGTACAAATGCTAGCCGGACGTTCCTGACTGGGCCGGGCTGGGGTCGGCAGTGGAGATGTCGCAGAGGCTGTAAGGTGAAAACTGTCAGGGTTTTGGGATGTCGTAGGATGACTTTAACTGCACAAAGAATCCTGGAGAGTTTGTGCTTGTGCACACGGAGGTGTACGTGTGTGGGCGGCTGTGAGCGATCACTGGGCGCATAAGATGCCATAGCTGTGTGGGAATGAAACTTTCACACTCCAGTATGTGTTGCAGATACTTGCCCTCCTCTGACAAACAATAAAGACACATCACTTTAAAAACCATCCTTCAAACTAATTATTTCCTCTTCCTCAGTTCTTTGCAAAATACCATTTGTCTCTCCTAGCTTGGACTATCTCTTGCAGCACCCGCTCCTACACAGACATCAAATGGCTTGAACACTCACAAACACGTACTTTTGATAATTTGGAAATTTTGGTGACCCAGGAACTGTTCTACATCACTTCTGTAGTATTTTTCTTTTTTTTTAGCTTTTATTAAATCAGGATGATTTCACTGGAATGCTTGCTTCATCAGTCACACACGTTCACACCTGTAAGCTGGCCAGTACAATCATTCCTGCCCAATTACTTGTGTGTGACTTACTCACTTACTTATGGTTTCAGTGCTGTATACAACTGTGTGCGACACCATGAGCACCAACACCAGATAGTATGCTCTGCTATCAACAGTCCAGGAGAATTCATGGAAAAGACCTCCTGTGTTGACACTGACAGAGGACTGAAGCTGCTGCTCTGTAAACCTGCTGCTACACAGCATGTGCAGACATTGTGTAAGGACACGTGATCAGTGACATCGCCATGATGTGTTTCCTCTGAAGACTAAAGATCTCAGATCTTGAGATAACATTACCTTGTGTGTTGCACTCTTCTTGTATTCTGATCCTTAAATGTGCAACTGACTAGATCACAGCTGTCCATGGCACAACATGAGAACAAAGCTCATTCTCTTTCTTTTAGAGTTCCCTGAACTCTCCAACACTGCTTCTCCTGCCTGATCTTGGCAGGAGGACAGCATGGACGACTGTCCACACAAGAAAAACCAGCATCTGTCATTTCAGCACATGGCCAAAAATCACACGTTTACAAGTGACAAAAGCCCTCTAGCAGTTGTAGTGCTGAGGGTTCTTTTCCGTCAGGGGTGCAGGGAGAAACAGCGTGACACTATTCCAGAGCAACAAAGTCTGCATAGGGACAAGGTCAGGGAGGATGGGAGGGTCAGCTAAGCAGAGGACAGAAGACCGCGGCTCCTTTCCTGTTTCTTACTGATGGTCAAAACTGGTCCACGGTCACTGCCTGTCCCTGACCTGGCTGTTATTACCACAAGCAATGGGGAGATATGACAGTATGTAAATGAAGGTGTGTTCTAGCATGAGCTCCTGCATCCAGCGGCCTGGCAAGGTCACGTGATTTGGGCAGACAAGGAGGAGGAGAGTGACACTGTAAACACAGAGGAGGAGGAGGAGGAGGAAACCCACTGACATCAGTCACCCTGGTTTACATGAATTATATCTGGTCTTAAATCCATTGAGAAAAAAATGACTGATTCTGATGTGACTGCAGGGGTCATAAAGAGTCATACAAAGAGACAGCATAAAAAATACAATTTAACTGATAAATTTGCTGTTAAATATGAACTTATTTTGCAAAATATATGAATGATTGGATTAAAACAGGAATGATGTGCTGAGGGCACAATCTCATTATTATTATTATTCATTAAAAACAGCCTTGATTTTATACACCTCATTATCATTCATCACGACTCTGCTATTTATCATTCAAGTTTGCGCTGGGTTGAACAGTCCAGTGTCTACCTTTTTGGTCTGCTACAGTACACACCTCTGCTCTGTAAAGCACTTGTCCTGTGCTCTCCATAGAACAAAAACATGAGGAACCATTTCATATTTTTTGGTGCCATGATGGGGGCATCCTGGTTTGGAATACTGTTAGGTATCCGTCTCTGTAGATAGAGACCTCACTGTGATAAAGTACTGTGAATAAAGCAGGAACCTCAGCGATGAATTGCAGGCCTAGCAGAAGGTCCCACTGGTCTGCACAGCAGGCTTCTACGGACCCTGAACAACTATCCACATTAGTTTTTCCTGCTCAAGTCTCCGTCTTATTGAACTCAAAAGCATGAAGCACTCTTTGCCTGCCTTTAGCTTTTTGAACGAGCTAGACAGCTAATTAGCTGCTGCACATTAAACAGCATGTAAAATGTACGTGCAAACGTTGCCGGGGTACATGCTGGTGTTAAATACTTTCTTTTTATGTTTTATATATATATATAAAACACACACACACACATATATATATATATATATATATATATATATATATATAAAAATATAAAACACACACACACACACACACACACACACACATATACATACATACATACATACATACATACATATATATATACACATACACACACACACACACACACACACACACACACACACACACACACATATATATATATATGTCTATTTGGCCAGAATGTGCAAACAGGACAACATTTAGATTGTCAGCGGTCTCTCTGATCATGACTGTTCCAAACTATATTCGAACATCTCACGTCCCTTACCTGTCCCACCACGAGTCCTCAGGGTTCCTGTATGAGAGGAAGTGCTGACCCCTCCAAAGACGGTCATCCCCTGTCCGACGGGAGCGTGGAAGTTGTTGTAGTTGGGGATGGCAGTGGCCCCGAAGCTTGGATAATGCTGCGGCGTGGGGTCGGCTCCATAGCGGTAGCCCGCTCCCTGCGAAATGCTGGTGTCTCTGTCGTCTGTGAGTTTGGTTGCTTCCTTATCCTTGCATTGCACACAGCCCATTATCTATAATCTGTGACATATAAAGAAAGGGACATGAGGTTGGTTTAGATGAAAGTGGTACACTTGGGTAATATATCACAGAAGGAAGATAAAAACCTGAAGAGATTTATAAAAGGTAGCAGGTTGAGACACCTTTGGATCGTAATTATTAAATGAAGACAACTGTTACATCAACAAGAAGAAATCAGATGTGATAATGGGCAGGAGAAATATGAACACAAACAGGCTAAAAGAGTTTTAATGCAGGCAATGAATACAACTTATGCACTTTAAGCTTGACTGGTGGATCAATAAGATGAAACATGCTGCCTGGAAGAAGGACGAGCCCACAGAAAAGAGCTGTGCTGCAGGGCGCACCAGACTGAAGTGAATTCAGCACTCTGTTCAAGGCTGTCTCTAAACACTGCTCTCTCTACCCATGACATCCTTCCACTGATTAGCACTCTGCTCTCGGAGCCAGGGACCTTTTTTATAGCCTGACACACAGCTTGATCTCTGGATGACTCACATAAACAATGTGTCTCTTTCTTGGTCAGAAGAAATAGTGACTCCTATCCCACTGATGTCAGGGTGGCTGCTACAGAGAGGGGGAGATGTGGAGGCACGGTGCTGTGCTGTCAGGATCCCCCTCTTGAACTGGATTTTTAAACCTGGGATAACTATTTATTTGGTCATTTCTTACATATTCTGGCATTGAAAGGACTAGCAGGTACAACTCATTTTGCCTTGGTTGGCAGCCATGAAATGGGCTGCAATGGCTGCAACCGTGTTTCAAAGTGTCTGACAACATTATTGAAATGATCCCCAGAGAGACAGAGCAGTAAGATCCTTTTTGTTTCACCACAAACAGTCGTGTTGGATCCTAACTAACACCAAAGTCACACAATGACACAAACAAACTGACCAATGGAACATGAAAAAATGGACCACAGGTATAGAAATACTGAAATGAGCCTGTAGTGGAGAGTTGTGGGAGGACAGACTGTTGGCATTTGGACACTTGGCTTCATCATGGAGCAGAACAATCAGCCTTCACCTGTCTTCCACATGTTGGACACTATCAAAGCATTCAGCTCTATTCTTTACTGTGTAGTCTAATAATAAATCATCTCCCATAATCCTCTTCACATACAACCTTCTACTGCATTCCAGAGTTGTGCTTCCAACCTTCTATTTTAGAAATCGGCCATTACAAATACAGTTACAGCGACACACACTATGAGTGGAGCATCGAGGGTCATTGTGAAACCAAAATTTGAG
The DNA here is from genome assembly GCF_042242105.1 of Pempheris klunzingeri. Classification (NCBI taxonomy): domain Eukaryota; kingdom Metazoa; phylum Chordata; class Actinopteri; order Acropomatiformes; family Pempheridae; genus Pempheris; species Pempheris klunzingeri. The sequence continues at coordinate 21,064,971 of NC_092029.1, read as the reverse complement.
AATTCTGTCTCACTGACATTTGGAGTAAAAATCCTCTGTGACTTGCTTCAGAATTCGTTTTGAGCAGCCTGTAACGAACAACAAATTGCTGATGTCACCAACATTAATTCATTTAACCCTGTATCGGGCAAGGGGAGCATATTTGGTGGGAGTTCAAAATGCCGCTCCTCGCCTCACCATGAGGTAGTAGAACTACCAGATTTCTCCAAGCCAATCAGCGACAATCAGGCTACCTGACAGACCAGCAAGAAAACATATATGGTAACTTCACTGACCTTGATTTTCACCATAACATTTACAGTTTTTGTCTTGTAATGACCACCAGTAAGTTGAAATTTTGAATTTCAAAGTATTTCAATGAGTGCCCTATAAAGGGTTAAAGGTTGCTGCAGAGATCTAGTGTTGCCCTACCTTAATGTTGGGGGAGTAACAAGAGACGGATTTAGAAAAATGGCAAGATCAAACCATCAGAAGTTGGGATATCCCGACGTTTAGTCATCCAAGTTCCAAAAACACACATTTCCTAGGTTTTTCCCTGCCCCATAAATGCCTGCATATTCATCATTCATTGTCCATAGTCTTTAATGGAGTTTGTTCACCATGAGATCATTACGTGATTATCATTACTAAGCACACTCTATCCACTGAGAAGAGACTGTGAGATGCCACTGAAAACTCAGGAAGAGGCTAGTATGGAAGTGGTCCTTGAGTTAAGATTATTTAGTCAGTGATTCACTCCTCCTTGTAACTTTCTGGTAAAAGATTGTAGTATTAAACCCAAGCAGACATCTGTGTTGTCTTTAATCCACTGAGAGAAAGGTTGACACTGATGTTACTGTGAAGTTGAACACTTGTAACAATCACAAAAACATCATAAGAATAGAGTTGATGAAAGTGACATGATATTCTGCTCTTAATGCAACTTTGAACTTGTTTTGGAAAAAAATATGATTTTATTAAAACAGATGTGATATTCTAAAGTCAGACAAAAGAGCCTTGACTTTATAAACCTCATTATCTGGGATACATATATAACACATCTCTGAGAGCCCCCCTGTACTCCCCTGACCAGTACACTGATTGTCATGTAAAATATAGAATCAGGTGGAGGCTTGATGCTTGGATTTGGGAGCAGTGTTCATCATTAAGGAGAGACTAAGCTGTAATGGTGTAGCCAGCAGTAACCACCGTGGCTGACTGACGCTGAGACACCCGTCAATCAGGCAAACACACTTCCTCAAAATCTCCTCCTACTAAAACAACAGTTTACAATCACAGATCTATGTCACCACTGAGGTACACATGAGGACAATTTAATAGTTTTTTTGGTTTTTGGTCAGATTTCTGAAAACCTTGACACATTGTGTTATTTTCTGGAGCCGGACTCTGGTGGCAAATAGTGGTACTACATGAAAAAAGTCACACTCCACCAGTCAATTTACTATCGACAGTGACACTCAGCCTGTGAAAACAGTTCTAATGTGTTATGTGGATTCTGCAGGAGTATCGTCAGCTTGGGAGCTACTGTCTTTTACAAACCCCCCAACTTCATGGAGGTGCAAAGCTGAAAAACTACTAATAAGGTCACTGCCAGATATGGGCTGTATGAAACCTGACATCACTTTTGTAATCGGTACCAGGAATCTATCATGTGTACACAGCTATGCTGCAGAGAATACGGAATGCCTCTGTTGTATAGGTGTGCTTACAGGGAGTAATGTAGATACAACTCCAAAACCATCCTGAAATACTTTCTCAATAGTTTGTTTAGGACTAAGCTAGCATGGTCTTAGCAAAATGAAATGCTGAAATTTGAAAAACAACATGAGCCGAAGCACAGCGCAGTGTACCCTTGGATGATTTTGTGAATTCCCAGAAGAATGAATGCCTCTAATTGTTTCTCTGCATAACAAGGATGAAAGAAAATAACTGTGTTGGCATGGTTTATTAGTGCAGACACAACAGGCGATAAATCCAGCCTCTCCTTGGAAGACAAAGTGTCGGTCTGGCCTTCAGCTCCAGTCTGTCCTCAAATGTGTCACTTGAAAAAATATTTCACTCCTTCCTCATTCTTTCTCTCCCCTGCTTTCCTTTTCCTTCGCTCTTCTGGGTCAGTTGCCTCATCTGACTGCAGAGAGAAACAGGAAATGTATTCACTGGTGACACACTGTGAGGACAGAGAGGAGAATAATGAAGGAGGAGTGTGGGCCTTCCCTTCTTTGCAGCAGCAATAAAGAAGTGGAGGACCATAGAAAGGAGTGTCACTGACAGACAATAAACTCCCTGACTTAAGATAATCACACAGCAATCTAATGACTAAACAGGATGGTAGTGGCACTCTGTCCGTCTACTGCATAAATACTGCAGTGAAATCGGCTATGCATATTCATGTTCCCCAGAGGATGAACCCTACCGGTTTCCATGACCACCGTGACCCTTGTGTCAGTGCCAAAATTACAATAGGTAAGAAATAACCCAATCAAATATAATATACTGGGCAGATTAACATGAAATTTACTGAGATTTAATGCATTTATGCTACCCAGAGGATGAACCGTTTCTACTTTAGACACTCCATGATCAGGGTTTCTGACTGCCTGAGTCAGTGTTGGTTTGTGTTTGGCTCTTCTGCATCTGAGATCTACCATTTCTGTGCTCAGAGTTACCCCCTATGGTTGAGGAGTTTACCACTTGGTTTACCACTCGTCTGGATTCGATTTCTCAATGATTAGTCAATTTGTTGATTAGTCAATCAACAGAAAAATGATAAGCAGCTATTTTGATAGCTTGTTGATCATTATTTTGATTATCATTTTTGATAATGATCATATTTAGATAATTCTCTCCTCTAACTCTTATTCTAACAGAGTACTCCAGGTAGCACAGTCAGGTTTGTGGTATGAGGTACATGTACTTCAGTTTCATACATCTACTCGGCTACATTTCAGAGGCAAACAGATCACAGAGGGGAAGTAGAAGCAGCGCACTGTTTTCTCCTGCCTCAATTAGCTCTGCAAGTAAACGTTACTACTGCCAAAACAAAGAGAGACTGATGATAACGCACGATGCAAATACAAAAAAACAAAAAACAAGTGCATTTGATGACATTTGATTTGATAAAGTGAGGTCTAAAAACACATCTGCAAATACCGCTAATCACCATAGAGAACGACATTAACAATTAAAGCAAACCTCTATACCTCTTCCACAGCCGACAAATACAACCTGGATGCTCCAAAAACCTGATCATAACCAGTGTGCATGTAGGAGCGAACACTTTTAGCAATAATTCATTCAAAGATTTCCATATTGATAAATGTTGCAAGCAACTTTGTACCCTGGTAGCGTTTGTTGATATTCAGGGCAGGTTTTTGTGTGAAGATTACAGCTTTCACAGAAGAGACCCTCTTCTCTACCAATTAGAACAGCAGCCTCATGCTGTCTGACACACCGTAACCACTCTCTTTCAACATAATTACAGGCTGATCCCTCAGATGGTGCACTGGTGCACACGGAGGCCGAAATGCCCGTCAGCACAATCAGAGGTTGTCACAGGAACTAGGAGCGTTGAAAGAAGAGAAATCTTAACATAACATCTGTGTTTTTTAAACAGAGGAAGATCATTGGTCTGTGCCATGGACAATGTCCTGTCTTCTCTCCCTCTCTCTCTCTCTCTCTCTCTCTCTCTCTCTGAGCTTGATTTTATGTCTTGTTTGTGATGAGAATATCTTGTTTGCTTTAAATTCCCTGATGTGGGTAACAAGAAACCTAGAAAAAGTTAGTTTACCCAATGTTGGTTTGCCAAATTCTAAAATGTCAGTGCCAGTGACTCAGTAGTAGTGCAGCACTGCATATGAGTGCAATAGCGCTTTCATGTAATTGACTTGATTTGACCCATGTCAACGACCTGGCACCAAACTCAAGGGCAGAGTGAAATGGGCGGCTCACATGTGAGACGCTGTGCAGCAGCACACATCACGACGACTCTATCAGTGAACACTGTAATCCTGTGTGACAAGACGCGTGGCGGGCAGGGGGCCAGGCAACAAGCGATGCTACGCTCAGCGCAAGACTGCAGAGCATCTCTAATCGTGTATGCTCACGGCAGACGGAGGCACCGACTGAGACTCTGCATCCTGACTCTTTACATAACCTGTGACTGGCAGAGGCAGACTGAATCGGCTTTTGTAGGGCAAACAAATGTATTGATCCCTCTGAGCAGGATGGAAAGCCGTTCCTGTGAATGATAATCTTTGGAAGGCAGATAGCTTCGCATTACAGCTGATCGTATGGAGTTGGACGTTGGTGGTTTTGATGGATTTTTTACTCTGATTAGAAGTGATGACACACACTCACACACACAGAGCATCCTGCACCACTGTGGGATATATTTAATGTGTGGAGGCACAGTTGCTTGATGTGTACAGGGTGACATTACACATCAAGCAGCCAGCTAGAGGCCCTGATGGTGTATTGTTATTCTACTCTGCTATTCTAGTATTCTCTGCTGAAAGAGACAGATCCAGCCCAAAAAGCCAGACACCCCCTTCAAAGAAAGGTTACCTCATAACTTTGACATTTAAACGCAGGCCCAGTTAAGGAAATGACACATAACTTATGAAATCATTACATTCAAATTCAATGGATTCTAATTCTAGACGTCTAAATATTGATGACATCTGTTATTTTAAGATTCAAATACCCCTTGTGCTGTGCTCATTGATTGTGTTTTAATGATAGTGAGGGAGGACTTTGCTAATCATTTGACAAGTATTAAAGCCCCTTTTTAAAAATTTTTTTGTGTGAAACATCCCCACAAAATCCTTTCTTCTTCCCCCATAATAACCCAACAAATACCACATTCTTACTAACTCTAATCAATCAGAACACTTGTTTTTGCAATCAGATTACTGGATTCATGTTAAAAGCAATCTGCTTCCATCCAAAGCCAGCCATGACAGTTATAAGCCCCGTTTGTTTGACCCCTCCCTCCACAGCCTCGTGCAGGCCCAGTAAGGGCCAAGCTCATCACTGACTGCTCTCTTTGAACTGAAGGCTCTGAAGGCTCTTTCATCTCTTTATTTCCCTTTCCTTCCCTCCTTTTCACACAGCCATCTCTCCTGATTAATTATTCCTCCTTCGCAGAAAAAGCCGCCACCTGGTTGCTGTGGGGGCTTGTTTTGCTGTTTACTCCCCCAGTCTCTCACTTCTCATCCCAGAGGGCTGCAGGAAACAGCTCTAGAGGCGACTAAAGCCACCGCCAAAACCGAGGTGCTTCACAGCGTCACTAAGAGTCACTAAAATTACATTTCGCACGAGAAAACATGAATTATTCTCCTTTTTTCAGCCTGTATACAGCTTTCACTATCCTCTCATGATTCATATCAGACCAAGTACCACCTCCAATGTTTCAGCCACTTTCAGCAGAAAATCAATGAACCCTCGGGAAAAATCCAATTACAGAGCAGGACATGACCAGTAGTGGAGTCAGATCTATAATTAGTTAACGTAAAAGGCTATTCATATGACACTAGATGAGCAAAATTCATTAGGTTCTTTAATTGGAGCCAAAGACCTAAAGAATGTGCATGTGATTAAAACAGTAAATGGGATGAAGATTGACTAACTCAATGTGAAATAAGGTATCAGCCTGTGCTGACAGCACCTGTTTAATGTTTAAGAAAAGACAGGGGGATAAAGAAAAGTATTGGGGGGGCACATCCACATTCACATGCCATGAGTGAATAATTCATGGGGTGGTTGTGCAGGGCTGAAGGTATGTCATGGTGTTTGGGGGCAGCCATTGAGGGGGATGCATTTATATTTGATGGGGAGGTGATGGAACAAGGTTCATCAGGAGCAGGAGACGAGGTGGGTGGCTGGTGACGGAGGGCACACTGTAGTATTAACCCCTCAGGGATGGCTTTGTCTGTTCCTTTAGTCGATGGAGGGCTGATGTCAACCCCAGCGGGTCGTGCCTGTCTGACTGGAAACATCCCCAGTGCCCGGAGAGTGGAAACACTGTAGGTGGACGGTGACCAAGTGGAAAACTAATTTGTTTCACACAGATTGGGAGATATAGGTGGGAGGACATTTAAGATATTATGACTGTTTACCATTTTAAACTGCTGCTGGAAAGAGACTCACTACACATGTGGTTTGTCTCGATTGGTGAGAAAGATGTAGAAAGGCATCTACAATCGTACACAGTAACCTGTCTATCACATCACAGCATTACCCATCCTACACAGAGGCTAGACTAGGATGCTATCCACTGCAATGAGAATGTGGAGTACATAGAAAACAATATTCATTTTCTAACCTGATATCCCAATCTACTCAAGTCCCAACAGTACATGTTCAGGAAAACATTCACTTCCACTCTTTTAAGGAGTAGTTAAATATGTGGGAATGTGCACACATTTGCTTTCTTTCATGAGGTGAAAGGTTTGATACCAATCTCGTGTTGATGAAGGTACAGAGCTAGGGTCAGGAGGCGATTAGCCTAACTTAGCATAAAGACTGGAAGCTAGCCTAACTCTGTTCAACAACACATCCACAAGTATCTCTCCTGCTAACAAAACATTTCAATATATAATACATGCCTTACTTCAGCCACTGAGCTGAAAATGCTAAAACATGAAGAAGGGGAAGAGCATGGTTGAGTGATAGTTTTCTAAGGGTTCTAAGGGTCTTTTGACTGCTGCATCTCTTTGCAGTTTGTGCTACACTATACTGGATAGTTGGAGCAGTGTTTGACATTATTGTTATTGACATCTTCAGTTTGGCAGCACAGATGCTTTGGTCTCTGTAACTTTGTTAGTCGTCTCATCTTGCTTTGAAAACTCATGTCAAAGTGCCAATCGGCAGACAGTTTTCATATCTGAACAGCTGGAATTAGACTTAACAGGAGCCAGTGTAGTAGTGTTTGTAACTTCAGTCCTTTTAATTAGTTTGACTTCTGCCTGTTCATATTCCTGCATGAATGTAGGTTTAAGTTACTGTGTGTTCATGCAGGGTGGCACATATGAATACAACTGTAGCACACCACTTATTCCCTTTGCTGTGCCTTTCGTCAGGATGAGCACGGAAATAGACAGACAGACAGAGGAAGGGGTCTGTGTGGTGTAATAATGAGGTACAGACTGATTACAGGGGCAAGGGAGGAGGGCATAGAGCAGAGGAGGAAGAACAGGGGCTGATAGAGAGTAGGAAGAGGAGGGAGGGAGTGACACAGAACGGAAGTGAAAGAGAGAGTACACGGGGCGGAAGGGAAGGCGGTGAGTGATGACACGGATAGACAGGAGGACGGGCAGGGGAAGGGAGGGAGCAGGCTAATGATGGGCTCCGGGTGACACATGCAGTGCCGCCTTCTCTGCCAGTGGAAAGCCTCGTCTCTGAACTCCCAGCATGCCGATCTGCACGTGTCATGAAAACATCCCGTGGAGGGAGGAGGCATGTGCAAGTCAACGTTGGCCACTCAGACAGACAGAGGGATGTACCCAGACATCCACCAAATGCAAAAACACACATCTCTCCATCACTCCCTCTTGTAGTTATTCCAATGCACACAAACAAACACAAACTAACAGCCAAAAGTTACTCCATATCATCAGATCCTGCAGAAACATGGCAGCAGCATCCTCATGGAAAACCTCGTCATTATGGTTGACCCATAATATTCATTCAGCCTCAGTGTCCCCTGCTGCTTCACCTCTCATCGTGCTGAGGGTAGATCATCAGTCACTGTTCTCTGATGAGGAGACATTGTGTAGAAAAGACCAAGCAGACTGTTTTAAGATGTAAATCTGCCACCAGTATCAAAGTCAACTGCACACATGCAGTGCTACATCAGAAAGCTTCTCAGGGTCACATGGGGGTTCATTCATTGGTGATAATGTATTTGTATGTGTGCCAATACAGCACCAACTTAGAATTTCCTAAAACTAGAACCAAATTAGAGAGTTTTTGAAAAATCATTAGGAAACCAATAAAACCATGTGTTACCCACAGTGGTGAATAAAAACAGAAAACAAAAACACATTTCTCCCAATTTAGGAAGATTGTTTTTTATTAACTTTAACTAGCAGACTTTACCAGACATGAGTAGCTGCTTCTGGCCTCCTCAAGGTCGACATAAAACAGTTAAACTCTCCACTTTGGCCTTCAGGGAGGCATTCCTGCAATTCAAACGCTTGCTCCTGCACTGCCAGGTCTGAGCTTTAGAGACTGGGTGGAGTAGAGTCTATAAAGCCAAGGATCTGGGCTAGATTATCTTGTTTTCACAGCTCTTTTTTTACAGCACCTGTCCCCGCAGGAGGTCTGCCTGAGGATGCTCCAACCCCCTTCATTAAAAATCACAGACTCTATCCCGCTTTTATCCCTCTCAGCATGAGCTCCTCTGAGTGCACGGGTCGCCTCCCAGTGTGGAGATGATAAAGGCCTTTGTGCACAAGGAAGACAGGAGACAGTCAAGTTCGGTCTTTACTGTATCTCCTGTTTTTTTCCTGCACTGCTGTTCACGCTTCACTTCAGTCAGCACCGTCTCCTCTCCGGTTGGGATTATGAGCTGCGAGCTGTCAAAACTGGAACAACCCTTCCTCCTGCCGCCTGGCTCGTCTGTGGTTCCGCTGAGGGATGCGGAGAGGCCACATGCTTGTCTACATCTCTTCCTGCTGGCTGAGCGTGGATCACAACAACATCGAGCATTTCTGCTCCCATGATCCTCTCCTCTCTCTCAGCTCTCTCTGCACAGTGCAGAAGGGAGCGTGCCTCTGTCCTCGCTGCTCCTGTCTGGCAAATTCAAGTCGGGCGGGGGCCAGCAGTGGCACCATTGTGTCAGGGAGGCTCAGTGTCAGCAGCAGCGGCAACAGTAGCAGCAAACGTGGTAAGAGCTGAAGGAAGATGACAGCGGAACCTCATGATCCACCATGGGGAAGATACAGCAGAGATGGTAGAAAGCCACTGAGCCCTACACCTGCTGAGCCTGAATCAGTAGCTAGTGCTGCGACTCTGCTCTCTATGGGATTAGCCCTGCAGTTAGCCCCCCCATCCTGCTTCTCTTCAGTAAAACTGTAAGGAGGAGGGCTAATGGCACTGAAATGATTAGATGATCAACAGAAAATAAATGGATTTATTATATGTTCAGTATTTGAGCCCAGGCTGGGGGGGTCACTGCTCCATTCAAGGGAGACAATACTGAGAAAGGTGTATACCCTGACAGCTACAAATCAATATCAAATTATTATTAGACATGTTCTAATCAAATTACTAATGACTGACATGTTCAAGAACATAAGTAAATGTGAAAAATGAGGTCATTAATGATCCACTTTGGTCGCAGTGTAATTACAGGATATCTTTTGACAGTGAGGTAATAGTTGTTCCACATGCTCTGTGTGTTATGTACTCCTTGTGGTCTGGCTCTGTTTTACTGGAAAAAAAAAAAGTGAAAGCTAGAAGAGAAGGCTTGTGAACCTTCATTAAATGGCCAAAGGTTACAAACATGAGTGAATGAGCGAGCTGCTTGATGCGAGGCCTCCAGACGTGTGCTGACAGCTGACCTTCTGTTAATAATGCAGCTGTGTCCAGGACTTGACCTGGCAGCCCCCACACTCTTTCCTTCCCCAGGGCTCTTGATGACTCAACACCAGCACAAGATGCTGCCTCTGCTCTCCTCATTGAAATATTCATCTGGTCCTCGGAGGACACCATCAATTAGCTTTCGATTTCATTCAAGCGCTTGTCTTCCATGAAGCAGTTCAGTTTCTGTGCTGTGGTTTCAAACTGTCATTTAATCATTTACAGTAAATGGAATACTTTCCGAGAGCTGAATATTAACACTTATCTGTGTGTTTCAGTGCATTGGGGTAAATAAGTATACTATATCTGTTCACCGTGTGCTCACGTCATCCACTTCCCCCGCTGAGCTGCAGTTTGCCGTCAGGCAGTGATCAGTGTGGCGTGCACCAGGCCGGCAGCACTGCTGGGCTCCAGATCAGGAACAAAGTAGCACATGAGCACAGATTACAAAGAGACACCTTCAGAGTCCCTTTATAAGCACCCTTAGAGGGATGGCTTGACATTTTCAAGCTTATTTGTCTTCAGCAGACACTTGTCACACTGGGGGGAACAGAATGTTTCACCTGTGTCCTTCAGATTTGCTAACAACTGTGAGTGGAGCCTGTTTCTTTTCTTCTTTTAAGCAAAAGTGACAGTTTGAAAAGTTATCCACAGTGTGATGAGTCATATTTATAGTTTTCAATTTATTACGAGTGAAATATGCAGGAGAGCCCACTGTCAGGCATCCTCACATTACTGAGCCTCTCCCGAGACTGCTGCAATGCTGAGCGCATCCACAGGAAGCCGGAAGACATAAACCATTGTTAGAAAGCATTGGTTTTGCATTGTTTAGGTCCTCATCACTCAGGGCTGCAAGACAAAGGACAATGGTGTCCGGGTCACACACTGAATGCAAATGACAGATTATTAGAAAAGAGGTAGGAAGAGCAGTGCTACGTTGTGTGACAGTGATGACACCAGGATAAATGCTTCACGCTGGGAACACAGGCCACAGGTTTACAATTCTAACAATAGAGGGGCGAAATGACCTTTATGAAAAAAATGTAAAAAACTGACAAGTCTACCAAGCATTTCAGCTTATGGTTGCTGCACCTTCCTACAAATGTGCAGATGTGAAGAAGATGCAACACTATGCTAACACACCACGAGAGCAACTCATCATTGTAGGAGTGCCTGCAGGATGTGGTTAAGAGCCTCCAACACACCGTAAAGGGTGCAAAGTTTCCGTTCACTCAATCAGATTATCTGAAACAATATGGCTCAGATCCAAAATACCCACTCAGTTGTTCCATTTGGACGAAGGCAGTTTTGCTGATGATGTGTCTCATACCAAGTCAACCAGTCATTCTATAAATAGGCCGAGGAGGCCTCCGTGTCCCGCTCCAACTCCCTGCATTTCATAGTCACAGTTTCAGCAGACCGGCTGATCTGGAGTCGAACAAGGCTGTGGTGAGTGTCCTGGGTCGGACTCCTCCCTCCTCCTCCAACAGCAGCAGAAAACCACGGAGCTTACTTTGAACTATACTGCCGTCCACATGTTCGGCTGTTACGCCTTTTCCACTTGCAGCCGATGCATGTTTTATTACCCAGCAGCCACATGCATTCTTCATTGCCGATACAGACAGGATAAGTGAGTTTGGAGCCACACTGCGCTGTGCTGTAGTGACTTCCTCTACCTTGACGATGAGAGGAAAAACAGCTTAACACCTTTTACCATCGAAACTACACCTTTCACGCTGGACAAAACTTCTCTGCTGACTATTTTACATAATCTTACCACTCATTTCACATCTTCATGATAGTGGGTAATATAGATACTATTTCTTCATTGTGGTATGCAGAATATTAGATCACAGCATAAGTCTATATTGTGATTTTCTGTTCTTAGATAAAATAACCAGATGCTGATGAAGTCTAATCTAGTGAAATACCTGATACATGGTTTCTCAAAAGAGCTGTACACTCTAAATTGTAACAAATGTTAGTGAAACAGGAATAAACAGTGCATTTAGTACATACTCTAGTGGGTATTTGGGGCAACAGGCTGATGCAAGTGAAACCAAGTCAAAATAAACTAGTGTGTGTGTTCATGGTGATGAAGGAACGAGTGAACTGAGCAACAGTGACACTCACTGACGTGTTTATAATAGTTTTTGAGCAACAGTGGAGCTCTGCTGCCCAGAGGAAGAGGATACATCAGGCTGTAATACATACACAATATTTGGCTTTATTGAACTGTGACAATATAAATATAAATCGGACATTATGGCCCCAGGATGCCCCACCAACCCCTACTCTTAGCTTTCAGCAATCTCTGGTATTATGCCTCATCTTGCTGGCTTTCATTCAACTTTTTGTGTTGGCTTATTCGTTTTTCTTTTTTACTTCCACCTCTTTATAAAAGTGCCAAGCAAATGAATGATATCAAAAAGAAACAGAAACATTTGTAAACTGTGACATTTCACACTGACAATGGGTTGATGTCTCTTTATTTATATCTGAATGACCCCTTCAGGGGGAAAGTTTAGGTCTATGCAGGCGAGGCACGGCCGCCCATCACCAACCCAACGCAGTGATCTGTCTCTCTAGCCCCGTTGCTAGGTTACCACATTCCTGAGCACAGTGAGTGCTATGGGTCCCTGCTCTGCTGGCAGAGCCAGGCTGGAGGTGTCTGGGGAGTGGAAATGATGCAGTAGCCATGACAATTAAAAGATCCTGTGAATGATGGAGGGTGAACCAGGGATGAGGGGACAAGTTTTAGGAGACAGTGTAACCCCATCCCATCTTTGACAGCTCTGCTTCATATATGTCTTTGGAAAGAAGAACTATAAGTCCGTTCTTTGAGTGTGTGTGTGTGTGTGTGTGTGTGTGCCCTTGTGACTTCGGAGTGTGCCGTGCCTCTGAGGAGCCAGTATGAATCAGCTGTGACTCCTTACGCCAGCGTGTGCAGCTGCCTGGCTCAGAACAGCACGTTCCCGCACACGGAGCAGCAGTGTCTAGACGAAACGCAGACTCAGAAACACCCCCACTGCTCAGCACCTCCAAAGAGGATTGTGTTCCGGCTGGGGATAATCTTTAAGGCTCATCATTCTTTGTCTTCACAGGGTTTATATGCACAAGAGGGGTACACCAGTAGAACACAGCCATACACAAGGGATGCAAACAGCAAGAATACCAATTTCACAAACTGACAGCTACTATTTCAAAATAATAGAGCAGCTTTGAACATTTTTATCACTGGAATATCTCACATGCGTAAAAACTGTAGGCCTGGATGATAGTTCTATGTTATTGCTTGTCCTCAGGTGAAATAGCGTCACATGATATGACCATATCATGTGACCGTTTCTCTTATATAAATATTAAAAACATAAAATGCAGTTCTTTGAAAGGCAGGGAGTAAATACAGACAAAAACACAGGGAAGCAAAAGGGATGTCATGCAACAGAGCAAATTTCAGAACAATGTGGCCAGCAGTTGTTGCAACATCTTGCTTTGGGAGTTCTGGACAGACGGATAAATCAACAAACAGAGACTTGACTGACTGACACCATCCTGATACACATCTACATCTAGAGCAGGATCCATCAGGACACATGGATGAGAAACTGGTCATGCAATGGCAGAGATTCAGTGAGCGGGCTGAACGATGGGCCAGGGGGCTTCCTGTGCTATTGATTGACCAACAATCATGGCTCAGTCATGTGAAGGCATATGGAAACATACGCAGCTGTCAATCTTATAACAGCAGAAGTCTGTCCACAGGTGGAGCAGCATCAAGCAAAACCAGCCTCAATCGATACATCTATAAATAGGTTTATATGTAACAATGCCAATTTGGCACATCGTCTCCTGGTCTTCAGAGCTGCCCTCCAAAATCAATGCACCCTGTCTAATGGAAGCCAGCAGACACCACAGCTGTAAGTCAATATTTTGCATCTCTCAGACTATTAACATGAACAAAGTAGTCTTTCGGTCACCACAGTAATATCATATGAGGCGGGCCTGATCTAATTTGCCCCCCGCTGTCTTTTCTTGCCCTGTACTGAGACCATAGCACAACACAGCGGGTGGGCTGCACTGAGATCAGACAGCAGATATTGTTTGAAGTGGGCTACGACAGTAGCAGTGATGACATGATGGGAGCCTGTCAGAGTGGATAGTGAGAGCACTCACATAGTCAGACAACGGAAAATTCAAATGTATGCAGTAATTGAATGAAAACATGAGGAATGAAGTGAAATGTGGAGTTACCTGTATGAACGATCACAGTGTCAGACTGATGTTCTCATTGGCTGATTGCTTCAGATACTCAGAATGACAGACTCTGGCCCCCATCCTGCTTCTTGTCTTTTAAATGTTTTCTGTGCATTCCAAGCTGTGTTATGGTTTAATGCTGTAGCCATGTTCCCCCATTTGTGCACAATATAGTTTTGAAATGATCCCTGACCAAAACAGCAGTATCTTCCTTGAAAACGCTGTGTTGCACGTGAACAGAGCGTCATCATTGGCACTGTGTAGGCACATGGTGTAAGTGACCCCTGGCATGCTGCTAAGAATGCAAGAGAAACACAAGGATTTAGTAGAGATTTATAAAAGTGAAACTGCTTTCATGGAGCAGAGGGTTGTGGAGCAGCTGAAAACATCACAGCCCCTAAAAGATGTCTAGCTCTAATTGTAACGCAAAGGTAATTCTGGTATTTTTAAACCTAGGTTGTTCTTTTTTTTTACATTTTGGGGTCTAAATGACTAGTAGGCACGCAATGTCTTGGAATTTGTAACAATATGCAGCATTTGTAATGGAGGAAGCTCTCAGGTAGGTAGGAAACAACTGTGTTACTTTGAGTGATTTGTTAAAGCTCAATCCTGAAACAGTTTAGGAGGATGTCCTCCTCCTCTTCCACCCATCAGCGGCTGTAAAATCAGCTGAGCAGCAGGCCTCTCCCAGCAGTCAAAACACTGATGTTAGCGTAGCTCTAATTCCTACGGGGCTGCTCATTAAGCCGCTGGCTTAGTCCCTGGGGACCCGGGCCCAGCATATGGTCGCAGCCCAGCAGCCATCCTCACCCCCTGATCCCCACCCCCACTATAATTAAAACCACCTCACAGCTAAACCTCCAACATGTGGAGCGCTGATGGAAACTGCAACCCATTATTGACAAGCCAGGATGCCCCGAGCACAGGAAGCTGGTGCAACATCAAAAGTGCTCCCTTGTTAGCATCACTGTTGGCGCCGTTTAACAACACTTAACCACTTGACAATCTTCAGTCAGCAAACTGATAAATGAGACATAATGAAAGCTGTGCAAGAACACTGAAGTTAGACAACTGAAGCTCTGTGTAGTGACCTCGAAACTTGGTGTTTCTGTCCTGGAGGTTTTCTTTGCAGGATTGATAGTCATCTTGCCTCAGATTAGGCTCCTCTGCAGACCAGAAATGTTTCCGTGCAGGGCTTTCAGCCCCACCGTGGCTGAGTGAAAGACTCCATTGTTAGCCTCTGTGCATCTGTGTCCATAATAAGCCCATCCGAGTGTGAAGCCATTAGAAGGCCTTGTACATCCAGAGCCTCTCGCAGCTACAGTGACAGTGTACCTGTCACAGCTCTCAGCGGCAGGGCAGTAAGTCTAAAGCTTGTCAGCAAGGAGCTACAGCTGCTGTTGTTCTGGCCATCTGATTCCCCTACCCTGCTTTTTATAAGTGGCCAATAAAAATCTGTGATCGTTCTTTCATCCCTGGCCATATGGTGGCCTAGAAACTTAATCTGCATGCATATAGACAGGGAGCTCACCTAGCCTTTTATTTTTGCAAAGATGCATTTCTGCCATGTCAGGAACACACAGGAGAGAGACTAAAAGCAAAGATAAGAGGGTGGCAGACAGTGACAAGATTAAATACACTCTCACCTTCAACCTCGAAGTACATGGAGCTGACTTGGAGACATTTCGGAGAAAGAAATCGTTGAAAAGGCCCAAAGCAAGAAATTAGTTTGCTGCAGCAGATGTGTTGGAGGTGGGCTCTTTAGTGAGTCGGCGAGTCAGTAAAACAGGATGAGGTTATGCTGCCATACCATCTGCACAGTAGGCTCACACACACACACACACACACACACACACACACACACACACACACCCTGTAAGCAGCAGAACAACACGCTCCAGCCTGCATCCAGCCAGAGCAGCCAGCTGTTGGTGTTGAACAGAGACAGTTCATAAACTTCCAACCATGTTACTTCCCTAATCAAACAAACAAGACAAATCAGTATAAACAGACGACATGCAGCATAAATATCCCAGTTCTCTCTGAGCCAAACTTCAGCCCTCTGCACGTGGCCTCCACCCACCCAGCCAACCTCTATTACAGGCAAGGGCAGATAGATGAGGGAGCCAGGCGAAAGATCATCAAAAAGCCGCGGTCAAACCCCTCCAGCGTCTGGGTTTCCTACACCCATCCTGGCCTCTTTTATCTGACATAAGATGGAGGGATGAGGGATGGAGATCAAAAGAACTTTATGTAGAGGAGTAGATGACGACCACTATGTGCAGGTCAGCCATCCCACCACCTCTTGCTTTTTTTCCTCTCAATCTCCTCCAGATTCTATAACTCAGCTGCTTTGTTTGAAAAAAACATTAAAGGGTGAACAGAAAAAGAGCAGGGTGTTGCAAGGAACTAGGATCTAGAAGACTGAAAAACACATAATTATATCCGACTACTACGGGAAAATCCACGCTAAAAAAGCAGCTATTGGCAAACAAACCTAAATTTTTAGGCCCGCTTTGCTGTTTGGGCGTATATTTTTATCTTGGGATAGTTTTAGAGAGTGTGGTTCTAAATCATGCACAGGAATGTTCTGCTATAGAAGTTTTCACTCACAAGAACATCAGTAGACCAAAATAAAATACAGCCACCATAACTTTGGAGTAAGGTGTGCTCTTTGTCAAAACTCTGCCTGCTATCTTTTTTTGCTGACATGAGTCCTTGTGTTCCCTGATATTTATTTCAACTGTTTTTATGTAGTGGAGTAAAAGGCTACTTAAACTATAGATGAGTGACAAATTTAAGGAGAAACCTGTAACATAAACAGTTTATTCAGGGAATAAATGCAGAGCTAAATAAATGGTCTAGGCTGAAACTAACAATTATATTCATTAGCAACTGTACAGATTAAAAAGGGGCCAAGGTAGCATCTGTAATTAGCTTGTTTTGTATGGACAAACAGGATATTTAGTTCATATTCACAGAAGACGAGGAAACCAGTAAGTATTATTATTTAAGGTGATTTTTTGCTGGTTTAGTTTCACAATCATCATAATAAATGTCAATGAGTTCTCTGAAGACTGACTGATCCATGGAGCTCTAAAGCTGTTCTGGAGGCTCATAGTGGACTGACACCTTTATGCACCATCTGCACGTGATGAAAGTGAAAAAAAAAGGGCAAAAAATAAGATTGTGAAATCATTCTATATAACCAATAAATCATCGAAATGCCACGTACATTCAAAAACATACTGCCAAACATTGTTCAATGTATGACAGCACATGAAGATGTCACTGATATGGTTTCTGCAGCTCAGAGCAGTGCCGCTGTCACTGCTAGCTGCAGTGTTGACTGAAGATCCCATGATTCAGCGGCCCACAGCAGCACTTTGATGTGTCCCACAGCTGACGTGTCTCAGCAGGGCTGAGCACTGCTGCCGCTGCTGCTGCTGCTGCTTCAGCTAAGTCACGGAGGACTCCTCTTTGGCACGGCACCTCGGCAGTGTAGCGATAGTGAAGGTGAGAGCAAGGTGTTCTGACATGAGTGGATCTGATGGTCAAGAGGAAGCGGGACGCTTAACAGCCATCAAATGACCAAAGGAAGACTGGGGGGGGACGTACTCTGCTCGGAACCTGCTGGTGACGGCTGGTGATGTGTCACACTGAGGTTTCAAGAGGCCGCTTTAAGACTCAGTAACAAGGACAGAGAGCCAACATACTGTACAGTGCATCTGCCGTGGTGATTACGCTTCAGTTTGCGGCCCAAATCCAGAACACATCACTTAATTAGGCAGAGGAAGGAAAGCATGCAGACCAAAAATGCCACCAGATGTGTCAATATGATAGATTGAAGCTTAACTAGGTTCATTAACTGCACAACTTCTACCCACGGAGTGCATCTCCTTACCATCAGGCATACTGGGAACCACAATGGGGCCACAGTCTGAGAGTAACGCTGACATTTCACGGAATAGTTGTACAGCCCACACTGGCATAGCCATTATCGTGAAGGTAACAAGGTGGGAGGAAGGGAGGGCAAGCAGTCAGCTTTGGAGCTATGAGGAGGAAAAAAGCCAAACACCAGTGTGTGTTTGTCTCATGGCAGCAAGTGACTCCAGCAATGAATATCAGTGTCTGTGATAATGTAAGGATAATTACCACTGTGCTGTTGAGCTCTTCTTTCTGCACAATGCAGAAACTCACAGAGAGGCAGAGAGAGATGGAAGCATGAAAACACGATTGGAATCGGTGACTCATTTTTCTGTTTCTCACCATCCTACAATACCACCCACCCAGCAAGGCCGCCGAAGCACACACATCATGCATACATCTGCTCCACGTTTCCACAGTAAGGTTGCTCTTAATGTGCTAGCTCTGCAGAGCTGTTTCTGACACCTGCTGTGTACCATGGTATGTCTCTCATGTCACTGCTGCCTTAAAAACAAAGCTGAGTCACACACAAAACTGTGATTCTGCTCTGCAGAACTCCCTCTGCCTGCTCCATCTCTGAGCAGCAAGACGTGCAGAAGCACCGTAGGAAACCACAGCACACATAATAAAAGAGCTATTAGCACAGTGATGACTGAGCCTGCATAATGAATACACTTGCTATATGAATGTCGGATTCTCTGCTGACTGTGGTTTTCTGGAAAAATCCCTTGTTCAGCTTGTCTCCACTAACCCATTGATGAATTCTACCAAAAGTTCGGATGGTTGGGAGCTCTGCTCATGCTCTAGAAGAGGGGGCTCAGACATGACATGGACATGGACATCTCTTCAGTTTCAAAATAGGTTGCAGAACAAGTGAAGCAAACAAATAGCTGTTCTGTAGAACAGAAGGTTCGGACTTCAAATTGTTTGGGAAACTAAGAAAACGACAAGGCTTGGCTGCCGGCTGTTTGTGTCTCAATTCTAGTATTTATCATACAGATGGGTGATGGATGAAGAAAAAAAAACAAAAAAGGGTGAGGCTGACTTATTTACTAAATAAATGCCCAGCAGTGTGTGATACTAGAATGCACTTTTAACAATCTCCTGCTGTCCGGCTAATTTGTCACTGATAATTTCTCATTTGTGGCAATGATATGGAAGATCAGAGAAAAAGAAAAGCAACTTTCATGGACACTGAAATGCAAATATGAACAGAGCTGTACAGCTAGCAGAAGAAAACACTGACTGCATTGTGGTATGGTCTATTTGAATAAATAAGTAAATATAAAATAAATAATAAGTTGGTGCAACTGGCCCCAGAATTTTTACAGTAACAAGTATGTAGTGTTTATATTGTTTTCTCTGCTGTACCAAATCCTATTGTGACCCCAAAACCAACAAAAGATATGTGGCGACATGTGTCTTTATTTGGGGTGTAACTGACATAACAGTTTGGTGTTGTGTGCTGTCCACTGGTTAACAGGTTGGTGGTCGTTCAGCCTTAAAAGCGTCAGATCAGATCATGATGAAAACAGAAAATGTGACCCTCTTGGTGTGATTTGAGGACTGAACCCAGACCAAAGGCAGGAGTAAGAGTACAATCTGCTCCTAACTGTACATCAGATATGATGTCAACTCACCTGTCAGTGCTTTATTTCAATCCCAATCTCCTGCCTAGACTTCCCTCACAAAATGTGATCAGTGACCAAGTTTATCTCTCTTGATGCAACATTAGGCTCATTTTAGAAAATTACAAAATGTTTGACTCAGGTACAGCTCTGCACACACTGCTGCTGGCTGCCAGAACTAATCTTACATCAGTGCCATCGTGCTCCACTCTAACCTAGCAGCAACCCGGCACGTTAACACTCGGGATTAGGAAATAACTGAAACATCTCTCATCTGTTACGATTTTAGCCTGGAGATATGTTGCATTGAATAAGAAAAAAAAACATACAGATCAGGGGTGATACGTGAGATAGTTACAGTGTGTACAGGCTGACCCCCCCCATTAACCCCTGCAGCAATGTATGGGCCGAATTTATGGCCGCACTGCGGATTAAAGACGGCAGCAGCAGAAATAGAAAGTAGGGTCAGGTCATACTGTATGAGGATATAAAGGAATATAACACTTTAGCTTTTAGCTAGTTGCATCGACTGCCCTGTGGGTCAACCTGAAATGACAACAGCGCACGGCTCCAGAGATAACAGGTGCACAAGGTGGCATTTGATGTAGTTTCCTTTTATGAGGGAAACGCACACATGCTGCCCTGTAGAGAATACACAGTCCACACTAATGCACCACAGGTATGTGTGTGCACTTGGGACAGCAGGCTGGCCTCTGGCAAGTAATCTCAGCTAGTGGTGACCAGCTGGTGGGCATCTGTGCATGTATGTGCACGGCTATCCTTATTCATGCATACATGCATTTAAAGACAACGAAAATCCTCCAGATTGAGCACATTTTGCATTCCATCCATCTGCTGTCAGAGCCTACATGGAGGCTATTCTAACATGGCGCGCATGCGAGTAAGCACGCCTGAATTCATCTGTTAGTGTGTTTGTGTGAGGTTACAAAGTGTTTGAGTGTAGTGGAGTGTGAAAAGTCGTACCTCTGGTTTTCAGCGTATCAGGATTTTTATTTCCTCCACATTGCTTTGTGCGCCGCCAAAACAGAGGAGCTGCAGGGGCAGAGAGACACTCAATTATTCATCATCCCATTCAATAAAACATGAATATAAACTGAATGTGCTGGCTGCCGTCATTCACACTTCTTTGAGAAAATGGGTAATGCAGATTTTTCCCAGAATGCTTTGGGGTGACACCAAGGGACTGCCAGTCTCAACTTCAATTAGTACAGCTTTTCTGACCTATTATCATGGTGATAGAACATGTGATAAAATAAGAGAGAGAGAGGACGAGGCCTTGTGATAAACACAGAATTGTCCAGCTGGAATAAAGAACGTGCTGTAGGAGGACAAAACACAGAATCATGTCACCATTATGACCTAATATTTCGACCTGCAAACAACAGGTTGCTCCAAATAACAGATGAGCCGCCAGCGTTAATCAAGAGCCTGTGGGATGGCCCCACTTAACTGCTCTGAAGTGGATTCTGCTCTCTAGCAGGCACGGGGATTTAGAAATCCATTCATTTACTTCTCTCCAGGTGCGAATGATGAGAAGCTCTTAAATGTAGGGCATCACAAGCGGGCTTAGAAAAAATGTTATTAAATGGAGGCTGCATGTTTTACAGGAAAGGAAAAAAGACAATCCCGTTTAGCAGTTGTAAAACAAAAAAGTTCAGTTTCTGCATTCATTTTCCAAATTTCTTGGTCTTGGCACACAGTCAATCATTTATCTATATGTTTTCCCATGCAATATTTCACAATTTCCACACCACATTTTTGATTTTCTTATGATTTATGACTTATGATGATGATAATGAGATGGCTATGAGCATGTATGGCACAAACACGACCACCCGGGTGCACCCGTCTGATGGATTCAGTTATGTTATTGACTTGCAGGCAACAAAAGTGCGGAACTAAATCATTAAGAGTCATAGAAGAAATCCTCTTTTGATAAGAAATACCATGTGAGAAATGTGTCTTTAGGAATGGTTAAGAAGTCCATGTTGGTTTCCACGAGTTTAGCACACATTTCCAGAAAAACAGCAACAGAAAATGCTCCTTTAATGCGCATGTCCATCCACTACTGTTTCTGTTAGAAGAGAAAAACCTCACACACTGAAAAAACTTGGAATAGGAAGAATTCCAGTCAAATATTATCTGCACTTATTGGGTTTAAAAACAATTGATATGCAGACTATATACAGAACGTTTTCAAGGCATGCACACTTATAGCATTTTTATTGAAACATAAGCTACTTTATTCTAAATAAAATAAGTCCTGTCGTGGAGCAGAAGTGCTGCAGTTGCTACACCTGCAGCACACATAAGGTGTTGGGTGGTGTGAGTCACAAGAAAAACAAGATGGTGAGCTCTGGAATTGTGCTTTTTGCCCCAGAACAGAGCTGTGAAACTTCAACTCTAAATTGAATTGAAGAAAAATTTGTGTGAGTTGCTCCGGAATTGATGAAGTTACTGGGGAACTGCCAGCTGGTAGTAAATGCTGACAGGCGGATCTAGACCCCAAAGTGGAGGTACATTTCTGCATATCAGTAGTGTAAAATAAATAATATAGACTCATTTGTGTTTAAAAATGCTGCGTACATCTTATGTAAAAAATAAACAGAAGCCTATTTCATGTTTGTGGATCACAGAACGACGTGAGAACAGCATGAAAACAGCCAGTTTCATTAACAGTGGAAGCGTAGTCTTGCTGCAGGCGGTCTGCACATGTTAAATGCTCAGAGTAGTTGGCCTGTTGGGCCGACACGTTCTCAGATGCAAACAAACTCAAAATTCCAAAGCCTCTCCAGTTCACAACAGTAATTACTGTTCTGCGTTCTTCTTCCACTCGCTCATATCAATCACTCCCTTCAGTCCAGCGCTGGTGCTGAATTATTTTGGTATAATTAATACATGAAAATCATGGGCTAAGATTCTCCTTATGCAAGTAACATAGCAACTGTCTGACCAATGAGAATTTGGTCAAACATGAGCATCTTGACCAAAGGACCAACCATCCAGAGGACGTTTATCTTTGTTTGTCCGTCTCTTCTGTGGAGCAGAAGCTTCAGTGGATGTATGTACATCGTGATTTATTAGGCGCTTCTACTGCACATTTGTTTTCATCTTTTACACTACAGCCACAGTTTTTTGGGGCTGTTTCAGCTTTTTTTCTACATTTCTGGAGCTGGAAAATGAGCCTAAAAACAGGTGAATGGAAACCCAATCACAGGGCCCCAAATACACTGTGCTTGTTTGTAATGTCACAAGCCAAAAAAGATTGGGAACCACTGCTTTAATTTAAAAGCAATGTAATCACTGTATTCTATAGGCTCATGAGGCTTTATCAAATGTAAAATCTTACATATAAAGTAAGTACAGCTATCAAATGAACGTAGAGGAGTTAAAAGTACATGTTTTCTTTCAACCTCTTCGTAGCAGAAGGATAAGACTACATTATATCCACTCACAAATACAAATGTAAACCATTCTGCTTTAGTACTTTCAGCATCCTGCTGATGCTCTCACTAGGAGACTTCAGCAACTCTGCAACAGAGGAAGCTTTGTGAATCTCGTGACTGAGGAAAAAGAGTGCAGGGAACAAAAATGCAGACTAAACCATAAAGGACACACTACATGGTGACTTTTATTTACAAGATAAATACACTTACAGCAAGCTCTGTGACTGACAGCAGAATTACACAATGGGGCGATTGTGCGGCAGCAAGGCGGGGGTTAACTGCGTGGTGTGCATCCTTACTGCCCTTTATTTACAAAAGACACGCTTTCACCACTGCCAAATATGTTAGAACCCATTAGTTTTCGATCTGACTTTAAAGCTCAGCCCTGCTAATCTAATTTAATCTGTCTCTGTGGCTTTGCTGATTGCTCGAGCGTAGCGGTAATGACACTGCGAGTGCATGCAGGCTCGGGTGCTGCGATGCAACTGTTTGTTCTGCAACAGCAGACGCCCACGTGGAAAGCTGCTGCTCCGTCTACGGCTGCTGCTGGCTTGTGTATGCGGGGGGGGGGGGGGGGTTCACTGCATGATAATATCCTGTTATTGGTCGAGTCAGGCCTCAATAGACTCAAAGGTTCATTTAATCCAAGTGAGCTGATTCACAAGATCAATACACGTGAAGCAAGGCATGATGGGAAACAACCTGAAAAACATACTTTGGTTTGTGTGCAGCTTGTCATTTGGCAATGAAGCCGATCATTCTGAAGTGGAACAGTGGTTAGACTGTCACTGCAAATATTATCCGCCAACGTCACACACACACACACGCACGCACGCACGCACACACACACCCTATTTTTAATAACACTACTTTCTAATTTAGTATTAGTGTGGTAGTGCGGTGGTAGACTGTGTGAACTGCTCGAAATAAAGCACTTTATTTAGCAATAAAGTGCTAAATAAAGTGCTGACTGCTTTGGCCACTTAACAGATAACACAGGACAAAAAGAGGCAGAGTAAGAAGAAGAGACAGAGAAGAAATGAGAAAGAGAAAAAAAAAAGCAAAGATAATGAGGACAACAGGATCAGAAGGCTTCTGGTCTGACACGCTTCCTTTCCTGTTAAGTCTGTGGTGTTGTTTGTTCACACTTGTGAATGACTTGTGATGCTCTCGTCTAGAGAATTGTTCAGAAAGTACCTTTGAAAACAACTGTTAGTGTAGCGGTATGTGAGGAGATGAGTAGTAGTATTTAAATGTTCAGCCAGAAACAAAAGTGCATGTCTATTCTGGGGATCGGTGCAGATGAACTGTGTGTGTCCCAAAATACTGGAGCTGACCACAGTGTGTGAGTCAAACATGTGATTTAAGGCTTCTTTACCAACAGAAAATTGCCATTTGGCTGCTCCGCATGTCTGCGTCCACTCTGTGGTCTCCTTCCTCTCCTGTGCTCTCTCCCTGCCGCCCAACGCAGTCATGGTGACGGGCTCCCATCAGGCTTTGCTGTGAGTTTGTGGACCCCCTGGCCCTGGAGGGGGAACTGACTCTCTCTTTTCATCAGCAGCCCCCTCCAATAAAACATAATGGCACAGAGGGCTGCGGGGGAAAGTCATTCAGCCACACAAAGCTGTCACATGACCGGCCAAGGCACAACGGGCTCAGTCATTCTGCTGCTGTCGCTCGGCTACTAGGACAGATGAGTGGGCTTCTGAACTGGCCAGACACACAGCAGGACCCACAGAGAAGATGCCACTCTCAGTGTGTTGAGCTAACACTATGGGACAGTGGGCAGGAAGGCAGGAACTGCATGTGCTACACCAGGCAGCCAAAGTTCAAGCAGCAAAATCAGGCTTTCTGATGGTGTTAAAAAAAATCATTTCCCTTTATTTACCCCCTGATATAGTCACTGCCAATCCTATGTATGTCTATTAGAGCTCCTGTCAATGTCAGCCCCCTCCTGGTGGCCTGGAGAAGCTAGATCACACTGATTGCTACTCCTTCTTTCTTTTGTGACCAAAACACACTAGCTATGGCCATGTAGTGCTGCAATTTTGCCAGATATCAGCATCGAGGAACAAGTAGACTCACCACCATTGACAGGTTAAAAAAAAAGGATAAAAATGATGACAGAGATAACGTCTCTTTTAATTCATGCATTCTTCTGCCTTGTCAGAACCGATCGTTTGGTCAGATTCAGGTGTTATACTAGTAGCTACTACCGTAGCATCAAGCCAGGCAGAACACTGTACACCTGTTTTCACAGGATAAGAAATACAATTCGTGACAAGTACACTGATCTTTATGTGTCAAATTGAGCTCCTTAATAATAATAATAATAATAATAATAATTCATCAACACATAGAACATGGTTTTTCGGTCTTTCAAGGAAAACTCTAAGAATCTACTAGTCTTTTTTTGATGCTTTTCCTCCAACTTACTTCCTGCTAGAAGACAAGCGGTGGTGCAGCAGGACGCCTGGTAACCAGGCCTGCAGGAGTCACCCTCTCAGCGACAGACACACTCCCTCACTGGCTTCCCTCCTATGAACACAGCCACTCATAATCTTTGGGTGCCCTGGCCAAGTCGGAGGTAGCCCTGCTGGGTTGAACACAGGTCTCTGCCGGTGGGCAACTGCTTTCCCTCTGTGCTGCTCAGACGCGCCCTGCGTCATGCAGTTTAACGTAAAACTTAGCGTCAGCCACCCACTTCTAGTTCATTTCAGGGCTAGTCTCTAAATGGTAAGTAGGGCACTTTGCCATTTCAATAATAGCTGCATTTGCAAAGCTTACAGCTGCAGGCTACAGCCTTTACGCGGATTTAGAGCAACCTTACAGACTGTGGAGTGGTTCAGTAGTGATAATATATTCAGCTGCCTGTGATTTTTCTAAAACATTGTCATGGAGTTCACAGTAAAGATATGACATACTGGAACACCAATTAAATCCGCAATGTTTCATCCCCATTCCCATGAGCCCTGACAGATGTGATTTGATTGACATATCAGGAGTGTCAGTAGGCCGTGAGCCCTCGCTGAGAGGCTGACTGACAGACACCACCGAGGAGTGGATTAAAATGGACAATTATCCTCACAGCACATTAGGCTTCCTGTGCTCTATCTGCACGGGCTGTCTACATCTACGCTACATGAAAGAGGGATTTGCCAGGTGATTAAAGCATTACGGAGGAAGCAAAAATGAGGGTGTGTTTTCAGACTGAGAGGGGGCACTTCAGAAACACTAAAAAGCTTTATTGTGTTCACAGGAAAACAGAATTAACAACTGCTCTTATTCCCACAGTGGCTACCCTGAACAACAGAGAAACTCCTGAGTGACTGACAGCAGAAGAGGCTGATCACTACTACATTATAGTACTGATATACAGTACATCATCGATAGGTGCCTTTTCTGGAACATCAAATGAGACACAGTTTATGGATAAAGTAACCAAGCAGGAATGACTGAGTTTGACTGATCCTGTGATGATCTACCCTTCACACCACATTTTAAAATCTGCCAGAGAAATCAAGTGATCCTTTCCGTAACATTATCAGAAACTCAGAATAACAATCTGAGCCTGTCAGTGGCTAAAACAAGCACTCTTAGTGGGCCTACTTTGATCTCCTGTCTGTCTGTCCTGTTTCATGGCTGCTAAGGCGATATAATGGATTAATTTAAAAACTTTTTTACCTACTAGTCATTTCGAACACAAAATATATCACTCCTCAGCCAGAGCGGAGAAGAGGACAAACATACTGAAATACATTTTTCACACTCTGTGAAATTATAAAAATGACATTAGATTCTGGGTGATTGTATGATTCACACTCTCCAACCTTCATCCTAATATATGTGTTCAAAATTGCTTCAATCGGAATCTAATCTTTGGCTCTGGGGGCCACCTAAACTGTGACAGAGCATCCTGAAGAAGGGGCCGCTGGCGTTCCGGCATGACGTCACTGCCAGAATGAGCAATCATGTCCTTTGTCAGCATCTCGCAGCTGCATCAGCAATGCAGAAAAATGATGCTGCACAGTCAGAGAGCGGAGCGCAACAGAGGGAACACAGGCAGCAGAGTTCAGGAGACCGTGTGCTGCAGTGGAAACTGGCCATAATAGAGCCTCTCGGCGGGGAGTCTGCCACATTGTTACAATGCGAGATGAGGTGCATACTCAGGAGCTAGACACTACACGTACACAGCCATTCTTCCACTGTGCTCTGCATGGAAATGCTCGAAGCAAAGTCAGAAACAGCAAGTCCACTATGAAATTCATAGAGACCATAAAACACAGTAGCTTCTTTGCAATGCAAATTCTGTAACAGCACGATCGACGCACTGCGCGGGGAAGCTTAAGAGACAGAATAGAGCCTTAATGTCACGAGTGAGTTACGGCTCACACATGACATTAAGGCTCTATTCTGTCTAGCCACAACTGGAAAATTCATAGTAAGTTGATTATGTATGAAAACTCTCCAGACCATGAACATATGTCCATAAGTACTTTTGTTTTCACTTGTAAACTGTCTACCTGCCACCATGGTAAACATATTAATAAATAATGCAGCACAGTGAGATGAATTGTCCGCCTCACACGTCATTTCGGTTCGGAGAGCAGTGCCCACATGATTGCTACTTGTGCCTGGAAGGTGGAGAGCCTTAAGATGCTCAAATGTTCAGCGGAGAGCTGCTGTGCTTTTTAAAAGGCTATACACATCAACACCTAGTGTTCATAGTAATACCTAGCGTCACATTTTTACTCAGCATTTACCCTCTCATCAGGTGCACAGACATTAGGAGGCCTTTTAAAGATGAACAACACTATTGAGATCCTTTAACAGTTCATATTGGTTCGTGGCACAAACCTCAA
Source organism: Pempheris klunzingeri (assembly GCF_042242105.1). Classification (NCBI taxonomy): domain Eukaryota; kingdom Metazoa; phylum Chordata; class Actinopteri; order Acropomatiformes; family Pempheridae; genus Pempheris; species Pempheris klunzingeri. The sequence continues at coordinate 21,037,248 of NC_092029.1, read as the reverse complement.
TGCTAACTGTTGACTGTTAAACATGATTCATTTGTGCTGTTGAGTATCAAAAGCATGGTCAGTTTGGTCATCTTTGCATATTCTATCAGATATTTCCTGATTTAAAACAAGATTTTGATCATTTTATACTATTTCAAAGGCAAAGGATTTACTTGTACAGCCACTTGTGTTTGTCCATTTAACATTTGAGAAGTCTCCTTTAATAAAAGCGTTTATAATTCTAAGATATTGTTTTGTTATCAGTACTAAAACTCAGCTGATGGATCAGCACTAATGTCACATTTCAAATGACACCCAGCCTTGAGGGATAAATAAAACTTTTTTGTTGGTTTGATTTATGGTTCAAAATGACTGGTAAGTACAAAAAGTTTTGGAGCTGGTCCAGTAGACAGCCGACAGCCACCAAAAGCTACAATGTCTGCAACAAATTCCTCTACGTCAACTAAAAGTGCTTGTTTTACCACTGACAGACTCAGATTGTTATTCTAAGTGTCTGACAGCATTATGAACAGGATCCCTACAGAGACAGAGCTGGAAGATCCACTTTGTTTAACAAGGAACAGCAGTTATGTTGCTTTTTTAAAGCCACCAGACCCCATTGACAAAAACAGTTATTTTACTTTGCAGAACAACAGCAGTTGCAGGTCTTCCACTGCCTCGACTGGTTACTTATCCTTTAGCCAGAAACCTACTGACAAAAAAAAAAAAAAGCAGGTATGAAGAAGGATAGAAGGAAGCAACACCGGCTATGTTTTTCAACTGAGAGAGACTGAGATCAGTAATACATCTGAAAACCTACAAACTGTGGCTGCACCGCATGCTGGTCTATTGAAGCTGCTGTCAGTGGGCGTTTAAGAGCGTTACTGTTGAACATCAATGTAAAGTGGGTCGAGAAGGAAACTTGTGCTCTTTGATTGTATGGCGCTGATGTTTTTCTGTCATCAGACTCCACTGCCTGCACTGTGCACTGTGTCAGCACGAAAGAACAGAAATACATCAAACTGTCTTTGCCCTGCTATTTGTCAAAAGGCTTGTCTTTCTTTTCTTACACACCTGTGTTTTTTAGTGTTACTCCCATCTGCTGCGAAAGAGCTGTCTTCAGTCCATTCCCACAGAGTAGGAAACTCCCAGGTAGGTAGGTAGGCATCTCCATCACAGCGAACATTATCGAGTATTTAAAATTGTTGATTGACAACAATTTATTTATCAAGAAAAAGATGTAAACACTCTCTGGCTTCATCTGAGGACCTGCTTTTCTTGCTGTATAATAATAATAGTATAATAATACTGTAAATTTAACATCTGTGGACTTTTATTCAGACAAAGCAAAAGAATCTGAAGACGTCATTGTGGGCTGGGAGTTAAACTATTTCTGGGATTTCATAGACTAAATGATTGATGATTAATCAAAAGAATAATTAGAGAGAGATTCATTAGAATACTGACTAGAATACTTGGACAGTTGACAGCATTGTGTTCTAAAACATGAAAAACACTCATTGATGAAGGTGCTGTGCTAATTAGTTCAACTGGACAAATACTTCCACACCCTGACAAAGTCCTAGAAAGGAGTCCAGGAGTTCCCTCAGCTGCTCCACATTCAACCTGCACGTCATGCCCTGAATCTCTCAATCTGGTGCGAGCAGCTCAGACACCCGCATGAGGAGGAAACCTGTTATAGGAACCTACAATTGCCATTCCACGGCTTCGGCAGCAGTGTAAACTTTTGGTTTGGGTGGTGGCTGGCAGAATTAAATGATTTTGGCTTGATTTATTCAGCGGTAAGGTTTTAAATATAGACTGAGGCACTCTAGTGCACCATTGAACTTCTGAATAAAGGCTAAATGGACTTGAGAGCTAAATGGAATTGGAGAGATTAAGAAAAAAAAAAGAGGAAGATTAAAATGGAAAACACGGAGCAGGATATGAGAGACAGCCATGCTTGCCGGAGCTCTCATGCCTCGCCTGCGCTCCAGATGTAAATGAGCAACTGTGATTCTTTTCAGGGGAAATGAAGCCACACTTGACGACCAGAAACTGACTCTGCACATGTGGAGCCGACGCACACGTAAGCAAACACAAAGACGAGCGGTGGCAGGTGGAAGTGGCGGGCTGATAGGGGATTGTACGTAATGCTATCTGCGCAATAGGATCTGTGTTTCCCCCGAGCTCGTCGAAGCAAGACAAACAACTCCTGCTAATAGAATTCCTTTGAAGAAACACCCCTAAGACGGACATCTCCAGGAGCCCCGTTTTGACCAGCTTTCACGCGAGCACATTGCTTTTGCACGTCATGATCTCACTGCAGCAGCGATACAGATGCATGTGCCTGGCTTGCAAACATTCTTATTTTTTAATGAAGTGGATAGATTGCGTGAAAAGCACAACAGTGAAAGCACTGGGTTTTTGCTGAGCAGAGTGAAAAGAAAACTAGCAGCTGATGCAGGCGTGACTGCGAGCATTTAGAGGCGATCATGTGATCTGTAGCTCTGCTCTCACATCGTAGCCCCCATTCTTCCATAGTGCAACATTTACTCATCTGTAACAATAACTCCGTTTGAGCCTGCGAGTACGTCACGACTCACCACCAACTGCTGGGGAGAAAGGGCACGCAGAGAAAGAGAGAAAAGAGACACATCTCATCCCCCACTGGAAGTGTGACACAAAGGACAGCATTGTTTTGGTGTCTTTCTGACCTCTGAGGTTGTGGCGTGACGCCGTACACGGAGGAGCGGCTGACTGTACTGCACCCCCACGGGCCCAAATGCAAGAGCCACGGCCTTCTGAGACACTGCACGCTCAGTGTGAGGACATCAACTCCTGGACTGGGCTCTCCCCCGCAGAGGAGAGCGCCTTGGCTTCTTCAACGTCAGCTAATGAGACAGGGTGGGGCCGACATTTAATCGTTCATGTGAAAAGACTCAATCGTACTGGGTTTGATTTGGCTTGGCTTAACTGAAACTGGCAAACTCATGCAAACCACATGTATAATTCTAAGAAGGCTGTAAATGCTACAGGGCATCTACTCTACCCAGGAGGAGATGCACATAATTTACCTCTGTACGTACAGGGACTTACCACAAACCACTTCTTTCTAGCTTCTTGTGCTGAGTTCAGCAGGTGCTGAGAAATGAGTACTGACGGCAGTCACATCCCCTCTTGACTCTAATACTTTGTAACCACACAGTCCTGAATAGCGCAAAAACGACTAGTTGATTAAAGAGATGCAACTAACAATTACTTTTAATTTTTCTCGATAAATAAATGGGCTTTAAAATTCCTGAAAGTATTCATCATTTCTCAGTACCTAAAAGGACATTCTCTCAAGTTTTGTCTTAACAACAGTGTAAACCCCCAGCTACTCCTTTTTGAGTAGCCAGAACCAGTACAATTGTCATTTTGGCATGAAAATAAATTCAGTGATTAATTGTTTTAAGAAATTGTCACCTAATTGTGTAATTTCTAATTGATTAGTAAATCAAAAGAAAGTGAACTGACAACATTTCTACCATTTGATGAAGGAGACTAAGTGGACCTTTGCCCTTTGGGGATTTGGGGCTGCTTTTTGAACAAAAAGATTTAGAGATTTTAGAGACTTAATTATTAATCTAAAATATATAAATGTATTAACTGACGAAGAAACTAATTATTACTTGCAGAATCAGCCACGAATTCCTAGATGATCCACTTCAAACTGCTGTGTGTCCCTTTGAAGTCAAATACCAAACGGAGGTAAAATGCTCCCAGAATGCCTGTTTCATGTTGGGAAAGGGGTAATTAGTAAGTAACAGAGATCGGAGGTTACATAGAGGTGGCTCAGTGACAGTAACCATAGTGGCATCAGGAATGATGTGGGCACTATGAGCACGCTTCACACCTGCGCTTCCCTGTGGCTACAGTATATGACCCTTTCTCTGTATACAGTGGTGCTGTACACTACACCACACCAGCATGAATCAAAGCTCCATGAAAGGGATGAATGGGGTCAAAGTGAGTGTAAATTCGAGGAGCAGGTGTTGTCCGGGATGTAGTCAAAAGTGGGTCGATATCAAGGCCACGATACAATGAACAAATCACTTCAATAGCAAACACGTGGACGAAGGCTGCAAAGTCAGATCCAAATCAGTTATCAGGATCTGACAAAAATATCCATAACAGTTTGCACCTGGCTTCAGGTAGAGCACAATAACAGTGATAGGCGTGTGCCAGATTGTTATGTACTCTGGCAAATGCAGTGGGAAGAGTGCAGAGGAAAATCTGGAAAAACTGGAGGTGCAGGAAGCTGAACGTTTGAATCATGCAGGCACATGCAGGGCCGTGGGACTTCATCAGAATCTCTCTCTCGCAACTTCTTAACCTCTTGTAAAATACTGTGACACGATGCCTATATTATACAGCTAAATATATGAAAATAAAATCACTCCCATGTCCACACTGAGGCCACAACCACAGAAGAGGACAGTCTAATTTTGAGGGTTCACAAGCCAAATGATTGGGAGTCACTGTGTTGACTCTGGGCGGGCGCCCCAGAGCTCCAGGGGCCCCCGGAACTCCAACCATACCACTGTGTGTCCAATAGCCTGTGGTGATTTCATTGAAAAATGGTATGAGAATATGCACCCTTCAAGTACAATATCATTCCACAACCAAAAGATATTGAGTTTACTGACAAAGAGGAATACAGAACATATTCACAAGAAGCTGGAATCAGATAAATGATTCAAACTGAGTAATTGACTAGTTGGCAACTACAAGTTGATTTACAGTTAATAGTTGACATCTAATCGATCAGCCCGTTGTCAGATCATTAAATAATGTAGTAATGGAAACAAATGCCATAAATCCACAACATTAAAAACCAGATTGCAGACTGAAGTTTGTCAGAAGTTTATTATTAGGACTATTTCCTCAAAATTACAAGAACAACCTGCACATGCTCACACATCCTCAGTAATACTGCATTTCCTGTGGACTGTCCGAACTTTTTTCTATGCGATAGCCTCCCTGATCAAGTATCCACCTGTCAGTCAGCGACGGGGTGAACGGCGATTAGGAACACCGTGCTTTGGCAGCGTTTCACCACAGCATGAAAAGGATGAGAAGCTGTTTAAAGCTGTCTGTCTAACTGGGCCTACACGCTAAACACAGGGTACCTCATCCCGCTGTACAGCACGGAGAACGAAAGGGGAGCGGCTCTTTACTCACAACTCATCACGACAAGAGCAGTTTTTCTCGGCAAAAAGCATCAAGTCAGGCGGAGGCATCTGCAATACAGAACTTCACTGCAAAAACACCAGATTTAACACAAGCATGGCAGTAAAGATTTTTTCAGTCATATCTGAAATGTTCCAATTGGGTGGGAATAGTGCCATAAACGTCCAGCATACACCAACTGGTTAGGATTTGTAACATTCAGATGTTCAGAACTCAAGAATGCAATCTGCACTCACGTCTATACAAAATGATATAAGCATACAGGCTCCTGTGCTTGGTTTCCAGCTTCTCAACAGACATTAGCCTGGTAGCCTGGGGCCAGATCTCCATCCTCAAAGCTTTACAGTACGCTGTGCGTCCATACACTGCACTTACAGCACCTGAACTCAGCAGGCCAGAACATCACATGGTTGTAAAACAAGCAGCTTTGTCTTCGCGGTGCAGAAATGTTACACTTAGTGGAGTAAGCGAGCTGCCTGCCAGCTGCTGGCACTGCTCAAAACCCAAGGAAGCTGGTTTTCTGAAAATAGGGATAAAAGTACTTCCGCAAGCAAAAGAAAGACGGGGAAATTACAACTCCGCACCACACCGTATCACTTCCAGTCTGTGCGGCTTTCCCCTTGAGAGCCACCTAAAACGAGTGGCCTTCCTTGCTGTCTGTGGCATGTTGTAAATCGAGGCTGCTTCATTAAGACGTAACACTTTTTAAAAGGGAAAAATGTTGATGTGAGAGACAAAGTGTTGGGAGCAGAATGACAGTGGTCAATAATTTAATCAATTACACTAATTTAGCAAACACAATGTGCGGAACAAACGGCTGCGGCCGAGACCTGGCCAGGTTTAATGGGTGGAAGGAACGGACGAGGGGATGCCCATCATTGTTTCAGAAGGTGACAGAGGTGATGGGAGCAATTAACCCCAATTACAAAAGGAAAGGGAGGGAGGGAGAGAGAGAGAGAGAGAGGTCCCTCACACCAGGAGGAAATGAGCACGCTGCAATATATCTGACTTGTTGAGAAGAATACAAAGTGGGGATACAAGAGTTAAACACTGTGCCCCCCCCCCCACACACACACACTCCCCACAACAGCTGCTCATGTGGGAGGATGCAGCCTGGTCCTCAAAGTTAACTGAGCGCTCCCTTTCCCTATTGCATGAATAGGAGCCTAAATGCACCGCAGGTAACGGACACACTAAATCATGGAGGGTGGTGTCCTTCACCTGACTCCACCGAGCATCCACAGAGGGTGCTGATGTTGAAGGAGGAGGGGTGGAGGGGTGGGGGGGGCATGGTAAACAAGTAAGCAGAGAAGCTAAACCCAATGCGTCAGGATGCTCTGAGGGCTGAGTGCCTCGTGCGTGACATAAACAGCACATTCCTTCGTTTTTGCCATTGACCTTTTTTTTTTTTTTTCGACAGCCCCCGTGTTTAATTAGCTTCGGCTGCCTCCAGCCCAGCGCCAGACTACACGTATGCTGCTGTGTACGTTTGACTGGACAGACTGAGGTTTAAAGGCAGCCGACGCCTCAGCTCAGACGGGCTCTGTGGAACAGAGCAGCAGAGAGGTGCAGCTAGCTAGCGGGCTAAGTGAAGGCGTCACGTCCAATGAACGTCCATAAAAAAAAAAAAATACCACTAAAAATAAAACCTGGAAAAATCAAAGTAATTCATTCGGCCTCGGAGATGCAAGCGAGCAAAAACTGATGGCTACAAATGGAAAACAGTTTTCTTACCACTTCAGACGCGTCTATTAATCCGCAGCACTATATTCCATCACCGTTGTGACGGACTGGGTTGACAGTGGCACAGCCTGCGCTGCCGCGGCGGTCCTGGAGTCGCGGTGCTGCGTGTGATGGCGCTGCTCTGCAGGGCCACAATGAACCACTGCTGCCTTCAAGGTCCGGCGGAAATATTAGAATGACAGGGACCTGATCAGACAGCACGAACCTATAAAAGGGGTGCAGGCATGGGAAGTAAGGCTGGTTAAGTATGTGGCGTTCGTAATTGAATCGGAATGTGACGTTTTAAGGGGAGAAGTAGCAAAAAAAAAAAAAAATATTGGTGGGTGTGTTTGTTTTAATTGTTATTGTTGTTTCCCGTAAATCTATTGACTTTAATTATTAGTGTTGTTGTAAAGTTTTTCCAGCTTGTTTGTCGTCAAAAACCAACTGCCACTATTCAAAGTCAACTCTCTTCCTTTGCTGAGTACTTTCTTACTGTCATGTCGATATGGGAGGGGGGGGGGGGATGTATGTACAGGTTCTCGGAATCCAGAGCTTTTTAGGAACAAGTGAAGGCAACACGAGGGGCCTGGTCCATTGACTGACAAGACGTCTGTCCAATCAGAGGACAGTGAGGAGCAGCGCCATAGCAGTTACTTTCTATGGCGCAGGCGTGAGGAGGTGGGCGGGACAGGGGTGGAGGTGGTGACTGAGTGTGTTTGTACAGAGTTGGAGTAAATCTACGAAAACGTTTCTGGAGATGACAGCAAAATGAACAAGTCCTGGACCTTTACTAGCTTCTAGAAACTTAATAACATGGGGGATTGGTAAAACATGCATGTATGACAAAGTATGAACAGAGCTATAGAACAGTGCAATAGAAGCTACCAAGCAAATCAGTTTCATTATATTTTGATCACCTCTGTTGACTGATTGACTTAAAGGTGATGACAGCTGAGTGGACTGCAAACTGTGTCTCCTGTTTTACTCAACGTTGCAGCGCCATCTTCTGCCTGCACGTGGAACAGCACTGCCGGCTGCCTCAGGATCCTGTCCAACAGAGGGCGGCGGACACTCAGTGTTACCAATGAAATCTTTATTTCCATTTCAGTAGTGAATGCCAAGAAACCAAATTACAATATGGTTCTTGACATTTTATGCATCACAGGACCAAAGCCTCATTTGTTGAAATGTGTTGATGAAGTCATGTCGACTGTTCGGCTCGGCCACCCTCGATGAGGTAGTTCTAGTTGTCAGGGGGGGTGTTCTATAGTCATGTTGTAGTCTAGATGCACAGACGTGTTTTTAAACAATGATCAAAATAACATGTTGGTAGAAAGTCTCCATGTGAATAAGAACAATAAAAATATGACACGATGGCACAAAACATCACCTCTCAGCACCCTCGTGACAATACCACAATCTGCTCCAGGCTTGGAAAATGCATATCCGTCTAAAAACCCCTATAACTTTATTAATAACGAGCATTATTAGCACAGTGTATCTCAACGCTTGTGACCTTTGTATCCTGCCCGCCACAGACACTTGGAGTGGGACTGAAGTGACACAACAGGGCCGTGGAGGGAGAACAGCGGTGCCCTAGCCTTAGAAGACCCTCTGCTAATTGAGGTGCCAGTTGCTGTCTGATTTCTGCAGGCCGGTCAGTCGGTCAGTGACAGCCAACGCTGCCCTCTGCCAGCTTCCCACCACTCATAACCTACAGCTGTTCCTTTTTTGACTGGACGGCATTGACACGCTGACCACGAGTGAAAGCTCTGTCACATAACATCTACACTTGGTGTGCCACTGGAATTGGAATAATCACTATTTCTGCATGTTTTGACTGTATTTAGTTCTAAAGGAGCATTCTGCAGCCAAAATTGAGTTGAAAGTTGAAATCCAGCACAAAAGTCATACAGATGCATTCACATGAGAACTTCTCAGAATATCAAGAAGACAACATGTAAGTGTTTCTCCAAATAGGAGCACAAGTATCTGTTGATAGGCGGTCAGAAGATGTATTACTCGCTGTGCACCAGCAAGTGTCAGTGTTTCCTCGGAGACACTTCCTGCTGTAACCTCGCAGCTTACACTGAATACTGAACAACCTGTGCAGTTCAAGTGTAACATGCTGTGCACTTCACTCCATCAGGACATGGACCGTGGACTGTTATCGCCACAGTAACAGATTCACTGCGTCAACATCTCTGACTGACTTTATTTTACCATCTGAACTTCCCGACAGTCAATGTTCTCTGTCTCTTCCCACCCATCAGAAGGACTGGGCTTCATATAATCTCTGATAATACTGGTAGCATGTTGAGTTGCCTTTCGCTGAACACACTAAGCTGACAGAAGACGTTGCCACTCTGTCTCATCGGTGCTGCCTCTGTGTTAGGACTCAAACTCCACAGCCAATGTCTCTACAAGTTACACGGCAGAAATATACAAGAAAAACATACAAAAAGGTACACAAATCAGTGGCAGAATGTCAGTGGCCAGGCTGCGTGCTCGGTCTATCTGCATAGATTAACACAATCTAACACAAAGTCGTGCAGGACTGTGATTTTGTATTAGCCGAGTTTGTGCTTGGGGGGCATCGCCATGGTAACACAGGAAAGGGTTGAACAGAAACCATTGACCCCAAGTTGTCTCACATTTGACAGAATCATTGAAACTAAGGAGCACAAACCAGCCCCAGGCTGGTAAACGAAGTATGCCGACACTTGAAGCTGCTGTAACCAATATTGTAATGCTGAAGGGTAATTCCTGTAACTTTAAACCTGGGTCCCACCTGCACAGACTTTGGTGTCTAAACGACTAGTAGGTACAAAAAGTGTTGCAACTGATGGCCTCAGTCGGTGGGCGTGAAACAGGCTGCAACCTAATCCTGTGACTCCACTCAATCAGCGTGTCCACTAAAATTGCTTGTTTTTTGCAACTGTCAGGCTCAGAGTGTTATTGTAAGTGTCAAACAACATTTCTGAAAGGATCCCTACAGATATGGACCTTGTTAAAGAGTAAGATCCTTGTTGTTTCACCAGAAACACCCATTGTATCACTGCCATCAAAGCCACCAGACTCCATTGACAAAAACAGTCATTTTACCTTCGCAGAACACAGGAGTTGCTGCTCTACAGCTGCCTCGATCTGTGTGTGTGTTACTGCATCTTAAAGGCTCAGTTCGGATCCAAACCATCAAAGTTGCCTGTAGAGATGAACACACCAAACCCAAATGTGCAGTTTCCCTCAGCTCTGTGGAGCCTTTGATCCACTCTAACTTGTCCCATTTCAAATCGCTGCCACTGTTGCTCTGTCTGGTGGGTGTGGAAACCGTTTTCGAGGCAACTGTTGTATTTACAGCTCGCTCTGCTAAGTCAGGCGTGTTTTCAAGTGTTATATGAAATTCTGTCTTTTTTTCATTTGTGTGTTCACTGGTACTTGAACACTGCTACTTCCCTTGTACACTGATTTCTATCATCTATAAAGCTATATCATTTCTATATTTCTGTATTTATTGAGGACTCATGTTTTACCTCCACCTGACTGTAAGATTTTAATTTTGAGAAAGTACAAAAATGTTAGCTGATGAACACAGTGGAACTAATTCAAAGACGGCACATAAAAACAAAGTTGTACAAAAATGAAAAAGAGGAAAAACACTGACACTCAAACTGCTGCATGAGTGTTCAGAATCAGGGTATCTTGCACAGACCCATAAAAACAACAGCTTATCTTGACTTCCACTGGAAGCATAGACCTATGCCTTTAGAGTAGTCCGGAAAAATCCTGCCTGCCTCATGAGATGCGGCGGCTCACACGGGTACTGTAGCCGCTCATCAGTCCGTCCTGGTGCCGCCGACGGCGCCTGCTGTCCTCAGAGAAGTCTCAAAGATGACTGGCTTCACGCTGCCATCCTCCTCACTGAAAGATGGAAACATTTCATTCAGATCAGCTGTGAGCCTCAGTGCAACTCTTGTCTGGTACAGAATCTATCTATCTATCTATCTATCTATCTATCTATCTATCTATCTATCTATCTATCTATTTATTCATTCATCTATTCATTGATAAAAATGTAACCAGACACTAAAAAGAATTTCACACTGTGGATCTTCAGGCCCTTCTTTTGGAAATCAGCCGACAATAACAGAGCATTTCCTACAAAGGAAAGAAGTCTTAAAGTGTAGCAGCTGCACACCACCAACAAATCTCAGAGCCAGGCACTGTAAAGCCCACACAACTAAATGGTCAACGGTCTAAAAGCGGTGTTGTCTAACCTGAGGTCGGATCCCTCTACATCTTCAATGGTGTCCGGCAGGGGCTTGTTGGCTGTCTCAGGCAGCAGCAGGGTGAGGGCAGAGCCCAGCAGGGGGCAGAGCCCACACAGCACCATGGGAGCCTGGGGGCTGATGCTCTTCAGGAGATACATCATGGGAGCGAGGACCCCTCCGGTCCGAGCACACATGGAGCCAATGCCGATCCCGTTTTGTCTGGGAGTGACAGAGAAGTGTGATGAGGCTCTTGAGCTTCTATAATAAGTCTCATCTTACTCAGAGAAGTGGTTTGGTTCTTTAGCCTCAATCATATAAATGAGGTTGGAAAAATATCACAAACACCTCTCAGTGAATACGGCATAGGTGCTCCTAATGGACACGCATATATCCCAGCAGTCCACTCCCTGCACCACAACCTTATCATACATTATAACAACCTGATCTGTGGAGAAAGTCCCGCCTTTGTCAGTATATAACAGATATACGTTTAAGTTTATCTTTGTTTGACTATGTCTGCCTCTGTATCATCCTCAAAATGTATATTATTGTATTTGGATTAAACGGTCAGATTAAATCATTGAACTACTTGCATCATTTTTATGTCTTATAATTACAGCATAATGGAGCAAACAGGAAAGGACGGTTAACAGAAAAGCTTGTGCCACAGTACTCAAAGGTGTGATGAGCCTTCAGAAAACAACCGGAACAACAACTAACAGCTTGTCTTTATTCTGTCCTGAGCTGCTAATATCATAAACCAAGCTCAGTTGTGCAGAAGCCTCCGTGTGTCTGAGTTTGCTGTGAGAGCTGCAGTGCTCCATGATAAATGAATGCAATTGACAAATCCCTGCAGAATCAAGCTACCAAAACATTACCACAGTCCTGTGCACACTACACAATAGACTGCTTATTACTTTGAGTCAAAGGGCTTTTCTGACATCCCACCTCAGTAACAACATCATCGGAAGTGGCTCGATTTCAAAATGAGGGTCATAAATCACTGGCCAATGAAGAGGCTGCATCAAATGTGGCCGAGGAAGCTTCTAGTCGTGTTAGCTGACGAGGAGAGACGTAGTCAAACAAGTTTTCTTTGGCTAGTTGGTTGCAGGAAAAAAAAAAACCTCAAACTCCATTTGTCAAAATTCACTGAATATCTACGTGGCTGGAGGGCTTTTCATTTGAAATGAGGGACAGTGGAAGTGGCAGAAGTCAGTCAAGGGACAGACAGCTCCATTTACACGGCTGATTGCTGAGGCGGTTAAACAGTTTTTCACAGATGTCTCAATGAATGGCTTAAACTAACAAGTACTAGTCCACTAGGAAAATCTTTGTTAAGGGGCAAGACTTTTTAAGTCAGGAGCAGAGAGGGGTGTTTGGGAGGGACACGCTCACCTGACGACAGTAGGGAACACCTCAGCCGAGTAGACGTAAATAATGGAAAGAGAGGCTGTGATCCCAAATTTCCCAATCATGGCCAGCACAGTTTTAAGGATGGACAGGTCTAGAGGAGAGGGTCAGAGAAAAGTGAGCAGAGAAACTTCTGACACAGACTGGAAACGTGGGAGAAACATGGAGATTGCCCACACTGCTGGGGATGAAGATGGTCAGCAGGCAGGCTGTGCCGCCCACAGCCAGGAAAGCCAGCTGGGAGATCTTGCGGGTGCGGTTGAGGGTGAACAGGGTGATGGTGCGCGCCGGCATCTCCACCAGGCCGAAGATCATCTGGGTCAGATAGATGTTCATTCCAAAGTCCGAGATGTTGAGGGACAGGCCGTAGTACACGAGCACGTTGGCGAACCTGAGTCAGGCAGGAAGAGGTAGAGGAACAGCATCATCTTGGAGGACAGTGTAACGCCTTTCATCAGGAGTTCAGCACACACTTTTACATCTAAGCACTTGGAGTTAGTGATACAACAATGGAGCAACAAACAAAATATAAAATTGTGGGTAGCAGTGATCCATAACTCTAGGTCTTGGTTCTCCTTTGGAATTTCATTAACACAACATAGCACACCATACCATACCATGCCAAACTGTTTCAGTATCAAGAGATCCTATCACAGTGTTCACAGTGTTTAGCCCTCATCAGCCACTGCTCGTCCGCGGTCAGGAAGTGGAGAGGGTGAGCACCTTGAAATACCTGGGGGTCCACATCAACGAGGACCTCACCTGGACCCTGAACACCACACAGCTGGTGAAGAAGGCCCAGCAGCGGCTGGACTTCCTGAGGAGGCTGAGGAGGTTTGGCGTGTCGTCAAAAATCCTCACCAACTTCTACAGCTGCGTTGTTGAGTCCATCTTGACCGGCGGCATCACCGTGTGGTGAGGACCAGGACTCCCCTGCCCTCTCTGCAGAGCATCTACAGACGCAGAGTCCACCGGAGGGCTGCCTCCGTCATCAAGGACCCCTCCCACCCCCAACACAGACTGTTCACTCTCCTCCCCTCAGGCCGGAGGTACAGGAGTCTGAAGTGCAGGACGTCCAGACTGAGAAACTCCTTCTTTCCCTCTGCCATCAGGCTCCTTAACAGCCGATAGGAGTCAACAACACCCAACTACCTCTAATCTGCACATTCACTTTGCTTTATGTTAATAATGTTGTTATTATGTAAATATATCTATATTAGTAATAGTAGTTTATATTTTATCTTCTTCTCTTTCACTCTTTTTAAACTCTTAGGCATTCAGTGTGGATGGCAAAGTAAGATTTTCATTGTACAGGGAAACCTGTTTCTGTACTGCACACATGATAATAAACGCTTTGAATCTTTGAATCTTGAAGAGGAACCATGCCTGCCCTCAGCCACCTCTTTGCTAAATGGCAGTGTGTTCGTGCGGATGGCACGAGGAGAGAAAGCCTTATTTCAAAAACTTCAAAAGTCCAGACTTCCGGAGTTTTGTTCTCACTATTCATTTAAAGAGGAACACACAGCCAGTAATATCTGCCTGACTGAGGGGCTTCAATCACTGCTGAGACAGGAAAGGTTTCTGAACTGGCTCTGGTTCGGATTTGAACTACACACTGTTGCCAACTCGGACACTTTGAAAACCTTTCAGCAACTTTACTTCAAGCAGGAGTCTGGGGACCAGTCATGTAACTTTCAGATATTCAATACTTTCCCTTGAAAGTATTCAAAGTGGACAGCTGCAGCTCTGAGCTCAGTGGGTCTGCAGCTCTCAGGTCAGTACTCAGTGAGCAGCTTCGCTAACAGGAATGAGCCGCATGCGTGCGTTCCAGCGTTCCTAATGATCTGTCACTAATCCCCATTGTTAGTCCCCGGAACTCATTTGTGTGCGGTTTTAACATTTCTTTTGAACTTTTTTGCTTGCTGATTCTCGTGTTTGTCGTCTTAGCTTAACTGCTCAGTGATTTGAGACAGCTAGTCTACATTCAGGGGAAAAAAAACAATGTGCATACAGTTAACTGGTACGAAGAAGTAAATAAGTTTAGAAATACATTTATTTTATGAAATTGTATTTACTTTTTATTCAGGAACAAAATACTTTGGTTTCAAAAGTTTGTTACTTGTTACTTGTTAGTACAAATACAATATTATTGTGTTTTCTGCAGGAAACTTTGCACTTGGTTTGGCCTTTTAGAAAACATCAATGAATGCATATGAATGTAGCATAACTTGTGATTAATGATTGCTGCAGGAAACCCATTCTTTTATTCTCTTATTTTTTTGCCCTTTTTGTTCTTCATCTTTTCAGTTCAGTCATTTAGTAACATAAAATTCTCAAACTAGCTCAAAATCTGCATTACACAGTCGTGCTTTTTGACACAAAAAAAGGGCACATTTTTGGAAAGCCTCGTTTCCGTCCTCCTGTTTTGATGCACATTTTCTATGTGTGCATAAAAAGTGATAATGACAACGTAGAAATGTCAAAAAATATATTGGAAAGACAAGTTTTTAAGCTTGGCTTAGTGGGAGAAGTTGGTGAATACCAAAAAGTGCAACGTAGACTAGAGTCAGGGGCGACTTCATCACCTCCTTCCTGAAGATGTGGGATGAACAGTGGAACGATGACAAATACTGAGCTGTCTTTAACTACGTTGAACTATATCATTCAAAGTCAGTTTCCCCTCCTCATCCAGTTGCACAGTAATGGCCTCAGTGTCTGCTTCAATCCATTTTTATATTTGACTGTCCAGCTGTTTTGAAAACCATCTCTGGCCACAAGAAACCAAACTCTCTGCAGGGGACCAACAGAGGGCGAATCATTCCTCAACACATTCAATCAGTCATCTGCTCCTCCTCCCCCAGCCCAGTCAGTCCTACTGCAGCCCCCTCCCCCGCCTCCACCTGCCTTCGTCGGGTGTGTGGCTCACAGCCACCCCCCACATACTCCAACTCACAGTCCCCCTGCTGCGCAAACACACTCTAGGTGAGGAGCCAGCTCAGGAAGAGGAAGAGAAGAAGGTCCAGATGGTATCAGCACCAAGTTCCTGAAGTTTGTGGAACACATCTATAACACGAGCCTGAAGCTGGGGAGGTGAAGCTGTGTGGTACCTGTCCCTAAGACTCTGCGCCCACAGGACTTTGGCAGCTACAGGTGGATGCATTAACATCCACCTGATGAGGACCCTGGAGCACCTGGTACTTGCTCATCTCCACCCAGTTTGCCTACCAACCTGGCATCGGGGTGGACGGTGCCGTCATCCTCCTCCTACACTGAGCTCTATCTCACCTGGAGAAGGCTGGAAGCACTGACAGGATCATGTTCTTTTATTTCTCCAGTGCCTTCAACACGATACAACCAGCACTTCAGAGGGACGAGCTGGAGAACACCGGTGTGGGCCATCACCTCATCATCCTCCCACAACGTGCACACCTGTCACCTGCAAAAGCTCTGATGATTCTACCATTGTGTGGCCCGATGGCAGCGGAACCACCTCTGTATCAACGCAGGGAAAACCAAAGGACTGGTGGTGGACTTCCACAGGCGTACAGACACCCCAACTCTCCTCCACCTTGATGAGGTGTGAGTGGGTGAATGCAAATGTAATGTAAAAGCGCTTGGAGTTTAAAAGACTAGAAAGGTGCTGTACAAGTACAGTCCATTTATCAAAGTTTGTGTAACATTTGGATGGAAGTTGGAGAGAAACGTACTCATATTCATACTCACCAGAGGTAAAAAACAATCAGGGACTGCTTCCTCATTTTTGGGGTTCGAACGAGGTCTATGAACGAGTGTTTTCTCTTCACCTCTCTTTTCCCTTCAAGGTTATAGACCTGGTGATACAGTGAGTGAGAGACTTTGGAGTAAGTGACATGAAGTGACAAAACACTGCGCTGTTTGAGTAGTTTGCATGTTTAAATGATAATGAGTGTTGAAAGCTTTTATGTAAAGTAATAATGGCTGCGTCAGAGTGAGCCGTTTGTTTGAGAGGACAGCCACACTGTAGCCACACTGTAGCCACACTGTAGCCACACTGTAATAGCCACACTGTAGCCACACTGTAGCCACACTGTAATAGCCACACTGTAGCCACACTGTAGCCACACTGTAATAGCCACACTGTAGCCACACTGTAATAGCCACACTGTAGCCACACTGTAATAGCCACACTGTAGCCACACTGTAATAGCCACACTGTAGCCACACTGTAGCCACACTGTAGCCACACTGTAGCCACACTGTAATAGCCACACTGCTACAAAAGCAGGTCAAACAAACAAATTTAGAGACTAGCAAATAAAACTAAATGTTGCACATCTACCTGACACATCTCCAGATCTTTGGTGAGGGGCTTCCCATTCATCTGCGCTGCTTTCCTCACTACCTCCCATGCTTCCTCGGTCTTGTCGTTGGCCATTAACCAGCGAGCTGACTTTGGCAATACCCTAAAATGTAGAAAAGATAACCTGCTCGGGTGACCTACTTACAAAATGCCTGTAGTTGACCCACTGGACTTGCAGGAGGACACTTTGATAGCCATTTCACACTCTGCTTCCCACTCACCAGATGTAGAAGATGAAGAGGAAGCCAGGCGCTGAGATAGCCAGCTGCAGTTTACGCCAGTCTCTTATGAGGTAGGCCACTCCGGCCAGCAAAATGTAGCCGAGGCCAAAGAAGTAGTCAGTGATTATACCAGCCAACATCCGCTGCTTAGATCCTGTCCATTCTGTGCCTGTGTGACACCACATAGCACAAGGGCACATTAATTCTGTCTTCATCTTAGGAGCAAAACACAGTTACAGTAGAGTTTCACAGAAGTCATTTTACAAACCGCAGACACCAAAATAATTCTATTCACCTCCATAACTATTGTATAGTTGGATCTCAAAACCATGGTGACGAACAAACCAGTGTGTCTAGCCATACAGATTGGTTTGATTTGATTTTGTGATTTGAGGGAACGTAGACACCAGGCAGGCCCAATCAAAGCAGGGGATACACATCATCGACTCATTGACGGACTTAATTGTGGAAGCCACAAGCACAGCTACGATATGATTCACTGTGCAAAATGAGATGCTTTTTTTTTTTAGCAATGTGTTGTAGGTGTGTTGAGCGCAATTGAATATTTCTTGTGCAGCCTTCATCGTGTTTCTGGTTTTCTCACTGAACTAAAATCATTCACTTGGTAACGTATGCCAACTGAAGGTACAGAGATAAAAATTGCACACAGATTTAACTTTCTATAAGACACTGACCTAGGACAAAGGCATTCATGATGACACCAGAGATGGATGTTCCAACCATAAAGCGAAGGGCAGTGTAGACGTAGAAATTAGGGGCAAAAGCAGCAGCGACACCAAAGACAGCCTGAATAGCCAGACTGATGAGGATGATGATCCTACGGCCGTACCTGGAACAAGATCGTTCATCTTGAAAAAAAAAAAATGTACAGATGCAAAGTTCTAAACCATCACATGATGAATCAAAAGTAGAAATTCTACAAAGTAATCCAGACAGAACCGTAGAACAAGTGGAGTCACGTCATCTGTTCAATAGTGCGCTGAAGATGGCTGCGTTTAACTCACTTATCAGCTAAGCTTCCAAACACAACAGCTCCAACTAGAAGGCCGAACATGTAGATGGAGGAGGCCATGTTGTTCAGACTGGCACTGTCACAAACCAGATCCCACTGAAAAAAAGCACAGAAAAGCATTTGAACACATTTTTGACAGAAGTGAGACTCCACAGCTGCTGTGTGGAGCCTTTGGAGTGTCAGTCTCATCTTAATAAAGGCTCGTTGGGGCTAGATTTAAACTGCAGCCTTCGTTATGAGGCTCCTATCCACAGCTGAGGCCAGGTCATCTTCCCATCAAGGCCCCCAGTGGAGTACTGGCCAACTTCCACAGACTTTGAAATCAACTGCAGATGTCCTTCCTGCTGTCCGGTGACTCTGGCCACTGCAGCTGACCCATCGTGCTGGCGCATGTGACATCGCCTCGTCCAATCACGGCATTTGAGTCACGTAACTGCTCCTGCTGCCCATGCTCCAGGTTACAAAACTTGGCAGGATGGCTGTGTGGGAGGGCCTAGAGGATGCCTGCACTGCAGGAGTCCATCACCCGACCGAAACTCTGATTAACCCCATTTCAGATATCACCAGAGCACACTGTAATAAAACTAAGGCCAACCACCGCTGCATGGAGCCCCAGTGTTCGGTATAAAAGTAGGTATACGGTAAAAAGGTTTTTTGCTCACCTCAGTTACTGTGGTGCTTTGGAAGGTCTCTGTGCTATACTCCCAGCCTCCCTGGCAGGTCCCAACAGGGTGTCCATCGCCAAGAGCGACAGCACCACTGCGGTTGAAGGGGGCCACGCAGGACAGCTCAGACCAGCCATCAGGGGCCGACTGAAGGCTGAGGTTGAAGTTCGATGAGGCCGTGGCACCCGCTGACATGGAGCGGCATAAATGTGGAGGAACAGCCCCGGTGAAGATAGAGACCAGCATGTGGAACGCCAGAAAGATCTGAGGTAAACAGATCCACACATACAAAATCCTCTGGAACTTCCCAAAGCCCCCGATAAGGCAGAGAATTTCATCAAAATTCATTTTTGCGGCTTTTTCTAGATGCACACTGTAGATGAGCAACTCAGTAACTGATCAGGTCTGATTCAGTAGGTCCAAACCTCTCTAAAATAGAGCTGCCAAAGATGCACGGGAGGATAAAAGCAGACAGCCAAGCGTCATTCAAATGTCTGAGATAATATGTGTCAGACTGATGATTAACAGGCAGAGAAGGTATCAGACGCAGCCACACCTGAGCTGTGCTCCAGTCAGTAAGAAACCTGCCGGTCTCTGTAGTGAGCTGTGGAGCTCTCTGAGGGTGATTTAACCTCTGTGTTGGGAGTGATCCAAAGTCGGAGGGAGGGGTTTGCTCTGTGAGGGAGGAGCTGCTGTGTGATGATGGCCACGCAGCTGCTTTTGTCTGCTTCCCTGCCTTCTCTCATTCAAAAAGTTTCATAACACAAGATCTATCTTAGGTAACCCCTTTCTGACCCTGTTTGTGGAGATCTCTCTGTCGAGACAAACATGCCTCAGTCGCTCGACTTTTATGGAGGAGCGCAAAAACATCTTCACAGAAACTTCTCATGTTAACGTCAGTTTGGAGAAAATGCTAGAGGATCATATGGCCCTCGTATTTCAGCTGTCAAACATGTTCAATTCTTCTCAGCGGGGCATGAGTACTGGCTTAAAGACACGCACATTCCAGTTGGTATTCAGTAATTCATCTGAAATGGGATTCCTTGCGGGGGGAGTGTGTGTCTATACTGTTGACACAAAAGAAGTAGACAAATACAGCAAGGAGGGATTAGGGCCACTCTGCCTATTCAGTCCTATCATCACCAGCTCCTGTTTCTCTGCCCTGTCGGGTCATCTCCTGGCTCGAGGTGCTGTTGCTCAGTTTGAACGTGAGAGTGATTCTTCCTGTGCGTGAGCGTCGAGCCGCTCAAGTCGTGTGGCTCACAGCGGACATCGTGATCAAAACCATTCATTGAAGCGGAACTCTCGTGGGTAATACGAGAAGACTGACGTTCGACACTCTCTGAGGAGGTGAGGGGCTCCAGTGTTCAAGACTCATGCTGGGAAGGGTCAGCACATTCAACGCTCTATATTCCCAAAGCAAAAACAGGAAAGAGCTGCAGTTCTTATGTATGTATCGTGTTTGTTGTGGTGCCGTACTGCTTTGTACTAGTTTATTACTGACATGCTTTAGTATTTTCATTTGCGCTTGTTTATGGTTCTTATTTCAGTTTTCTTAGTCTTTAGGAATATTCATTTTTATAAATGTTCTGATGTTACTATTGTATGCTCTTTCAAGTTTGAAATAAAAAAAGAAATCTCCTGAAAACGGTCACCTCCCCTTCACTGAACGCTGCAAACAAAGCGCTCCCCAAGGAAAGAATATGATATATCACAGGTTTTGATTGCAATTCATTCAAATGCTCTGGTGCCACCATCTGGTCCGTGTGACTGATGGCATACCCTGTGAGCAATGTGAGGAAGCATGCACGATGAAAGTCTGCTGACTTTTACAGCAACGGCGGCTTGTCACTCGAGGTGACCTGATGAAGCAGACAAACAGATCCAAAAATCATGTGCGAGTTCAATTCTTTCAGACTCTTTTCCTGAGAGAGTGAACAACCCAATCATACACATGTATACATAGACGCTGCATTTGCCTTTGGAGCGTACGTCAACGTCGCTGCCATATTGGACCAGCCAAGACTGGCCTGTGAACGCACACACAGAAGCAGGAGAGCTGCACTTCTTCGGAATAAAAACTATTATAATGCTTGATGCATCACAGGAACGGGCCAAAGCAGTCAATGCTGCGTCTATGTGCAAGTTACTAATGAACTAATACCTGCTGTGTGTTTCCCACCATTGTAGACTGCCCCAAAGTTGCTAAAACCAAAAGTCTTTGAAATATTTCAGAAGTCATGACGTCAGCAGTGTTGTTATTTTCAGCCCAAGTGGACTGAAAAAGGTCAAAACTCATTTTGGGCAGGTTGTGACATGTATGAGAACTCCTTTTAAGATTTGGGTGATTTCCATCAAGGAAAATGTGAGTTTTACTCCAACACATCACTCCCTGCCCTCTTCTGAGTATCATGGTCGAGACAGTTGGGTTCGGTCGGCTCAGCTTAACACACACTGATCACTTTTTCTCATTACAACTAAGTTCAAACTTTTTTTTTCCTGTTATCCTGTACTCACACGTGCCCAAATATTATTCCAACATAAAATTAAATGTTGATTTGATAAACAAAACTATAATGCAGCATCTTTTGAATTCTATCGTGGAGGGTTAAAAGCGGGTTTCTCATTTCAGGTCCCCATTTGCTGCCGCAACATTAGCAGCTACTCTTCCCGGGGCTGACGCACACAAAGGACATGTCAAACAAGATATACAACAGGATATGTAAAGATATAAAACTTGCCTTACTGGGTGCTTCAGCGGTCATAGGAGGTAACTTCTTTGACATTGTAATGGCTCTATACATTGCAGGTCTGCACACTGCATCTGCCTTGGGTTTTAATTTCAGCAGATAACTCCTATAGTAGCCTGTCAGGTAGTGTGACTGTGTGCTGTCCCCTGGGGCTCTGAGCACCAAGGGGAGGGGAAATGACCAAAACACAGACAGCATTCTATTGATAAATACCTCAATAATTTGTTCGATTGATAAATACCTCAATAATTTGTTCTATTGATAAATACCTCAATAATTCGTTCTATTGATAAATACCTCAATAATTTGTTCTATTGATAAATACCTCAATAATTTGTTCTATTGATTGCTGTAGGACTAAACCCATATGCACTTGGTTTCATTAATAATAACCTATGTTCTATAATATTAAATGCTAAATACAAAAACAATTTTCTTGTCAGTGCAGGACACCATGTGTCAGTCATCTGTCAGCGCTGCATGCAGTGATCAACCCGACAGGCACACATCACACAGTGCGAATGGATTCTAAAGAATCCATTCCAGGTTTCAGCTCCTCTCTTCTACGCACACACACATTTTTAGATCTAACTGCAGATGTTCTTAATGGGACACGTTTATGAGCCACAGAGAGAAAGAGCTCGGTAAACGGCTTTTGATGTAAACGCTCTCCTCATCTCTGACGCGATCGTGTGGAAATAAGGAAGGAATGCCAGTGTAGCAGGCACAGCAGGGCGCAGTGTCCAAGACCAAACCAACTATCTAATCAGCTTTAAAGGTGAGACACTCGCCCACCAGCTCCATCATTTCTCTTAAAACCACCAGAGGGAGGGGATTTAAAGGTATAATTCCACTTTGTGGAAGATATACTTTGCATTCTTCCCTGAAAGGACTAATTGACTCCACTCTTCAGATAATTCCCTGACTAAGGAGTCTTCCCATCAACTGAAGACAGCTGCAAAGGGCATTTAACTCAACGAAACACTGGGCATTCTTTACATTCTCCGCTGCTGACTTAACGACGTTCGGTCTGCTGTGCAGT
The DNA here is from genome assembly GCF_042242105.1 of Pempheris klunzingeri. NCBI lineage: Eukaryota > Metazoa > Chordata > Actinopteri > Acropomatiformes > Pempheridae > Pempheris > Pempheris klunzingeri. The sequence goes on along the minus strand of NC_092029.1, from coordinate 21,014,578 downwards.
TTGGCCTCCTGAAGGCCTGCAGGTTCTTCAAGCATGAAGAATTACTGGCTATTTCCTCGCACTCATAAAACTCTGAGGTTTGGGGTCATTTCCTAAAGGCGGTTCAGATTCCGTCCTCAGTCCAGATCACACTTCACGTCTGACAGAAATCCCAGGCCTGACAGCTACCATTTGTATTTCTTTGTGTCTGACAGTCTTCCATTCCTGGCAATGTCCAAACCCTTTGCACTAACCTTACTACCAGTTAGACTAAAGAAACAGCATCCCACATATTGGAACACATACATGAGCCCACACCTGGATGTTGTGTCAGTGCTGTTTTTGTAGGGGTGACTTACTGTAAATGCTGAATATGCAAGATGTTTTGAGATGCTTAAAGGGAAAAAAGGAATATTTGTGGATTTTGAAGTAATCCAAAAGTACTTTTTCAATTCAATTCAATTTTATTTGTATAGCCCAATATCACAACAGAGTGTCTCATAGTGCTTTACAAAGTTTACTGAAATAAACAAGTGTAAGCGAACAAACAATCTACTTGGTTTTGTTTCCTACACATTACGTTACTGTAGTAGTACAATGTAATGTAATTTGTATGTATGTGTTTGGCATATATTATCCCTGATAATGACCACCAAACCAGACTTCATCATGTTTCTGATGATTCCACTCAATATTATCTTACAAAGCCACAGATACAAAGTTTAGACAACTGCACAAGTATGATACACCATGAAAAAACACTGCAATGCTCCTTCTTGGTGTGTGTGTGTGTGTGTGTTGGGGAAGCACAGTCTGAATGGAAATCCTCCCCTGCCACAACTTTTACAGCTGTGGATGTCTTCACATTTGACTTCCTATCTCAGGTCCTTATCTCCCGTGCCTCCCAGGAATCTCACCTTCTGCTCATCAGAAGGAAGGAAATGTAAAGCTAAATAGCTACAGAATGCCTTTAAGGTAACTGCACAACATTTAGCTTGATTATTAGACGGGCCAGCAAACTCAAGTAGGTGGAATAAGGTAGCAACTCCCAAATCAACTGCCCCAAAATGTAATCACTGACAGTTTGAATAATGTTAGAGAATTCTAAGACATTTATACTGCAGGGACAAACACTGCAATCAACAGAAAAAAGTCCCTGTTTTGCAGCTGGCTTGCCATGCACTGGATTCTGACCTGTGACTTTCCTAGAATTGTGGATGACAGAAGAGCTGCGACTTCGAACTTAAAATGTTGGGTCACATTGAATATCTACACTGCATATAATTATTGATTTGGGATTCAATTTATTATTCATCTTTGATGTTTTCCCAATTCATTCATTCAAATGTTTCTGTTATACTGTTTTGAAAATATTGTGTATCTCTATCTATCTATCTATCAGACAAAAGGTACTGACGCTTTATTATATGCAATAACTGTCTGTGATCATCCAGTCCAAATATGATGCAGTCATTATTTCCACAAATATGTGTCATAAGGTAGCTTTCCCTTTTTGAAGCCTACATTTGAACGATTTTCTGTTTTTGGGGAAGATCCAAACATCGACCAAATAACATTTATATTTCTATACTAAAATATATTTATATAAAAGCGCATATCAAAGTTATGAAAACATGCTTGTCCTCTGTTCTACCTCGAGACGGGGTCACCTGAAAACTAAACTGTTTCTGGGGATTGGTTGACACAGACAGAAGTAACATGTGCAGGTGTTTGAATGTGCAGTGGACACTGTTGGCTACAACGCCTTGAAGAACCATGAGCATGGCTAAAAAACACACACTGGTTAATAAATTACAGATTGTTAAACTTTAGAATGTAAGGATCCAGCACTGACTCTGTCCTCACTGTTAACAGGACAGGCAGTAACTGTGGGTACCAATGAGAGGGTTTTATTCTGCTCTGTACATGTGAATTCTCAGCAAAGTGTTGGCTTTACGTGGATGGAGGTGGAGGGCTGCCTCTAAATGGGACCTCTCTACTCAGTGTAAATAATAATGGAATGTAAGCTCAAATACATGTCAGTCCACATTAAGTGGGACTTACAGTTTAAGCATCGCTTTGAGTTAACAACATCCAACAAATGCATCAACAAATTAGAATTGTACTCATGAATTCAGTTTTTGTCCAGTAAAAGAGCCAACTAGCCTGCACTCTTGAAGCGTACTGTGTGGCACATAGGAGCCGCTCACACATGATTTACAGATTTAACTGGTAGTTGCACCCAGATAAATGTGAGGGAGGTCCACAGACTAAGAATAAACACGTGGGCAGGACCTGGAGGCCTCGGAGCAGCCCAGCAGTTATGAAGACAAATATTTCCCTTCTGGATCAGTAAGGCGGGGAAAGGTGTGTTTGGAGAGGAGACAGAGGGGTGCTTTGTCCCCTGCTCCGACAGGTCAGCTCTCCCAATCTCTTTCCCCCATTCCTCTCTGCCTCTGCCAGTCGTCCTCCCTAAATCCCACCTTCCAGCTCCCTCATCCCCCTGCGCCCTCCTGGAGCTCACACAAACCTTCTCACTTGAGAGATGCTATCGCTTCTCTGCTGTTCCTTGCTGCTCATCCTTGCTCAACAGGTAAGAAGAGCATCTCCTTCTATTCCGAACACTAGACACAGACACTTGAAGGCACCTCAACACCTGCTATATGTGCAGCAAGAGGAAATGCAGATGCTTAGGTGTTCAGCAGCAGAATACCAGCCACTCAAAGTCTTGTTTAGGAGAAACTGGTTTGACAATGGAAAGGCAAATCCTGAAAACTAGACTCTTAGAACATACTTATTTGAATAATGACAGGGTTTTGGTAGTGTTATTCTCCTTGTATAGCGCTCAAGGTTAGTCTTTCTTTCGGGAGTAAAACCTGGCAATAGGGGAGCAAAGCGTGAGCACTCTGCATTTGAAGCTCTCGCGGACCCATTTTCACACCATGAAATGAGCTCATTCAGTAAACCTGGCAGACAGGCTTCAGATTTTTGGCCTAACCTTCGGTGACCCTTGGAAGCACTGAGGCGGGGGAATTGGAGCACGAGTGGCACCATGCGTAGGCTGCATCATAGCATGTACCAAGTAAAGCAAACATATTAGGGCTACAGGACCGAACACTTCAGTATTTCTAAGCTGTTGGGCTGTCACCACTATTTGCAAGCTATTTACAGTTTTCACCTTGTAATGTCTTCTTACCGTGTGTGTAGTTAGGCTGAAGTATAAAAAAACATTATTTAATCACGGCTGCCAAACAATATTCGATAAAATGTTCTAATTACAATTGAACAAAAGAACATTTGTGGTTGTGGTGAAGAGAAAGAAGCTGACTGGACTTAATTTTAGCTGCTGTTTTCTTTTGCCTTTTAAATGTTTGCACTTGACAGTCGACAGAGAGCTAGAAGAAATATGAGGTGAGTAAGGGATGTCTTGCCAGATTTAGTGTGATGTTAAACTACAGCTGTGATATGGCTTAGGCAAACAATCATCCACTTTTTATTAGACTCTGATTTGGACATTTCTGGTGAAAATTCTCTAAAATGAAGCAAACCAGCAGCTGACGCTTCCTATTTCCATCCTCTCTTCCCACACTGGGCCCACGTACATGTTGTGGGGCTAAAAAAAGTTTTCCTCAAGTGAGATCATGGGGTCATTAAAATGTTTATCTCCTCGGGAGCATGACCGTGACTTGGGACCAATTTCTGACCAATCAGTCTATTATAATAAGAGTGCATATCCGACATTCTGGCCTGAGAGTGGTGCTAGAGGAAATGCGTCTTTCAGATATCCTGTCACATACCCAACTGTTGGTTTAAGGGAGATGCTGAACTGATCGCTCAATTACCCTCTGGTAGCCATGTCCATATTTACTAAAAACAACATTTTGATCCCAGTCCCCAAAAGCGTGCGAGCTTCCAATAGCCATGCCCCTACATGTGATGTGTGTATGACTATGTTGTTTTTAGCCACACCATGTTTCATGGTAACATAGAGCAAATATATTTCCTTTGACCAAAGTGTTGGACAAACAGAAGACAGATGGAGTAACGAATGCCACGGACATCCAGACGCAGGTTGTGTGCTACATATTCGACACCAGCTCTGTTAGTCTGAATTCCAAAAGGTACTGAGGTACGCCAGGGGACTTCTCTAGCGAAAAGTGAAACAAATACATATTCTTTCCTCAAAGTAGAGGAGTAGTGTTCACCAGTTAGTAAAAATGGAAAGCAGAAACGCATCTCAAGAGGACATTCAAAATGGATCTGTGTTCTCCCCCTCACCCAGTGCTTCAGCAGGGCTCAGAACAATGGGCAGCTGGCTCTGAGAGATGGACAGGCTGCGGCTGAGAGGCGTCAGTTTTGCCAGTGGCCATGCAAGTGTCGGGAAAGGCCTCATTGTGCCCCGGGGGTGAGCTCTGTCCTAGACGGGTGTGGCTGCTGCAAGAGCTGTGCCAGACAGATCGGAGAGCTGTGCAATGAGAGAGATGTCTGTGACCCACACAAGGGCATGTACTGCGACTTCTCTGCCGACAAGCCAAGATACGAGGTCGGAGTATGCGCATGTGAGTTGCTCTCATCCTATCTTGAATTGGTCATGAGATGGAAGGTCAGGGTAACAGGGATGTAACAGGGGTGCTAAGAAAAGTAAAGTTTCACAAGATCACAGCAGTGCAGTGCCTACATCAGTGATTACCAGAGCCCTGACATGTTTCCTTCGTTCTTTCAGACCTGATGGCAGTGGGCTGTGACCTGAATGGGGCCCACTATGAAAACGGAGAAGCCTTCCAGCCCAGCCCCTTCTATAAGTGCACATGTATTGCCGGAGCCATCGGCTGTACCCCTGCTTTCATCCAGAAGCCTGCCGGTCTTTTAGGTCCTGCCCCATTGATGGGCAACATGCCAGCAGGCCTCCGCAGTGGCCAGAGCCCAGAGAAGCACCAGCAGGACACCACCTACATGTCAGGTGTGTGTTTATAGAGTAAACCTGTGGAGACGGGCCAGGCTGTCTGGCCTGGAATGCTAATTACTGTCCAAGTTAGGAGCTTGGGAAGGGGGTTGGGCCTTTCACTACTCTCAGAGTGAGTGAAACTGGCTGTGGTTACACAGCCTCACGGAGGAAAACAAAGTTATAAGCGGGAGGAGGGACAACGCCCTTTTTATTGAAAGCACTAAAGATTCCACTTTAATGCACAAGTGTAGTTTGTTTGCTACGCTTGGGGAAAAAACATCTTTATGTCAGCTAGCATCCACACAAGGAAACTAAACCTGTTTTGAGATGTCTAAAAACAACAAGCACCAACAACCAAGTGGTTCTTATATATCTACTGTACTTACTTATGTAAGTACAGTTCAAAACATTAAGAACTTTAGGAGCTTACACAACCGGTAGAGGGAAATTACTTCCCTTGTGAGTAAAACCAGGTATTTTTTGGGGGGTGGGCTGGCTGGTTGGTTCTATAGGGTGTAGTTGACACAGTGCCCTTTAACTGTAATACTGAAAGCTTACAGGGATCCTCCTTTAGCCTGGAAGAAGAACTGTCTGATCCAGACCACCCCCTGGAGCCCCTGCTCCAAAACCTGTGGCCTGGGCATCTCTGCGCGGGTCAACAATGACAACAGCAAATGTGAGATGAGGAAGGACCGACGCCTGTGTCTGCTGCGACCCTGTGACAAGAGCGTGATTAAGAGTGTTAAGGTGACAAATTAGTCAAATTCAATTCAAGCACCGTCATAGTTTCATATACAATCAAAAAACTTTCTAATGAAATCATTATTTTCCCCTTGAAGGTGCCTAAGGGAAAGACGTGTCGGCCTAAATTCCAAGCAAAGAAAGCAGAGAAGCTGACGCTCTCAGGCTGTACCACTACCAAGAAGTTTAAGCCCATGTACTGCGGCGTCTGTACAGACAAGCGCTGCTGTGTCCCAAACAAGTCACGCATGATCAAGGTCAGCTTCACGTGCAAGGGAGGCTCCAACACACATTGGAAGATGCAGTGGATAACATCCTGCGTGTGCCAGAGGAAGTGCAACGATCCAGGTGACATGTTCTCTGACCTGCGGTTACTCTAACGGATCCATCCACAAAGTCCAGAGACACTGACACCGGACACAAGCTGCGCTGTGGGAGACTGTGGACTGAAATATTCTTCGGTTATTAAGTTCTTCTCAGTGGTGGTGAAGTGCCTCGACAAATCTTTGAAAGAAATAACAAAAACTGAAACTGAAACTACAAAACCTCATTTAATAAGGGAGAATGGCTGGGATCATTAAACAAATGAAGAAATACGTTATTAGTTATGATCAAAGTTTTTATGAACCCTACCATCAGGACATTATGTGCAATAACAAAAGGAATATGGCCAGTGCAGTAACAGCAGATATTGACTCATTACTAGTGCCTCACAATAAGGTGGTCAGGGAGCCAAGAAAAGGCAAATATGAGATTAAGTTGAACTCTTTCGTTCTTTTTACATGTTGTTCCTGCTTATCTTTTCAGACAGGGAAAATTCTAATCAGGTCATAAAATAGACAACATTGATATATAACTTATAAAGGTATGTACAAAAGAGTGGTTGGTGTGTAATCATTTTTGAAAAATGACCCTTGCTATACATGCTGAACAAGAAACAGATTTTCAACAGAGTGGACCTTTATGTGGCGATGTTTAGTCTGGGTGCGTCAGGAATGAGTTTCCCCTTGGTGGCATCCAGATGGTGGTACTCTTCGATCAGCGAGCTGAGAGAGTTGATGGCCTCTGAGAAGTAGCTCTGCTCCATCCCTTCTACATGCAGGTAGTGGTGTAAATGAGCCTTCAGAAAACAAAAAAGTATTTTAGTATTATTAAGATTAAAAAAAAAGATGCAAAAAAAAGATTAAGCCTACAGACAGACAGAGGGCCCATAGAACTGAGTATCAGGCCTCTATGTTTGTATATGATGAGTGAAAGTTGTCGTTAGTTCCAAGTAGAGGCCTATCAATTAATGTAGTAATCATGCTTTCAATTAATAGTTTAGTCTATAAAGTGTTGGAACCAAGTGACAAATGTCCACAAGTTACCAGAGCAGAAAGCTACAGTATATCTTCTATCTGGTAATACTATGTAATCAACTGCCAAAAGAGCAAAAGGCATTCCATTCTCTATCTAAGCAGTAGTACTAGTAGTACATCCTCAATGGTTTTACTAGATAAGTGAAAAAAGCCTTTGTATATAATGACCTAAACAGATGGAATAACATAAAGTACACCTTCTTCCTGTAGAGCTTGGTGAAACGTTCTCTCAGCTCCCTGAACGTGGGCTTCACACAGGTGTTGTTGGCCAGGGCTAACAGGGAGTGGGAGTGACCCACAGGAGGCACTGAACACAGGCCTGTCTTCCAGCCCTCCTGGTTCCAAGAGACAAACGGCAGCGAAGGCTTGAGTCTAGAGCAGGGAGACAATCACACATCAAAGCCAAGAAAGGAAGTGGTCTTAATTACACTCACATCCATTTAACAGCACTGTTCATATTATCTTTTGCCATTTTGTGACTGGGAGAAATTTGTGGAAAACAATGTGTTCTATACCCAACAAGCTTTTCAAAACTCAAAGACATTCAGTTTACAATGATATATAATAGAGAGAGAAAACAAATCTTCACATTTGAGCAAACCAAACATGTTTGGCAGTTTTACTTGATAAATGCCAAACAATGCATCTGTCATTTTGTCTGTGAGCACTACATATACAGTATATAGACATACACAGCCAACAGCAAAATATGCTACAATACATGTCTAGTGAGTCTTTTGGTGTCCAATATTTCTGTGCTTTTCCTCCTCCTCCTCCTCCCGCCCTTCCTCCTCTTTTACACCATGGTCACGCACAAATATGTGGTCTCACAGCAGCTTCTGTCTCAGTTTCTTTTGACAACGTGCCACATGAAAACAAGGTCTGCAGGGAGGGCAGTGAAGGGAGAGCAGAGGAGAGGAGGGTGTTGAATGGACCAGTCATGAATCATTGCTGTTGCTGCTGAATGGGGGTACTATTTGGGAGTGTGAGAGTGAAGGTCATCTTTTGGCCTGTTAGGGTAGCTGTACTTGTAGGCTGTTAGCTGCAGATAGAGACGGAGCGGGAGGACAGTGCTCTGACCTCTCGATGTTCCTGCGGAGGTCAGACACCTGCACTTTGCCCCTGACCATGAGGGCACAGGCCAGGTAGAGGCTGTGCTTCGGGTCGGCTCTGATTAGCTGATGATCTTTACTGAAGGCATCACTGAACATCTGATCCAGTCTAGACGGCACAGTTAGAGGAGAGAATAAAAAAAACGTTCATGTCATGTTCCTTGACAAACACAAAGAAACACAAAATAACAGCCTTTGCTCTTTGCTTGTTCATCACATAATGTCTCCATATCCTGACAATTGTAACTAACATGGCTTTGCAGGGATTTCAGGTACAGCACAGTGATACTAGGGGCCAAGGGGGCTAATGTTTGCGAAAGAATTTCTGTACCTTTATTCATTCAGGAAAGTGCTGCTGAGCAGGCAAGATATTTTTGAGCAAAACCGTGCTCTGCATTCATACAAACACATATGTTGACCTCTGGGAGTTGCCCAGTAGAACCACCACTCTTTCTGACCAATGCGCAGCGTGTGAGGGCTCACACAGGGCCACTTTCATGGCAATTGCTGTTAAGGAGAAGGTGGGAGGGTAGGTGGGAGGGTAGGTGGGTGTGGATTAGATGGTGCGTTTCCTGTCACAGGCCTGCAGCACTGAAGGGAATGTTGCCACCATCCCACTTGATAAAATAAAAGCTGGCTTTGTGGTCTTTGAAAATCTAATGCCCTTGTTTCAAAGATGGTACTGACCAGACCAGATAAATTATGTTCATGTTATTTTGACACACATGCTATATCATAATATATACACTGATATTCTTATTTGTATTGTGGCCAAGCCCCATCTGTCTGACCAGTACGATTTTCATCAGTGAAACTAAATTCTACATACTTCAGGTCATCACTGGAGGGGGTTCCCCTCTCTTTTACCACTACAGTCAACATGAGGCACGCGTTGAGGGGCTTATGGAGTTCATGTGTGCTCAATACCCAGAGCTCTGCAGGATTTAAAACAACTGCGAGGTTAAAATAGCTGCAGTGACAGCCAGACGGCAAACCTTCTGGTGGGGATACTGACATCTGCCAGCGTGTAGAGAGGGGTGAGGCTGGGCACCAGGTAGTGTAAACGCGGGAAGGGGACTAGGTTCATGGCAATCTCATTCAGATCCATGTTGAGAGATCCCTCGAAACGAGCTGAGCTGCAATGAAGGAAACTCAACGTGACACAAATACAACATTCAGAGGCATGGAAAAACATTTTTGCCATTCATTGTATAACAATGTAATGCTCAATTAATTCCTAATAATGTTTGAAAAAACACACACACTGTCACTTAACAACACAAAGAGTTAAGCTCTTGTTGTTAAACCAGGTAACCAGTATGATTCTGCCTTGAAGTTTTGGGGCTAGGGAGCATTCACTGGTATTCACTCACTGATACTAGCGCCAAAAAACAAACACTGGACATGTTAAGAGAGAGGTCTACTATATAGGAGTAAACAGTGATACCATACCTGGTGATATTGAGCAACAGGTTAGCCACTATGTTATTCATGGCATCAAAGGGCTTCTCTGCCCCACTGAGGCCCCCCTGCCCAGAGATGACAGTGCTGTCCCTCTTGATCACTGACCCTGGCTTTCCACTGTGAGACATCAGTTTAATCTTGTTCACAATGTTGACCAATGACTGGAGGAGAGTGAGAGAAAACAAAAGATGGGAGCAATTGATGATTTCAATTGATGATGTGTGCATACGGCAGAGATGTTTGCAGAGAGAAGAAAAATGAGACATTAGAACTGCACAAACCTGGTTTTCAACAGGCAGGACACAGTCAGCATGCTCTGTGAGCTCCCTCATGGCCAGGACACTGTTGTAGGGCGAGGTGATGACATCATCCTCCACAGATGGATAGATGGAGGTGGCAATTCGGCACACCTCAGGGAACTCCTCCTCCAACACGTTTAGCACCCTGGTCCCCAGGCCAGAGCCCGTACCTCAAATTCACACTCGCATTTACTTTCTGCTATGAGTCATGTAAACACACACTCCTATCTGTACAATACTCATTTGTTGAGACACACTTTCACTCAGGGACATTCTTGCTTCCATGCATGGATGGGGTCAAACTGTCTTTGTGCCTTACCTCCACCCATAGAGTGAATGAGAAAGAAGCACTGCAGACAGTCACAGTGTTCTGCTGTCTTCCTCAGTTTATCCACTATCTGCTCCCTGTAGGCTGAGCCATATGTCATGTGTCCAACCGCCCTGGAGAAGAAAAGCACATTATCATACATATTCATATGTCATTGGTTATTTTCTCAATTATCAATTAGTTGTTTAGCTCATAAAATGTCAGACAATGGTAAAAAATGCCGATCAGTGTTTCCTACAGCCCAACATGACATTATCGAATGTCATGTATTGTCCACAAGCCAAAAATATTCCCTTTACTGTCATAGGAGGAAAGAAACCAGAAAATATTCACATTTAAGAAGGTGTAATCAGAGATTTTTTATTTTCTTAAAAAAATACTCCAATTGATTACCAAAACAATTGGCAATTAAGCTATCAGCTAACAACTAATGAATTAATCGTTGCAGCTCCAATATGTGATGGGAAATATAATATTATGTATAAATGAACTGTGCTTCCATCATGATAAGTAAACACATTGTAAAATGTTGCTGTGTAGTGTAAGAGTAAGGGCTTTGAGAATGACTTTGTCTCGCAGAGAGAAATTGCTGGATATTTTTTACAGGATCAAAGATCCTTCATAGGGAACATTTAACTATAAAAACATGAACAAAAAGACAATGGAATATAATTAACTACTGCTTATCTAATATTAGTTTGTTAGGGCTCACAGTGGCAGGAGAGTAAACATGTTGCATGTTATGATAGAACATACAACAGGTTATCATATAAATTTAAAAGGCAGTTTTTCTCTGCACATGAACTTAAGAATAAGAGGTTGAATGAGGCCATTGTTGAGGGGAAATCTAACAAAACTCAGCCACAGCACTCTGTCTCATCTGTTTAATATGCTGCTGAAAAATCGACTCCCAGTGTCTGAACAACAATTCTGCTAGACAAGCATGTCATTGCAAAGACGCATTGTTTCTTTTTACAATGGCTCTCAGGCTAAAACCTACTGAGAGAATATTCACACCAGCCCTGTCAAGAAGCACTACTGACCTTTCCCCCAAATAAATACCATGCAGGCTTGAGAAAGGGCACAGTGGGGAAAAAACACCACCCAATTGCAGAGACTAGTAAGCCACCAGTGATGTTTTGTTTATTTGTGCTGTTATATTCTTGGGAATTTGAAATATGGTGCCTGTGTAAGATAGCAGGTTTGAATTCTTGCTGCAAAGGAAAAAAATAACTATTTAGCACTTGCAAAGAAATGAGCCCGGAAATCCAGTTTTATCAACTCTAACCCATACCACCATTACAAATCAGTGAGATGTAACAGCACGTATGAATGATTGTAACCCAGGCAGATTTTACAAGTTGCTACCAGCCACGTGAGCGGACGTCCTGCGGAGAGTCTGTCTCTCACCAGTTGTTGCCTGAACCTGACACGTCTGTGAGGAGCTGGGTGTTGTCGAACACTTCTCTCAATGGACCCTGCAGGATCTCATTGACCACACCCTCCTCCATGTCCACCAGCACAGCCTGTGGATTCAAATATGAGTATGAGGCCAGCATATATATTTTATTGCTATTATATGCTGAAGACATGCCTTTGACCCACGCCATAATTCCAAAATTCCTCTTTGTAACCTTAACCAATGGATGCCAAACCTTTCATCACACAGAATCCAACCATGACCCTGACCTTGACTCTAAAATAAGTTGAGACCCCTGTGAAGACCAAAAGATAAAAAAAATGTTCTCTCAAGCTGTTTTCTGGTAATAGGAGGAACATACCCTGGCCTTCAGATGTTGGATTCTCCCACCGACACCACACGCTCCCCCATCACTTTTCCTGGAAAAGCACAGCAAACATAAAAGGACTACTTTTGGACCAGTGCACGGCAGCACGTCTCCGCCCATGTAGCAGTTAGTGGATGAGAGCAGGTGTGATTACCTCGAGTCCACATTTCGGAAAAAGCTACTAAGCGCCTCATCATACAATCCGTTCTGAATAGGAGAAAAACAAAATGTAATATGCCTTTAGATGTTATGGTAGGGCTTCCCTTAAAGGGGACATTGTACTTCATGAGTGCAATGTTATCATAATTGGCAGGATTGGCCAAAAAACGACAAAAAGTAGGTGATTCAACTGAGGAGCATTTTTTGTTTTTTTCGATGACATTCAGTTTTGTAAATGATGATTCAGTTAAGTGACTATTAGAAGTAGAAGTTCACTAAACGTGCAGTAATGTGAGTAAGACGATCTTCTAGGCTGCAACTAATCATTACTTTTACTACCGACATATCTGTAAATTACATTTTGAGAAAATTGTTTAGTCTATGTACACTCAGGTGCCAGTTTACTGGGTAACTAAACTAATACAGTCTAATACAACAGCCCTGCGGTGAACCCTTCCTTCATGAAGGTTAATGTGGGACATGTAAATTCTGTACTATAAGGCTATAGTTTGTGGTGCAGTTGAACTGTACTGTACATTATAAATTAGAGGGGTTTCAGTCATTTAGACTACATACACTGATACAAATGGACAAAATAATTAACACATCTGCCAGTATAGCAAAGTACTACAGTTCAACAGCACCACAAACTACATCCTCCAAAATGACAGCTAGGTTGAATCTACACCCTTCAGTTTCATGAAGGAGCTATTTATTGCAGGACTGTCGCAGTAGACTGCATTTGTTTTAGCAGGGTGCACTTAATATGCTGGAGTGTAGTTTCAGAGAGTTGCTCATCACAATTTCCCAGGGGCCCATGGTGACATTGTCAGAGATGTTCAACTTACCATAATATAAAACTAAGACAACGATTTGAAATATATAGCTCCTTCATTTTCTGTACTATTACAGTTAAATATTTAACAGCCTACAAGTTTACCAATTCTTAATCCCAGCAGGGAGGGGCTGTGTGGGAGTGAATCTGAGAGAGAAGGTGCTGGTGATCAAGCCCAGTGTAAGCAAACGTAAAAGTAGATGGGACTTGATGAATGTAACGTTAAACTCTGTGTAATGAGACCGTGTGTATTAGCACTTACTTTATTCACATGGGCGTGTTCTCGCAAAGCAAGATCCCAGAACCTGCAGCCAACCTGGTTGCCACACTGCCCAACTAAAACACAAGTTTAGTGAACAGAAGTTGAGGAATGTCTCCGCGTGTCAAGCCTTCATTAAGCCAGCCGTATAGGTTATGAATGCTCACCTAGCTAAAAGCAGAGCTGACAGCTCAACTAGTAACAGCTAGCTGCTTCTGGACGGAAACGTGAAATACTTAGTTCAGTAACTTTCACTCACCTTGGACAACAACTGACTGTGTCATGGCGACTACAACACGCAGACCCCTCTATAACGCGGACCTAAGTCATACTGAGTCCTGACATTTATTCAAAACTCTCCATTAAAAAGAGTTCTTCAGGCGACGTTTGAACGCTTCTTCAAGCTCGCGCCTCATACGTGTTTGGTCGAGTGCTGATGACGTATTGCCATGACAACGGCGTAAAACGTGAACTGGCAAGTGATGTTCCTGCTGATCTCATCGCGAGAGTAAATACGGAGCACTGTTCACTGTTAGCTCATCACTGCTAGTCAACGTAGTCACTGACAAGAGGTATCTTATTACTTCCACGTCTCTCGTTTGTCCTCAACCTCTAATATTTGCTGGAAAAGTGCAGCTACTACACAGTAGAGGGCGCTGTTTCCATGCTCGTACATACATACATACATACATACATACTACAGACTGTGAGTGCAGTCTGTGCTATAGACCAACAGACAAAGAGTCAAAAATACAGACGACATAATAGAGTACATATAGATTTATTACAGGAATAAAAACAAACCAGCCGAATATCCAAGGGTGTTATATGCTGGCAGAGACCACCGTATTAAATGATATATTATAGATCTCTGATGGATGATGGCTGTACTTAGGTATTACTGATCAATTCTGTTCGACATTCTAAACCAGTAATAAAACCCCAGGTGACCTTCTTTGTTAGTACAATCCATGAAAAGTAATTTCAGCATCAGTTTGTTGTGCTTTGTACTTAAGTAAAATCACAGTTCTGTCATTTGGAACACTGACTTCAAATAATCTGAAAATATACAAGAAAAACAACCAGCTTACTTGGATGTAAAATATGTTTTATTTCTTTGAAATAAAACAGTACAAAAAGGTTCTGAACAAGAGTTTGTAAAACGAGCTTGTGCCATTGAGCTTATATAGCTAACGTGGGATGTTGGAACATGAAATGCATTACCATCAAATGTGTCTTTTATATCATGCACTGTAACAATAACTAAATATCTAAATCATGGATACACTGTTGGTTCCTCCTGATGTTTAGGAACCTGAAATCCGTCCACATTCTCTTATAAATTGTGGGTTTCTTTTCTGGTTATTCTTAAATTTGGTCATTTTGGTCATTTTCATGACTTTCTTGGCATTGTCATTTAAAACAAACAGTAAAAGACAGAAACAACGACAAACATCCGACGATGAGTGAAAGGAACAGTGACAGTACTTCTCGTAATGGTTATGTTGAACAGAAAGAAAGTGTTTAATGTGTTTGGTCAGTGCTGTGTCCAGGATAGTGATTGTGTTATGCTGCTGGACAGGTTCCAACGCCGACCGCTCCACTGACCAGGACAGCTTTGCTGAAGCTCACTTGGCTGTTATTGATGGTGAGATTCCTCACACAGCCCACGTAGGCCTTCCTGGTGGGGATGCCCTCTGGGAGGAAAAGGTCTGAGAGGAAGAAGAGTGTGTCGCAGGATTAGAATGGTGTAATGACACGAGTATAACGGGAGTGAATCATAAATGTGTTCCTGGTCACCTGGAGCTCCACCGATGAACACTGGCTTCCTGGTATCTGTGGAGCTGGGGTTCACAGGTCCCACCACATGGTTTACCTCAGAATCCACGTCCAGCTGGACAACATTGGCGTCCCGGATCACTGTGATCAAGGACAGAGTACATCTGTTTGTCCAAATCCTCCACAGAGTCCAGACCACAGCACTATGACTTACTCAGTGGTGGAAGAAGTAGTCAAATAAATAGAAATACCATAGTCTAAAATTACTCCATGTAAATATATGCTTTATATATAATGGTGTATAAAGCAGCAGTAATGCACTGTTGCCTATAAAGTCTGAATAATTGTTCAATACCCCCAATCTTGTTAAAGCCTGAATACACAGTCTGCAAAGGTTCATTGTGGTTTAAGTTTCACTGTGACATGTTTGGAAGAGTTTGATCAATAAAGTTGAGAAGATATAAACTTTATTTATCAAGAATAAATCACATTGTCACAATCATTTCATGAGAAGAGGTAGAACACATTTGATTACAACTTTATGGGCAACAGTGTATATATATGCTTTATATATAATGGCGTATAAAAGTAGCAGTAGTAGTTTCATACCAAATAAGTCCAGTGCTGGAGTAAGTGTACTTGGATGTATTCCACCACTGTGACTGTTACCATTCTCACTCTTGGTAAGTCTCTTATTTCCTCAAAGAAATACAGTAAGTCTGTGAAAACAGCTGTAGAGTTTCTTCTAAGGTGCTTTAAAAACTGCAGAGTGCAGATGTATAGCAGAACGCCTGCGTTTCAGACTGCTGACATGGATTTCGATAGACATGGGCATGAAGCCTCAATGGAAGGTCTAGTTTCCTGTCAAATGGCCACTACTGCGTCAGAGGCTTGGATTCTTCTGGACCCGTATTAGGGACTAAACATCAAGAAATTTTAGCCTTTGCTGCTCCAGTGTTTTTCAACCTGCCTCTAGCAACTTCCCAGATTGTATGGAAGAGTGATTCTAAATTGTGTATGTACTTTCACTGTACTGGTGGAGGGAGAGCTAATTTTAATACTAGATCACATAGTAGCCAATATCTACCCAGCAGTATGTCATACATACTATAAGATCTCTGAACTGACTACACAGTATGTTCTGTTTGAAAAGGAATCTTTTAAATTGTTTGAATGAAGCTAAAAAATACCAATAATTATGTAATTTTTTGACTTTTTAACTTGCTTTGTTTTTAACTGTGTGTTGTACAGTGTCCTTGAGTGCCTTGAAAGGCGCCTATAAATAAAATGTATTATTATTATTATTAATAATAGTTCAGTCAACCACTGCTTTTTTCAACACTTCATACTTCCAGTGACAGCTGCCAAAGCCCTGCACCTTGTGATATAAATGTCGTGTTGGATTAAACGGTCCTGGAAAGCACTGAGTTGTGGCATCGACTCTACACACTCCTGTTTAGACTCATCTTTTTTTAGCTTTTACTTCTTTATTGAGAAGCACTGCTGTGCTGTCTGCTCTACAGAGGTACTATGTAAATACATTTGAGCTTTACTCCATTAACATTACAAATGTGACGTGTTTGATATAATTCCTGTGCATACGCAGTGTGACCTGTTTAGACTGGCATCAGACTTCAGTGCTCTTCTCTTTCATTATTTCATTGTTTTATCATCATTAGTAGCAGTCGTTTTATTAGTATTAGTAATTATTAAACATGGACCAAGCACAAAGAAATATTAATCTCAAAATGAGAAGAGATTATTATTCCTTCATTCCTCCATTGTTCCTGACTCTAATACTATTCATGCAACACCATTCCATAGTCTCTATCTGAGACTGTTGATTTGTATCTACAAGCACACATCAACATATGAATACCAACACATTCATCCAGTAAAACTGTATAGTTAAAATGTATTATTATATAATCCTTACCAGTGACTCTGTGCCAGTTTCCGGTACACAGACCCTGTGCTGGTGACACTTTCGTGAAGAACTCATGAGACCCATCGTTCACAAGAACCACCATCTGGAAACACACACCAACATTGTATTCATGCATTCAAACAGAAGATACATTTTTGATGAACATAACATGACCTGGATGTGTATAGTTTTCTGGCTGGCTGTGCCACTGACTCACCTCCCCTTGATGAATGTACATAGTGAGGCTGCCCTCTGCTGTGAGCACATGTAGTAGCACGCCAGATGCCACACGGGGGCGCACCTCCATCACCAGCTCAAACCTCAGCCCCAGGTCAAACGTTTCATCTGAGGGAGAGAGAGGCAGAGAGAGCATGATGAGGTGACTTCTGGGTGCCTCACCAACGCTGGGCCTCCCTGTTGCAGCACTGATCAGTCATGTTTCTCCGTGGTGCATGCACATGAGAAATTACTCGACTCGTTCAACAGCTGCAGCTCAGTTCCCAGGTTTCTCAGGGCCTTCACCCAGCTCACCCTCCCGCCCAATCCCCTGCTCTCCCATCTCAGCAGAGACACAATTTCACCACAGCTGCACTGAGGGTATCATGTTCCCTCAGCCAACCCAACTCTTTCCATGCATGCATGGTGAAAGACCAGAGGGTCTGTGAGTTGTCCAGAAGGAAATCAAATGAGCCATGTAACACAACAGATGTTCAGTTTGCAAACAGATGCAGATCCTGCCAAATGTATGTGCTGCTACACTTGGGAAGACAGATTGTATACAATTAACACTTTGCAAACTCTGGATTTGTATTAAATGAAAAATTCCTCAGTTTCAAACGGGAAAGACAAGCTTGTCCCATCAGTTTTGCATTAAAAAACCAACTTGAAATGTACCCAGCATGACATATCCGCCTTCTTCTGCAAAGTATGTTCCTGCCTCAGAGAGTCCCTCAAAGCATGGCGTGACCCCGGAGGTCTCTGTGATGGAGGATAACCACTGCCCGTCGAGCTGAAGGTTCTTCAAACAGCCGGTGAAGCTGTATGCCGAGTTTCTCTGAAAGGAACACACATAAAAAGATCACATATAATAATAATAATAATAATACATTTTATTTTTAGGGCACCTTTCAAAGCTCACAAGGTCGCCGTACAGAATACACATAAAACATACAATATAATAGATAAAACAGGTGTAAAACAGGTATAAAAACAAGCAATAAAATACAGTAGCAGTGCAAAATGAATCAGAGGGAGTAGGAAAGTGTGAAAAGATGGGTTTTGAGTCTGGATTTGAAGAGCAGTAAGGAGTCGGTGTTACGGAGGTCGGGGGGGAGTGAGTTCCATAACTGGGGAGCCGAGCATATGAAAAACTAAATAAATTAACATCATAGGGCCATTCTAACCATCACAGGAGGAAATTTGGAGGAAAAAAATAACTCATTCTTCCTCTTACAAATAGGAACTTGACTTTATAAGTAATAACAAACACATCCTTCCTCACGTCAGGACACTCAGGGCTTTTGTTACTACTGTCCTACTTATTCTGGTATGACAACTAGCCTACGGTGACTAATGTTAGCTAAAGGAACAGTAATAGCACTGCTGTAAAAACAATCAGATTATGCCTTCCTGTTGAGTTCTAAGGGGCTGAGGGTCACACTGGTGAGTTCCTGCAGTCTGTGGGAACAGCAGTTTAAACAGAGCACAGCTGGATATCTACTGGTGTACCCATACATATATTCCAGGAGATGCCAAAGGTTTGTAAGAAGTTACTGGAGGCTGCGGACCATGATGGAATATTCATGCCGTGTATGTTTTTAATGTCAGATCTCTTCCACATACATGTGTACCCGTACCTGAATGTTCTTCTGGGCCCTCCCCGGAGGAACTCCTCCAACATAGATGGGACTGCTGACATGCCAGGAGACGTTGCTTCCCTGAGCTCTGTCTTCCAACACTGTGAGACCATCAATTATTATACGCCCCATACTCCCATCACGGATAAAAATAACCTTCAGCAGGAGAAGAGAGGAGGGTGTCACTGAGGAAATTGTTGACACGTAACCAAACATGCACCCCCCCCCCATGCGTACTGTGCATACAAACCGACAGGACTTACATTGTGCCATGCGCCGTCATTGTATTTCTCCTCGCTCCTGATTTTGACTCTTTGGTCTGCGACATTGAAGGTGTATATGAGCTTCCCATGGGCCAGGAAGAGAGCCATGAAGTTGTCTTCTTGGGCATCAGACACATACAAGATGAGGCCAAAGGACGAGTGGGTCTTTAGGGACAGGGAGAAGTGGGACCTGGGAGGTGGTAGGTGCATTGAGTCGTGTGCGCAGATACAAAGAAACAGTGCAAAGGGAGGTTTTGAACAGACTTGACCTTGAGGTTGCTTGTAAAGAGTTCTTCGCTTGACATACCTCTCAGAAATAGAGTCCGGGAGGTCTGTGTAGTGCTGCCTGCTGTTGGCGATGCCGCCGTAGTGGAAGGCTTGGCGGGTTGCTCTGGGACTGGAGGAGAGGTAGCAGGGGTCGACGTTCAGCTCTGATGGCTCCTGGTCATCACTCCTCAGTTCCATCAGGCCCAGAGGGAGGCTGGACCTCTCCCTACTGACCTGTGGGAGTGTTTACTGGGTGTCAGGGTGGTCTAGAACATTGGGAGGGATAGAAAAAAGTCACCGTGCCTCAGGTCTACTGAAGGCCCTCATTTTCATTCTACCTTCTGTGACTGGCTGTGTTTGGCTCTAGACGTGTGTTCCCTGTGTCTCGATAGCAGAGCAGCAGGGGGGCGCTGGACCGGACAGTCCTGCAGGGAGGTCTGGACCTTCTCTGTGTACCGCTGGAAGTCCTCAGGCTCAATGTCCCGGTCTTGCCTACAAAAACACAAGTAGAGGGAGTGACAGAGAGAGAGAGCTGCAGAGACACTGCCAACACAATAGTGTGTCTCCATAGCAACAAACTCCATAGCCCCAACTAGTCAGCTAACAGCTTTATTTGTGAGTCTCTTCCTCACATAGAGTGATTGGGTTTAATACCTCTAAGCTAAGCAGCAATCAGAGCCAAGCACTTGATTAAAAAGCTCTCCGTGTTGCAGTCTGGACAGACATGAAGGGTGCTCAGTGGTGATTTACCTGTTAATGTACGCGTAGCTGATGCAGCCCGTCAAGTTCTTAAAGCTGCTGTGCGGAGACCCTCCGAAGTAGAAGGTCTTCACAGCTGAACCCGACGATGATCTTGCAGACGATGCTGGACGTTTCTTGTCCTGCTTGTCTTTATCGTCCACCAGCAGTGAATACCTACAGTGAACAGCACACCCAGTCAGCTGCTATATCTTCAGACGCAGGCGCCCGCTTTCAGGGTAATGAACTGGCTTCACACTGCCATGCTGGGTGTGTTGATCCTGATGCGGGTGTGCTAATTATATTCCGCCGACAGCTTCGACTGGTGCAGCAGCACCTGTGCCAGACAACTAACAGACGAGCTGAGTTTTGTGCTCTCCATGTGTCTAAATTTAAGTCTATTCAGCTTTACACAGTCGAGAGGAAACAGGATGTAGACGGCCAACACAGGCGTCCACATACAGACAGCTGTTAGCAGGACTCTGCAGGTGACAACTTGCTTTAACAGAGATGAAAACTTACTTCTGATTGTTCACTGAGGCCACCAAGAAGTGCGTCCTTCCGTCATTGTATTGTTTCTTGTGCGATTTAACTCGTGTGCCTCTGGAGTTGAGCACCACTGCTCCGTTCTCCAGGGAGATGCTGAACTCATTGGACTGAAGTGGGAGAAAATAAGTTTGTGGTTAATACTAAGGAGAAGGTTGTTTTTTTTAAATCACAAAACACACCCAAGGTAAAATCTTGATTTTTCTTGATTTATGACATAATGATACTTGTGATTTTCATTGTTTTAACCCCCTTAAATTTTAAAAACAAATTTTCCCACTCAACTATTTGAAATCTAGCATTTGACCTCTTTCTGAAATGTGACTTAAAGACACACTGTAGATGAGTGCATACCTCTTCACTGTGGTAGAACAGGAGGCCACTTGACTGCAGGGTTCTAAAGTTGAGTCCTCCCTCAAAGCTGTCGAAGGGTGAAATCTTTGCTGTGGATCCCAGGTAGCCCTCGCCGGTGAAATAGGCCTTACGGGACATCTGTCACAATAAAGACACATCTCACTTTCACCGCCTATTACCTTCCACTCTCCGCTCAGCTTACAGTTCAGTGATCCTCCAATGGGAATATCGACTGACTCATGTGAAAGCTGTTGAACTAGAACAGCCAATTATTTTCACTCAAGTGAGAGTGAGACTTTGTGCCGATGTGTGTGCAATCCACTCTTGGTCCATATGTGCTATTGACTCCAGATGGATGTATGCAGTGCATCATCAATGACCTTGTGTGAAGTGGTGGAGGGAAAACTTACAAAGGACTCCTCTGGGCAGCCACTGCTGATGCCGATGGTGCCGGGCTCCTCCAGCAGGTTGAAGTCTTTTTTCTGGAACTGGAAACCTTTCACGCAGCCTTTCAGGCCTATGACAGCAGCCAGCTCAGGCCTGTGGTCATAAACATACTGTCACCATCTTATAGTAAAATTCTAATCTGCATTAGAGACGGTATCTATGTAAAATCATCGTTCTATTTATTGTGGGGCTTATCCACATCTAAACTCACATTTCTACTGTCAGGTATAGTTACAACAAGGACCTCTCTCGACAAACATGATGTAATGAGTTCAAACTTTAAAGTGAAATACGCTGTTTTTCTTTTTAAAGCTACACTAACAGATTTTTTTTTGTCACTTGGGGGCAGAAGAATCCAAAACAAAGTGAAAATCATTCCTCAGACAATAATACTTATACGGTAGTAATGGCTGACATGTTAGCAAATGTTAATTAACAATAAGAGTGAATGCTCCTTTTAGCTCTAGTTGGGTTCCCACGACTTCTTGAGAACAATGTTTTGTCTTTAACTGCTTGATGTTTTGCTGGGCACTTAATGCAAAGGGAATTTATCAAGGTTTTTTGTTTTCTGAAACTGGGCCATTCACAGAAGTTGGACTCAAAATTTGCTCTCGCTCCCACATCGGGCATCCAAACGGGGATGTCCAGTTCAGCTTTGAGTGCTTTGGTTTACACATGAGAAACACACTGCAACTACAGTTCCTGAGAAACAACTCTGTTGTATTGAGTGCACTACGTGTGGTTGCTAGTTTACTTAGCTCACCTGGACTTTAGAATGCTGGATGGAGCCCCGCCTATGTAGATATCAGAGAAAGGCAGTGTGGTCTTTTGATTTTCCATAGATTTAACATGGCTCTTGTCCACCAGTAGGATAACCTTCTTTGACTGATGGTAGATCACTGACACCTGTGCAAACGGCCCAACAACCACAGTTACAGCAACACGCAGCTCATTCACAAGTTCTAGTTGAAACTATCTAACCTGCAAATTGAGGAGGAGTCTACCTCATGGTATCTTGCATCATTTATTTGCAGTTTTGGTAAGTTATTCTCCAAAAGCTGCGGCCCACTGCTGAAACCAAAGTCGTACATTAGGCGCAGGTAGCCATTCTTTATCTCTAAAAGGAAGAATTTATCCTGAAAAGAAGAGATGGAGATGCATTAGAATTTGTCTGGGACATTCAGCCATGTTGAGCATTGAGCACTAAATATCCATCTACACTTCAGTGATTCTTTTATATCTAGAAAGAAGTCTGTGGTATAACCTTTAATTAGTCTTTAGACTCACCCTGTTGACCATGAGGAAAAGGACACCATTGTTCGCCACAGTTCGCACTGCAATATCAAATCTTGTGACGACGCCAAATTTGCCCCTTCTCTCAATATTATTGATGAGTGCATAGCCTGTTCCATCAAACAGGTAGCTGGCAATGCGACTCTGGGAAAACGCCAACTTGTACCTGAGAGCAGAAGGAGAAATGTTACTGATACTACAAACAGTCTACTGCATGGCATAAACTCAGTGCCAGTATCTACATGAGGTTAATCTGGCCATGCAACTGTGTACCTGGGGCACGGTGATGATGTAATTACATCCATTTTGTGAGTCTCCTTGAAGTTGTATAGACTGATGACGTCGTTGTTCAGCGAACCCAACTCGATGCAGCCCACAAAGGGAGCAAGACTCAGAGGAGGTGGAAGCTAGTGCATTGAAAAAAAAAACCCACAGCCAGACGTCATCACTTAGGAAACAACAAAGTGAAGATTTATTTGCAGTGGAGAATGTTCGTAAGAGGCAATACCCTGACATCTGGGGGGACACCACCAACAAAGAAGACCACATCCTTGGGGTCGATGTCGAACAGTGAGTCTGTGCCTGGAGCCTCGCCCTTCTGGATGAACTTCTGCTCGTCTGTGGAGCTCTGGCTGGGGATGGTTAGGAAAACCTTTCCATGTCTGCCCAGCCTGCGAGCAAGGGGCACAAAGGAGCATGAATATCGAAAAAAAGGTATTCCGGCCATTTGTGTGCACAATTCTTGCATGAGGACCAAAGTCTATACCTTAAGTTCATCAAAGGTGCAGGATTTAGGGGGATCTTCTGGCAGAAATGCACTATAATATTCATAGATATGTTTTAAGTCATTTGTAATCACCTAAAACTGTTTTTGTTAGCTTAGAATGAACCTTTCATGGGGGGTACGTCCCAAGCCTCTGATTCGATATTTCCTTGCTCCAATTCTTGCACTATCTGGAAGGTGTTCTGGCCGTCCCAAATCTCTTTCTTTATTTCTGCTGTGAGGAGCGAGGACTGAGGAGTAAGGAGGATCTCTGAGAATTCACGAGCGAGGATACACGGCAGCAGCCTTCATAGGAGTCTTTTACCAGCCGGTATGGCCCCTTATTGGATATCAGTTATTGACTGGATACTGCTAATCAGTTTTGTGCTCTCCATTTGTCTAAATTTAAGTCTATTCAGCTTTACACAGTTGAGAGGAAACAGGATGTAGACAGCCAACACAGGTGTCCACATACAGACAGCTGTTAGCCGGACTCTGCAGGTGCTCCTCTACCATAGAGTCTGCCTCGTTGCATCATCACGTTTCACCCTACACCTTTCATGTTTTTATGTCGCATCCTGAATTTGGAGTGAATGCATACGTTTGGAGGACAAACAAGAAGAGGAATAAATGGTTGCTTGTTGGCTAATCAGTTTGTTTTGAGAAGTGAGAACTCAAATTTTGTCAAATGGAAGATCATACTTATCATTTACGAGGGCCACAAAGTTTCTCCTAATTAAGGTGAGCTGAGGGATATTCAGTTTGTTGCAATCTGCAACCTTACCACTAGATGCCCCTAAATCATGCACACTGAACCTATAATGGATATTACCTCTCTACTTTAATATAGTTGAAGACTGCAGGCCACTGGCTGACAGGCTTTGAACCCAGCGGGATCTCGACATCTTCACCCCCGAGGTTGTACACGTACACCAAGTTGTCATTCTTGATAGCCAGTCCCATGTAGTCTTTCCTACCCTGTGAGCAGAAACAACGTAGACACCTCATAGTATGCTGCATCATGGTGAGTCTATAATTTTCCCATTATGGCCTTTGTTTTGTCATTTGACTTTCCTACAGGAGAATGGTAGTATTTCATGTTATGTTATCTTGAAATGAACCGCAGACCAATACTGCTCATACTGAGGCTACTCTTCCGCACTGAAAAGCCACAGACAAACACCGTTGCATAGATTACAGTGGCAGTGGAAATGTCGTTAAAAGAGAGCAGAGAGGCCTCACATTGAGTAGCTGCACTGTTTCTGTGCACCAGTGGGCGGGGGCTAATGGTATTTATGTAAATGAACTCCGACTTTGAAGGCACACACATGCACTATTGTCACCGGCGTCTCTTGGAGACCTTTTGAAAGGCACAACTGTGCGCTTTCAAAGCCCGTCATTCCTGGCTCCATGATCACAACAAACTATTCATGTCCACAAGCTGTTCCCTGCCTTTTATCTCTGCCCTGGGCCTCTGGGTGTAAGTTTGTGAAGTTTCAGCAGCAGATATGGGCCCGCCTCAAAACCTCCTCACAAACTAACACCTATTTGATGCATACATTAGTGAAGAACTGCCAGCTCCACCAAGCATTGTTCCTGCTAGGAATTTCTTTCATAGTAACTCATTACCCCAAACGTTAGAGCAACCAAATGAGCTTTCTGGATTTCTCACATTTCTGTCTCCCAGGTATAGGATGAAACGGTCCTCTATAGGATCCTTGTCAGGGTCCACTCTCATGAACAAGCTGATGGACGTCATTGTCTTCAGTTCTTCCAGGTTGCTGTGAGGATGAACCTCCACTGAAGACTGACCGTTGAACTTCATGGACACCTGGACCTGGGGGAGAACACAGACTAGAATGATTTGAAATCAACACGAGGAGTTGTTTTTGTACCATACATTGAACTGCAAAAGTAATGTGTGTGTTTAATATCCCAAGATGGAAACCTGTTTCATTCTCTGTACTTTTATTTGCACGATTTTTCTTAAATGATTATACTGCTGAGTTGCTTTATGTCAACTTTTCCTTAACTGTTAGGATTGCTAGATTATTATTATTATCATTTTTATGCTAGTGTTAATTGTATGAGTGGAGTTCCTGCTCTTGTTTAAAGCTGTTCATTCATGGTCTACACACAGTTCATTTCTTGGTGAAGGTACCAGATGTGCTTGGCCACATCTGATCGGGATCTTGCATGTACAGATGACGCAGATTGGGTGTATGTCTGAAAGTGTATGGAAGCATCAATACTGCTGGGAGCTGCCATTTCTCTGCAGAATTCTATGTGTAAGGTTAGCTAGCTAGAGCTGACAGATGGCTACTGAAGGAGAGGTAAGTTTGGGATATGCAAGAACGTGAGGTGTCACTAAAAAGTCATTTCACTGATTTTCAGCAAGTTTCTTAATTTATAGATAGTGATGTCCGTACATAAGCAATCCTGAGAGTCGGACCATGGTTGCACATCCTCTAGGTCTATAAAGAGGTTTGATTCGGTTCTGGTTATGTCCTTGACCATATTGTATGCACGTTTAACATGATGGACTAACTTTCTTGGCCACACTCCTGGCCTGGGCTATTAGCTCTCTGATCCTCATGATGTTGGTGGTCACGTTATTGATAGGCTTCTTCTCCTCGACCACTTTCAGTTTGCCCAGCAGCTCAGGAACAAGAACATTCAGGTTCTCCACTATGAAGTACATTGAATGAGACGAAAAACAAGAATTTGAAGAGAATAACAAATGTCCAAGGCCAACAAAATATCCAAGATATGCATCTGTTGCTCCGGATAGTTATGATACCTGTTTCCCCGGCAGAAACAACTGCCTGTTCGTAAGCAGCGGTAGAGTATTCATTGTTTCTCATATTGCTGGCCCACTCCTCCACCTTGCTGGTGATGGGGGTGACGGTTTGAAGGACCTCTGCTGAGCGGTTCAGAGTCCCCTCGGCCACCTTCAGGGTAAACTCCAGTCGCTGTGGTGTTCTGTCTGGAAATGGATGCAGAGGTTAAGAAATGATATGTCAGGGTCTGGAGAGCATTTAGCTGATGGCAAAAAGTGGCCTGCTGTCATTAAAACCTTAAAGTCATCTAAAATGACAGTGGATTTTCTCATATGTCTGTGGATTTAACAGCAAATTGTCACACTGCTATGTTAAAGTAACAAAGTATTGTCTCACCTGTATGAATTCCATTGATATCCTCCACTATTTCCTTAAGTTTGTTGGTGTTTTTATCCATGGTCTCTTTGGTCTCCTCAATGTATTTTAGCTTGTCAACCACCTCGGATTCTACCTCTGTCACAGAGATGAAGTAAATGTCAAAGTGGACACACTAACAATGAAAAAATGCATTCTGTGAAAGCCCCGTACCAATTTGTTCTGAACGTAATGAAACAGACTCCTTGAAAACATTGTCACTCTGCGTTACCAGGTACCCAAGCTGTGCATTGATCCCAGTGACGGCCTGAAACACAGAGCACATAGCAAAGCTACAGAATGGTGATAGGAATTACAATGGATGCATGCTGTGCGTGCATTTCTGTCATATAGCATACATCTTCAGCTCTTTGGGACAAGTTGAGGGTGGTGAGCGAGGTGATGTTGGCATCATCTACGTATTTCACTATGTTGTTGTAGACGTTGGCAGCACTTATGGCCCTCTGCACAAAGCCATTGGCATCACTCTTTCTCAGATCCCTGGGGGAGACAGGATGATGGATGTTACAGTCTAATCTTAGTGATGCTATATTGCACATAATAGCATGTGAAATTCCCAGTGCTCATGAAAATCATATTAAATCAAAGTGGTATTGATATTCTTATATTAACAATGGATCAAATGACTAGGTGAAATGGGTCGCCTGTGAAGACAACCTGCTACCCCCAAGTGGCCCAAAAGATTAGTGTTGCTTTAAGTTTTTGAAATAAATCACCACGTAGACACACATTAAAGCTTATTTTGAATTAATCCCATACACATTTGCTTATACATGTACAAATAGTGAATAGTTCATCAAATGTGTATTAATGCACGACTCCTGTACTCCTGCTTAAGTTAAGTTTTCTAAGCACTATGGTGCAGTGCTAAAATTAGAAGGTATATTTCATTTCAAAGGTTCATATCTTTAGTAGAAACCACCAGTCTTAGTGCCACAGAGGGTTGAGAGGCCTTGAGGGATGCACTAATGTGTTGTTATTTTTGCTCTTTTCGTGGGTCTGATTATTTGTAAGTAATGGGTTTAATAGAAGGGTGGCTCACTCCTCTAGTTCGTTCGCCTGTCTGTCCAGCTCCTCAGCGTGGTCGTCGGCCCTCTGCACCAGGTCTCTGTCAGCCAGCGAGAGACGCTCAGTCTTCTCCATCAGCCTTTGGCTGGCGCCATCGACCGCTGCGTGATACTCGGTCACATTCTGTGTGTGTGCAAATATTCACGTGCACACACAGACACACACACACACACACACACACACACACACACACACACACACACACAGATACAAACACATAAACATAAAAATTCCATTTACTCTTTGCAAGGACGTCCTACAGCTTTACATTTATGGCCCCTTTATACACACACACACACACACACACGTCCAAGCTAACATTGTTACCTCAAGATTATTGTAATTCCCCACAGTGTAACTCAATAGAGTGCTACAGGACTAAAAAGGGACGGCTACTTGAGAACACGGCTTACTCAATCTCCAGCGATCCACAAATTGCTTCCAAATCGAATTGGCCGGCTTTAGAATTTGACACAGGCTGCATCTCAGGAATCCATCTCATGAATTGATTCCATGCAAGCTCTCAGATATTGCAGTTCTATATCACACCTATTAGATTATGTGATACATACTCCCTCATTCAGGAAGCCATAAAGAAAACCTGAGTATCATTGGACATCATGGCATCAATGGACAGTGGGGACCCAGAGATTTTTCCATTCTCACCCCTGACCCCATCATATGAAACCACTGTGGCTCCCCCTCATAGTCATGGGCTTTCACAGTCATAGAGGCCTCACCTGCACTATAGCATGCACGTCATCCACAGCCTTCTCTGCTGCAGAGATGAAGCCTCTGGCTGTATCCAGTGTATCATTGACAGCAGTGTGGTCCTCTACCAGTCTCTCCTTCTTTGCCTGTGGACACAAGGAAATAAACATGATCAAATGTAGCCACAATTCAAGCTTCAGAACTTAATCCAATACTACTGCATCCCTATCTATATTAGATGCAGGATATAATAGAGTTAGATAGGAAATGAGAAGAGGGACTCTGACCTAAGCTGCCAAGACATACTGAAACACAATTCTTAAAGCAATAGTTTAGTCATTTAGGCAAATACATTTTTTATGTAGTTGGATCAGAAGATTGATACCACTCTCATATCTGTGAGTTAAGTTAGTAAGTTAGAGCCAGAAGGCGATTAGCTTCGCTTGGCATGAAGACTAGATGCTTGATGCCTTCCAGTACCATGTGTTTAATATGTATACAGAAATGTAAGTAAGTCATTTAAGTCTGAGGTTACAAAGGGGGGTATGTGCTGGAACTATTTCTTAGTGAGCCCCTGCGGAGCCCTGGCATTGTAGACTGGCTCTAGGGACATGGAACGTCACCTCTCTGGCAGGGAAGGAGCCAGAGCTGGTGCGGGAGGCTGAGTGTTACCAGCTAGATATAGTTGGGCTTGCCTCCACACACAGTGTCAGTTCTGGAACCTAACTCCTGGAGAGGGGCTGAACTCTCTCCTTTTCCTGAGTTGCCCAGGGTGAGAGGCGCCGGGTGGGTATGGGATTACTAACGAGTCCCTGGCTGAGCGTCACTGTGTTGTAGTTCCTCCTGGTGAACGAGAAGGCTGCCTCCATGCAATGATGGATTGCTGGGGTGAAGGCTCTGACTGTTGTGTGTGCTTATGCACCAAACAGCAGTTCAGAGTATCCGGCCTTCTTGGAGTCTCTGGATGGGATCCTGGAAGGGGTCTTTCTGGGGACTCCATAGCTCTACTGGGAGACTTGGATGGCACGGATTGGCCATAACAAACACCATGTTCGAGCATTGGGTGGTTCATGAGTTATCGGGGTACCACACTGCTCAGCCTCCCCAGGAAAGTATACTCCAGGTTGCTAGAAGGAGGATCCGCCTGATTGTCGAAACTCGGATTCAAGAGGAAAAATGTGGATTCCGTCCTGGTCATGGAACAGTGGACCAGCTCTTTACCCTTGCAGGGCTGTTGGAGGTAGACCATCCAGTCTACATGTGTTTTGTAATCCTGTGAGGGGTAATGCGGGAGTATAGGGTACTGGGTTAATTGCTACAAGCCATCCGGTCCCTGTATAACCAAAGTGAGAGCTGTGTCTGCATTCTTGGCACAAAGTCAAGCACGTTCTCAGTGAGTGTTGGACGCCAAGGCTGTCACTTGTCACCAATCCTGTTTGTGATACTCATGGAAAAGATCTGAAGGCGCAGCTGAAGTGAGGAGACCGTTCGGTTTGGAGTCCTCTGAATTGCATCTCGGCATTTTGAAGATTGCTGCCCCAAGTGGGGAAGTTTAAGTATCTCAGGGTCTTGTTCACAAGTGAGGGTAAAATGGAGCGCGAGACGAATTGGTGCGGCGTCAGCAGTAATGTGGGTGCTGTGCAATCAGAGTCAGAGTATTCAACAAAGTCGGGCATAACAAGAAATAGTTATAGCTTATAACTACCTGTAAATCCAGTAAGAGTCGTCACCCAATGCTTCCAGTATTTATGCTAAGCTAAAGCGAGAACACTTATCTTTATTATTATTTTTCTACCATTAGTTTCAGATTGAAGTTTAACATTTACATTTTAACATCTTTACGTCTTTGTGATTAACAAAATGTAATATGAAAGCTTAGTATCACTGCTTTTCACATCACGTTCAAACTGTGATAAAGGTGGTTAAAATGTGTGCCATATAACTGCAAAAACCTTGGCTTTATTCCAGCCTGTGCCTCTCTTTTTGTACTGTGAGCAATTCAATAAAGGCAACAATGCCAAGAAAGTATGACATTGAATTAGTGCCCAGATATTGTATGTGCAGTAGCTTTCAAAATAACTCCAGAAATGTCTCTTCTCTCTACTATATAGAAAAGTAATTTCAGTCAGCCTTGGTGTGCAGTGTAAGGTAGACGCTGAAAACCATAACATTAAACTTTACCCTCTGTCAGCTTCTACACCATTTAATAAGCAGATTCATCTAATTGTAGGAATGTGGTTGTTGGGAATAATGGTTTACAGTATCCACACCCCATCTTTAGTTTGACTGCATGACTGAATATGGCACAATGATGAGATCATTTGATTAGCTGTGGTAGCCCAGCGGTGTGTACACTGTGGCTGCAGCTGGTGTCGACCGGTCTGTGCTGAGGCTAGGAAGAGCCCCAGATTAGGAGAGGCTCCATGTTTGGTTAGTGCACCATTCATGGCATTGACTTCGAGCAGAGACCCTGATCACGAAGATCCCCGCTCCTGATAACACACGCGCACACAAATACACAAACACAGACACACATACAGACACACACAGAATTCTACAGCAGCTGTTCTGCTGGACTGCAGACCCATAATGTCAACCAGGGCATGACGACAAGGGCTGGATCTCAACTTCCTGGATCCAAATTCCAACCACATATGATTTTACACAGTTGTAAATCAACAAATCTCGGGACATGAATTGAAAATACAGCTATACTATATAAACTCCGTGACTGGAAGGACAATGCTGGTGTTTTGCATGTTTTTACTCAAATCATGTGCATTTACATTACTGCCAACCATTTTCTATGGCATATGTTTGCACATTTAGATTTTAGAGTTTAATGTGTTTCCTCCCCAACAGGCACATCTCACCACAGTATGAACATGATGGCAGCCGGTGTAACATCATCAGTTAACATGGGACATTCAGATGTAATCTCCATAAACAGATATCTGCATACGAATGCAGAATCTGTAAGTAAGGGGAAACATTTTTGTATTCATTTAAACATTCTTTGGCTGCATCTAGGTAAAATCTAGGAGAGCCAAAGAGGCAGCCTGGTGACTATTTAGCTTTTTATTGGGTTTTTAGAAATGTAACTACATTCATATGGGTTAAACACTGACCAGAGCATGAAAAGGAAGTCTTGGATTGGATATCTGTTATCTGTTACCTGGATATCCAGATCTTTATGCTGGAAGTCAGCCAAAAACAAAAAGTAAAACTAAAGTGTCATCAGTTGATAGGGACTGGGTCAGGTGTGGTCTAAAGGACTTAAGGGGACCTGATCCATCACTGCTCACTCTTTACAGTTTTCTGCTGTTTTAAAGCCCAGTCGCATTCGTTCTTGCATCTTCGCTAAATATGTGGTGAAAAACATATGATGAAGGCAGTGCCCACAGACCTAGCTACTACTATAGCTTAGTAAACTAACTGCTAAAGTGCAAATCAGTCACAATCATAGCCATGGAAGCTTTCTGAGCCAGCTAGCAAGATTGTTACTTGATTCCTGTATTTACGGGACATATTTGTGCCATTAACTTCTGTCTCATCACAGCATGGCAAAATAAAAGCAGATGTTGCATTACAGCTAATAAGCTTTGATCGGAGTCGCTAGCTCTCCATTCCCTCAAAGGTAAGCAGTGTGTTTGCCAATGGTCAGTGACTGAGTTCAGCTCTCAAATATACTGAATAATGTTTGCTGAACAGTCTTGTCACTGTTTTGGTTTTCTGTCTTGGACTTGGGTTACAATAAATATCCTCTGTAAAGTAATGGTTGTGTATCATGGGAAGTCATGCTTCTGCATGTATGTTCTGGATATCATCATGGAAAAGATTTATGCATTGCTTCTCCCCTTGTGTGGGCCCACTCCTAATCTAACAGGCTGGAGCTCCCACAGATGGTTTTGTTTTTCTGTTCTCGGTACTTGAATACCACAAGTAATAGACGTCTCTGACATGCTGGGCAAACAACAACCAGATCTCTCTCACACAGCCTTTCGCAACTGTACAGCGCCTGCTAAGGACGGCCTCTTCCTCTGTCTTTTAAGGCTAGGTACCTCTGTGTGATTGAACAAAACTCAACACTGTTGAAAACATTGTGAGTGGAGATAAAGCAGACAGCACTTAGAAGAGGAACTCTGTGCCAGCTCACTCCCTCACAGCAGGGAGGTGGACTCTTTAAAAGGACTGTTTACAAATGCATCCATACTGTAAAACACAGAATGAGAGGATGTGAGTGCTGATGGAGGGATGGCACTCAGCAGGGACCTGGAGAGTTCATGGGAAATCACCTCATTCCTCTGGAATTTGAGGATGTTGGCTCTGTTCCTGTCCTCCGTCTCCTGGACATTGCTGGCTGCTTTCTGGAGAAAGCTCTGAGCGTCTGACAGCTTGGTGGAGAAGCGGGACAGGACCTCCCTGACAGGTGGGAGGCGGCCGTCTGTGATCACCAACTTTTTTTCCAGCTGACGGATACGCCTCAGCACTGGAAGCACAATTGGAAACACTTTATCGTCACTATTGTCCCCTTTTAGCAACTCAAGACTTGCTGTAGACACTTGGTAACCCACTGTGTTACTCTGCTGAATGAAAAAAATCAAAGATGACTTTGTTGTTGGTCACATGTAGGTGTACAATTTTTATCTAGATATGTGCTATGCCTCCATGTGTGTGAAATGTGTAAAATAGTGCATCCAAATTGTGTTTTTGTAACATAATGTCTGATGAGAAACCAAAAACGATTATATGCATGACTTTAGATGCAGATATATTCCCCTCAGGATGAGCTGTAATAATGAATTACTTCTTGTTTCTGCCTGTCTCTCTGCTGGTGTGTTGTGAGGTGCTGTACTGCATGTTATATGTCCTCACAGTCGTGGGCTTCAGTTGATTCATCAGTGGCGATGGGTTCTCGTGGGGACAGATCCAGTGTCCTCATCCAGGTCACCATTCCTTGGGCCACCTCAGTGTTCTGTCTGACCACCTCTGGATCCACATCCTGCTGAACGCTGTACAGCTCCCAGTCCTGAATCATCTCTGTGCACATGCATTAATACACATAGGTGGGTTAGGAATCAGTAGGGTAGTCAGTCATTTTTATTCTTTCCAGCAGGAGAACTTCATCATTGCCAGAAATGTATGAGGACTTAAGTAGAGCAGTTACCTTCAATGCGAACGTTGAGATCAGTGAGGTTTGTGCTGAGCTGTTCAGCCAAGGTGAAGGTCTCCGCTGTGTCCTTATCCAGCTTGTTCCCCAGAGTTTTCACCACGCTCTCCTGAAAAACCACCACAAAAACAAGTGAATAACACGCTGATCAGTGGCTGAAGTCCAAGCTGGAGCTCTCTGGTGTCTTGTTCAAAGATTAGACTTAGTCTTAATCAGTGGAACACATTAGGTCCCATTTTTAGGGCTGTGTTCTGTTGTCAAATCGCTGTAGTGTAAAGAATGTGTAGAATTTGCTTGGCACACTGCATAGAAACATATAGATATACAGCAAAGCAATCTGAAACAACTTTAGATTAGATTATAGTGTAGCCGTTTTAATCGGACTGTTACTGTGAAGTACATAATTCATTTCTAGGAAAAGAAAAATAAGGCTTCAAATTCTAAATCTTTTTAAATCCCAGGCACCACTTCCAGGGTTAATGTGCATTAAAAGAAAGGTGATGGATTTGCTGACCGATTCACCCAGCTGTTTGATGTCCAACACCACAGCCTCTGTGGCCTCCTCCAGTTCCCCTGTCTGCGCTCTCATCACAGAGGACTTGTTTCTCCAGCCTTCAAACTGACTCTGGGAGCAAAGCAAATTCACTTATTAGGACTCGTAAAAACTCAATGTAGTGTGCAGAAGAAACCCTATTTCCGATTTACACATTCAGCAGACGCAAAGCATTCCTTTAGGCCTTTGTTTCTGGCCACTTCATGAATGTCAGTGAAATATTTACTGCCCTTTTAGTGCTGTTTTGTACAGAGGCCAGCCAGGGGCCATATGGTTGAAAATTTCACACAGTATTGAGGTGGGAAGGAAAGCTTTTATGTGCTTTGCCCCCCTCGCTTGGAATAGCTTCCAAAATCAAATTAAGGGACTTGGTCTCTGCTTAATTTTAAACTCGACACTGAATGAATCTGCTGGTTGTTGTCTATGTCGTTGGGTATTTTAATGTAGTTCTACATTTTGATAATTATCTTTTATATTCTATGTTTCCTTGTCATTTATTGTTGTTTTGTCCATAACTGTTTATTCTGCTGTCCTGGCCAGGTCTGCCTTGACAAGAAGATCATTGATCTCAAAGGGACTAACACAGTTAAAAATGAGTTAAATCCATTGTTAATTCGGTTTAACAATTTGCGTAAGCACCTGCAGTCGATGAGCAGTGTAGTTGTAGTATTTGAGCCTGTCGTTGGCAGCCGCACCGGTGGAGATGTTCAACACTCCGACTTTCAGCTGGTCCAGTGTCTTATTGGACAACCGCAAGTCCCCAATCAGCTGCCAAATGCACTCATCGCAACCTAAAAGCAAAGCAGACAAGTGGATTACAGCACTGCAGCTCTATTGTTTTGTGCTATAACTTCAAACAATTTGTCTTTTCTTCTTTTCAAAACTATATTGTTCAAAACTATACTGTCGTGGAGTTTCTGCTACAGCTGGTAACTTCACTTACTGCTGTTGCACAGGTTGACTGTTGCCGCCTCCGACATGCACTCTCCTGTATGCATGTCACAGTGGCCGCTCTCACAGTCGCACTCTGTAAAAAAAAAACAGATTGACTCCATCATTAGTGTAAGACAGAAAGTTCTGTAAGCAGCCTAAACTGTTGATCAGCTGGAAACAGGTCAGTACAGTTATCAAATATATGTCAAGACCCACAGATGGTGTTTTGGCATGAGGCCTGCACATCTGTCTTGAGGCCTCTCTCTTGTGTGGGACTGATGGTTTTAGCAGCTGCATGTGTGCAGAGATTTGGGCTGCACGGTGATGTCATTCAGCTCTCCGTAGAGAGTCTCCGGCCACAGGGTCACAGCTCTCATCTGATGCTTTCCTGACATCATGAGCACTACTGTGGTCGTGGGTGTGGGAATGCGGGTACTCACCACAGCCTTTTCCTCTGGGAAAGTATCATCTTCATTGAATGTTTGGACAAATGGCCTGAGGGTGTTTTCTGTCCAGAGAACATTTGACATTTGGTGTGATGGACAGATGACTTACTCTGGCAGCCGGATGGGCTGTAGTCCCAGTAACCTGGGAGGCAGCGCTCGCAGTAACGACCTCCGGCCCCTGGGCGGCATGGACAGCTGTGGGTGAGAGGATGGCAGGTGGAACGAATAGAAGCTGGCCCGCATTCGCATCTCCGACAGCCCTGACAGCTGGAGAAACCCGAGTAGCCCTCCTAGATTACATGAATGAGCACTGTTAGGTTCCAGTATTTGGCTGTTCAAGTTCATTTGGAAACATATTGTTTTGCAATATTTAAAGGATAATAGCTGGGGTCTTATTTTGGTAGTTTAGGCCATCATTTATTTTGGAGTTTATCTGGAGATAGAATGCAAATGAGCACAGCTGAAATGTTGGTAATAATCCCTTATTGCACAGGAAAACTGGGTGCACACCAAACTACGGTGAGCAACCTAGATCTAATATGAAAAAGCACACCAGACCGTAAGCTTTCATCATTTCCCCATTCACCTTTGTTTTCTCTTCCAAATAATGCTAGTCAGGCGAGATTTCAGCTGCTTTCTTCTTTTACTCCTCAAATGATAGCTCAGCTACTTTCAGCTATTACATTGCAAATGGCATGCTGTCAAAGGCTGCTTATCAACGGTTAGTGTTTTCAACTATCTCTAGCACTTCCACTTCAGCTGATTCAGCTGTAACTGACACTTGAACTGCTTTCACCCGCTACATGTCAACTGACCCTTCAACTGCTCACCTCTCTAACTTTTCAGCTGACAGTTCAGCAACTTTTCATTTCATACTCACTTCATAATGAGAGTTCAACTCTTCTCTCCTCTCTTTAACTTTCAACCAATAGTGAAACTCATTCAGCGCTTCAGCTCCTGAAATACAACCTCAAAAGTAACTCGTACATCTGGCAAGCGTATTTACCTCTTTTTACCTCCAAATAACTTGCCTTTCTCTATGGTACTTCTTTTTGGTAAGATTGCTATGATCCCAATGCTATATTTCCCTATAAGAATGATGACCAAAACCATGCAAATAATAGACCGATTGTAATGAAATGCTATTATTCTTTAAACCTGCTTCACGTGTCACATGGTTCCTCTCACCTCACACTGGTCGCAGAGTCGCCCGGTGACGCCCGGCTTGCAGTGACACACTCCTGTCCTGTCATCACACGAGGAGGTGCCACATGTATTGCACTCGCACTCTGAGAGAGACACAGGACACGTGCAATGATGAGAACATTAGAGGTCAATGATGTCACAAGCATGGAAAGGGCTATTTTTGGACTTGCAGGGGCTCAAAAGACACATGGTAATCCCTCATCCTGAATGGTGACCTTGTCTTGTTTTTCCACTGAACACCTTCAGGAGAACAAACTTGAACTTTTGCTGCATATATATATATATATATATATATAATCATTCTGATACCACTGAGACAGGATACAAATAAAAACCAATAATTTGTAGAAGATATTCATATGGTGACTCCAACACGGCGTGACATGATATCCCAGGTCATCTTGTGCTGTCACTGCTGTATGGCAGGAGTGTTCAGCACTCAGTCAGAGCAACTGTGTCAAAAAGCGTAATGAATTTTCCTGCCTTCATTTTACCGGCTTTGTTGCTGGTGTACAAGGATAATTGCTCAGGTTTCTCAGAACATTTAACAGCAACAATACCTTTACTCAAGTATGGAAGCTCTTCTTAACATCATGAGTCTTTCAGGTTTGGATCAAACATCTCTTGAACGAAAGTCAAAGTTGAAGGAGTTCACTTGTTGCCCCCCACCTCTGCAGTTCTTGGCACTGATGGCGTCACCGTAGAAACCTGAGGCACACCTCTCACAGTTGGCGCCAGCGGTGTTTCCCCAGCAGTGCTGGCAGTGGCCCGTCACATTGTGGCATTCGTTGA
This sequence comes from Pempheris klunzingeri, assembly GCF_042242105.1. Lineage (NCBI taxonomy): Eukaryota > Metazoa > Chordata > Actinopteri > Acropomatiformes > Pempheridae > Pempheris > Pempheris klunzingeri. Next base: position 20,976,985 of record NC_092029.1, on the reverse strand, counting down.
AGATCAGGTTGGGGTCGGAGTTGCCGTTACAGTCGCATCTCTTGCAAGAGTTACCAATCGCCATCGGGTTGCCATAGTGACCTGGGGCACACCTAGATGGGATAACATCATCTGTTACAATGAACAAATTGGAAAAATACACACTTTCACAATGAAGTCTTATAACGGAATGTTTTCACCTCTGATCTATCCATTAAAATTGATTTCCTTCATTTCCCATAATAACTTCAAATGACTTGAATAATCTACAGACGAGGGGCCACTTGGCTATAGTTTCTGTACTCAAATAGACATTCATCAAAAAGAGTACAGTGCTTCAAAAAAGAGGAAGAAATGGAAAAAACTATGTGATGGTATATGAAGACCGATGTGGCAGAGGCCAAGCTTCATCAGAGTGGGGGGGGACAGCAGAGCTGTGGCTCTTCAATAAAACCTCATGTAGTGTATTGCATCCTTTTTCTTCTTACAGTCACACATTTTGATGATTGCCTTGTGATTGGACTGTTATCATAGCCCACCTACTGCCCAGTGTTCAGTGTGGGCTCCTCTGTGACTGCCGAGACTATAAAATCTGTTATTACAACATTTGAAAAAGAAAAAGCTGCTGTTATAATTCAAGCAGTGATGAAAACCGCAGTAGTAGCTGAATAGGTAGGCCTAGATGCTGCAGGACTTGCACAGAGGCTTGCACTGTAATGTACTGTAGATATCTTGGACTGGCAGTATGCTTGTTGTATTGTCATGCAGTTTCACCCACCTCAGTCAGTAATCTGTAGTTTTTACTGATTGTGCACAGAGACCATTGCTGCTTTCTAACTGATTGGTTGCTCAAAGCCGTCTCAGCACTGACCTCTCACAGAAATGCCCGGCGTAGCCCTCTTGGCACTTGCAGCGCAGAGTGGAGCCTCCTCTGTCACAGTGCACTGCGAAGCTGCTCGGACACACAGGGGAAAGTATGTCGGAGATTACACATCGCTTGCCAACACACAGTCTTGTTGCTGCAGAAACAAGTACAGACCGGCTTACTTATTGGAGGGGACGGAGAGGGGGCAGGCACAGGGTCGGCATGTGTGGCCTCCATCTGGGCTGGGGGCCAGCATGTAGCCATCTTCACACATCTCACAGAAATCCCCTGTACTGTGGTCCCTGCAGTTCTGAAAGGAAGAGTGTTACAAATGATGGCCCCATACTTATCATATTAAAAAGATCCAGAGGTTATAATCCTGGAAATGAAGTGAATTCGAGGGATTTGTTTGCTCTGATACCTCAGCGAGTAATAATCACTGTGAGGAAACTTACTATGCAAACGCCAGTGATGTCATCACAGTCGTCTGCGCGGCGTTTGCAGTTACATGGCAAGCATACGTTTTGCTCACTTAGGAAAGATCCCTTTCCACACACCTGCAGAGGGATCAAAAATATAAATTAATACTTAAGCAAGCAAGAAAAGCAAGAAAAATATTATTTATATGCCACATTTCACTCCAGGTGGAAGCACAATGTGCCTGTCTGTGATGAGTGTGCATGTTCTTCGAGGGTTCTCTATGCTTCCTCCCACAGTCCAAAGACATGCAGGTTAGGCTAACTGGTGGCTCTAAACTCCCCATGGGTGTAAGGATTTGACTTGACTTTGTTGTTCTTGTTCTGCTGTGTGTCCATAGACATACAGTAGTGTGCATTAGTATACATTAGTGTAGACATTAGTGAGAGAACGTTTCCTTGTGTGCATGTGTTCACATGCTTGGCCAGTAAAAGTGATTCTGATAAAGCACAAAGTTGAAGCCATGACAGTAGCTGTTGTTGGATGCTACAAATTCTAAAATGAGAATTTTTAATACATACTTTTTATATATTTATATTTTTACTTTTGTGTTTGAAGTTTATTCTTATTCTTTTGGAGCTGTGTGTAACAAAAAGAAATTTCCCCCTGGGGATTATTAAAGGAATTCTGATTCTGATTCTGATCCACACAAATCTTCAACCTGGCAGCACAGAAGATCGATATGAATCTCACCAATTCAAAAAAAATGGTCATAATCTCTGCTTCTGTTCCTGAGTTATGTTGTTGAAAAATGGCCAGTGGTGTGTTTTGGATAGAAAATGTCATCATTCATCATTTTATCCTTTTAGACATTTGTGTGAAATGTTGTCGTGATCAGTGTATGAGTTCTTAAGTTATGGCCAAAGACTTATTTTGTGAGGTTCCCAGTGACCTTGACCTTTGAACACTAAATCCTAGTCAGTTCATCCATGAGTCTAAATTTGTATTTGTATATTCTCTCTTCCGCTGTTCTCAGCAAACATGCTAATATTAAATAGACTACTGTTGCTTCTTTTAAAAACGGGAACAGAAAGTCTCTTTTGGCTTGTTAGATGGGCAAAGCTGATATTTTCTCCAAAAGGAAAACTCAATGAGTGTCCAAATTGAAAAGGTTGTATCATGAATGTGTTCATGCCTTTAGATAGGAGAAAAGGATATTTCAACAAGATGAGGAGGACTTTTGGACTGATACTGGCACTAGAGAAACATTTTGAGACTATGGTGTCAAAGTTAGGGAAGACTCACACATGAACTAACCGGCATCAGCACCTTTAGGTCCGACTGAAAGACTACTGCAGTGAAAGACCAGGACCAGTGATCAGCTTCACCTGGGTGTTCTCTCATTTGCAGAATAAATTCATGCTATGAAATCTGAGTCTCATCCTGTTGCAGATGTACCTCCTCCAACAGTGACTTGGTACTGTGAATCTGAGCCTAAGAATGACAAAGAAAGCTCTGCAAGCACATATAGATTAGACACACGAGGGGCCTAAAGGGTCTTGAGCCGCCTAACCGTAACATTGCTTGTTGTTAAGTTAAAGAGAAAAGTTGAAAGCAGACATGTCCAATCATGTTTAAATCCTAATCTAAGTTGAAGCCAAAGCTACACTTATTTTTTCACCATTTAATAGCTCCCCAGATTCTAAAAACGGAAACTGATTTAATTTACAAATCAATTAAAATGTGCTTGACAGCAGAATTGCTATCTACTGTAGTTGGTAAGGACAGAGAAATATAATATAAGTGAATGTACAACTAGTACACATATATGTAACTTTGATTTCACACCAGTTATGTTCCTGATAAGACGGATCATTTTTAGTTCTCATTAATGATTTGCATTCATAGATTAAGCATCGATTAAATGTAAATGTTTCAGGCTGATCAAAGCTGATCTCTTAAAACTGCACCAAGTAAGTTGGGAGGAAGTTCTCCTGGACTGCAGCAGAATGTCATTTGAAAACCTGCATCCTGTCTGATGTTTGTTCACCACTGTTTCTCAGGACGGTGTGATGTCAGTGAGTTTGTCAGTGTGAGTTCTGAGCCTGCGCCCCTGCCCCCACCCACACACACACACACACACACCCTTTGAACATCTTTGAATATTTGAAGCAGCACCATTCAACGATGCGTACAATAGTACTTTATTCGCAGCAGTCTGTAAGAACTCCACACTTTGACCTTCTTGCTTCACTCAGTCAGCTGAACACTGATGCTTTGTATCCAGAATAGCCAGAAGATGGAACATTCCACAGACACAGAGTACTGTATGCATACTTATGATTCACATTTTCCTTTGATTTATTCACAGATGGGCTGTAAGACAAAGATGTGTGTTTGTGGTGTAAAAACATCCTGTGAAAGGCAGTGCTGACTCCTCCTGCCCAGCGGCTTTCACCGGAAAAGGCTGTGCGTCCATTCTCACCGTATGAACACTCAATGTGTTAACCTTCCATGTAAGTACAAGTGATGCAAATGGGTTCGGTGTTTTGGCCCAAAATGCTGGTTCAAGCAGTAATAAACCGATAATAAACCACAAGTTTAGATTGAGATTCTGAGCTATTAAACATTTGTGAAGCCACTTAAAAGTCTCGACACTGTTTTGACACTGTCCAGACCTACTAGCTGCGTGATAGTTTGTGACGAGTCAAACAGCTGCAGTGTGTAAACACAGGGGAGCACAGGGCAGAAGGTTCAGGGTTACAGGGAGGTGCAGCAGATGGTCTTGAGGTAGGACACGGAGGCTTTAGACTCCTCTCAAAGAGGAATGCATCTCATGTAAACACCCAGAAGTTTGATAACTTTTCTGTCCATATTCGAATGACTTAGTGTTGTAATCATTTAACATTTGTACCAGTGGTCCTTTTAGGAATGTTGCTTTCTTTTTGAGAGTCAAATGAAAAGATTGATACCACCCTCATGTCTGTCATTAAGTATGAAGTGGGAGCCAGGATGTGGTCTGTCATATCAAAAGGTCATCTGTCTGAAGTTTAAGTAAAACTCATTTGACATAAATAAAAACACAAAAAGGACAATCTGTGGGTTTTGGGACGCTGCTGATATTTTCCTGCTACATTGATGGAAAAAGCTGTGATAAACTCACAGTGCACTGTCTGCTCAGCACCGACCAACAGAGGGACAGAGTTAGCAATTGGTGAAAACTCCTAAATGAACCAACATTTCCAGAGCTAGATATTTCTTTTTGGTGGAGACCAGAGCTAAAAAGAGAATGAATATTGACTTATCCATGACAAATCCAAGTCAGAAGTAATGTTGTTCACTACCTTATGGACGTGTAAGAGCCTCTGTATGCAAATGAATGCAACATGTTAACAAGCTAACTTATTTCCAACAGTGAGTGTCCTCCTTCAGGTCCTCATCCTCTGACCACAGGATGGAAACTGTAACACACAAGCTGCAGGACGTACACTTCCCCTCCGAAGTCGCTGAGACTTTGGGTCACATCAGCCCTCTCTGACTGCGCCTTTGAACAGTTCATACATGGTGATCACCGCTCACGTGAGCAAGCCTGTGACCTGGGGCTTTTGTCTACAATCTTCAAAAGCTGCCGGCGTGTCAAAAATCAGGGCGACAGTCCTGTTTTTCAACTGCGTGCAGTGTTATTGATTTCTAATCTTGCTAGCATAATTTTAGCTTTGTGGCTGGTTCTCTGAACTGAGCGGACTACAAGTATCTCCCTTTGCCAAGTTGTATCTAAGGTTTGTCCTATTTACTGGAGTACTGAATGATGCATGAGAATCTTCGGGGATGGTAATGATTGTTCCAGGTATTAGTCAAACCCTCAACCATTACCAGGGTAACAGATTGATGGCGTGGAACAAAATCAGTCAAAGAAAACAGTCTCTGAAATGAACAGTTTTTCCAGATCCCCTTATTGGGTTTGGTGATACCGATGTAGGCTTTGATATGTGGAGGTTGGAAAGTATGGTAATCAGTCTTGTTTACTCATGGTTGACCTTGATTATTGATTTGGCTTGTCATCTATAGCTGCTGGGGGTTGAGGAGTGATGAATATATATTCACATGTGCATTTATTCATTTAAGAGACGTTTCTCTTGGGGTGGTCCTGTGATGTTGAATCTGAAAATTAGCATTGAATAGTGATTTTAAACATGATGGTTACTGTAACGAATCCTTAATAATCATGTAAATTAAAACAACTGACATTTGCAGCCTTCCACCAACTATGAGCACACCCAGTAATGTGAACTATTTCTGCAGCCCCCCCACTATGCCCACTACAGTGGAGAACAAAGATGACATTCAACATGTCGTATAGCCTCTCTCTGTTTTCATGTGAAGCTGCCTCCTCTAATGCTCTGCTCTTACTTTTCAGTATTTATCAGTGTACATCCTGTCTGTTGGCTGAATGCTTGCAGGGTAGACCACGAGGCTCTATCTCTGATATACAGAGCCAAACAGATGTATCAAGCACAAAAACAGGATTTGGTTCCACAGATGAGTGCTTTGCAAAGTCAACACACCCTTTGGTCATTTAGCTTCACCACCGTGGCCATGCCCACGCTCTACAGTGTGGGGGCGGTGGTGGGGGTCTGTTGGCAGATAGTTGTATCTCTAGAATGTTGTCATATAAAGATAATTTTTATCATGCGAAACATTGTCAGGCCTAACTTACGATTACTCTCTGTCTGCTTTCATGCACCGCTGCCTGTTGACAGAGTTTTCCCAGGATGGGCGATTTTAAGTGGATCAAATGTTACAGCTTGAAGGCTGAATCTCATTTCCGCATTTCCTTCCAACTGGAGCTGGCTACACTACTGATACTGACCCAGAAGAGGGGTTCAGAATCTGGATTTAGTCATGCTAAGCCTTCTGAACATCCTCAGGATGGGACAGATCCCGGGTCATGAGAATTTCATCCTAACTCAATAAGTGTCCACAGACAGTCTGGCTGCAGCGGCGAGGCCTCCTCTCCAGGGAGCCTCAACTCAGAAAACACAGACACTGAGAAACAAACATGTACAATAGAGTATAAATGAGGAAGAAATGTTTACATTGCACTGCTTTAACGTTGCCAAGTTTGGGAAATGAATGCCCCCACATTCTCTTTGACCTACAGCCCATTTTCCCACGATGTTTCTTCATACTCATCACTTCTTAGCAAAGTCACTACTGTAAATAGCCTCTTAAGTCTTGGTTGCCAAGAACCATGGCTCTCCAGTTCTAGTGTATGAAGCTGAGGAACTCAAATCAATCCCAAAATCATCCAAAGCAGCCACACAGTCACAGTTCTGTAGTTTGTCTATGGCTTGACATCTTCCCGTACCTAGCTAGCACATGTTCAGTACACAAGGATGCGCAGCAGTCATGACTAAGGTGATATCAAAACTGTACAACAAAGTTCTGTCAATATCTCATCATGGATCAAGAAATCAGAACATCATTTTTGTTGACTTGGTCAAAATTGAATCTGTGGTGCATCACACAATCTAGCAAGCAAGATGTTGCTTTAAAGTAAAGCTTTTTGAGTGAGTTCTGCTCATATTGCTTTGGTGATAACAACCCTATTGCTGGACCAGAGCCTTAATATTGGTCAATGATTTTTTTATTGTACAAGTTTTTTTTAGAAGTTTTTTATTGTTGAGTTTTTTTTTCTGCCTTTACTGCTTTATTAGACAGTGACAGTGGAGAGAGACAGGAATAATGTGAGAGAGAGGAAAGCATGCAGCAAAGGCCTAAACTTTGCCCAGGTTAGCCAACAAGGCACCCAAAATGCCAGTGTTTGTTTTTAGATTGTTGCTTTCTACAAAATCATTGTATGCAACCATGATAACGTTAAGTTTATGGAAAGAATGTGGTGATTGCAAATAAGATATAAATGAAATGAGGCTTGTGTTAGGCATCTCATACATGTGGCAAAAGCTGAGGAAAGATCACAGGTGTGGTTAATGAAAAACCAAATGTCAAGTGCAGCTCTGCAACAGGATGCAAACTCCAGTTTCCTGTTAGAAAGATGCCCACCCACACCCACAACCTCCATGCTCTAAGGACGCCCTACTTCCTACTTTGACATAACTCTTGAGATGGGGAATCATCCAGTATTTACATACACAATACAGAGTTTCCAGGGAAACTGGGTTAAATAATAAATGGCACCAAAATAGGGCTGTCAATCACGTCTTCAAAGTTTATAAAACCCACAATCTTGATGATTTGAGTACTGGCTGATTTGGCAACACCTTTGGATACTGATGGTGACAAGAAGTGCATTTTAATATCACAGTTTCATTTGACACCTAAATTGACCATTAGGAGCAACAAACATGCTTCGAGCGTCCACTCAGTCAGAAACACAGCAAAAAATGAGCAACTGATCGGCTGTTTGCTGTGAAGCCAAACTGACCGTTGACTATGTGTTAACTGTGTCATATGACACGGTAATACTCATATCATGATCCAATGTTGTTTTCTGCATTACATGAACTGCGCGTTGCATCTGCTCTTGGTCCTCTTGCATATTATCCAGTACATGCCTGGATTGTTTCCAGTGAATCTTTTGTGTGTGGGTAAACCAGTACACTACTATAGGAGGAGGCAGAATATCTGGTTACTGTGGAAGGGTTTTTGACCAGTGCCCAAAATGGTTTTAATATGATGAAAATTGTACAGATCATAACTTTAGAGTGAAACAGAAAAACTCATTTTATATAAAGCTCTTTTCAATGAAAATGATCTTTAGAGCCAGACTAAGCCAACTGAAGATTAGCCAGTAGTCCTGTACAACTTCTCATGCCCTCACTGTCTATTGTGCACTCTCTTTCTCTCTCTCTGGGGTGTTGCTCAACATTTGGTGGCAGCTGGTTTCCATTAGAGAACTGTCAGGGAGGGGCAGGAGGGGCATTACAGTGGTGGAGACAGTAACCCAGAGCCCATGTGATCTTTAGCCTTGGGGCACCTCTGATGACAGAAACGCACACTTGCATGAACACAAAGCAGGACCATTACGAGGTCCGGACAGACGCATAGAAGTCCTCAGAGCTCTTCGTATAGCCAGAACTAACCCCTCCCGAAACGCTCACTGACCTGCCTCATTTTCACAACATTTGATGATCATCAATAGCATTACTGTCAGAAACTGTCAGAAACTAAACACAGCTGCTCTAGCACACACAGTTTACCAGGGAAAAAAAAAAAGATCAAACTAAATTGGTCTTACTTTCAGCACCAACTGTTGCTGTTCTCCAAGCCTTGCGGCAGAAGCTGGATAGGCTATCCCTGAGAGGATGCAGAGAAGGCAGACGCAGGATAGAGGTTTAGCAGCCATATTTATGTGTTTGACCAGTGGAGCACTGATCCCCCTTCTCTGTCTGTGTCTCTGTCAGTGTCTCCTGGCTGTAGAGAAGTCTCTGGGCACTCGGTTGCACCCGTTGGCTTCACTTTTCCACTGCTCCGACCTCCAGATGCAAGCGCTGCGCCTGGTGCTGGCCCGGGCTGAGTCCTGTAAAACAAACTTATGTGGACTTCCTCCCTTTCTCTCCCTCCCTCCCTCCCTCCCTCCCTGGGCTGATTCCTCTCCCCTAGCGGACTTGCCTCTCCCCTGAGCCTGTCCCTAAATCGCATACAGATGGGAAGGCTGAAGAAAGAGCGAGAGGGGGAGAGAGAGAAAGGGAGAAAGCACGAGAGGCAGAGGCAAAGAGAGAGAGAGAGAGAGAGAAAGAGCGACAGACAGCGAGGCAAATGAGCAACAGAGGGTGTCTGTCTTTTGAGCAGAGGGCAGATCTGAAGCAGACAGAATGCCCATCCAAACTGCATATCTCCCCCCTTACTGACTGAGTCAGATTGAGTGTCAAATTGAGCTCCCCATCTCCATTTGCAGGACTGTGGCACCCTTTCACCTTGGGCTCAACAGGCAGCACCCCTCCCTCTGCTCTTTCCCTTCCCTTCCCTTCCCCCCTGTCCGGCCAGGGTGGGCAGAGGGTCGAAAGCTTCAGCACTCACTCTGCACTCCACAGGCAGAAAAGAAACAGCTGCTCCGATATCCCGGCCCAGCTCCACCTCAAAGCCCCAGACGTGAGCTTTCTGTTTGTTTTCCAAGGTCAGACCATCAAAAGCTGCTAAATTTATGGATATGTTAGGATTGTGTGAGGCTCTCAACGGGAAGAGCTAGAGTGTGACACCTCCAGCACAAAGGCTGTATTGTCAGAGACTGAAAACAGTAGTTCCTCTAGATCTGAGTCGCTGTTAAAAGTTATTTTGCTTGTGCTAAGACTAATGCCTCTGAGCAGACAAGTCACACAGGTCCAAAGTGTGACTTCCCCACAAAGACCATGTCGTAAGCAGTTCCAAATATGTCCAAGTTATGTCGTGCTGGCCCATAGGACCATGTGGAAGTTACATGTCTCAAGTGACTAATAAACAGGCTGTCACATTCCAGTTATGTATGGCAGAGATGTCATCGACACAAGAGCAAAACAGAGCAGCTCTCTATGTACTATTATACATTCAGACATGTATTTACACCCTTAGAATCAAAACAAACGGACAGAAACAAAAAAACTTGAAATCATTTTCTGGAAATATATAAAAAAAATAATGTTACTGCAGCTATTTTCCAATTTTCAACAGAGGATAGGACTTTTTTCTTGAAAACAGCTGTGAGCCTCCGGGCTGCCGGTTCCCATGAAAGGTTCCTCTGAATGTTGGTGTCAGTTGGTGCCCACATAACCTTGGCTTTAGTTATTCAAGATCTTTGTCCCTTTACAAAATGTAACCTTTATGAATGTATTCACTTTGTGAAGTTGAAGCTAGGAAGCTGGGCTAACTGGCTTCACCTGGGAAAGTGGAAGCTGGTTAACGTAGAATGCAAATATTATCAGTGATTGAACACTAGATGTTTTTTATCTTCATGGTGTTTCACACATGCTGAATTTTTGACAAGATTCCATTCAAATTGAATGCAAATCTTAAATCAATTTCCAGAAAATCTTCAAAAGAAAAGACATTTCTGTCCACTATTGTTATGTGAACATAAGATGTTGGTCTCATTAAGATAGTTAGCAGTTGATGGTGCTGCTAAACACATAGAAAAGTCATAGCTCAAACAATGAAGATGAAATATGACATTTATTCTTGTTTCATGCATACATGAGAGGACGTTACAGTCTCCTCATCAGCCCTTACAAATTTGTTTTCATCTGCCGTCACTTTGTTCCTAGTTGAGTGGAAGCTTGGGCAATGTTTAAGCATTAGTGTCACATGTACTACTGAGAAAAACATTCACTAGTCACATTTTCCTATTATGTATACATGAACTTTTCTAGCTCAGCCAAGTGTAAAAGTTTGTCTGCAATATTTTCCTCTATTTTCTGGTCTTTTATGAGGAGATTTAAAATGAATGGAGACTTATCGGCAGGCCCTGCGCACATTATTAGTACTTGTACAGTAAAACAGAGGAGGGCTGGCTAGCATTAGCTGGCTGTAGTTTGTGGGTCAAAATCACTGATGGGACAGCTAACATCATTGACCTCACATTGGTACCAAAAAATCCTGCCTCCTGGATAATTCTTTGTTTTCTTTTTTAACTAAAATATATGTCTTACTTCCAGTTTAGATTAAAATGGTCAAAATGAGTTTTTGTCTGACAATCCGAAACAAATACTGCTGATTCACTCTTCTTTCAGCCAATGAAAGCACGACCCTCTTGTTTTGTTTTATACCCTTATATTATCTTCTCGTGAAAAGCAAGTGGTACGATGACAAGGTTGATTACTGCTCTGAGAGTAACTGTAGACTCCTGTTACACACTTCTCAGTCCAATTTCAGCCTTGGTAAAACACAGCGCTAATCAGCAGTAAGCTGGTGTTACGCTTTGTTGAACCACAACCTGTTTACTTCACCAGCTCACTGAGACAGAGAGGACTTTTCTCCATGTTTGGCCCACTGCACATTGGTATTCAGGCACAGGCATGGTTTAAACACCAGAGATCACTGACAGGCATGGGCCGTGTTCAGCGATCGAGGAGGTTTCGCAGCAGAAGCGCTACACAGAATTCTTAACTTCTCCACAAAGGGATGAGTTTGTGCGGGTGGTCTTCGCCAACCTATTCAGCTTAGGCCATTCATGTGATCAAAGGCCACTGCAAAGTCTGGCAGCTGAGTGATACAGCAGACACGGCACAGTGCAACACTGCCCTCTGAGCCAAAAGCAACAGGGAGAAATCCATCCACAGTGCTGCAGTGTGAGTATCACAAGACCCTCTTTAATACAGTGCAACTACAACCACAGTGTGTTAGTGACCCTTCTCTTGTTGGCCTGACAGTATTTAGCATGATAAAAGGGTTGATGAAGAATAATTACAGTATATTACAACGTTCTGGACAGTATTTCTGTTAGAAGTCATACGTCACTCGGGTGTCAACAGACACACTCAAAGTAATTTCTGAGATATGGACCACATTGACATCCCTACAAAGAAGTCAGAGGGGCATGAAGGAAGTCAAATAACCAGGATTTAGACAAATTCCTGGGTTAGCCAAACGTACGTGGAGGGAAAGCAAAGGTGAACAGTTAAACTGTCAATTGCAAACATCCATCACAGCTCACAGGCATGGCCACCTCTCCTGAGAGGGCTGGGAGGTCACAGGGTCCAGTGGGTCAGCCTTCTCGCCTCGGTCCGCAGTATTTCCTTACACTCTCCACACATACCAGAGAAAACTGTAACCTTTATCACAACAAACACCTCCCCGCTTCAATGCTTCGCTCTTACTGGTAGTTGTAAAAGCTCTCTGGGCAGAGCACATCACGACTTTTAAAAGATCAATAAATCAAGTTGTGACGTTAGATAAAAACACATGACGCACTGAGCTCAGTCAAATGTAACTTAACTTTCTACATACAGGATAAGCATGCTTGTGATTACAACCAGTAAAGTACTTGATAAGCTGTGTTAAAATAAGTTAGACTGTCTGACTAAAAAGACTAATTTCAAACAATCTTGTTAATAGTAAATGCAAAATGCAAGTTGCTTATCAAGGCGAGGCAAGTGACGTTCACTTGAATTCAGAATCTGCATTAGACACCACCAGAAGATCATTTTATACTAAAACATGACCAAGTAGATTTTGAATCTAAATATAAGGTTATTACTCTAGGTTAGAGCATCAGTTTTTCCAGTTATTCTTTACTTGACGTGCCCATCGGGGGAGATTTGAAGGAGAGTATATTTACAGTATTTCTCTAGAATAATTAAGAGACTAGTAGTAAGAAGTGCAGGCGTGATGTCCTGCAAAAATTAAATGCTATTAAACAACTCTCATGTTTAGTAGTTTTGGCCATCATCATCAGGTTTGTTGAATAAAGAAAAATGGCTGGAAAAATATTGCTTGCAGTGTTCACAATTTGCCTCGCATCTGTGCTTCAGTAAAATAAAAGTTGCACGCCAGAACACCACACCCCCTGACCAATGGGTAAGCTGGCGTGTACCCTGCACCAAGGCCGTAAAGACTTCACTGTGTTAATATCAGTAATAAAAGGAGTTTAGAGATTTAAGCATCCATTTCCTGTGGTGCTAAATATCTTTAGATACACAGCCACAACAGCATCCAGAAGAGTAAATATGAAGCTATACTGTACATGTTGCAGCTTCCTCTGTCATTTCCTCAAAGTTATTGTGATGACATGCACAACTGTACAAAAACTGTTACTCTTACTCTTCAGTTCACAGACTGCTTCTAATTTCTCTCAGTGTGTTGAGCTGCCTCCTCGGGGAGAAGTGTATCTCAGTCTTGGCAGTGAGTGTTGATTAAAAACAGATGGAAGGAGGAGGGGGCGTGAGAGAGCGATTTCAAAAATGTAGAGCAGAGGTCTGACTTGGTGGGAAAAACGGAATGATTCAATCTCCACTCATGGAAGCTATCCTCGCTGAAGACTGAAACTAGAGTAGACAGCCACAAATCACACGTGTAGATGCTGGCAGTGGTTGTGTAATTTCCTGTGCATTTCCCCAAAGGTGAGTTTAGCCCATCATCTGCTCTGAGTCCGGGCTCGTCCCAAGTCAACTGATGGAAAAGCAGGAATCAGAGGCCAAGAAATTAAGTAGGTGAGCCTCAGGTGGCTAGATAGCTAAATTAAAGTCTAACATTTGAACAGAATTTTAATTTAAGATTCATGCTTAATATATGTGATAAAGTTTGGGACAGTATTGTGAATATCAGTGTAACGGTACAAACATTACACATTATTTTACACAGTGAGAACATCAAATAACTAGAATAGAACAGAGTAGAAGAGAATAGAATAGAATGCCTTTATTGTCATTATACAATGTATAATGAGATAACATTTGCTCCCTGAGACGAAAATTCATATATGAATATATTGCACAGTAGGTGGGCAGGAAGTGCGTGAGTGTTGGGGGATTAGTCTGTGTCAGTGCATGTGAGAGTTCAGAGTGTTTATGGCTTTGGGAAAGAAACTGTTTTTTAGTCTGTTTGTTCTTGCCTTGATGCACCCGTAGCGCCTGCCAGAGGGCAACGGGTCAAACATGTGGAAACCAGGGTGTGAGCTAAAGAAGTGATGAAGCAAGCAAATGTGATATTGTCTCACACTTTTTTATATAACCCCTTGACAACTAATACGGTGCAGCCGCACTTTGATCAAACCCCCAGAGCCTCTACAAAATGTTAGCTTTGGGAAAGAATTTCAGTTTTGTTGGGATTTAACTGCAGAAAACAGTGAAATATCCAGGCAGAGACTGTCTTAAAGTTGCACTGTAGAGTTTCCTTTGTGTTTACATTCACTGTTCATCACCAAAAAGGGGTTAATATTTGAAATCATGCATTGTATCATCATCCATATTCACTTGCTAGCGGTCCTCATGTCCCTTGTCTTTGTTGCAGTGCTTTTCCATTTCATTTAGATTTCAAGTGCAGCACTCTGACAGCAAAATCCAGGGTTCCTAACCTAACCACATACTCCTGTGTGTCTGTGGTTAGGTTTAGGCAACACAAGCACTTTGGTTAAGATTAGGGAAAGATTCTGATTTCTGTTAATAAAAAATCTTTTGTATTCTGGTCCAGCACAGTGGTGTGGTGGTTAGCATCGTTGCCTCACAGCAAACCCTGAGTTGGCTCTGTGGTTGACTGGCGACCAGTCCAGGGTGTACCCTGCCTCTCATCCAAAGTTAGCTGGGAATGGCTCCAGCCCCCCTGCAATCTTGACGGTTAAGCAGTATAGATAATGGATGGATGGATGAAAACAGACCAGAATGCTTATTAAGTGCTGTCAGTGTTGAAACATAATCTTTACAAAGTCTAGTAATGCTGTAGTCACTATGAGTGGATAGTATATTGCCAGGTGGGGTATTTTGGTAGAAAACACATGAAACACATTGCCAGTGCACATTTTACGATATGTTCAGTATCAACATCTTATGTGACATGCCAGGTATGTTAACTAACAATATTTCCTCATTAAGTTAATAGAAGAATACATGCCAACCAGTTGTTGGGCTCCACCAGAAAATGGGTGAGCTCTCACATACAATACACCAGCTTATATTCCCTAAGGAATAAAGCTCCACCTGCTTTCCCTTCATCACAACATCAAATGACCAATCGATTTATCTTGTAACATTACACCATTATAATTCATTGGTTAACTTTGGTACCTAAACGTTTACATCCTCAGAGTGGGGCCTCTGGGGACTTTCCACTTGCCTGAACATGCATGTTCTTCTTCTTTAATGCTGTTATATACTCCTGACACCAGTATCTTTTAACCCTGGAGAACCCACGGGGTCAAATTTGGCCGCTGTTAATTGCTGCTACCCAAAATGAACAAACATAAAAAAAATTGTCTCATCTCATCTATCTCATTAATTGATCAAATGAAAGAAACAGAGAAGTTTACTGCTGGGCTCTGTTCAGCTGGACTGTCCCTGACTCCTAAAGAAACGACCACTTGCACACTCTTGCCTGTCTGCCTGTCTCTCCAGGCCTCATTGAAAGGTAATTATGTTTATGTCCGTCAATAATCGATATTAATCTATAATATTTACTGCAAAGTGCAGGCTACTTCAACACATACACTGGATATTAATTAAACGTGTTAACGTGCTGCACTCCCCCTGCCACACAACTGGAGGACACAGGGAAACGTTGTGTGTTTCTCCTCCTATATGTGGAACCTTTTTCTCCTCTGCTGTTGGTCACCTCACTTCTAAACAGCCGACATGTTTGCTTGTACGTGCGTTTAAGAGTCTACCCTATGCTGCGCGCGGAACGGCTTGTGTGTGTGTGTGTGTGATAATGTGTGTTTTATTAATATGTCTCAAGGCATTGCATACCCATATAACAACCCCTACCAACATTTGAAATTACAAGAAAATGTTCTGTGGGGTTTTCCCCTTTAGCAACTGTTAAGATTGCGCTAGCTAGTTAGCTAGTTAGCTAGCAAAGAATTTACTCACGGTGTGCCTAGCTAATGCTAATCTTACAAATGACTCCAACTTAAGTAAGTGATGGTTTTTGCCTATTCTAATTAGCAAAGCGGTAAGAAACTCACCTGTTTGTTGTGGTGATGGAACTAGATAACAATTTGGCTTCAAACTCCACTCTCCAACGTGTCTCCTGCTCTCTCACCTTCTTGTTCCCAAAATGCATTGCAAAAAATACAAGAAATTACTGTTTTCTTTTCTTGAAGTAATAATACAGTAAAATAATGTTATAAACTGTTATTATACAGGGTAACCCTATATTTAAAGATAACAGGATCTTACTGTTGAAATTTCACCGTAAATTTACAGCAATTTCTTAGAGTGTAGATGTGCTGTGTGCAAGGACCTCAAAACTGAAATGCACTGTGAAAAATGTGCAGTTCCTCTCTGCATCAACAATAAAAGAAATTGTTTCAAAGACTACCACAATGTCTAGTGTGAGTTCCTCTCTCTAGCAGAACAGATTTTTTGATAAGCAAAGACCCATGGTGTTAGTTTTTTGGCCTTGTGTTCTTGTTTCCATTGGCCAAAGTGTGTTTGTACATTTGAAATCCAGTTCTAACATGCAACAAATAAAGCAAAAAAAACATTGTTAAATGTAGCTGTGTGGTTAACTGATTATTTTCCTAAGTTTAAAATAGTTTGCATTGACAGTGTTTGTTATTGTGATTCTTTGAAATGATACGCCTAAAGCCCAATGGGTCAAATTTGGCCCTAATCCTAAATTAGGGAATAAAGGGTTAAAATTGAAAAAGTGGATATGTTGGTGTTCAGTGAACTTATAGCAGTCATTAATGCATAGTTCATAATTTTCCAAAGAAGAAAAGGGTTCTTGGGTTCTCCAGGGTTAAACTTGCCTTGTTTTTTTTTTGTGTTTTTTTTTTAAATCTAAATTGGTTCTTATTATTATACCCTTATTTCTCAACTCTTCCTTGCTGCCTTTTTTTTTTTTTTTTAAAAACTGATAGTGTTTAATGTAAGTGCACTTGTTTTAACACAAAGAATTCATATGATACAGTGAGGGTCAATGAGTGAGGGTCACACACACAGTTACACTTGGTATAGTGAAGAGCATATAAACCATATTTTTAGTAACTCTCTATTCTTGTCATTGTCAAAATCCCTTTTTATCCTATCCTACGTTATCAAAATTTAATTAACACATCACACACACAGCATATTTCCCGTGATTCCAGTGATTCTTCATCATTCATATAGTCACAGTGTTTAAATCAGTAATAGCAGTTTGCACATTGAATTTCTATTAGCACAACACTTGTCTTTTACACTACACTTGCTCCTCCAGGAACAAAGGAGCGACCAG
Source organism: Pempheris klunzingeri (assembly GCF_042242105.1). Lineage (NCBI taxonomy): Eukaryota > Metazoa > Chordata > Actinopteri > Acropomatiformes > Pempheridae > Pempheris > Pempheris klunzingeri. Next base: position 20,959,863 of record NC_092029.1, on the reverse strand, counting down.
ATTCCTCCAACCTGCAACCAGGACAGCAAGGACAAAGAACCAGAACCTTCTTCCAGCCTGGTTCATCAACAGGCTGAGAAAGCAGCACACTGAAGGACCTTCTTCTTCCCTTCTGAGGACTGGGAACAAACTCTAACTGGACATATACAGCATAACATAACTGTATACATGGTTTAACCTTGTTGATGTGTTAGTTCTGATTTGCTTTAATGTTCATTGAGTTTGATTATTGTGATGTGTTGTAGTTTAATGTGCAGCCATAAAGTTCAGTTGATGTTAGTTTGCTCACACAGACACAGAGTCTACAGTCTAACCATCCTCTCCTAACCTGGTACCTTTATCTACACACTCACACATACAGTGTTACAAACAGGCCTCAGCAGAGAGACGAAGCTAAGCTAACAGCTACAGCACATGGCTTGGTCCTTTGTCTGCCTCTGACCTACACACCAGGGGGTCTGGTGGCCATTTTGTAGGGAGTCATCATTTGGTTCTCCCACCTTTTGTAGTCCCTCATGTTACCGTCCTTTGCATGTTCACATGTACACACCCCCTTTACACACACACACAACACTCCCTATTGCTTGATAGCTAGTCACACTTCACCCCCTTTTCCACCAACATTTCCAGTAACTTTTCTTATCAGGAATTTATTTACCTGGGTAAAAGAATTCCTGGTAATCTGCGTGGTTTGAATTTCTTCCTCTGCAAAGACGCTCAAAAAGAGCCTGGACCTCGTCGCCCGTCCTCTTCTCGTAGCTTCTCTTCTTTTGCTCCATTTTCCGAACGATCAAAAAACACAAACGAAGTGAAGCTTGTAGAAATGAAATAAGCAAGTTTGCAGCCACACTGGAATGGAAGTACGGAACACTGCAAGTGTGTTCCACCAATCAGCGTTCTTCAGCACACAGCCCCGCCCCTCAAGAATCCCGGGGAATCTGAAAAGTTCTACCCCCGGACTAGGTACTTTTTTCGGGGAAAGTTTAGGGTTGAAGGAGAGTTTTTTCCCCGGGTAATTTCGGTGGAAACGTGCCGAGGTTTTTCAAAATCCCAGGTGAATGAGAAAAGTTCCTGCGGTGGAAAAGGGGCTTTAGTTAGATTGTTTTATGTTTGATTTTGTCATGTTTTAATAAATGTCTTAAGTCTTCTTTAATATTGTACAAGAGTGAATGCTGCCGTCCTCTACTCTGTCAAGAACTCCTTCAACTAGCTGTCAGTATGGTCATTTTGGTAGTAGTTATTAAGTTAATTATTAATCATAATACCAAATTGATAGTTTAGTATTTTAGGAGATGGAACGGTTAAATTGGCTACCATTTTCCTTGTTTATCGAGGTGGTGCCCCAATCGAGGTGGATTTTACACTAAGTCCTATTAATCAATATTAATTAATCAGATTATTTATTATCTTTAGTAATTGTTCATTATTTCCCCCAACATTTATTGGTGCCCCAGAGTTCTGAGCACAACACAGTTAGACATGTATAAGCTGCATTTAGGCTCCTACACCTAGAGTCATGCTGCCGGGACATGATGCACATGGTGTACATAACACACTGCCATTTGATGGGATGTGGCAGGCGTATGACACATGAAATCACAAATATGAGTATTTTAGTGTTGCTGAGACAGAAGTTCATACAGGGTAAAGAACATACAGTGTCAGATGAGTGAAGTGGTTCTAAAGAAGTCTGGGGAAAACAAATCTGCAATTACGCTTTACTATGATTGTGTCCCAATGTCCCAATGTCCAGCTACACTGTATGAATGCACCCTACTGGTCAGCAAGTGAAAGGCAGCTCATTCTAAAGTAACTAACTGGCTGCATCTGAATACGTTTTGATATTGCGAGATAATGTTTAAATGGGAAAATAAAAAAGTCCAAGTACAGGGCCATCAAGGAAACAAATTTAACCCATCAAGTAGAACCTTTAAGTTAATGAGACTTGGCAGTGAATTTAGATCCCACAAACCACACCAGACCGGACCGGTAAAATCACAGCATAATAACCTTTCAATAATTTCCCCCTTTGTTTTAGTGCAAAAAAAGTACAAGTACAAATTTGTCTTCTCTGTCATTCTTACACTTTGCAAAGTCGTCCTGCGGGCCGGATCGGACCCTCCAGCGGGCCGGTTTTGGCCCACGGTCCGTATGTTTGACTCCCCTGCGCCAGACCCTGCTGGACTGGCCTTCATTCTACCTAATAGCAATAGATGTGACTAGATCATATCCTAGTAATTTCAGTGTGTGGGTGTTTGCACGTGAGTCCTGCTGTAACAATACATGTATGTGACTGTATTCTAATGTATAAAATAAGAAGTAAGAAACAGTAAGACAGAGAGTGCAGCAGGAGAGCTGGTGCTTATCTGTCATAAATCAATAGGATTTTTGAGTCAGACTCCACCTCATACAACAGAAAGCTGTGGTCTCCAGGGCACAGTCCGTCTGTCTACCTGCTGTCCACCCTCTCTGCTGCTGTGACAGAGTAATCCACACAAATCTCCCCGTGGGACAGCCCATGCTCAGTGTCACCCCGCCCCCCCAATCGACCCACACATGCACGCCACTTTCTTTCGCTTTTTTTTTTTTAGCTCTGTGTCTCTGCAGCGAGCTTCTGCCGTGTTACAAGACCGGCCTGCAGAAACTCTGGGATAAAACACATTTTATCCACCTGGTTGTGCGCTCAGCCAACGGTCCGAGTTAGGGTTGCTTTTCATTTCTCTGTGTGTCTGGAGTGATCACTTGTGACTGGATTTCACCTCCCTGCTCTTCCTGCATAAACATACACGTACATCATCTCCAATTGCAAAGATGAAATACGTTGTTGTTTTTAACTGGCGGGAGGCAGCACTGTACTTTGAAAACTAAAAGATTAAAAGAAAGAAAATTCAATTAAAAGAAGAAGAGGAAAATCAACACAACACACACTGGGTTGTTGGCTTGTTCCAAATTGCCAAAGATGTTTGGGCTTTTTAGTCAGGATGTCAGCTGAGTAGGTCGTCCATCAGTGTAGTTCGAGACACATTTGCGTACACACTGCTGAAAGAATACGGCCACATGTGCTGCTCCGAGTGTTCGGATCCTCTGTGCTTCCTGAGTGCATTCACACCAGTACTTAGAGCTGTCCGCTTGTCCGCTTGTCCGCTTGTCCGCTTGCCAGATGTGTACAGCTGAGCTCATTTCAGAAGCGTTCAGCTCTCAGAGGTGTGAGACAATGTCGCTACCACACTGTTTCACAGTGGATCCACTGGCTGAACATGGAGACTGGAAGACGTCACGCTGACAAAATAACAGACGAACACAGTGTGAATACGTTCATTTAGACATTTAGTTCTTTTGCAACTTTTTCCATATTGTGATGCTTGTAACAAGTTTACCTCTTTAAGACATTAAAAAATATGGTCAGACAGACTCAGATCTCTGGTTTTGTGCAGTTTCCACTCAGCGTTTGTCAACCGACGTCTGTGTTAAAGGCAGATGAATCAAGCTAATGAGCTTGTGACATGGCTGGAAGAAACCATCTAAGCCTCCAAACACTGGAACCATAATAAACAGTGATACTGTCCTGCAAATATTTGACCATTTTAATTGATCTCTGTCTTTATTTTTGGCCCCGCCTCATTACCAGCCAATGTTTCTCCCCCTCTCTGTCTCCCCGTGTCCTCTGTCTCTCTTATCTCCCACTTCTTGTGTCCTTCTCAGTCCGTCTGTCTCCGTCCTCATTACCTGCTGCACCTCGTTACCACACATTAAATAGAGCAGCAAGGCAGCCACTGGGATCCATTTTAACAGCTTGTTTAGTCTCATATGCAGAAAGGCGAAGGAGTAACATGATTCTACTTGATCCCAGAACAGCTTCCTGTGCTCATAGAACGTCACGAAATGAGTGTGAATATCTGCAAAAAAAAGGTGTAATTAGGTAGCTGGATAACTAGCAATATGGGAGCGACCTGGAATTCTAGAAAGATGCTTAAAATATCATCATTTTTGTTGGAAACATATGACATGAAAAACGAGTCCAAAAACGAGATTATCGGACATGATAAGTTACTAAGTGACTTGTTAAAATGAAGATTGTGTGCTGTGTATCTATGAGATGGTGACTGCACATGTATGGAGGATCTAACTAAATGTTAAGTGATGACGACCCAGATGTGGATACAAATCAATGTTTTACAAGTCTAAATCTACGGTGGCAACGTCTTGACTCAGTGGTTTCATATCCAGCCCTAAGAATTCAACTTTTAAGACTAAAACCTGTCTGTGCCTCCATTTCTAAATGTAAACACTCACAGTTAGTCTAAGAGATTTTCTAAAAATACTAAGATCATGAGTCCACATTTCTGCTGCAGAGCCTAACATATGATGAATTATTAGCAGCAACCAAACCCTATAATCTGACAATATCTCACTCTTTTATTATATGCTTTGTGAAACAAAGTGTTACCTGAATGTTGTTTCAAAACATTGAAATGCATTGAAAGTGTAACCTCAGACTGTAAAGCCATTCAGATAGATAGATAGATAGATCCTTCCTTCCTTCCTTCCTTCCTTCATAGCGCTTATCCTTAAGGGTCGTCAGTGCGCTGGAGCCAGTCCCAGCTGACACTGGGTAAGAAGTGAGGTACACCCTGGAAGTATTATCTGGAAAACACCATTACCGGTTCCATGGATCCATAATCTAGAATAAACCTCGTCAGTCCTCCAGAGTTATCTGTCCTGGCAGAACTTGGTCTAACTAACAATCTTGAAAGCTGAATCTGAGACACGAAGCCTTGTTGAGACAGAAGGTAGGAGTCGACAACAAGAGAAGTGAATGAGCTAAATGGGCTACAGCTGTCACCCAATCAGAGACAATCAGCTGCAGATTGAACCTGAACATGGTTTGAAATGATTTCACAGTGTGTCATCAACATCGAACTTCATTAACAATTAACCTCAGAGCTCTCACATCACTGCTAATGAGCATTTCAGCTACACTTTAAACACACACACTTGTGTTTCCATCTCTTTGGGGGACATTACACGGACTTACATTCATTTCCTGGAGGCTTGTGCTAAGCCTAGACCAAACACTACCTCCCTACACCCAAGCCATACCTTAACCTTAACCTAACCACAGTGTAACCTTAACCCTAACCTAACCCTAACCCAACCCTAACCTTACTCTAACCTTAATACCAAATCTTCACCCTAAAATGTATTGCTTTACATTATGGGGACTTGTATTTTGTCCCCAAAAAGAAGGTGAGTCCCCAGAATGTGCCTGTGTACACAGATATATGTATGTAATACAGGGCACACACACACGCAGAGCCAGTGGGGATAAACACTCTGATTTGTCACCATCAGCAGTCACTACCACTGTCACCGCCGCCCCCCCGGCCCCTTTGGCAGCAGACACCAGGCTATCTCAGGCTGCAGCTACAGCAGCAGACACTCTAGAGGGCAGTGTTGCTCTCAGATTGAACTAGACTGAACCAGCTGCAGTGTTTCCCCGGGGCCTGCTGGCACGGAGGAAGGAGGCTCTCTTCCTCTTTTGTTTCCCTGTTGCTGCAGGACGGGACTCCTGCCAGTCTGAAAAAAACAAAAAAAAAAAAACAACAGACAGATAACAAATCTGCAGATCTGGCACAGGACGCTTATTGAGTGTTGTGGCTGCATCTATGCAGCGATTATGGCCCAGGCCAGTCAATAGAGAAGCATTTTATTTCCTCTCAGGGAGTCATATGGGGTAAAAGCATACTAGGTCTAGCTGTCATGTTGCTGCTTTACACAGAAACGGAAGATAAAGAAGAAAACCTGCTGTGTTCAGTTACAGGGAGGCCAACTCAACCAGGTGGATTCAAACTCCGAATGGTGGATTCTTTGAAACGTCCCTCTTCCGTGAGGTGCTGCTTTTTTCTGTAGCAGACCCTATGTTGTCCGTGTAGACTGCAAATGTAACAAGCACAACAAATGTATTCCTCTACTCATCCATCTGGACCACAGAGGCCTGTAGCCGTCTATTCTGGACTCCTGGTCTGTAGAGATCTTGGATGGCTGCAGAGTAAGATGACTATATGGTTGTTTTCTCGACTTTGCAGGCCTACAAGGATGTATTCTGGATTTATCTAGATCTGGGACAATTTATAAAGACTTATTCTGAACTTTGGGGTCCAGCAAATGTTTATTGTTCATCCATAATGACCACAAAGGTCCGTCTTAGTTACATTTACCTGGATACTTTCAACAGTTTGGAAGAAGTTTTCCAGATTACAGACAGCAAACAAATGAAATGAGTTGCATTCATCTGGATTATGGTTGGTAAAGGTCTATTCTAGATTTTGGGGTTCTTAAAAGGTGTTGTTCAACAAGAACCAATTTAAACGTTGTACCCTGGAAGACAGTAATAAAAAGTGAGAAAAGGGGAGTGGAGAGTTGTTTCATGTTCCTCCAGGCTCAGGAGAACGTGGAGGTTATTTAGATTTCATGGGAGACACTTGAGGTGTACTGTGATTTTCTTGACAATTGAACATTCCCTCCCCTCAAACGCAGACTGGCCGATGTAGACTTGTTTCAGATTTACTTCATTTTCAGACTGGTTTTGTGGATTTGGAGCTAGTCATGGTAACACATTGTGCCTGGGATACGTGTAATAGCGATATTCATTAGTCATTGCTCGTTAGTTTTTGAGCACAGCGGAGTGATATTACAGCTCATCAGTCATTAACAATTTCACCCAGCTTTCATACAGTGAGGGTAGTGTGTGCAAATGAACAACGTTTAACTTTTCTGCTTGTAATAAATAAAGCAATGAGGGTAACTTAGGTGGATTTACTGTATTGGAGGGTTTGTTAGACTATTCTAGATTTTCTTTATCCATAATGACCATAAAGGCATAGTGTGTGTCCTCTAAGACAGCTGGGTTGTATTCACCTGTATCTTGGAGGTATAGCATGGATTCTGGAGTAGCTTAGAGACATTTTAAGGGCCTCTAAATGCGAAAGATTTTTTAGGGTTAAGTATATCAATTTGAGTCTTCAAATGGTCTGTGGATAATTATTAGGATTGATTACGGTAATTAAGAAAATTTGATTTGATGTTTTGTAGATGATGGAGCCATGTTATGTCGAGATCCCGTGTGTGGTCTTGTGAAGGAGCATTAAACCACATTATGGATTCTAAACACCCGTGCATATACAGTGCATGTGGCAGGTGTATTCACTGCTGGGTGTGTAAGAGGGTTTGGCCGTGCAGGGCTGTCCTCATACGATGGAGCTGTAATTTGGCATCAATCACGTCTGCCGCTCTCCACATTCCCTGAGCTGTAAATCAAACTCTCCAGGTCACAGACTGCACACTGAGGAAAAATGTTCTTCTGAAATATCAGAGCAGGTGATTTTATCCAGTGGCGAGCGTGGATCTCTGATTTATTGGAAAAACACTAACTCAAAGAGCTCCCAGTGATAACGAAGGTGGATATTCTCTGCAGTGTTCAACTCCTTCTGATGCTCAGCTTCGACATTTAACGACAAACACATCCCTCAGTGTCCCTCCTGTCTAATCTGTATTCCAATGCTTTACAAGGAGAATGGGAAGAGGTCAAGGTTGACTCGACAGCCGACGCTATGAAATATCGACTGTGATAGTAAAATATTCCAATTTTAAGCATCAGTCACATTTGGCCAGATGTGTTGAAGAGCAGGCACGTAAGAAAACCAACCATCAGCGAAAAGCTTTGTTGGTGTAATCGCTCACTGCTCACACACACAGCAAACTCACTGCTGTGTCCACTTGTGCTTCCTGCATCGCACATGTGAGAGGCGATTTAATCTTTTCCCTGGAGCGACCGCTCCCCTGTCACTGCAGAGGTCATGAGTGCACATCATCCACGTTGATCATAGAGAACATACCTGCTGCCATCGTATAACACATCCCTCTTGTGGCACACACACACACACACACACACACGACATACAATTACTGCAGACGTGGGATCAGACGTCACCTCTGGAGCAGGACTGTAACGTGATAATTGCCTTCAGTAGCACTGTGTTACCCTCACAAGGAAAAGTAATAGGAGTCGGTCCAGGGTCCTCAAACAAGCAGCCTTGTTTGCCACACACTGAACCTGTCTCGAGCATTTCCAGGTTATTCTATCTGCCGAGATTATTTTTCAAAGAGTGAGAAATGGTCTGTTACTCTCTCAGGGACTGAGACATTCCCTCTACCTCTGGAGTTGTGACTTTCTGCCGGCTCTTGTTATTGTGAGAATGTACATTGCTTAATTCCTTCATTAAGAGTTGTTACAGTGCAACTGTATGTATTTGTATTAATGTAGATGCTGACTCCAAATCTAGAATCCACTGTTAGTTGGCGGTGAGGTTCAGTTTGGTGGGATGTGTTGTTTATGCCTTATTGGTCGTGGGGTCTTCCCTGCTTCAACAACAAACATGCTCCTTGGTTCAAAAGTCACACAAAGGCCTTTGTTGGCAAGACTGCAGCTGTGGTCCCTTGTTCTAAGTGTACTGCCAGACAGGAACAATGATTTTGGACAATTGTGTTATATTCAAGTCTTGTACCAGTGTTTAAATGTATTGCTTTCTATCTAGTTATGGCAGCCATGGCATGATTTAAGGCAGGGAAAAGAAAACAAACTATAGAGGATAACCTAAGGGTTGGGCAACTGAAATACATGGATTGTGGTCCCAGTTAAGAACATAACACTTTAATTTCCAGTCTGTTTGGGACTGCGTGAAAGCAAGATGCGTTACACACCTGTGCACTAACCCGACCTCCACACCTTAAGTTTCTGCCTCGTTACAAATTTTTCCATTTTTCAAATATAGATTTTTGCAAGCATGTGAAAAAACTGCAGGGTTACATACATATTTTATGGTTTTATAAGCAATCAAAAGTCAAATGCTTCACGTTGACAATTGCCAGTGGCTCAAAGGGAGGCAGGTTGTTATCTATCTATCTATCTATCTATCTATCTATCTATCTATCTATCTATCTATCTATCTATCTATCTATCTATCTATCTATCTATCTATCTATCTATCTACATACATATTATAATATGTATATATTTATGTATAAAGGTATATAAGGGTTCTCTGAATACACCTTTTCTTGATTTTCTTCTTTCTTAGAAATAGCTTTACTGTGGCATCATGGACAATCATGATCATACTGCACTAGAGATTAAAAAAAAAAATATGCTCAGTGACAAATGTAAGTGTGCTCATATAAACCGGATCCTTGCGTGAGTCCTGGCAGGAAAGTGTGAGATTATTATCCCGGGGCAGCTCAGACATGATGCCATACTGTCCTCACTGTCCACATCTGAACACTTATCACCCCACCAGGGGGAAAGCAAAGGGAGGACGAGCTGCTTGCCAAATTGCGCCCAAAGAGTGCTGGTGCTACACAGAGAAGAAGAGTAGGAGGCAGCAACTGTAATCAGTCATGGCTCCCGTTGAATAGATGATGGTGCAGCTGAGCCCATGCATGTAAGTTGCACTGTTGTGTAACGGGGACAATAAAGAGACGTGTTCTATTTTAAGAATACTTAGAATCACAGTCATTACAGTCATAGGGAGAAACACACAGACCCTGTTTCCAGCAGTAGCAGGCAGCTGTTGTTGGCAGAAAGGTTCTGATGGCCTTACTACTGACCACCTGTCCAGCACCAGCACCAGCACCATTCAGTTTGAATGTGAAGCGGATGTTCTGTGCAGCATAGTTTTCACTATACAGTATTATGGCCGTCTTTCAAGATTCTTGGCAGGAAACCCTCCCAACCACTCCCTATCCTCTCTTTTGCTGTGTCCTTCTACAGAATTGACTGTACAGTTGGTGCAGCACCCCCAGCACAGCAGTGTGCAGCAGTGCTAATGCCCGGACCCCACATGAATAATGGGAACCCTGTGCAGCGGCCCAGCTGCTCCTGTCAGGCCCAGGCACAGCCAAAGCCAAACAGCAGGCCCCTAACACTCCGCTCTGGTAACACACTCTGTCATCGTACAGCCACACAGGAACGTGGCCAGTCACAACTGACCGCAGCATGTGGCGATATCTCAGACCCCTGCCCATCTGTTTCCTGCTCAGCCTGACCTTGAAGGTCACTCAGACAACGGATGTAAGGCCACGGATGGGGCCGGTGGCTTTGAGTGCATGACCTCTGGGTGAAGAGTGACCTCTGCTTAGCCTTGTCTGACACGGACTCAGAAGTAAAATAAATACAGACCTTGTATAGGACACTTGGACTTCTTTTAGAACTGAAGAACTTATAACCAGAACTTTGCCTTAATTTAAGTGTTTTGTTGAGTATCCTTAATAATAAATATTAGATAAGAAACACTACATAGTAAACATTTAGAGACATATTTATATATATATATGTGTGTATATATATATATATATATATATATATATATATATAGAGAGAGAGAGAGAGAGAGAGAGAGAGAGAGAGAGAGATACACACTGTTGCCCATACAGTTGGAATAATTGTTCAATACCCCCAATTTAGTTAAAGCCTGAATCCACAGTTTGCAAAGGTTCATTGTGGTTTAAGTTTCACTGTGATATGTTTGGAAGAGTTTGATCAATAAAGTTGAGAATATATAAACTTTATTTATCAAGAATAAATCACATTGTCACAATCATTTCATGAGAAGAGGTAAAAAACATTTGATTACAACTTTATGGGCAACAGTGTGTGTATATATATATATATATATATATACAATATAGTGATCTATACTGATCATGTGGGTAGACAGTCAAATGACAACCTGCTGTGGTAAAGGTACCAAGAGCTATCAGTGTGTGAACTGACAGAAACTGTCTTCACTTCATGACTGCGGGGTATCGCAGCAGTTTGCATGGACTGCACATCAACAAGCCCATGTTGAGAGAAGATGACAAAATATTGTCAGTCACACTCTGGGCTGGGGCTGGTTGTTTAATGAGATGTGCTATTGGTCGCTGCAGGGAAAGCAGCTCATGTAAATCTGGTAGGGACTTACTCAACAGGGCGACACTGACACAATATCTTTGGAGAAAGAAATGACCACTGGTTGAGATTAATATGATTAGTTATTAGTCTGTCATTAGTATTAGTGTTTTAGTTTTTGTAGAGTCTGTGTCAATATTTCCACGAAGTGTTGTCAAAGTTAGAATGGCAGTGGCATGGCTCTAGAGAGGGTAATGTCAGTCAGTTGTCAATCTACCACTTAGGTCTAAACAGAAACATTTCAACAACTGGAGGAATTAAGATGAACATTTTATGGTTCCCTGAGGATGATTCCTAAAGACGTTCTGAGTGAAATCAAGCTTCCAGAAAATGTGTCAGGCTTTGAAACACATTTGACGTAATGGCCTAGCAGTGTAATTATAACAATGGCGCCTGTAATGTGGTAGTGTGGCACCTGGTAACGGGACTGACTGGCTTGTAAAGACCACGATTCTTCCCCCCGTCGGGTGAAAAAAAGGGCATATTCCTAATTTGTGTCAGGCACGCTGTGATCACAGCGGTTGAAACTACTGTACAACTCATTAGAAACATATATGTGGGTATAAATGAGTTATAGGATGCTGGGAGTTGTATCAGGCAGATTTGGAAACCCACTGTGGAAGGCAGCCAGCACAGGGGCTGGGGTGGTGTACCACGTGGAAGCTTTACGGACAGGAAGTGGGCCAGCTCTGTCCCCACATTCCTCCAACAGATGTTTGACAGAGAAAACATTTTCACAGCTGGAGAAGGAAGGGAGGGAGAATATATGTTTTATGATACATCACACTGGAGGTGTCGAAAACTGAAGAAAAAAAGCGTCCACATGCATGATATTGTACTGTACATGAGCATGTGTACCGTCAAGGCTAGTCCTCAAAATTTCCCATAACTCCCCGGATTCATGTCCTTGTGTTGATGATAGGAAATGTATTCATCTATCATTCCCTCTCAAAAGAACGTGGGCTCGCCTATCTAATGATTAATGTAAGACAACAGCACCTGGTCTCCATCACTGACGCACTGCTATAATGTGAAGTGAGTGGTGATGACGATGATGATGAAAATATACTAACTACAAAAGAGCATTTTGTGGAAATGAACATGTTAAGCAGTAATAAGACAAATCATCCATCACTACGCAGACACAAAGTCCGCCCGCAAATTCCGACAATGCAACAGAAAGAAAACTGGCGGCGCTGCGCTGTGATGTAGCACTCTGCTCAAAGTGCTGACAAGATGCAGAGCAGTTTCACATCTCTCTTTTCTGGCCGAGGTCAGATGTTAGAAAGTGAGAAGTGGTCTCCATCGACTGGCAGCGGAGAGACTTCCAGCTGCCATCGACTGTACGAGCTGCTGCCTCCCAGAGGACACACTTCCTGGTTGGCTGAGCTCTGAAACCAGAACCGCCAAAAAGCAATTACTCTTTCCTTCGTGGGCTCGTCCTGAGCTGTTTGGACACATCTGAAACTGCTGAGATGACGATTTATCACTGCTATGCTGCTATGCTCTACCAAACCACAAACAGTTCAACAAACAGTTTGGAGTATGTGGGATATGTATGAGTCATACATTATCCACTCGATGAACTTTTACATGTATCATTTGATTGTTTTGACATATTCTTAACCTTGCTTAGCTTAGTTATCCTTTACAAATCTATGAGGGACATTCAGTGTGTTCTTTTCAGCAAAAGAAACTGGTCATTCTTTGAGTTTGAGCTTTGAAGTATACTCCTAGTGGCCAGTTAGTAGGTACTATGTGCCTTGCTCAGTCCTAATACTTAAAAAACAAAATGGGTCACTTTGTAAGGAATGGTGACATTGTAGGCAGCGGGTCGTCCTTCAGAAGATCAGTTGTCGTCAAATGGAAGATTGGCTGTTCAAACCCTGGCTCATCCAGTCTGCAAGTATTCTTGGGGGCGAGATGCTGAACCCTTAACTGCTCCTACTCCATGTAAGTGTGCATATGAATGGTTAATTCCCGATGTTTAGGTTCCCATCATGCATCACTTTATCAGTGCTTGAATAAATGAATGAATGTGAATTTAATGTTAAAGAGTGGTCAAACAGACTGGAAAGGTGCTACACAAGTACAGTCCATTTACCATTGTTGATGATATTGTTTGGCAGTGCCTTCCAAACGGACCCAGATAGTCTTTTCTGATCTACCCCCTCTATAAGGTCTTGGTTAAGGACAAGCAACTAAAACTACCTCGCTAGACTCAAGGTAAGATTGTGGTCGTAGTTAGTTGTATTGTTAATTTCATGTCGCTATGACTAAATTTCCATTCACCATCATTGACAAGCATATTACCACGGAGAGAAAAACTGAGGGTGTGGTGATGTTATTGTCAAGAGAGAAGCCCTGCTGCCACAGAAAGCCTGGAAGCGTTCAACGAATCTGAAGAGACACTTTAAGGTGTACCACACGATGCTAATGCTAATGTTAGGTTTTAACATTATACAGTAACTTCATTTGTTAAATCTTGAGAAATGATGAGAAAATCAGATCCTGTGTCATGTCTGATGTCTTGCCTAAATTAATACCCCCTTTCTGCAAAGGCTAATTTTCAGTGCTTTAAGTCTCTAATCTGTTGGATGCTAAAATTTCTGCTAAACATTTTTGTCAAGTAATCTAGTTATGGCTAAAGGAGAACCAACTGCTAAGTGTTGACTAAATATGACTAAAACTAGCACGGACCTTTAGTCCTAGCCATGAAAGATGATAAACTTTGATTGGTCCAACATGTAGTCTGCCACGTCTATGGATCAAGTCATGGCAAATATTTCTGACTCTACGACTGCCCAGCTGTGCAGTCATAAGAGGTTTTACAGAGCTGAAGCAACCGCAAGCTTCATCTTTTGCCTCTGAGAGAAGACAGTCATTACTGAAATGACGCAAGGGTTTTTTTCAGGAAAATGAGCAAGCATCAGGTGCTGCTGGTTTTTCTAAAGGCACCTTGACATCAGCCCACACTGTCCATTTACCTCTATCTGAACTCTCTCCTGAATCCCCAGTGTTGTGACAGCTGTGAGGTCTGTGTTTGAAGATCCTCTCAGTGGAAGGAAAACATGGTCTGAGAGGGGATCAATATCCCTCCTGTTATTATTGTTGGTGTGGCCTGGATGATTGTGGAGTCTAGCCAGGGCCAGCAGGTAGCTGTCAGTCACAGACCACCTAAGGAGACCTATGCCTCTGAAAGTGGGAGGCTGAGGCTGGACACAGGGGCTTACAGAGATAAATACCCCATTTACAGTACATCGGAATTGAGCAGAAAGTTGTTGTGGGTAACAGTTTATGCCAGATTCTTCCACCAGACAGTTAATCTTATACGAAGCAGTAGCAGTGGTCAAGACTTTGAAAGTGATATTTCTCACTGAAATCAGCGATGGTATATATTCAAAGACAAACATTCACACATCAATTTTAAGCCAACAAGGACAAAAAAAGTCCTAAAACTACTCTGGAAAATAGAGACGATTACAACTGAGTAAACTCAATCTGCTGCAGAAGACCTTGAGATATGGTAAAAAGCTCAGTGGAAAGCTAATAAGAGGACTTTGATGGAAGATTTTCTCATTAAATGGTGAACAATGAGTCTTTATACTCAAAATGTACAACATTTGTTGTACTCAACAAATGAGACGGCGTTAAACAGCTTAGCAAATGGTTGAAAGCTCAAGAAAAAACTGAAGTGGATCTTGAGGTCAAGAATCCAACGTCCAAAATAACCTCTCACATTTAAGATTGTACATCTTAAGACTGAAATTAATATAATATACAGTATAGTTATCATGCAAGACTTCCATGTTAACTTCATTAGATTTGTCCTACAACTCAAACACAATCACTTCTGACAGCAGTCCACGGTTTAATGTTTGTATATTACGGGCAGTGAAGAGAATAAGACTGAAGTTCAGTCAAAAAAAGGCAAAGATCGCAGCAGTGATTCAATAACAGCTCACTCATTGTGAGAACGTGCTGATGAGTGTATTCTCTGTTTTGCTAGGGCTCTCTTTCCACTCTCTGGTTTCAGCGTCATTGCTTACACAGGTGCATGAACGACAACACCATTCATCTGTGTCACTATGACGACTTTGAACTGAGTTCTCGTCAGAGAACAGGAGAACTTTGACCATTTCGGGTTTGATTCAAAACAGGCAAGACACAAGCTTCCTGCTGCATCCAGCTGACCACGTGGTTTGGCTGGAGTCCCGGCTGCCCGTGCTCATGCTCAGGCCGGCCTGGCCGACTACCGTGGCAGCACAGGGCTCTGACCCTTATAGCACAGTTCAGAGGACAGGACAGAGTGCAACACCAGGCAGTGCTGTCAGTGCTGATGAATGCTGAGACACTGAAGTCCATGCTTAACACTCTGGCCACAGCAGATGCCTGTTTAAATCAGCCCTTATCCGCAGCTATCAGGGACCTGAGGGAATTGTAACACAACCGATAAAATGGCTGAGACTGAGACATATTCTTGATAATAACAACATAGCAACATTTCTGTCCAGCTGGTGACTTAGTGGCTTATGTGGCTGATCTTATGTGGCCGTAATCCATACGGTCCAGTAGAGGTTATTGCCATGAAATTTGATATACATGGTCCTCAGAGGATAACTGCTAGTAATTTAGTTGATCCCTGACCCTTCCTGTAGTGGAGCTGACAGGTTAGCCTTTCTCAATGACAAGCTCCCTCAAATGCCTAAAATGCTTTTCTGTCCGCAGTCATTATCCCCTGAGGATGACCTCTGACATTTTAAATGACCCCCTGGTGTTTCTTCTTGCATCAGTGTCAAAGAAGGGCAAATTTTCGTTTGTACACAAAAAACATCACTAATGTAACAGTAGAGTCTGCTAATTCATGGTCAGAGGAGGACGAACCCACTGCATGTGGGACTGTCCACAGGCTTGACAAATGTCAGCCTTAGAGATATCTAATGATCTCAAAGAAAGCTGGCCATTACTGAGCACATTCATGTTCCCAAAGGCGTCGACCCTTTTGATTTTAATGACCCTTTATTTGCTTGCACCTCATTTTCATTTTCATCCCATAACTTATGGCAGTAAGAAAATCCAAACTTTCTCCTAGTATTTTCATATTGTGGGGTGTAGTTAACATTGCAGCATCCAAAAAACTGTTAATGCATAAAAAAAATAGCTTAGTTGACATAGCTGCATTTTGCTTACTGTTTCATTGGCAGTTTCTGTTTCTCACTTACTACAAACCCCACCCTTCAATTTCTAATGCCCATAGTGTTTCAGCAATAAAGCAAAAAAAAGAGAAAAGAATAGATTACAGCTGCTACACGGCGCCATTGTTGTCAGGCCACCGCTTCACGGTACGTCCATCCATTACAAAAAACAGCTACAGCTTTGTTTTTATCAGGTTTTTTTCTGAAACACATGAAATCGGTTATCATGGCTGCGCCTCCACGTCTTCCTTGTGTATCTTGTGTCTTCTGCGTGTTCCTGTTTATTTCTGGTGTGTGTGTGTGTGTGTGTGTGTGTGTGTGTGTGTGTGTGTGTGTGTGTGTGTCTGTCTGTCTGTCTGTCTGTCTGTCTGTCTGTCTGCTGCCGTTAAAGCTGTGTTCTCAGAGGACTGTGGAATGAGAGATAGTTGACAGAGCTGCAGCCCTACAGATGATACACTGGCCGGTCTCAGTCTCTGCACACTAGATGCCATATGTTGTGGAGGTGTTTTTAAAGTCATCTCTAATGTTAATGGCCTGGTTGGCTTTGAAATTAAACTTTGTCCTATAGTCCTGGGTTTTGGACATTTGCCTTGCAAGCTGACAGTCACTTTTGAACATGCTATTAAACAATGGCATTTGCGTTTAGATATACTTTATGCTGATTATACATAATTCTGTGATATTACATTATTCACAACATTGTCTCTTGGCTCCGACTTGCAGGTCAGTGTGTGCTATGTGATTTTAATTATACAATGATCGCTGTTAGTGATGTGTTATGGATTCAAGCAGTGTCCCATCTGAGTGCAGAGCATGTTAAGCAGGATCTCATCCCGACCTGAAGCCAAACTGACACAGTACCAAGAAAATAACATTTTAGAACAGAATTTAATCTCTCTGGTGATGTGAAGTGATGAATCTTCAATACAATATAGCTCAGGAAATGGCAGCTCATGTTGGCTCAGACTCAACAGTAAGATAAGAGAAAGCAGAAGTTATGACAGGTACTGACTAGAATCTGGGAGCTAATGTCTTGCCTGCTAACTGCCTGCTATCTTTTCACTGCTCCACAGGTCCAGCCTGACCACAGCCTCCCTGTGAAAAGAGCAAGAATTGAGACAGTTTGAGAAAAAGACAAAGGCGAAACTGCCTCTCTTCCCCTGAGAGCACCCCCCTAGCCATACAATGATAGCATACAATAGGATGATGTGCTCTTTTGGCCCACACCGGATGTGTCATCTTGCGCTGCTGTGCAGAACTTCTCAGCATTGTGTGCGGGCCTCTGTCATTGTGGCCAGGCAATACTAATACTTTGCAGATATTTCACAGTGGGTGAGTGCTTTCTTTCCACCCAGGCAGTCTGGAGTTCCCTGACTGCCAGGGTCAGGAAGCAGGGAGGCCCTGGGACTAACTAGCCTGCAGAACCACAACTACAGCTGTGGGGGAGGAGTGATGGAAATGACCTATCTCTCTCTTGCTCCATCTCTGTCCTCCCTACCATGTTTGGGAAACTTCTGGAACACCTTGTAAACACTCAGTTCCTTTCTAGCCGAGCAGTGCTCTCAGCATCTAAACAGATTCTTAGGCCCAAACAGTATTAGCTCTGCAGCTTCTGAAGAAATAGCCATAACCAATAGAAAAAAGCACATGCTTCTTTTTGCTGATATCATAAACTAGTTTTAGGGTTTTCCTGGTTTAATGGACTAAACCTTTGGTGAGATGACCAGTGCCTTCTGCAAATGTTACGGTCAAGCACCCATCTTTGGGACACATAATGAAAGAAGCCGAACAAGGAACTATGGATGTGCAGTTGTGATATTTGTCTTGACCTGTTAGTGCTGTCGGCTGAGATGAGACCAGAGAGGAACTGACAGGGTGGACAGAGGAACTGGACTGTGTGACGGCAGTCAAAAGAAACATTGGCCCATATCTCCATGACATTAAAGAAAAATGCACTTTTCTTCAATGTCATGGAGATTTCTTGCTAATGAGCTGTAGGGGCCATCAAGTGCTGCCAAATTCTGAGGTGAGTTGTTCCTTTGCCTAATTAAATGATGGATAGTTTTGCGTCCTTAATACTTGTGATGTAAGCCATCCTGTAACTGTTCATGGGAACCTAGATCCACTTATCTTTCATGAGCAGCGGGGCAGTGAAATGGGTCATTGTGAGTGTGAACATAGAATTAGGTGGTTTGTTGTGAAGATATTAGCACTATTTCACATTGATAAACAATGAAAAACCCCAAATAGGACAAGTCAGTTGGAAGTGAACTTTGCACTGGACCTGCTTCACATAACCAATTATATGAACTCATTTGTCAAAAAAAATCCTGGGTTAATATGCAAAGGATTTATACCAATAGTCAACAATTGTGCATCTCACAATTTACCTTTATGTAGCAAGGCAAAAAGTGAAGGCTTGGGTATGTTTGATTGTTTGGTGGTATTCATGGGGTTACTGAAGAAGAAGAAAATCCTGCATGACGTAGGTAAGTGGGAGGATTCAGACATTGTTTGAACATCTGACAATCACATTGATTGGTAGGATATTGATACTTTGAGGGTCTGGAGGTCAGGATGGTGGATGGGCATGTAGCACTTTGAAGTAGAAGATTAGTCTAGTCTCCTTCATGGCATCTCAGGCCTTTGCCTTTACATTACCTGCATCTACAATCTTTCTCTACCCTTAAACAAGTGTTTTTGTTGGTTATTACAAACCATAGCTTGTTTGCCATAAACACAGACATTATCAATATCATTATCCAAAGTTTCCATGCACAAATACTACGCAACCAAGAGCATAATGTCCACTTTTTACTTAATGTCAACCCCCATTTCTGAAACCAAAGAAATAAAAAACATTTTTGTCCAACCTACTCAATGGTTTTGTAGAATTATTGGTGCTCTTTGCTGGCTGTACAGTTGAAATATATTTTAAAGGCCTCACAGTCCAAGAGAAGCACAAGAAGCTGTAATTTTTCTCTATTCAAAAGAATCAAAATGGCTCTAGCTGCTGAGATGGCACTGTCTGTAACACAAGCCAGACTTTATCCCATGGCGCTTAACATGATCCATGATCCATGAACAATGCCTGAGTAAATGTACACCCCTCAAAGAGTCTAAGCAATGTCAGTCATGCCCTGCGGGTCATACCTTTGGTAAGTAGAGTGGAATCCAGAGAGGAACTACAGTTACAGTAGGTACAGGAAGGGGGGGGGGGGGGGGGGGGGGGCTTATCCTACAGGAAAAACTTGACAAGTGACAGATGTGAGAACTAAACGCTACTACTTTCATTCACTTCCCTAAATCTTCACAGGAGTGAGCGAGTGAATGAGCAGTACAGGGTTCACATGAAGCTTTTAATCTACATTTGACAAGCTCGGCCTTTGCTTTCTCTTCTTAACAGGCAGACAAACAGGAGGAAGAAAAGGATTCGGGGTACTCGACTCAATACGTTTTTTTTTCTATCACAAGTCTCTCTAAAAAGGAAGTGAGGGTCTGTGTCCGAGGCATTTGAGAGCTTTGATAAAAAAAAGGCTCTTCTCAAAGGCATAACTTCACAGCTGTTTTAGCAATGCACGGAGGTGTGAATGCAACTTTTTCAAGTTCAAGACAGGCGCTGCAGATGAAAGGCGTCTTTCATGATCCCTTTGTGCTATAAAAATGGTCACTTGCAACAGACTGAAACTCAGGGGAGATAAATCCAGGTGGTCCATGGTTCCCACACCATGGCCACCACTAGTGAAAACTAATTGTTTTAGTTTTGTGTTAATCTTGTGAATGGAAACGTTTTAAATGCCAAAATAAGTAATAATGTAAAAATGTAAAAAGGATTTATAGCCGCAATAACTTAAGAGCGTCCAAAGTTTGGCCTCAGTAAAAACAAGCTCTCAGGAGTATTTGCATCATTACAAATGCTTCTCAATGAAAAATATTTTCTTGTATGCGTTTTTAAGTGTTTGAAGCAAATTAAAAGATGTGACTACGCCAGAGAGGGCGGCATTCTGTTGTCACACTGCAGCTCCGTTAGACTGCAGCTCTCTCAAGTTCAAAGTGGAGTGCTCCCAGACTTATCTCGTTCTTGCCACAAGGGACCTCATTTATGACATTCTGAAGCCTTGCAGGGTCTGATTTTAACCAAAGAACACCCCATCCGGACTTTCAAAGGCTCAAAAAAATTACTCTGCCTGCATTTTCATGCTCCAGCAAAGCCAAAATGCTCCAACTAGTGTATATTGCTTGGCACAAATTTCAGTCGCAGCCACATCTGTTCACAGAGCTGCTCTGAAAAAACTCACATGTGCGCAAAAACACACACTTACCCCTCTGGTCGGATGGAAACAGCCCCGGAGAACATGTGAAATGGTGTGGAGGCGGTACGTTTGAAAAAGGGCTTAATGAATTCATAAGTATAACAGTATGGAGTGGGCTGTTTGATGTGTGGCTCTGGTTCAGACTGCTGCCGTACGACGCAGCCTTTGCCATCATATAGGTTATTGCCTTGCTGCATGTGTTTCCATGGCAGCAGAGCTCCTGTCAGCAGCTCTGGATGTTGACAGATGAACATATTCATCTTGGTGTTGAAATGTCTCTGGAAATACTGTAGACAGTCATGGTGAGCTGGTGAGGATCTACAGATGTCTGGGATGACATCACACACTCGTGCTTCCTATGTGGATTCCCAGTTATTCTCTAAATGTGTCATTTCTTCAAGAATGACTAATGTTTACATAGGCAACCTTTTGTAGCCAGTAATTATGGTGGGAGGAGGCCGGGATGGATGAATGGGGCAAAATGAGGACTGTGACCTAGGAGACAACTGTTCATTTCCCATATGAAACCAAAAGTGAACGCTGACTTGTTTTTATCATGGCTTCAGTTTCTCTGTCTGTTCTGTATTTACCATAAACCATATTCCTTTGCCTACGCCTAAAGTTGGAATTGGTTCACTAACTGAAGTTAATTGCTTATTTGGTCTGCTTCGACACCCATGTCGTTGCAGAAAACGATATCCACTGCCCCACCACTGATAGTAAGAACAGACAGTGACACTGTGTTTAAACTTATCCTCTAAAAAGCAGAATGTTTCAGTGAACTGCTGCCAGCTAGGTGCTATTTAGTTAGTGTCATATGTGTGATGTTTTCGTCAACACTATATTAGTGAATATTATTGTATATAAAACAATTCAGTTCCTTCAACCAGAGATGTTTTGAGTTAGCAATTGCTGCTAATGCTAACGTATGTGCCTTAAGATGACTAATTCTGCTGTAACGTTATCGTTAACACCGTTCTTTTTAAGTGAGTAGCGTGATGTTTGTTGCCACTGGTACATTTATGATACTGCTGGAAAGATTTTAGGCAGCATCGAATAAGATAGACACATGACATATGACTGGACAATCTAGCTGTGGCTGACTGACACACGTTGAAACACACATATTCAAGTGAAGAAGAAGAAGAAGAAGAAGAAGATGAATAGTTTTTGACAAATCAATTTTTGACGAATTTGCATTGAATATATAGTCATGTATGAATGTAACTGACTGTTGAATCTGTTGAATCCATTACATATTTTTACTTTTTATAATTTAACAATGTGCTTGCTTCTGGCTCTACACTTAGGTGCATCAGATATAAGTCACTACGCATTTCTATCACAATAAAAAGTGGTCACAGAAAGTACACACTACAGATGATTACTGCAGAGTTGCAAGCTGTGGGAAGAATTCTCGATCGCAAGCTGTTTCTTGCTTATTCTAAATCCACTGAAAATACTGAGCTCTGACCTTTCCTTGGTATGTAAACACACTTCTTCTTTATTATTATTTTGAAAATCAGCATGTTTGAAATATTTGCTTTTCATTTCCTGTCTGTTAAGAAAAAGACAACATCTGGACAAGATATCACCCACTTCCTTTGCTTTGTCATGTAGCACTGTGGCCATGGCAACAGGGGTCTGGGCGAAGGCGAAGCGTTAAGCAGGAGGAATTCAGCTACATTTCTGCTGAGAGGCAGTGAAATAAAAGCCGGCAGTAGATGAAAGGAAGCTGTGTCCTAACTTGATTCATTACCAGATCTTTTACTAAAAATGCTACCGGGCTTTATCTCTTGCCACCGGCTGTACGGTGCACCAAAATCCAAATATAATGAAGTAATAGTCTTTCTGCAGTTGGCCTCCTCACGCCGTCCTCAAATGAAAGCCCTGTCAGATCTCTCTCTGACAGCCATCTTAAATCCACTCAGAGATCTCAGGGGACCAGTTTTCTGCATGCTCAATATGCTCACAGCTCCTTCAGCCCACACAGTCGCCATGGCAACCATGGACCACCTCTGGCTTCTAGTGCATCTGTCAGCCAATACCCCCTCGTACACACACACACACACACACACACACACACACACAGCCATCTTGCTTCTTTGTAGCATGACTGTGTGTTTCTGCATCGACAAGCAAATCAGTTTCTACATGAGCTCAAATGTATCCGGTAGCTTTGTCAAATGTCTTTTGTGGCCGGTTAAGTAAAGCGCGCTGGATTTTTATTCCACCTTTTTATCTCCTGTCCAACACCACACACAGCACAGTAGAGGCTAGAAGAATGCTGAGATGGCAATGCAGATCCTCCATCTGTTTTTTTCCCCCAGTTTTTATCTGAAGAGGGCAGCCTTGAGCTTCTGAGCTGCGGTCCTGTTGACAATTCTTCACTCCAAAAAATCCACGCAAACCTGCTGTGTCACAACCCACACTATGAATGTAGGACCACCCATCCAGCACTAAAAGTCCCTAGCTGGGATTTAAACCTTACTGACCCCCGCCCTCACCCGTCAAATCACCTACAGAAAAAAAAAAAAAAGTATTGTGTGTGTGTGTGGGTGTTTGTGTGTGTGTGCATGTGTGTGTGCTGGTATGCATGCATGAATGCATGTGCACAGCAGTGAGAAGGGGAAGGAAAGCAAAAGAGGAGGAGGAGGAGGAGGAGGAGGACAGAGAGCAGCTGAGTGAAGCAGCTCTCTCTCATCACTGAGTAATGTTTCGCGCCGGCTTTTTTTTTTCTCTCTCAGAAAAGAGTGAAACAGCATTGTGCGTTCAGCTGCTCCAAATGTGTCTATTCTCCTCTCGACCTCCTCTCTTTCACCGGAGATCTTTCTCTTTTGTCACCCTAACCCCTCCCTGCCAGTCTAAAGTCCCCCTTCACCCTCCAACCCCACCCCTCTAAACCCTTCAGAAGTCCCCACACTTCATCTAAAAAGGCAGTGCAAGGAGGGTGTGTGTGTGTGTGTGTGGGGGGGGGGTTTGGAGGAGGAGGAAGACAAGGAGTGTGTGCATGCATGTGTGTGTGTGTGTGTGTGTGTGTGGTGGGGGGGTGGAGGGGGCTTGGGGGAGGACCGTAGTACTGTTGTAATCTGCAATTGTTACAGTCTGGAGCCTTGCTACGCTGTCACCATCCCAAATTGATTTAACCATCAATGGCAGCATCCATTTAAGGGCTGCTAGTGCTCAGCCCCGGCTGCCCAAAATCTTCTGAATATACAATGAGCCTCCTTTTGCTCCCTTTCCCACCATCGGGTATCAAAGGCTATTGTGTCCAGAGAAAGTAGAGGGGTCACCCATTTACCCCCTGTGGGTCAACCACGAGCTGGGACAGACGGGAAAGTGAAGTAACAGAGGAAGGAGAGCGGTGAGGACGAGGAGGAGGAGGAGGAGGAGGAGGAGGAGGAGGAGATGTTGAAGTGCAACATCGGGACAGAGCACTTCCACTTGTCAGTACAGGAGGAGATAAGTACGGGTGTGAGGCCTTGACGTCAAAGCAGCCATTTGATATGGGACACAAAATATTTGGAATCAGAGGCACTGTTATCACTGGGATGGGTGTTCCTGTTCGGGGCCCTGGCTTTCTCTCCCACGGCCGTGTTCACCACAGCCAAGGAAACACACTTTTCTTCACAACTCAATACCTACAGTTGGTTTTTTTTCCGCCTCACAATAACTCTCATGTGTACAAAATTAGTAATATAATCAAGGAAAGTTAAAACCGATGCGTTGGTGAATGTTTTCTGGTGGTTTGTTCAGTTGTCACATGAGCCTCCATCAGACCTGGACAGTTGCTGGCTTCAAGTTAGCTAGTTTATTTTGGCTTATTACATGTTACTATATCTGCAGAGCAACTTTGATCCAATTTCGCTTTAGTTTGGCGGAAGCACACTGACGCCAAGGGACGAATACAGTAGCATGAGTGAAGGTTGGTGGAGACGGGCTCTCCATGTTAAGAGCAGATCTGTTAAAAAGCTTGTGCTTTAAGGCTCAGTTTACCTATCGTTGCTGATAGTTTTAGGTTTAATTGCCACGGTTTTTAATTCTCCAATACATGGAGGTGAGTGGAATTTTTATTACAATCAGATGTAATGCAGCTATAACTATTCATCAATGAGGTGCCTTCTTTGAAAAATGTCTTTCCTGTTTAAGTAACAGTTGTTGTACTTTAGCCATGCTGTGTGCTATCGTTTCGCTGCTACTGTATGTTGTTTGTGCTCCATACCATGTGATCATGGGCTTGAGTCACATAAATAAATGAAATGAAACGGAAAATGACACTTAAAATAACACAAGCAACATGATTTTGTTCTAGTAATAGCGCCCTAGTTAAATCCACAGACTTCACTGTTGTAATTGGCACTGTTTCTTCAATAGTAAGTATATACTTTGGGTTAATTACACCTCCATATGGAGGGCTTTCTGGCATGGCAATTTGTTTTGACACTTGACAGCGTTCGTCATGGGTGCCAACAGTGGAATCCAAGTGATGCAGCTCCTCATCCAATCAGATCACTCCTACAGGGCTCAGATGAAGGTGATTCAAATTCGTGACAACTTTTGGGTTTCTGTGCAGGGCAGTTACTCTATCTGTAAATTGTCCAGGAAGGCCACTGTTGGAAAAATAACTTGAGATGGAGTGTTCAAGTAGTTGAAGTAGCCTTGGGCGATTGCAGTTATGCATAGGATATCTTTGGGTCAGTTCGTGTGCCAGAATACAGATGAGGCAGCCTTTCACATTCCTCTCCTCTACAAAGAGAGTATCACTCCCTTGTCACCCAGTAAAGGGCTGCTGCGCTCACTCCTTTTATTGCAGTTTTGCTCCCAAGTTTCCATGGTAACCTAAATGCTATTGAACCCTTGCAAAGCAAATCCGTGCAGGTTTCAGTTCTTTAAAGCAAAGAATGCCACAAATGCAGATCCTTCAAAACAACTGCTGAGTACCAATTTGTCTATCCCAAATTTTGACAGAAAAAAAAAGAAAAAAAGATCCTTTAAGTTAATGCTACATGGTTTATTCAAAGTGGGGAGTGATCTGATGATTCGGAGGTTAATGATGAGGTTTAGTAAAGGCGTTAATGACCCATTTGATTTTGCTCACTAAAACAGTGCTCAGTCTGATATAATGTGGGAGGGGCATGATGGAGTAATGGAGTATATTTCTATGGTCAGCTTGTCGCTGAGTAACCAGTTGCCTTGACAACCCTCTCCTTCCCACTTCGCCACCATCACCATTCCCCAGCCACTCTCTCTCTCTCTCTTTCAGATTTTCATTATGGTAGGAGGATATGAAAGTGCTCTTATCAAGGCTTCAGATGACAACAAGGCCAGTGTAACCCGTGCTCCCACACAGGTCCAGATAGACGACGAGGGCCCGGTGTCATCAGCCATATGGTCCTGAGCAGCTCTCAGGAGAGTCCCTGCGGTGTCGTGTCACTGACTGAGCTAATGGTTCGGCTCGTACAAATTAGACCTGAGGGCTGGATGTCGCCACGGAGACACAGTTGTATGAAAATAATCCTTAAGATGTCAGCACATGTGCAATTCATGATTTGTGAAGGATTTTTTAAATTTCCATCAGTTGAAAAAATGTACATATTTTTCATTTTTACCATCCAAATGTTCAAATAAGATTAAAGATGTGTTACAGTACATATATTTGAGTATATATGAGTGTGTTTTTGTCCATTTGATAAGTAGCATTTGTATTGACTGATACTAATACAGTTGAATTGTATATAGAGTTGTAAAGTTTTGAGCATAGACAGTGTTATCAGGGGTATTATAGTATCTAGAGCCATTTGTGATACAAAACTGATGAGGAAAGCATGACTTCTAAGAGACAAAGTGAATTAATGGCTATAACATTAACCCATAGTACTGCTCAGTTACACTGAATATGTGATGTAAAGATATTTTCTCAGGCTCAAGCCTGAAGCTCACTTCTGTCTAACTCCACACCACCAGATCTTTTTTATTTTTCTACTGCATCGCATAATCTGAACGTTCTGAATCAAAACAGCTCCATTTTCTGGCCCATGAATCTGTGGATCCCATAAACTCCATATGGCTGCTCATGAGGGGGCAGAAGACTCCTTCACACATCAATATTTGATAACTCAATGCATAATGTCAGGACAAAATGAGAATACATTTGGCAATCCTAATGATTGTATTGTAATTATTATTTCCAGTATTCTATATATTTTGAAACTAAGACAGACACACAAACAGCAACATGTACCACTCAACTTAACAATATATGACTGCTATATCAGTGATCAACAGTGGAACACATATCACAATGTGTGTGACTGTCTGAGAATGCTCCATTAGTTGTTTGGCGATACATCTCCTTTTTAAGCCTTGGTGTAATTAAGAGCTAGGATTACAAGGGCATTCTTCATCATCACAGACAAGCGTGTCTGTGACATAAAATAGCTTTCTTGTTCTCAGACTGAAAAGTGTCTTTGGCTTGGAGTGGTTCCTGTTTCATTATTCGTTTCCCCTGATGGGGGGATGGGGAGCGCTGCTGGAATAATGGCACAAATCATCTTAATCATAGCAGTCACCAACCAAGGTCAATGCAGATCCTCTTAATGTGACAGAGAGAGGACACATTATATTTTCATGCTTCAAATGTTACTATGAATGTAACTACAGTAGAAAGATTTTAAATATGCACTACACTTTTTTCCTGGCTTTTTCCAACACTGTCCAATACAGTACATGTAATTACTGCTCATATCAGTAATTAATTAATTAAGCATGTACTGATTCGTGTTTTGTACTAGACATGCAATTGATATGTTCTCATCTCACGCTTGGAAAGAAATCAATGAAGCATTTTTTCCATAAATCTTGCATTACTCCTTTAAGATTAGCAACAGATTTTACATCTTGCAAGGCTGCTGGATTTGCAAGATCATCATCACTTAAATATCCATCTTTCCAGGTTCTAAGTCATGTATTTGAGGCTGAAGGACAGTGGTTTCGCAGACGGGGGGGGGGGTCACAGACAGTTTCCATGGGCGACTTCCCAGAAGATTGTGTGTACCAAACCATCTGGTGATTCGGGTTAAAGGATTGTGGTTCGTGGTTAAATATTGAACCAATGTGTCTCATTTTGAACTTCAATCCAGAGTTGACTTTTTCAACATTTAAACAAAGCCATAATCTTTGTGTTGCATAAACCTAACCATCAATCTGCTAATCATGTATTAGTTGCTACAAGTGGATATTATAGATAAATAGATACAATATGTTAGCAATTCCAGGTTCCAGGTTTGAATCCGCTGGCTGGCAGGTCTGTGGTTTGAACATGCAGCCTTTTCTGTGTGATGTATGTTCTCCCCATGCTTGTGTGGGTTCTCTCCTCCAACTTCCCCCCAAAGACATACACGTTAGATTAAGAGTGTGAGTGTGAGTGGTGGTCTGTCTCTATGGGTTGGCCCTGTGATTGACTGGTGTACCCCGCCTCTCAGCCAATGTCTGCTAGGACTGACTCAAGCCCCCCTTAGGATAAGCAGTATAGACAATGGATGGATGGATGTTGACAATATTTTGGATGGAAATCCAGCCACTTTCCGCCTGGGTTAGGTTTAGGGGTTAGGGTTACCCCAAGGCTTTCTGGCCAGAAGCCCTGAAGACAAACTTCTCCCAAGTGCATTTTGGGTTGACAGTTAACAGGTAGTTATTCAAAATAAACATTTCCGCCACCTTCCACCTGTTGAAAACTGTAAAGATTGTATACTGTATGAATGTATTTTTCAAGAGAGAGATTTGATGATGAACAGGTTGGCCAATAGCCTGCATCATCAACTAGACAGTTTTCACTGATTTCTTTCTGATGATCTCGTGGAAACACAGCGCACCCCTCCGAGCCCTGTTTTGATTATAGCTCCGGCTGCTCCTCAGGGGCCAGGCAGCAACGTGAAGTTCTGATTAATTTATTCTGGTTTGGGAACAACTGTCTGCACAAGTGTTCAAGTTGTTCAAGTTCAAGTTCCACTGAACAGGTAGAGAATTAGCCTTGGGGATTTTAAACCAACAGGGGAACTTTCTGTATGTTTACTTCTCATTTGTCCACTAGCATCTCAGAAAGCAAAATCAGTGTTTTTTCACTGTTCGGTGGAATCGGGGCTTTGATTAAAACATCACTCATTTTTAACTCTAAAAGGCTTAAGATATTGGCCTCATTCTCATAAATGTAGTACATCACAGATTAATCAATACTCTGCAGGTCTGGATTATCATATCAGAATACTATTTAGCACACCACCGGGTATCCAGACGTGCCATTGTCTGTGATGGGCGTATCATTAGTTTTGCAGGTATGTAGTCATGAACTTGGACAAACTGACTATTCAACACCAAAGTTATAACAATTACTCATTCACGAATTCACAAATTGGGAGCACACGCTGATATTCTGCCTAATGCAAATTCAATTATTCATAACAAAAAGCAGAGATGCCTCTGAGACACTTTTTGTCCAGTTGAAAAAGTTTACAGATAAATGTGACATTTGACACTACTAGAAAATTTATCTTTACTTGATCTTTTTAAAGTATAGTATAGTTATTTTAAAATGACAAACCTCTCATCAGTCAGATTATAACACAGCATGTGATGTATTAATGGCAATGCACTGTTCACTGGTTAAAGGACTATGGCCTGAATTGTCAGAGGGATTTGTCACTTGGTCATTTTTACAATTTCCATCTGAGGAAAAAGGCATGATAGGACGATGGTTTTTATTTTTAGCCTCAGAAGTGATGAACTGCAGCTGCCTGACTCCTATTCTAAACCCTAAGATTGTGAGAAAATATATAAATATTACATATATACAGTATGTTGCATGTGAGATGAAATGAAACAACAGGTGTCGAAGAGAATCCCAACTTCTTGTTACAAGTTGGAGAAAATTGATGCAGCTCAAGCATGCACTGGAGAAAAGGCTAACCAGTTTCTTCGCCCCCCCCAGGGTAATCAGTTAGAGACACTTAACAAAAGCCTGCTTGTCCTCCAGTTGAGCTAACAGTGCAGCTGGGATCAATGATTTACAGCGCCTGCACCCACAAGTCCTTGCAGTGCTCATCACATGGCAGTGGAAGACACTGAAGGGTCATGGCTCAGGCCGGGACTGGGGGGATTACTGAGGAATGAGGCACCCCCGCACAATGGTCCAACCATGAAACCTAAAGAACAACTGGCGCAGAAGGGACTGGACTCTGGCGGTCTGTCTGCAGACTGGGGAAGTGATACAACCGTTTGCTGCACAGATACTTGCAACCGCACAATGTTTGCCCACAGTGTCATTTGAGAGAAGTTAACCTGAAAGGGAATATAGGTGAAGGGACAGTACTTGGAGTTTGGCTGTGTTTTGTTCTGTTTTGCTGTTGATTGGTAGATTAGTGTGCTGAGCTTGTCGTGAGCATGTTGCTCATTAAATGCCGTTCCCCTCCAGAAAGCATGCATGTATAAAAAAGAACTGGGTACAGCATTAGAGCTGGGGCTCCGTCATTCCTGTGACAGTTGCCCAGTGGCGCATGAAGTAAAAAAGTAAAAGTAAAAGTATAAAAGCACTTGTATCTTCCGCATTGTTGGGTCCATGGAGCATGCACACTGGAGCCTCAGGTCTGCTGAGCCAGCTAGCTATAATGAATGGGAATAAAATGACTCTCAATAAAATGTATCCGCAATTTACAGGCGTGTCTTTCACAGTGTAAGTCCATGGAAAAAAGTATTTTTGGGCCCAATGGCACAACATGACAGACGCTATTGTTGTAATTACATGGTTCGGCCGCTATGTGAAATTGGCATCAAAGCCTAGTGCACATCCTGGAGGCTTGCCAGAAACACAAGCAGAGCTAATACAGATTTGGTGCCTGCTCGGCTGACCAATCAGAGTAGACTGGGCTTTTTCGGGAGGGGGCCATTAAAGAGACAGCAGCTAAAATGAAGTGTTCAGAAAGAGGGTGACAGCAGGTGCAGGAGCTATGTCCAGTATGAGAAAAGTTATGATTTTTTTTTTAACATTACAGCATATAAACATGGTGGGACCCTCAAATCTGTCATCTTCAATTAGCATGTTTGACATTTTTTCAGTAAAAGCAACCAAAGGCTTGCTTGTAGGCTATTACTCCGTCACTGAGTAAAAAGCATACAACACATAGCCTACTGTAGATGGAATCTACAGCAATTAAATAAGGAACTAGCATTGTGTCAAAACCCCTCAAATAAAATGCATATAGTTATAAGTAAGCAAATAATGAGAAAAACACTGAAATCAGAAAAAGCTTTTGTGGAACGTTTGTCCTCTTCCAACCTGGACCCTCAGCTCTCACCCTCTTTGCCTCATTAAATAGTGTTCCTTAGCACCTGCACCGTACATCCCACGCTTTGATTCTACATTCTGTTCTTCCCTTTCAATATGTCTTCCATTCTTTTGCTTGCCTGTTGTTGGGACGGAGTTTAAGTAGCTTCCCAAGAAGCCACCGAGGGTCATGTTAATCCAAAGACTCTTTGAGCTCACACAGCTATACTTTCACCACCAATCACTCAAAAATACAAAAAGATTAATTGGCATATATTTTCAAACATATCATTGGAAGGTTAATTAAGTCGCCCTTTTGCTTTGCATATGATCAGCTACCATAGGAAGCAGCCTGTAACTGAGTCAATGAATGAAACAGGCAGGGAGTGTATTGATAGTAACCATGATTCCACTGGTAGGTGTCCTTTCCCTGTATCCATCTGGGCTGGCAGCAAACACCGACTCACAGGGCTTCAAAGCTCATGCCCAGGAAGACTGTGGAAACCTAGAGGTGTTGTTGCATACAGAATCCCTGTTCTTCATCAATATTTAATGAGCCTATACAGCACACTAAGTGTGTGTGTGTGTGTGTGTGTGTGTGTGTGTGTGTGGCAAACATGTAGGAAAAAATCTGCTGTAGAAAAGGAAAAGACTCCAGCTTCTGTCTTGACGGTAGACTTATTGGAACAGAATGAAAATAGGAACAGCGGCTTCACTCTCACTTCCTCACTTCCACTTCAGACGCAGTCTCTTTCGAAATGTGTCCTTCAAGTCAGACTACATTAGAGCAGGTCAACAAGGCATTATTTGTTTCCTCTTCTTTCTTTTCCCGTCTATCACTATCATTTGCACTTTTTGCTCCCACCTCTGTATTCTTAATTCAGATCTTAAAGCAACAAGCTACATCATGTCATTGTGTACTCTAAGTCAGTCTGGGGGAGATGTAGGAAGTCACTAATACAGTCAGCACGAGGCAGCAGGAGAGAACTTGTGATTACTCCTGGAATGCATTAAACTTCCCACAGTGATCATATTGCAGCAATGAAGGACTGACTCTTCCTTTAACAGTTGACTAATAGAGTTGTGAAGAAGTTTCTCTCCATGGTAAATATAGTGATATCCACAGTGTTCCTTAATATGGGAGAATGGGAGTGTGTTGGAAAACTTAGCATATTCTAACTTTCTCCTTTTAATCTAACATTAGTTTAAGATGGTTTAGATTGGATGTTTCCCAACAAAAAGATATTTGGAAGATGCTCATTTGACTTTATCCAGTAATCATAATTTTCTGACACAGTTGCTCAGCATGAAACCAAAAGAGCTCCAGAGCCATCTAAGCCTTGTATTGAATGGAAGCACATCTTTGCCAAAGTAATGAAAAAAAAACAACACCAAGTCATTATAATGAGAAACTTTCTCAAAATTATGACTCAAAATACCAGGTCATTATTTCAAAATGAATCATTGTTTTGAGACAGTAAGTCATTATTTTGAAAAGGTTTCTAGATACAGTGACTTGGAGGATCTTTTTTTTCTTCATTAAATTGGTGGAAATGAGCTTCAATAATATCTATGCAGTAGAGGAAATGGGATTGCCACAACATTGAGTTGCACCTGTATAACTTTGGTCGCATGGTTCAGTTAACCATGTTACTGCCCTGTTACTGTTACACCTGACAGTTGCTGCCTGTAAATATTTAGTTAGTTCTATGTAAGAACGAGTTTATTGATTTAGTGATGAGAAAATCTCCACTTAAGTTCTAACTTGAATTTACAAAAGCTGGTTCATCTTCAGATCTTTCACTTGCGGAAATATAGTCCGATGTCTTTTTGATAATCCTTTATCACCGCATAGAAAATTATGTCAAATTTGCTGCACTTGGCTGAAAAACTGTGAGTAACTCACTGTACAGTATAAAACACAGCACAGCTCTCTAACCCCCCCGGTCTATGCCCACATACAACATCAGTACCACTCTCAGAACAAGAGCAGCCAAAAGTCAAGGATGCACCAAGCGAAATAAAGAGAGACTTCAAAGCGGTGGAGCAGCAGTGAACAAGTGCGCAGAGCCGCTGATGAAATATTTATCACGTAATATACAAGACATAAGAATGTAATTTTAAAGAGCTTCTGGGATCAGAATTATTTTTAGCAACCACTGAATATTTTATTTAATTTCACCCTCTAGTAAGCAGGTGACCCCCCCCCCCCCACTTTCTCACTCACTGACTTCGATGGGAAACCTGTAATGCTTCCTCGTTCCCTCTGGTGTTGTGTTCAAAGCATGTCATAGACGTTTATATGCACAGTGAGCATAGAAGGCTATTTTTGACCTCAGGAGAAGTGCACATGTGTATCCTAACCCAAAATAACTCAATTCTATATGCTTATGAAGATCCTGAGATGTGGGTGAAAGCCCCAGAAAAAAGCTAGCAACTGGATCTTGGGGTAAATCTAAAACTTTGAATACCTTGTGAGGAAAGAAGACCCCGAGGCCAATTGAAACACAGAAAAACAGAGATGCAGTTTTAAAAAAAATGCAAATACTGGCAATGAATAGTATCAACATTTGATTGTATACAAGTAAAATCTTGAGAATTACAGATTTAGATTTTTCAGCAATGTTACCAAAAGAGATCAAATTAAAATGTAATAATAATATGTTTAATAATAACATATAATAATATGTTTGTTTTTTGGTGCTTACTTGTGTTTCTGACATGGAAATGGAAACTCAGCACTGACTACATTTACATACACACAAATATTCCACTTTGATTCTACATTTGACCACAAATTCAGAATGCAAACAGCATATTCTGTATGGATATTGCAAATTAGACCTTATTTCAAAAGTAACATATGACAGATTTAGATGTCAACAGGTTTTGGGGTGTTCTTTGTTGACTGGAGTATGGAGTATATAAATGGAAATATTAGTGGAATTCATTTTTCATCAGCCATGTAAACAGCTCAGTAGGAGTGTAGTCTCTTTTGGAATAAGTGCAGAAATCAGAGTATTTATGACTGAGCAGGACAAGCGTAGTTGTAAAAGAGCTTCAGGTGGTTATTACTGTCCTGTCATGGCTGTGAAGGACGTCCCTTTCCATTTTTGAAATGTTCCTTTATGATATGTCCATGACAATGATAGGCATGCCTTTTTCATTTCAACACAGTTTATAATGACATTTTTATGGTGGGGTGCTGCGTGTATTAAACATGCCCTGACCTGACTTGTGTAGTAAAGTGTAATGTGTATTTTAAGCAGCAGACACACACACACACAGCCGTGTTAAAGGTAGCTGTCACACACACATTATCTGTGGATTATGGTGCTCATTTGCTCACAGTTGAGGCTCTCTGCATTCACTTATTTGGGGACGTTTACATCCTACCAGGATACGCAGCGCTTGAACTCCAGAAAGATAAATGTCTTTTTTGCTCTGTGAAGAAAAAGAAGTTACAAAATGAATATGGCGAAAAACTGGAAGGATCAATCAGCTGTTTTCTGATCAGCCATATCATTTATCTTTCCTGTTCTGCTTTATCTTTGAATGGAAGGTTCAGATATCAGAATTATTAATATCAGAACAATAAGAAATACCCATTACATCCAAATGCTATACATGTTGGAGCTAGCTACCTTTATAATTTAAACATTTTCACATCTACAATTATGGACTTTATTGAAGTAAAAGTAACATTAACAAATGAGATTAGATTAGATCTACTTCAACAAACAAGATGAGAATATACCTGGATGTCCGAGTGTTATTTTTACCTGACCTTTACTCAACAGCAGAAAGCAGTCATGTCTCATATGAAAGTACTATCTGCAGTACTATTCTTATTATGGTACCTTTTGTTAAAAACCTAATAGCCGCCAGGATGTCTGACAGCCCTATAGAGCTCTAATAGTGTATGGAGCAGGTTGGATGGATGGATGAGCACAGTTCAAAGTACATCTTGTCATGTGCCTCAAGTCAGCAGTGACTATTTTGGTGTTTGAAGAGTCTCTCACTGACTAAACATGCGGTTGTTAAAGTTACTGTATTTGATTTTTGCATTGAACTGTCTGCAGATAGAAACACTTATTTGTTGTATAGATAGACAACCTCAGTAAAACAAGGCAACAAGATTGTTGCTGTTGTTTCAATAAGATCCTATTTTACTGAAGCCAAGCTTCCATTTAAATGTCATGCAAAATTGAAACTGATTTCCAGAAAATTGGCAAAAGACATTAATGTGTGTTTCCATTTGCAACTGTTGTTAACAATCAGGAGGTGCATCAGCGTAATTTGCCAGTTGGTGCCATTAAACTATTACAGAGGAAAAGGAAACGAGATGACATGATTCTCAGAGCTCCATTTTAACCTCAAATGATGGAAAATCATGTGGGAAATACATCAGAAATATGATATTTAGGTGTTAATTTGGGGAATATCCAGTCCGCAGTCCATATCTGCTGCTGTTTTAGACTGCTTCAGCTGAGTGACTTTTAAGCATGGGCTTAAGTCACATGTTTTACATTATGATTTATTCTCTTCGTCTGTCTCCACTTGTTTTCCACTTCACTGTATTTTCCATCTCATTCGAGAGGAATAACTTGTTTTGTGTGATTATGTCCGTATCAATGCTTATTCCACCATTCTAATATTCTTCTCATTCAACTTATTGTACATTTCAAACATTTCTGCCCTTACTCTCTGCTGTGGCTTAGTGTTTGTGTTCACAATTAGACACGCACGAGGCCAATTAGGCAGTGAGACGAATGTGATCCTCCAATGTCCAAAAGAGCAGCAGATGGCAGATAGCTCAGGAGAACAGCAGCCATGTTCGACAGCAAACACACTGACTTCATAGGTGCACGAAACCACGCTTGATTGGATTTGCAGGAACCCGGTGTTATCATTGTTCATTATTTCTATGTGCTCACCATCGTCCTGGCCTTTTTTCTGTAATATAATGACGAGGATATTGAGTTCTTCTTCCTGCTGGCTGCCTGGCAAGTATGACACCACAGTCTGGGCGGATCATAACCTCATTATCTGATAAGAAAATGGAGATCTACCGGTGGCATACGCAGCTCTGCAGCCATGACTTCAGGCTAAGAGGAGACGCAGTCTGCAATTTAAATCCCTGCTTTACTTTGTTGAGTATGTATCCTGAGATGTCCCAGCCATATCCTCCAGTTCCTTTTTTCTCTTACCCGTGATTTAGCACAAGTTTACCCTGATTAAGGATTTGTAGGCTTTAATTACAAAGTGCTCGCTCACAAAGAAGGGCCTGGCTTCTCATATTCCATCCTTTCTCCTTACATTCCCCCCCCAAAGGAGGAACTGACCTTTCTGAAAGCCACCACACCTCTTCCCAAAGATTAGACAGTTAACCTCCTGTTTCCCTGCAGACACAATGAATTCATACTAAAGCTAGCAGTGTGTAGGTTTGTAAAAATGAGATAAGTGACGTGTTGCTTTTCAATCAGTCAATACAATATTCATATTCATATTTCATGGGGTCCCCACTGGGAACCATTTTTGCTGGCGTCATACTAACATTGTGATATCATGGAAATGAGCAGATCTAGTTGGAAGCCATTTTTTATGCATTTCCTGGAATGTAAACTCATTAAGGAGTGTAGTAGTAGGCGTTTAATTCATTAATACCTCGCTGAGCACCCTGAGATGTGATCAATACAAGTAAACATTCAGAGCTTTATCTCTGTAAATCAGTGCTTCAAATGTGACATTGTCCTGATTCCAGTGATCCAATAATGCTGTGCTCACAGAAAGGAGACTTCACATACACACTGGAGAAGAGGCTCGGTCTGTTTTCACTTTATGCTTGACACATACCAGTCAAACCCTTCCATGCTTGGTTCACTCTCATCCTGTCCGTCTTTCTTGTGTGGAATTAGACATCTGTAACACATCTCCGTTGGCAGATTTATTGGTTGTTGCACCTGGCTTAATGGTGCACTTGACAGTGTGCTCTGGCTCAGTAAGCAGGCCAGCTCCTGAGGAAACCCTCTTTGGCTCCTTCACAGTGACTTACTGTATTACCCTGCCAGGCTGGATCGCCCTGTCGATCCATGCAGGCCTTCACTGATGATTACAAATAAAGTGACAGTGGACAGAGTAGTGGAACGGTAATAGACTGGGTGTGTAGCCACAAGAAAATATAAATAGATCCAGGTCCACTAAGATGGAAGTGAAGGCTTTTTAAATTGTCAATTTAAAGGGATAGTTCATAGTTTTTGAACTGGGGTTGTATGAGGTACTTATCCATACTCAGTGCATTACCTACATTAGATGGTGGTTAGCATGTCCCAAGTTTAGAGAAACAGACAGGAGTCTTGGCACAGACACTAAGCTGTACTGCTGTGGACAGGGGCAGCAGTACATTGTATCTTAGCCACCTAAAAAAATCAATATCAGTGTAAGTGCACGCTATATTTAGAATATTTTCTCCGCTTCACCTTGCCGAGTACTAAAGCTGTTTCCTCTCTCTGGTTTTGTCGATGGAATCTGGTGGCTTTGAAGTCATTTTACCTCATAGAACTGGTCTACCCCATAAGTATCTGGGAACGCCAGCGAATTTTTGACCTGAGGGAAGAGTGTGTGTTCGTACATGCCACCATTCAGGCGTTCAACCTCATCTTCAGCAAATGGAGCTGGCTCTGTTGTCATCACAAGTACGGACTGAAGAGAGAAGAGCTCGGTGATGACTGAGCCAAATCCCAGTGAGATACTGTTGGAAACTACAGACAAGTTGGTAACAAGCCTCCAAGTTAATCATACTCATGTGGACAAGAGAACAAAGGCAAAAGTTACTACTTAAATTGTCTGCTACAAACATCCATCACCATTTGCTTCAGCCTTTACCTTCTTTCTTTACCTTTCCAGTGCAGTGAGGCATTATTACTTCACTTTCAGCTCAGTTTTAAGCCTTTGGCTTCTTTACAAATCTATGAAAAATAAGAAGCCAGTGGCATTAAACTAAAATTAAACTCTATTCTAAATTAGCTTGTATCTGCCTGCTTGTTGAGTTGAAAACACAGGGAAATTTTCTGGTTCCTCTTTCTGGGCCCTTCCCTTTTGAAAGATCAACAAATCATTGACAGAAAAGAACAACTGAAGACTAATTGTGAGTTATTTGGTTAGTAAATTGATTTTTTTTTAATTTATACTTGGGACAGTAGAATGTTGGACACACAGGAAGTAGAAGAAGGAGGGTCATAAAGGGCAGGTGATGCCTCGGACTGATCCATCGGACTGATCCATTGGCCTCATCGACTGCTGGACTCTTTATTAGATCGTTTGTTCGCTTACACTTGTTTATTTCAGTGAACTTTGTAAAGCACTGTGAGACACTCTGTTGTGATATTGGGCTATACAAATAAAATTGAATTGAATTGAATTGAAAATAAAAGCCATTGGAAATATTGTTTGTTTGGAGACTAAAAATAGACCATGTGATTTTTTTTCTTCAGGTTTTGGCTTGAAATTTAAAAAGAAAAACCTCTTCCTTCTGTAATCCAAAAAAGGAATAATGATAAAAGGAACTACCAAATACCAAAAACACCTGTTTTTTGGTTTTGAACCAAATAACATATGTACGTTTTTTTCTTTTTTAGATTATTAATGAATTACAAGTACATTTTTCATTTCAATTATCTGTTTGTATGTTTTGTGTGTGGCATGGAGAGACTACAACCTTCATTTCGTTGTACAACCCTGTTGTATAATGACCAATAACCATCTCTGTATTCTCTGAATGGAACATCAGTGTTTGGTTGTCGGTCATAAAGATTAATAATGAAATCCTATAACAGCAGACTCGTGTGCATTGTGACTGCTTAATGAACTTGCTCAAGTCCTGGCTATTATTCCACCGTCTTCACTGCCTTCCACATGGCCAAATCTCTGCTCCTACAAGTTAAAGAGGACTATGTGTCCCCCTGACTGAGAGGACAACAGATGCAGCTCGCCGCCCGCTTGAAGAACAGCCATTAATCACGGCAGTGCCGTTAATGAATGGGATTCAGCGAAGCAAGAAAAGGAGAAAATAGGGACACCTCTTATTTAATTAAGAGGGAAAGCACAAATTGAAAATGACTGAGGAACTCCTTTCATCCAAATGGAAGCAGATTGTACCATTTATCTGGAAACTTAACAGCACATTTTCGGGGGAAACTGGTGGAAACGAGGCATTGTTAACGTCTAAATGGAAGACAGATTGTGGATTCTTACCTTGACAAAAGCTACTGCCCATATTAACACATTGTTCCTATCCTCTGGAGGGAACATGGAGACTTAACTAATTGCCTGCAATGAAACAAGCTGCATATGTAGACTATTCAGCACATTGCTAACTTCCAAATCTTGTGAGATTTTCTAACTTTTCTTAGACTCAAAATGCTGCCCTATAACGGCGAAACTGAATCCACTGATGTTTTAGTTCAACATTAACCTAAGAAGTGTGGGCCATGTGGTACAGGTCAGAAGCCACTGGGGGGAGGACGGATGCTGGTACAGTATTAGTTTGCACATGGACTCCAGAAAGAGCTCCTTGGTTAAGCAACAGATGCCCAATGTCAAAAGTCACTGCACACCCCCCTCTGCAGACAGAAGGGAGATAGGAAGGGACAGACGGCCTTTGGGCCCCTTTCAGCGCTGAAAGAAAAACACTGACACTCCAGGCTTTGTCTTCAGTGGAAACCTGCGAACTCAGGAGCACTACAACATGGCTGTTGGATGCAGATAGTTTGAAAATGAACCAGAGATTATTTTGGTAGAGCGCACACGAAACAAAATTCATAATCTCATTTAAAAAAAAAAAAAATCTGAATTTGCAAATACACCCAGAAAGAATCAGTTGGATGAGTTGAACTTCAGCTTGTGGATGTCTAGATTAAGTAGGAGCTGCCCATTTCCACCTGGTGCTAGCATGGATAAATAGGATATCTGGAAAATCTTATCTGATCACAGAGTCTTCACATTTACTTGCTGTATTAGAAAAGTGTTCACATTACCTCGGCTCTGCCCGTGGTGTGATTGAATTTCAATATGAAAATTATGAAGGTGGAGCTGGCAGGGTATCATTTTGGCCATAAGCAAACATTGTATCTTTAATAACAGTAGCAGATAAAGTCCTGTTATATAACAAGGTTAAACGCCAGTCAGTGGATGTACGGATGCAGCCCAACATTTGTGACCATGTGGACTGTACACACTATGAGTGTGCTCACTGCACCTGCACGAGAAAAGCCAACTGGCAGCTAGTTCCAGCTAGTAGCTAGTGACATTGATATCATTTTTCTCTGGGGATCATGAATTTCTGCAAAAAGTTTCACAGCAATCCATCTAGGAATGTTATGACCAGAAGCACACCCAAGAAGATGGACTCAAATGCTCGACCCAAGGCATGGATGGTGAAAATGAACAAAGACAAGGCATCGAAAAACAGACACCATCCAAAAAAATACTGACAAATACCACCTGACTAGACTCTAACGCTCTCAACAAGACACTAACACTGACTAGGATGCTGGAACGCTTGACACAAATGCACAAGACGATCTGGCACAGGGCAGAGGAAAACGCAGACAATATATACATCAGGGGAGGGGGGCACAGGTGGAAACATTCAGGGCGGGCCAGACAATCACAGGAGCAGGAAACCCACAAGGGCAGGAAGTCAAGGGCCCTGAAATGAGAGGGAAAAGTTGAACGGCACAATAAGACAGGAAATACATAAAACACATGAACTACACTTAACAAACTTGACAAGACTGAACAAAGGACTTGTTGAGATATTTCAACGAGTCTACAAATTAACCAAATTCAGCTCAGGCTAAAACTAGACTTCTAGACACCCTTTGACCAGCAAATCACCATATCAATATTCACTCAGTACTTTCAATTTGAAATCATAATGATATACAGTAAGGACAAAACACAACACCTACAGATTTATGGTTTGAACAGACATTAAGTTGTAGATCAACAAAGCAGTACGGACAGCAATTCTCTGTAAACTTTTGTCTGTCATGTAATGATCGTCTCTGATCCAATCAGAAGGCGCTGCAGGTGGTTCAGGTTCAGGACGTCCACATTCATCTGTGTGTACGAGTCTGTGAAAGAGACAATGTGCAGGCACATGGTCAGTCCAGCAGGGCAGATGGTGTTCATTAAAGTAAGCTTTTACAACTCATTACATCCACAAAGTGTCAGCTGAGTCAAAGGCTGAGGCTTTGGTACTAGGGGGAAAACATGTAAGCATGTTTTAACAAGTCCAGGACTTCCAGGAAACCTGTGTAGTGTAGCAAATTATAGTTAGTATAAAATCAACAGGAAAAATTCCTGCATTGAGATTATGACGTCTCTAAAGAAATCCTATTAGGCTGACTCTAAAGTTTGTCACAATGTCATCTGATTGAATTCTCCAGCACTTTCATCATCAATGTAAACTCCAAACCACCTTTCATTTCCAGACTTAAAGAGGAGTCAAATTATAGCTGTGCTTTTCCTCCAGTCACCACAAAATTCTCTGATTTGCATCAGCTGTAATTTTGTATAAACACTTTTTCTGTCTCCACAATGACATTCTCTTACAGCGTTTTGATTACACACTGTGTAATCTGGGAACTGATTGAGCAGCTTCTGTTCCTGGAAGCTGAGGAAATTGACTTATTTTGATGCTGAAAGGAAGTGCTGGCGGGAAGTGGGAGGGCAAGCATTCCAAACAGCTCAAAAAGAAACTGGAGTTGACTCCCTCAGCTGGACCTTTTGCCACCATACATTGGCACTGGCTTTCAGAAACTTATTCTGATTTGCATGTCATGCCTGGTGTTTGTTCACTTAGGAAATGGTTTCTAATAAAACATGCCAGCTTAGTTAGGGGAAAAAAGTGAACAAACCACAGGGGCTGGGTTGGGTTAACAACCTTTAGCCTCAGCATGTTAATGTAGCTCTTTATACTGAACTCCTCAGCACCAGGACAATATTGTATGATGTATGATGTGCACATAAACAAGTTTTTCAACTTGAACTGTGAAGGAGGAAACACAAGTTGCTACTCATGTTTGGACTTTGGTTGTACTTGAAATCCCACTTCCCTTTGTCTTTTGCAGCCACTTGGCCCAATCAACAAGACACCTGAAAACCAAAGAGAAATAATGTTTCAGAAATTTAAATTCCATGCATGTATCACCCCTCTGCTGCCTTAAAAACCACTTGTAGAAATGCAGTTGACGACATGTATAAAAAGAAAACCACAGAATAATGAAGTGTCGTCATCAGAGGAGCCGCTAGGTTCCCAGATTAGTAACCACAGCGTTTTAAAAACCAACAGCGGCTTAGAACTCCTTCTACACATGACACCATTAACAGCTGAGTGCAAACCTAAAGCTTCACTTTATTTGTTATTCTATTTGTGGGACGATATGTGAGAGGCCATCCTGCCAAACCCACCTCAGGTCACCAGTGAACAAACCGGTCCAGGAAATTCCTGTCTGCGCCTCACAGAACTATGAAGCTGTTTGGACTAAAATGTTGTTTGTCTCATTATGACACTATGTCTTTTAGGTAAAAAAAAAAAGAGAACATGATAGTGTGAGTAACCACTTTTTACAGATAGGACAGATCCGACCCTGATCTTTTCACAATCTTAGCACCAATGCTTGGATGTAAATAGTCATTATACAGAGGCACACTCCAGTGACATATAAGAAACACTGACTACGGAAATCAAACATCTGAACCCTCTTCTCCAAATGGGAGGGGCTCACACAGGAAGTGGCTGTATTGTGTGAACCACAACAGATCTTGGGTTATCTCCCCGCAGGGTCAATTAAACATCTCTGTGACCAACTCCAGCTAACCCCGTCTGGGACCAGTGACCCACTGGGAAATGAGCAGCTGAATAAATACAAAGCTGCTGCTGCTTTAGAGGCGGGACATTGCTGACAGAAAAAATGTTGGTATTTCTGAATATACCTTCAGTGAGCTCTTACAGAAACCCCACAAAACCATTGCATCCTTTCTCCTCAAAATCCAGACTTTCGCATGTGCACCTCTGTGTGACTGTCAGGGCAAGTAAGTTGCTGCTCGTAGGTGTACACAGGTGTACAAGCGACAAGCACATGAACAAATCTGACGATGTGGAATGAATTATTCTATTTCTTCTTCTTCTTTTGGCAATCATTTTACTGAGGCTGTAGTGGTACAGCACATAGTTTGATCTCCCTACATATGCACCATAGCCAACCAATACATACTGATTATACTGCTGCCACTGATAACATACAGTGAAAGTCTCAGAGCTGCAAGCCTTACTTTTTCGGGCAATTAAACCCCTCAAGAAAACGCTCACTTGTGAACCTTTTCATGCGAGTTGTGTTGGCTCTTGGTGCTGCCTGCCATGAGAAAGCTGCTCCCGAGAGCATTGTTCTGATTACTGAATTTGGTGGATTTGCTGCAACTTTCACACAGGTGTGATGTATAGTCATGTAGAGTCCTTTTACTGATGATTGGAACCTTTCCACACACGCACTTTGTTAGAGTGCACACACTGTACATCTCGGCATTTCATCTTATTTCTAACTCTGAGTAATGAACCAGGACATCCTCATCCTCGGCTACTTCTGCTTCAGCTAATGTGAAAATCTTGAAGCTTCGAGCGTAAGCTTTGGGATGATTAAACTTCTTGCTTTCACGAGACTGTGCTGCTCAGAAGTGTGTGGTGTGTGAGCTGATTAAGAGCTGCGGCATCCACAGTTAGAATCCGGGACCTCTGTTGCATGCCTTTCCCTATACTGTACTACTTTCGGTTGCCTAATCTTAATCAGACCCTTGAGATAGCAGATCACAAAACATACTCATGTGAGTGCACTTTCACACGAGTTGTTTTGAGTGGACAAGCTATGTTGTTGTTATCCTCTTAAGACCCAAGCTCTTGTTTGATATGCATTTTTTATTTCTCCTTGCTATTTGGGCTTATTGGACCCTGATAAGTATAAAACCTAAGCATCATCTTTTTACATGGTGTAGTTTTAGAGAAAAATGATGTCCACATATGTGGACAATCAGTCTTAATTTCCAGAAAACACAATAAAGTCACCTTTGTGCAAAACTCTTTATTTCCACCCTGAACACAGCAGTTTTTTGCATGTATTTATAACACATACAAAACACATTTTGAACATCTTTTGAAAATCACGGTGCAAAAAACAATATGAAATATCAACAATTTTGCCCACATTCATGTCCATACGGCCCCAGCTAAGCAGAATTAACTACTATGGTAATATAACCCAAAATGTGATGTCCACGCATGTGTACGCCAGGTCTTTAGAGGTTAAGGTGTGAGGACCTATCGACGGAGCCCACAGCTTGTTAAACTCACTGGTAAGCAACAGTGTGAGACGGTGGCATCGACTGCTTTTCATGGTCCTCATTGCCTGTGTAGCCCGTCGGACCAGTAGTGTGGCTGCCTCACTTGCCCTATGACCTCCTGGACTGTCCTGTGACAGAGGAAAAGGGGGGGGGGGGGGGGTTGCCACAAACCCATGCTTTAACAGTGAACTGGCTGTGAATTAACCCTGAACTGACTTATCCAAACAGGAGGCCATTGTATAAGAGTTCCGGAT
Source organism: Pempheris klunzingeri (assembly GCF_042242105.1). Lineage (NCBI taxonomy): Eukaryota > Metazoa > Chordata > Actinopteri > Acropomatiformes > Pempheridae > Pempheris > Pempheris klunzingeri. The sequence continues at coordinate 20,915,383 of NC_092029.1, read as the reverse complement.
GATAACGTGATGAACGCTAAAAAAGACTGATAAGTGACGATGATGAAGTGATGGAACCCAAAGCTTGCCTCTGGGTAGGTGTTGTGTAAAAGGTCTCACAGTGACTGCCACAAAGTTAACAAAGAGCTCCTATCGACATATACATTCTGAACCCCCTATGAACCAGTGATTAGGACAGAAGGGTCCTGTCCGAGCGACCGTAACATATTACTGGTGTCCCGTTGTGATACCCACCTATACTTGCTACACCTGCTAAGTACTGTAGCAACAGCTACAGTTGTATAACATACAATGGGCCATCAATGAGCAATGAATACAAAGCTACAGATGAACTTCGGATGATAGTTGCGCATTGCGTTAAGGTTAGGTTAGAGTAGAGATTGGTAATAATAAATGGCATGGACTAGACACGTCCTTCACATATCCTGTCACCAGTTAAATGGTAAATGGTCTCTATTAGTATAGAGCCTTTCTAGTCACTTTGAATACTCAAAGTGCTTTTACATCACATCCTCATTCACCCATACAGGAGGAATCTAAGTTGGAGGAGACTATTCTTTCACATTCACACACTGAAGCTGCTTCAGGAGCAAGTTGGGGTTCAGTGTCTTGCCCAATGACACTTCGACACGCTCACTCGTAGGAGCCAGGGATCAAACCGGCGACCTTATGGCCCACTCTACCGCTGAGTCACAGCCGTCCGAGCCGTACACTGGCAAAAACTTCATAGAAAGATTTCTAGCACTGACCTGGCTCTTACAAGAAAATGGAGACAGAATTTTGGATCATGTCCAATCCAGACGGCTAAATCAAGTGTTGTTTTGCATGAAATATACTTACATACTTCATATTAATTGCTGGCAAACTTCCTCAGACAGAAATAAATCTCATTTCAGGCCTGACAAGAAAAGAACATGTGCAATACAGTAGCTGAATACATTCAATTAACGCTGCCTGTTTTCAATCATTTGTGAGAGAAATGTATGTGATTCTTATTTGTCTCAAAGACCTCATGGGTACATTGATACAGCAGAATAACACCTAAAGAGAAAATTCCACATATGTTTTGTCTTTTGATTTTGGACACTGAGTCAAGATTTCTGCAAAGGAACCAGCTTCCTATAACAGCAAAAACAAAGAGACAGGGCTTAAATATATACTCTTACTGAGAGTCATATCAGACTGTTAAATCTATCAGTGTTAGCCGTAAAATGGAATACTGAGTTTGTTATGTTAAAACATACAGGATCGTTACGCATATAGCTATGTTTGCATACTACTGGACTGATTAGGATAATATTTTTTCAGCACATTTACGCCTTTGTGGCTCTCATGATTGCAGTGATTCACTTTTTTTTTTTCTGACTGCTGGTAGGGGCAGCAAGTGATCAACAGCTGCTACAGTATGACATCAAATAGCATTTTCAGCGATTGGTAAAACAAATACAAATACATCCATGCAAAATTAGGTCTAGTTTTGAACAGGAACGTCTGCAGATGTATTCTATATGTTATGATCCACTGAGGTTATGCACAATACGACATGATTAAATCCATGTTTCTGTGAAGGGGTTCACTCATAGTAATGAACTCAGAAAATCATGATCTTAGTCTGCAGTTCCCCTCAGCTTCCCTTGCCTTTCGTTTACTGTCTTTACTTGTTTTCAATAACAGTTCCACCTTGTCGTTAGTCGAAGCAAAGAAAATCTGGTCTTACTTTTCACCATTGCAGCTCTTTCTCCTTAATATTTTTTGCAACTAAGCAAATAAACTGCAGAGTAGAAATTCTTCCTCCTGATTACACTGACACATGCATGCCCAGCGTATGTGAATAGTTAGGTAGTATGTATTTATAGACTGGTTTTGTTTTAAATTCTGCTTTAACATGAAAATGTATTAATGTGGATGTAAGCATAGTGAGTAACTGATTACCACTAACTCTGCAGTAATTTTACGCTCTACTGAGCTCACTGTTGTGTTTCATGGCCCCAGACCGTACTGGTTTGGCTCACTGTCACCACTCTTTTTTAAAAAATGTTTTGGTAAACCCACTGTACACTACCTGTCCAGCAGGCAGACACCTGACTGGCGAACAGCTTGTGAACATAGTGGAGCATTTGGCAGCTGGAGAGCCAGATATTTCCCTGAGGAGTTGGTAGAGACCAAAAACAGGGCTAAAAGAAGAGTTAACATTGGACTTACATTCATTACATACAAGGTTACTGCATTACAGTACAACACTTACTCCTGTATTTGGAATTAAAAGTGCGAACAGTTGCTGCCAACACCTGCCAACAATCAGACTATGAAGCTGATGCTGCAACAACATTTCTCATTTTCGGTCATTCAGTTCATCATTCTGTCTGTTGTTTGCTGGCGAAGAGGTGAATGATTCAGGGAACTCTGATACAGTAAAGTCAGCTCCTGCAGTCCAAGTTGGAAAGGCTGAACCATCATAAACTCAGAATGCAGCACTGCTGACCTCAGCTGTGGTCTGTGATGAATCTTTACTGTGATGGATCTACAAGTGAAAATGTGGGTAATAATTTTACCATTCACTTCTGTGTTCTGTTCCAAATAAATCTGACAAACTTCTATAATGGTTTGACTGCTCTGTCTGGATTCTTTTTTTTCGTGATGACTCAGTCCAGATCTTAGAAGAGACACTAATCTGAGTTTACATCCATGGCGATATGTTTTAAATGACTTTATTGCAGAAGATGATGATGTACAAAACTTTCAGGACTGTGTCATCATGCAGCATCTGGGGGAACAGACAGAGCAGGGGAAGAAGAGTGAACCTGCATAAAATAGGAGTCTGAGATGAAAAGAATGGATGTTTTGTTGTCATGTTCAAAGCAGAGATCCCAGTCATGGATTGTAGGTGGCTGCTGCTTAAGGCTGCACACAGAGCAGCTTCCTCATTAGCATTGCTGCTGACAAAAGCCATGCTTTTAATTAATCTCTTCATTTCTGTCACTGAATTAAATGCCAGAAGAGTACGCAATACAGGGATCCCCTTGTCTTTGATGTATAGAGACTGACTGCTCCACCATGTACCCCACCCATCTGGCTTGAACTGACAATGGCAGTCCTACATCAAATCTCATTAGTGGTGACTAATATTCTTTTCATCTTTCACAAAAGGCTTCCATTGTGCCAGCACTAAAGTGCATTCCTCAGCTCCCACTTGTCTTCTTTGTGGGGGGAAGGGGGGGTGGGGGGGTGAAGACAGTGTAGGAAGAAGAGATTATTGCCTCAGTTGACTAAGTTCACCTTCACATTCCCATGCATAAAAAGATTACAACAGTTGCACTGTATATTTGATTGATTTTGGAAAATGAATATACGAGTTGTAGTTCATTACATTCCACAATGCAAAAATGCTGGAAACACCACACAACATATACGATTTACTGTTCTTAGAACCTTAGAAATGTGGGAGTTAAAGTTTATCCTGAGGTATGGCTTAGTGATGTTTAAATCATCATCACACTTTTACAAAGTGTCTCATATCTGTATGGGAAATGTATCCAAAATTAGACATATAGTATTAAAAACGCATATCTACATGGGAAATGTGTATAAAATTAGACATATTGTATAAAAAACGCATATCTACATGGGAAATGTATATAAAATTAGACATATTGTATAAAAAACGCATATCTACATGGGAAATGTATATAAAATTAGACATATTGTATAAAAAACGTACCACTGCGTATGCATTAAAACCCCAATAAAGTCAGGGTACGCCGACAGTAGCATGGATAGTGAATGTACCCTTGGTTCTGTACCTGGTGCATGTGTGCATGTCGACATATTCCACACCTGTCTCTAGGTGTCTACTGTCAGCTTGGTCATAGATATCCACATTGTCATGTGGATGTATGATTAGTTACAAGCACCTGAGGAAATTTACATCATATGCACGCTTGCAACTACATGGATGACGAAACTACAATACTTTTCAAGTCTGTGAAAGGTCTAATAAGGCAGCAGCGGCTTTGTTAGTCTTTACTAATGTACAGTGGTGTTTTGAGTGTGATGACCCCTCCGTCCCATTGGGTATTCCTGCAGTTTTTTGTTGCTGTTCGTTTTTGTTTTCCAGGATCAGGGATGGAGGATTGTCATCAGCTTCAAGAGCCCGGTGTGGTTGCTCATATCAGCTCACCGTCCTTCCAGCAGCGGGCTCTCTCTCTCTCTCTCTCCCCATCCCCTGTCATTCCCCTTCTAATCGTGGGCGCGGCTGTTGTTTTTGTTTCACCATTGCACACATGACCACAGACCCACGCACACACGCACAGCTGATGACTAATTCTTTTCTGTTTGTTCTTGATTAGTTAATAAACCGCTTTTGATCACTCACATACTCATCTGTTCTCCCATTCCTGTCACAGTTGTGACAAATGGGGGCTAGTCCTGTAAGTAAGCCATTGATTTGTTTTGAGTGTGTTTTGTCACAAGCAAGTGGTTATGGCGCTGAGTTCCAGCGGTCCTATGTACACGGCCGTAGTAAATTGATGTTTTTCTGTCCCTGATTAGGCTTAAGAGCAGGTTCCTTTTGGAATTTGTGGTGAGCATGGCTGGAGCATTTGTCTTAGGGGCACATCCAAAGCTATGGGAAGATCACCATTTTTTATGGTTGCTGTACCGGGCTTACGGGCTGCAGTGCATGAATACAAACCACAAGTAGCACCTGAAGACTAGGGGTGACTTTAGCTAGACTTAGTTAGGGGGACAGGTGTGCGGTAGTGTTTTTAGCTGTGCATTATGGATGTGTAGCTCAGTGGGTTACAGATAGAAGTAGTAGCTTGGTTTTGTTGCATCAGTTTGGACAGTGGTGTTTTGGGCAGATGAATTAAGCTGTAAAGCTATGGCTAGTGTGGAGGACTTTTTGAGAGCTCCATCAGAGGAGTTACTGGAGCACTGCTTGCGGGAATAGTTGTTGAAGTTTGCAGAGCATTTCAGGTTGGAAGTGGCTGATTAGAGGTTAAAAGAGAACATTAAGACTATTTTTAAAGCTAACCTGTCTGAATTGAGTGTTCTCGGACCCAAGTTGCATGTTAATAGCCCTGGGTTTGAAGTTTTCGATGTACAGTGGTCCCTCGTTTACTGCGGGGGTTACGTTCTAAAAATAACCCACAATAGGCAAAATCCGCAAAGTAGTCAGCTTTATTTTTTACAATTACTATATATATTTTAAGGCTGTAAAACCCCTCACCATTCAGTTTATACACTTTTCTCAGACAGACATTAACATTTTCTCACATTTATCTCTTGTTTGTTTGTCTTGCAAACAGGCAGCACTTAAAAGTCACACTGCTAGCGATTGAACATTTATGTAAATTTGGCAAGCCGAACGCATTCTGTACTGTACAGAGACACGGCACGGAGGAGATTGATTGACATTGGTCTACAGTCCCTTAGCCAATCAGGACGCAGAACACAATGCGCGTTCATACACTGTAAAAAAAAAAAGCATGCAAAATTGCACTAAAAAAAATCCACGAAACAGCGAGGCCGCGAAAGGTGAACCGTTATAGTGAGGGACTACTGTACTTGGCTCAAGTGAAGCTGGTTCCAGCTCCCCATGTTTTGAACAGAGGAAGGAATTGCTTCTGGTACATAGTGAAATGCAAAAGCTGAAGGAAGTTGAGGAGGGAAGCAGAACTCTAAAGAATTGAGGTGGAGGAGTGCCGATTGAGTGACTTTGACACAGGTGCAGGCTCTGCCTCTCTTGCTGCTCATCGTAGGGTATCATCTGGTTCCTTTGTTATTGCCAGTAACCTGGGGTTAGTTCAATAGTTTAGTGAGTGCAATCACTATTTTTGCTCTCTTTGAGCAGTCGTGGGAGAAGACAGGTGAACAGACACACATGAGTTCACCAGGGAGCTCACGACGCACTTCAATCAGTGGTGTACTTCACTGTTCATGATGCTTTGTGTAATTTGGTCTTCTTGGAGCAATCTAAAAATTCTGTTCCCAACTACAGCAGACTGCTGCCAAAGCTGCTGCCTTGGCAGATGAGTATGTGCAGACCCGCAGAGATGACGACAGATTCCGTACACCAGGTAGATGCGAGGAAGGAGTTGGTCCTGTTCTGGGTAAGTCAGAACATGCTGTCAGTTACAGTTTGACTTGACTAAAATATGTCAGTACTGCAAAGACAGGAAGGCTGATTGTCCCATAGCCAATGTTAGACATAGGAGTAGTGTGGGGCAGTTTAAGCCTCCTGCATTTGCTTGTTCTGTTAAACATGTCAGGTCTGTCATTTCTCCTTGCCAGCAGGTGGAAACTGGAGTGAGATTTGAGCTGGAGGAACCAGGTTTTGCTGCTGTCATGTCTGATGGCTTTGTGTCACTAGCGGGGTAGAACATCCCTGTCCTGGTAAAAATTCTGAGAGATACTGGGGCTTGTGATTCATAGATGATGATGATGATGTGAGCTCCGTGTTGCCTTTTTTTTCCTCAGAAAACCAATAGAGGAGACCACGATCTGCTATGGGGCATGGGTTTGTGACTGTTCCACTGCATAAACTGGTGCTCAGCTGTGGTTTGGTCCAGGGTGAGGTTGCCATGAGCATGTGTCCTGTTGTTGTGCCAATCCGTCTGTCCAGTCATGGCTCCATTTTACTTCCCTGAGGATGAAAGTTATTGTTGTCACTCCCCACTCCCTTCTATGCTGTGGAGAGTGACAAGGTCAGTGCCTAGATGTCCAAGCTGAATCGGTGACAGGGAACAGCCTTGGCAGGGTCCAACATCCACTGAGAATGTGGTGACCCCGCAGGATGCCCTGAGGTACATGGTCATAAGCTTTCTCCAAGTCCACAAAACACATGTAGACTGGAAGGGCAAACTTCTATGACCCCTGTAATAACCCCGCAAGGGTAAAGAGCTGGTCCACTTTTCCAAGGCCAGGACAGAATCCACATTGCACCTCCTGAATCTGGCAGAGGTCTCAGAGGTAGTTAAGAAGCTCCCCAGCGGTGGATGAGATTTGCCCTGGGATGCTGAAGGCCATGGACATTGTTGGGCTATCTTGGTTGAAACACCTTTTTAGAACACAGTTCCTGTGGAGTGGGAGACCAGGGTGGTGGTGCCTATTTTCAAAAAAGTGAACCAGAGGGTGTGCTCCAATTATCTGGCTATCACACTGCTTAGCCTCCCCAGGAAAGGTTACTCTAGAGTGCTGGAAAGGATGCTCTGGCCAATTGTTAAACCTCAGATTCACGAGGTTTTTATATGCCTACTTAGATACTGTCAATTAAAGGTGGATTTCTGGAGTTTTGAACAGGTGTTCAAAATAAGAACAGAAACTGAGGCTGAGGTACTGTAACTACTCTGAAGTTGCTGATACTTTTGCTGAGGTTGGACCTGAGAAAAAGCAGTTGGCAGCAGAAAACTTATGCACCTGAGAGAAGTGGGCACCAAACTAAAGTTAGCAGTAAAGATACCAGTAATCTAAATGTATTATTTGTACAAGTGGTAAACTTGGCTTCATGTTGGTACGAGAAGAAAAGTCAGCAGATGAAATTAATGGAGACCATCATCAGGGACCACAAATATCCACCACAAATTTCATAGAAATCCAGTCATTAGTTGCTGAAATACCTTGGACCTAAAGTGTTGAGCAGATATCCTGTCTAACTAACTAACAGCAGCTCTCTCAGAATACCACACATAGTGGACAACCACCGGCACCACAGCTATGTTAAAAATCTCAGGCAGTTGGTCATTACAGTGCGTAGGCTGAGGCAAGACATACAGTACAACATTACAGACACAGACAAACAGACAAATGGAGGGTGCAGGGCACAGTGTATTTGTTTGTTTTAGAACCTTCTTCCAAAGTCAACCAGCAAATGGATTTTGCGCAACAGGAAACAAGCACTTAAATGCAGGTCAGTCAGTTTCTGATAGGAGGTCCGGCTGAACACCAAAAACGCTCCCACAGAGAGCTTCTGATAATGTTGCATTAATAATAATGCATTTATCTCATTATTATTGAACACTACTAGGGCTTTCACTTCAGGAGAAGCAGCTCTAACACAGAGTGGCTGTTTGTAGAATGCAATATTTAACACAATAGAAATTCTGGAGGTTCTATCTCTTGAATTGACTGCAAACAGCCAATTGTTCTATAAAACAGGCCATTGATTCTACACAAAAGAATATTACAAGAAATTGGAAACACACACGAACACACAAGGATGGGTCACTTATGTTGTGATATATTTTCATCCCACTGCAGTGCTGTCACAGTGAGACATGCACCTATATAAAAAAAATGAACAGAGAGTTACATCATATGTTTAATATAGGTGGGAAATGAATTTCTTAAAAACCTGAGTACAGAGACCATCTTGTATTTATGGTATTGAAAAATCAGATCAGTTTATTGCTGAGTTGAGTTAAGTGCATGTAAACACACTGAGTGAGAACTCAACACAACTACGTTATCTGTGCAGTGCGAGCGTAACCAGCAGCCTGTAAACACAATCCCGGGGTGATGTAAATTCATTTTGTTTCCTTTTCCCTCTCATAATCAGATGTGAAGCCTCCAGCTGAAATGTGCTGACCTGTAAAATCCCAGCTGTGGGCCCTGTGGTGCCCAACACAAACTGGGTCTTTCCCATTGAAACTGAATGCCCAGGGTAACATGCCATGTTTTGCTGCAGGAAACCAAAGAATGTTTGACTGCTGAGCCTGGCGTCTGATGGCAGACTACGTCCGTTTGAAGTATTTCCCTTCCAAAGCTGTGGCCAAAGTAAATAAAAGCAGACCGCACTCTCGACCGCCATCAAACACATCACTCAGAAACAGCTGTTACCATTTAGCTGGAAAAACCACCAGCATTCCTCCCCTCAGAATGTATATGGGACATGTGAGATAGCAATTAACACACACATTCTTTGACTGTGGTTACACTTGCACTTTTTTTCCCCTTCCAAGTGTAAACAGACGAGGCCAGTGGACAGACCAGGTTGGAGTTATGACCTCAGAATATTGTTTTGTTGTTTAAAACATTTCTACACTGTGATTATGTCCTCTGGTTTGTTTTGCTTTCATCCAATAATCTGTGAAATTCTCAGAATGGCTTCTTATGGTTTGAGCTCAGAGATAATGTTTGCATATCACTATTTACAGAACAGTTAGTACTGTACAGTTCACACAGTGAGAGTTAGGCAGAGATATTTCGTGACAGATACGCGGCCTTCCAGGTTGTGATATCAAAAATACAAATAATCCTCCCATTATTTGATGGGACAGGGTTATCATAGTCTTAATGTCCTATGTCAGCATACTGGATGAAGTTTGTTGTTCTTAATACTGCAACCTTCCTCATAATTACCACGTTATTTTAGATTTCTGCCAAATGTTTGGATCATGCAAATTAGCATCCTTAATAAATAATACAATTCAGAGGCACTGTAAGAAACTCAGATCAAATATATTCAAAGCCAGACCTCAGTAAACCTTCCATCCATCCATTGTCTATACTGCTTATCCTTAAGGGTCGCAGGGGGGCTGGAGCCAATCCCAGCTGACATTGGGTGAGAGGTGGGGTCACCCTGGACTGTTCGCCAATTAATCACAGGCCCAACATATAGAAACAGACAACCACTCACACCTACTGGCAATTTAGAGTCACCAATTAACCTAACCTCTTTGGATTGTGGGAGCTGGAGTACCCAGAGAAAACCCACGCAAGCAAACTTCACACAGAAAGACCCCAGGTTCCAACCTGGAGTAGAACCTGCAACCTTCTTGCACCTCAGTAAACCAATTTCAATACAAATGCATTTACTCCTAAGGGTCTATCTTTTATCTTGCTATAGATGGGAAAAGCTAAGCTCCATTAGCCTGAAGATTTATCTGACACTGCACAGTGTTAGCTTAGCATAATTAAGAGGCAGGATTTTCTTGTTCATCTCAATGATTGTGAGGTAAAATCTGCTAAATGTTCTGAATATGTTATGACATAATTGTGAAATTTGGAAGGTTCAATTTCATCAAGAACTCTCAGTCTCTGGTGTCATTGAACCACATATGCAAATGTTTAGCCAGTCCTAAATGTCAATGAATAAATAAAAATTTGATCTGCCTGTAGCACTAGAGAAAAGAAATCAGAGGATCGTAAAATCCTGTCTCTTAATTATGCTAAGCTAACACTGTGCAGTGTTTCAGTGTCTAATGGATCTTAGCTTTGCCTATCTATAGCAAGATAAAAGGTTTACTGAGGGGCAGCAGGGTGGTGCAGTGGTTAGCACTGTTGCCTCACAGCAGGTTGAATCTGCTGACCAGTTGCTTTGCTGTTTGCTGTGTGGAGTTTACATGTTCTCCTTGTGCTTGTGAGGATTCTCTGCGGGTGCTCCGGCTCCCTCTTACAGTCAAAGGACATGTATCTTAGGTTAATTGGTGACTCTTAGCTTAGCAGGCTAAATTTAAACATTGTGACTTTGTTATGGGACAGCACGGTGATGCACTGTTGCCTCACAGCAAGAAGGGTCCAGGTTCTAATCCAGGTTGGAACCTGGGGTCTCTCTTTGTGAAGTTTGCTTGCGTGGGTTTTCTCTGGGTACTCCAGCTCCCACAATCCAAAGAGGTTAGGTTAATTGGTGACTCTAAATTGCCAGTAGGTGTGAGTGGTTGTCTGTCTCTACATGTTGGGCCTGTGATTGATTGGCGAACAGTCCAGGGTGACCCCGCCTCTCACCCAGTGTTAGCTGGGATTGGCTCCAGCTTCCCTTAAGAAATTTTAAATGCTTGGCTTGCAGGCGTAGTTAGTAGTTTAGTGTGTATTACTGCAAACAAGCCTTGTCTCTATTACAGCAAAGCTAAGCTACTAATGATTTCTTTTTTAATTCAAAAGGTCAGGAAGGAAGTGACTCCTTCCCATTCTGCCAGGGAAAGGTACCCAGGCACTCAAATGTCAATCTGATCTCAGACAAGCATATTAGTCTTTTAAGATCCATTGGATGTGCAGTTGATGAACACGGGGTAGTCTGAAGTCTGAAGAAAAATCTTCTCACTCACGAGGTACGACAGAGCTGAATCCTCACTAATGCAACTTTAATGAGGAGTGCTTCAGGAGAGGGAGGGATGTGTGGCCCAGTCAGCTTATGCTGGACCAACATGCTGTTCATTCTACAAAACTTTGAGCAGTTGCTCAAATGAGCAAATATAACAAATGTTGGTCATTGTGAATAACTCATTGTAACTGAGCTCAGTAGAGTAACACTGCAGAGTTAGTGTTTTGGTTTTAGTTAACAGCTAGCTAGTGAACATAGTGGAGCATTTACAGTTGAACTCAAAGTTATTCAACCCCATTGCAAATGAGGTCCATTGACAAAATTTACCAACTGTCAGCTGTGTTCAATGAACAACTAAAACAGGAACAACTGAAATAGCTCAACACAACTAATATTAAAGGTGGTTTCTCCAAATTCAACACAAAATACCACTTTTGATTACTACTGCAGTCTCAACATTTTTCAACCCCCTGAATAGAATCCCTCATCAGAGCACTCATTTGCAAATCAGGAGTCGTCTCAAGCACACCCGATGCAACAATGACTGGTCTACAAGGGTACAAAAAGACAGCAAAGGCACTGAATGTTCCTAAAGATACTGTTTGAAGCAAAGTTCACAAGTTCAAAGCTAAAGGAGCACTGGATACACAACCTGGACTCCAAATTACAATATACTGTATGAACTTTCTTCTAGGAGTCTGCTTTTGAGGAGGCTGCTTTTCTTGAATCCACAGCTTCATGCAATTCCCAAACACATGGTTTGGTTAAATTGACTAAATATGTTAAATTGAAATGTAGAAAATATTGTCATCAGCTTTATAATGTCACGATTTTGCTTTGAACATTTAGTTTGACACCATTCAAGAGGGGCCGCTGACAGTACTCACTCTCCCCGAGAGAACAGCTGAACAAACATTCTTTTATGTTGTAAACGAAACTCATCATTCACAACCATGGATAAAAGACTCAGGCTGGACTTCTGCCAGATTGAACACAATAGAAAACTCAATAAAAAGCGACAATATATGACAGTCAAGTGGTGATTTGGCTCGTTTGATTGCTTTGGTGGACTGAGCAGTTTGTACATTTTCAGATTGTCTGTGTCCTAATCAATATGCAGGTCGGGCAGCGGGCCAGGTTGTGGACACAGTTGACTGCTCCTTGGCTTGACGGGAGGGGTGAGTCGGCAGCCTGAAACGGCCAAATGGCCTGTCTGTGACCCGCAGCACATTCTCCCCCATGGTCTACTGGTCAGGGCATTGCCGTTTTACTGGGCAGGCAGGGATACAGACTGACACGCCTGCACAATGCTACTCAGACTCATTATTCTGGACAGCGAGGGACTGGCCTGGTTGACAACCTGCAGGCTGGAGCAGCGCTGTAAATTCCTTCACAGTGAGACAGTTATCCACTTACTGACCAGGGCACCCAGTGAGGATAGATTCTGTTGGAGGAAACCCATTGAAACGTTTCTATAGACAGTTCTTGGAAGATTGTCCACAACTATAAATCAATAAACCACACAACAGACAGCTTCCAAAAGAGTATTTCACATGTCTGTGGTGCACGTTGTGGTGACGTCATCTTTTGTAGAAATAGCTGACACCTCACTCAAAGCAACATTTAAAGTATACTTTTAGTCCAAATGCTCCGCTCATGGCAAGTGTCAAGTACAGCTGGTGTGGTATTTGAAATAAACAAAACCTCACTTTTATCCAAAGCACACTATAATTTTGCCACTCATTCAAACACTTTGTCCTAACTATCAATAGTGAGTAACTTGTCCATCCAGTGAACATCATTTGTAGTAGACATGGAATCGATTGGAGCAGTTTCTGGGAGCAGTTAGTGTGTTTCTTCTTTGTTGTAGAAATATGCCAGTTTAAGAGTTGTTACTGCTGTAAGTCAACTTACAACAACGTGTACAGTTACATCAATTTCATCACCACCTGGTCATTTTTTTTGTCGCTATTTTCCATGGATGTAGTTAGATGGCTATGCGTTGGTTGATACTAGTCGATTGTTTCACCATATGACTATAAAAGCCACCAAGGCTACTTAACCAAACCCGTTTGAATTGCTGAATGAACTGGAGATGTGGGCAGTGGTTCAGAGTAGTTCTAGATTTCTAAAGTTTGAGAAAAAAAGACTATGAAAAATGAAAAAAGGAAGAAAACCCACAGGGGAAAAAAACTCCAAATCTCTCCTTGATTAGATGCTGACTCACGTGGGACTGGTGTGAGATTCCCTCTGTGTGTGGTGAAATATGGTGAGTGATTTTGCCAATTATTTCCACCTGAAATCCTAATGAAACACACACACTTATGCACGAACGCAAAAAACGTTGAAGTTTCTTCGAATAAACAGAATGAGTTCAGCTACAGTTCCATCAGATGAATAATCACTGGCGTGCCAGGAATTAAGTTTGCTTTTAATGAAAAATGGCACCAGGCTTTCTTCTGTAGCTCTAAGCAGGGTTGACTGACAGGCAAGCCAAAATCCCTGCAGTGGCTGGAAGATTTTATGGTGTGTGTCAGGCTATCCTAGAAATGCAACCCTAGCACTGGGGCCTCAAGTTAGAATCCAGGGATCTGGACACAGCTGATATGAATCAACGATGCATTGGACAGGGCTGCTGAGATCAGACCACATTTCTCAGAAACTGACCAAGGAATAATTCTGGGAGCTGGGATTCAGCGACATGTTCTGTTTGGCTCCAGCCTGCTCTGTCTCGCACGGTTGCATTCGGAATGTAATATTTCCTCATGCTGCTAGGTTAAAATAACAGTTATTCCAGTCCACCAAAAGCTTGCTGAATCTCTGAGAACAGCGGTAAGGCTTGACCGTAAGCGAGAGATGAGACAGACAGTGATGCGTTACAAAAGCAAAGCATATCCTTATCGACAGTGCTGATGTCACAAAGTTACTGTATCATCTCCAAACATACACCAAAGGAATGAAAGCGCACAAAATTTAAGATGAGAGATAGCAACAAACGCATTTTAGTATTGGAATTAAACCATCACATTTAATATGATTTTACATGGGGACAGCATTGCTTCTTCTTCTGGGGTCAAAAGGTGAAAACTGCATAAGACTAACCTGATATCACCAGCCCAATTCACAAATGTCAGTTAGTGTAGAACCTCACTTTACTTTCAGTCTGTCATTATTATTGATGGGGAGAGACTAGAATGCCCCTGGATGCAATTGGATAGAACCAAATAGAATGAAACTTTTATTTAAAGCCTCTGGATCTTTCTTTCTTATCAACAAAATGCATCGTTCTTATCAACTAAAGCTTTAAGTGTACTTGTTTGTTCTTTTAGAGAAAATTTCCATCCCGTTGGTTTCACATCAGCAGCAGCCACCTTGGGTGTTTACAAAAAAAAAAAAAATGCTTCAGTGGTGTATTGTATTGTACTGTATCGTATCAAATCTACTACATATTACATAAATGTTGGCTGGAAATCTGTCTGAAATGGAGGGGGATCAGATGCAAGTGCCAGAGCAAATAAAGCATAAGCTTGCAGATTTGTCTGGCTTCCATACTAGTTTAGGGGCTGTATTTGAAACAGTGTATTGTTGGAGAAAGGCCTCTCTCTGTACTTTCTCCTGTTTTGTAAGCATATTTTATGACAGCATCTCCCCATTTAGCCACAGAAGTGGCTTGGCTCTAGGGATGGCTTGAATACTGTATCTCCACTGTAGGTTGCCTTGGTTGCCATGAAATTTGGCACAGGTGTCAGTGGTCCCCAGAGGGTGAATCCTAACAATTCTGATCCTTTGACTTTTCCTTTAGGAACCCAAAGTTTCCATCTAATTGATGGATTGTCATGGTTTCGTGGGGATGAATCCAAATGGCATTGGTTTTATTATTTGGTTTTTGAAATATTGCATGGATCTGTACCATCCTACCAGACCCCTCTCATCAAGTACTCAACTCAACTTTGCCAGTTCACATTCCCAGTCAGTGTGGGTCCCTTTTGCACTGGTGAACCATCACTTACAATTTTATTTATGAATAATATGACTTGACTTAGTAATGATTCTATTATATAATAGAGGGTCACAAAAAGAGAAGCATCCTCCAGTTCAATAATACGTTTGTCAGATGACATAGTTTACAGCTGTTATTTCAATGTTATAATCTTTTTATTAAAGAATAAATAAAATCCATATTCATAAAGACACCCATATAAATGGTCCAAATCAATAGCTTATGAGCACCACTATCAGACTCGATACATGCGTGACTATAAAACATAAAAAAACATAAAAGCTAGCTGAAAATGAAGGCCCTCGTACGCATAAACACACACAAACATCCGTACATGCACACACACCAGCACAAACGTATGTAAAGTGTATATACTGTACATAGAATCACATGCTCGCCCACGCACACTTAAAAGCCCCTGAGGTGTATCATTATGTCCTTCCGGTAGATTCTCTCTCACACACGTCAGCTGGCTGGCGCCTGCCTCCTCCCCCGCTTTAAATAATGATCAACACATGTTTGGGATTTCTCCTTCAGACCTCACATTCCATTACCTTCAAAACTATGACCTTTATATAGAGGAGAAGAGAATATCCCTGGCCTAAAGACATACATACATACTAAAAACATAATTTGCTGTCATAAGACTCGGCTAGGCTTCTTAACACGACACCCTGACTCTCTGCTCTTTGCCTTTTGTTTCGTCTGTCAGGGTAAGACTGTTCTGTGGAGATGACCTGAGGAGTAAAGCTCATGAACCATTAAACTGAGCACAGGGAGACAATCTATCATCTTGTAATCAATAGTGTGATAGGCCTTTTCATGATATCAATAGAACAATCAACGTCCTTAGATGACCTGGTGTCAGTAAGAGGCAGCTGAGTGCAACAATTAGTTAAACATATCTTTAAAAAAAAGAGTTTGTCTTTTGTCTTGCCAGTTATGGTCCGTCTGTGAATATCCCTGAATGTGGGATCAAGGGATTAGCTGAGCCAATTACTGGCTACTCCCACATAAAAAGATGCAAGGAAAGAGGAATTAAAGTAATGTCATATGACCTAATGGTACAAACAATCCTAATGAGAGCGGCACAGTGCCATGCAGCTGTTTGCATCTACAATCACTTCTGTACTCAACGGAATGGTTCAACATTTTTGGACCTCTATTTGCCTTCTTCCTGATAGTTAGATGAGAAGATTAAGATAATTTGTTTATCCATTAATGGTGTAGCCCAGTGATTTAGTCTTTCACTTCCATATAGTTTGGGGAGTCACAAGAAAATCTCATTGGTCAACAAAATGGAAGTAACTGTTTTAGACCTTGGTATGGATCAAGCATCAAAATCACTGGATCCTACATTTCCCATAATACAATTTAATAGTCCCTGATGACATCATCCAGATTATCTTTGGCCAGAGCCACAGCAGACATTGAAGAACTTATTTCACAGGCTGAATTTCACATGGAATTTGGGTGGGGTGTCATTTAAATGCAGAGCTGGAGCCGGGAGGCGATTTCGCAGAGCATAAAGACTGGAAGCAAGTAGAAACAGCTAGAAAGATCCCTTTCTGTATCTATAAAGCTCAGTAATTAACATGTTGTAACCTGTTTGGCAACGCAATACATAGTCAATAGCTTGTGATGGTGAAAATGATGTTGACAGATTCGCTATGCAGTCAGATTCGACTATAGGCTAGCTAAAACTGTGAAACCTGAAACCTTATTAGTGCCTACGGAATAAATCTAACCTGAAATAAGAGAACTTAACTGCTTGTTTGAGTTCAATGCTTCAAGGTCAGAGATCATTTCTGGCTCCTGTCTTCTTTCTATCTTCATCTCATTAAACACTCTATCATGGTCAGGTTCAGTGGGAGTTAACGCTGGGATTGGGAATGTGATTAGACTTGTGTTGCTGCACCCCCACCTGTTCCCACTGTCAAAAAAAGAGACAATGCAGCGCATTGCTCTGCAAAGTATTTAGAAATACCAGTCGTTTCCATCCAATTTTAAGTGTCCTACTGGGTTTTCTCTCAAGGCACTGAAGGTGCAGTTCTGTCCTACTGTTTAATTTCACTGAGGCTTGTGTGAGCTATGAGAAAGCTCAATAGGATGTATTGGGAGGAGGCTATGGAGCAATGAATTAACTCCCTAACACCAAGAGTGATCCTTTGTGCACTTGTCTCCAAGGACACCTGACTCATGTTTGGTGAACAAATAATCATCTTGTACAATAACGGGAGGTAAATGAAGTTCCCGGGGATAAGAGAACAAGATTTCCCTTTAGAGGACACAGAAATACAAACAGTTGGAAAATGAATAGCAGCTTTGTAGTCTGTTGAGGACATAAAAACACTTGGCTTTAAAAGGTAGGTCACTACCATGCACATTAGATTTGTTTTCAACCAATTTCCTGGTCATACTGTGCATCACTTCACTTTCCATTTCCTGATTCCGATTTTCAGATCTCGATCACTAATCACTAATCAATATAAAAGTTTAATACATTAGCGTGATACAATGTCAGAGCCTGGCCCGTATCAATAAAAGAGACTGTATTCTCAGTGATGGTTTGTTTAAAGTATTAATCATGATATCACAAACGATTTAAGATTCAGATACTAGTAGTTTTAAACACGGCATATCACTAAAAAATTCCAAATAATCAAGACATTGATTATTGATTATTATTTTATTGGTGGTCATAAAATAATTGAACAGCCATTACATTTATTTACAACCTGTATATAATTGTTTATATTGCCAGTGGTAGAGTCCACCATTCCCATGCTGGATTGAACCTCTGCACAAGGGAATCTCAGGAATCAAAGTTTGTAATTTCATCTCATTTGCGTCAGTGTTACTGCCTCACTCCTGCAGCTGTTGGCAAAAGCCTACAAAGGGTAAAACACAGGTTGGCTTTTATTTTGAAGCAGCCACAGGACATGTTTATCACTAAGGCTAGGGCTAATCAGGTTAACTGTTCATCAAGAAATGTGTCTACACACACACACACACACAACTCTACAGCAACTGTTCAGTCAGCGTCGGTTGGGGCAGAAGACTCAAAGTTTATCGTCAATCGTGAGAATGACTTAGTGATGTGCAATTATAAATTGACGAGGTACTTTTTTAATTAATACAATTTTAACAACAAATTGTATATATTTTACATCACTGCCTTTCTTCCAAACCCAAGATGAGCTAAGATCCCCGTAGCAAACTCCCTCTGCTGAAGTAACTGTGCTGAAATGTTATGCAGAGCTTAAGGCCACAGAGAGTTTGTTGCATCTTCACCGTCTGTCCTGTCATTTTCTAGCTGCCTGCTCTCTTTAGAGAAGTTGTTTAGCCATATCACTTCAACCCCTCTCACAGATTCCCCCTGGAACGGAGGATGATATTGTTTATCATTTACATCAATATGGAATGGAAATGTATTTGCAGAAAACTGCTTTACATTTGTTTTCCTGTCTTTGTATGGTCGAACAGGGATTTTTTAAGTCACTCTTTGATGCTGAAATTTCTGTGAACTACTTTGATCGTACCATCAAAGAACAAAAAAAAAAAAAGACATGCCTTGCTTTACCATGCAACAATATCATAACTCTGACAAAAGGATAAAGGCTCCACTACTTTTCACAGCGATGAATCACCATATCAGATCTCTTCAACTTGTGGAAACAGTGACTGCCTAGAAGATGGAGAAAAATGATACTAACACTGGTCTCCAGTGGTATAAACTGGTGAGGTTTAACTGTAGAGGTGTTACACATTTAAATACAAAATAATTGTAATGTGTTACAGTTTGCATGGACCAAGGAGTCTTCAGTCACTCACTCTGATTACAGAACTTTTAAAGAACTTCTACAAGGTTGACAGTAAAGAGTGTTGAGTACTGTTGTGAGTCTTTAATAAGGTAATTAAAATAGTTATTTATTACATTTTTAACAATGTAAATAATAAACTGTAATCTATTACATTTCAAAAGTAACCTTCCTAACACACTGGAACACTGGCTGTAAGGTATACATGACTTCAAGGTCTGAAGTGAATAGGTCTGACCAGGCTGAGAGAGGTGTGCTAGTAATGGTTTTTAAGGTACATCCCAGGTCGAGGTGGTTCTGCTTCCCTCCCTTGGCCTGGTCGCTCTGGTCCGCCATCATTGAGGAAGATCCTTTCCCCCTTAGAGGAGAGGTGACATGGGTTAGGATCTACAAGGCCAGCCTTCAAGGAAGACTTTTACAAGATTGACACACCCCTTTATTAGAAGCGTGTTAATGATTGGATGCTGCAGCTAATCATGCATCAGATAAGAAGAACAATTTGATTTATAAACTTAGTAAAGACGGATGTTATGGCAAGACAATTGTATTGGTTTGAATTAGCTTGCATTAGACTAGCATTAGAGTGCATCCTATGAGGTGGTCACTGGGTGTACATGGAACTGTTGAGATGCGTGCCCATGTACGGTTGAACAGGTTGACATAGCATCACTTTTTATTAATTCAAAAAGTGATGCTAAGTCAATGGTGTGTGTGTGTGTTTATGATACCAGCGTTGCAGAGCGATTTACACAGTCGAACCAGGGTTTAAACATTTCAGGACTTTTCTGCAATGACGAAAACAACATAGAAAACCAGAAAAAAAAATAATTAAAATAATACACAGTAAAATGGAATAAAATATCCAACAGTGATATAAGATCAAAACTAAATAATAATAATACTAATAAAGCAGATGAATAAAACCAAAATCTTTACCAGTAGAAATGTCTTGAATGCATTCAGTATCTGAGTAGAGCATTAACAGACTGTGGTTCAACTGATCAGTCTGTCATTCTGTTTATTTCATGGGGGAACATACAGCGAGACTATAAAGGTAGCGACACAGGAGGCCTAATTAGTTTTTGAGCTGCTCCAGCTGCACTGAATATGATGATTCATGTTCACTGTTGGGTGAAGTTCATACTATTTTCAGCTGCAAAGACGGACAGCTTGGCTTGACTGCTGGCATATGTGCATGTATGCGTGTGTGGATGCTCGTGCGACGGGTCTGGGAACGTATCAGACATGAGCTCGCGTTCAGAGGGCTTGAGTTCAGTTTGGTAGCTTACACTCGACAGAGGGATATAATGCCGATGAAGTGGAGGCTTTGAAAAGTGGGAGCGAAGGATGTTGCTGGCTCTGATCGCTGTGGTTCAGTGACAGTTGGGGCTTACCGTGCAAAATAGAGTCGCTGACTCTCCACTCTCTCTGCTCTACCTGACAGTGACAGGGGGGGAGAGAGAAAGAGAGAGAGAGAGGGAGGGAGAGAGAAAGCAGGGGTCCTTTGAACATGTCATGTGTCCCATTAAGGTCATTAGGGGTTGCCCTTTAGTGGTTCCACTAGATCATGTTTCTCATACAGTCAGGTTGGTCATAACAGACACTAAAAAGTGTGCCCTGTGCAAAAATATGTGTGAAAATACAAACATGGTGTGAAGTTCACCTCTGCCACCATTTTGAGCAGACTTTATTGGCACTGCTAACCAGAAAAGGTGCGACTACAGAAGCCAGCAGCATTTCTCAATAACAGAGTATGGAAAGCAAGATATTACTCCAGCAAACAGATGGAGATAACTCCTCTGCCTCCCCCATCCAGTGCCGTGAAACAAGGAGATTTTATTTGGAACACAAGGTGATTACCCAAAGGTGACATTGTGTGCTTTAAAACATATGGCTCCCTTTATAAGGACTTACAGTACTTGTGGGATTCAGTCGTCTTGTTTACCTCAAATCAAAGAACAAATCCAGGCTAAGCACGACAGATGAGATGACCACCATCAGCCACATCCGTTGACTTCAGGTCATAGCGCAATGTGAAAGCACACCAGTCTCATTAGACACAGTGAGTTCAAGTGAACGTCAGCATGAACATAGTATGCTTTTGGATATTTGAGTAGCAGTGATTGTTGGCTTCGATGTTCTTTCATAACACTAAAATTCTGTCATTTAAAGAGTATCCAGTAGTAAAGAAATGGCTCTTTATTAAATATGTGGGGTTTTTAAGACATTTTCAGACAAAAAAAATTGCAGTCTTGAGTCTTAAAGGCTCAGGAACCTCTGGCCTATGCCAATGATGAATCCTTAGTAGTGTCATACTACTGTCGGGGGTGCCACTATGCCATTACAGGGGAGAACCGTGTATAAAATTGCAATTTATTTTAAAATAACTGCAATTACTCTAACCCTAGCTAATGATATCCTAAGGCTTCTGTATTTTGTTTCTGTCTGTTTCATTGGAAGTGGCTCACTGACTCTTAACCACAGCTCTCAGATGCGTACAGTGCTGAAAATTCTATACTCCTGGCCTCAATCTGTCTCAGGAGGGCTAAACATATCACATCACTACTTTATTAGCTGTGTGTCAGGTCCAAGTGCTGCCTGTCAGTGAAGACAACATTCAAACAGGGAAATGTACATAGAATAAAAGGATCATTTCATAAAAAACTGGAGCTTCAAATGATTTAATTTGATAGCATAAAGATTAACATAAAGTTTAACGCTGCATTTTGATATGGACATTAAGGCCAGTCTGAGACGCTGCTGACAGAATATGCAATTAAAAATCAAGCCCTGTCTGGTGAGTGTCTGTGAACCAAATTAGAGTACACAGTGATTAATCGTGCATGAGAAGAGTCAATAAGCTTCTAAAACAAATGAAATGACTTCTAACACAAATATTTAAGACTTCACTACAATAGCACCTTACTATGAATTCTCAGATATGATTAAAAGTCTAATATTTAGTGGTAGACCAACAATAGGGCACCACAGGAGGTGTCATAAAGTGTGGAATATTAGCTGAAAATATCTGGTGTAGCTGTAATTGTATGTTGCTGTATCTGTAGCCAGACTGAGGCACTAATGGTTTACTAACTGTCTGCATCAATGTATAGACGGCTGGACTTACTGCAAACCACTGTGCATCCATGTGGGCATGCGCACATTCTGTCACTGATAGAATACCAATGACACCAACAACATACCAGTGTAGGGTCCATTTGGGGTAATATGGGGTGCATTTCATGACATTGGACTGCCCCTTTGTGATGACTAGTGTTGCTATGCATCCACTGTCACACCCCACTGTCCAAAGCTATCCTCAGTATCCTGAGCCCTTACATATGCAGCACAGTCTAACAGCCCCTGGTACAGTAGTCCAATGTTGATTATAGACCTTAGCAACATATTTCATGTCATGATGCTACACCTGGGTCTCGGATCTTTGAATTCTGGGTTGACCACTTGTATTTGTCAGGTACTGGAGCCAGAGGTCACTGTGACAGACTAAAATACAAACATGCCCTCCCCACCTATTTCTCTTAAAGGTGCCCTGGGGAGCTTCGAATGGTCAAGTGTTGCATTGTTTCATTATCACTTTGAGCATTTATCATCTTATTTGTGATTTATGGCTTTCATGCACTACTCACTTGCAGTACCGCCCCTGCGGTCAGCAGGAATGTGTTTTGCATCACCGAAGTGCTTGTGTATAGACATAATCTAGCATGAAATGAGATGCATTGAAGTGTCAAGACTAGGGACGTCCCAATCAAGTTTTTTTGGATCTTGATCCGATCCCTTTAATATTTGGTATCTGCCAATAACGAGTTGGATCCAATACCTATAGTAACAGAAGATAAGTATTTGGCATACTGAAATAACAGGTGTTGCCAAATTACGTTGTGTATCCATCTAACCCTTGTCCCTAGTCCAGAGCACACCAGCTCAACAACCGTTTGCACCATGGTTCTCAGAGGACGACTTCCACCTATTTTGTTGACCCTCGACTTTTCCTCTAGCAAAGAGTCAACTTTTCCTCTTGACCAACATCACAATAGGGTACTCACAAGCTGTCTCATAATTTCATAAATTCGATGAGTACATTCATACTCCTTGGAAAAGCTTTACTTATAGCCCAACTATTGGTATGATTCTAAGTAAGGTCTGTGCAAAACTTTCATGTTGTGGTGTTTTTTTTCCTTTGGGGCCACCATAGTGGACACCAGCGAGGATTAAGACACTTAATTACTGTTACTTATTGTTTGCATGCCTGGATTACGCAAGCTTGCAAACTCAGCACTAGCAATGCTGAATACCTTGATTATTTTCAATTGAATGAAAAGGAGGCTGGACTATGTAATAGGAGTCACTGCATGATAAACTCTGTAGAATGCTTGTTTCTCCACTGTTTACTTCGAATAATTCAGCTGAAATTAGAAATGGTTCATGTTTCTCGGTCACAGCATGGCATTTGCCCTTAAACCAGCCAGGACGTTTTGGTTAAAGTGCACAAAAGGACCTCCTGCTGAGAACAACCATTAGATGAACCATACAAAAGCATTTTTCAAGGACTAAAAATCATGGTCTTTGCTAGGTCTTGAGACCCCTATCAAACAGTGAACACTCCCATTGTGATGAGGACATTCCAGATCCAGATGAGGGTGATGGTGAAGCCCTGAGGGGCTGGCTGAGGCAAAAGACAGTGCGTGAGATTTAACCCCATACCCAGCTTCCAAATCTTGCCCCTGATAGTGGGGCAAAGAGCAGATCTGACATTAGACAAAGAGCAGATCTGGTGCTAGACAAACACCCAGTGTGCCAAAAACAAGTACCACTTCAATTTAATCACACAGTTTTTTCTGTTATGAGTAAAATACTGTATAATCATTTCTAGTTGATGATATAATTCTAATTCTATACAGCAAATCATGCTGCTGTGTTTAAGAATTTTGCATGTGGTTTTCTTCTGTTGCATGCATCCTCTGGTTTTCATTCATTCATTTACCAGATCAATTAGCAATCAATTAGCAGGCTCTTGAATTTGCTTGGGTTGGCCGCTGTCCACCCTTTCCATGAATCCTGTCCGTGAATATCACAAACTGGATCGGTGACAAGGGAGTCCAGCACGAACGGAGAACATGCTTGTGCACCGGATGGCTCTTAGCAACAAACCCGGTACCCCGTACTCCCGCAGTGCCCCATACAGGATTTTTTGCCAAGGGGCACGGTCATAGGCCTTGTCCAAGTCCACAAAGCACCTGTAGACTGGATGGGCGAACTCCCATGACCCCTCCAACAACCCACTGTCCACTGTTCCACGACCACAACAGAATTCCTCTCGAATCCGAGGTTCAATAATGTAATGCAATACAGTTTAACAGCATCACTCTACAGCCTCCATAATTAGCATAAATTGGAATCATGACTTCTTTAAAATCAATCATTAGAACCTTCATGCAGATTGAATTTATTGCAGGGCTGTTGTTTTAGACGGCATTAGTCGTAGGCAGGTGTAGACTTCACACAACACATCACTGACATAGTGTGTTAACTTATAAAGGTGATATTGTATATTTTGTATATTTTATATGTCATTTTTCAATCAGTGTATACACATTGAGCAACATCAGCATTCATTCATTCAAGTCATGTTAATGTCCATATGACAAATCCAAGTCAAATATTCACTCTCCTTTTAGTTCTGTTTTGGTCACCAACGCTGTCTGCAGATCATTTTTGAGGGTTTGTCACTATTAGCAAAGTCCCTCCACATTACACATGGGCATTTCATTATATATTTATTATATAAATATATATATTATATATATTTATTATATAAAACTGAGCAGTAAAAACTACCGTAATACCTTCCTGAAACAAAAGTATGAAAGCAGCCACTCAGATTTGATCTTGCTGTGATAATACATGTATCCAGTGACTGTGACCACTACAGGCTTTTTCAATTTTGTTTGTGGAATAGTTACCATGGAAATGACCCATTTGCTTTTACAGCCTCATTCTGGCTGAATAAACAGTGGCAGACAGGCATGGGCATTGGTAAAGAAGTGGATTTCAGTTTCGCAAGTGTTGCTTGGTCTCTGCTAAAACAAATAGCAATCCAAGTAAACACAACTCACTTTCAGCCATATTCAGCCAGCTTTGCATCACAGCACTTGGGCTCAGTTCACCTTGGGTACATATCTCAAAATTGTCCTGTGCAAAGTTTAACGTGGCCTTGTTGATCAATTAAGATGTGTATATAAGTTGGTGGATATTGGTGGATTAACTGAGAGGGCAGAGCAGCTTAAGTATCGCCAGTGACACGTTTGTGTATTGCTGTCATAGCTGTCACCCTGATCTGCTCAAACCTTGTGAGTAGAAATTGATCCTAGGCAGCATGGCTCTGCAGGGCTCAGCAGGACAGAAATGCAGAAACAGTTCTTTACAGTCCACAGTTGTGGTGGCAGGCTGGCTTAGCAGTGGGAGAGACTGTACTATCATGAAAAGGTTCAATCCCTGCTGCAGCCAAATGCTCGGTGTCCTTGAGCAGGACACTGATTCCCTGCCTGTTAACCTCACTGCAAGGACTGTTAAACAGGTAGGTACTGAATATGAAACACAGCTTTACTCAAAAAATAATAATATTTTTCCAGTACTGCTTATTCTTAGTATCTCCAGATTACTACACTTAGAATGAGGTACTTGCTAAGAAATATATGCATTATTATTTATTCATAATCACTATCATTTCTACTTTAAGACAAACTAAAGCTGCTCTCACAAATTGCAAACTACACACAACTGAATAACACACTAACGAATACAGTGTGCTGTATTATAATACTGTGTAGTGCTTTTCATAGAAATATGTAGGATGAAACTGTCAATCAATTTAATTAGGAGTACGCTGGGCCAGGCTTAGCTGGTATCAGTGATGTTACCTTACATTTAAGTTATGTAGGCTTAATTTAAACATGGCTTCATATTATGGGGTAGCATGGTGGTGCGGTGGTGCCTCACAGCAAGAAGGTTCGAATCCAGGTTGGAACCTGGGGTCTTTCTATGTGAAGTTTGCATGTTCTTGCATGGGTTTTCTCCCACAGTCCAAAGAGGTTAGGTTACTTGGTGACTCTAAATTGCCCGTAGGTCTGTCTGTGTGTTGGCCCTGTGGTTGGCTGGCGACCAGTCCAGGATGTTCCATGCCTCTCGCCCAAAGTCAGCTGGGATTGGCTCCCCTGCGGCCCTGATGGTGCTTTCCATTGTGAGACACAGAGGTAGACGAAGTAGACTGGTCTGGAGATTTTCTCCAAAACAACATGACGGTATTTCTGAGATATTTACAATTTTGCTTTTGATTGCACACTAAATACTGTATGTTACATTGTGTCTGAATCAGTACATACTGCTAGTATGGTTTTCAGTGGTTCGAGTTTCCAGCCATGCTAGCAGCTCTGTGAAGCCGTGCTTCGGCACGTTGAGCTAAGTACTAACTTCCTGTTACCATGCTTACAATGAATAACGCTAACATGCTGATGTTAAGCAGGTTTAATGTTTACCATGTTCAACATCTTAGATTAGTGTGATGGCATGCTAACATTTGCTAACCAGCACTAAACACAAAGTACAGCTAAGGCTGATGAGAATGTCAGTCCTTTTGCTGGTATTAAAAACAAAAGTGTAAAGTTCAGAGACAACCAAAGTTGGGACATGAATATCTAAACCAAATATGGCAATTCATCCAAAAGCTGTTGGGACCTTTCACTTAAAACCATAAATCGCTACCTGCTAGTTGCGCCTGTTAGTCAGGGGGATCACGATGGTCGACAGGGTTCATCCTCTGTTGACCAGGAATGCCTGTATAAAATTTCACGGCAGTCCATCTAATAGATGTTGAGATGAATTAGTCTGGGCCCAACTTTGTCATCCCAACAGCCGTGCCCCGAGTTACAAACTAGCCTGGAAAGGTCAGTTTGTGAATATGTTGTACAAGTTGATGAAACAAAAGGGTGCAGCAAATGCCTTTCCTCTGAGAAAAGAGTTTGGATGTATGAACCCTTTTTCATCCCTTTTTGTCCATCACGGGTTACTTTCAGATTATGTTGGTGCCAGCTGTTGCATATTGAAATGTCACCAAAAACCAAGGTCAAACGGACTGAACCTTAAGTTAGAGACGCTTAGAGACGAGACAATAAGAGACGAGACAAAGACAATTTGCCAACAAATTATATGTAATTTTAGTCATTTGGTGTCCATGCATTTTGATTTTTAAGATAATACAGACACTAAATACAGCTCTTTGTCTCCGTCTAGTGGTTAAATAATTCCACAGTCTCAGCATTTATTTTGAAGGTAGAAGGTAGAAGGAGGGGTCTACGAGGATGCCTCTTCCCATCCAGCTGAAGGCTGGACTGTAGTTTCACCAAATGAGTTTTGTGCTGTCTCAAATCTTTTTCCATCTATATATTTCCACACTGTTTCAGACAGTGGAGTCAAGAACATCTGCACCAGTTTGCTGTTGAAGAGGAAAGGCAGCAGTCAGTGCCATAACTGTTGGCTGGTTGTCAAGTCACCTGACCTGCTTTGTGCTTGCAGTTGCATCTCAGCTAAGAAACTACAGTTAACTGATGTTAAATGATATGTAGGATCCAACATCGTATCTACTCAGGGAAAAACAGAACTCGGATTACAGTTATAAACTAGTGACTTATTGTGTCAACATGACAAAGACAGGGTATCATGATAACATTTGTCCTGAACTCTGTCTCTTGGGCGTCTTTCGTGTTGATGTGCAGTCTGAATGCTGTATTGACAGGAGAACATCTGACAATAAGACAATACAGACTTGAACGTGGGCCAAATATCTGATTCTGATTGTTTCTTTAAGTAATCCATGCTGGGTATTGAGTTCCTCCCTAAGACAGCCAGCCACACTGAACTCTTTTAATCAGTTTTTTTGTGATCATTTTCATTGTTGCCACAGAAAAAGAAAATGAGTAAATAAATAAATGCAGTTTCAAGCTTAGCTCCTTTAGGGTTTAGTTATAGTAAATATTGATCTGTTCAGATCAGGACAGAAAGTGGTGGATTTGGAAAAAAAATGTGTGCTAACATTGTTAAACCAAAGCTGGTTAACATATTTCTCTAAAAACACAGCCGATCAAGCATGTTAAATCAATGGTGCAGTGCCAAGTCTTTACATCATTGGGGCTATGTGAGACAATATTAACGTTCAGCATCCTGAACAAGCCTCAGAGTTGCTTCAAGTCTCTAAATGTTGCTCATAAAAGTAAACTTACATGACTTAAATCATGGTCATGTAAGAATAGCTTATAACATGATGCGTACTCAGGCCTGCTGTGACACAATGCAGTTTTTTTTTTTGTGTGTGTCTTCAAAGCCTCCTGTGTGTAATGTAAAGTCATCAGATCAGAGTCCTGGAAGGGTTCTTGTGTCAAGAGTTTACAAATCTGCCTGTGTCATGGTTTTCAGCAGCCACGTCTACAAGTGACCTGCCAAACTGGAAAACCAGAGAACAGCAGATGCCTGCAACAGAGAACAGCAGTTTCACGACGTTTACAGAGAGGGGAATGGGAATAGTGAACTCTGTTTTACCCTTTCTTTCTTATGGTCATCTGAGGACATGACAATTACACTTGGCAGAAATGTAACTAAGACATTTTAAAAAAGGAGACCTCTATAAATGCTTCACTTCATGGCCTCTGGGGAATGTCTCCAACTCGTGGACTGTTCTGCTTACAACCTGATTATTTTAGCATCCATCCATTATAATTACATACAAAGCTGTGGGCTTGCTCTGTTGGGAAATGCAAATACATCCTTAGCGTCAACTAAGGATGACATGGCAATAACAGAAATGCTGGTGAGCAACATACAGTATGTTCATAATAATGGCAACATATTGAGTTCTTAACATAATTTGTACTGTCACAAGGTATTGAAAGATAATTCACCTACAGTAAAGCAGTGTTGAGAAGTCTAGCTTCTGTTGTAGGTAAATAATGCTTTAACATTCAAGTTGAAAACCATCAATGGACTATCTTATGAGTTTATGTTTTTGGATGACTGCATCCAACAATGAAGAACAGATTGAGAGGTAATAAGCTCTAAGGGCTGCAAGGGTTGCTGGTAATTTTCTTTAGTTTTATCTCCACATGAGGCCACATTGGTCAGAAAATTGTATCAAATTCAACGATTTCTGTGCTTGTGGGTGCTGCAGAGCAATTTCAATTCCAGATCTTTTTTCTCTGCAGTGTCTGACACTGCATAGATACCACTGACAGGCCCGGCAGACCAAGTGGTTCTCCAGGTTTGTTTTACTGCTGGATGCTAACGGAGCTCTTGTCCCATACCGCTGTTCTCAGTGAAAACAGCTCAACCTGTCAGTTGGATAGTGTCTGTGCTCCAAAGGTTTCTCTTTAAAGCATCTTTAGCCTGCCAAAACATATTGCCTGCATGTGACATTGGTATGATACATCTTACGGGACACATTTTACGCCCAGACACAGACGACTGAAGGGGCTGCATCCATCAGTTTCCTGAAAACTTCACGAAACAGATAATCTGTCAGGCGTGTCCACTTCATGCAGTGATCAGCAACATGTGTGAAACTGTTTAAGTAGGTAGGGTTTGGACCTCTCCCTCAATCACACAATTACTTCTGTCACTATTTGTCCTTAACTTAAAGTGCAATCACACCGGTGGGTTGTTTTCTTGGGTCCAAACCGTTGTGAAACATTTTATTGTGTATTTGCTGTACTTTTACCTCTGTCTTTATGTTTGGTTCAGCATATTTTGGCAGCTGTGAAACAAGAACTGAATTTGTTTTTCAGTGTCTGTGCCAGGTAAGAGTACAAAGTAATTAACGCTGAATATGAGCTTGCATGTACCAAAGATTTCAATCTCTTCCTGCCTCCATGTTTGCCCTCAGTGTATTTGGTTCCTCCAGTTTTGATCTTGTTCTACTGGCTATCAAATGTCAACATCTTTTTCTCTACTCTAGTATAATTACATGCTGCAGGATCAGTGCATGTACTTGGTTTGGCATCACAATCACTAAATCTGCTCTGTTGTTGCTTGGGACAAGACAGAAAACCTGACTGTTGTGTATCTTATTGTGGTTCCCTCAGTTGTAGTTTCATCCTCCAGATTTTGAAGTAACCACTTCGAACATTGTTGGTGTGAGCTGGTCCTTGGTAGTATGTTGTGCTATGAACGTAATGTACAATCTGATGGTTGAAAAAGCTAAATTCAGAGCCACATTACTCACAACATACCATTTCCTTATGTCCTCTTACCCTATTATCAATTCTGACAATACAATAGCCGTAATTTTAAGTATAACGAAATTGAATTCAGATTAGATTATTTACTCTCCAGTATGTTGATTGTTGATCATGTTGTGAGTCTACTTGGTGGATTATTACTTAATGGTGAATAATATATGCAGGAAATGAAAGTTAATTGTGCTGAAATAATCATGTGTTTTCTTTGGGTTTTAGATTGTTGGCTAGATATAGATTATATTATATCCGCTATTTTCTGAAAGAACAATAAGAATATCGAAAAGTTAATCACCAAAGAAAACAATAACTTCTTGCTGAACTAGGGGATTGTCATTATGGCAGCTGACTACAAGAGAAAAAAAACAAGCTATGCTACGAGGGCAAAGCAACAGCTTTGGCAGAATTTATAGGCTCCAATCAGACGTATCCTCTACGCAACACTTTGGCCATCAGGGCTGGTCATCAGCCGTCCTGCCCAGGATGTAGAGTGACAGCCAGAGAATGACTCACACTTTGGCACTGGTCATTAGGCTGTCAGCAGGGTCTCAGAGTGTTGTTAGTAATGACAGGGAAGGGCAGAGCATGCATGAAGACTGTGTATCCACACACACACACACACACACACACACACACACACACACACACACACACACACAGAAGGCCCTCTCAAGAGGCCTGTAATTCACTCAACCTTTTATTTTGGTGGTGTGTGATTTGCAGAGTTTAGAGTAGATCTGGTACATGCAGACTTTTGCCAAAGAACCAAACCATCAATCATGAGAATTGCTGGCCTGACCAGCATCACAGAAAATAAATAATGCCAACTGATGTAGCGAATGGGTCAGCTTGCCGAGATCACAAAAAAACATTTACCCTGACTGCTGCTATGCTGATACAGTGGAGGTGAGTTCCATTCCATTTATGTTTCTTAAAGTATCTAAAACCTATCTACAAACCTATTCTACTGAAACTATCTACATGATTAAATATTAATGGAGGCCAAATTAGTGATGGGTCTCTTGGATGTGTTGGGCAGTCAATCAACCACTTTGACTGGATGGAAATCTGGAAGAGTTAATCATGTTCCCTAGAAGATGAATCCTACTGGCTTTGGTGATTCCAGCCCTTTTTTCTAGCTTCCAACATGAGGTTGGCATCGCTGGTTCAGAGTGAAGTCGCTCAAAACGAATGGATAGCCATCAAAGTTATGTAGGCTCCTTCTCAGATATCTTTGTCAATTTTGAGTGTGGGTGATGCACCGAGGGCAGCACCAGATCTAGGAGCGTTTCCACATGTAGTTGTCATGGAGATGATGTAACTCAGAAAGTCTTTGTCTTCATGAGCCTCACACTGTTTGATGAGTTGCAGTTGCCTCTCTTCATGGGAGAAGTAGTGCTACAATGGACCACAACACTGACAAGGTTTTGTGTGCGATACAGAGACTCTTTGCAAGGAGAAATAAGTTACTGCTCATTCTTCCCAAGCCATGCTTGGAGCAAAATACAGTATAGGGCCAAATGCCCTTAAATTCTTGCCATATCTTTTGCTTTGGGGAAAAATTTGTACATCTGCAGTACTGCACATTTTAACACTATCTAAGGGCAGGAAAACCTCTGAGGATCATCGTGAGGATAAAAGATCTTAAAAGGTTCAATAAGGGACGTAAAGTCTTGAAATACAGAAAATCCACATCAATTCCAGGCTTTTCTTGGCAGTTACAAGGATAAATTCCTTCCAGTAGCTTTATGGCTGAAACAGCTTTTGCAAATGCACTTTCAATCCTCTATTACTTTGAATATCTCTAACTTGTGTTAATGTCTGTTTTCTCCCACAGCACGACCTGCCAAAGCCTACGTCAGTTGTTCCCATACAGACCTGGTGACAAGGACAGCCAGGTGAGACACTGGAGGAATCCAAGCCAATGGTGAAATGTTTCCACCGCGTAGTCTCTGCCAGAAAGAAAGTAATCAACACATTATCCAACTATATGGAAATCATTACTATTCAGACTGTGGTGGTGAGACACCATAATGTGCAATTAATTAAAGAAATATTTTTTTTCTCTGGGATATGCTATCAACCCCATATGCATTCCTGTGTGTTTGTGGCTGGGGCAAGAGTTCGGCTAATGCTCATATTCTGTTTCAGTGAAGTTCATGCTAAGTTTACATTGAGTAATTCAATTTATGCACATTGTTTTTCAAGAATCCCATGGGCTGCTACTGCAACAACAAACGTTTCTAGTTTTGAAATGAGGGGATAAAAAGATTTTGCAGAGGTATGGGAAAAATAAAGATATGAATTTGCATGGGAGGTAAATGAAAAAGTTTATTACGACTTCTTTGAGACTAAAAACCTTTCAGAGACAACCTGCATTACAAACATGTTAAAAGACGAATTTGAGGGTTTGAAAATGATGCTTGGCTGCAAGGGTCTAATAAAAGAGATGCCATGGAGTTGTGCTCTAGGAGTTGTAAGATCCAGCATCCTTGGAGCTATACTAAACTATATACTATCCCCATACTAGGGATAATCTCAGCCTTTGCTAAATCAGTTTTAACCATTCTATTTAAACCTCCAATGGATTGATGGGCCACTTGGGGTCACAATGTTGACAAATGATCACCTTATAAAGTTGTTGCCACATATGCGTTGGCAAACAGTTAGCTATTTACACATCTGGCAAAGAGGGGGAAAGATTAACATTTGGGGTCATGTTTCTGACCACCTGATGCATGTGAGTCCAATATTGAACCAAAACAGTGGAGTTGTGACTGTAAAACCAAAACACTGAGCTAAAAGATGCTACAGAGTTCCATAGAGTTGAGAGAAATTTGAAGAGTTGGGTGATTTTCCTCTGTTGGTTCACCACTACAAGTCACGACTTTCATATTACACTTTGTTAATTGTTAATATGAAAATATTAAGTAGAGCAGCTTAAAGGTGTCTCTGATGTTATAGAGGCACAAAACAAAGCAGAGTATTAATCCTCTGTCGTTTGTACACATGCATTGGATTTTGCAGGTCAGTTGATGAATGTCAATTTTCTCTGCTGGTGTGTACAAACATTTTTACTTCACTACGAGGGACTCCAACAGTTGCCTGTGCTCACTTTCACTTCCAACTGTTGTCTTTTGACCATAATTAGTTAGAATAATTGCTACTAATAAAAACTACATATTTAAGACCCAAGTTGTAAAAGTAACTAATGTACTTGACGACAGCATTCTTCAGCTTTGGTCACTGATTACTTTCCCAAGCATATTCTTCTCAATATTCTACTGCTTCTAAACAAATTAAACAGCAGTGATTGGCAATAAAAACTTAACCCTGTTTTGTGTGAAAGCATTCAGCATTCAGACCAAAGTCTGCACAGAGGAACCAACTAGAGAGCTATCTCAGCACACATCAAAGCCCAATGTCAACATTTCATTTGTCATGAAAAATGAAACACAGAAACACAGTGTATTCCTCTGAAAGTCTCTGTAAGGAAGTTCTACACATGGACTTCAAAATAAAGGCTTTTCCTTTTAAAAACATTTCTAACCTTTTCTGGTCAGTGAGGAAAATCCCCAGGGTCAGGGTTTTTTTCTGCGGTAGCTCCTGACCTTCATTTCTCTGTTTCTGAGAGCTGTTTTTAGTCAGCAGAAAGTTGAACAGTGGGCAGACCCTTGGCCAAAGGAACGCTTTCGATTGAAGAGCAAAAACAGGAACCCAATTCAGCCCTGTAACACCATCCCCATTCACTGGTGCATGAGAGAAAGCCCTGATCCACAGGAAGTAAGCTGAACTCAGCTGGGCCGGGGCATTGACATTCTGATGGGATGCAGTCATCGTGTCATCCTGAGTGCTGTCTCAGTCCCCCGTGTCAAATGGCAAACAAGTCATGTCATCTGACTGGTTAACAATATTGGTAGGTTAGAAGACTTCCCTTCTAACATACCAATATTGTTAACTATATTGTTAATCAAATGCCCATATCTGAAGCCATGAAAAGAAGCTCTCAGTATGTGCAACTGTCACCTTTAGATGCTACTCCAGAGCTGATAAATAGCATAAAAATAATCCCTCTGAGATGTGATGATGATTTGTGCACAGGAAAATCCAGCAGATGAGTTTAGCACTCTTCCTGCAGCAACCTAAGATATATGGCAGCAGACCCCTTCACCCCAACAGACCTCAGTCTCACCTACGTATTACTCTGCTATAGTATCAAAGATGCTTGGACAAGGATGCAGAACACTGGATTCCATGGTTACTTAATGGAAATGCCTTGCTGTGGTGGTGAAAATGTCAAATTCCCGGCAACCTTAGGTTTTCTCACATGGTAATATTTGTGTAAGTAGTGCGATAGCTGTCCTTTTAAAGTATAGTAGAGCATGTACAAACAAAAACCAAGAAAAGAGATCAGTTTCTTACGGAGATGATTTTAAGCTTTTCCCTCAAAGCACTTCATGGCCAAGATTATATCTCTGAGTTGTCCTGCTATTATCAACCTGTATGCAGTCTGAATTCTTCAGGAGGGAAGCTGTTAGATTTTCACAAGTCAAGATGCAAACGCTTTTGTTTTACCTCCACTCTTTATCACAGTGAATGAAACAACATCCACACACAAACGCATGGAATAGTCTTATATTCAGTAATATATATATCATATGTTCATAGCTATCCACAGCAAGACCCCCATTAGTGTCAACTATTAAACCTGTCTAAGACTAAGAGGATGCTGAAGTTTTGCAGCTCAACTCTGGAACAACCTGCCTGATGAGCTCAGATTTACAAAATGTAAATGTTTTTTTACAGTGAAAAGCTTTTTATAACATTTACTTTGAAACTCTCTGCATGTATATTTCCTTTTCCCTCAAAAATCACTACTTATAATAAACTTTACCATTATTATTATTATTATATTATAGTAGTAGTAGTACTAGTAGTAGTACTACAACCTTGCCGTGGTGCCTGGCCTCTGACAGAGCCTCCCAAGGGAACTCAAAGCAGGACATCCTGTCATTTACAACCATTGTCACTGTAGAGAAGGTGGTACAGCTGCACTGTGGGGTCATATTTGAGAACAGGAAGAAGAGCTTTTTTGACCCAGATCAGAAATGCACCAGCCAGAAATGTGGCTGGTGATTCACATTTCAGAGAGCAGAGACAGTGGTTTGTCTGGTATGAAAGTGGATTTGGGCATTATGCATGAGGAACATTAACCACCATGGCTGAAGTGGCTAAAAGGATGCCACCTACACAAGCTCAAGACTCACTGAATTATAGCGTAGTGAATGTGCTGCTAGTTATGCATGAAAAAGGTGGCGATGCAAACAGAATACAGTCATAGATGATGAGTGATAGTGATAGAGTGGTACAGCTGGTCTGTAAAGCCCCTCCACAGGAGTCCGAATTTCATTCACAAAGGTCCCACGACAAAGAAAAAGAACAAGAGGGAACTTAAAGCCACACTTCTTCCTTAGACACTTTATCAATACTCTGTAGAATTGTTAAGACTTAAATGTGCATATTTTCAATATGCAACAATAAGAATTACACATAGACAAACCTCTGGGTCTGGAAAGCACTACAGCCATTAACACTTTACACCAGGTATGGAATCAGATAAAGTGAGGCCAGAACAATGACTGCTTATCAGCTAAGTTGCCAGATTCAAAATGAAAACC
The DNA here is from genome assembly GCF_042242105.1 of Pempheris klunzingeri. Taxonomy (NCBI): domain Eukaryota; kingdom Metazoa; phylum Chordata; class Actinopteri; order Acropomatiformes; family Pempheridae; genus Pempheris; species Pempheris klunzingeri. The sequence continues at coordinate 20,879,549 of NC_092029.1, read as the reverse complement.
TCGGGGGTTGCCCATAACAACTGTTAAAGCAGTATGAAGATAGATAAAGCATCAGTAGTTGCAGTGCGTCACTGCCACGACTAACTACGGTTATCTCACTTCCTCTGTGATGGTTGCAGTTCCTTTGACAAAGTGTAGAACGAGACGTGAGATCAAGACAGCTTCGGATTGTGGAGCTGCACTCTGTCAGGTACTTCATGGCGACGATGAGGCCCAGAAGTGATTTTGCCCTCATGAGGCCGGACCTCACACGGTTTGATTAGATGAGCCGCGGCGACGCTGTCCTCAGCCTTTGAGAGAGAGAGAGAGACTAAGTGGGTTTAAAAGGACGCACACAAACACACACTAGTAAATGTACACACACACACACACAGATAATACGGTATAAATCCTGTGCCAAAAGCAACAATCGATTTGTGAAGCCATGAAGTATTTTAATACAAATGAGCCTATTTAAGATAAGATGGAAACTATATTGATCCTCATGAGAGTCAGTAAAGTGGCCAAAACCAGTAGTCAGCGCTGGGGGCAGTCGTCACTTCCATGTGAACTGACATCAGCAGATGTTTACAGTGTATAAAATATGTGTCTGTATACACTTACAAAGTTTATATCCATTCTGGTGTGCTACTAACATGATCCCCTATGCTAAATGTTTCATATGTGAGTATTTACCAGGAGGCTGTCACAGCTGAAGCCCCGTTGCTCTCTTTTCTGTAGTGTTCATTTGCTTTCATAAACTAAACATAAAGTTGGTGCCAACACAACATGCTACACAGTTTCACCATCAATGTGTTAGGAGAAGTCTGCCTTCAACGTGGAACAACTGCAAGACATGGTGGCATTGCCAGCAACACTACCAAGAGAACGCTTGACCTGACCTAAAAGAAGACAATTTCCTGCACACTGTCAGGATGAGATCATTTTAAGCAACGCGTGGTGGTACTACATGAAGAGTGAAGGAATCACCAGTATCAGTGTGATTTACCAGAAGAACATCAATGTGTGTTTATGACGTCCATTAAATAATTGTTGGGATATTTAAGTCTGGACCGGAGCGGTGGACCGATCAACCAACTGACCGTCTATCGGAGAGAACAACATCCCTGCATCCCTACAGACAGCGTGGCTAAAACACAAATTCCTGCTGAACAAAGCTGTTAATAGTCAGACACACACAGAAATATATTTAATGGACTGGAGACGCAGGAGTAACAAAACTGGGACAATAGCTAAGCAATATACTGCTGTGGACAGACGCAGCAACAAAGCATATTTCAGCTGCCCTAAGGCCTAAATCAGTTTAAGTTTATGCTATATATAGAATATTTCCAATGCTTCGGCTAGCACAGTAAGCCATTTGTTATGGCATTACTTTTTCTCAACTGTAAAACTTAAAAATGACTCCTATGTTAGAATTTGGGCAACTCTCAAACTTGTCATGTCGAGCGATGCAGATGATAAATGCCTCCCCCTTCATAAGCCTGTGTTGCGGACATATAGAAGGTAGTGTTCCTGCAGCGTAGCTCTGATCACAACAGTGCTCACAGACACTCAGTGCTGTTTGTGTGCATGTACAGTATCTGTTCACAGATGTGGTTAAGCCATATGCTGGCTGCCATACTGTATGTATTAATTACATGGGGCAGAGGTAGTCTCAGAGGTAGAGTGAGTCAGCTCCTATGAGTCAGCGTGTCGAAGGGTCCTTTGGCAAGACACTGAACCCCAACTTGCTCCTGAAGCAGCTTCAGTGTGTGAAAAAACAGTCTCCTCCAGCTTAGATTCCTCCTGAATGAATGATGTGTGAATGAGGATGTGATGGAAAAGCGCTTTGAGTGGTTGAAATGACTAGAAAGGAGCTCTATAAATACAGACCATTCACCATGTAAAGTTAGAGAGCTATGTAAACAGTACGCTGCCATAGACCATAAATGTGCACAACCAAAAATTTAAAAAAAAAAAAAAAAAAATACTCAATGCAGATAATAAGTGGTAATATGGTAAAACCTAAATTCATTAATTTATTAAGTCTTGAAAAAAATAATGACTATATATGTCTCAGTGTACACAACATTTCTATGATTTGACCAAAGAAAAGAATGGCAGATATTTCAAATGCTCTCATCTGCAACAAATTAGCGCACATTTCACAGGAGACGCTTAAAATTCCTTCCACTGTTCAATGCTAAAATCCCAAATGATTTGATCATGACTTTCCCTTAAGAACAACACTCTTAACTGCCCTTGCAAGATTTATTTTTCGGGAGAAAGGGGGCAATAACAAGCGAAGGGAGCACGCCCAGTTAGATGATTTATCCTGTGGCAACAATTTAGCACATAAACCTTCCCATTGCTGTGCTTTTGATGGCTAGCTTGGCAGGGAAGATGAAGCAGGGTGACCTGGGGTGCGCCGGGCTGCGTGTCGCTCGTCGAATTTGATGTCCTGAGGCGGTGGCATATAGCTGAGGGGGCTGCTGTTATTCCAGCTTCCTGTTTGGCACTGCTTCAAGAGGGCTGTGAATACCTGCCAGCTACGCCGTCACATCTGGACCCGATAACAACCCCGACATTACTGCAGCTCAGCCTGGCTCTACTGTAAACTCAAGTCTATTAAGGCCTGATGTCTTCCTGCCACGCCACTGCGGTGGAACGACACTTACACATCAGCTGTTGTCACGGACCGGAGGCGCAAATTTGTTTGTGTGCTTGTCTAGCATTGCAAGCATTCCAGATGTTTACTTTTAGCGTCCTGCAGCTCGACTTCTCTCCTGCTTTGTGGGGGAGTTCAAAGCTGACCTGATTTTATTTTGGCTGCACAATACAACACCTGCAGACTGAAAGAGGCGATTCATCTCCATATCTGGCACTGCCTAGATATCTGCATCTGTGTATGCAGTCATTGTATTTTCATGTGTGCCATCGTCCCCGATGGGTACCAACCACATAAATCTGGTCTCATCCTTAATGAAAGTCACAGAAAATCAAACAAAGAGTCTCAGCCTCTAAACCATCTCTCTGTCACTTGCCAGGAATCCAGATGGTCCAAGTCTATACATCACAGCATAATGCTCTTTCATTGTACACAGTCTTGTTTGACATGATGTGTAGCTCTTTTGTGAAGAGCCATCACAAAAGTACATTCACTGAGTGCAAAACCTCTGACTCTCCCGCAGACACCACTGCCTGTGTCTCATCTGAAAACCAAAGGACATAACAGTGTTATTGTCCTTTGGCTGTGGGTATGGAGGGATACTGGCTGTTAAAAAGGCATTTCATTGACTTTGCTCCCTTCATTTTGTAATACAAATAGTTCTGTAATGACATGTTCAACCCAGAGGCAGCGTGTACGCACAAAGAACAAAAGGCTCATAACTGATAAGAAGGAAGGAACTGTGGAAAGGGCTCTTCTTAGAATTCCCATGCATATGATGACACGCACTGTTACTTCAGGCATTTCCCTTCATGTTTTTTAAAAATGACAAGAATGCTATTGTTCATTCATTGCAAGCAAAAACAATCATAAGGTCAAATTCAGTTACCCAGGTCAAGTTAGCATTAACAGCAGGCTAAGCAAGGTGGCCCTTCTCCGAGCCGAGTCTACGCAGGCCATCAGGGATGTAGAATATAATCCCTCTAATGTCTTCTGGGTCCCACCTGGCGTCTAAAGTTAAAAGAAAGGAGCAAATTTGATACAATAGATCAGAAATATTGCCTAGTCTGCTACATGAAATCTATCCCCAGGACAGGAAGTCAGACACAGGAATGGCATAGAGAATTCAGTACATTTTCAAAATAAAACACAATGTGTAAAGGCCAAAACCGTATACACATACATATCACATCACATATCAGTATCAACTCATAACCTTTGGCTCCAGGCCAGAGGTCAACCGGTTTTTTGACAGAAGGGGAGGCGAGAGGTTTATCTTGGGAGTGGAAAAACAATGTCTATAGCACAACAAAGTAGGAAATAACAACAATATTCACAATTAAAATTGACAAATGGAAGCCATTAAACTATGTAGCCTACCAAATCAAAACAAAGCCTGAGCGAGTAAATGACCAGCCAGGTAAAAAGCTTCTTTTCTGAAACACTCGCCCTGGGGTGTGAGGCCTTGTGGAGGACGGAACACAAGCCACAATGCAATGCAGCCATTCCAGGCGAAATCCTACCTGGCATGGCTGATGAAACAGCCTTGCTCAGATTAAGGAGACTGGGCACCCCTCCAAGAGCCACGCCTTGGAGGGAGCAAGCTTGCCCATGAGTTTCTTGTAGTAAGGTCTATACCAATGGGGTTCTACCTGGCTGACCCTATATGGACCATGACAGGCTGGATGCTGCCTGGTGACATGAAGTAACTGTTCAGTTTTTATGCTATGTGATATCAGACAGCACTCATGTTGTATTCTGGACCAGAATTTCATCATGTAAACAGTCAATGTGGAGAGCAAAAGAGGTGGAACACAATGGCCAAAATGCAATCACAGAACCCATCGGCTATAGCCTGATGATGATTAAAACTTTTTTTTGTGTGTTTTCCGTGTTGAATAAACTAAGAAAATAGAATAAAAAAAAGTAAAGAGTTTGCACCGTCCACTTATGTCTATCAACTGACAGTAAACAATGGCATTATTGTGTTATACTCTGGCAGGGCACAATATATGAGTTTGGATGGTATAGCTTTTTTGGGACTCCGTGACAAAGTTTCCTAAAAGTGAATCACTGTTAAGACAGTTTGTGGTTGATGAATAGTGAGATTTGTGTCAGAGTTGACTAAAGTTGAATTACAGGCAGAATTTACATTCCCTCCAAGAACCAGTTTGATCGTAAAGATTCCATGGAAATTAAATTATGTTGGTCCTTAATTACACTGTCATAAATTGTAATTTGTTTCACGTACATGCCTGTAGTGTAAATCAAATTTGTACTTCTGTCAGAAAGAATGAGAGAGAGTGAGAACTAAGATGAAAGCTGAGGTTGAGAGAGAGAGTGTGTAAGAGAGAGGGGATCTCAGGGGCTGAATGAAAATATGTGGCCAGTAATGATTTATTCTCTGCTCTGGGGCTCTCTCATGTGGGTGTAACCACAAATGTTTAGAGCGACCACAATTGAAAGAATGTCAAAATCTAACTTTGCTTATGGATACAATTAAGTCAATTCCCTTGAGCACATTGTATCTCATAAAACTGTATCTGGCGTGATTAAACATGTAACATGTAAATATTGGTGAAATGTCTCGACATTCAATATTGGAACATGTGTGTTTTTTGGCATCTTAATCATAAAAAAAAACAAACTGTTACAAAACAGAAAACAGCCTTCTCTCATGATCTACACAAACAATGAAAAACTAGTTTTCATGACCCTCTGACATTGTGTCTGTATGTTTTATTCCATGATAAACATGTTTTCTAGTTCACGAGAATGGTTGCAGGTAACACCCCTTCTGCAACACCTTAGGCCTGAATTATTTTCAGTCTCCATCCTCCCATTACTTCTGAAAAAAGGGTATCAAGTGATAAACGCCAGGAAAGCTAGAGGATGAAAATTGGTGTCGGCAGATTAAGCCTCAGAACCTTGGCGGTGGATCAATCTGAAATGATATGCATGGTCACTTGCTACTCCAGTTAGGTAGGAATGTATGGTTGTTGTGTAAATTGGGTGGACTGGCACCCAAACTCAACTCAAGAAGATTATGTCATAAAACCACCAATTGTTACTGTAGATAACAAAACCTACACTTCCCATGGTCAAAGGGATGATCTGGGGACGATCAAGTTACAAGGAGAAAAAAACTCCACTGCTTTTTTTCTGTCATTGTTTTAGTTTTATTTCCAATGAACTGTTTATTTGTGTGTTGTTGCCCCTCTCAGCGACCACTTGGCTGTCAAACCATGGATGGTTTTGTGACACAGTTTTCTTGAGCTGAAATTGGGTTTAAAGAGTCCTCCCGATTCACAAAAAACATGCATTCCTACCTAACCGTGGTAGCAAATGATCATGCAGATTTTGTAGATGACAAATCTATTTTGAAACAAATGTCCGCTTTTTGCTGCCACTGAGTTGCCAAAGTTGGTCCAAATATTAACTTTGGATTGTCCTACAGTGGTTTTCACTGACAGCAGCATCATTATCACGCCGACAGCTTTTACAGTCAGCCTGGTGAAAGCCGAACATCCCGACCTCTTGCTTCTAATTTAGCAAAAGAAGATGTTTCGTGTGTCTAGAGCTCGTTTTCTACAAGGGTTTGGGCGATGTCACAGTGAATACACGACACAACAGATATTTTGTGTTTGAAGGAGACAAAGCAGTCAGCTTGTACCTGCTCAGCAGGGAGGAGTCCTGCAGTTGGGGGGGATTGGGTTTCTCTTGCCCTGTTTGCTCTGCTTCTCCTCTTATTTCCCCTTTGAGACCCAGAAAGAAAGTGAAAAAGGCACACCCCTGTGCTGACACAGTTCATGTGTCCTGCTGTAAAATAATCCCCACTCTGCTAAACTGTTTGCCTGCACGCTTAAGTATATAAAGTGTCGGTCACTTATCAGTCCTGTCCCTCCTATTCTAGGTGAGGGTATTTATGTTTTACAAACCAGTTCATTAGCCTGTCATTAATCACCCCAGGTGTTTTTGACTGTGACTTTCAGTGATTTTCACTTTTGTTACGACCGGCTCTGAGCCGCAACACATGGAGCAACACAAGACTTAGTTACGTGCAAAAGTATATCATTCATTTAGCCAAACGAACACAACCAACATGCTGGGATCTGAATCAGGTGCCAGGGAGCTGAGTGAGAAAGAGTGTGGGGGGGAAGAACTGCTTATATGGACTGCCCACAACTCCATACAGGTGTCGTCAATTAGTCATCAGCTGCACCTTGAACACAGAACACAGTGAAAGACACACACAGACACAGACAACAATAAGAAAACAGTAGCCTGTAACACTTGGCTGGAAGTAATTTCAATCATTTAGAAAAATATATCTTTCTTACAGTGAAAACTTTCATTAAGTGCAGCAGTGTAAAGTATGTGCCTTGAACAAAAAGCTGTTTCAAACAGAAATAATCACTTCCACATTGCAATAGTATCTCTGATTACTATCCGTTTACACCAGGACATGCAGAATACAAATATGAATAGATCCATGGACAGAATAGACAACACACTAACAGGTTTGCTGTTTTTGAACCTGTTCCAGTACAGTGAAACTGTCCTGAAGGTAGCCACTTGAGGAAAGCACGTGGAGCGCCAAAATGAAAAGGCGCTATCCACTGGGGAGCACGTGTGGATGATTGGTAAAAGGCCAGTGGCGTATCCTGATGGCAACTGCCACAGCAAATCAAACCCTGTCATGAAGACGTGTACTACGACGTATCTGCTCTCAGATCATTTCATTGCAGTACTTATTTGAACTTGCCAGCACTATTAATTTGATTCATTAAAGCTGGGTTAGGGTTAGGGTTAGGGTTAGGGTTAACACCTTGCCTATTCTCTGAAGGCCTGTGGACACTAATACATTCATCTTATTCTTTCCCTCTTCCTTCAAAGTGCCATACATTATAATATAATATATGATATTTTAGGATTACATTATCCTCTGTAACTTTTCATATCTACATGAACCAGGACCTAAATAATGTCCTGTTCCATCTTTTTGTGTATTAAAAGGCTCATAATCCTACATGTCAAACATGTTTAAGAGCAGAATCACATTCACCACATTCGAATCAGTTCATTCTTGAGTGGACATTTATATCAGATCCTGAGATATTATATATATTCCCAAGAAAACATAATGTTTGCCTGAAAACATAATGCCTTTGGCCCGGAACTTATTGAACAGAGCTATTTAAACAGGACACAGGTACTTACAAATGTTAAATGGTATAGAGTTGTAGGTTTGGAGGCTGGTAAGAAATTTGTACGTCCGAGTCACAGTTCCTGCATCCATCAAAGTATTGGAGAGTTCATAGCCATTACTCTGATTATTCTGATGTAGATGATTAGAGGGAAAAAAAGTAGCCTTAAACCCTTCCAAGTGTGGCTAATTAGGGGAATGGTTAGTTTAAACACACACTAATTGTAAGAACTTGAGACTACTTGCAACACATCACTGCACCCACTAATAGCACAATCAACCCGTGCTAGACGCTTCAACCTCAACTCCTCCAGCTCCACTGCCTCTTCATCACAACCGCTCAACGCTGCACGACTGAGACTAAAACAGCGGCGTATTCACGTATTCACAAGAAGCTCCCATTTTTTCGTACACGAGAGGAGCATTAACTCTCATCTGAAATCTGAGAAGGACGTAGACAGAGCAGTCAGGTGTCTGTGTACGCACACAGTTCCCTAAGTCTGTCTTGGATTACTCTGGTGGAAACAAACCCTCGCCATGCAGGGACTTAAGCCCCAGGTGCACACATACACACTTCCACCCCAGCTTCCTATCCCTTCTCACCCTCCCTTCTTTGCAGACGGCGTCCCGGCCAAACAAGATTCAGGGACATGAGAGGCAACATGGATGAGAATAACAGAGCTTTGCAAAGTGGTGTCGGGCTCTCTGGGGAGGTTAATGATAAAGGATTGTGAGTTGGATTGGGGTCATTTCAGTTAGACAATATGAGACTGAGCCTTTTCACACTTTCACCGGTTTCCAGGAAATACCAAGTGGTTTTTAAGCTACTGCACTGCTGTATAAATTGCCAAGTGTAACAAAAAAAACACAAGCACTTGATTTTCTCTCCTTCTCTAAGCGACCGCTGCTGGTCAAGCAGTTGTCAGAATCTGATTACATCGGTGTAACTTTACCCTATCTTCACATTTTATGTACAGAGGGAATATTCACTGAAGTTGTTTCTGATATCTTGTGATTCTATAGTACACCCACAATAGAATTCTACCCCTTTGTTTCACCGGGGTTTAAAGGTACCAATGAATATTTCATCAGTATCTTACATAGAAGTGAACTTCAAAGAACTTGAAAGTTATGAAAAGCTGCACTGGTAAGTATTTTTAAATCAAAGGAGAACTTTTTAAACCTCTGCCCTATTTGTACATCTTTGGTGTCTAAGTGACTAACAGGTCTAAAGGGCTGGCAGCCGTGAAACAGGCTACTATGCCTGTAACTTAATCCTTTATGGGCAACTGCACCCACTCAAACTAAATGGTCTGTATTACTCATAGCACTTTTACATCACATCCTCATTCACCCATTCAGGAGGAATTTAAGTTATGTGTTGTGTGTCTTTTGTACACATTCACACAGTGAAGCTATGCTTCAGGAGCAAGTGTCTTGCCCAAGGACATGCTGACTGAGGAGCAGAGAATCGAACCGCTTCCTGTTAAAGGGTAGGATCCTTTTCATGTGAGCAAAACAACTGCAACATTAAAAAAAAACTCCATTGACAGATACAGTCATTTTACCTCAGAGAACACGGAGATCTACTGCTGCCTCATTTAGTTAGTTTGTTTGTGTTATTGCATGACAGATCCAAACTAACCCTTTAAAAAGTACTCCACTGATTTAGCATTGCACTCCTATAACGTCACATTCATGATGGATAAATAGACCAAAATCATCTTGTTAATTTCATGAATGCTTCTTCCTTGTGAAAACCTGGTGCCAACATTACCCACAAAGCAACTAAAAGATTTAGGTGTGTTAATGCATCCCATGATGCGTGATGATAAAACCAAAGTTCAGAGATCCATTTTTGCCTTTCTTGTTGCCATAAAGTGTAAATATACAGCATCAACAAAGTGTCTCAAGTGTGTTTGTCTGCTGTACAGACGCCAGCAAATATTTACTGAAAACACTGAAAGAGGAAATAAACATTATCAGAATGCATTTTGGCAAGAGAATGAGAAATCTTATTTCTATGTGCATATCATACCAGACCTAAATGCAGTCCACTCAGTCGTCATACAGGGCACACACAGTATTAATGCCAGATGTAAAGGGTGCCTTTGTTTATTTCTAATTGCATCTCCACCGCTACAAAAGTGTATGATGAAGACTAGTCAGCAGCCGGTTTACTACTGGTAACGGCTTCCTCACTTCCCACAATCCCCTGCTGGTCTCCCAGGGATACACATGGCATATTAGGACCGATGAAGCCATGGCAGATGGGTACACTCCCTCTTCATGCCCACTTACCTTATTTGTGTCACAGGCTAGTGAAGCAAAGCGTCATTATCTGCTAAGTGGCTTCTGCTCCCGGGGTGTGCGGCCAGGTCTCTTCTCTGAGAGGGAGTTTAAAGAGAGAGAAGAGGAAAACACGGGCAGAGTGAGAGATGGAAAGAGGAGGGACGAGAGAGCATGTTGTCTGCCTGTGGTGCAGGTAATCAGTGTGAGTGCAGCCTGTGCCCTGCTGTCTGCAAACTGCTGAGCCTCAGGAGGCGGTTGTCTTTAGGCTGTCATGCTTCGCGGAGCTACCATCCATTTAAAGTGGCACTGAATTAAAGACCTATGATTTATTTGAAGGGGTCCGTCTTACAGCTTCACACCGGCATGCTGAAGGTAGCACGAGACAATTACCTGAAATGGTTAATTAATAAAGGCCTGAATTAATCAGAGGGAGAGGGAGTCATGAGAGCCACAGAGTCACATATGACCGCCGTAATGGGCTTGGTTTATCATCAGCTCCGAGTGTGAGAGTCTGAGGCAATGGCCACCATTATCACTGATGACAGCCCAGCCTGCGCTAATGGCCGTGTCGCTTATCAGGACGGCAGGTGTGTAATTGTTCAGGAGGGAATCCACTAATAAATAGTGGAAAGCAAAACCCACTCTGGCACAAAAGCCGTGCTACAGGACAAATAAGATGAGGCAATGTGCTGCTATATTTGCTACACGCTATCAACAACTTGCTGGGCATCTTCTGGCAAATAATGTCCGAGCACAAAACACACACAGCAACCAGGGGAAGGGTGCACAACAACACACAGCAACTGTGATAAAAATATGCCATTTTTTGAGGAAGGCTGTAGCCAGGCAACAACACACAGAAACACATGAAATGTTGTGAGGCTCCTCACCAGGGGGACTGGAAAACCACGAAAACCAAAATAAACCACGTTATCAATCTATGTCCATTTTGACCACCTTACTTCAACACTGTGACAGATAACACCCTTAGCTGGCCACATTTTGCACCTAAGGATGTTACCAGCAGGGATCCTGGCTTAATCCTATGCTGCAGCACTACAAGGAGACACAGAGAGCCCCTGAGTGATGGAAAACTGCCTGTTTGCAGACAGACTGAATGAAATTAACAGACAATTGAATTGCAGAAGCTATCATAGTTTAGACTGACCTATCCATCTGCGATCCCTGAAGACACAAAACCTTTCTTACATCTGGGACTTACACATATAAGTCTCTGCGGAGAAGAAATACGATTTTGAATTGAAGGCCACAATTTTGTTCTCTGTGGCCTGAGGGAAGCCATTTAAAAGCCAATAACAGTGGAATGTGGCCAGAGTGGGAATTTTCTTACTGCCAGAAGCCTGTCATATATAAACGACACAAGACTGTGTGGCTTAGATTAGAAAAACATACATATTATAGAGTTATATTCAGTGCACCCCATCCAGCATCCATCCAACAAATCTAAAGTCTAAGTCTGAAGACCCTCTAGTCTGAATCACATTACCTCCCAAAGACCTCCTTAGAGAAACAGGTCCTGTACCTCACCCTTTGCTTTGACTGTTATTAGCCCTTTACAGCGCCTGTTATCAGTTATTATTTCCATCCTAAACCTGCCTACATAGTTTCAAAAAGAAGCTCAGCGTTGTCTTTTGGTTTCATATGACAGGAACAGTTGTCTCCTGGGTGAAAGTCTTGTGTTTGTTGCTCTTTATACCGTCACCCGACTTCAGCTTTGGGTTGTAGCAGCCTCGTGAACATACCAGTAGGCTCCTACTAGCCCATAGATTTGAGGCTGACGTGTAACGATAACGCCTATTCAATATTCTGATGCTTACGCTTTCAAATTCAAGTGTGTCCTTCAAAACTCAATTCAAAGCAATACAAAAAGGAACATTTTGGGAAATTACTTTTATTTACTGTCTTTATGGGAGTGAGGTTAGATGATTGATATCAAAGTCTGTGCACTAAGCATCCTCGTTACAATGTAATTCAGTCTAGCATTGTTTGTGCTTTTGATCTGGGTTAAAGTAGGCATTAGGACAAGGTTAGGGTCAGGCATTGGGCTGGGGTGTAGCTAGGTTCAGGTTTGGAGGTGGAGGTCCGGTCACCTGGCTGGGTTTGGTCATTGGACAGGAGAGTGGTTGAGGTTTGGGTAAAGAGTGGGGGATTGGTTTAACAGAATCTAGGTGTAGAATTAATGGACCATATTAAGATTAGCAATGATATCCACAAAAACCCAGTGGAAGTATGAGCACATATACGTCTTACAGTCAGGCCATGTTTGGCTCACAAGGCTGCTAATGTGTACAAACACATGTTAAACATCTTGTATTTCAAGACTAAAACTGGCAAAAGATTGAGCAAGAGAAATACAGAGGCATGCTACATTCGCTGTAACCACAGTAACAGTTGCCCACCATTTAAGCATCAGCTCTTCTCAGTCCAGTGAACCTTTGTTGGATGTGTGAGAACAGCTGCATAATAAAAAATTGTCTGTGTAAAAAGCCTCTAGAGCTTTACTTCGCTGCTCACTGAATCTCCTTTCACATCCGCTCGCTGTCTTTATTGTTATCCAAGTTATCTAAGTTGTTGAATTTGCTTAGAATAAAGAGAGAATGTGTGCACTTCATTTTAACTTATAATGTGATGAGTGATATCCTTACTAGCTTCCAAACCAAAAGCCTTGCTTGTGAGTGGAGCCTACATGAAAATCTGACCAGCAGGACAGTGAAATGGAGGAGTTTCACTAGACCAAAACCCCAAAATGACCTGAGGGATAGAAGGAATTTTGGCATTTTTCATATACTGACCTTCAATCCCTCTCTATGCTCCTCTTGTTTGTGATCTACCATGTCTCTCTCCTCCCGTTCTGCCTGATGTGAACTGCCTGGGTGCCTGTGAAGATTTATTCTCACTGATGTACTTCTATCAGGCAAAAGTTCACTAAAGGTAGCCAAGATATCAGTCCTTTTTATTTCTAGCCTTAAAATCTTGGTTTTTTCGCACATATTACTGGAGCTTATTTTTTTTCATGGGAATGAAATCATTTACCATATTTTTAGTACACTTCAAGGGATTTAAAAGATTTAGGGAAAAAAATGGTGCTCTACTACTTTAAAATAGTGTTACATCCCATGCACCTTCCTAAAACAGGTAAGTCATGGAAAAAACACTGAATCATTCAATGAGACAGATGGTTGGGGGATAATTCCAACACCACAAACCATAAATTGTTTTGACATTTCCTGTTTAAGTGTCGCTGTAGTTTTTAACCACAGATGGATCCAGGCTCTCCCCCTAAAACCACAAACTGTTTACATTAAGTAAAGAGTACAGATTCAAATCATGTTACTCAGTAAACTTCAGCGGTGTTGGTAGGCAGCACCAGGCTAGTCGTTTTCCCCTGCTTCCAGTCTTTCTGCTAAGCTAGGCTAATCACTTCCAGACTCCAGCACTGCACTGAACACACAAAAAGGAAAAATGGTATTGATCTTTCCATCTCACCCTCAGCACATTTCACAACTGGTGAAGCTCTAAGGTGTGATCGGATTGAACATGCTTTGCTTTATTTACACCCGTGGTGCCAGGTGTCCAGACTTTAGCTCACATCTGCACCAACTGTTGTGCCAAGTGTGACTGTGTCAGTGACAGCTTACTCTGACTGGTCCCTACATAGACTATATATACATAGACTATATATACATAGACGCCACGTCCGCCTTTGGATCATACTCATCATCATGGATCATCATCAACATTGCCATCAGGGAACTTGGACTGGGTGAGACTGTAAAAAAGGGAGCGGCAGTTTTTCTGAATACAAAGCACTGGTTGTTTTAAGATTGAACAGTTTATGATCTATGTTGAGGAGAGAAAAAGGTTTAGAGAAAAAAAAAAATCTACTCCACGAACCTTGAATATAAAAACGACCAATTGAAATCAGTTGAGAAATGGTGGGAGCACCCTGAGACTATCCACTGCTATTTGTCACTTTGATCATGAAGGTGACACTAACCCTATAGAGAATGTAGGCTACCATGTAAATCCCTTCTTTTTGTGTCAAAACATTAGGAGCAGGCCATACAGAGGATAATAAGCTGCTCCTCCGTCATCAGTTTGGCTGACAACTGATGTTTTGAGTGTGCTTGTTGCACGCCATTGAAAATGAATTTGTTCGTAGACATACGAAGACATAACATCTGCTAGCATCATCATAACAGTGTGCTAACAGGGGGAATGACATCCCCCCTAAAATTGCCTATTAAATATGAGATTAATCAGTTTATGTTTGACTTGAAGAATCAGTTAAAGTTTAAAAGTGGAATCCCTACTTAAGAGTGTACATATTCATTTTCTCACAGCATTGTTCTAGTCTCGATGATGAGCCAGTAACAAATGCTATTAACACATGCTGCTCTTACATAATAACAGAAAGTCTCTCGCCAGCAGAGGTATAAGTGGCTTAACCTCAGGACAAGCCAAGTTTAATTTGAGTTGAGAGGGTAAGTGGTTGAAATTGAAGCTCGGCAGATAATCTGTTGAAAACTTATTCCTGCGGAGGGAAATGAACCACCCTTATCTGTGACCTTTAAAGATCTGAGGGGCCCTGCACTTTTTCTGCTGGAACGCCACCACAAGGCATTTAAAACCTGATGAGAGAGGACTGAAAAACATCACTCAAACTGAATCTAGATAATAAACTGTAGCTGAAGGCAGAGTCTGATTTAAGAATAGTGTTACCATTCCATCATTTTTAATGATGTCTTCATGTCCTTGGAATGCAGACACGACTGACAACGGAAAGATAAAATAAACCTCTTCAATTATAAAGAACTGAAAAAGATACGGGATAATTTCACAAAGTGAGAGTCTTCCTCATAAGTGTCAGTGAACAATAACACCATGCTATCTCCAGGGATTTCAAACTCATCTAAAATTCCTCCTTAAATGCCTCCATTAGGCCTCAAGGTATCAGAGCTGCAATCTAGGCTTTATTGCTATTCCTATATGGTGAAAGGTCAAACAGCAGAGGTCGACAATCCTGCTGCAAGTGTCACTTTGAAAGGCAGCGGCTGAGACGAGATAGGCACCTCGGAGTGACAGCAGTGGCACGCCCCCGGCATTCACTCGCCAAGTTCATTAGCTTAATATCTGTGGACATCTGTTTAACGGGTGGGCTGTTACTACATCTTACCTAATCAGAGTGTTCCTCTGGGAAATCACTTTGAGGAGTTAGAGACGCCATCAAACAGCAGCATCCCTGCAATCCGCAGGGCCACTGTATCATCACCGTAATTAGGATCTCAGTGAAAAGGAGCCGCGTCCCGACAGCTTTCTTATTATTTTATTTTATGAGTGGGAGGAAGTTACACAGCTAATATAATGCTCCTATTCATTTCATTTGAGGCCTTTAATTGATTCTTTTAGCCAGAAGGCTCTTGTAAGCAGGCCTTGTTTATATTCAGCTCGTGTCAAAAGTGTTAAAATCCAACTAGAATGGAAGAAGTCTCTGTCTGTATGTGTGCTTTTCAATTTTCTGTATGGTTCTCAAGAAAGCTGCAAGCAGCAGTGCTGGAGGCAAAGCAATCATGTTCTGAACTGGCACATTTTGAATGGACAATAAAAATAGCATAGAAAGTGTGACATTCAGACTTGAATATATTACCAAATAGTCAGTCAGCCCAATACTTTGGTCTAGTTTTAAATATCCCAGCAACTTTTGGATGGACTGACATGAAATTTAGTCACGATATTCAAGGTCCAAAGTGGTTGAAACCTTCTGACTTTTCAATTAGCACCACCAGCATGTCAACATTTTCACTTATTCCAACATCCCATTGAGACTGTGTCCGTCCTCCAACCATTCAAATCATTTAAATCTATTAAGTCAAAAGTAGGGGCAGCATGGTGGTGCTGTGGTCAGCACTGTTGCCTCACAGCAAGAAGGTTCCAGGTTCAAATCCCGGTTTGCACCTGGTCTTTCTGTGTGGAGTTTGCATGTTCTCCCCATGCTAGCGTGGGTTCTCCCCGGGTACATTGGCTTCCTCCCACAATCCAAAGACATGCACATTAGGTTAATTGGTGACTCGCCTCTCGCCCGAAGTCAGCTGGGAGAACCGCGAACCCTGACGGATAAGCTGTATAGACAATGGATGGATGGAAGTCAAAAGTAAACAGAAGAGGAGTTATACAGAAAAAACAAATCAAAATTAATACCACCACTGGCAAAGTCAAGCAGGATAGTTAAATGTGGACTTAAACATTTAAGAGAAAAAGAGATCTCTGCCATCCAAAGCTGTTTTAGTAAATGATCTGATATCAGACCACCATATTGATTTACTGTGTCTGACTGAAACCTGGCTGCACCATGAAGAATATGTTAGCCTTAATGAAGCCACCCCCCCACTCATATTCCTCCAGACTCTGGACGAGGAGGTGGAGCTGTTGCCATTTTGAACTCTTGCTTATTAATCAAGCCTAAATCTAAACTTAACTATAATTCATTTGAAAGCCTTGTTCTTAGTTTCTCTCATCCAACCTGGAAAGCACTAAACCCAGTCTTATTAGTTACAGTGTACCTCCCTCCTGGTCCATACTCTGAATTCCTAACTGAATTCTCAGAGTTTCTATCAACTTTAGTCCTTAGTTCAGATAAAGTAATTAAAATATGTGACTTTAATATTTATGTGGACGATGATAATGATGATCTTAGCACTGCTTTCATCTCACTATTGAACTCAATTGGCTTCTCTCAGTGTAAATGAACCCACTCACTGCTTTAACCACACCTGTGACCTTGTTTTGGCTTATGGTGTTGAAATTGAAGTCTTCCCCCAAAACTCTATTCTATCGGACCATTACCTGATAACGTTTGATTTCCTATTACTAAACTATGCGCAATTTGATAAAAATGTCCTCACTACATGCTTATCTGATAGTGCTGTTGCCAATTTAATATTGCAAATTTTAAGTAAGTGATTCCATCAGCATTTAAGCTAATGCAATGTCTCAATACAATAGAACACCCCCATGCTAATCTTAGCCCCTCCCAAATTGATTATCTGGTCAATAGTGCTACAGGCTCACTGCAAATGACACTCCGCTCCATCGCCCCTCTAAAAAGAGAAGAAGAAAAGAGACAAGATCCTTGGTATCATTTCGAGACCCACAATCGTAAGCAAATTCAAAAAAACTTGAAAGGATATGGCGTGCCAGCAAATTAGAAGAATCATACTTAATCTGGCAAGACAGTCTGAAAACCTATAGAAAGGCCCTCTGTAATGCCAGTTTCTATCACTGATAGAAGAAAATAAAAACAGTCCTAGATTTCTGTTCAGCACGCTAGCCAGACTGACAAAGAGCCAGAACAATATTGATCCTTGTGATCCTTTAGAGCTCAGTAGCAACGACTTCATGAGCTTCTTTAATTATTAAAATTCAATTACAGAGACTGGAACACTTCATTGACATAAAAGGAACCGCATTAAGCTGATTTAAGTCCTATTTATAAGATCGATTTCAATTTGTACCTGTCAACAATGAGTGCTCCATCCACACTAAAGTTTGACATGGAGTTCCACAAGGCTCGTGCTTGGACCAATATTATTTACCTTATGTATGCTTCTTCTGGGCAATATTATCAGAAAACACTCCATTAATTTCCACTGTTATGTAGATGATACCCAATTATACTTATAAAGCCAGATGAGTCCAAGTGAGTGAGTCCATAAACTCCAAGTCTGCCTTCAGGACATAAAGTCCTGGATGAGCAGCAACTTTCTGCTGCTAAACTCAGACAAAACTGAAGTTATTGTGCTTGACCCTAAACACGTTAGAGACACCTTTTCTAACAACATAACTGCTCTGGATGGCAGTACTCTGGCCTCCAGCTCCACTGGGAGGAATCTGGGAGTTACCTTTGATCAGGATTTGTCCTTTAACTCCCACATAAAACAAACTTCCAGGACTGGGTTAGCAGCCCCTAGCTATGCTGCCATAGGCTTAGACTGCCCCCCATGATGTACTCTTCCTCTTCTTCTCAATCCTTAGGCCACAACTCCCTTTAATGTCTGTTACTAACTTGGTATCTTCCCCGGAGTCTTTTTATGCTTTTCTCATCTCTCTGGTTCCTGTGGATCCTGGTCCTGGTCCTGCTGCTGTGGTTCTCTGGCTTCCATGAATCACTGCTGAGGATCGTTGGCCACTGCCACTTTTTTCACTGTTAGCATATTGCTTATTATTAGTCATATTCCTGTTGTCAGTAATATAGTTGCTGTTATTATTTTGGTTGTTGTTTGTTCTGCGCCCCCCCCCCCCCCCCCCCCCCTGTCCAATCGCCACCCAACACAGACCCCGACAGAAAGCCCCCCCCCCCTCACAGTGTGAGCACTAGTCATCTATTTGAACTGATCTGAGTAATCAATGGTGATTGAATTGGACCAGCTTTCACTGACAAGGAAGATTTCTACTTGCAAAAATCAATTTCTGCATCTTGTTCATGATTTCTTTACGTGAAGCAAAACGATTCCTCTGCCCTGGAGTCTTCTTAACTAATTATGCAAGCTTACTGTTATCAAACTAGAGACCAAAGAGTAAAAAAAAATCAGTGAAAGGAAAAAAGACTGAGACAGTCTGAGATTCTTTGGTGAACTGTAAAACTAGGAATCATAATGAAAATCCATTTCATGACAATTCCAGGTACCTCTCTCCATAGACAGACCGCAAGTGTTAAATCCATTTGCAGTCCATGTAGAGCAGGACAAAAAACACAAAAAGGTATGCAGTGCGGCATCCAGATTTCTTTAGGCTGTTGGCAGGGAGACAGTACAGTCCAATGAGTAAACCATGTCAATGTTTAAGCTGTGCATTTGGAATGTGAAGTAAAGAGAATCTCGGGTAAAACACATGCTGCAATGCACAAACTTGCTTGCTTTTCCACCCTCATGTTCAGTTAGACTCCTAAACAAACTGTGTCAAATATCTCATTCTCTCTTTCTCTCCTAAGTATTTATAGGACACAAACATAAGGAGTCTGAAGATGGTTGAATTGTGTGTGGAGTGGCTCCAGCTCTGTTCCCTACATGTGCTGGGATGGTTCCATTCATGTTATCCCACAGTACTCAAGCTCTGGAGAGGCTTTAACAAGCCTCACAGAGATTATAAATTCTACATAGCTCGTCAGGGCCACCATCCAAGGAAAACTCTCCCAGCACACATGACGTGACGACTGATCCCCAGTTAATGTGAACACATTATACAGATCACATGGTGAGATAGATGAAGACCCACTGAATCCATGATGCAACAGAATCCTGGAAGCAAATTATTAACTAAGGAAAGTTATTGATTAATACAATTCATAGTTTCTTTTACTCCAGAACAAATCTTTGCAGTTTAAAAACACCTAAGTGGTGATATCTTAGCACCAAATGCACTAAAATGAGAATCTCACCAATTACAATTTGAATTTCTAATTTGTGGCACTTCTGAGAAATAGTGGGTGGATGGCAAAGATGAGTCGGTGCTCTCTATGAAAAAGAACACAGACATGGGTATGTGCTGCAGTTGTACTCTGGGTGGTTAAAGATGAATACTAGTCTTTTTAGAATTAATTAGACTGTGTTTCACATCAGCTTTGACATTCCAATGCAACATCTGCTGAAGATTCAGCCGGCCCTGACAAGAGTAAGTACTGCTAGAGAATATAGTGTTTTTGCATCAAATTTGTCTTAGTCATGTATGTTAATTTAGTTCATTTAAGTAATTAATTCAGAGTAAGACTTGATTACTATGATTTCAAGTAAAATTATGGTGATAATGTGTGTTAAAATAAATCTGTTCATATGGTCCTGATGTTCAATTTTGTTTTGACCTGTTTTAGAGAAATGTTGATTGCTATTGTTGTTTCATACTCAGCAGTGTTTCTTGGTGGTGATAACACCACTACCAGTGAAATTCACTGCATCAGAATGATGATCTTTTGGAATTGAAGGGCTTTGTTTGCTTTGAGCTGCTCAGGTTCCCCAGGGTAGGAGCCAATCCCAGCTGACTATGGGCAGGGTACACCCTGGACTGGTGGCCAGCCAACCACAGGTCCAACACACAGAGACAACCGCTCACGCTCACATGGGCGATTTATAGTCACTGGTGTCCATTGCAGGGCCCTGGTGGACACAGGGTCCACTGTCTCTCTAATCCGGCCTGGCATCCTGCCGGGAATAGATAGGCCTAAGACCACAGGGCTGGAGGCGCACCAAGTTCTGCGTTACCACAGTCACTGGCACCAGAATGCTAGGAGAAAGATTCCTCCAAGTGGCTGTTGCTTATCACACCTTCTCGCAGCTCCGGTCAGCACTCATTGAGGCCCCTGCGCTGGCCAATCCAGACCCCCAATAACCCTTCATTGTGGACACAGACACTAGCAAGCGTGGTGCTGTCCCAGGAGGGAGAAGGTCATAGCCTACTTCAGTCGGTTTCTTAGGTGACCTGAGAGGAACTACTGTGTCACTCGTTGGGAGTTGCTGGTCATTCTGGGTCCGTGCCACTTCCGCCCATACCTCTATGGACAGAGGTTCCTCCTGCACACTGACCATGCATCCCTCATCTGGCTCCTCGACTTCAAAGAACCTGAAGGGCAGCTGGCCCTGTGGCTAGAAACACTGCAAGACTACAACTTCGAGATCCATCACCAGGCTGGTCGCCACCATGCCAATGCCGACGCGCTGTCTCGACGACCCTGTGAGGATGAAGAATGCCGGTACAGCTGGTGGGTTGAGGAACAGGACACAGCAGCCCCAGTGGTGGTGGCACTGAGGGAGTGGACAATCAACAGGCCTCCAGACAGCAGCAAAGTTGGGCTGCAGGCATCATCCACTGCCCTGATGGCAGCCACATCAATGCTCTCTCACTACCATGTGAACACTCACTCCGCTACCTTACTGTTAGCCAGCCACTGTCTATGCCGCTTATCCTTTAGGGTTATCGGGGCTGACTCCCAGCTGACATTGGGCTGACATTGGACTATGGGAGGAACCCTAACCCTAACTTGGAGAGAACCCACGCAAGAATGCGGAGAACATGGAAACTTCACACAGAAAGGTTCAAGACTTAAATCGCAAACCTGCTGGCCAGCGGATTTTAACCTGTGAGGCAACAGTGCCAACCACCGCACCACCATGCTGCACCAATATGTAATCTCCACCATAAAAAACATTGAACAGATTTTCAAAATCTGAGCAGGAACGCTGTTCCCTCTTGACTTGTATTCCCAGAATGGTGCTCGCAATTGTTCCCCCCACTTATACCACTGACCAGGATCTAGAGCGCGCCCCCTGGGTACCAAAATGTCCAGACCTCAAAGCTAGAATAAGCTGTAGTTCTTCCAGGCCCTGATTTGACATCCACATAAAGGCTTTTGAAATGTCCCTTTAACAATTTACATACCTACATACAACAACATACAAATACAGATGCAATATATTTCATCTGTGGTAAAATGCAAAAGTAAAATTTAATACTGCAAGTCAAATGAGCAAATAACCCTGCCTTGGAATGCTTTTCAGCGAGACTTAGTAGGGGAATCCAAGGCAATCCCTGAGGGAAATGAGTGTTTTTGCAGACTTTTTATTAGAATTTCAAATATTATGTGGATGATGGGAGTAAAACTGGCACATGCCTTTTAACAGCTGTCCAATTAGACCTTGTCGATCCATTCCTCATTTTCATGAGTGCATATTGTATCCTCCGCTGGTGCAAATGAGGAGGCAGCGATTCAGAGGTTTTTGTCTTGTGAGCCATGTTTGCTTTTCTTTTCTTAGGGCTCACCACAGTGACAGAGGAACCATCCACCGCAATACAGGAAGTGAGTGTTTTCTGTGGGGATACATGGAATGCCAGAAGAAAAGTACAAACCCAAACTTAAAAAGCACTCACACCAAGACAACCTGTGGAAGAATTCAGAAAGCACCGGCAGAGCTATACTTTTCCAGGAGGAGGGTGAGAAGAGGGCTAATCTTTGAGGCAATACTACCCCTTGCTCAGCTGGAAAGGAATGCGCCCTTTCACAAGCTGAATTGAGGGCATGCCTGGCATGGAAATAATAGGGGAAGAAGTCACAATTTCCCAGATTCTTGGGATGGTGGTGGGGGAGGGTCAGCTTAAAGTGCAGCAGCTCATGTCTTTTTACTCTTTCCCAATGAGAGGAGACATCTGTGCTCTGCATACACTTCCATGTCATGTTAGAAATGTTGGTTACTCCAACCTTTGCTTCTTTGGAGGTATAAATCAGGACTTCTTTGTTTTCTTAGCCTCACCAAATTCTGGACATGTCATCAAACTATGCACATCTGTCTATCGTCTTGCCAGGGCAGCAGAAGTGGATTTTTTAGGTACATTTGTGCCCATAAAGTAAAAAGATACAGGGACACAGACAGAATATGGGGATATTTATTTTATCACAAATGAATAACATAAAATCCGTCTATTTTTAAACATTACACATATAGCAGAGCCATAGCCACGCCAAATTTTTTTACCAAGGCCCACCAGCGGCCATGAAGGGTTTTTGGTGAGATTTTTGAATAAACATACATACATTCTGATTCTCTATTTCATCATCCACAGTCTCTGTGTCTCCCTCTCCTTCTCTCACTCTCTCCACTTTTCAGTTTAACAAATAATAAAGACAGATAATTGGCTAAATATCACAGTAAACTGCACTAAATCTAACTTCAGCATATATTAAATTGGATTCAGTTTGGCCGACTTCAATTATCATTTTATGCTGATGCCAATATCAGCAGGGTAGCAGTGTTTTGTGGTTATTGTGTTATGTGACATTACCGTGGGTCACATTGATCACATTGTGTATTTGGGTTCAAGGCCCTTGAAACTTTAATTCTGTAGTCTATATGGTTTTACACATGGAAACCATGACATTAAGATGCAGTGTTTTTGTCCTAACCAAGAAGGAACTGAGTAGTTGAAGGGAGCAGCCAGACACAGACTTTAAAAAACATGTAAAACAACAGGAAGTGAGAACCATTTCAACTTGTTTGGGCTGGAAAAAAATAAATGCACCCTGATCTTTGGGAAATTGTGTAGGTTCACAGGAACCTGCAGCTCCACTCAGTTCAGCTGTAGATTCAGGTGATCATTTTCTGTAGGTGATCACTGTGATTAATAGGTTCTGTCTCTGTAAAAGCTTGCTGCTTATTATGACGTCATCGGCCACCAGTTCAGGAGGTGATTTTGTTAAAACAGGAAAGAAACCTAACTCAGTTTTGTCATTAAAAAGGCTGGTCATATTTTACATTTCATGCCTTTAGAAGCCACTGCCGATATGTTACACTGATAAAAAATATATTTGAACTTACCTGGAATTGTCATATTGTTCAATTTTTATGTAGGGTTTAAGGTTTAAAGGCATTTGTATTTTGCATGTTAATATTAGCATGTGCCAGCTTTCATTTGCATTGATTGTATTGGGACGTCCATGTAAGGCAAAGTAATAGTATGTTGTTGGAGATAAGCTGTACGCTATGAATGTTGAAACAGTGACACCGAATGTTATGAATGAATGCATATCATTTAATAGTCATGTTTATTGAAGAGTTTATTAAAGGTCTGGAAATATTCTTTTATACATTTCTTGTAGTCTTACCCAATTCTGATGGCCATTAAATAGAGTTGAATGAAACTTCTAAGACGTGGTGATTGGAAGAGGAGTTGTCTGTCTGCCGCTCTGTGCAGGGCTTACAGAGGTGGCAGAATAGAGGGTGCATCACTATGAGACACTTTTCACGTAGTCATTTCATACACTGTTATTATAACAATATAGATTATAGCTACTCTAATGAATACCATCATTCCCTTACCTTAACCAGTTTTAGTTGCCAAACCATAACTATACCATAATCTTATACCATATCATGCACATATTGTAGAAAGAAATCATTTTAAAAACATTGTTGTTGACCACCATCTGATGTTTGAGGATATAGGGCTGAAATAAGTATTAAATGAAACAAAAAAATCCAAAAATGTAATTTTCATAATATCTTTTGGGGAGTGTAATTGGCATTGGCTTTCCAAAATCAGTTAACTGTATCACTTCTTGTTAGGAAAAAAGGAAAAGGGAAAAAACTAAGTTTTCTATTCTGTATGTCTCATAAACTCAGTGTGAAGAAGTTGCCGGCCTTAACTGGCCAGTAAGTAGCAAGTACAAAACCATTATTTCTGTCAACAGACATATGGACATATAGTTTTCAGACAAACTTGAGAAAATATGACGCTATCCTTTAGACTCGTCCTGCTAAGCTCTGTGTACTCTGTCAATTCCAGAATACATGTGTAGCCTGGGAAAATGAAACCCATGTCTGCATATCTGTGGTTTTGTAAGGAGTCAACTGTGCCAGTCTGACTGCGCCACACATGTCCCTGTTATGTCCCCTTCTGGAAACACTATAGGTGCTCAACAGCCTTTGTGGCTGATTCCAGGTTAAATTGGCTTGTACACAGAGTGAATGTGTACAGCACATGCAGTGATAATGGGGCCACACATTTTCTCTGCATCAAAAAAAAACAGTGTTCAGCGTTGTGGAGCTTTACCAATGAGGTCATGTTGACTATTCAAGCTCCACTTCTATTCTTGTGTTTTCTTCAATCATAGGGCACAACACATGGGAGGAAACCTTACTATTGCCTTGTAATTTCTAAGGATTTCTAAGTTTTTCCTCTGCAAATAGACACACAGGAGTCCTAATCATTGTATTATATCCTCTTTT
Source organism: Pempheris klunzingeri (assembly GCF_042242105.1). NCBI lineage: Eukaryota > Metazoa > Chordata > Actinopteri > Acropomatiformes > Pempheridae > Pempheris > Pempheris klunzingeri. The sequence goes on along the minus strand of NC_092029.1, from coordinate 20,854,615 downwards.
CTAACCACTGAGTTTGGATAGTTTTTGTGCCACACACACAGTTGGCACACATCTCCATTTACAAGTCAGCAAACAAATGAAAAAAAAAACTCCAGGTTTGAAAAACATATGAAGGAAGTGGATCAGAAAAACAGTGACAGGCTAATTAAAAGCTGCATATTCTTGTTTAAAAAAAAAGAAAAAAATTGTCAAGCGGTGCCGAGCAGAGTTACTTCACTCACAAACTTTCAAATCTAAACTAAAGAAAGTCAAAGTCCAAACGTCTCTAACTGTTCGACTTGAGGAAATATTTTGTCACTTTATTCTGGTAGCAGAGAAAGTTCACCATGGGAGAGGCATCTCTCCCCTGAAACTCACCCAAAGGCGGGAAAACGGCAGCACGAGGTGCACTAAGAGCTGCGGTGGACATTTCCTGCATACTCAGCATATTGAATGAATGGCGGTTCCTCCTGCTCCTTTGCACAGCCTATTAAAAGCTCTTGGTGCATATCTGCTTCACATCAGGATGTGGGGATGTAATTACAGTTACCAAGTGAAGGATGGGGAACAGCAGAGGAGCACAACAGTGCTTTTTTTCCACTGCCACCCGCTCTGTGCCAGCATGGTGCTGCTGGGTTGCCAGGCTCTGCTATTGAAGGATTAGGTATTTGCTACACTATGCTACACATATTCACCTCACAGAACTCCATCTCATATCCATCCATCTATTAACAGTGTTTTTAAAAGGAAACACAGGGCTGACATATACCAGGAGCGTGACATCACTTATGTTTTAAATCCATTCATTTGGTTTGCCAAGTAGTTTCAAAGGGAATGTTACTGCTGCCTGGATTACATTTTTTCAATCCAGAGCAGGACTGCCACTTTGTCAAAGTCAGGTTTGAGCAATTTCAAATGAACATGCCATTTGTTGCTGTTAATTTGAACACAAACCATGTAATGTGATGTGTAAGTCTCAGATAAAGAATGACAGAGTGTCTTACCCTACAATCAAATCTTTACATTTTCCTGTGTTGCGTCATACATCTGCACTAACACTGTGTGTGTTGAGTAGGCAGGTGAGGCTGTGCAGCTGATGTTGCTCCACTGGTTTCTGGTTCTGCCTCACTTAGGTTGCAGCTAGCAGGGGAGCCCTCTAACCTTGTGGTTGTACAGTAACACAGCTGCTTCTTACAGAGTCAGTAGACAGTCTCATTTTATCAGTCATTTTACCTCCTGTGGTGAAGAACCCTAAATACTTTGTTTCACTGCTTCTCAGATGCTTTGGTGTTGTGAGTATCTGCTCAGCACGACTTTACTCACTAGTATCCGCCTCCATTTTGATTTTTTTAGCTTAGTTTACGGATAGGTCGACAGGTCATGCAATATATTAGATGTATCTATTTGTTTTTAGAAATGTGTGCCCCCTCCACCATCGGGTGAAGCCATGGCCCTCTTGTCATTTATATATGTGCCTGTACACTGCGTTGATGACATTAAAGCCGAATTGAACTGAGCCAAGCTTTTTTGCTGAACCACAAGGCAAACTAGTTTAAGCCATCTGTTGTGCTTTTTGAGTGTGCGCTTTTTTAGAATGAGGTCATTACAGTTTGAATATTGCATTTTTCACACATTTCTGATTGAAAAGTGGCGGCACTCACCCTGAATGTCTATTATGTATCATTCTTAGAGAGTCAGGTTGGATTGTTGGGCGTGTAAAACACAGGTCTTCATCCTGGCTTGGTTTCATAAGCGTATGTTGTTTGGTTTAGGCTACTACAATACCTGGCTATGGTAGTTATGGTGTTAAAAAGGCTTTTACAATGGGACAGGCAGTGAACTCTGAGGCACTGCAGTTGAAGCATGCAACCAAATCACTGCAGGACTGTTTTCACACCACAGACTGGGATGTGCTGTGCAGCCCCCACGGAGAGGACATCGACGCTCTGACCCACTGCATCACGGACTATATTAATTTCTGTGTGGAGAACACCGTACCCACCAGGAAAGTACGGTGCTTCTCCAATAACAAACCCTGGGTGACCTCAGAACTGAAGGCCCTGCTGAAGGAGAAGAAGAGGGTCTTCAGATCTGGGGACAAGGAGGAGCTGAGGAGGGTGCAGAAGGAGCTGAAGAAGAAGATCTGGGAGTGCAAGGCCAGCTACAGGACCAAGATGGAGAGCCACTTGCAGACTAACAATGCAAGGGCAGTCTGGAGAGGACTAAAGACCATCTCTGGTCACAGCAGAGGCCATGAGAGGGGGCTGGAAGGAGACCGGGAGAGGGCAAACGAACTTAATCTGTTTTTCAACAGATTCGACTCTGCCCCCACCCCTCCCCCCACTCATCAAAGCACGGACCATCTCAGCACTCTGACACCCCCCTCCCCCAACACCTCCACCCCCACCTCCACCCCAAGCCTCTCCATAACAGCTGACCAGGTGAGAAGTGAGCTGAGGAAGACCAAGGCGAGGAAGGCCGCAGGTCCTGATGGCATCAGCTCCAGACTGTTGAAGTACTGTGCAGACCAGCTCTGTCAGGTGCTCCTGCACATCTTCAACCTGAGCCTGAGTCTGGAGAGGGTACCAGCTCTGTGGAAGACTTCCTGCATGGTTCCAGTTCCAAAGACAACGCACCCCAGGGAGCCCCACCACTTCAGACCTGTGGCCCTCACTTCTCACCTGATGAAGACCATGGAGAGGATCATCCTCAAAAACCTCTGGCCCCTAGTGAGGATCTGGATCCACTGCAGTTTGCCTACCAACCGAGCACTGGAGTGGATGATGCAGTCATCTCCCTGCTTCACAGATCCCTGACTCACCTGGAGAACACCGGCAGCACTGTGAGGGTCATGTTCTTTGACTTCTCCAGTGCATTCAACACCATCCAGCCGTCACTGCTCACGGTGAAGCTGGAAAGAGCGGGAGTGGACTGTCACCTGGCTGCATGGACAACGGACTACCTCACCAACAGACCGCAGTACGTGAGGCTCCAGGACTGAGTGTCTGAGATGGTGGTCTGCAGCACAGGGACCCCACAGGGGACAGTACTCTCCCCCTTCCTCTTCACCCTGTACACCTCGGACTTCAGCTACAACTCTGGGAGCTGTCACCTCCAGAAGTTCTCCGATGACACAGCCATCGTAGGGTGTGTGTCAGAGGGGGACGAACAGGAGCACTGGGAGGTCGTCACCAATTTCATTGACTGGTGTGAGCTAAACCATCTTCAGCTCAACACCAGTAAAACAAAGGAGATGGTGATTGATTTCCGCAGGAAGACATCCCAGACTGCACCGGTGAGAATCCAGGGACTGGACATTGAGAGGGTGGGGACCCTCAAATACCTGGGTGTTCACCTCAACAACAAACTGGACTGGTCTCACAACACAGACGTCCTATACAAGAAGGGCCAAAGTCGTCTCCACCTGCTGAGGACACCGAGTTCCTTTGGAGTGTGCAGGACTCTGCTCCGGACTTTCTATGACTCTGTGGTGGTGTCTGCAGTCCTCTATGCAGCGGTCTGCTGGGGAGGAGGGAGCACGGAAAGGGACAGAAAGAGACTGAACAGGCTGGTCAGGAGGGCCGCTTCTGTCCTGGACTGCTCCCTGGACTCCATAGAGGAGGTGGGTGAGAGGAGGACACTAACAAAACTCAAGTCCATCATGGACAACCCCTCTCACCCCCTGCACGGGACTGTGGGGGCCCTCTGCAGCTCCTTCAGCAGCAGGCTGAGGCACCCACCCTGCAAGAAGGAACACTACCGCAGGTCATTCCTCCCATCAGCCATCAGACTCTTTAACAGCAGCATCACTGGCTGATGTTAACACACTGTTTTTCCATTCATATCATTCCACTCCTTGATATTCCTGTCCATACTTGTACATTTCACATTTTATTTTATGATACATAGTGTAAATATTCCGTAATGTAAATATTCCATAGTGGAAATATTTATTTATCATCACAACACATATTTATTTTGCTATTGCTTTATTTTCCTATGTTGCTTTTATTCACTCTTTCTTGTCTATTGTTGCTGCTGTAACATATAAATTTCCCCCTATGGGGGATCAATAAAAGAAGTCTAAGTCTAAGTCTAAGTCTATCACAGGAACCTCTCAAACCCAACTCTCAGAACTTTACGCACATGCAGCGAAGGAAAAGGCATGTTAGAAAGAATGCAGGTTTGAAACACTTCCACGTTGGCTTCACTTTTCAGACCCCGAAAAAAAGTCTATGGGCACAAAGGTCTTTTCACACCCCCGTCAATACTCCCATTAGCTGCTACCATCAGGACTGTCACTGCTTTTCTATGCAGCTTTGCACACCTGTGGTTGTTTATATGAAATGATTTATTTTATTGCAATTTTATGTGTCTTGCATTCTGTTCGTGGTGTTTGTGCGATCATTATGTGATAGACAATAAAAGTTTTTTTTGAATCTTGAGTCTTTCCTCATGTGAAAGTACACATCCATCCACCACCTCAACCTCTACAACCTTACTTTGTGCCTCTCAACATTAAGATCCCACTACTTCATTCACTGGCACTAAATGCTGGCGCCGGACAGAAATCGTGCGCTGAAGAACCGTCCAAATTCAATGTAATTCCAACGGATATTGGGCTGATTATTTTTCTTCCTGGAGCTGTCAGTTCCCTTTGTGTATTGCATTATGGGGGAATGGAGTAAATCAAGACAGAGCACACTCATGCACACTTGCATGATATGTCATCTCTGTGCATGTGCAATGTTAGGAATCATTCTGTGAGTATAGATATCCTTATGAACTGTCGTGGCAATCTGACTGTTGACTTAAAAGTCAGACAGTCCAAGCTATCAACTGACTGATGTCACCACCCAGCCATCTTCAGTAGGAGGTCAAAAACCTTGACAGCGTCATGAACCAAAACACAGCATGCCCACACTGGTGGACATGCATTCCTTTGTACATGTATGTCTGTATGTGCTTGTGTGCATATGCATACCCTTGCAAACAATACCTCCAGTGTAATGAGCTGTACCAGCTGAAGAGGGGGGGGGGCGGTGGTCACATGTACAGTAGATGCTTATCTCATCCGTGAGCAGAAGCTGTGACAGGAACATGATGCACGGACAGCTGAAACCACCGAGAGCTTCACAATTCAAGGCTCTAATATTCCCATTTGTTTCACTGAATGATTCCAAAACATTTAAATCAAGAACGGAAAATAAGACAATGCTTTCTCTTGTAAATGGAAAGTTGAACTCATGACAATTAAAACACTTAAAATAGCAAAATAGTTAAAAAAAAGAGCACACACTGCACCTCACCCAAAGACACGTTTGGTTTAAACTACTTTAAGAGAAGAGCCATCAGCAGCTAGAGGTTTGTGTGACAACCTGTCCACTTTTCAACGCTAGCAAGTGTCGCTACAGAACATCCAAAAGAATGTTCCTTTCATTTGCATACATTTCTAAATGTTTAACTTTATAACCATCCCAGAAAATAAATGGGTGCTTCATACCGCACCACGTTCAGTGCACCTGTACCTAGTCAGGGCACAGTAAGGAACATTCAATATGCAGTTATTCTGTTAGGGATTAAAGTTCCATAGTATTCCATTAAGATATTAAATTAGGAGCATTTTCTCATTAGCTTTTATGTAATTTTACAATTTAGTAAATACTTCCTAGCTTTTATTCTTATTCTTTAAATGTATGTTGCCCTGGTGAAACTTTTAAGCCAATGACCATGAGCCTCATGATTGAGCCAAAAGCCCCCCCTCTCTCCCTCTCTCTCTCTCTCTCTCTCTCTCTCTCTAAGTCTTTCGTTTCATTTCCCCACTGTGTCTCTTGAGTAAAGGAATGAATGCTCATAGAAATACTTAGCTGGACGTTCAGCTACAGTAAGCTGTAAGTTTTACTTAAGGTAATTGTTAAAGGCTCTACAGTTAACGGTTGGTGTGGTGTAATACTCCTGATGAAGGAGTAAGTTTTAACCTCACACTTCTGTTGTACTGATTGTCAGCAACTCTGGATAAAAGTGAGTCAAATGTCTAAAACGTGACCAGTGAGATGTAAACACAATGTTCATGAGTATATAAGCACATGTTTAAACAATTTAAAGCAATTTAAAGGACATTTAAAAACATTCTCTCTTACAAATGTGAAATTGATATGTAATAAAACACAGTTAGCTTATGGTAGCTAACACTAGCTGATGAAAACTTAGGACAGGTATTTTTCTGAGTCAGTTCACTGTTTTTTGGACTCTTCTTTACTTGTGCTACTATTACACTTATTATTACCAAAATCCCCACAATCAAATTAAGCAGGACGTCCAGAAAACATTACATTTCACAACCCCTGTCCCGCTGACGAGTATAAAAAGCTGTCAACATCCACTCCTTTGTTTGAGCGGCACATAGACAAAATATATTTATGTATACCTATCTTAATTAAAAACCTGCTACTACCAAATGTTTAACGCTGTTTTTCTACCCCGTTTAGAGATGCACAAAGATTTTCATTTTCCTTCTCCTCACTTAAAAAACGCATCTCTTAGAGAAGTCCTTTGGCCTGGCCATGCCTCATATTTTGGAGGCAACACGTGCTGACCTGTGACATCACGGTGCAACTCTTCCCCTGACCTCCCAGGGGTCAACCTGCATTCACGACACAATGTGACTGTCAACACTCATTCCCCAGCCTGACAAGAGGAGAGCCACATAATCAGCGGCGTCGTCACTGAGCGATGTCATTAGGAACGGCTGGCTGAACTCCTATGCCAGACCCAGTGCTGAGCAAATCAGCGCCTGGCTACTGCCGCTGCTCTGCGACCTCTGAACGCCGGGCCCCAAGAGCATGCTACCTCGCCGACTGGACCCATTTGTCCCGCAGCAACGATATTGTGACGAGCTGTCTCACTGCACCTTTACTTCATGGACTGAGACAGAAAAATGCAGACAGATGTATGTGATGTGAACCATTAGGAATTTTGTTTTTTATGCAGATAAGGCCGAGCCTTGGAGGAGAAATGTGAGTGTGGTATCTTATTCTGAGGTGCAGGCAGCAGTGCTTAAACTGCAGCCTCAGAATGAGCATTAAAATTTAAACAGTGCAGTGAATGGCTCTCTTCCTGTATAAGGGAGTTATTTGCAGGCAGAATTTTGCCACAGCTGACGTACGTTAACATAATTAATAATGGGGTCTGCTTGTACGTTTCTACGGTCTACAGTTTTTACTACACTCAGGATTGTAATTTATCTCTGTTGGAATACATGCCTTAAGCAAAAGCCATCAATTAAAGCTCAATTAAACAATGCAGCTGTTAACGATCTGGAAAACTTTAGGATAAATGTGTAATGGTCTCCAGTGGGTGTGCATCAATGTTAAACGTGCTATTTTGCAGATAGATGATGCAAAATGCTTACTGGCCATGATGACATCATGAACTGTCACGTTAAGTTAAAACCATTTCTGACAGTTATGCTGGCAAAAATGAACTTTTAATTTACTTTCACTTTATTGCCATTTATTGAAAACACAGAAATCAGTAGAAGTACATAAAGGTCCTGATAATAAAGGCATTAAAAAATGGAAACATCAAGACTGAGCCAATGGCACACATAGGTAACCACATCTGATCTGAGTGGTTCGGTAAATCTTACATTGCAGCATGACACAGAAATAATTGCCTAAAAAAAAAAATGACACTACATTAAAATTTCTTAAATTGTAACTATCTAAACCACAGGGCTTTTTTTTTGAGTTTTTTAGTCTTTTAGTATTCGTACTTCAACTCTCTTTACTTCAACTCTACTTCAGCTTTTGCTGCTTACACTTCAACCCATATTTCAAACTTCCTCAGCGCTTACACTCCAGCTGAAACTTTGACGAAAATCTCCTTTCAGTTTTTACACTTGACCTTCTTTCAGGCCTTCGAGTTCAACTGATACTTTAAAGCTTATTCGGTCACTTCCACACTTCAACTCCTTTCAGCAGTTCAACTGGTATTTCTTTCAGACACAAACTGAAACTTACCTCATTTTAGGAGTTCAATTGTAAGTGCCACTCTCTGCAATTCTCTTTTAACTGACCCTTACCCCTTTGTTCAGTGCTTCATCCATCCATCCATCCATCCATGGTGGCAGCAGGCTAAGCAGGACATTCTAAATGTCCTTCTACCCAGACACTCCTTCCAGCTCCTCCTTGAGGATCCTGAGGTGGCAGATTTGTGGGTTTCCCCTGGGGTCTCCTCCCAGTTGGACGTGCCCAAAGGACCTCCAAGGGAAAGCAACCAGAGGGCATCCTGTCCAAATGCCACCAACCACGCTTTATTCCGAGCATCCTCTGGAAGTCTGAGCTCCTCACACTCTCTGAGGCTGAGCCAAGACATTCTATGGAAGAAACTCAATTCAGCTGTTTGTACCCGCAACCTCATTATTTTGGTCATTACCCAAAACTAATGACCAGAGGTCCAGGTTAGATAGAGCTACTGATAAATTGAGAGCCTTGCCTTCTGGCCCAGCTCCTCGCGACAATGGTCCAGTGCTTCAGTGCTTCATCTTCAGGTAAAATATCATTTCTATTAACATCATTAAGAAATTTTAAAAGCTTCCAAAACCCTTAAGACACTGGAACCTTTCCAAATGATTAAACTGAAGTCTTTTTAGCAGCAACTCCACTGCGGACAGCAAGCAACCACCACTAGCACTATTTTTTTCAAACAGCAACATGGAACTGGTACTGCTGATGTGCAGGTGACTGGCCACGGCAGTGAGACAACTTTTGTACTTACTCTTCCACAATTTTTAAAGCCTACACTTCAAATAATATTTCAGACTTCTACAGCACTTGCACTTATACTGGGCTGCTGTGGCTCAGACGTAGACTGGGTCATCCACCAATCAGAAGATCAGTGGTTCTATTCCTCCATGTCAAAGTGTGTGAGTGTGTGTGTGTGTGTGTGTGTGTGTGTGTGTGTGTGTGTGAATGATAAGTTGGCAACCTGCCTTCAATGGGTGAATGTATATGTAGTGTTAAAGCACTTTGAGTGGTTGACAAGACTCAAAAGGCAATCAACTTGTGTCCATGCTTACATTTCATGCGACTTCTCTACTCCTTTGGGCCAACTCAAATTTCAACGTCATTCAGTGAGACAGACCTTTGAATGCACCCACTACACCGAGTTGACTGCTTCTGGTCTGGCATCATGACATGAAACAGCTGGTTATTGGTTGAATGCCAAACTTTTAGCCCATAAGTGCCACAGGCGGGACTAATGCCATTGTCAAGCTGTTGTCAAGCATCATCAAGCTGTGAGCTGACTTCACTCTGCTCTTCTCTTAAAACAAAACCAGTGTGTTGGCATGGTTACGCATCAGCGTCGACTTAAAATGACATTAGATTCAGGCGGATACGGTACATTGGTCTCTAGTGATTTGTAAAAGGGATTTTTTTTTCCAAGACCAGTAATTAACTTTCAAACTAAAGCTACATCATGATTGATGTTTGAAATGGAATCTTTTTTTTTCAGAACCTTTTTTGGGACCTAATTATTGCTAAGACATCAAATTAGCTCATGTATCTTGATTGAAAAAAGAAACCTTTAACTACTAAGTATATGATTAAATGTATGGATTGTGTATTGAATTTTCAGTAAAAAGGATGCTTTAGAATTGTGACTGACAAGTTTCATTTGTAGTTGAACTGATTCTGAAAGAACACAAAGGACCATTTAGAGGAAGTCTTTTCACTGCATTTAAGTTCCTTTTTCGTACAGTATGATTAGTCATCAGGACACTCAGAGACGACGTTCAATAACATAACTACTCAGCTGTCAACGCTGCTTTCATTTAAGCTATATATAACCACAAGGACACATGCAAGCCAACATGAACACATGCAATCATGTCTACTTTCCATATATCACTTAGATGTAGATCTTGCAGAAAGTGTGGCTTTATGTGATTTGGGGGTTTTAAAACGTTAGTTTAGCCACATAATAACACAAAGAAACCAACCGTCAGGCAGAGGTAGATGAGCAGTTACTCTTATTGTCAATGGAGTCTGGTGACTCTGAAGCGATCCATACAATGGGTGTTGCTGATTAAACAAGAAGGATCTCACAAGTATACCCCAGTGGTGATCACTTAAAATATCAGTCAGTGGATGTTGTTTGACCAGGCGCAGTTGCCCCAATAGATTATTTTGCAGCCATTGTTTCACATCTACCAATTCAAAAACATTTTGTACCTACTAGTTATTTAGACCGCAAAATATGTAAAAACAGGGTCCAGGGTAAAAAAAATGGACTTCTCCAAGAGCAGTTGGACAGCTGGGGCTGACCGGGCTGCTCTCCAGCTGACTGCAGTGTAATGAGCAGCAATTACTCTGTATAATAAGTTAACATTAAGTCTCCTGCCTCCACTGCTACACTGTATTGGTTTACCCTGAGAGGCAGCATGTGAGTCAGAGCTGACCTGAACTCTTCTTATCGGAACTCGGTTAATCAGTGTACTGATCCTGTATCAACAGCTGTGCTACTCAACCTTCTTGGCTCCTTAAAGCACAGAATTTGGTTCAAGGATTTTATTTTCCTCATTGAAGCTAGTTCCCCTGGGTGGTTTGCAATTCGACTTTTTAAAATTTTGTAGTCTGTGTAGTCTCTGGATTGCTCTCTCTATAATTATTTGGCAATTAAAAAGTATTATAGAGTGTGAGTAGAATGTGTGTTAAAGGGGTAGTCCAAACACCAAACACCAAAATCCCACGCTAAGTCCCACGTTTTGCGATCTCCAATTTAATCTAATCTTAATCAGGTTTCATATGGTTTTAAAGTATATCATTAAGGTGTTCAGTTCCCTAGTAATTGCTTTTTAATGGCAATTCTGCCATCATTAACAGCGCTAACCCATACAACAGCCCTTATAGAACCGAGGTGTTAGGTGTCCAAGCTCATTCCCTAAAGCAAAAACACAGGAATTCCTCTGCTGTTCAGTCTCCTCCACACCCTGTCCTTTCTGTGGACAAACACTGCAGGAGAATACGAGCACTTGGTGCTGACATTTGCTGTTTGCTCAACCTGGAACAGCAGCGAGAGATGCCATAACTCAGTTTAACTACCTTGCTGAGTTTAATGGAGTGGCCACACAGCAAACTGTTGTTGGCAGTATGATAACATCCACTGTTATGGCTCAGTCAGCTGATTGCAACATCCCTAGCCCAACACACAGCTGGGCCGCTTAGTTTTGTGGGCTTCAGGGAGTCTTCATCTTTAGGGGAAAACATTTTTTTTTTTTATTAAAAACACAATCAGCCTCATTTGCTGCAAGTCCTGCATGACCGAGGGTGTAAGCGCTTTCATCTTCGCTGTCATGGCCGAGGGAGAAAAAACATCGGAGCCACCAAGCCAAAGAGAAATAAAACAGAATCGTATGTTGAGTGGAGCAATACTGGAACCAACAAGAAGTGAAAGTGATACAATCAAAGTTTAAATGAAACTGGAGTTGTTTTCAGTCACCCACAGCTTCCTGTATTACTGTCTGTTGTTTGAGCTTTTACATTTGATGCTACGCTTGGTAACTTAAGTGAGCCTCTCTATATTGGCTGCCGTCACTTTTAATGCTTGACTGATATCAAGCACCTTTTGCTTTCTTATGAGGCATGCTGTATTCATGTGTAAGTACACGGATTGCTAATCAGGCTGTGAGCAGCACACAGCAGTTCTGTGTATAGACAGTGACAGAAGACTGAAGCTGCTGATGACCTGCTTGCTAAGGCTGAAACAGAGATTGAGATCCCCATATTTCCCCGGAATTCTCAAATGATGATTGTGGGTTTTTTCCACTTCAAAGATGAGGACTTGTTGGACTCATAGCTCTGTTTTACAGAGAAACTTCAGAAAGTATCAGTTCCACTTCCTGTTTTATAAAGTCACTGACAATGACAATCTGTCTTTACACAACACGTTGTCACTGTGACCATTCGGACTAATTCGAATGATTCTTATGTGATGAAATGATATAATGTGCTGTCAGTTTGTAATTAAATTACAGGGGGAAACTGCCACTTGATTAATAGAATACCCTTTGGTAACGTCAGTCACAGCAATGACCGTTAAGGCTAGAGGCTGAATATCATTTTCGTGACTACACTTAAATATTCAATAAATAATTATAAATAATGGTAGTTTGTTAGACTAATGAACCTTCACTGACAATATTAATGGATGAACTGGCAAACTGCTAAGAATGACAAAACAACAAAACAAACAAATTCCAAAGCTAAGGATGGTTTTGTACACAGCAGTGATGTAACAAAGGTGCTATTGATCTTTGTTAACCCTTTGAAAAAGGTTTTGTCCGACAGCGTTCGAAGTGAAATCGCCTCTCTAAGGTCTTTTTGGGGAACAGCTGATAAATGTGGACAACCTCAGTGCTCTATGGGCTTCCATGGTATGTTGCTGGATCAGGCTTTTTCACAAAGGGGCCCTCTGCTTGTCAGGTATAAAAAGGAAGGTTTCCAACAGGTAGGCAAGCAGTTCAGCTCCAAGAGCAGCAGCAGCAGCAGCAGCAGTACCGGCATCACATCCAGTAATAACAACACCTGGCAAAGATGACCTCCAGCAGCATGAACATGATGAGCAAGATCATCTTCTACGAGGACAGGAACTTCCAGGGCCGCTCCTACGAGTGCATGAGCGACTGCCCCGACATGTCCTCCTACATGAACCGCTGCCACTCCTGCAGGGTGGAGAGGGGCTGCTTCATGGTCTACGACCGCACCAACTTCATGGGAAACCAGTACTTCATGAGGAGGGGCGAGTATGCCGACTACATGAGCATGATGGGCATGAGCGACTGCATCAGATCCTGCCGCATGATCCCCATGTACAGAGGATCCTACAGGATGAGGATGTACGAGAGGGAGAACTTCCAGGGCCAGATGCATGAGATGATGGATGACTGTGACAACTTCACTGACCGCTACCATATGTCCAACTTCATGTCCTGCAACGTGATGGAGGGCCACTGGCTGATGTACGAGCAGGCCAACTACAGAGGAAGGATGATGTACATGAGGCCTGGAGAGTACAGGAACTTCATGAGCATGGGCTGGAGCGGCATGAGGTTCATGAGCATGAGGCGCATCATGGATTCCTGCTACTAAGTGACGACTCATCATGGTGCAGCAATTTGTTTCTAAACTAATTTTAGAAAATCCGTGACTGAGCACTTTATCTGCAGCAATATTCACTGAATGTTGACTGACAGCAACTGAACTGCACAAACCGAACACAAATAAAGTCTAGTTTATTATCAAAATGATGCTGGGGTTGATTCTTTTCTTTGTTCTTTCTCTCCTAATTATTTTCCTTGCTCTTCCTAAAGTTTCTAAAAAGGTACCTCGTCAATTTTTCTATTTATGTTCTGCAAAAAAAATCTTCGTTGCCCCCCCCCCACATACACACAGCAGACAGCAGAAAAGAGGACACAGCAGACAGAAGGGTCTAATGTGTGGTAACATTCTACATGAGTCAAAGGGAATGCTCGTTCCCATAATGCGACAAATTTCCCCAACAAAGGAAACATCAGGTTACTAGCAAATTATTATGACTAGGCTGGAAATTAAAGCTACTTTGTAACAGTTTAACTTGGACCAGCTGTACCTGCTAGCAGTGAATCACATTAAAATAATGCTAACTTTGTACCATTTGTTTTTCTCCTTGCACAGTAATCAAAAGGAACCAATAAGCAGAACTGATAAGAATGACCAGCGCTAGATGCCACTAAATGCTACACAGTACATATTAAAAACAGCATAAACAACAACAAGATTTTTGGGTATTCTATCAAAAGTTTCAAAATCAAAGCATCAGTATTGGTACCTGTACGGGGGAATATACCCTGCCCATATTTCATGTGGTTGTAACACATACAGTTTGTGCTTTAAATACAAGCTGAGGCAAGAGCAGCTACTGGATCTGGGCAGCTATTTTGTTCTGAACTAACCAGTATGTTAATGCCTGCCAGTCTACCGTAACAAAATGATCAATTAATCAATCAGCCCAGGGGCCTAGTGAAGAAGTGAGCTTTTAACTGGCAGATAGACTACAGAGACTACAGATTCTCTGAAGTGGCTCAGATGAACCAGAGATACTTTTTAAGATGATTGTTTCCTCACTCCAATGGGAAGGCCCTAATGATATTCAATTCAACAGATCGCACTGCGGCTCTTTGCATTAACACCAATAAAGTGTGTGTGAGAAAATCAGGCTCCATTGTTGCAGGTCAAGGTGCGTCTGTTTTCCTTGACCTTGTCTGCTCTTAGCCTCATGCAGGCAGGGAGTTGGGATAAAATAAAGCCAGTGGCTCCTCAGGGGTACTGCCTACTTTTTCATAGCAGCGCTATAATACTATCAGTAGCTGTAAGTAAAGGGTTTTAACCCTGACGGCCCAAGGTGCAAAATGAAAAGCTTTGAGATCACCAAAATTAGGAGGCATCATACAGACTCCTGTCAATACAGTCCTTTGGGCTCCAATACAGCACACCAGACATTTGGTCGAACACCAGGGATGAGCATTTTAAGCGAAATAACATTCGATAGTTACTGTGAACTATTCGAAGAATCTTCAAAGTTATTGTGTGTTATGTAATAGGAGTTGCCTGTCATAAAAAAAAAACCTCACAGAGAATTATCATCAGCTCTGCAGTTCCCACAGCTCCACAGAGCTCTTTATCCTCTTTTGGCTAGCATCAATTTGCTGTTTGATTAAGTCTCAGAGCTCTCATCACCACAGAATGTACATTTACGTTGGCGATCAGATGGCTCAGGTCTGTGTGGTGCAGTCAGATATAACTTTTGAAACTCAGTTATAATAAAGCAGCATGTAGCAACATGTCTGTCTCTGTTGGCTGTAGTTCTTTGAAGCTGGATTTGGGTGCATCAGGGCCCTTAGATCCCATGGTTACAGGCTCTAAAAATGAATTGCTTAGGACAGAAATTATGAAAGTCTTCTCTTCATTATGATGTGAAATATTGAGCAAAAATATTTTTTATAGCTGAGACACCAGCAGGGAAGACCAGAGACAACTTGCCCTGTTCATGGTACACAGGACTTGTGGAGGGACCAATCCACCAAAACACAAGTTCAGAGGACTCCCTAATGCTTAGTTTCTGTCTCATGCCCCTTGCTTCCTCTTTTGGCTCTGGTGACTTGTGGTGGGACCTCAACAACAGAAAGGAAAGGGGCAAAATATCCCTATTCACATCCTTTCACAAAGGGAAGGCAGCCATCTGCCAAATGCCTCTTCACATTAACTTTGCACCAATGAAGGCAGTGATGGTGCAGGACAAAACTATACAACACTGGAGCCATTACAGCTTCATTTTATGTATTTCACCCTCTCCCTTTCCACACATATCTCTCAGCAGAAGCTGAGACACAGTCTGACAGCTTTGTCTAGTAAGAAAAGCATGTTTTGAGGGGTTAGCTACAAGCAGACAACACCAAATGTTTTGTCTGAGGAGAAAAAAGGAGGATTTTTTTTTAAATAATTCATGGATAGTGCTGAAAATAAGTTTAATACTGCCTTCTGTGATCTTGGGTGGTGATCCTATGTGACAGGCTCCTGTTTGGTCATCCATTTGGTAAAAGATGTGAGTAGGCTAGTCCCATGGATCCACCATCTATTTAAGCGTGTCAATTTGAACAATGACACAAGTCGATAAATACATGAGACTTTATCTAGAAAGGTACAACTTGGAAAAACATAGTGAGGTGAGAGTTACTGAGCAGGTTTAACAAGTCTGCGGGCCACATTGTAGATTGTCTAGCCGTCTGGACACTGGCAACAGTGGCACTTGGGTCAGTCAAAAACCTGTTAAAAAGAGAACAGAGTCTGGCAGGAGATGGCTGCTATCAAAGCTGCTTTTGTGAGTCACATCAAGACAAAGCTCTAACCGTTTGAAAAACAGCACGGGGTGAAGGAGGCCAACATTTTCTTTGGCACAAACAGCACTACTAGGGAAACCAAACCAGAGTGGTCAACGCAACCCCCAACTACATTATTAGTAACAAAAATTGGAATCATATAAATGATGGTTGGGTTGTCATTAGTAGTCATTAGGAATATGTGGACAATGGTGGGAAAGGATTAGACACTTGAGGGGCTTTTTGGTGGTTCATTGTGTGTAGAAGAAGTGTGTTCAGCCCCCAGCCTGTGCTCACATCAACTCACACATCAGTCTGTGATCGTGGCACAACTTGTATCCAACAGCTGGACTACAATTGGCAAGTCCGGATTTATTATGAGGCTTAGAGGTGCTGGGAACTGGGGCCTGGAGGAGGGCTGGGGGATCAGTAGAAGAGTTAAAAGTAGAGGAGAAAAAAGGGAATACTGCTTCAAAGTAAGAGCTTGTCAGACTATCGAAAAACATCTAAGACGCCCTCCCCAACATCAGAGTTGGAGCAGCGACTGATTATCCAACAAGCTTTGCCAACAAGCTCTGCCACTTCACCCAGAGACTGGGTGAGTGTGAGGAGGCCGAAAGACTCACAACTATTGCAACTATAATATGAGTCAAGTAATCTAGGTCTGTCTTTCAAAGTCAGTTTGTAGTCCACAGAGGACAACTTCACCAAAATGTAACCCCTCCTTATGAATCCAAAAATTCAGGATTTGACTGGTCGTCAAAAGACGAAGATCACTTCTAATCAGGGCTGAATTATTCTGCTGCATGGCCCCAGGGCAAGACTGATTGGCCCCCACTGCTCAGTGGGCAGTACAAGCTCTGGGACTGGTCACATTGTAATGTGATACGAGGTAACAAAAAAAATGATGATGTAAGTGACATCAAAGACAGATGTCATCAAAGATTGATGTCAGTGCTTAAAGAATCATTCTGCTTAATTACAACTTTTGTCTTTCTTTTTTTTTTACTCTCATGTTCATCAACAACACATCTTACAACAGTCATTCCTACATTATCTTAAGGTTAAGGACTCAAAAAAAAGGGTTAGTTTCCCTATAGCTATCAATGGAGTTTCAAATTAAAATAGAGACAAATCAGTTTTAAAATGAATAGAATCACCACTACTCTTTGCACTTTCTCATTCCTTGAACCACGAATGTAAATAAAGTAAGATTATAGCATAATAACAATTCATTACGAACATCCCATATAATGGATGCCACAGGTGTGACAACCAGCCCACCTGACATTCTGACAAAGGCTTTATGCTAGCTACTACGTGTCTTTAGCTAGCAACTGAAATGTAGACTGAAATTAAAGCCTTTACTTTTCTTTTTTTAAGAAATGCTTTATTATGAAATGCCTAATCACCTACAAAACCTTTATTACACAGACAACAGCAACAATGAAAAATGACTGTGGCCCATAAAAAACACAATTTCTCCTCACCTTAATGTGTCTTACACAAAATAGCTAGACAGAAATGAGCATGACGTCACGCCAAATGTTTGTTGTCAACTTGGTGAAAAATCCCCCTCTAGTTTGGCTGTAATAAGCACTGTGACAGCCAACCTCCTTCTCATCTACACACCAAGTTATTTGCAGTGACAAACACTCAGATTTAGCCTTAACTTAAAGACAATTATATTCCCAGAGTTCTGTAACTCTAACCCTAACCCAGAACTGATGACAATAACTACAAAAATAGGACCTAAATTGTAATAAATTGGAATTATCTTTTAACTGACAACAGATGGAAAAAAGTTGTGGACAAAAATCTTAGAAGACCCTGTTTAGGGCCCTGGGGTAAAAGTTAGTCTTAAGGATCAGTTTCGGCGGTTATACTGAAAATGGAGTAGGCGCTACCTCTATACGATTTCTCACACAACTAAAGGCATTTAGTTTCATTCACTGGGGGGAGATTTGTACTCAACACATTATGCTTTCTGGACTCTTTGTTTTGTGGACCTTTATACCTCTGGTTGCCATGGAATAAGGCTGACAGACTGGAAAAGCCTGTTTAGGGCAGAGAGAGGTGGCTGAGATGGAATATCAGACCCTAAGTGACCCTAAGGCCAAGCATAGGGTATGTGTGCGGGAGTGTGTGGGAGAGTCCAAATTGTCTCATTGTGATTCCTGAGTAAATGTACATGGAAAAAAAAAACAGGTGTTAACTAGTATAGTGCTGAAAGAATTCAGTTTTACAGGAGTGAGAAGAATCTTATTTCACACATTGACTGAAGCAGACAGCTGCACTGTTGCAAGCTGGTACACGCAGACTGTATCACATTAACAGCTCTTTATTGTTGCAGTTTGTGGGTACATATTTGGAACATTCTGCTAACTGCCACTTGATTTCTTTAAAGGATACAATCTAGAATTCATTTGACAGCAGATAGGAAGTGACCAAAACGTATCATTAATTTGGGACTTGTTGTCTTGAGATACTATAAGAGGAAGGGATCCTTCGGAGAAATAAGATTCAGCTGCAATCTCAGTGTGCCATGAGGCCGTGAAGCAGAACATGGAGCGCTATTTGTATCCAAGATGCAGCTAGACTTTCACCCTCAGTGTTACTATTTCCTCTCTCCACATGCACAAAAGAGAGACGTGTACTTTCAAGCTGTCTACATCAAATCTCAATACTCACTACCACATTCTAGCCAGATGTTGAAAAGGCAGAAATGCATCTGTCTCTCCAAATCACACATTCAGTATTAAGACCTCTCAAGCGACGCGAAGAGTCTGTAATGTGCTGTTGCAGCGTATATCTGATCCCTGCTCAGTGCAACTGTTGATTAATCTGCGTATGTAAAAGACTGTAGTGGGCGAGTACCCATGACGGTGAACAAAACTTCTGCCTAGTTCATAGTCAAACCACAGTAATCCATGTGTTGGTGTTAATGAATCACCCTTCGATAGCTAGCTAAACTGTTATTAGCACAAGTTCAGTGGAAGTTGATGATAATATAGTATAATATGTATGTATGAGTATGTAGATCATATTTGGTGTCTAGACACTGACCGACAGTAACACACTGCCCATACACTGCCATAATGCAGAGTGTGCTGGATACACTGTATGTCCTAGTCATATGAGTATGTTGTAAGAGAGCTGGGGACTGCCCCAACTACTTTACAGGCTTTGCTTCATTGATTACTATTCTGCTGGTTGGTAAGGTCCATTACCACCACTCTTTATACTCGGGTAGGGTTGGTCCAGATTTGCATGTAGCGCAGAAAAACCAAGACAGATACAACCAGGTTTATGATGTGGCAAATACAAACACTTAAATGTGGCTAAGGCTGCATTCAGACCTATAGTGGCATTGTCTGCAGGGCTTCTCATTCCTTTGAATTGTTCTGGACTTTATCTGGATATGTAACTTAAAATGAAGCGTAAGAATTGGGAAGTGTGGGCTTTATCAACCAGGTGGCTGAAAGTGCCATTAATATCTGCAGTAGTCTTCTAGAGGATATAATAAACCCTCTATAAGTAATCCCATAATAATCCTAAAGTTATTATTTGAAACTGCAAGTCATGTAAGTTAAATCCAGGTTGGGAGTATGCTCAGACAGTTTGGATGCAGGAGGATTTTAACTGTGAAAGGAAACACTATGATTCTCCTTCAGTTTGTAAGGGATACAACTGATGTTAGAGTTAATGGAAAGAGGGACACGACGTCACATATCCAGAGTTTTCAATCATGGTTGCTTGCCCTTGTAGTACATAATCAAAGCTATTATTTGTCCAGTTCACAGAATATTTGGGTGAGCATGCAGAGGAGATGGGATCTGCCTGTCCTGGGATTCTGCCTGGTAGCCACTGTGTGGCTGTTAGCCATGTTACAAACCGTCCCAGCAGGTACCCAGAGACAGGCAGACAGAGTGCTGATTGTCACCGGTGTTATCTGAGCCGGGTGGTGGCAGTTGGCAGGGTCGGTTTCATCCAATGTAAATGTGAAGTGACAGTGTGTTATTGTGATAAAATCAAGCGGGGCCAGTCTTATTCCAGGGAGTTCTGTTGGCAAGAGAGAGGGACACTGATACGGGCCAACTTTGTAATGCGAGTTGAACCCAAACTGCCCGCTTCCCTTTGTGTGAGCGTTAAAAAACTGCTGTAGCTAGCAGCAAAACCTGTTACTGCCGCTATTCATTTCCAATTCCTACCTCTGTATAAACACCTGAATCGGTTCCAGTGAAACATCAAAGACAACACTTTGTTTTAAAAGGTAATATCTAAATATTCCTCAATGGGGTTTGAATGAACATGAATAATAGAATAATCAAGATGGAGAAAGAGAGCAGACCACATCAGAGCAACTCAACACGTGGAGTGAAAAAAAAGCAACTGGCAGTGAATTATCGGAGCATATGGCACAGGATGGGAGGGGCAACGGGAGTCACCAGTGTGGCTTAAAAGAGACACAGATAAGAAAAATCTATCACTTCTACCACTGGCAAGAATACGACAAAAGGTCTACCTCAAAACTGGGGAGAACAAACACCGTGGAGACATGACATCTTCACAAGTGCGTTTTGTAATCCCCACATCAACATGCAGGGCGATGAATGGAGAGTGAGAGTGAAGGGGGTAGGGGTGGGGGTTGGGAGTTGGGGGTGTGGGAAGGTAAAGCCAATATGAGAGGGGGTCTAGCCCCACCATTCGCTACTCTGCAGGTCAGACACCCCTCAACTTCTCTCTCCCCTTCGCCAGCCACAGCCCCTGCATCGTCGGGGCATTTTGGAGCTGTTGCCATGGAGATGTGGGTCACAATGCCGATGTGCGAGTGCAGTGTGGATTTGGCGCTGGCAGCGGAGTGCAAACAGCCTGGGCTGAAGCCGGCAGTACACTCCAGCTGAATCTAGGTCACTGGGATTCTCCAGAGCAGAGGCAGGCTAAGGCACAAGTTACTGCAAAGGGGGTACGAGTTGGTGATGGGGCCTGCGTGGGGCGGGGGGCGGCTCTAGCTGTCAGCCCTAGCTGGGGAATACCAGCTCACATATAAATGGACTGATGTAACACACCCAATGCACTGCAGTTATTGACAAATGAGTGTGTACCTTTCCCTCCAAAGGTGCATTCAGACTCATTTTTGTCTGGCTTAATCTTGTGTGAATTTGATTGCGACATGCTTTTGCTAAAGCCAGTGGACATTTTGGGATATTTGCTGCACAACACACACTGATGTGGAGACAACTCATTGTTTGCTTCCTGGTCGGCTCCCTTTTTTTTTTTTCCTGCAGTCACATTGGTTTAGTTGTTGTATATGGAACAGACAGTTTGCAGTTTCACATTTCTGACTGGCTCCTCGAACTGACCGCCTATAATAACCTATAGTGTCTTGCAAACTTTGCATGCAAGTTGAAATAGTTTTACAACCTTGGTGGACAAAACTAAGGAAGTCAAAAATGTCCAGTATTAACTAAACACGTAAAACATTATCAAAGACATGAATAAATAAATGAAAAATTGAGAAAATAAATAAATTGGTATTGATAAATTATGAAATAATTATTTGATAAAAATTTTAGCAACTACAATGAATTTTTATTTCTATAATTTCTTTATAGAATAAGATTTAGTGGCTCACGAGCTGATATCATAGTCACTCCACCACTTTGGTCCAGACTGAAACACAACGATGAGATTTAGGAATTGCCATCAAATATTGTATTTTGTAATGTTTCTGTTTCCCAGAGGATAAACCCTAAAGACTTTGGCGATCCCCTGACTTTTCCTCTAGTGTCACTGTGAGGTTGATATTTTTGGTTTTAGTACAGAGTAAAATGTTTCAACAGCTACGAGACAGATTAGCACATCATTAGTTAGAATAGAATAGATACATACATGTTTGATGTTCATGTTCCCATCAGGATAAACTGTATTTTACCTAAACTGAGCATTTGAAACATGTTGAACCAATACAGACTATGGTGTATGATGCTGCAGGAGTGTTTGGGAAGTTTTTATGGATGATTATCTATGTTACCCTTATTGTATTTGAATCCACTGTGACTAATATGGAATTTAGCTGACAACTTCCTAGCCTCTGTGGTCTGGCAGCAACCTTTCCAGGCACCATGAGTTGAATCTTGATTTCAGCCATTTCCCTCATTGGCTTCTTATGTGACTGGTGATTTTTACAAGTAGCAATAGTTTCCTCTCGGTTAGCTCATCTGTCAGTATCTCCAGCCCTGAAACGTATCCCCCATGAAATCAAAAGGCTGAGAAATCTGTCTCTTCTTTGGCAATCAGACTGAGGTTCATATACTGTAGAGTAAAGATAGTAGTCATAATTCAGCTATCTGTCTGAAACTGCAGACGCTGAAGTCTTCCCACAACACAGATCTTCATCTCCCTGCATCAGCTAAAGCTAATTCAAACCCCTGGTGAATCTTTGACAGTGTAGGAAACAATTCCTCCCATTCTTTCTCCAGCACCACAGACAGACAAAAGCCCCCGAGGAGAGATGGATTGCTATCCTTTCCTTTTGAGTATCGCTCATTCAAAGGAAAATGCTAATGAAGCACTGGAAAGCAAAGAAGCAGTGGGGCTGGCATGGTGTTGTCATTGTCATTGTGATCCACAAGCCTGACAGGAGAAATAATTGAGTAACTTCTTTGCCGGTAAGAAGGAGTAAAAGTGAGTCACCGAGCAGGTTTATACATCAGTGCTGCCACTCTCACTTTCGAAACCCCTTTGTTTTTTTCCTTAAACACAAGGAAACAGAAACAACTGGAGTTACAGCTGTTTAGAGAACCATTGGACCACACGTTGCGCTGCATTATTGCCGAATATGTACAGCTGATATGTCTCAGTGAGGCCTGTCGATCATCAGCCAGTCATCATTTGGAGGCTTTCACCATTAGTTAATGATAAAATGAGTTCAGTGACATCAACCAGAGGAGAAACACATTTTTACAATCACTAGTCCACAGCTTAATTAAGATGCTCTTCCAATTACTATAAGAAATTACAAAAGTTGTTTTTTTGTTGATTGTCAGGAAGATACTGATCTCCTTTTATTTCTCAGATGTATTTGGGGCGGCTGTGGCTCAGTGGTAGAGTGGGTCGTCCCTCAATCAGAAGGTCGGGGGTTCGATCCCCAGCTCCTATGGGTCAACATGTCGAAGTGTCCTTGGGCAAGACACTGAACCCCAACTTGCTCCTGAAGCAGCTTCAGTGTGTGAATGAGTATGAAAGAATAGTCTCCTCCTAATTACATTCCTCCTGTATGAATGATGTGTGAATGAGGATGTGATGTAAAGTGCTTTGAGTAGTTGAAATAACTAGAAAGGAGCTGTACAAATACAGACCATTTACCATTTATTTAAATTCTATCGACTCTTCCTTGGCTTGGTAATCCATAATGAACATCGTCTCTGTGTTCTTTTTAAAAGTTATGTATTTTCTGGTAATACCAGAATATAGTAAACACTTCACCTCACTTCACACAGTACTGTGGGTGACAGACAACACTGAAATCCTAGATGAGGGATTGTGCGTGTCAAACAAATTTCAATTCTCTACATAACGATTTGCATAGTGCAGCGCAAAAACAAACACAACAAAACGTAGCATAATTTAGCTAAAACAAAGCATATGCACATCATGCTGTGCAGTGCATGTACTTAAATAGAAACCATTGGTCATCACTCACTATAGCTGTGTTATTTGCATAACGATGTATGAAGCAACAGGTGATGAACTTCAATACGTGAATAAGCGAAACCCATGTAAAAAGGCTGACTGTTGTTGCCATGGCGACGATAAACACACACTACTAGACCAAAACAGCATTTAAAAATAATGGCTACATAACAGCTTCTAATGCTGTGGACCAAAATGAGAAAAGGTAGGGTAGATTTTCTGTTGAATGGGGAGGGATGAGAAGCTATGACAGCCTCAGGCACTCTTCTACTGTTCTAAGTTGCCTTTTCTCTTTCAAAGATGCTGCTGACGCACAAGCCTGAGACTCTCAGCCAAAGCTGCTGTTGCTTGGGAGTGAATTCCCCATTTACACAAGATGACTGTGTAACCAGTGAAGGTGCTATCACCTGGAGACCTTTTATTCTCAACAAGAAAAGATCAGCAGAACAAAATTAGCTGAGATAAAGCATCTGTTCTCCTCACAAACATCACAATTAGTTCGCTGCCTGTCATCAAAATGTCCTCGATCAGTTTACCAGATACACTGGATGTGACGTAACAAGCTATTTGAGGCGAGAGTCTGTGAGAGGTTGGATAACAGAAAATACTGGGATGTGTGAAAATAGGTGGAAAGTCATTAAGGCATTTTGAAAAGGCATCGCCCATTACAGCTTTCATACTGAAACAAGTTCACCGAAGCTCTGAATAATTATGTCACAGGTTTCAGAAGATGATTTAAACGTTTTTTATTTTATTATTTACCAAGTGGGCGTGGTTGAAATATCAAGGAACTTCTGTTAACCTCCATCAAAAAGTCGCATCAGGTTTCAGCACTGCTGTGCCACTGCTGAAACAACCCCCTCAAGGTCCTGGGTGTCGAGCTGAGCCTGTGACAGTCTGCCTTTTAATTCAGCTGGGACTTTTGCTGTGTCTCTACTCCCTGTTTCTCAAACCTGAACTTCAAATTGTAATCCTTTGTACAACGTATTGCTGAAAAAAGTAATCACATTACTCTGAATCGCTATTAAGTAATAAATCACTGACCGACAGCACACACTTGCCATCCAGGAGCACGGTAGTGCAGTTTTGCTGCCTACTGGAGAGACCACAATGCGCTGTTTCACAGTCTACCTTTGATCATCAAATGTCAGTATTACCTTGTCAGATATTAAAGGATGGGTTGGTCTTGTGATATGTATTTTCTCCGCAAAGGAGGTTATGTTTTCTGTGTGTCATCTGTTTGTCAGCAGCATTAGAGAAAAACTACTTGCCCGATATGCATGAAACTTTGTGGAAAGAGTGTAGTATGGGCCAAACGAGGACCCATTACATTTCTTGACATGGTGTGGTGTGACTAAAGACACAACAAAACTTTTTTTTTGGACATAATCCTTTTGGAAATACATCCAGACGTATATAGTGGTCGTGGTCACAGTGTTGCATACCATGAGAGATCATTGGCCTTCGAGTATCCTCTCCAAGTGCCTTCCGAGTTGGTCTTGCGTTTTGCAAAGTAAAACTACAAAATGACAACCACAAAGCACAGCAGATAATACAATCAGGTCAAGAACTTTTACAGTTCTATCTGAGTGACTGTGAGGACTTTTTGCTGAACAAACTGAATGACTCTCAGCTCAGCAGCCATGGTATTTAGTAATGGTTCCTAATTCATAGCTACTTCTTTTGTATCCCCCTAAAACATTGTTCACGTGCCCACTGATGCCTTTATCCCTCCAGACAAATCCCAAGCAACTGTGACCACATCCTTGCCTTTCTTTCCACGAAAACTCCAACTGCAGCAATTAGTGGACTGTGAGTTACACTATGTAGAGGGCTTGGGAACATAACATTCATAGACCTTGGAAGACCTTTCAAAAGAAGACAACAATGCCTTTCCGGCATTCCACAGAGAATATGTACATATGCCCTAGAGCAAGAAAGGGGGAGAGCTCACATTCCCAGTCATACAGGGCTCACAATTAGCCCCTGATGGAGTACAACAGAAAGAGGTCCAAGAGGTCTTGTCAAGTATGAAAAAGCCCAATTGAGATTAACTGCTTAATTTCAGTCAATTCACCGAGTTCTGCTGATCTGCTGAGCACGGGGGCACATGCTCAACCTGTTTCCCATAAGCCTGGAGCAGAAAAGTAGCTCCAGACATGGGATTAGATGCAGACATGGGCAGCAGTGCATATGTGTCACGTAACAAAGAATTTCCTTCCATCCGTCAAAAGGAATTACAAGCGTGTCGGGACATAATGTGCTCATTGTGCTCTACAGCATCACTTCTTATCTGCAGCGAGGAGAATGCCATAGAGGGGCTCAAGGAGCTACTGCAGGTTCGCAGTTATTTGAGCTAAACACGTGAAAAACTGGCACGATTCAGTGATGCATTGCGTTCGCGTTCCCATTCAACACAAGTTTATATGGGGCGAATATGGATTGGGGTGTCGATAAAAATCCATCAAACACGATGCATGAACCTCACTTTTTTACTCATTGATTATTCAAACTGACACTTTTTTAAAATCCAGACACACACACTGACTGACCTAAAAGGCCATAATTGAAATTTTTAATCCATACATTGTATTTTACTGTAGACCTGAAATGATCCAAGTAAAAATGCTTTTCATATGTGAAGAATGATTTGTTGTTTGTCTCTATTGAAAACCTTGTTAGTTGACAGAAGATCATTGTGGGAGAGAACATTGTGGAAATGTTGGCACTGTGTTCTTGCCAAATACCAAACAGTGTAGAGAAACACTTACCCCATCATTAAAGGACCACTACAACTGAAGGTTACAGCAAGTCAAATCAGCAAGTCATTAAAACTGGAGAGGTGATGTAAGTGTGTCTATAACAAATTAATTTAGCAACTAAAGCAATGTTAGGATAGGTTCACAAGTGTCCAAGTCTGTCTTGAAATAACAGTCAGTATGAACACTGAAATGAGTTTCATTCCTCCTGTTTATACTGACTATTAAGAAAGAAATGAATAAAGACTGTAACTTACTTAACTTATTAACTCAAGATAAACTGTGCGTTGGTTTTTTACACAGAACAACGACTTTCAGTTTTGCTGCCCATCTCTTTCACTGAAAGAAATGGAAACATTGATCTTTTAATGGCTGGGTGTGAAAATAAATGAAAGACTTGATTCAGTGTTCATATGGGAACCTGGAAATGTGTGAACCAGTACTTTAAGATAAGGCAACTAACACACTTTACTAATTTTGAGAAAAGAAGTGTTTATTTTCTGATTAAATACCTGAAATGTTACTGATGACATCTAGTAAGAGATGCCATGAAACAATGGGAAGAACAAGAGGGCAGAGTTATCAGTGTGTTTATTTCATGTTGACACAAAACTAACACGCAAGAACTGACCAATTCTGGTCCAAATGATGAATTTGCATAGATTCGATAAATTTACAATATTCCTCACGTCAGTTGCATCATGTGACTCGCTGTGAACATGCAGCCGAATGACACCTGTGAATAAAATTACAGAAGATGCTTTTCTTGTTGTTTCCAAATCTCTGTAAAAGTATGAGGAACTATTGCAGCCAAACCTGTGAGCACCATTCACGTGGGCCCTTTTTACGGCAGACATTTAACTCTTTAAAGCAGGAATAGTACAAGTGAAATTAGCAACACTAATGGTGGCTGCATTCCATTTAGGTAAGCCAGTTCCAAGGCTCTGGTAGTGTGCATATTCACTCACAAAGGCTCATTGGGACACTTAACGAAATGAAGTTGTTAATGTTACTAGTTACACCTGTGGGTTTTCCTGGTTTGACAAGTCAAAATGACTGATGTGAAAGGGGTCTATTGTTATCTCACGTTCCATGCCTCCCTGAAACCTAGATTGAAATGAGCTTAGCCTCGTATCCTTCTGCTATTATTTCTAAATCACGATACAAGCCAGCACTACATTTGACACTCGTCAGTGTGGGACTTGGAGGGATTACCAAAAGTCCAAACAAAGAAACACAAAAACTGTATGATTGCTGCAGTCAACCTCATGCCAGCTACACACTGACTCACTGCTGTCAATGAAAAGCTGAGGGACATCAAGCCTTTGAAGATTGTTTGGTTTTTTTTGTGTCTCGCTGTCATTTCTGCCACTAAGACAAAGCAACATCCAATCAGACAGAAATTATGTTCACACATAAGGTAATGTTTTTTTTTTTTATTCATTCAATTTAGTCACATTTGTTCATTTTATGTCCGTTTATTCTAATGAAATAGCTACAAGTAATGTTAGCTAAGGTAATATTAACTTGCTAATTTACCATTAGATGAGTCTCTACCCATATAGCCACTATAGCTTATGTGGTGAATTCATTCCTGGGGTAGCGCAGCACTGTTTGCGTGGTTAAAACAATCATACTAAAATAACTTGTTGAACATTGTTGTAACATTAGAAGGTTACCATGTGCATTAGCTTGGTAACTGATGTGAACTACTTGTCATAGTAGCACATAATAGTGAGCTAGATCGATATTGAAATATCATATTAATAAATGAGGTCTCTACTGGATCACTGTACAGCAAAATGGCTGCAATTAATGAAAAAAGAATGCTGTGTGCCAGAAGGAATTGCTAATCGTTAACAATTCTAATTCCATGCTGTTTGCAAACAGGTGAAAACGTCACTCTCTGATGAATCATCTGGTGGTGTGTTTCCCTGGAACTAGATGGGGCAACTAGTCACTAGATGGGGTACAGGGGATATGACGCCACTGACAGGCTACCAAACAAACCATTACTTTGAATAGAATTACAGAATTCTCCAGGTTTGAACTTTGTTGGAAACATTTGGGATTCGGACACATTGGAAGTAGACGCCTCAACAAATTTAAAACTAGGTTAGGTCGTTTTTAGGCATTTTAATGTGGTCCATTAAGCAGACACTTCACACGTGTTCACACCCAGGAGAACTAAAGTGCTCATTAAAAACCGATCGCATCGCCACCTCAAGTTTACCACACTGGAGGAGGGACGTTAGGATGGTCATGTCTGTAACACTTTGGCCCAGAGCTGGATCACAACGATCACAACTATGGGCCAGATATCCATAGTCCCCAAACATTGGACCCTGTCAAGAAAAGCCAAAATTGCCAAAATCTCTGCGCAGATGCCATGAAAAACTTTCATATATCATTCTATATTATTGACTCCCATTGATCTGCTACTGTAATAGCAACACTTTTGTGTAGTGTAATCAGCACTGCAGCCTCAGCTGTGTATAAAATAGAACTAGAACTCATGTTAACTCAGTTTTACAAAAGTAATTCATTTGTAATTTAGCTAAATGAGCACCAGAATGTTCTTAACATAAAATTTTTGCTAATAGGAACAAAAAGGATATAATATTTGATAAGAAATTCGTTAGACTGACAGCAAGTTGACTGACAGAAGTTCAATCAAATCCAAAATGGAAGCTACTTTGGAACCCATCCTTAACCCACACACCCTACCCTGATTCTAAGGTCATTTTCAACGTTCTTTCACTGGAAAACTGCCACTGCATGTTCGTAAACCAAGACTATTTGCTGAGGTTGTAGCTGCAGGCTTATCTTTAGCTCTTTCCACACTAAAAACCTGACTTCAACTGTGGGAACTTGAATATTTAACAGAGTGCCTAAGCACAAAATACCTTAGGAGCAACAAGAGTCTAGTGCAGTATGCATCATTTGTATCTTTAATCTTGTTTGTTCCCCTCTAAACAAAACTCTGAACAGAGCCTAATTGAGAGGAGCACATTGATTTCTGTCTGTGGAAGAAAAGTATTTCCTCTGGTGCATGCTGTTATCTACAATTCTACTTAATCTTGGTTTTGCATTAATTATTTATGCTATCGACAAGCACTCTGCTGGTGTGCCCTGTACATCCCTGCACTACATCCAGGCTTGTTAAAGTGTGTTGAGCAGAGCATTGAATATATACTGTACTGTTTGATCCCTCTCTGTATTTATACACAGAACCTAGCATTCTTAAAAAGCACTGTGGACACTAATCAGGCATCCGGGATGTTCCCTCACTGGTGTTCATGCGTTAGCACTGGCTCAATGCTAACACAAGTCAATGGAGAATAAAACCATTCGCCTCAAAACAATAAACATATCCTTTCAAACATGTTAATATAAATGAAACAGCTGGTTGAAAGAAATGGTTTTCATTCCATTGGACTTGCATCAGCATTGCTGACAGGGAGCTGTGGCCAATTGAAACCATTGTTTGACCTTGATGTGTATGTGTGAGCAACAGGAGCATCACGGTTCTGTTGTCCAATAGGAAGTATTTGGTGAGAACATTGTTGTTGAGGTTGGGCTTCAGCTCTAGATGTTATTGTGCTAAAACGTGATACAGCATTAAAGTCTCAGCGTAGATGAACAAACTAGGTTTTTCACCATGAATTCGAGACATGAAATAAGCAGGTGGATTTGTGGAGGTCAATGGTATAAACTGCTAAGGCAAGCAATTATGAAATGTAGCTCTTCTGGTGAATTTTGCAATTGCTTTGTACATGAGAGAACTCAGATTTATGTTACTTCACATACAAAACTCCTGTTCAGACAAGACTGATTCACAAGACCTGTTCACATCTTCTGGAAACAAATGCACTGAGCTTCTAATTGCTCTATGTCACCTAATTTTGGCCTCCGTGTGTAAAAGACAGGATGAACCGGTTCCTTTGGGTAAGTTTCACAGCTTTAAAATTTGTATCGGAGCGCAAAGTGGTTCATAAAGTCCCGGAAGAACCCCCGAAGTCCTGTGAAGAGAATGTGCAGATATCTGCGGTATTTGCTACCCTAACCCTAACCCTAACCCTAACCCAAAGTGGACACATCAGGAAGTGAATTGATGTCCCTCAGTAACATTCTTTTGAGTTTAATTTGATTGGTAGTCAAGTGTCATTGCATGCACGCAAGTATGATGAATTTCTTACTTTGAAACTAACATTCAGTAACTCATCTGACTTGTTGTCTCAACACGTACTGTGACGGACCACTTTGGGCTGGCACTTGGGTTGGGTGACTTAATGTTCCTTCCTTCAGTCCTTTTTTTGCAATGTGTCAATTCCTGACAACTAGATTTGTATAACAACACTATTCTCTCTAAAAACATGTGGTACCTCAGTCTCCAGACTAACAGCATTCTGTCATCCCAGGGACAATAGAAAATATGTATGGGATGTCTATTGCTTAGCATACCAACCTGAGCGCTCGCTACAACGGGCCACGTCTTCTCATGCTGTAACATATCTACTTACCTGTTAGCTATTAGCAGCCAGTGGCTAGCAGAGTTCACTTGTGTTTTTGGCTGATGGAGCTGACGGATCTGATAGAGCTAACAAAGCTGACAGACATAGCAGGTCTGAGAGCTTCTTGTCAGGGGAACATGAGGCGTTCATTGTGACAACACACCAAGTTTACAGTAAAGAAATCTACTTTGTGCTTCGGCTGAGTATAGTTGGCAGGTAAAAGTACTTTGAGTTTGGGGTTACAGTCACTTTAGGTCAAGTTTACCTTTCAGCAAACTTCTGTCAGAGATGAAAGTAACCAGATACTTTTACTCCACTGCTGAGGTACTGCAGGTACTTTGATATCAACAATTCAATGTTTTTATCATGTCAGGGCTCCAGATTCAAATGTTCAACTAGTGGCGCTAGAGCTCCCTAACTGTGTACAACAATAACAATGTGCTCATTTATTTCATTTTTTTTTTCCAATATTTCAATTGCTCATAATATTTCTTTAACTTTTTGTTTTTCTGGCATCATGATGAGCAGCATGAAAACACTACTTTTTACACTGTAAACAAGTATACCCAGCACTGCCTTATTTGTTACTAAGAGCTGTTGAATTATCAAATGTGATTTTTTTCTGATACATAAAGAAACAACAGTAATCTTCAATAACACTGCATGGAAATATTTTGCAGCCTTTGACTTTACCTACGTTTTATACATAAAGATGAGTACCAAGGGTGGAACACCTGGGGAGACTTTACCCATTTGGTTGCTCTCACATGTTGTGCTGTTAAGCTTGATGGACTCTTGCAGAGCATAAGACGAAGGAACCTCACAAACAGTGCGTATAAATGTTGACACATAACACATTGGTTTATATATGTAACGGTAAATGTTAACGGTTAAAACTGTTTTTTTTGGGACGATTCTGGAATGGTGGAGAAATAAAGTTAGTGTAGAGCCTGCTAGTACCACACCATTTGGACTGGCTGACTTGAACCGCCTTCTTCCTTTGTTTCTATGGTGACACAACGGATAAGAATCCGCCTTGGTTTGCTCTGACCTTCCCCATTAACTATAGATCATATCCTGTTTTCTGATTTTCATTGTAACCTGCTTGCGATGCAATGATTTGTGTAGAATCTCCAATAAAAATCTCCAAAACGTGGTGGTGTGATTATCGATACAAAAGCCCTAACCCAAACTGCCAACAGATAGCACCTTTATGAGATCCTTGATATTACAGCATTTCACTTCACTGTCATGCATTAAGTTAAGAGAGCAGGACTACCAACAGTGTGTGCTGTGAATGTGGCGTGGGCTAAGCTGAATTACTGCCACAATCACTGTTGGTGTAAAAATACCAGGTGCACCAGGGCAGTGCAATGGCCTGGAGCAGATATCCAGGAACTGCTGCCTCTAACACCCAAAACAACCCCTCCAACGTAGCAAACTGCCAGCTGGCCGGCAGCCACACAGCCTTTCCTTCCCTCTCAGGTCTCCCCAGCTGGCCTCTCTGTGATTATCAGCAGCTGATGAAAAAACACAGAGCACACGGAGCTGCTCGGAAGCTGTGACACCCACAGCCCTGACCTACCTGGATCACATCAACCCACTCAGCTGTCGTCCCCCCCCCCCCAGTCCAGGTCACTGTACGCATCGCAAACGCAGGGGTTCAACTTGTGAATGACGTACAGTCTACTGTAACAAAGTTATTTTTTTGTGAACTTGGAGTTTAGACTCATAGATTTTACTTGTCCTGAAGTATTTATTATCTCAAGTGTCATAACTCAGGTACATTTCAAGTCACAACTGGGAACAAATATACACGTGTTGGCTTGTGCATTCATCGACTGTCAAGGGATGAGAGAGGTGCAGTCTCCCCTGGGCTGAGCCTAGCGGTTTGAAGGTAAGAATGGCACCATTATGGGATACGCTTCTTGTTACTGTGCGTCGGCACAGGCTGAAAAATTGGCATCTTGCTTAACTCATGACCGGTTTAATGCACTACCCAGTGAGCATGCTAAGTGGCCCAAAACACACACCCAAGACCCTGCGACCGACAGGTGCATGCCGGTGTGGGTACCAGACGAGCTTGGCCAGATCTGCTCGGTCCTGCATTAACAGATAATGCTACACATTAAGACATTACAACTGGCTGTGACGATTTCAAATTTGACTTTACAGCTCTTTTTGCTTACTGCGGAGAATTTATCATTTTGACTGGGACAAAATTATGACCTGTGTCAGATTTTTTACATTTAGTGTCACTGAAATAATGATGGAGAATGTCTACACTGAAGCGCTGATGTTTGTTTGAATGAATACTAGTCCCAGACTGCAGTAAGGCATTCAGGCACACACTATGCCATAATGTGTGGCATCTGTAACTCGCGGCCCCTGAGCACATCTGGCCAAGCACATCTGGTACCTACACTGTGTCTAGCCTACATGCCAAATGTACTTGGAAGACTTTGGGGGTATTTTGGGGATACAACCAACTTAAGGGCTTACACTGTAAGCTAGTACCCGAAAGCTAACGTGACAGAGTACCAAACTCAAGATAATGAGCTGGGCAACAAACACACACTGCACTAGCCAACCCGAATATACAGTTCGAATGAACCGCTGCTTCAATTCCTGATCCACACAGCTGAGCTCAGGTATACCATACCACCCCACAGCTAGGCTGACATGCGCTTGTTATGTCCTCACTGCATCTCTGTTCAGAGCTGGAAATGGAAAAATCAGACGGCCTCAGTGTGTTACAGACGTTACAGTACTCATCCGTGCGGGAGGACGTGAAACCCGAAACTATCAGAGTGAACATGTTGGTGTGGAAATGAAAACCTAAGGTCACTTCCTTTTACATGAGAAAAGAAATCCTCTTCTTTCTGTTGTGATTACTGCCGTGTCCACACAAAGACATCAACACGATGAAAACGGCAGAGCCACGGCCGGCTCCCTCTCCTCTAATCACGATAAAGCCATCATCTGATATCATCATCAGAGAATGTGCTGTTCTCTGCCATGAGGGAGAAATTACATTCACTTTTCAGCTCCAATTATGGCTCAATGCACCATTGCTTAAAAATGATGCTCAATAAGACAGAGACTCTTTCCAGGGATAATTTAGGCAGAGGATCATCGCTAACTCCAGCAGTCACTGTAAACAGCTGCAGGCATGGCTAATCTACCAACAGCATGCACTAGGCTTTAGTGGCAGGCGCAGAGAAATACTCCGTTTTCAGGTAAAGTGCTGGTATGACGACTAAAATGCAAGATTTTCTTCACACTTCAACTTTAAGCTGAGGATCTAAGCGCTTGGGCAATAAATTCAATATAGAATAGTATAGATTATACAGTTTTGTTAATGTACCTCCAGGTCTTAACAGCACACAGAATGCACTTTGATGCTTTCTGCATTAGAACAGCACATATTTGACAAAGACAAGACTCTTGGATTCAAGAATCCTTATAGCCCGTACTTCCGTCATTTCGACTTCCAGGGCTTCCTCCTCCAGGAATTTGGTTAGTGGAGGTTTTAAGTGCTACATTATTCCTTCTATTTACTTTGACAATAGTGAAGGGGGCTCTTTATTTAAGTGGACGCAGGGTGCCTCCAACATGAAATGCTGCCTTCAGTCAGCTCTATGTAAATATGGCAGTCTGGAAGGGACGCTTACAGTCATTCTAATGGAGATAACCTCTGATCCGGTCACACATCAGGCACACTACACGTGCACTATGTTAATAAAATGGTCACACTTGAACTTAAATTTGAACTTCAATCAGGCTGGTGTGGTCCAAACCACCCCCAGACAAATGTAATATATGACAGTAAAGCTAATATGATCATTAAGAGTGATGAAGAGGCATATTTAGATATCAACCAAACGAGCCATTAAAGGGGAGCACACCCTTAAAAGCATCTAATAATAGCTCTAACTAATGGTCTGACACCATAGGAATGCCTTGTAGTTGCAATGATCAAGGCTGAGGAGGCGTCACAGTTGTGATTTCTGTCCAGTTCCTGTTGCCCCTTAAATTCCTGCTTTAAATGCTGCTGATCTAATGCAGCACACACAGCGGCAGTCCTGTTTACTGAAGCCAGGGGTCAGACGTTCTCGCCACACGTGCGTCATTAATTGGGAGCAACTGGCAAAAAGGACGATCAAAGGCACGGCTGTAGGCATGTAAACAGTCTTTCCAGGCCTTTGAGGAGAGAGGCTGGAACCAGTGCCCTGAGAACTCAAGGATCTCGTATCAAATCAGTGATTTTTATATGAGGTTTTCACACCCCTTAATACCGACAGATACCGCTTTGCTCTGCTTCCAAGTCTTACCAATCCCTAGAAGTTTCTGTGTGAGACGCCATCATGATCCGATCACCAGCGGACAGCTTGGTTCCTTACAAGCCTTGCTGTCACTATGCAATTCTGTCCGCCGCCCAGTGCGATCACCCGGGGAGATGAAGGCTTGAGCTATGGCACAAAGGAAATGCGTCAAAACATTGCCCATCAGACTGCTGTTCAGATGGCATTCCTTCTATTTGATCAGTACATGACATAGCGTGGCTGCTTATTAATACAACCTTACGCCTTTATCGTAGCACTGAGATCAGGGTTTGATCATCTCAACAAAGCGGAGGCCTTTCTGCGATGAGCAATGCGGGAAATGATTACATTATTATTAGTATTATCTTATTCATGGTTGATAACTGAAGATGTCGATTGATTGACAGAAAAGATACTTGTTTTAAAAACGCAGCTCCAAATGCCTCATTCATTTCACCAAAACTATCCTCACGTCTCATGAGTGTCAACGTGACAATTTTACTTGATAGTGGAGTAATCGGCCTCGTCTCTGATAAAATAAAGACCTGACGGCGGTTGTTGTGGACTGGTTTTTTTTGTGTGTGTGTGTGTGTGTGTGAGCTCGGCATGTGGCGCGCTGGCAGACCAAACATCCACTCTGCGAGACACATGCTGCTTCTGCTGCATCTGTCAGCCAGTGGCATCCCTGTGGCCGCAGTCCGTGCTGAGGCAGCAATCTGCACAGACAAAAGTCTTATCACCGCGCACAAACAACAGTCTGACCCCCCCGCAACCTAACAGAACAGACACGCCGCCATTCACTCTCTGCCCGTGGGCCTGCTTTAAATTAAATCCTTAAAAAGGGGGAACAATGAATCATGTAGCGAACTTATCAAAACACAGGATGGATTCTGCATCTGTCGTTCACTTCTCTCTCTGACTGCAGGCCTCCCTTTAATCAACAACACATCACAGTCACATGCTCTGCGGTTTGAACGATAACGCTGTCGGACAAAGGTTGAGGAGGCTGAAAAACTGCAGATGGGAACGGATTTCGGTTCTTAGCCTGAGGATGCCCACTCTGAATGCGAGGGACTTCTCTAATGAGAACCACTTCCCAGTAGTGTTGGAATGCAGGGTGACTATTACTTCCAGGTGACGGTCACTGGCATGCACACTCACACGGTGGAGTGGGTTTAAGAGAAGTGTCTGTTTTCTCTTCCAGATAAACTTGATTTACCTGGGGTTCATTTCATCCATCAGTGGTTTAGATCATCTGGATTAAATTGTTTTATTCATAACATGTTCACGGCTACTGCTCGTGTTTTTGGTCTCGTCAGACGTCGCTGTAGTGACGCTGCCATGTTCTCAGATCTCTGCGCTTAACTCGGTAGTGATGTTATGATATTATGATAACCAGCAGAAATAACAAAGATAAGACTCAAGTTAAAATGCGCTGAAAGGCTCCTTTAAAGGAAATGTTTGACATTTTAGGTCATACTGTCTGTACTGAATTTACGGTCAGACAGGAAGTGTGATGAAGGTTAATGTTTTGGCTTGATGTGGATGTGGGCTTTCACACTGCGCTCTAAACTACAGAGTCTGCATATGTCCATGGGCACACATGTGCACTGCAACAATGGCGACCTTTTGACCCACTGCATGTTCTGTCTGTATGTTTGCATTCACATATAGCTGAACGCAGTCATGACCTGCAGGTGGCAGACAGATATCTCTACATGTGGGAGGACCGAGTGACACAAGCAGCTGACGAGATCGAGGTCAACCCTGTTGAGTTTACCTTCTTTAAATCGGAAAATGATATAGTTTAGAATGTATTTTTTGGAAAACACATTGAACCAAAACACCCATGAGCAGTAGCCAGCAGGTTGCACTGTTTCTATTCAGTGACTTATGTGGTGAAAAGGCCAAAAAAGGATTAAAAGGTCTCAGTTTGGGTGAGATCCTGGATGAAGAGGCATACAGGACCGTGGTGCCTACAGAGCTGGAGGAGCTGGAGGTGTATTATTCACCGGTATGTCTCCCTTGGGTGATATACAAGTGACATTGTCAGTCATCGATGTCAGTCACAAACGCCAGACATGTTTTAACAAAGCCAGACTGGAACAGAATGGATCCAACTTGATCCCATTAGTTGTCTCACGGCCGAGTCGGATTCATAATTGGCTAAAAAGTCCTAATGACCTAATCACCTTTGAATTGAATTGAATTGAATTAAGCTGGTTCTGGGTTTCTATGGTGCACAGATGTGGTTGCACTGACAGATGTGGGCAGAGCTGGTTCGGCTCAGCGCAGTGCTCAGACGCTGCTTGTTAACCGGCTAATCATAAAATGAAAGGCCACAGCAGCGAGGTAGAGCGGGAAGACGAGCCCTCCTCTTTCTTATCAGACCCCCCCCCCCCCCCCCTTGGCAAAACAGCCCCTGTTTTGTTCAAACACGTGGTATGTGCAAATAAAAGCCTGCCGTGTGGAGCATGAAGTCACTGCCAGTGAAGTCACCGCTAGCGATAAGCCCAGCGTGGCGTTTGACACGCTGGGTGCCTGAATCGCCATCTGTGTCGGTACAGAGGCACACCCAAAACAGAAGGAGATATTCCCTGAACGCTCCCAGCCAGGGCGGGGGACCTGAGTCGAGGAAGAAACAAAGCGACAGGAGCAGGAACCGGGGCCAGATCCACAGTGGGGAGAGGAGACCTGCAATTACACAAGCCAGCGGAAGCAGCTACCTCTCCCTCTCACACAAAACTCAGCCTTATGAAAAAGAAGATCACATTTCGGCAGCTTTTGTGTGGGCCTGAGTGTTCGGTTCCTATACCTATTGTATAGGAAGCACATTGACAAATCTCCAGTCTTAGTGGCCAGGTTCAGTCAGCCTATTCCCACAAGGCACAATGGGCCCTGCTAACAGCATTCCTGTAATGACAGCAGAAAAGCTGTGGACAAACATTTACGGTTGGCCAGATTGAGTTTTAAAGAGCCTCCTTTCTCCTCCCGTCCTTGTCCCATTCAGACAGGTCAGCGGGCTCCTCCCTGCTGTTTTGTGCTACACCATTCACAGAGCTCCATCACTCAGTGCCTCCGACTCTCTCCCCCTGTCCTCTGCCTGCTCTGCTGGACAACACGGACCATGGTCAAGTGAACTCTGGCATTCCTCAGCAAGGAACAGTGTTTCGAGCAAGGCTCGTGAAGCTGGAAGACAAAATGTGAGAACTAGCAGGAAGGGAAGAAAGGAACAGTGGAAAGAAAAAAAAATCTTACCACCTCCTTTTTCGACCTTGTCTCCTAAAACACTATGTTCAAGGCCAATTATTTGTATTAGAAAGATGTTTTGTAGGTTGCATAATGTCATCCAGATTCTGTCACTAACTACCTCAAATGGAAGGAGTCTCTTTGGATGAGCAGTTCATGAGAAGTTCATGGAGTCCAAGCGATCTACCCATTCTGAACAGACACCCTTTGACCAGTAACAAACTTGTCAAATAATAAAGCCCAGTTAAAGAAAGGCAAAATATTAATTTTTAGTAGCCTAAACCCACAAACCTCACAAGGTTGCCTGTCAAGGTTCTATTCTTTTCTGAGGTTGAACTTCCTCTTCTATGTGGGACTGACTTGCCAGGTGTGACAGATGAGCCGTTCCATGAGAGAAATCCTGTAGGAAAGGGGTTGAAAATGAGCAGCTTAGCAACTCCGCTAAGATGGAAAAGTTGATGCACTGATAAACGCAGGATGGAACAATGTGCGTGGAACAAACTTAGTGAGCAAATCATAACGGCTTCAACGTCCACTGAAGCATCTGTTCGACTGAAGAGACGGAGCATGGCAGCAGATTTTAAAAAAAATAGCGTTACATTTGAATAGAAACCTGGCTAGAGGCTGCTTGGACTGCAAAAAACACTAGAGTGCAAAGTGATCCCACTTTCTTTCGCCATTTGTATAACACAGCCGGCATCGTAGGACACGGGACAGTGGTCACCTCCTATTCGCTTCAATCTGATGATATCAGTTGTATCAGATTTCACTGGAGAACACACCCTACCCAACACAAACAGAGTTCTGTCAACATATCGTGTGTCGCTTCAGTTTGCATGGAAGAGTGCAGGTCCAGTGGTGTTATGGTCACACAAATACGGTTTCTCTTCTGTTTATGCGGACTCCCTTAGTGTTCACACAGTTGTCCGAACACTCAGAGCTGTTGGGCTGATTCCCTATCTGTCTCCTCGTAATGAGGCAACAAATCCACTGATGGCATGTTCTCCAGTCTCTCAGTCAAAGGTGGCCGTAAAACCCCCATCTCTCCCCTGTCAAGTTCACTGCACCTCTCACACTGGATGTCTCAGCATAAATGATTTTTTCAATTTGGCTTTTACCATTTTAAAGAAGGTGGACGTGTTCTTTAAAACTAATGCTCAGGCTGTTATGGGTTGTCCTGTGCAGATCACCCAAATGTAAATGCCTTCGGTGTGACATGTTTACGACACTATTAAAAAGAAGAACAAAACACACTGACTGACTTCCACAAGTTCATTTCCGTTACGCCGCAGTCACACTGTGATTGGCTGACAGTTAATATTGTACAGCACCTCACTTCTACTGCACCACTGGGCTTCTAAATCACTAAAATCCAAATGTCTTATGTTATGTTATGTTATGTTCTTCACAACTAGAGCTAGTAGTAGAGTCTCACTACTGTTTTTGTACCAACCACAACTGCCAAGAAGAAGAAGGAGGCTTGTTCTTTCATTGGATGGTTCCTGTTTTAAATGTATGTGTATGTAGGAGTTTTGGTTGGAGGATGGTTCCTCCTCCTGGGAGAGTCACATGCAACCCTCCCCCACCCGCCCCCCCAACTCCTGTTTACTGATGCGTTTACTGACAACTCATGTAAGATGGCAAACTGCTAAAGTGTGTTTAGTCAACACATCATTGGTGTTGTGCCCCTGACAGCAGGACCTGCTGATCACACCAGTCACCGCTTTCTTTGTTTACAGGTTAGCTCATCGTGAAAGAGGAGGCGCTGCACACGTGCTTTAAGTATCAGAAGTGCTTGTTATCCAGCAGAACGGCCGTGGTGTCCTCTGTGGATTATACCATCAATGCTGCATTATTATACATGCAGCATTTTGATAGTGTAGCTGGGGGAGGCCGGGGCCATTCTGCCTGTCTGATAGAAGCAATCCAACATATTACATAAGGTCATGACGCGTTTAATATTTGTATGCATTATATGTCAAATCTAAGC
Organism: Pempheris klunzingeri; assembly: GCF_042242105.1. Taxonomy (NCBI): domain Eukaryota; kingdom Metazoa; phylum Chordata; class Actinopteri; order Acropomatiformes; family Pempheridae; genus Pempheris; species Pempheris klunzingeri. Next base: position 20,814,188 of record NC_092029.1, on the reverse strand, counting down.
CTTAATGTCACTAGTAACTATGATCATTTAATAAAGGGAGGGGGAGGCAACAGAGGGATTTTGTAAAATTGGTTTAATTGGTCGACCATCTACGTATACTATGATGGTCATTTTTAGAGCAACAGTTTACGGATAAAAGAACCAGATGGCTTTCCTTTAGCTCATTATGTGCGTTAAATCCAGTTCTATTCACAGATGTGTAGCATTATCTGTAACGACCGAACACACTGCCGGGTCGCCGCGCTTGACTCCGAACGTGCTGAAGTAGTGCAGTGAGATGTATAAAGTAACATATAAATGAAAATACTGGCCCAGTGACACGTCTCTTAGCACATGTGATCTCACCATCATCATCATCATCACTGCGCCATGACGGCCTGGTGTCTCAGCATCGCACCGCTGGTTGAGCAGCTCAGTGGCAGAAAAGCTCCTTCCCACCTGATACTGAATATTCCGTAATTAGCACAACAATAAGTCGTTATCCACGTGTTCTCTCTGGAAACTGCACCACCTCCCCTGCGTATAGCAACTTCAACGGAGAACCTTCAAACTGCTCCGAAACTCACAATCGCAACAGCATCAGCAATGGCTGTTGGCTGTTGGGACAGTCCATCCTCTGGAGACATTTTACATCAAAACTACTGCTCCTTACCATGGAGCAGTTTCAGTTCTGTTTTCTGGGAATCCAATGGTCCAAACCCACTTATTTCAGTTATAAAAGACAAAGAATCCTAACTGCCGATTTTGCTTAAAAACTCAACTGAAATAATTATTGATACTTGATAAACAAACGTATTTGTTTTGAGTCTAATCGTTGTCATCTAATCTAACTCGAGATCCACTTACTACCTTTATTCGGAGCTTTCAAACAGCACCTCATTGTCTTCCTCCTTAAAAGTTTTGAAGCCAGTTTGTGGTGTTTTGTGGTGGATTTGATCATCAGGAATCCAAGTCATTCTCTCACCTGATAGCGAGTAGGATTTAATGGGCCTGTGACTGCAGATGGACAGCTACACCGGCCATTAACAGAGGCTCCATCAGGTGTTGTAGTGTGCAGGTGAGAGTGGCCCGCTTTTGCGTGGGCGTGATAACATCAGGTGTGCTTGTCTCCGTGTCTCATCTTGCAGCGCTGCAGAGAACAGTTGGCTCTGTCTGTGTGAAGGATTTGCATTGCAAATCTGTTTGAACGCTCACTCGCATCATGGTCATTAACATTAACAAGACCGCGCCCAGTACGCTCCCAACTGCTGGTAGCAGCAGAGGGGGTGCTGTTTGTTCAACTGTTGAGAAAGTTTCTTGATCATCATCTTTTAACAAAGGTTTTATCTTCACTCACTCTGAATTGGTCTCTGTTTCACTATGCAGGACATGCTCAGCTGAATGGTTAGAATGGCGTTGGTGCAGGTGATTATGTCATCATCAGTGACAGGGTGAATATCGACCTTATTCTATCAACCTCGAGAGCAGTTTAAATACATTTTACAATCCTGGTAAGTACAGCAAGCTCAGTGAAATGTGTGGTTTATATAGCAGAACATTTGAGGCCACAACCAGTTGATGCTACTGTCCTCAATGCGGCGTTCAAGGCACACTCAAAAAAATTGTAGATACAAGCGCCTGACTGGGAATGCGGATCAAGACAACTTTAAGAGACTTGAATGATCTGTGATTTCATCATAGAGACCATCTGTGGGCCCTGTCCACAAGAGATGTGACGTGAAACAACGATTTACCGTTTTAACACTGCATAGGTTGACTTCCTGTACAATCTAAACTCTAGACTCTCTCGGGTCTTTGTGGGTTCACATTTCTGATGACCAGCTCTCAGCCCAAGACTCAAGTCATGCCCCTTCCAAATGACTTAATATTCAGTCTAATCAGAATAGGGTGGGGTCCTAATCTATTACCTTCTAAATCTAGTCAAATCCAGTCTGCCCACTGGCCCCTTTTAAAATTAGTTCTTGCTTGTTAGGGATCAGGAAGGATTCCCACATGTCAGTTTTGGAATTGGGTCCAAAATTCTTAGATAATATAAATTGAGCGTAGCCATTCAGAGAAACATATTTAGGTGAGCAAAGGATAAAGTACGTTCAAACTATGTATCAAATAGAAAAAACAAATACCATCCTATTGATTTAAATTGATGTATCTGGGTTGATAAGTCCCGAAAATGTATTTTTTCAACAGTGATTATCAGCTTGCTGTGCACAAGCTCCATACCCTGTGGGTAAATGTTATATTTAAGAGCTCCAGAAAACTTGTAAGTGGACCTTGAGTTGACAATGAAACAAAAACCTTCAAATTTGGACATTTGGGTTGAGTAATGACACTTTTCCTTTGAGCACAAAACAAATGTGTACCAAACTTGGTTTGCTGAGATGACAGTCCAGTGACAGGATTTATTTATTTATTTATTACTTGATTATTCCTGCGTACCGTGAACGCAGCGCTACAATCTATTGTTCACTCCCTTACCCAAGCCCCGCCCACGCTCTGAGCGGAGCCTGTGATTGGCTGGATGCGAGTGCGGTGCCGTCATCGCTAGGAGCGCCCATTCATCTCTTCACTTGGGCGTTGGACTCCGCATCTTATTAGCAACAAGGGAAATTTCTCCATTTTGCAGCCTGTCTACAGCGACACGGCCACCAATCTGGGATTTTATTACTTCTCCTTACCTGCCAGCGTTTTCCTGCTATATTGAAAAATCCTCCTCACTCTAACTGGACTTTGCTTCACATTTCCCCTGTGAACTTTTTCTTTGTGCAGAGAGAGAGGGAGACAACAGCGAGGAGCTTTGAGTTTCAACAAAGAGGCTTGTGGGTCTTTGTTCGTTTTTTGGATCGGTTGAGTTTCTTTGTTGGAGCGAAAAGCATGGGAGCGCAATTGTCCAAGACAGCTGGGAAGGCTGAAACTGCGGCCGAAAAGCCCGGAGAGGCTGCTGCTTCACCCACCAAGACCAATGGACAGGTAAATTATATTTTTACACCCAGCTCCTCACATCCACCAGGAGAGAACCTGGCCGTCCTGGAGGGGGCTGCGCTCCGAGGGCGCAATCCGTGCGTAATTGTGGATAGATTGAATGGAGACCCGCTGTGGGAGTTTAAGCTGAGTGGAAATACTTGTTTTTAATACTGAATAGATTACAGTTCACGAGCAACAGTTGATCCTTTGATATTTATTTTTTTTCATGGAAATCTGGGCGCTATGTTTGCGGATATTTTAAGGAAATTTGACGAAATTTGCGTTTACTTTGTTGGATCTTTGGATGATAAAGTCACTTTGAACAGTAGGATTTGGTTGATTTCTTGTGCTGAATGGTTGACTGGCAGATTTACTCCCAAAAAATAATTTTAGGATAATAATGAACAGCTTTTAAATTCGAATGAAGTCTCTTGATCGTAATGTGGAAATTGCTGAAAAAGACGAGACGCACGACGCCAACAAAGGCAGTGAGCGCTCGGAGCACCGCTCCTTTTGTTACAGATGCTCGACTAGAAAGTGGAGATGGCAGCCTGCTATCACACAGGAGGGGAGACAGAGGCTCAGAGCCAGCAGTGCGCCCCGGAGAGAGGGAGGGAGGGAGAGGGGGGGGGAGAGAGAGAGAGAGAGAGAGTTGCTCTTTTTTCAGTAGGGGTTTTGGGGAATACATACAGTTTGGAACCCGTTTCGATTTGGTACAATTTAAGGAAATCCATTTGAACAGTGGCTCTCCGTGATCTGCTGCCCTAATCAGCATCTGCTGCTTTAATGTGCAGCTGCTTTGCTTTGGCGCGCCGCCGTTGAAGCGGATAGGCACCGACCCCTTGCGATCCAGTGGAGGCACTGCGCTCAGGACAGGAGTCAAAGCTAGAGCACAAAGACCAGGGAGCATGTTGCCTTTTTTCATTTTGCATTTTCATCTAAAACATGACTGTTTTGTTATTTGGTTATTTCCGTTTCAAGTGTGTGCGCTCTTGAAGGAGGAAGCTCTCTCCGGGCTGGAGTGAGAGTGCTTTTGTCACTGCTGATTTGATGGTGTCTGCTGCCCCTGGTGTCCATCAGTGGCAGTGTCCAGCTTGAGTCTTGATGGCATTAACAGCCCCTGTTTCTCTCCTTAGGAGAACGGCCATGTTAAAGCCAATGGGGATGCCTCTCCTGCGGCAGCAGAGAACGGCAAAGAGGAGGTGCAGGCCAACGGCAGCGCCACGGCCGAGGAGAGCCCCAAGGAGGAGGCAGAGAAGGCCGAGGCCGCCCCCGCCGAGAAGGAGGCCGATGGGGAGAAGGTAGAGGCAGCATCTCCTGCTCCTGCTGAGGGAGAGGTGGCAGCGAAGGCAGAGGACGCCGCCGCACCTTCCACCAGCAACGAAACCCCCAAGAAGAAGAAGAAGCGGTTCTCCTTCAAGAAGTCTTTCAAGCTCAGCGGCTTTTCCTTCAAGAAGACTAAAAAGGAGACAGGAGAGGGAGCGGAGAACGAGGAGGCAGCACCAGCAGCATCCACAGAGGAGGCCAAGGTGGAGGGCACAGAGGAGACAGCGGCCGCCGGCGAGGAGGCCAAGCCTGCCGAGGGGGAGGCCGCACCTGCCGCAGAGCAGGCCAAGGAGGAGGTAGAGGCCAAGCCGGAGACGGCAGCGGCCGAAGCTTCAGCGGCACCAGCAGAGAAGCCCGCTGAGGAGGCCGCGCCCGCGGAGGAGAAGCCAAAGGCAGAGGAGCCAAAGGCGGAGGAGAAGCCAACCGAGGAGGCACCTAAAACAGAGGAGGCCGCCCCCGCCTCACAGGAAGCAGCGTCAGCGGAGGCTCCGGCCGCAGCCGGCGAGGCAGCCGAGTAAGTTCAGAGAGGAGGAAGAAATTTGAATAAAGGAGAAAAAAGATAATCAAAGGACATTTCCCTGCTTGTATGTTGGAGTGACGCCAGGTCCTGGCTTTGAAGAACTTGTCTACAACCAGGGATATTTTAAAGCTTTTCTTTATTTTTTATTTTTGGTCTCCACCCCCCCTTTACACAAAACCCATCTCGGCCCATTGTTACTTCCATTCCAACGGGCTAGAGAGGTGGGTGGCTTCGATACGTACACCCGATTAAACACATCCACACTCTGCCATATATTTTTTCATCAGTATTAAGTTTTTTTTTTCTTTTGAATTTTTATACAAAATGTAAACAAAATGGTATGGACATGCCCACGGTATGATGGAGACGGGGGTTGAGCTGCAAAATGAAGGGGGTGGGGGGGGTGAGTTCAGGGAGGGCAGGGGAGAAAGGGGCTTGAGAAATGTGCCACAGACTATTATGAAAAGAGTAGTCTAAAAAAAAACAACCTATGAGACCAGCGTCTATATACACCATACAGTTTACAACACTAAGTCCTTTAGGAAAGAAGACGACCAGAAAACCCAGAGATAGTTTTTAGGAAAACATATAAACTCATAGGAGCTTTTCACTTCTCATTAGCTGTACCAGTCAGTGATTCAGTAGAAATACAAGTTGTATAGGCTTTATTGTTTATTGTTGGTTTCATGACCTTAATAAAAATGTAAGTATGTATAGGCGGGGTGTTTTTAACTGTGATTATTGTACAAAATGAAATCTTGATCTCAAGAAGCACATGAAGTTTGCAGCTCTTTTTCCACCCGCTCATTTTTGTAAGATAACAACACACATAAAAAAAAAAAAGTCACCCCGGAAGACCTTCTTAAGCAATTTTGAACTCAAAAACCAAGCTGTGATAAGTGGAATGGTTAACTGTTTATATACTGTGGTATGTTTTTTTGATTACAGCAGGCAATGCTTTTTCAGTGGTCTTTGACAAAAATTTAAGGAATCTATCAGATGCAAATGTTTGTGTAGCATCTTGTCTCTCTCTCTTTTTTTTTTCTTTTCCTTTTGTAAATACTGGAGAAGCTTTGACCAGTTTGACTTAGAGATGGAATGTAACTTTGCTTACAAAAAATTGCTATTAAACTCCTCTGCTTAAGGTGTTCTAATTTTCTGTGAGCACACTAAAAGCAAAAAAATAAATGTGAATAAAATCGGAGCCGCATCTGTCGTTATTTGTGCGTCACAGACCGGAGAAGGTGGGTTTTTTTTTTTTTGGCTTGGGGCGTTCTGTGGAGTTTATTTGGCCCACAGCAGCTCTGTGCCTTCAAGACGAGATCCAGGGGTGTTACTTTTATTTTCACATGTGATGACGAGGGGTAGTAAAAAAAAAAAAAGGGGGGTGGAAGAGAAGCTTAATTGTAACCTAAACTACGTGGCCAAATGTTTATGGACACCCGAGCATTACACCCATATGTGATCGCTGAATATGCCACTTTAAAACAGCGGGCGTTTACTTGCCGCTACAACAGCCTCCACTCTTCTGGGAAGGCTTTTGGAACCTGCCTGCTACCAGTTCACCCCAAAGGTGCTGGATGGGGTTCACGTCAGAGCTCTGTGCAGCCCAGTCAAGTCCTTCCACAGCTGGATTTGAGGACAGGAAGCGGCGACGTCGGTACAGGAAAAGGGTCAAACTCAAACTGTTGACTCGAAGGTGGAAGGACACTAATGTCTAGACATGAACGAATTGTCCATTATAGCTAAAAGAAAACTTAAAGTTTCTAGTATTTGGTCCCTTCTTGACCTTTGGAATGAGCCTGGTTCAGCATCACTCAGAGTCCACTGAAGCCTTTCTTTCTGTCTTTTGTCTTCTTATTTTTTAAGAAAGAACAATTCACATTAACATCATGTAAATATGTAGCTGTGCCACATTAAGCCATACGAGCTAATTATCATCTGCAGCTTCCGGCAGGTTGATGTCATGTAGACTCTTGTTGTGCCACATTTTTCATCTTTTCCACAAACAAATGACTACATGAATAAATGAATACATTTAACAGACGGCAGGGGTGTCCACATACTTTTGGCCACAGTAAAACTAAACTAACTAAACTGGCTTGATTACAAGCCTGTTTGTGTAGAACAGGGACACCATGGCCCCATGAATAACACAGCTGGTAAAACTCTTTGGAGAGTAACTAGTGAACAGAGTGAACACACACTGTAAGCTGCAGACGGTGTGTGTGATGGTCATGCTGCAGGTCAGTCAGGGGATCAGTGCTGAAGTCTGACCTGCAGGTCCACCAGGGTCCAGTGGTGGAATGTAACCAAGTACATTTACTCAGCACTTGAATACAAATATGAAGTACTTGAACTTCACTTCATACTGACATATTTCCATTTTACGCAACATCATACTTCCACTCCACCCCACTTCTACGGATATTGTACTTTTTTACTCCACAATATTTGTCTCACAGTTTTAGTTACTTTAATTACAACCTTTCCTAGCCACTGAAACATTTGTATTTCCAAATGTGATGATTTGGAGTATGAATTTTGAGGACAAAGTGTAAAATTCTCCTCCTTCTTCAGCTTAATAAACCATTTCAAACCCTCTTGGATCAGCTGGAAAATGAAACAGCTGGAAACAGGCTGCTTTGATTGACTGAGTTGATTGAGAGATTCAGAGAAATGTGATTCTCACAGGAAAGTGATGCTACAAATATAATGATCATATTGAATATGACATGCTGCCATAGATTAAACGACCTGCCAGCATAGAAAGAAACTTTAACATCTACAACACTTGAATTTGTTCCTTTTACAGACTGTCTGAGTAAATAAATCATTAATAGGGCATCGGTGTAACCTGATGACATATCAAGATCAGTGCTTGTACCCATCTCATCTGCTGAAGTTTAATAATCCTCTACTCTTCACTACTGTCACTTCTCTGCCTCAGTTTGAGACATTTACTAGTATTCCATTGGAGAAAGGTCAACTGGGCCAATATCTAATGAAAACATCACACAGCAGACAGAACCTGCAACTGTCAAATAAGTCACACGCTGCTCAGCGATCGGATGAGAAACTCAGACGTGTACAACCAAACATCTCTGCATGTGATGTCACAGATGTGAATGTTTCCACCATAAGCTCTGGTTGGAGTGGGGGTGGTGTGCAGTGGGTGGGGTGCAGCTGCTCAGACCCAAGCATGCATGCAGAGCTTAGCCCGACAGCAGACTGAGGCCACGAGCTTGGTGCAGAGTTTGTCTGGCAGTCAGAACACACGTCACAGTTTGGAGCAGCATCCTACCTCAGCCTTGGCCGGTGTCCGTCCTGTGAGGCCCCCAGGCCGGCTTAGCCCCAAGCTCTGCACCTGGAAACAATTCAGAACAACCATTGAGCTGGTGGCGACACGTCGTCAGCTTTTTTTTTAAGAGCAGTTAGCTTAGAGTGTTCAGCCTGAGCCTTTCCTGTCCACACAGGATCAACTCCTGCTGAAGGCCTGTCTGACAGTTTGAAGGCGTCACACCGGACGGAGCCACGTGTGCGGACACGAGGCGAAGATGAGGCGGCACTGATGCTTGCAGAGCACCTTCGGGCTTCGACACCCCAGCTGTGAGCTTGAGATGAGATCTGTGGGGTGAGAGCGCCACCCTGAGGCTGCATCTTCTCATTACACACTTCACAGATTTACTATTTTCCTCTTAAATCAGTTTAAGCAACAAATGAAGCTTTGAAAAACACTATAGGCTTTTCAAATATTATACATTTGTGTAGCTATAAACTCCTGTTTCATACTTATTTTCATTTTATGTTCTTCATGTGTTCATATTTAAATGCCGATGTGTATTGTGCTGATGTGGTTTACCTGAATGATTGCACATCACCCGTTTATTAATAAAGTTATACACATTTCAAGGAAATTGTATAAAATTTTTATTGACAAATGCAAAATATTAAAATTTTGACATGAAATCATTATAGGTTCATCTACAGGTTTACCCACAGTTGCCTAAAAACAAGTAAGACGAGGTTTCCTTCAGAAGGTCGAGCACATTGGAATAAAACGCTTCAAAGGGTATCAAAGGACAAAGTATGGCAAATTCAAGTGGTGGATTCAAGAAGTCCACTAAAAATCACTACACAAAGAGAGACGCTTACAATTCACAGGAGATTTCCAAGTAGAAAAAGGGAAAGACGTAATAAATATAATGCTTCTGGCTGTGATTCGGTGAGGAGCTGCATCCTTGCGGGAAGACGCCCGGTGAGTTGTGTGGGTGAGAAGAACAATTCAGGCACTGCTGGTCTGCTCGGTCTTCACACTACCAAAGAGAAACGAGAGGTGATCTCAGCTGGAGACTTCTTCCACGCTTTACGGGGGCAAAGGTGCACTGCATTGCTACTTCAAAGCAGGTAGTCCTCGTGAAGTGACCATCATAAGTTCTCTTCAGAAATAGTGTCAAAGAGAACTCCTTCAGCTACACTATCAAAAGCATTAAAAGGAACAGATGCAATGGAAACATGCTTCATGGCCAAAATAACTAGGTGGTTGTCTGCGTTCCATTTGAGACAGTATCCAAGAAACAGTGAATCATTAGCACAGTTCGACCCTTAAAGAACACTCGATTTGAAAGATTGAAAATACACCAAGACACCCATCCATCATCTACACCGCTTATCCGTCAGGGGGAGCTGGAGCCAGTCCCAGCTGACTTCTGGCCAGAGGCGGGGGTCACCCTGACCACACTGACCACACACACAGAGACAGACAACCACACACGCCCACACTCACACCTACGGGCAATTTAGAGTCACAGATTGATTGTTGTCAGACACCAACGACCTGGACCGTGGCTGTGTTCCACTACATAGACAATTTATTATGTCCCAATACATAGTATCTGATGTCATACGCAGTATGAAAACCACCAGGATGTCCTACTGCGTTAGCCGGCATGCTTTTCTGGCTAACCTGACCCACAATCACACACCGCAAGCACAGCAGAAGATACTTCACATGGACTGAGCAGCAGACAGATGACTGGACATGACAGGACTGCAACGGATGTGTGAGCAGGAGGGTCAAAGTTCAAGGTGAAATGTTATGACAAAGTAGGAAGTCCCAATTGAATGCATACTGCAGGCAACCGTACGTACTTTGTAAGGGCAGCTGTGATACGCGCTACGAGGGAAAAGGAAAAGTTTGCCCTTTGGAATGCAGGGCCGCCTCCATAGTCGGCTGACAGCGTCCATAGTCAGCGACCAACAGGACTAACCAACCACACAAACAGTACACTACCCCTAACTGCTGTAACAGACCAGGGCTGCTGATAATATGTGATGTGAGCAGTGTAGATATGTTTGTGATTCTTATTATACACACATCATTTCAGTATGTCTTTGGACACAGCTCAGGAGGACATGAGCAGTGACTGACACATTGGAAACATCATTTGTTATGTAACCACATATACTTGAAATGTATGAGTCCTGTCCTGTCCTAAAATAAGCCAGGCTTCACTGTAGTTCCATCTTCTGTAATCCTCTTCCCTAACTACAGAAAGCAGGTTTACAGAACCCATTACCGCAGAGGTTACAAAGCACTGCTGGTCAGCTGGGACACAGGCCTCAACTCATTTTAAAGTATGACACAAAAGAAAAGTGTTCTGGGAACATGGGTGTGAAAACTTGTTGACCAAATTAATAGAGAAGCTTGTCACCTTTTTGAATCAGTCTTCTCAGCGCTGCCGTCCTTTGTTTTCTCTTCTTCTTTAATCTCTGGGATGGAGAACGAAAAGAACTCAATTAACAGTCACTTCATCACTGTGGAATAACGGCATGCTGAGAACACCCACCGCTTTTCTTCTCCTCTGCTTCCTTCTTGTCTTCGTCGACTCGGGGCCTTTTTGCTCCCTTCTTGTGATTGGCTACGTTTTTCCTGCCTCCCTCGCCCTCATCCTCAGAGTCGGAGAACTCTTCGTCGCAGGCTATCCTCTTGTCTGTGGCACGGACTGCAATTACAAAACACGGTGTGATTCACAGCCATCCATCCAACAGTTGTCAACACATTTCACTCAGAATCACATGTGCGACGCTAGAATGATGCTAGAGGAGCTGTTCACACCACTGTTTGTACATTTTAACCATGACCTGTTTACCACAGTTTGCTATTTTGCTTCGTATTGTATTTCTCTATTTTAACTTTTGAGAGAGCATGAGAACGTCATGGTGGCACTGCATGATTTAAAACAGTTTTGTCAAACTTAGAATAGCTTTGAATCTTTTGCCTGTTTTCCACACTCAGCCAATATGAGGATGAACAGACGGAGGAGTGGCCGGATGCAGGAACCACAGCCATCGAACATTTTGATCCTTAGATGTATAAAACAAGAAAAAGCAACAATCCATGGGTATGATCAGGCTTTTTGTTGTTCTCTTACTTCTACTGGGACTGAACATGTTCGGAGCTATGGCATAAGCTGCTCACTGGGTGGTGCTGACGGGAACAGAGTTTCTACACACTCTACAGTCAATGCTACAACACAATGAAATCAAGTATCTATTTCAATGGTAAAATGTGTTTGTCCAAAGATTGTTGTGGCAAAGATGATCATGGCAGGAAATGAGCATGGCTACATTAGAGGATAACTCCACCATTTTAAACATGGGCCCTATTTCTAAATAGTTTGGGTGAAAAATTACAAAAAGTAGTGGAACTGGTCCAGTAGATCACCTCAGCCAGCAGCCACGAAATAGGTTGCAATGGCTGCAACGTGATCTTTTGGGCAACTGCTCCTGATCCAAGTAGGTTTTAAAAATACTAATTTATACAGTACATAAGATATGCAGGGCACAGTGATGCAGTGGTTAGCACTTCACAGCAAGAAGGTTCCAGGTTTGAATCCAGGTTTGAACCAGGGGTCTGTCTTGTGGACATTGCAATGTTCTCCCTGTGCATCTCCCTGCTACTCTGACTTCCTCCCACAGTCCAAAGACATGCAGGTTAGGTAAAACGGTGAATCTAAATTGCCCATCGTTGTGAGTGTGAGTGGTTGTCTGTCTCAAAGTCCCAAAGTCAGCTGGGACTGACTCCAGCTCCCCCGCGACCCTGACGGATAAGCGGTATAGATAATGGATGGATGAAGGGCAGTCTTACTGGATAAGCGTTTGTCAGGATCCTCTGTGTCCTCGTCCACAGTGTCGTCTGGGACAGCATCCTCTGGGATGGCCTGCATCTGCACCCCAGGAGCGTGAGGCAGCATCCGCAGGTTCTCAAACAGCCGCTGCCTGAACAATCACACACACAAAGCCAATACATTCAGGTAACTCCATTTAAAACACCATCAAATCCACTTCTACATGGACACGGGGGTATTTGTTCTATCTGATGTTGTAGTGCTGTGACAGTAGCCTGGAACGTTTGTGATGTAGGCAACCTGGTCTGTTCTTCTGTTTCACTTGTCAGCTTCATTTAAAACTAAAATAAGTGATGAAAACCAGTCGAGATTTTTCAGACTGTGCCTGTCAGTACTTCTGAACTTGATTAAATGTAACCTGGTTGTCAAAGACTCTCAGGATGTTTTCCAGCCCTGCTTACTTGTGCGTATCCATAGGAGAAAAACCATTTGCTTGCAACTGCACTTTTAGAGACACTATGACGGCCTCTGCCAGAGTCAGAGAAACAACAGAACTGGAAAATCCTTTCCTGAAGTCACCAGTGTGACAATATTTTGCCTTCCCTGTGAGTCAGCGACGGACAAACTGTCATCTGTAGGCTTTGCTACGCACGGGTTCCATACGCCACCTCCGGCAACACGACTAATATGGAAGCACATCTTCACTGAGTAGTAGCAGTCTAGGTATGGCTGCTGGATCACATTCAAAAACTGGACAATGACATTTAAGGATTTAAACCCCATCAAAAGTGTTGACATATTTCTGTGAAGTTTTTGACAAAAAAGATTAAGACGTAGTACTGAGTATGTCACTCAGTATGTTTTGACATACTGAGAAAACTCCATCTGCCGCGAAGAAGACCATGGGACATGGTTGAATGGTCAGGAAAAAGCTAATAAGGGGACCTTAAGCGAAGAATTTCCAGCACACCACATTAAGCCATTTCAGAGCATGACTGATGAAGAAAAGGGCCTGAATTTAAACCCCAAGATTGTAATCACAAAATGTTTGAATATTCATCAGTAAATGTAATCATCATCATTCCTTGGACTTTTAAAACCCATTGCAGCTTTGTTAAGAAACAGTCCTGGATGACAACGGCACGTACTTGATCTTGTCCATGTACTCGTGTGTGTTCTGGTTGGTCATGTTGGAGGGGCTGATGTGCAGCTTGAAGTCAGGTCCAAAGTACTCAAAGTAGTCATTGTATGGTAGTTCTGCAATAGAAACACCATTGAGAAAAGTAAACTAAGTATGATGAACACAGCTGAGAGAGATTTATATGCTGCAGGTAAAACAACATGTCAAGTGATCGGCCGTTTGGAATGAAGAAGCAGTGATAACACACCTGTTAACATGATTTACTGAGGCTCTATTATCTGCACTGATCATCACTGAGGGGAGTATGGATTGGAGGGAGTGGGGAGGTCACTGAATGTCCTGCAATTCCATTAAGAGAACTGCTGGCCCATTCGACAGGCTGTGATTACATCCTCTCTCTTTATGTTACACACACGCAGTGGAACAGACAGTCTGCTGAGTCAGCTCCCTCCAAGTAAAGGTGGGTATCAGGATGTCCCTTTCCAGAGGTGAAGTCGTGTAGTATCCCCTAACAACCAAGCCCCAGATACACCATCGCCCCCGCCCGCCATTTCCAGCGCCACAGGCTGAAGGGAAGCCAAGCCAGAGAGGTGCAGCAGATATTTCATTTGTCTTTTCATTTTAGCTGTAAGCTGATGTTCATTATGATGCCTCATTGTTATACAAAACTATTTCCTTACACTAAAGAATCAAATCTACACATGCTCTGTGAATGTTAATAATAACTTTTAGAGATTTCAATACAGCTTAATGCCTTGCCACTAAAACGATGTCACACACAACACTAAACTACATTAATTCCAACTGGCTCATACACAGTCAGTCTGCCATTAACATTAAATATCAGCTTATTGTAGCAGCAGGGACTGGACGTTCAGCTTGTTAAGACTTCTCCAATCAGTTGGGAAGGAGGGACACCCACAGTAACCCTGTGGGGCACCTTAATACCAAAACACAGCTCTATTCCTAAACTGGATGTTGTTGTAGCAACACTGGTCAGTTCACTGCAAATATACTACTCTGTAGCATAATGCAGCACTAAGCCCATTTTTAATCAGATCTTGTAAAATCTCATTTAAGTGAGGTGCTTGTACTTGATTCGATTCCTAGCCACAGTTCACTTTTTCCAGGCTCCATAAAAACTTCCAAGACAGACTACAAAAAGAATCAAAGCAGCGGAGGCTGTGATTGACCCATCCTGCCGGGAAAATAGCCACATCTCAACATCTTCTCTTATGATTAAATAAAACAAAGTGAAAATGAAAGTTTGAACAGTTCAGGACTCTGCATCAAGCCTGTGGAGGAGGGTTAAAGTAGGGGTGGGATCAGGGAGGATTACTAAAAAGGGTTGAGACGTGCTGCTCTGGTCTGCTGCCATCATTCTAGTGCTGAACACAACAATGCTCCTTTTAGCATCCTTCACATTTATTGATATTTCGATATGGAATCAGTGACAAACCGTCGGGGATGTCAGTGTCCAGAGCTACAGCTGTCTCGTACGTCCAGCAGCGGGCCACGTTGCGGATGGTGTATCCTCCTCCGCCCAGCATGAGCAGCGGGAGGTTGAAGGACTTCATGTACTCCACACACTTGGCATGGCCTGGTACAAGCAAGAGGCACAAAATAAACACTTCCAGCGTGGTGAGGTTGGTGAGGACCTCCGGTCATCATTCAGTTAGCATTATCTACTGTGTACCCATACCGCGGATGGTGAGGTTAAAGCAGCCAAGGCGGTCTCCTGAGAGAGAGTCCGCTCCGCACTGAAGAACCACAGCGCTGGGCTGATACATCTCCATCACCTTGGCCATCACCTGTGCGGCCACAGCACGAGTCACACTCAGGAAGTGTTGACAGATAGCATGCACTCCATCCAACCACCTGCCATCTCACTTAGATTTTAAATGCGCAAAGGTATGAGTATATTTTCATTGTTTTACCATGACAAAGAACAACAGATTCACCAGAGCCACTGAACGCTCCACTATATTCACCAGCAGTGAGCTAACAGAAGCCAAAACTGTAGTACTCACAGGTTTGAAGATTTGCTGGTATGATTCATCATCGATGCCGTCACGCAGGGGGAAGTTAACGGCATAATATTTGCCTTTTCCAGCTCCAATATCCTAAATACAATGATGCACAATGGAGTAGAAGACAGAGAAACAGATCCAGCACTAAATGATGTACACCCAAATACTACCAGTGGGAGGGAGGCAACGTTAGCAAAGACTGGGGCTCACCCTGAGGTCTCCAGTTCCAGGGAAGTACTCCCCATATTTATGGAAGGACACAGTCATGACCCTGTCTGTGGTGTAGAAGGCCTCCTCCACTCCGTCTCCATGGTGGATGTCTATGTCAATGTAGAGCACCCTCTGATGGTACCTGGGAGAGAGGGACAACACAGTCACAGCTGGGAGAAGTACAAACAATACATTGGTTGATTAACACTGTACTTATAGGAAGGACAACCTGCCAATCTGGAAATTAAAATGTTTCAAACTGCTGGTAAAACTCACTTGAGCAGCTCAAGGATGGCCAGCACAATGTCGTTAACGTAGCAGAATCCAGAGGCTTCAGACTTCTTCGCATGGTGAAGTCCTCCAGCCCAGTTCACTGCAATGTCCGTCTGCTGTCGGTTTAATTTCACTGAACCAGCTGTGGCACGACAGAAAACACACGTTTGGTTTCCTGACATTGTGCAGGTGTAAGTAAATATGTACATGGCTGATACTTTATCACCAATATGACAGATCTAAACTATACTTTACTCATTTCCCACCATGATTAGTTAGTATGCTGTGTGCCACATACATAGTAACATAACACACAATACTGACTATAGTTTTGATCTGTTGTTTATTTAGTCATTGATATTTTATGCTGGAAACTGAGATTTTAGGGGCATTAATGTTTAATGCCGGACATTTTTGTATTTGCAACTTTATTATAGTTTATAACTATGAAAATTGGAAAGTGCAAAATTCAAAGACTGGTTTAGACTTGGTTTGGAAATGTCAACATTTCTAAAAGATTCAGATTTCAAAAGCATGAAGATGAAATTCTCTTAGTGACAGTTGCAGAGTCCCAGACAGCTCCAGCATCCCTGCAATAAAGACTACTTAAGCTCTTTTCTACATGATGAAAAGATTTCTAACTCATTTGTAATACTAATGAATCACTGTGTATCAAATGATGTGACATATTCTATTTGAAACAGACTGATATAACCAAAAATGATGTGGTAGTAAAAATATGGTTTAATAGTCTGCACTGTAGTATGATGTCCTTGCTAAAAAATGTCATTATTTCTAATGTGGTCGTAGGTCTGACATCGTCTCTGTGCAGAGAATGTAACGCTACCTACAGAGATATTTAGTGCGTTTCTCCCACAGTCCAAACACATGCTGGCCAGCTGGGCTGGTGACACTAGGTTACTTGTGCAGGTCAATGTGAGTGCAAATGTGTTTCCCTGCATGTGTTAACCCTTAATGGTCTGGTGCTCAGTGAATGGTGTACCCTGCAGACATCTGTGAGTGTACTTAACAGTTAGTTTCCAGGTGATTACATCTATCAATCTTCTATACATCTACATTCTTCGAACTTACCAGCGGAGCCACCAGCAGACAGTTGACAGAACTCAAACAAGCCATCAAACACAGGACAGTCTTCTCCAACGTTGACTGCAAGGGTACAACAATAATTGATGAATTAGCGATCTGAGCCGATCAAAAGAAGAACAGCTTGTTGTGTCCTCTGATCAGGGTTCCTACTGAAACTCTTTCACACTACTTTCACACGTACAAAATATTCCATTCATATTTATCTGTTTTAAAATGACTGAGCTATGACTGAGCTGTTTACATAGCTAATGAACAGGAATATTCCACAAATATCCTGTTAACATGCAGCTCTGCATTCTCCAGCTCTCAGCTGTGCTTGACAGGAGATGGTGCCCTAACACATCGTTTACCACATCAAAATATGGAAGTAAAATGCTTTGTGTCATTTTGCATCTTTGTTTTCCAGCAGTGGTGGACTAGTTGAACCACCTTGAAAAGCTCTGCGTTGCTATCTGCATATTCAAAGACCTGTTGATATCCAAGTCTTTCAGAATGTTTAAAAGTGTGCATGCTTCTCTTCCCCACTACAAATGTGGGCTTCCCTTATGGCCATGCGTTTCTACCCCAGCCTTGTAAACTGTCGGCTAGTCGGTCACGCACAGTGACTGTAAACAGGAAGTGTCACAAACTGTTGGAAAGGCTCTGCGAATGCGCTGTATAGTAATAAGTAATAAGTTCAAAGAATGCCTCTAATGTGTGAATAAAAATCGGCATATCCCATGTCTTAATTGGAGAATGCTACATTCGAAGAAAGGCTAAACTTAGATATCCAAGCGGAATATCATGTTTACATGACCTGTATCACATTGAAAATAAGGTTATAGTCAGAATAATAGTGGAATACTGGTGTGCATGTAGAGGTAGTCATTGATACAGTCATTGGGTTTTCCCTGACTTTTCAAATAGAAACAGGACACTTTCACAAAGTGTAGTCATTTGTGTTCATTTTGAAGATGTCATCTTGACTATTAGGTGATTCATCTGCAAAAATGAATAGATAATGGCAATAATTGTCACTAGTAGCTCTGAGGAGAACCCCTTGCGAGGAGCCCACCCACTACTTACACCGCTGCATCTGCTTGCTGAACTCAGACATGTTGTCCGGCCGTATGCATCGGAGGAATTTGATATAGTCATCGCTGTGATATTTTGTCATCTCCTCTGCTGTGGCTTTGTGGGGTCTCTGAAACACAAGACAAAGCAGCTGGATGAAAACTAAGGGAGAAAAGAGGTCGACTACATCTTCATTCCTAATTTATGAACATCACACATTCTGTTAGAAGAGTAACAGTAACAGTAGCAGTTGGTAGTAGTTAGAAACATACATAGATCTCCATTTTCCTGTACAGTCCATAGTTCAGAAGCAGGTTGTGAGTCATACGGATACGATGCGGTTTCATGGGATGCCCTTGTCCATAATAATAATTCCCTATGTCACCTGTAAGGGAAACATAAGCAGTTAGAGACCACAGTCAGGAGTAAATAATAAAGAGGGTATATATCACAATATTATGGACACTGATTTAAACACATCTCCATATTGGTGCTGTAACAACATTATGGGGATGACTAATGGAGCTCTCAGAATACAGTTACAGTTGATTACGTTTTGAGAAATAATAATCAGAGATATGGACATGCTGCCCAGGAAGGTGGAAACATTGCTTACTAAAGACAACATCAACAAGCATGTGACATTTTACAGTGAACAAAATACCAGGACTGACATTGCAATCATATCAAATCATCATTCAAATATCTAAATAACTGCAGCAAACGCCATAAAAAGACCAAAATCCCCCATGTGTCAGTGTTGTCTCTCTCCATTCTGACTGACCTACCCTGTCTGCTGGATAGATCTTAGTTATTAACATTACTCAGCCTGTTAACATGTTTGTAGATCACAACTTTGCACTATTTCATCCTGGATAGCCCTACCCTTTGTCACCATGGCAACTACTCATTGATCTCACTACCATTATTGGTAATATCTCATGAGCTACAAACACACATACAAATAGTTTATATACGCCACCACAGTCTCTACCGATGTGCCGTTCTGCTCTGGGATTTTGGCATTAGGGTAACTGCTGTGTCATTTTTGTATGTTTTCCCAATAGAGTATCAATAAAATTCCAAAAAGGCGAGGTGGATTCCTAAACCCAGTGGGCACTGTAGTTTTTAGCACGTGTTACAGTAACAGGAGGGAATGATGCACCTGTTAGGGACTATTTTGATGCTGTGAATACAATGTAATGGCAAGTAGGCCATTGAGTGACACCTTTTGGCACAGCTTCAAAGTAAATTCACAGGAAAGACTGCTCAGCAGATCGGTGACTGACTACGTCCTCTTTGACCTGAACCGCTGAGTGATTCCCCTGGGGAGGCCACGGGTCCACTTTGTGGCTCAGGGTGGTCTCCTCTGCTGTGAAACTCTGCTCATCTGGACCCAAAGAGGCGGAAACTCTCAGTCCGCCGCGCATCAATTAGGCCCGAGTGGCCTGAGCACACTGTGCTGTGGTATAGTTCCACATTTCGCTTTGCGGCTTACAAAAATGCAACTTTGAACCTCTGGGTTTAGAGTTTGTCATCATTTCCATCTATTCTTCCGGGTCCACATGAAAGAACTGGTCCACAAAGCTTAGCCCATGCCTGCAACTATGTCTGAAACGTGAACGAGATGGGATTAGATTGTTTAGCGCATTCACGCCCTGCTAATTACACCATCTTGAACGTTAATGAATCTTTGGCTTACACTCCCTTTTGCTCTCGCTTGCTCTACGTACATTGCACGGCGCATGTAAGCTCAGCTACACGCTTTCAAAACCAGTGAACTCACAGGGTGACAGTAGTTAGCGCCCTAGAGGCCATTCAAACGCTGTCATTAAGGCTAGCAGGAAGCTTGCTCGTTAGCTAGCTTGTGTTAAGACAACAGATTCAGCCAGCTAGCTAGACGGCTAGCATTAGCCTGCTACATGCTCCAATTAAGGCTCCTCGTTCAGACTCCGGGTGTCCCATACCGTCATAGTAGTAGCAGACCTTCTTCTTAGTTCCCCCCGCGGTCGTGTAAGCCATGTTTGGAGCACTTTTTACACAGTTGGTCTGAATTTACTTTGGCAGATGGAGGTTAGGATGGACGGCGTCAACACGGAGGAGACACGGCGGAGAGCAGCGGCGTTGAATGGTGGGCGTGACGGGGCGGGGCCAGCAGAGACGTTCAAGTGACCCCGGAGCCCAGAGGACAGGAGACAGTGACTGCTGCTAAATATAAAATAGTGTCATTCACATCATGGCGAAGGGGAAACACACGATCCCTGCCATGCTTTATGTAGGAAATAAGTCACATTATTTCCCAAGTTGCTTTAACAAATGGAAGTCACAAATCCACTTCAATTACTGCTCTGCCTCAACACAAGGTGTCAGCATCATCTTTAGTACTGAAAGACACTGTAGCACCAGTCAACGGTTTGGACACACCTTCTCATTAAATGGTTTTTCTTTATTTCTATTATTGTCTGCACTGTACGTTAATACTGAAGACATCAAAACTATGAAGAACCACATGTGGAATCTTTGCTGGTGATTTATTCAAAATTCAAGGCACACTTAACCAGCATGGCTACCACAGCATGCAGTGACATGCTAGCCTATCTGGTTTGTGCTTGGTGGGACCATCATTTGGTTTTCAACAGGACAATGAGCCCAAACATACCTCCAGGCTATGTAAGGGTTATTTGACCAAGGAGGAGAGTGATGGAGCGCTGCATCAGATGGCCAGGCCTCCACAGCCTAATCCGGCCTCACCTGACCTAAACCCAACTGAGATGGTTTGGGATGAGTTTGGACGGCAGAGTGAAGGAAAAGCAGCCAACAAGTGCTCAGCATTTCTGGGAACTTGTTCAGGACTGTTGGAAGACCATCCAGGTGACGACCTCATGAAGCTTACTGAGAGAAGGCCAAGAGGGAGGGAAGCTGTCAAAGCAAAAGGTGGCTACTCTGCAGAATCTAAAATATTAAACACACTTTTTTTTGTTTACTACATAATTCCATGTATGTTCCTTCGTTCTTACTATTATTATCTACAATGTAGATAATAATAAAAATAAAGAAAAGCCTTTGAATGAGAGGGTGTGTCCAAACTTTTGACAGGTACTGTATATGAATATGAAAAGGTTGCTGGTGACTTGTCTTTGTGCAGAGATTGTTTTCATTGGCTTTTCACTTGATTTCTTTAGAGAAATTTCAGGAGGCCAGAGGACAGACTTCACTTCCAAGTAGATAGAATTTTGCTTGTGGGGCAGATTAACCTGCTGGAAGGCACTAGGGTAACTATAAACTCTGGGCCCCCGCTTTACTCCTGCAATGGAATTCTACTGGACAGTAGATGGTGTACCTGGTCCCACTGGTTTCTGCTGGTTCTGAACTGAATAATGTGCCTTTCATCTGCTGCACTAAGGTTCCTCGGCCGACCGCTGTGTCTACGGTCCTCAATGTTTCCCGTTTCTTTGTGCTTCTTCAGAAGAGCTTGAACATCCTGAAACCCCAGTGTGCTCTGAAATCTCTGCCTGGGGGAGACCTTGCTGATGCAGTAGAACCACCTGGTGTCTTGTTGCTGTGCTCAGTCTGAACATGATGACCTGAGACATCAAACTGTCTTCACCAAACTCACCTTGGTAGCAGAGTTTGGCTGTTCCTCCCCCAGTTTTAATCCTCCTACAGCTCTTTCTGTTTCAGTTAATGACTGTGTTTCAACCTACATATGATATTGATGATCATTAGCACCTGTTTGGTATAATTGGTTGTACACCTGACTATGATTCTACAAAATCCCTGACTTTGTGCAAGTGTACACAGAAGACTTGATGCTGTTTTGAATATTATATATATATAATATAAATATTGATTTGGTTTAGATTTTTTTTTTTTTTTGCACTTTGTAAATCGAAAAAAATAAATAAATGTTATATTTTTAAGGCATTCTTACTTTACAGCATTTTTTCACACCTGCCTAAGACTTTTGCTCAGTACTGTATATCAGTATATATACAGTGTATATGTCATGTTATAGTGAACATCACTGACCAAGAAGAAACAGCTGACCTGGCTCTATTTTAAGTCCATATATACATCCAGCAACACCTCTGAAGCTCACTAACACATTGCATCTCATTTGTTTATATTGTACACAAAGTATCCATCCACCCTGACCTTCTGTCCAGCATCTCCAGCTACACTGCAGTTTACTGGATTTGGTCGGTAGGGACAGCTTTTAGTACTGATCTCTGTACAGGCACAACAGTATCGTACTTGGCAACCTTGCTGTGACTCCAATGAGCTGGGCACAGTCACTAGCCTACACCTGGCAGGTGTTCACCTAGGAATAGTTATAGGGCACAACGCCCTCTAAAACCACAAATCGTCATAAACATACATCATGTTAATTTGGGAGCTTTAGAAGAGTTGATGGAAGCTTCTTAACTGTAGAGAGAGCCAGGCTAGCTGAATCCCCCCCCTGCTTCCAGTCTTTATGCTAAGCTAGGCTAATCGCTTCCAGACTCCAGACTGGTAACAATCTTCTCAACTATTTTCCAAAGTCTTGAACAGTTCCTGTCAGTGGCAAATGTGAAACAAACAACCTCAGCTGACACATGTTCTTTTAATTTCACCTTTTTAACAACACACTTATGATACAGAATGAATATTTGCACAGAAACAGACAAATTTTGCTAATCATCATAGAATAAACAGTTGGTTTGACAAGAATCATCAGAAGACAACTTTTATTTTTTTTTCACTATGGCCTTTGTGCCAGGTGGGTTGGAACCAATGAAAAGGCTGTTGGGGGGGGGGGGGGGGGGGGGAACAACATACTTACATTAAAAAAAAACACGCTCGAGTCCAAAATGCTTTGATGGTTTTGTAAATGGTTTGAGTCAAACTTTGAAACACCAGATCCTGCTCTGATACGTTTGTTCTGATCTCCAGACTGGGTGTTGTGTTGGGAATTAAAAGAGGTGGAAGAGGAGGAAGAGAGAATGGTTTAACCACAGCATGGATTCAAAATAAAATGTGGTGGAAAAAAACAATATTAAGTGACAACAGAAGACAACCAATACAAGAGTCTCCAATGTTGTATTGGCATCTCGATTGCACATGCAGTTTTGGTCAAATAAACGACATGATGGGGAACAAATGAACAATTTAGTTGTTTATCAAATATCACTTTGTCATCTTTTCAGGTGTTTCATCATGAGAAAAGCATCACACTTAAAGCTTATCTTAACAGCATGAATGTCGGTGTTTGATAGTCTTTTAAAGAGCAAGAAAAATAATCTCTTCAGTTAATCACACAGCTCAGTACTGGGTTTTTTTCTCCTTATGAAGAACCGTGACAGACAGGTGAATTAATTAAGATCAATTAAGTGCTTTGAACTGACTCTTTCAGTCAAACCATCAAACTATTGTTTCATTTTCACTCACGTAAAAACAAACTAACATCAAGCTCCTTTTATATTTGGTCACACTGTCATTCTTGTATTAAATTCAATCAAAGTGCTGTTGTTATCTTTTGAGAACTTGCAGCTTGGCCGAAACACCAATCCAAGGAATCTCATTTGGAGGAGTTCAAACCTCATCATGGCCAGTTGAATGTCCTACCAGTGATCTGGTAGAACTTCTGATTGAAGGGGTGAAAGAATTTCTGTAGTTTAGTCACCACTGATGGATCCACCTCTGGATGGATGCGGCCCTTGCTGCCTGCCAGGCACTTGTTGAAGACAATGTTAAATCGCAGACAGTAGAATCCCCTGGTGGCATTGAAGTACAGGTTATACTGGCTGATCCTCGAGGGAAGGTTGAGGAAGCGTTCGACAAGCTGCAGCTCTGGCAGCGGGTCCGTGATGAGGCGGTCCCCGTCCACGATGTGGAACTGCTCCACGGGAAAGTACTTCAGCCATCGCTCCAAGTGTTTGGTGTAGATGCTGGTCCGCACCGCTTTGTACTTTGTGTTCACCTCACAGGTGCTTGTGTCGATGGCGAGCTTCTCGAACTTATGGTAGGTCTTGTTTTTGCGCTCCTTGCCCTCCAGCACTTGTGTGTAGTCGGACACAGCTCTGGTGGTGGGCTCACGGACAATGATCAGCAGCTTGATGGAGGAATTCATCTTGAAGATGCGTTCAGGGACCTCCTCTGTGATGAAGTATGCTGGGCTCTTCTCAATGGTGATCTGATGAGGGAAGGAGAAGGGCATTTTCTCTCTGTACCAGTCAATGCCCCGGGCGTAGTTTTGGTCATTGTCAAAAAAGTGGATCTCCTGCGAGGCCTTGACCACTGCAGGATGCAGGTTGAGCATCTCCAGCAGGGCGCGTGTGCCCCCCTTGCGCACCCCAATGATAATGGCCCGAGGCAGTTGCTGGACCAGGTTGTGCAGGTGGATTTGCTCTTTGGTTGCATTGCCCTTGCGAAGTTCATGAAGCAGGCCACGCTTAAACTGCAGGGTCCGGAGAGGGATTTGCTCTGGCTCAGGAGGGGGCAGTCTGCTCTCAATGGGGCAAATGGGCTGTAATCTGAAAGAATAACAAGCAAAAAGCATCTTCAGTCTCAGCACTATTTCACTATTATGCTTTTTCATTTATCAGGTTTTGTGCTAAATCCCTCAAAAGAGCAATCTGTTGGTGGTGCATGGACATTTTTTCACAAAAATCTTTTTCATTTGATATGAACTCTGCAAAAATCTTCATCTTATAAAAAAAAGTTTGTCTATTATATAAACTTGAAGGTATTATTCTCGTAAGGACCAAATCATCATTCATATTACAGTAATATCTCATAGTGTGTGATAAAAAGAAGTATATTTCTTAACAAGAAAACTAAAACCATCTTAAAATATGATGTTTTTCCATTCTTTCCAAGCAAACTTCTGCTGCTGCTCTTCCCTTTGGGAAATTCCTCTCCTGAGCAGGGTTTCTCAGACAGCATTTTCTCATGTTATGTACAGTACAAATTCTGATTCTGGAGAACTGGCAGAACTTATCCTCACAGGTGGAACTCTGGGAGGACATACTGCCTGCCTCAATTTAGGGCAAAAGTGTCCTGATGTCCGTGGCTGACAAAACTGTAAACACATTACATTTTATCCTAAAAACTGCTAACACAAACACACGTACAACAACATGTATTGTTACAGTGATTACTTACCTATAATAATAATACTATAATATTATTATATTACCTATCCAAGGTCCCAACCCTGGCCACGAGATAGAGGACACTTCCGATAGCAAGGCTGCCCAGAACGAAGAGCTTCTGTCTCAGCAATGCCTGCTGTTTGAATAGCATGGCCCTCCATCAATCTTCAGGACTGCGTCTTCAGCCTGCACAGAGCAGAGCACATAAACCACTAATCACCAGGGGAAGAGAGACAGCCTAATGTTTATTAACACACACTCGATCAAGCCTTACAAGTGATTAGGCCACGCTCACACACGCCTGAAAAGTGCTGCGGTGCCATTAGAGAAAATGCTCACCCACCGACTGGCACTTTGTTACATTTATTTATTTATTTCTGCCAACTCCACAATCACATTCACTCTAATATGCTGCAGACGTGCTCTGAGTCCCGGCTTTGAGACGGGACTGTGTGATATCATGTGCAGACACACTTTTGCATCTTGCTTGAAAAAAAAAAAAAAACGTTCAAAAGTCCGACTCTATGTGCCAGTTAGAAATGAGTTAAAAGTTAAAGCTGCGATCTGTGTGAGGCCGTTCCCTAAGTAGTCACCATCTTTACAGTATCACACCATCAAGAGGCTGGGCATGAAGTGTACAGTGGGTTTCCTGGAGCGTTGTCATTGAAAACAGCTCCATACTGCTGCTGGAAACCTTGCTGACAAGAGCGGTAAGAATCAAGTCAAGTTAAATTAAAGATCTAGTCAGAGATCCTAATCCAGTTGTGAAATTCTGGAAATGCTAGCTGCCCTACTGGGAATGTGCATTTCAAGTAAAAATGCTACATGATAGTCACTGTGAACTATTTGTCCACAAAGCCACAATGGCAGGGGCAATCTCCCCAGGAGGACAGGAGAGGCTGCGGGGGTAAGAGCTAAGCTAACCCGGCTTATACCTATACCAAAAGTCCAGAATGGCTGCCTAAACAGTGAAAAATCAGAAACTGTCCATCACATCAGACACAGACACCTGGCCTCATGTCAACGGGCCACATCCAGCTCCTGCTCCTGACGGGCAAACTCCCAGGTCTACTTTTTAAAACAAGATCATAGTGGTATAAACTATTCATAACTACACAGAATTTAACAACTATTTGAATATTCATAGCCCAACCCTAATCACTACCCAGCCCTGGTTCTGTAGATAGAAAGCAATTCCACCCTATCAGCAACAGGTGGCGCTGTGCACATGCACATGCATGGGGGTGGGGGTGGGGGGGCAGTGAGCAGTGGAGCAGCTAACAGGAGCAGCTACTGGAAGCAGCAGTGATGTGAGGGGGGTACTTTTTTCACTGTAGAGCTCAAATATCAACAGTAAGCACTCAGCTTAAATGCTTTGAGGAGCTGAGGGGAGCTGCAGAGTTGGGTGATGGACATGTTTCACATCTCATCGTTATTTGGACTGTTGTGGATATAAAAACAGTGATTAGTGCAGCTTTAATGTTACAGAAAGCTTTAACTATTTCATATGGGGCCCTAACATTTTTAAGTGTCCTTCTCTAAAAGTCTTCAGACAACCGGTACCGGTCGGGTGCATGAACGGCCACATTATGAAAGAATTCATGTCTCTGTCCAAGAGAGGGCACGGCACCCTATCGTACGCACAGAGCACAGTCTCACTGTAATTAAGGAAAAGAGTTTCCTCAGTTTTTTTTGTAGATCGATACCTGAGCCCTTTCGGCATCCACAAGCTTACCACAGTGTGACTGGGTAAATCACATAATAGAATAAGAGATCCAGATAGAAGTCGTGGCATTATTAGAAAAGGGCCAACTGCACTCTAATCCAGCATTTAAAGCTGCCCACCCTTACCAATGGAGCAGATCCTCTTGAGCGTCTCATAAACAAGAGGAGAGAGCTTTTGACCCCAGTGTGACCGGAAAACATTTCACTCATATTGCCTCATGGTGACTTCTGAAGGGAGACCAACAGGGCAATTGCAGTTTCATCAGTCTGACAAAGAAGAAGAATAAAGCCAGTTAGCCACGGGCTGGCCTTGTGTTTGAGGAGTCCCATTTAGAAAAGGAATGTTTTCTTATTACAGCCAGCATCTCTGTAACAAGTGAGAGATTATACCCAATGGAAATAAAGCCTGCTCTGTATCCTTTTAGCGGCAAAGCGCAACATACATCTGATCGTAAGACAACAGATCAGTTCACCTTCTTTCAGGTGTGTCATTGGTTTAAAAAAATCAGGCATTCTTCCGTCCATGAGAATCCAAAAAAAAAAAAAGTACACCGTGTTATGGACGTGTTCAACTATTGTTTTGGGCTTCATTCCATTTCTAATTGCTGCTGGTCGGCCATAAGCTGAATCCAAACACCCCTATAGCTTTTGAGAAAAGGCTTTTTATTGCCTGTGGTTGTAAATGTGAAGTCGCACATTTATTTTCATGCTTAGAAGAATATGTGTCGGAGGATTTTTTAATATGAAATTAACTTTCTTAAAACAATACAGCACTCAAAGGTTGTGTGTGTGTGTGCATCAAATGTACATTTGCCATACAAACAGGATGAAGATGGGGTTATCAAACACTTCACATCCCTCATTTAATACTTGCACTTGCACACATATTTTTCGTCAAACTGGACTTTAGACTGAACTGGGTCCAACCTCCACTGTTACACAATTTAAAAATGTATCCACACGTCACATTTAATTTTTGTCACCTTCACATATTTCATAGACCTACACCTCATTTGGTTATCCATAGCACAGTCTATATTTCCTTTGTAAAGTCAATATATAATTTCTCCAGTTTCTCCATTTCATAACTATCAGCCTACTCTTCCACTCTGCAGATACATTTTCAATTTTCAATTTCATTTTAATATTGGGCTACTTATTTCATTTCATAAAGTGGGCCTTCAAAGCTCTCTTAAACTAGATTCTGGATGCCTTGTGTCCACGAAATGAAAACATTCAAACTTTGTCACAGAGCTAAACTAAATACATTGTTTTCGATCCTCCGGACCGCCGCGGTCTGATGTGGACGGATTGTGTCCTCATTGCATCTACTGTGCATTCACACCGATACTTAGAGCTGTCAACTTGTGATCAAACCGCCCAAGATGGATGTTAATGCCAGGTCTGAAGACGGCCTCGGGCTCATTAAAATGGGAGCTCTTCTGGATGCTATCGACAGTGTTTCCGTTGAAACACTCCCTGACCTACAGCACTAACCACACACTGCTCTGTAGCGCTAATGAATAGAGTGTACCACTTACTGCAAATTCTTTATGACTTATTTATAAGCACACACAGAAATGAATTGTTTGCCCTGTCAAGGAGCTACAACCAGAACAGCTGTGCCTGGCCATGAGCACGAGAGGGTACTTGCACAGAATGATCAATTAAGGAGCAGTTATTTTTATAAACTAAGCACCGGACCGAAGCTCTAACTTTTTTAAGGAGCTGAGATAATTTACAGTGGCTCTGATTATCTGCTCTGTGCATATTTAACTGCACCATATAGTTAGAAATAATCATAAACCTGGAGAGAATAAAAACCTACTTTCCACTCAAATGACAGAATCATTCTAATCTGCAATGCTGGTAAAATGTCTCGTGCCACTCACTTCTTAAAATGACACTTCTGCTCCTGCCAGGTTAAGATCAATCCTGAAAGGAAGGTGTAGAAGATATTTAGGTTGTGTATAAAGCAGATTCTTTTACAGCGTGACCTAAAAAAAAATACTCCTCTGTTTTCTCCTTGTAGGGCGTCAACACAATGGAGTGTTTTGATCGAACAACCAGAGGGGTAGCAGCATCAGTGGGAGAGGAGACAAAATGCTGTCAGATTCTTTTTTCAGAAAATGCCGTGTGCCCAGATATCCTCAGTGAGGGAGGCAACATTTGTCTGGAGGTGATTTAGATTGAAGTAGACGGGCAAATGGCTCTTGATTCTGCAAGGTAACATGACTGTTTTTGCCAATGGAGTTTGATATGCACACACACACACACACACACACACACATATATATATCTTTTAATTTTCAATTCAAACCCCAAATGTGAAAATAAGGCCTACCACATTCATCCTTTCAAGAAGTGTCTCACTAACTTTGAGGGCAGAATGCCAAAAACCTCCTGTCCTGACACTTTAATATTCTAGTCCATAACAGAGATCATCCTCCTCTGTCATTTTTTTGATTTCTCTCATCTCAGCTCCTCCTGACCTCCACATGCCTCGGATCACCCCGGCGCTTTCGTCAGCGGCGCTGACTTCACACACACACACACACACACACACACACACACACACACACGAAGCAGGGATGAAATGAAAAAGCAGGTAACTTGGTTTTTTTGCCCCCCTCACGCAGTTTTGACCGACATGTGTCACAAGCGATCAAACGTACATGAGCTCACGGCCCTTCTGGGCTGATGGGCTGAGAACGACTGCAGCAGAAACGTTTAGGAAAAAAAAAAACACTGAGCGATTAGAGAAATGCTGACTGGCCTTTTAGTGTGTAATTAAAACAGTGAAAAGCGTTGCTGTTTACAGGCCTGATAACAACTATAATTAGTTTCCAAATACTGGAACGTGGAATATATTAGCTTGATAAAAAAAGTGGCCATTTGCAGTGACACTGCACAAAAACCTGTTTAGTTATGGAGGCACTTTCTGTGCCATGCTAATAATGTGCACTGCTCCGTTCTCATTTTTAGAGGAGTGCACAAGGGCACTGGTAAAAATAGACAACTGCAGCTGAGCTCTCATTAGATTCCTTCCTACTCTCTTAATTCGCTGTATTTCTGAAAACACTGTTGTTGGAACAGCAGAATACCAGCAGAACACCCATCTCTGCTATCACAGATATGCTATAAACTGTGTGGCCCGGGGACTAAGCAGCAGCTTGGTGGTGGAAGAGGAAAACTTTCATGTGGACTCGTGTCGTACAGCGACCACATCTAGTAAATCAGATCTATGCCATTTTCTACACGTCCAACCCATAATTCTCTGAGGCTTTGCTGTTACTTTCTCTCCCTTGGTTTTTTTTTGTTTTTAAGTAAGCAGGAGTGTGAAGTATCAGATAGATGCTAGAAAACTGAATAACTCTTTCTGTGTGAATATTTTCAGGTCCAAGGCAGTCATGTCTTTACCTGGAAACAGGTGTTAAATGCCAGAATTTTAGACCACAGATTTGTATTTTGGATGTTAAACCAGAGAAATAAAACACCTCCCTCCAATCCCTCATCCATCCCAAACCTTTCGAAAGAGGCCGAAAAGGAAATGCACACACACAAAAAAAAGAAATAAAATAAAACACGCGCGCACTTTTTACTACACCACTACATTTATCTCACAGTTTTAGTTTTTAGTTTACAAATTAGAATTTTCCATAGAAAATAAGATCAGCTTCTTTAAATACAAGGCTAAATCCAGTGCATTGCTTTAGATTAAACTGCCCAACAGTGAAGTCGTTGCAAGGTGCAATTCAAGGAGCAAAGTGCTGCTTACACATCAATGACTGACGCATTATGATACAATAATATATCATGGACTATGACTTCTCCTAAAAGTTCAATGCAGGACTTTTACTTGTCATTGAGTGTTTTTACACTGTAGTACTGCTTTCTTTAAAGGAGAAATGAAAAATGAGTCGTTGTAGCAGAATTTTTCCTTCAATTTCTAACAAACCAACTTGTGCGCATGAACGCAGCAGTTAGTACAGTAAGGTCATCCAATGAAGACACGACGTCTAGAATAGAGCTGGTGTTATCCAGACCAAATTAGTTCAAGCTCCAATTCAAGTTCAAAACACAAGCCGCGCATAAACAAGTCATTAACACAACGCGAAATGCAAACATGCATGCACAAGAATTAATAACAGTGGCCAATCCATAGCCGTCCAACAGCATCAAACACCACGAGGTGTGCAAAGTGCAGATAGACTGACCCTTCCTTGTACCACAGCTGTTCACAGGTCCAGTGGCTCTTCTTTCTATTTGTGTTACATACGGACAATCTGATGTGCGTTCCTGATGGCAGCAGTTTAAGTGGTCATACAGGACACGAGGAGGGTCATAAAACTTAGAAGAATGAGACCCAAGATGAAGAATATAACAGTTTTTCTTAAACTATTTGAATGCCAGATATTTTTGGGGACAGTGGATTCAGCTGATTGATTGACTCCTCATCTATTATTTGTGGAGAGGGCTGGGGAGAGACTATAAATGGCTGTCACTACTTCATACAGTCTTCCAGTCTTTTCATCCTCTGACAGAACTGGTGCACACTCCAAAGTCTGTCTGAAATCAAAGAGGACTTTATCCACTCAAACACGTTTACATGTGAGAAAAAAAAAAACAAAGTTAATATAATAACACGCACGCGGCTCTTTTGTTAGTGGAAATAAATAAAAGTTGGATGGAGACAGAAAGCAGCGGTGGTGTACTGTAGCTCCCCGAGTTGGAGTTGAGTCAGCTGGGGACACTGTGGAGGGGGAAGAGAGAAGGGGGGGACAGGGAGAGGGCAGAGCATCGATGAATAATTCACCAGTATGCGCTTTATTATTGTTATTGATCTTTGCTTATGCACGAGGGAATGATTCCGCTGTTCAGCTCAGAGCTCCGCCCTCTGCTGACCTCCACTCCACTCCTCTAAATCAGGCGTCCATTTTGTGATATTACACCTCCATTATTTATCACCCGCTGCCACAGATCCTGTTGTCTGAAACTCTAGCATCCTCATATCCTCTGCACTGTACAGCTTCTGGTTTAGAAATACACACAGCACATGTAGACATTTAAACATTCTGCCTATATACGCTTCGGATAATGTAATTGACATGTACTCAACACCTTCACTATACACGAGTCCTAATAGCTTTTAACTTGAGAATGCACATACAGCAAGGTGTGTTTGTGTCCACCTGATGACTGTAAGTCCAATATTCTTTCTCCATTTAGCTCTGTTTTTGGTCTCCACCATTTCCTGAGGGAAGAATCGGACTCTTTAGCTGCTAAATCCTCGACTATGTTCACTTGCTTCTCACTAACTGCGTCTGTCTGCTGTTTGGTGCTGAGCAGGTAGTGCAGAGGGGGTTTTTAGAGCTTTTTCTCCGGAAACAATACTATGAGAGTGGTAAGAATGAAACAAAACAGCACCTTTAGTATCCGTTCAGATAAACAATGAGCTATCAAGAGGCTCATGAGGTGCCAGAGTTATCACTCAGAGGAGGACATACCAGAGACTATAGTTGAACACTGACAGGGGTTATGATTCAGGCTTGTGATACTTATCTTGCCCCACAAGCTTATTTAAAATATATGTAATAATATATATTTGCTGAGGGTGATGCCATTGGAATCGATGGCACAAATAATCTGGGACGCAACTGAGAAAGACTAGCACTAGCATGCTCTTGGCTGGCAAACATGTTGGAGGTTAGCTGGTTCACCAACCAGAGGTCAGACATCATATTATTTGTAAGTCTTTGAGTGTTTAATGGTGCATTCATGTGGTATCAGAGTAATTGGAAAAATGAGTTCCCAACTGGGAAAATTAACGTGAGCGCCCTATCAAGTCGGAACAACAACTTGGAAAGTTTGATCATACGCACAGAAACATGGTAGTTTGGTTGCTGGTAGGGAACTTTTTATTAATTCATTTATTGCATATAATGTTTTTGCTCACATTATGTTATTTGGAATGTGGTATTAGGATTTTATTGGTATTGGTATTAGGTAACTATGATTTGCTGTCCATGCAGGATAACCTAGATTAGTTAGAAAAGTGAATTACTTGCATTTGCCTTCATAACAAGTCAGGTGATGCGATATTTTAGTGATTTTAGGGAATGGACCGGGGAAGCAACAGTCTGTGACTTGTTTAACGGCACTGAGCAAAGACACACAACACATCCTCTCAGTAGCGTCCGTGTTGATTAATGTTGAAATGTATTGAAAATCTAATGAACACAGCAACTCCGAAAATGGGTCCATCTGACTAAATGTTGTATTTTGCTTGAACTATTAATACCACTAATGCTTGTAATCTTCTTCTGTATACCTGCAGGATATAGTATATGGGCCGATTTATCTCTCTTGAAAAGTTGCATACAGCCACCAAATTGCCTCTCAGTGTCCTTGGTGAGAATTACAAACTCTCACAGCAGGATGAGTGCTGTCACAACACCCAGAAAGATATCAACATGTAAAGAGGTAAGTGTTCTTGTGTTCTGCACCCTCTCAGCGAACACACACACCTCTCAGAAACCCCAAACCTGATTAGCTCTCTGGGCTTTGCAAGGCTCTGAGAGCAGTTGGCCTCTCACGTAATCTCAGATTTGATAACTAGCCACTTGTGCTTTGGGGATGAAAACGAGGTTTACTCTACCGATGAGCCAGCGAGCGCGCGTCATAACGTTTTTGACACGACGGCACAGAAGAATACGACGAGAACACGTTAGACTCAAGAAGGCAATATCTGGCCTTACTTCTGACTGCTGTGTGACCTTCAAACACCAAATAAGACAGCAATCACGAAGCTGTGAGCTGGAAGACAAACAGGAGCTTTTCTTTTTTCTTTTTTAATCTTAAACCCTTGTGTGTGGTGTGCATGTACTCCCGTTTTAAAGCTCAACTCACACGCACACGCAGGAACCCCACATACAAAGACAAACATGAAGACGCTCCTTTGAGAGGTTCAGATGAGTGACAAGAGAAATCCTTTCAAGAGCTGTGAGAACATACAGCTGAGTACGTATCACTTCCAACATGATACTGTCATCGTGATCTCCTCTCCTCTTTTCTCTGCTTTTGAGCGCACACCACGAGGGAATAAAGACACTCCCAAAATAGGCTGAGTAGTAACCAAAAACACACTTGAAACAGCCTCGTGTGTGTTTTTTATTCTAAAGGAAACTCACTGATTTCTAATTACAGTTGCACATGAAAAAATAGTAGACTACCTCAAGGACAAGAGAGTGATTTGTTAAAACACACACACACGCAGCCCCTAAAGTCCAGAAAGCTGAATTTTTTTATCTTGCGTGCACGCGATCATGAATTCATAAGCTTCTATACATTAGAATATGAATATTGAGCTTACCTTAAGTATTTATTGTTTTCTTCTCATTCTCTGCTGATAACTGGTATGGATGCTGCTAATATGTTAATGCAACAATAACAAAAAATGCTAATGTGATGGGTCCGTACTACTAGAGACTCACGTGGAATTAGAATTAATTATGTTGTGCACACAAACTTGTTCCCACACGATGAAGAACGGTCTGAACTTGTCTAGTGCCTTTTTACTCATATTCTAAGTTGGAGGAGACTATTCTTTCACGCACACATTCACACTGTGCTTCAGGAGCAAGTCGGGTTTCAGTGTCCTGCCCAAGGACACTTGGAGGAGCTGGAAACTGAACCGCCGATCTTCTGCGGAGTGTCACCTGCTCGACCTCTGAGCCACGACCACAAGGAGCTCTATAGCATACAACCATGAGGAATTCTGTAGTGCCGCTGCTCCACTGCTAATGGCAAAAAAAACAAAAACGGCACTTGTCCAACATTGACTTTCAGATTTTTCAGTTCTCAAACAATTCGTTTTCAAATGATGCTGTAATGAAGCTATAATCCTCATCAAAGCTGAGTATGCGATGGTCTGCCCTCAAAAGATTATGAAATGAACAATGAGCAAATATGCACGCACATGTTTGGAAATGTGTTT
The DNA here is from genome assembly GCF_042242105.1 of Pempheris klunzingeri. Taxonomy (NCBI): domain Eukaryota; kingdom Metazoa; phylum Chordata; class Actinopteri; order Acropomatiformes; family Pempheridae; genus Pempheris; species Pempheris klunzingeri. The sequence goes on along the minus strand of NC_092029.1, from coordinate 20,779,583 downwards.
GCTTCAGTGCATCTACTGTATCTCAACAGTACGGTCGGACTTAACATGACAGCAAATTCTGCATTCACGCGAGCCCAAATGACGGCTGTGACTTTACACTATTCCACCATGGCGCTTTTTCTCCTCTGCATCTATGACAAAGTTATGTGTTTTCACAGTACATAGAGACAGGTATCCCACATTTCTGTGAGGGGAAAATCATGTCAGAACTTGGCTTTGAACTCACTCGGCTCAATCCTGACTAGCAAGTGTCAGAGTTTATCCTTTATCAGCCACTTCCAGCAGGCTTGCGAGCGTCTATTTTGAGGCTGATGTGATTGTGTGCTTCATGTCACATCTTTGCCTGTATCACTGTACATGGTGACGACTAACAAGATTAAGTAAGAAGGCCTGTTTTTAGCTTTCGAGTTAAGTGCACTAATGGGATTTGTTAGTGGAGTGCATGTGTTATGGCGAAAAGGGAGTGTGTTTGTTTGTGTGTGTGTGTGTGTGTGTGTGTGTGTGTGTGTGTGTGTGATGGGAGGGGCTCTTTGCTCTCTCCACCTTTGGGAGAATCCTGAATCACATCAGGTACAAACACCTGCTAGCCAAGAGGTCTCCAGAGCAGCTGTGGGCCTCTAACAGCTGCTGAGCCAACAAACCCCCACCCCCACCCCCCACCCCCTGAGGAGACGCTGATGTAGTAACAACCAACCAGGTCCCTGTTCACCTCTGTTTCCTGCAGCTCTGGGTGGAGCAGGGAGCTGCTGCTTGCCTGGTTCTGACCCTACCGGCAGACTGACAGACAGGCGGGCGGCGTTGTTTGGGCCTCCGAGCGCCGCGTGTCGTGTCTGCGCTCGATTCCCAGCACTCCCTGCAGCAGCTTGCCTCTGCAGCTTCAGTTCATCTGATTTTCTTCTATTACCCTGACGTGCTGTCCCCCGTGCCTCTCCTCACACATGTGCATGCAGGAGAAGCTACGGGAACGGGCATCATTCCAAGCGCTCGCTTGTCAGCTGAAAACATCTATATCCAGATATCTGGAGGATCCGACCGGATTCACTCTGCAGGACAAGACCAGAAACAGTCAGCGCACTTCATGAACTACCTCACTGTGGTCTCGGCACCGTGTGCTGTTTTGATAGACCTTGTGAAGTGGTGTAAGCACTCAAAGTTGAAATCGTACCGCCCACGCAGATAACTGTTTCTCCTACTGACAGCAAAATGGTTCAGTGGATGGTTGATTTTTACCTCCTCCAACGAGGTCATGTTATTGGTGCTGTTTGTTTGTCTGAGTTATGGGAAAAGTACTGGCCCACTTTTCGTGAGACTTGGTGAAGGGATGTAACACGGGCCAAGGAAGAAGCCATCACATTTTTCGGTGTTTATGGCAAAGTGAACGTTGTAGTACGACAAAACATTTTTAACAAAATTCTTATATCCACACATGTGTGGACACATGTTATGTTTGCGGGTCTGCATAGAAGACTGGACCCCGGTGGAGGGTGAGACGGATCACAGATTTCACAACAGCTGAGCCTGGAAAACTCACTCTATGTTATTCCCAGGTTTGTCTGCCATATGAATGTGAGGTAAAGGTTTTTCCATCCATCCAAGTCCAGATTTGGGTCTTTCTTGATTCCTTGCTGATTCTGTGAAAAGCCTGAAATTCATTGTTGGTACTTGGTAGAAACAAGATTCTAGATTGGTGACTATGCAAGGCATCACTGACATGGCTCTGCATAGCATGTAACCCCACCCGTTTCTTGCCTACCTTTACGTCCAATAGAAATAGCATTAAAACCAATATGAAACCAAAGATAATAAAAATAAATGATAATTTCGCATTTCTTTTCTTTTTTTATAGCAATAGGTTGCAAAATAGTCCTGTAGCTGCACAAGAGCTAAACCTTAAACACACTGCCAACAGTATCTTTGCTGACTGCTTTGCTTTCTTTCTGAGAATGAGATGAGGTAATTAGCACCAATCTCTTCTCTGTGTTTCCAGGAAATCTTCTCCTAGCTTAGCATAAAGACAGGAAGCAGGTGAAAATGTGAACATGCCCCCCAACAACTCATTAATCAATTCATTCATGTTTATTTGTGTAATAAGCAGGGGAACAGAAATGTAAAGAGAAGAGTTTACGGTTTAGAGGGGCTTTTAGAGGGATGTTCTGGATGTACGTCTTAGTGGACAGCTGGGCAGCTCAGTGACTGTATGCAGCCCTCAGGTCGCAGTAGTTAAGACTGCTAAGACTGTTAAGTTTTGGATGGTGCAACAGGTGTCATTTTTAATCACGAGGCTGGATGTAGCCAAGCCTGACGTAGAGCTTACACCTAGCGTTTTTATGTCCAGCTGGTGCAGCTGACCCCTGGAGTGTCACAGTAACCTCGCTGTGACAGGTCTGGTGCCATCATATGTGTACAGTGACTTCAACTAAAACCTCACCAGATGTGCACACCGACCACATCTGGCAAACTGTGCTATCGTTGGACACTGGACAGATGGATAGGCTGGTCCAGGTACTGTCTGAAATAGTTCCAGCACAAAACTGTTCTTGTTACATTTCTGTTTGTGTATGATTTGAACAACATGTTTTAATTAGTGAGTTTAATTGAACAGAGACACGCTAGCTATTTACAACTCTAGCCTTTAGTCTTTATGCTAAGCTAGGCTAAACTCTCCGACTCCAGCTCTGTGCACTAAACACACAGACTGATATCGATCCTCTCATCTGACTCTTACAAAGAAAGAGAAGCTTATTTCCAAAACTCTCAAACTATTCCTTTAAAACGCATCAGAGGGCACTGCTAGTTGTAGAAGTCAGGCTCCCCTTTTAATAACTCAGAGAGCAGATAAACCAAATGCTCTCTCATCTCCAGATATCTGGATGTGAATCTCTTTTCAGTCAGCACACTAACACCTCATCATCAAGCAGAACAGCAACTATCTCCGTCCCGTGATCCCACAGGAGATAGAAAAACATGCTTGGTGCTTCTCTTTTTGTTCGCACAGATGAAAGTAATAAGAACACCAGATTTTATCAGCACATTATGCATACGCATACAGGCGGCGGGGTAAACAACACCTGCATTCCTTTAAGGCTGAAAGAAGGAACATCCCGTCCGCACAGGCAGGAAAAAAAAACCATGTCATCTAATTTCATAGCTGGACCTGCGGAGGTGCAGAGGGAGGGAGGTGGCAGGTGGAGGTTAAAGCTGAGTAATGTGTAAGTGATGAGACTCTGTGTCATGGAAACACTGCAGGGATTGCTGAGATATCTCCCAGCTGAACGCCATTCACCTCCTCGTTCGTTCAGCCCAGCCTCCCATCGGCTTCCTCTGTGTTGACTCGGAATGCAGCAACCTTGGGCCATCCTTGTTGCGTTGCTCCAATCAAACACTCAACCATGGGTGTTTTATGTGAGCGCCCTTCGGAAAAACCGCATCAGGAGCGCGGGCGTGTCCATCCGCCGTGCTCAACTGTAAGTGACGCTGATGTGGATAGGATGTCAGCGGGGGTTTGACAGCCTGCGTGAACGTCCAGGGGATTTTTGAAGAAGGGGGCTCTGGGTTCACGGGCAGTCCTGCAGCAGGAGTCCACATATGCACACAGCTAATTAGCCACGCAGCACTTATGCAAACTCCTTTTAACTGTTTCCAGCCATCAGGCACCTTGTGATTCCTTCTGACAAACCCCCTGCTCTGCTTTGCATAAAGATGCGAGTGTAGGTGTTTAAAATTTCATCGGCCTCCCTCAGCAGAGGCCTATCACTGCCTCAGATCATTTCCTCATCAAGCTGTCGGCGCTCAGCAGGACATACCCATCATCTGTTTCATTAACCCTTTCTCAGACTGTTCAGGTGGTCTGATACCTTTCCCTCAGGAGACTGTTCAAATCAAAAAAAAATCCGACTTAAGCATGTAAGGGAAATGGATTCAGTTTCAAATTAACAACACTCTCTCTGAATCATCATGCATCTGATCAGTGGGACTGTGTTGGACAGAAAGATGGTCCACAAACGCGTGGCCCTGGTGAACATAATCAACTGCCCTTTTACAAAGCGATGAAGCTAATAACTGTCAGTCCTTAAGGCAGTGATATAGAGCTACTCCAGCGCAGAGCATTTCCATGAGCACAGCGGTAGACAAACACGACATCTGTGGAGGACAACAATCTGTTTGATCATCTGACTGCCTCGTGTTTCTGGTTTCTAGATTCTTCAGCAAACTGCTTTGGTGAGGAGAATGACATCATAACAGAGAGAAACGGCACCCACATTTATAAATTTAACCCCAAACTGTAATATACAGGAATTATCCTCCTCTTTGCCTATTTGCATTCTCTGCCTTTGATATCTGGTAGAACGCATGAAGAGCATTTGTGTAGGTTGTTGTTTTCCCTCGTTTCCCATTTTACCAAGAAGACCTTAAGATTTATGGTTGTTTTCTGTGGTTGGAACAGATTTCTCAGAAGAAATACAGCTAAACTAAAACTAAAACAGAGACCAAACTAATAAAACCACACCAAAACATGCTTGCTGTGAACGTTTGTGAATCAAGTCCAAATGCAGAAAGTGTTCTGATCATGGGCTCTCTCTCAGTAAATGCGGGATAGGAATCAAATCAGTTACCTTTCTGTTACTAGCCTATGTTTGTATTAAAGGGTAACTTCGCTAATTTTAAACTCGGGCCGTATTTTTGCATATTTTGGGCTCGAAATGACAACATGGCACAAAAATTTTTTTTAATTGATCCAGTAAATCGCCTCACTGGGCAACTGCAAAACTGGCTACACTGTAGTGAGGTTACTGCGCTCAGTCAAAGTACATCCGCTAAAAGTGCTTGTTTTAGCCACTGACAGGCTCAGATTGTTATCTGAGTGTCTGACAGCATTATGGAAAGGATCCCTACAGAGAGAGAGGCCTGGAAGATCCTTTTGGTTTGAACAGCCATTATATCGCTCTCTACAAAGCCACCAAACCGCACTGACAAACATATTTTTGTTATTTTACACTGGGCTACTGTGGCTTTGATTGCTTGGTTTGTTTGTGTTATTGTGTCTCCTGGCTGCATCACTACAGTAACAAGGAAATGCTCGTGAAATGTGCAATTATCTCTGCATAAAAGAGGTGCAGATGGGCCACAAGACTTAAGACTTTACATAATATATACAATGTATATCCAGTATTTTCGGTATACTAAAAGCTTCTTATTGTAGATGTGTTCTTTTCAAATGCTTAGTATTAAAGTGTATTAGTGATCAAATGTTAGTGAGTGGGTTGTGATGGATTGCTGTGTGCACACAAGCCTGTCTGGATGTGGGTGGACGCGGTTGATGTAAGGATCAGCATCTTTTTCAATGAGCTCCTCCTCTCCGTCCACTGGGAAAAACTGGCAGCAAGTTTCCCACACGGGGTGGAGCACATCTGGATGCAGACTTTTAAAGGCAGAGGAAAGACGTGTGCGTGCAACTGTGCCAGCTCTCACTCTGCATCAGTGAGGAGAACATTTCGTCACAGAGTAGCACTGGAATGGATAAATGGCAGTAAATAGGGACTAGGGAAGTAGGGGCGAAAACACCAAGGGACAGAAACAGCTTTGCGTTTCTCAGAGGATGCAATTTATCTGTCCAGAAAGCTGTTCAAGAGGGCTGCATTCTAAAAGTAGGCAAAACAACCAGGAAGCCTTTTTAAAGACTCTACACTGTAGACTCAACAGGATCCCACTTCAGTTCTGTAAGAGAGCAGAAAGCAGCCCATCATCTGCTCAGGGAGCAGTCAACTGTTGCCCGTCAGGACTGGGAGCTCTGCTTGATTAGGCAGATTGCTCTTCACATGTCCATTTCACTGCCTCAGCCTGGCATCACTGAAGTATAAACTGACGTGGCCATAGAGCTGTCAGACCAGATAAGACCCCGCGTGATCGTTTTGATAGCAGTGTCAAAAGAAGATTGTTTAAATGATGAGGAAAATTGGATATTTGAGGTTTAAAGCTGCATCAGGTAATATTTTCCCCGATATTGTTCCTTCATTTTCTGGCCTTGTGTATTTCCCGCTCCTGTGACTGTCTGCCCCGCCCACTGATAGCACTGTGGAGCAGTGTTTTCATGAGTAGGCCTCCCCTTTTGTTTGCATCTCAGACAAATAGGGGACAGCAAAGTGTGAAAAAGAGTCAGAGAAGAAGACCTCCTGGCTAACAAACCTGGATGGAAACCATGAGGGTTTAGAATAGTTGAAAATGATATGAAATCATCAGATGTGTAATAAATGAAAGTTCATTTGGTAGCTGGATTCTATCTGCATCAGACGTATCTAGGTAGTACATCACAACAGTTGCACCCAGTAGCCTGGTGGGCGTAAATGTTCTGGTGCTGTAGTGTTCAGGTTCCTCTTAGTAGTAAAAGTAGTGGTAGTACCAGCAGCAGCAGTAGTCGTAGCCTAGTAATATTATTAGTAGTAGTAGTAATACTAGTTGTACTACTATGATAACGATGACTTCTAGAAGACGGAGTATACACAGGGAGGGAACTGACATTACTGCAGTGGAATATTGTGCATTAGCAGCATGTGTTATCCAATCGCATTCAAGAGAGAAATAGGCGATGGAGTGCTGGTAAGTGGGCTGGTGTGGACTGAAGTCCAGGGCTGACATTCCTGTCTGCGGATCATCTGCCAAACCACACTGTACGTGTTCTGGATTATACATTGAAAAACGTAAACTTCTATGTTTTACAGAATTCTTGAAGAGCTGATTAAAAGCAGCCTGGATACAGCATTCTTCAAATACTCATTCCCCATTAATAATGCAGCCAAATATGGATGCACCCATGCTTTGCTTTTCTTGGAATGCCACTCAAGACAGAATGAAATATTTATTCTTCTCGGTTGTTAGTTCAACCGCAAACGGACCCCCGACTACCTCGCTGCCTGCGCTGTGCCTACCTGACCCTGGAGCAGTTTCTCACGTTTTAGAATATAGTTGTACTTAGTATAAATCCATACGTACCGCACAGTAAAGTAAGTAAAGTCTTTTTGGGTCTCTGTCAATAGGTTGTACTTTCTTTAATGGAGGATTATATTAGCTTCAGGAGACCTCAGCATACGAGAGCTCATTTAGCAGAAGAGGGTGATAAATCACAGACTTTGCTTCTGCCCCGCCTGTGCTCTGATCCCTAGTTAGCTTGGACATGAGGGGTAGGTCCCTCTCTTAATTGTAATTCTTATGAGAAAGCATTTATCTAAATGACAATAAGGGGAAGAATCCATCTAAAAAGAAATCGGGCTTTATCTTCAGAGAGAGGGACCCGATGATAGTGTTCCTCCTTTAAGAGATAATTAAAGATGTGGTGGAGGTGACGTGGTGTCACCTTTAAAAAATCGTAAGAGATTCACAAATTTGCTCTGGCTGAAGCTGTACGCACAGACACACGGCCGCTTTATTTGGTGCAAATAACCTTTGCAGTCGAAAAAAAAAAGCATTCTTCTTGCCCTCAAATAAACACCTCATGAGATTATAATGCAGGGGTTGGAGGGGAATCCATTAAAATGCTCCAGATCCCACACAGCCAGACTTTGGAGGCCTTATTTAAGTCGAGAGAGGTCTGGAGTCACGGAGGAAACAAAGCCGGGCTCTGTTATTAATGGGCTCAGTCTGTCTCGGACACATTTGCCATTTCTGTGATGTCAGAGCAGCGAGGGAGGACGCAATAAAACACAGAACCTGGAAGCTCCACTTATTACAATTAATAATTCATGTGACTGCATTAACTAGGCAAAATCCACAATTTCACATGGCAGGCATGGAGTGTGTGTGTGTGTGTGTGTGTGTGTGTGCCGTCAGGGCGTTTGGAGGGGTAGGGGTGGGGAGTGCAGAACCGAAAAGCCTTGTTACAACCAATGAAGACTGCAGCAAATATACTGGCCATGAATAATAGATGGGATATGTTGAATGGTGAGCACAGCACTCCCAGTATATGGCTAAGCTACATATAGGCTGTTTTTAATCCTCAAAGTATCACTTCAAATACGCACGCCGGACACAATGACAGATGCCTCACGCAGCAAAAATCAGATCACAGCACATCATTCCTTTTTGTGCTGAATACTAAAATCTAATTTTTCTTTCTCGTGCCAGCGAAATGATGTAGACGCTATTTATTCAGCCTACAGACTAGTTAGTAGTTCCCACAGCAGACTAAAACAGTAAGATGCAGTAGACTCAGTTATGTAAATCCCATTTATTTCTGGTTTTAAAGAAGCAAATTTGAAAACACTGCAGTAAAATGACTGTGAGAACTTTCAGCTACGCCGGGTCAGGAGCAGGTTTAAGACGGCTAGGCTTAACTTTGGTTGATGTTTGAACCTTATTACCATACATTCTCAAATAAAAGCTAGCATTTACAGATCTCCCTCTAGACTTTACAAATATAAATACTTATCTGCTTAGAATTATAATTTGTATCAGATCTAGTTTTTCTCAAAAAAAAAAGTACTTGATATCTCCTTCTTCCCCAGAGGAGAATCCAGAATCATAAATAGATATGAAATCTAACAAATATTGCTCATTTCAAAGGGTTAACTGCTCGACAAATTATGTCTCCTAGTCTCCACACCACACTTGTGTAAGTTGCTTCTTGAACTATAATCAGCCTCAAAAGTTGTGATGTCACAAAATCCTGCCAGTACATCTTAGGCTGAGCTTAAGGTGGGCACAGAGTAACTCTCCCCTTTCAGCAGAGAGTCACACATGGCTGTTTCACCGCACACGCTGGCCTCATCAATCACGACAAACAGAGCCTGTGTGGGCCGCGTTCCATCAACCATTCATACACCCAGCCACTACGTCACTGCACCTCAGACAAGCCTTTTACACACCACGCAATCTGAATGTGGATACAAAGAATATTATAACCAACCTGTCTTTTTCACCTGCTTTTTTTTTTTTTTTTTTTAAATTAAAAGCATTCCAGGATCATTAAGGATTACGCCCCTTAAACTAGAGGCTTTTAACCCTTTCATGCATGAATTATGATAACCTCAGTCAGGATTTTTTTACTAAGTGTTTTTATTCATCTTTAGGCATGAAAAACAAGATTTGAACTTTTTTTTTTTCACTTGCAATGGCTTGGCACTGGGTAGCAGTCAGTGTATGAGATGATGCAGTAGCATCCACTGTAGTGGCTGATGTGCAACTATGCCATCAAAACTCATGCATATACAAGAAAACAGCTTTTGAATAGCTGCACACTGTAGTGACCTCTATGCATGAAAGGGTTAATGTGAAACCTCTGTGCAGGAATTGTTGAATTCATTGACAGTATCTTAAAAGCTACTATAAAATAATCCTGTTTAAAAGAGGCAGAATCTGAAATTCTGTGTGAGGGAAAATAGTAAAGTGGTGAGCGTCAGTAGTGCCAGAAGTATTCAGATATCTTATTTAAGGAAAAGTACCCATTATGCAGAATCACAATCACATATATATAATAATCATAGACAGACCGATTGAAATTTTCCATTAATAATCTAAATCTGCAAAGTAACTACTAACTAAAGCAAATAAATGTAGTGCAGTAAGATGTACAAAATTAAAAATATAAAGTAGCAGAAAATGTAACTACTGAAGTATGTGTGCCTCAAAATTCTACAATACTTAAGTAAATGTACTTATTTACTTTCAACCCCTTGTGAGTATGACGTGACTTTGATGTTGCACAGATGGAACAAGTGCTGTGGAAACTGACATTATACCGAACTTAAATGAAAGCAGATCAGAAAACAGGGACGCTTCCTGCTAAATTATGATTCATTATAGTTAGAAACAGGAGAAATCAGAGGATCTGTCTCTAATGTACGCCTGTTTCATATAAAGGCCTGGTTGGTTCTTATCTGCAGTGAAAGTAAATAAAAAGATCCAGACAGCATCAGCAAGTTTGATGATGCAATCATGTCACATCAACTACACGCTGGACTTGATTGTGAGTGTTAAGCGCTGCAAAGTGACATGAAGCACAACTGGAAATGTGATTCCAGAAGCCACTCTGAGACATGCAGCGTCTTAAAAGTGATCGCAAGTGTGTGCAAAAGAGTTTAAACTTTTCAAAAGCATATCAAGTTGTTTCAAAAATAGGTGTTTAAAATGAGTTAAATTTGACTTAGCTAATTTCTTTTAATTAAAATAAAGATTGAGTTACCTGTTTAGTGCATATTTTATGAAAACTCTCATGCTTTGGGAGCTGTGCTGCTGGAGTACAGTGCCAGTGACATTAGTAGCCCACTATGATAGATTACAGTGAACCTGCTCCACACATTTTACAGCTCATGATCCTAGAAATAGAGTCAAAACACCACATGACGCAGTGCAATGCAAGGAGTGCACATACATCTCCTCTATTGGGATTACACTCAGCATGATACACCAGTAACTTGTGTACGAAGACATCATATCTTTGCACACCTGTTGTTTAGGAGGTCTTTTTTTTTTTTTTTACTGTTGCCGACTGTCGTCAGCACAATACAGGCTGAAATCAGTACGGCCAAAAATTAATGTAGCTGAAAAATGATGGGCGACGGCTATTAAGTGTCCCATGCCTGGCAGGTGTTCCAGTAATGTAGCGGTTACCCTTCACGTAGCATCCAAACAGCTTGAGGTGAGGTTGATGTAATTTCACATTTGACTCTGTCCTGCAAGTCATTGTCTTGCGAGTACATCTTAAGTGATGACAAATGCCATTATGCCAAAGTGCTGAAGTCAAGGGCTTGGAAGAAGGGCAGTGGTTTATGTGTCTGTTTTGTTCCCTGTGTAGCCTGGTGGCAGCAGTTTGTCAAGTATACAGGGAAGGTGACTGCAGTTACACTGGCGTATCATTTGGCTGAGATGACCCCACTGCGTTCCTCTCATGACTTACGCATTGCTCCTGTCTTTTAATATCAACTTCAATAATGGCACAATACGTGCAGCTTGTCTGAGTTGCCCGGCAGCGATGTGCAACAATAAAAAGCCACAAAGCCTGAGGCAATGGCCCTGGATATTGCTTTTGTGTGGCTTTTTTATCGCTGAATTTCTGCCAGTGTGTATGTGTACACACACACACACACACACATATATATACATTGATCAGGCATAACATTATGACCACCTGCCTAATATTGTGTTGGTCCCCCTTTTGCTGCCAAAACAGCCCTGACCCACTAAGGCATGGACTCCACTAGACCCCTGAAGGTGTGCTGGGGTATCTGGCACCAAGATGTCAGCAGCAGATCCTTTAAGTCCTGTAAGTTGCGAGGTGGGGCCCCCATGGATCGGACTTGTTTGTCCAACACATCCCACAGATGCTCGATTGGATTGAGATCTGGGGAATTTGGAGGCCAAGTCAACACCTCGAACTCGGTGTTGCGCTCCTCAAACCATTCCTGAACCATATTTGCTTGGTGGCAGGGTGCATTATCCTGCTGAAAGAGGCCACAGCCATCAGGGAATACAGGTTCCATGAGAGGGTGTAAATGGTCTGCAACAATGCTTAGGTAGGTGGTACGTGTCAAAGTAACATCCACGTGGACGGCAGGACCCAAGGTCTCCCAGCAGAACATTGCCCAAAGCATCACACTGGCTTGCCTTCTTCCCATAGTGCATCCTGGTGCCATGTGCTCCCCAGGTAAGCGACCCACACTCTGACAAACTCTGCAAAACAACTCTCCAGCTCTCCAACATTTAACCAGGCAGCCATTACACACGGTGAAATACGTTTAATTACTGGAGTCTGTTGGGGCAGTTCTCATTGCATTGCACTAGGAGCAGCTATTGATTTCAGGTTGTCTTCAGCCTCATTAGACCGTGGCAGAGCTCTGCCCTGCAAACTAAAAGGGAACAGCGTCAATCCATAAATAAGCCAACTGCACAATATCCTCTATTGTGTTGGGATGAGATATCTAGATGCCTGGAGGTGTGGGAGTAAATATTCGGCCTTTTACAGTTATTCGGGAATATTTCAGGCACAACAGGACAGCCAGCTTGGATGCCCTGGGGCTGATAGATCATTGTGGGTCTAAGGTTTGCCAGAGTGAAACATTTGCATTGAATTAGAGGTAATAGTGTCATTATAGTTATTACTACTTGCTCATTGCTTATGGACTACACGGGAGGCAGAGGCTTGAATGAGGACAGGCAGGAGTCAGAGTCACAACCAAGATCAAAATGATGATTCCTCGGAGGACGTGCACTATTGATCTGCTTTCAGCTTCAGGTCTGCTGGGAGAGAGATGCAAACCACACGGCCAAAGACTAACGTCCCGGCTGCTCCTGGATGCTTAATCAGTTGCTGAGAAATACTAATACGGCTGAAGGCAATGTAAAGGAATAAATGACTTCTGTTTCTCACAAACCTTTTGGCAAACCCATCTCAAAATTTGACCTATCTAGGTTTAGTCTTGAATACCTACAGAAGAGCTGTACAACACACGTGTGTCACTGCTTTCTGTCACTCTACATCAAGCCTCCCTACACCCAACTGGACCAAGGCCCTCCTACCCACAGAAATCAATCTTGGATTAGATTTGAATCAACAAAATAAGATGTGCAGAATCACACTTAATTTTAGATCTACTATAACTGAAAGGAGAACTCAAAGGAGAATTACAGTATTTTTAAACATGGGTCATATTTTTATGGTACATGATTTACATGATTTGAAGAGACTGGTAATAGATTCAAAAGTTTGGTGTTATTATGTGACTGGTATTTCAAAGGGTTAGTTTGGATCTGATCACACAAAGCCCAGAGTTCTGCATGGTAAAAATACTGTTTTTGTCAATGGAATTTGGTGGCTTTGAAGAGAATGGCTGTTCATGGTAAAACAAAGGAACTTCCAGGTCTATCTCTGTAGGGATCCTTCCCATAATGTTGCTTACTTAACAATGTGAGTCTGTCAGAGGCAAAAACAAAAAGAAAAGGATTACCCTGCCACCATGGTAGCCATTCCGTGGCTGCTGGCTGAGGTGATCTGCTTGACCGATTCCAAAGAATACTTTTTAGATTTTAGATTCTTCAAAGTAGCCACCTTTTTGCTTTGAAGGCAGCTTTGCACAGTCTTGGCCTTCTCTCTGCAAATATCTTGTGCAAAAATAGTTCACTGGCACCTACACGGCAAGCGGATGTGTGTATGTGTGTGTGTGTGTGTGTGTTACTACAGCAACCATCTGTACAGTTCAAACCTTAACTAATTGAGGTGAAAAAAACAAAAACAGCTGTAAATGTGTGTGAAATAAAATAAGGCGAAAACGTTCTTGATGTTAAATCTGAATGGAGCGTCAGAGAAATTTTTTATTAATGAGAGAAGAAATTATTTTGATTTATTAAGAGAAATATCTTTATTATCTATAAAAACACATAGTGTGTGACAGTAGAGTATTTATTGGTTTGTCATACTTTGGCTAGCTGATAGAGCCTTTCTTTATGTTGAAATATTAAAATCTTTCCCACTCCATTGAGCTAAATCCACGTGACCTTAAAGGAAATTGGGAAAATTGATGGCTGGGCCTCCGTTGCCTGTACTTTGATAGATGACAGCAGAAGGAGGGGTGGTGGGTGATTTCTGTGGCAGATATGAAAATTTAAATTCCAGCCCCTTCAGAAGCAGGCTAAATTTGTGCTGACAGGTGATAATTTAAACACAGTGGAACAGCTGGTTTCAGAGCTGTGCCTTCCATTTGAGCAGATGTGTGCCAGTGTGTGTGTACATGTGCATTATCTTGAGCCCATATGGGCGAGCTTGACAATGAAGCTTGTCATATTTCCTTTCAATCAATTCCTTGCGGTTTGACTTCATGCATATGCAGACAGGTCCGCCTGAGAGACCAGAAGCCAGTTAAGGCTTCACAGTGCTCACACACACACACACACACACACACACACACACACACACACACACACACACATTGGTCCTTTACATTTAAATGTCTCACCTCTTCTATAAACCTGCAAACCTTTCTGTGATTTGATAATTAAGAAGCTGGACCTAATTCATTTAGTGCTCAAACAAACTTCCCCTGGCTGCCTTCTGGGTGGCGCTGCTCACGTCCCCTGTAGGAAGCTAGTACTCCTGACACAAACCTCGCTCTCAGTGGTGTCATCTGATTGGTATATTAGACTATCTGGGTGGGCGCTAAAAACAATCACTTCACTTCCAACAGCAGAACATGCAGGGAACTACTGAACACTGTTACTGTTTGCTGGTCTGTATCTGTGGTTAAAGATTTTAAATTTAAAGAGGAACTTTTCCAACATTTAACCCACTTTGTATCAAAGAACAATGCTTAACTTCCATGTTGCTCCCCGCTGGATGATGTGTTTCCTTCTGTTGACTCAAGGGCTGTTGTTCAAACGTTGCCTTTTTTATAGGCCAACCATCAGAAAAAACTGTTTTGATATCATTTTAATCAGGCCTTCAGTGCTACTTATATGAGCCAGAATACAGTCGGTGTATAAAGGCCGTCACAGCCAAGAGTCAAGCATTGCCAGGCAGTGAGCGGCGCAGGGCACTGTGGTTGTTGTAGGTTTCCTACCTTTTTAGCAAAAGGGAATACCACAGCCCGTTTTCCTCTGCTTTCTCCGGTCGTGTAGTAACAGTTTCAGAAATATTTTTGCCTTTATACTAGATAGACAGTCCCCCTTTTATGAAAAGACTATCTTTCATCCCGGACAAGCCCTTTGTTTGATGGCCTTTAAGCCTAGACAGTTGTAGCAGTCTTTGTAAGTTTCCCCGTCGTGGGACTAATAAAGGAATATCTTATCTTTCCAGTGGTGAAACACTGTATGTATACATGTGATTTTACATTGTATATAGAGGGGCCTTTAACTTTTTGTTATGTAATTGCATTTTAACTGATTGGTTGCTACATGGCCAATATTACTCTCCTGCACATAAATGCAATTGTATCAGTGAAATGGCCTGTTAAGATCTTTATTTGTGATCTGCACTACAATAAATTCACGTGTGATTTATGAATTTGGTTTCTCAAGAACTAATGCACACCACATCACAAATATCATCAATAATGAGTATTCCGCTGAGAGAGGCTGAGAGAGGCTGAGAGATGACTAATGTGGAATCAGCTAAAAAGGCTCAACCGCACAAAACAACCTTTCAATATTATGGGGTCAACAAAGTTTTAATAGGGGAGTTAGGCATCGCCCTCTGTTTGATTTATGGTTTTTGGTATATATTTACGTTGTTTACACATGCCAGCAGTCTTAATTTGGTGATATTTCAGAGCGGAATTGTCACTTCATTTCAGTATAAGCCTATAAAGCAGCGAAGGTGCTGACACATGAGAAGAGATATGAGAGGTAGGATTAATCATGTGCCACAGAACGTGTATAAAGAGGGACAGAGCTCAGCTAAGCTGGGGGGAAGAGGCAGAGAGAGGGAGGGAGAGAGCAGCCACACATGCACGGTGATGGATGAGTACAGTGTGGATTTACCGCTCTGCCTACCTACGCTCAACTTCACCCCCGTCAAGCTGAGGTTGGTACTAAACTAACAGCACGTGCCAGGCAAGGCAGCAGCAGGTCTCATTCCCCGTCCGAGCAGGACAAGTAAACAGGGCAAAGTCGAAAGCCAAGGTCAGGTAGGGAAGTACAGCCTGCAACCTGAATATTCCATACAGTGTAAATATTACATTGTTAAAGAAATATTATTATTCATTTCCCTATCTGTTCATTTGCACTGGAAGCCTGTGAAGCTTTTGGTGAAAAGGGTCCATGTTATACCAGCTGCTGTTAGAATGAACTGTCAAGCTCGCCAAAATGGATGAAAAATCGGAAAAATGCTGAGAAAACATCTCCACCTTCGTGACAACTGAGCAAACTTCATAACCTGATGAATGCTGCGTGACAAGGCTAGCACCAGACTAAGTGGATCTTGAGCAGCAGTTGAGGAGCAGTGGTTCTGTGAACAGAGGGCATGGATGAGGGGCTGTCCATTGTTCCGACAGCACGTTATTTTGAAGCCCCAATAGACTGTTATCACAAAAACAAACACCCAGTGCTCTGAAAATACACACTCTTCCTGCAGTTTAGTTAGACTGTCCTCGCTGCCAAGTCCACCTTAATAGGCGATCATTCTGGCACCAAACAACGTCTCAGACAAATTCCCAATGTCAATAAAAACAGTTTTAACTCAGTTGGTGCCGCCCCAATTCGTGTTTTTAGATGTAGGCTGCACGGTAGGGCTACTCCGCTGTATTATTGTTGCTGGTGGTTAACTGTCTGTGGTGTTAGGGTTAGCTAACACCTAACAGGCTGTTGGACAAATGGGCTTTCGGCCCAGTGGGAAAGCTTTTGGACTGTTGAGATTTGGGAATAACGGGCCATTGGAACAACAGCATGGCAACATAGATGATTGGCAAAAACACAACAGCCGGTATCCTGCATTCATGTGGAAACGTAAAGGTGAAGTTTTTAGAGAGATAACGACACAAATGTGACGTGATACTGTTCTGAATTACTTTGATCATACTGACAAATCCTGCTTTAAAACAGGAGTAGGCACTGTAATCACACTTTGACATACAGTGGGGCAAAAAAGTATCTAGTCAGCCACCAATTGTGCAAGTTCTCCCACTTAAAAAGATGAGAGAGGCCTGTAATTTTCATCATAGGTACACTTCAACTATGAGAGACAAAATGAGAAAAAAAAAATCCAGGAAATCACATTGTCTGATTTTTAAAGAATTTATTTGCAAATTATAATGGAAAATAAGTATTTGGTCAATAACAAAAGTTCATCTCAATACTTTGTTATATACCCTTTGTTGGCAATGACAGAGGTCAAACGTTTTCTGTAAGTCTTCACAAGGTTTTCACACACTGTTGCTGGTATTTTGGCCCATTCCTCCATGCAGATCTCCTCTAGAGCAGTGATGTTTTGGGGCTGTCGCTAGGCAACACAGACTTTCAACTCCCTCCAAAGATTTTCTATGGGGTTGAGATCTGGAGACTGGCTAGGCCACTCCAGGACCTTGAAATGCTTCTTACGAAGCCACTCCTTCGTTGCCCGGGCGGTGTGTTTGGGATCATTGTCATGCTGAAAGACCCAGCCACGTTTCATCTTCAATGCCCTTGCTGATGGAAGGAGGTTTTCATTCAAAATCTCACGATACATGGCCCCATTCATTCTTTCCTTTACAAGGATCAGTCGTCCTGGTCCCTTTGCAGAAAAACAGCCCCAAAGCATGATGTTTCCACCCCCATGCTTCACAGTAGGTATGGTGTTCTTTGGATGCAACTCAGCATTCTTTCTCCTCCAAACACGACAAGTTGAGATTTTACCAAAAAGTTCTATTTTGGTTTCATCTGACCATATGACATTCTCCCAATCCTCTTCTGGATCATCCAAATGCTCTCTAGCAAACTTCAGACGGGCCTGGACATGTACTGGCTTAAGCAGGGGGACACGTCTGGCACTGCAGGATTTGAGTCCCTGGCGGCGTAGTGTGTTACTGATGGTAGCCTTTGTTACTTTGGTCCCAGCTCTCTGCAGGTCATTCACTAGGTCCCCCCGTGTGGTTCTGGGATTTTTGCTCACCGTTCTTGTGATCATTTTGACCCCACACGGTGAGATCTTGCGTGGAGCCCCAGATGGAGGGAGATTATCAGTGGTCTTGTATGTCTTCCATTTTCTAATAATTGCTCCCACAGTTGATTTCTTCACACCAAGCTGCTTACCTATTGCAGAGTCAGTCTTCCCAGCCTGGTGCAGGTCTACAGTTTTGTTTCTGGTGTCCTTTGACAGCTCTTTGGTCTTGGCCATAGTGGAGTTTGGAGTGTGACTGTTTGAGGTTGTGGACAGGTGTCTTTTATACTGATAACCAGTTCAAACAGGTGCCATTAATACAGGTAATGAGTGGAGGACAGAGGAGCCTCTTAAAGAAGAAGTTACAGGTCTGTGAGAGCCAGAAATCTTGCTTGTTTGTAGGTGACCAAATACTTATTTTACCCAGGAATTTACCAATTAATTCATTAAAAATCCTACAATGTGATTTCCTGGATTCTTTCCCCCCATTCTGTCTCTCATAGTTGAAGTGTACCTATGATGAAAATGACAGGCCTCTCTCATCTTTTTAAGTGGGAGAACTTGCACAATTGGTGGCTGACTAAATACTTTTTTGCCCCACTGTATAAAGTTCAATCTGCTCATCATAAGGACTCCAGTAATGCCATAATAGGATCTATCCATCCATCTATCTATATCCTAATATGACACCAGGTCACACATAATCAACTGCAACTTTTTGGATTACTCAGTTAATTGCTTACTTGTCCAATAATTTAGCCTACAAAATGTTGGAAACTGTGCAAAAAGCCTATCACAGCGGGACGTCTTCAAAAGACTTGTTCCAGCCAACCGGCTATCAACAACCCAGATATATTCAGCTTACAATGAACTAAAACAGAGGAAAGCAGTACATCCTCAGAATTGAAAATGGACTATTTTGGAAAGCATCTAGACTCATGGTTTAGTGTCTCTTGGTATCAAGTCGTAGAAACACTTTACATATGACGGGTAATTGTGTGAGTAAGGGATGTCAATACATACCCTCTATTCCTCATGACTGCCAGAGGTGATGATTTGCACCTGGATATTTCTTTATGCACACACACAGGTCCAGCACCTAGAATACAGAGAGTAACAGTCAGGCTAAAGCAAATGGACAATGACTATTTCAAAATGTATTCTACGAAAAAAAAAAAAAAAAAAAAGAACTTTGGTGTAGAATACATAGACCAGAAACTCTCCCGCATCCATCCATTTTGAATTACAAACCACCAATTACACCATGGAAATGTCTGAACAAATCCTCTGTCATGCAACCTAGAAAGTGGATGAGCTCCCCAGGCTGGAAGCTGAGAATCAGTCAAATGGGACGCAGCTTCTGGCATCCAGTTGGGAGACTGCTTTCGAAGTTAAAACATACCCACAGATGAGAAGAAAACATAACTCATCGGTGTTAAACTCTTCCTCCTCTCAGTTAATTAAAACCAGCCCACTGAGCGTGTGGACGTTGTGAAAAAGGGATTTTTAGACTAGAAAGTCAGAAACCACTTGTGTGACCGGTGACCCCCCTGCAAAAACTTCATATGGTAAAATAGTGTCCTCAAATAACTGTCTCACAGAAGGGTTCCTCCAGGTTTGGGTAATGACAGCAGACGCTCATGTGTTATAATGTCTCAAGTGAGCCTGAGAGCTGAGTCTACCTTAACTCTGCTGCAGAGGTTGGGAGGTGAGTTCCCACTGGGGCTAGTGATGCTAAAAATGGGCACCCTAATGGTGCAACAAGCATCAGCAAAGAACACATGCTGCAGAGGCACCAACATCTTACACAGTGGGTATTAAAGCCTGGCTGAAAAATGACTGGATCAATATCAATCAAGCTCAAGATGAAGATCAATATTTTTTAATTGATAATGATATTACTTCGTTGCTGCAGCCGTTTTAGCAGAGACCTGTAGAACGTATCTTATTGTGCTGTTATTCTTTTTTATTGCTAATTGTTTTTATGCATTCTATGTATTTTCTATTATAACTGTTATTATCAAGTGGGTTTTATTCTCTGTCCATTTTAATGTTCAGTCAGTGAACTCAGTACATGTCATTTGGAATGTAAAGTGCTTTGGGCTGGTTTTCTTCTATGAAAGGTGCTACACAAATATAGTTTATGATGATGTGATGATGATGAGGATGATGATTATCATTATTATTACTGCGGCAAACAATGAGACGGTGTCCATTCAGAGACACTTTGCGTGAATCTTTCTTTTATATTAGTATGTGCAATTTGTTTAGGTGTCTTCCTGTCTGTTGTTGGACCAACCAATCAGCTTGCTTGACTTTTGCGAGCCTCGCTAACCTACGGGTGGGTTACCCATGGCCCCCTTCTCTGAGTAGGCTTGCAGGGACGTGTATGCACATCTTCAAACAGCAAAATCTTGTCCTACACCACACAAACCTCCAGTGGTAACAATGCACTGCTAGTATACAGCTGCAGTGGCTGCAAAAAATAATTACTGACACAGTAAATAATCCACTGGCCACTTCACTGCTTCAAATCAGGCTACAAATTATCCCATGCAGGGTTATTTATTGCAGCAATTCTGTATTATGAGAAAATTATAACATCAGTGTTGAAGTCCGAGCACATTGCAATTAATAAAATTATATTGTGCTTCGTTTTCTCTCACCTCGAAAGAGGGCCAGGAGGTGGAGCTGGAGATGGTGGCCAGGGTTTGTTCTGATTACAAGTGCTGGTGACTCACCCAGGAGGTCGGGGGTTGCAGGGTCAAATCCCACCGGCCAAGGTGCCCAGGAGGACGGAGGAGCACTTTAATCACGTAAAAGAGTAACCGCATCGGGAGGATATCCAGTAAATCACACACGACAGGGTCATACATAAGGTAGTGAACCTGTGCTGCTCCCTGGTATCACTGCTCCTGTGTGACAACACGCTCCGCCAATCATCGCCATGCTTACACATTGCAGTGACGGGAATGTGTTTTCCAGCCTCGCAGAACAAATATTAATTTAATGTATGCAAATATACACAAGAGAAGATTCATTTTAATTATTAAAACGAGACAGCTCTGTGTGCAACAGATTGTTCTGCTGGTGAATCGGCAGCATCTTACACCTCCTCTCTAATTATTAACAGCACCATCGTACTCGGATGAAACAAAACAGAAGAGCGAGGCAGGAGGATTCCCCGTGGCTGCCACACAACGTGAGTCAAAGGAGGATAACACATTTTTTCACACTCTCTGATGCAGTGTTGATTTCTGGGTCTCTTTTACTTTCTCCATGCCTGTCTATCTTTCTTTTTCCCTCACATTGTCAGACTCGCTTCATCGTGAAGTCCCCTGGGAGCACAGGCAAGCTGGAACTCTTCCTACTTTTGAGCTTAGGATCAGATATGATTGTCTGGATGGTAGATGTGGTGTAACATCGTTGCGGAGCCGTGAAAGTTGCTTGGGTGAGTTGCATAAACCAACAAACGTGTGATCATGTTCACTGGCACTAACCAGACCAAACGCAAGGCAAAATTTTCACCTTGTGTTACTCACATGATCGTCCTTTACAGCTGATGGGAGCAAAAGCAGGAGGAGCTGACCTCCATAGATACCGTGTATCATTGCAGTGTGCACCTGTATCCAAGATATACCAGCAACAGGAAGGCAGCTAACTACGGAGCTGATTTGGTTCACAGCAAAGTTCAACAGATGTCTGGAATCAAGCAGCATGTGTATTTTCAGAACGAAACCATGTAGTCTTATGGTTTCACTCTCTTTTCTGAAAGCTCTCTGCTGTTTTGTTCTTTCTGTCCAGAGGAAAGATGTTGAATTGTTGAGCTGTGGATGCCCACAGACGGCAACAGTACGACCCAGTCTCACAGAAGTCCGTGAAATAGTCACGAAAGAAAGAATTTTTGTTTTAGTTTTTCTTAAACAAGCAACATGGCTGGAACGAGTGCGGAACATTCTGCTGAATCTACTATCACAGTGGTATTAAATGTATATATATTTTTATTAAAAGAAGAAATTAATCACATGAAATAATGACGAATTTCTCCTTTTTTTTGTGTCCCTGAGTACGAATTTCAAACTAATGTATTTCTATGGGATTATCTTTTCATGTCTGCATCACATCTTTTTTTCTTTTTTCACAGAAGCTGTGCTGTTATTTCTCATTTTATGTTCGTTTTCAACTATAACCGCTACCTTACTCAACATTTAACCATGAGATTTTATTCTCGTTTTCCTCTCTTTATTTTATCAGTCCATATCAGGCGGTCCAGAAAGGCTGCTGTAATATATAAAAATAATAATAATATATAAAATAATAATATAAAAATATGTGCTAGATAAGTCAACCATATGACCGATTAATGCTGTGGTCGTCCATTTGAATCTATTTCTCCTTCTATCCTGAAAAATCATATTTACACATAAGCCGCTCCATTTTTCCCGACAGCTCAACAATATGGCAGACTGTCGTTAAGGCCATCGGTCTGAATTATTTCCTCCTTGATTCCAAAAACAATCAAGTGTGTTTGCTCATCTTTCATAGCGGAAGTGGTGTCATTATCCAGTGACTGTTGCTATGGAGACAAACACATCCGCTTTACAATCCATCACAAAACTTGTATTATCGCTATAACACTATTATATCGTTTACATACTGGATTAAATCACAGATTATCACAAATTATCACAAATTCATAGATTACATTTCGTGACTATTTCACAATCTTTAGTGAGACTGGGTTGTTTGTCCTCCATGTCTTATTCTCAGACAAACAAATCTTTAGCTCAAGTTGAAACACTTTCAACCCACACAGACGTGTACAAAGTGTCAAACAAGTGTCATCCGGCGACAGGCATTCATTTTTCACAGGGGACGTTTTGACATTTTACAGTTGGATAAATAAGTAGGAGAGAATTCCATTTAGCTGCTTCAGTTTCAGGGACCTTGTTGATCAGGCTGGCTCACTGTCACACTGTCATGGCTTACTGGGACAATTTAAATAGAACAGAGGAAAAGTTAATGTTATTAGTACGTAAGTGTTTTCCTGCTATGACAAGTCAAAAAGTGTGCTGCGAAAAAAAGGTCCATAAAGGTTAAATATGCTAATACTAAAAATGCAAACATGGGATTTGTTGTCCCAGATCTCAGTAATTACTAGGTGAATATGCTCATAATTAATAGCACAGGATAGACTGCACTGTGTTTTTAGTCTATTTTATGTGTTTTATTCGTTTTACCTGTTGTGCTGTGTTTTTTGATGTGTGGGGGTGTCTTTTAATGCCTGAATGTGGGTTTTTAAACCTTGTTTTTATAGCTATGACAAAAGAAAAAATTCTGTTTTTACCTGAACAGACAATGAACTTGAATTGAATTTAATTGAATTGAAAATGAGACCCCAAACTGCACAAATAAAATCTAAGTTGTAATAAACCAGAATTATCTTTGAATTTTTGAAGATTCATATATTTTACTTAAGTGAAAGTAGCAATACCACAATGTCAAAATACTCTGTTACTAGTATAAGTCCTGCATTCCAATTCTTAATGAAATAAAAGTATCAGCACCAGTCATTATCCGTACTGCTTAATCCTTAAAGGCTGCAGGGGGGCAGCAGCCAATCCCAGCAGACATTGGGCCAGAGGTGGGGTACTGAAGTTTCACCAGCCAATCACAGGGATGACACACAGAGACAGACGACCATTCACACCCATGGCTTTGGATTGTGGGAGGAAGCCGGAGTGCCCGGAGAGAACCCACGCAAGCACGGGGAGAACATGCAACACCTGAAACAGTGTTAAGCACAGCACCCCTGTGCTGCCCAGTATCAATGCAGGCAGAAAGGCTCCTTTCAGAATAAAGTATATTATATTATATTATTGCATTAATGGTAATGGTGGAGCAAATTTTGGCAGCATGCTGTGGTTAGCACTGTTGCCTTATAGCAAGAAGGTCCCAGGTTCGAATCCCAGTTTGAACCCGGGGTCTTTCTGTGTGGAGTTTGCATGTTCTCCCCATGCTAGCGTGGGTTCTCGGTTAACTCTAAATTGCTCGTAGGTGTGAGTGTGAGAGTGAGTGGTTGTCTGTCTGTCTGTCTGTATGTGGCCCTGTGATTGGCTGGTGACCAGTCCAGGGTGTTCCCTGCCTCTCGCCCGAAGTCAGCTGGGATTGGCTCCAGCTCCCCCGCGACCCTGACGGATAAGCGGTATAGATAATGGATGGATGGATGGAGCAAATTTTAAATACTTTATATACTGCTGGGCATCTTAACCTTAATTAATACATAACATAATAATAATAATAATCTAATAATAATCTAAATCTGCAAAGTAATGAGTAGCTAAAGCTGACAGATGAGTGTAGTTTCCCTCTGAAATGTAATAGAGTAGAAGTATAAAGTAGCATGAAATGCAAATACTCCACCTAAGTACAAATACCTCAAAACTGCACTAATGTGCAGTGCAGTGCACTGTATGTGAGACCTGTTTCAGTCCGAGGGCCCAGCTGTGTTCCTCAGAATCTTTCTCCCAGGAACCAGTTTAGTAACAGTGAGACCAAAGTGTCATGACAGGGGGAGAAAGGGAGGGAGAGAAGAATAGTTTCAGTGCTGCATGATGGATGAATATTCAATAAGCTGAGAGAAAAACTCACCCTTTCCTCCCCCACTGCTTGTGAAACAACATGCTTACTTTTACTAGTATAAACATTCAAAAAAATCCATGCCTGCTATTACTATAAGTAGCATTAGCGAGATTAATTTGACAAACACATTCCCCAGCTGCACAATGGCATTTCATTTAGAGGAGTCGTTTAATAGAGGGTACTGTTTGATGTGCTGATAAGGTTCCTGCATTATAAAAAAAAAAAAAAAATGGTCTCCCTCTGGTGAAAATATAAAAGTTTTATTACGTATAATCATAAAAAGTATTGGAGAAACTATCCTGAGAATGTGGTTCACCAAACTACCTTCTCCTTCGCACTAAGAGGATCGAACCTTCTAGATTAATTACCACCATTTAGAGTTTTAGCTTGTGTTTGCATACATTAAGCCCTGGCCAAACTACCCATTCTGCCTTTTTTTCACGAGATGACTCTAATTTTCTTGTTGAGAGCACTTTCAGTAGTTTTACCCCTGGAACCAAAACACCCTCTATACTGATAATTGGCAGAAGGTGCTTAAGCTGAGCTCACTGGTCTTCTAATTGGTCAGGAAGTAGAGGCACGCCGCAAAACCCAGAACCACTGAAGAAGAGAGTCTAGAAATGACCACACTGGAGGTCAGATCATTGAGCAGCACATTAAACCAAAGCTCCTCTCATTTGTAACTGGTGGGGGCTCCATCCATCCATTTCTTAAAGGTCTGTTCAGTGGTGGAGCGAATACTTTACCCATTTGTTAGTGTCTGTCGGCGTGCACATGGCCAGTTCAGACTGTCAAGATAATTAAAGTATCAAAAGAGCCAACACTGATGAGTCACCCACTTGTCCTCTGCGTTGATGTTCATTCTTTCAGAATAATATGCTGCGTATTGCAGAGAATCTAAGCTAACAGGTGAGTTTAGTAATGTTTCCTCTATCTTTGAATAGAGCTGGCTCAGAAGTCACATCACCCGACACGTCCGCGCTATAACCTGCACATCAGGTTTAGCGGTGAACTCAAACAGCACTATAAGCTGGAACTTCTGGAGATTTGTGTGAAGTTTAGGGAGGAGAGAGAGAAAAATAAATACAAAAAATAGGGTTAGACAAAGATGCACTATATATTTAGTCTAATAAAAATGAATTCTTTGTATTCCAGCAGACACAATAGCTCTCTCTGTTTCCAAAGTACTTGAAAGTTTACTTTATAAGTCATTCAGTCAAACTCTTTCCCAAGAACTCCCTAAACAATCTCCTCTGTGTTAATGCGTCCACAGTGTCCCCTGCTGCTCTCCTGGTTGTATTTGTTAATTAGTTTGGATGTCTTTTGTGAGGCTATAGCAGTCAAATAATTAACAATGACAAATAGCTTTCGTGTCCACTAGTGCTTATCCCACCTCTACAGCTGTGGGGATCTCGCTCCGCTGCAACCTGTTTTTATCAGGCCACGGGAGCCAAACCAAAACTGCTAATGCGTTAATTTATAACATGACCTGGCATCGGGCCGAGACAGCCTCTCAGAGAGAGAGAGAGAGAGAGAGAGAGATGGGGAGAGGTTGTTTGGGTGAAAAACTGCAGCGTCACCACGAGTCCACTTTTAGCCCACTTGCATCAGGTTACTGTGTATGAGCTGATACAGCCCCGGGAAACAGATGTCCTTGTGTGCTGGATTGTAATTATTAATGGGTGAGACTTGCTGGTTTCATCAAAGCCTGGGCTGCATGGCGCCACGTGCAGGCTTGATCTCTCTGTGACAGACAGGGTCACTATACATTGCAACACAAAGCAGTTTAAATCAAGGCTTATTTGGCATGTTCTTTTTTTTTTTTTTTACAAAATATGCAACAAAATTTGAAAAATAGTAACATTTTAGAATAGGCCCAATAGATCACCTCAGCTGGCAGCTGTGAAACATGCTGCAATGATTCAAAATGATCCTTTAGAGCAGGGGTGCCCAATACGTCGATCGCGTGACATAAAAGAAAAAGAAAGAAAAGATTTTAGTCCATCATCTACCATCCCTAAGTAGGACTAAGCGGTTCAGAAAATGAATGAATGTATGTAATGAATGATTGGCGTTCGCGACTTGATTGACGTACAGGGCAGCCAGTCTCAGATCTCTTCTCTGCTACGGGTCGCGGGCAGGGACATGAGCGGTCAAACACGCTAGCTACTGCAAAACTCCAGTGAACTCTCGAAGTGACCTAGTTAGCCTTCCAATTTATATCTACTAAAGAAGGGATACTCTGGGATGGGGAACGGGATAGGAAGGGATGTTCGACAACATTCAGTGCAAGTCATCAGAGTATGGTAGTGACCATAAATGTATTGAATGTTCTAGTTACTCTTGTCACTTGTGTGCAATATTGATGGTTCCATCACTGTTTGTCACCTATGTGCTTTACTGCTGTCAGTTGTTATGTGTAATACCAAGGGTTACATTAGCTGCAGTTATGCAGTGTACGCCAACATATATTGGATATATAAAGTATACTCAGTATATATAGAAATACATATATGTTTAGCATTTTTAATGTAGGTAGATCATTTTGACCTGGTCATTTTAAAAGTAGCTCGCAAGACGAAAAAGTGTGGGCACCCCTGCTTTAGAGCAACTGCGCTTGATCCTTGTGCATCCACTAAGAGTTCTTGTTTTAACCACTCACAGGCTCAGGTTGTTATTGTAAATTATGGAAAGGCTCCCAACAGAGATAGACCTGTCAGAACCTTTACATTTAACAAGAAACAGCTGTTATAGCGCTCTTCAAAGCAACCAGATTCTATTGGAATTTACCTCGCAGACCATTGGAGTCACTGGTCACAACTTTACTGTTTTATTCCATCTAAACAACTATGTTTTCAACCTCAGGTGTTTTCGGCAAAAAAGCTCTTACGAACTGACAGTTTGGCACTAGCCCAGGACCAAATGGAGGACAAAGAAAAATGTAGCAACTAGTTGAGTCTAGCTTCTCAACAGTTGGTGGAGACCAAAACGGAACTACGAGGACAGTGAATATTGGCCTCCAGGTAGCAGCACAACTCTGCAAATGAATGTGAATATTCCTCTGTGTCTCGTGCTTGGCGACTGTTTGCTACCATGCTTGCCATAACAAATTTACACTCAGCTACCAGTTTATTAGGTACACCTAGCTAAAATGTACCTGCATTAACTTACACCTTCATGAAGGTTATAATGTTCAGTTTTTGTTTGGACCCATGTTAGAGAGGCAGTTAGCAGGTTGTAGTGCAATTGTATTGCATTACTGACTTTTGTCCACCCCATTTTCATTACAGTTTTAGTGTTCAACTCAAAAACTGCTTCCGGTTGTACAAAACTCTTACGTTATTCCCCAGAACACATACACTTTTCCAATAACCATAAACTCCATTCAACTGTTTCTAGATGTTTCAATGTTCAGAACTCTTTCTGCAAATCTGACACAAAAGTGGTCAAATAAATGATTCATTGCAATATGTGTTCATTCAGCAAACATTATTGGTCTCATGGACCAATCACAGCGGCACGGTGCGTAAACAGGCCCTAGAGGCCATGTTTGGAACTTTCGTGCAGTGCCGTAGATAATGAAAAGTCGCAAGACAAAAGAGAGGAAGAGGATGAGGACAACAGGGAGGAAGACAACAACAAAGACAAGTAATCTCGGATGACATCTGTGTGCTCATACATCGGAGTATGAGAGAAGCTGAACCGCCAGTGCAGCCCAGCCTGAGCTGTTACACAGTGATACATGTAATGCTGATGAGACATTATGGCCTGATCCTGACCTGAAAAGGTGTGAAGAGAATGTTATGATTCCCCTACCCTGTCTGCTGCACTCACATCCCTCTGTCAGTAGAGAAGATGTGAATCTTTACAAACTGGTGACAAATATGTATTGTAGTGTTCAGTACTTGTGCAGTGTATTTAGTGTTGTACTATTTTCATCCATGGATTAATGTACATTTGGCGCTCTAGTGAATATCTCTGGCAGAGGGACGGCTGTTTTTAATGGTTTTACGACCAATATGGAGCTCTATGACACAGAGGAAGAAGACATGTCAGGGTTTGGATATAGACACTATACTTGCTGTAATTAATCATGATAAAAATGATCATCACACCTATCATCGTCGAGGTAAATGGGAAATTAGATATGATTTTTTGACTTAAGATCATATCATGTAGCCTTATTCATAAGCTTCACTTTGAAAATCTATAAAAAAAAATCTCATCTCACTATAAAAAGATCCTATTAAATGAAGAACGCAAAAACATAATTAATATTTTTGAGACTATCAGAGGTTATCAGAAGAAGTTGGAGGAATGGTGGAAAACAGCAAGAAATGCCAGAAAAGCAAAGCAAAATGAGAAGCAGACAAAACACTGTGAACTCTGTGTAGAATTTCAGCAAACACCTGTGGGGTCTTTACAGGTGCCTCAGGCTAGATGCCATTTTTACGGCAGGCAGCTCATCAAGATGAGCAACAAATGTCAGGAAGGTAAGATGACAAAGTGAGGTTAAGGAGGGGCAAACAATACAAATCCTGCCTCTGGGTGAAAAGCTGCACACTGCATCTGTGAAAGAAAAGATTAGCACCGCTCCCACCACTCCTCTGAAACTGTGGAAACCTAAAGTACACGCCTAAATGCACGTTCAGCTCAAGCAATGAAAATGATGATTTTGGAGAGTCTAGATGTACACTGGATGATTGGATGTATCAGAGCTCCCATAATATACACAATATGAGTTAAACGTGTTTGAAGTACATCAGCATTTCTTTGTAATTAATTTGAGGCTCTGCCAATTCTCTTTAACAGCAGGATAAAAAAATAAGAAAAGAAAACTTGACGGCTCTCTAGTTTCTGTTGTAAAAATGCAATGCTGAGATCTAACACTGAGATGGTAAAGACTGAGGAATTCTGGTTCAGCAGAAACTTGCAGACAAGGGATTAAAATAAAACTATTTGCATTTCCTTTATTTGTCGCTGCAGTCAATAAGAATAACTTTTGTCCGAGTGTTTTCAGCGCGCCTTGTGTTTCAGAGATGATGACCTCATACGAACCAGGTCACAGGTGGAGACCTTCTGACAGGCTTAAGTCTGAAGGTGATTTCGTCACCAGGGTTCCTTCACTTTGGAGCAGCCTGCTTCAGGAGATACTGGAGCTCACAGAAGGAAGATTTCTCTTAAATGACTTCTTAAAACCCATTTTTGTCTTCTTTATTTTAACTTTATATCAACTTTGCCTTCATCGTGTCGTGCTTTTGTTTGACCTTACTGTTTGTCTTTCTGTTATATAGCCTTCTGAGTACCCTGCTTCTTTTCATTATTATTATTATTATTATTATTATTACAGCTCCTCCGGCTCCCCTTGTTGCCGACATTACGATTCAGGTCGGAGGAAGATTTGAATATTCAGTAACTCTTACATTAGTTGCCATTACATTACACATTACATTAACTGCCATGCTGGCACCACGCAGAAAGTAATGATGTCTTAATGTGGCTGTGAAACAGAAAGCATAAATTGTAATTACTGTTAAAAACTAGCAGCTTTTTAAAGCGTTAATTCGCTCTACACATAATTGGATAGGACACCAAGGTGGCTGGCAATATTTTTTATGGGTCTGCTCTGTCAGGAGTGCAGATTGTCTTTTGAAGCAGAGTGATGGTTGAGTGTAAAGCGACAGTGAATCTTGGAAATGGGACCTCCTTTGAACATTATTTGCCATAAATTTCCAAGAGGATCTCCATCCTCCATCACCTGCCAAGGCTTCGTCAAGAAAGCACCCGCAAAACTTTATCAGCCGGCGTCTGTCCCACCCACCACCGCCAGCACTGGTGAGATGGGAGCTCGACCCAGTCCAATGTGAAGGCCTTTTAAAGCTGGGCCTATAAAAGATGGCCAGTCTCCAAGCAGACCTGTAGAAGACTCATAACTGAGGACAGCCAATCACTTGGCAGCTTCCATAAAGACTTCAAAGGTTGAACTTAATGATTGATTTGCTCTTATGTGGTGCCTAGTGAAAGGTGTGACTGGGTTTACTGATCCCTTATTAGCTGACTGTACATCCACTGTGTGGATCTAGCAAAGATAATCCATTTTAATTTGGGTGTTGATTCGGAAGGGTTTGTAAGCAACCTTTGAAGACACTGGTGAAATAATGAAAAATCGACACACACTTAATATCACCATTATTCTAATTTATTAGCTGAGAGGCACTGATGATAAAAAAGGATGCCAGTTCAATCAGCAAAGATGCACTGTAGTTTTATTGGTGCCTTGCAACTGGAGCTAATCTTTGGAATCTTTTTTACAGGGTGCTCCTCTCAGGTATATGACCTCAGTAATGAGCGCAACTGGTCTGCGAGGGATTATCCAACTCAGATTGTCCAGTCTAATTAACGGAGCAGAAAATCTGAGCAGTTGTTGACCATAAAGCTAGGTGTTGCTTTAGCAGGACTGAACAACACCAACACTGCACTGCATAATGGTGCAGGGTCTTATTTATGTATTCACATAACATTCACATCAGGGGGGCATGCTTGCTGAAGGTCATAGGCCTTTGATTGTTCAGCATGTTACTACATGCGATGCAATACAATGTTAAATTGCATTAATCACTCCCCTTCCCCTTCCTCCGTTAAAACACGACAATGGATTTGCAGGGAGTTCAGAGTCTCTTGAGAAAGGTGTTTTTCTGTAATACCCCCAGCTGCTGAACAGCAAGCTTTGCACATTTATTTATTTTATTTTGACATTTATCTTTCCATGACCCGGTGTTCGTTAGGGAAAGAGACATTATATAACTCTGCTTTTGGTGTCGCTACACTGGTCACATATTTGTTTTGGGATTGATGTAAAAAAGAATATGTTGAGCTCTTCATAGCCAGGATCCACATTATATTTCAGAGTTGCTCTCTCTGTGCCAGTGCAGCCAGGAAGCCTTTTCTGTCTGGATTTAAGACCAGAGGGGATTGTGCCTGTCCTGCGAGGACATCCCGGCTGTGGAATGACCTCACGATTTGTTATTGATTAGCATATCTTTTGTCTTTTGTAATTAATATCTCATTACTTGCTCAGTATTCATGATTTGTCACTTTGTAACTTTTGTTTGTGCTACAGAAACATTTCAGAACTGCAAATGTAATTAATACGTGAGCATGTAAAAAGTTACTTCTGCTAAGCTTCATTATTATTGCCCACAAAAGGGGAATCAATTCCCTCAGAAGACTTTGGGGTTAAAAACAAGTCTGACACACATCTTTGTTTCTGTTATAACTCTTTGTTTTTGTAGAATTAATACCTTCTGCAAGAATACAACTCTCCACTAAACCGTTCCACGGGTCCACTCACAGTCCTCTGTGAGAAAACACCAAAGCTGTATTAGGCAAGCAGCCTCATTCACAAGTCAGGTCACATTCAAGAACACTGAGCCAGTGCCATATACACTGTTGCCCATAAAGTTGGAATCAAATGTTTTTTACCTCTTCTCATAAAATGATTGTGACACTGTGATTTATTCTTGATAAATAAAGTTTATATCTCCTCAACTTTATTGATCAAACTCTTCCAAACATATCACAGTGAAACTTAAACCACAATGAACCTTTGCAGACTGTGTATTCAGGCTTTAACTAAATATGGGTGGTACTGAACAATTATTCCAACTTTATGGGCAACAGTGTAGTTTGGCCAGACAAAGACGATGTACATCAGTGGTGAGAAAAGAGGGGCCCATGCGCCAAATCTGGACCTCTAACAAAAATATTTGGCATCCCCTGAGGAAAGTGAAAGCATTTCCTGATTCTTAAATAAATTGAAAAAAAACAAATGAAACATATTAAAAACATTAATAGTCAGTCTGCATTTCGACTGCATCTGTACAACATCGCCCCTTCAGTTAGCAATGTTGAAAATCTGACCCTTAAACTCTCTGCCTTTGGTGTGCAGCTGCCTGTGTGAAATGCGAGCATGCTGTGTGTGGTTTACTGACATCACACAACACGCTGTGACCTCTTGTTGATGTGCGGAGCTGCTAACGTGCCAGGCTGCCTCGTGCAGCTTTAATGAAAAATGTAATCCCTCGCTATCTCAGACGGCACCGTTACATTTGCCCAGACAGGCCGTCAGACTTGGCTGACATGCATATTCCTCTGCACAGGGGACGGTGACATGTGATAGCACAGAGCTTATTCTGCTTTATTCCTCAGCCCCCAGTGATCATATCCACGGGCCGCGCAGTCAATCACGCTGCGCTGCCCTGTCACCGGCAGCAGCCCCGGCCCTCAGTAGACCTGCACTGGAGAATAAACACCACCCGCTCTCTGTTTCCTCTCCATCTACACGCTCCTCTGCTGACTGGCAACAGCTTGTCTTGTGACAGCGACGCTGTGCAGCGGCAGTGTGCGCGCCAGAGATAGGCCTGCTCTGAGATTCCATATAATCATCCTCTGTTCAGCCGTTCCGTCTCCCCGTTTCATATTACTGTGTCAGGATTCCACACTGATTCATGCTAATGATCTTAGCTGATGCAATTTGTAAGGCACATAGATGTGACCAGTCAAAGCGGAGTTATGCTAATGTCTTTTCTCTTTTCTCTCCGTTTGTTTGTTGAGTTGCTATTCTCAAGTGTCTTGTATGCTGATAGGATTCTAGGTTTAAAGGGTGGAAGCATTGTGAGTGACTATGTATGCAAGGACAAACATAATAAGGATGCGGTGGATGAGTAAACGAACACAGTGTTGTTAGAAATCAATACCTCATCCACCAAGCAACAGATAAGACTGGCAGCCCGAGTGTACAGTGAGTGTGTGTTAATTATAAGTTTGTTTTTTAGTGGGTCAAATTACAAGAGACCATATTTTCTCATTTATCTCTAGTGGTATAAGAGCATGCATAACATTTGTGTGTTATTTGTCCAGATTTTAAAGTTGGTCAATATTTATAACAGTGGATCTTGTGTGATGCTCATAGTAATAAACTCACTTTCCTCTGAGGAGCCTTTAACATTTTTTTTTAGCTCATTTGGTTTTACAGCTACATACCGTAAGTGTTTTGGTTCAGTCTTGCTACACATACTACTGTCCAGCACAACACGGCAGGCAGACACAGTGGCTGTGTTCGAAATATCTTATTGACATAGAATTCATACTCAGTATAGAGTATGTAGTGTTTCATATGTATAATGCAAGAAGATTTCTGAATCTTAAGGCGTAAATTATTCAGCAGGACCTGTGGACTGGGCTCAACAAATATGGAGATAGGTGACTTTTTAGTATAGCAGGCAGCTTTATACAACAAGAACCTGCTCGTATTGTATGGACTGAAGTAAAAAAAAAACTATCCAAACCAGATACCACTACAGGTAAGAGGATTATGTGTCAATAAGAGAATAAGACAAATGTATCTTCACCCAATCTAATAGGACAAGATGGGCTGTTGATGCTGCAGTGACTGGAGTTGGGCTGTAAAACGGCACCTTCAAATAATCCAAAATCATTTGAAAAGAGAGCCCATAATTTAGAGAACAGCTCAGCGACCAAACTTGCGTTTCCACCTTTAAAAAATGCCCCACAGCGGCGATCGACTGTTTACCCACATTCGCTGAAAAAGACACAAATTGCCGAAGCAGTATAGAGGAGACTGCATGACGGTAAGAGATGACTAGCAGCACCCCCACCCCCCACCCCCACCCCCACCCCTCCCTCCCTGCCCAGACAGATGTGAAAGCTTTTAAAGCGACTGCAAGTGTTCATTAGAGATAAGGGAGTTTGTCTGCCCACGTAATTGCCCAGCTCCTGTGGCAGACTGCATGTGCCAGTCAACTATTACCAGTCTGACAGCGGCCTGCCAGGCTACAGCAGGTGCTCTTGTTCCCTGACATTTAGACCCATTTAGGTTCATTAGAACGAAGGAGCCAGCGGGGCCTTTTGTGTTTGCCTGTTTTGCTCACACAGGAGATAAATGGGTGGCAACTTAAAGTGCTTTTTTAACTTGCGCTTAACTGTTGTTCAACAAGTCTGGAGTGGCAAGAGAAGCGCCCGCCCTATCTGAATACGCCTGTAGAAATGCACTGCACCACTCATGATGCAGCCAATTCCTCCAGACAGCGAGAGGCAGCTGAGAAATGTGAGCGGTAACCAGGTACAGGTTTGTGATTGATGGATATCGAAGCAAAACGAAGCAGCGCTGTTTGTAAAGGCCACTTCATTCACAAAATAAAGCGCATCTGACACTGTGATGAATGAAAGAAATCTGACAGTTAAATGATCAACGGCATATGAGAACCGTTACTCTATTATAACGACAGAGATCCTCGCACATCTACTGTCTTACAAAGCTCACCGAATCTCTCCTCGTTTTCAAAGACGACAACAGAAGACGACAGGACGTAAAGTGGACGAGTCAATCTTTCTATTCCGTTGTTTTATCCCATTAACTGCAAATGACACACATTTACATCGGTGCTGAACATAATACCATTCTAGAATGATGTCACATAACTTATGATGTCGTGGCTACACGTCTGTGAACTAGAAATCACAAATGTGTCTGAGGGGCTTCACACATGACACTAGACACAAGCCATCAGCAGTGTCCTTCCATTCAACCGGCTCCAGAACCAGCTGTCCTGTCAGAGCGCAGAGGACAGCGGCCTGACAGCCTGTCAAACAAAATGATTCTATGAGAAGTACAGAGGAAGGAATTCTTCTTAGTGTATTGATTCATTGATTTTATTTCCCCTGCCCGCTGTAGCTTTATATGCCCACAGCGAAGCCACAGCAGCATTACTTTAAATTAATTAATACAGACAACCAAATGTGATAGCCTGTGGTAGATGACCAAGTAGGGTGGCGAAGTAGGGGGCCTGTCCCTGGGCCCCAAAAGGCTCACTTTCACTGTGTTGTAGTTTGTAATGATTTGATTTAACATTTAACATCAACGACCCTGACAGAAGCCGCCCACACTGATCCTGGGTCTGTTCCAGGTTTCTTCCTGTTAAAGGGGAGTTCTTCCTGCCACTGTTGCTCAATATAAAATCTGATGCTGCTCATGTGGGGATTCTTGAATCCTTAATGTTGAATTCCTGAATCGTTGGGTCTCTCTCTAATTAAAGAGTTTGGTCTAGACCTGCTCTTTATGGAAAGAGTCTGGAGATAACACTGTTGTGAATTGGTGCTATATAAATAAAGATTGATTGATTGATTTGGATGAGAATGTGGAAACATACCCTACTAGCCCAACACAATGTCACTGACATGATGAGGGCCTTCTGATGGGCCCTGCTGTATTAGCTGGTCATGACGTGCTGCGCTAAAAGCTGGTTTTAAAACCCTCATTACCTCAGCTCAAGTTATGCTTCCATGGTGCATATTCCTAAATTAATTGGTGTTTGGTCTAATTACACAGCAAACCTGGGGCCATGTATTATTCCATGTGGTGAAATGACTGGAAACAAGTGAGACGGTACTTTGATCGTCAGCACTACTGCAACGTTTAGAATGTATAGTTAGTGAAAAAACGTGCAAAGGCACCAGTGTAGTCTTGTTGGCTCTGAGTCAGCAGTTCCTGTGGGCTGATGAATGTCTGTCCCAGACACAAAAGTTTCATTTGGGCCCAGAGGAGGAATCTGGGAGGTGGGACATTCTCCTCTAATGTAGCTTCACTTTGTGAGTTCAGCTAACAAGACAGCTGTATTTTCATGTACAGAAATGTTGCTGAGTGCAACTTTAATTCTGTAACGCTGGCATTTTTTTGCCAGTTCAGTGAAAACTTAGTTAAGGGAGTATTTTAGAATCCTCTGTCTGGTTTCATAAATTGCCTGTTTAAATGACATGCTGTGCAGCATTGCATACTTTAGAATTGCATAATTTCAAAGAGAATATTTTTACTGTTGAGACGGGCTGGATGTATCCTCCAGCTCTAAGTCTCCAGGGAGTGCCAATTAGCTTGTTTTTCTTGTCTTTGATCATCCGAGCTGAGATGGTGCAACATCATGCCACAATCAGGTGATGACGAGATTAACTCCTTTGTCTGCGTGTAAAATCAGGCGGTGAGAGCAGATCGCATCTGTTCTGTCACTCTGTGTCCAGGTGATGCGTGGCGGGGCTGCAGATGAAGAAGATTCCAGCAGTAAAAATAAAAACTTTGCAGCGCTTTGAAGCTGATTAAATAGACGGCGAGTGTATTAGAAAAGTCCAAAAAAGACAGAATGACTCTGCAGAGCTGGCACAAAGCCACGGTGGGATCTTTAGGAGGGGTTTCAGATCATTTGGCCCCGGCGCTTTCTGCCCTCCTCAAGGCGAGCATGTTCTCTTGCAGTGAGTGACATCCATAAAGATGACAGCGGACCAGCAGGAGAGACTGGAGGGGACGACGGGGAGAAGAGGACTGCCCTAAAATAACCAAGCTGCTCGGCGTCGATGGCAGCACCTACTGATAAGAAGTGGCAAGGGTAGCTGTGGTCCGATTGGCAGGCATTGGGCCCATTTGGCACGGCCGCACTCGCTGGTGAGGTGGTGATAACTTTAGATTGCTGAAATCATCAGGCGTGAAGCTCTGTAAATGGGCATCAACAGAAAAAAGATAAATGGTGATGAGTAAGCGGGCCAAAGCCAATGCCCTGCCTGCCCGCCTGACGGATGCAAAAACACCTCTTAAGTAACAGCTTCTCCTCCACGATGCCCAGCACACATCAGGCAGGCCGTTGGCAAACAGCTCCATCCCTTAAAGTTTGATCTGACTTCCTTCAGGCTCTGTAAACGGCGGCTTGTCACATCCTTGGAGCAAAATGGAGTAAATATGAGAGATAAACAACTAAAGGTTTCAGCTTAAAAGAGTGATTTTTCACCGGTGGGAGGAGGATGACTGAACTTCCTCCGTGGTCCCCGATGAGGTGTTATGACAGTAAGTTTAATAAAGCATGAAGCACTCATTAATAAGTAACGCTCTGCTGTGTTGACAAATAATGTGGAGAGCATCAGCTGGGGGGCCTGGAGTAAACCGTGTCAACATTGGCAACCACATAAAGCCGCTGAAGCCAAACCAGTGAAGAAAGCTCCTCCAGTGTGCCATCAGGCATCAGCAGCAGAAGAAAATTGATAAACCCCCCTCTGCTAGTTAGAGCTTAAGTTCACTTCCTGTTCTGAAAAGGATATAAATATGATGCCCTAATGCCACATTTTTAATTAGCCAAGCTCAGCATAAAGACTGGCTAGCCTGGCAAGGCTCTGTCTCGGACTCAAAAAGTGCCACGATGTCTTGTTTGTTTAATCCACACACAAACAGAAATGTAAAAACTGCATTTTGTGGTTTTAGTGTGGTTTTTGTGCTGGAACTGCATCTTGCCGAACAACAGTGAATGTATTCCACCAGTGCTTTTGCACTGTTGAAGCCCTGCCGTTGACACTACAGCTTCCATACCAGTGGATAGACATTTCCAGTCCTGCTATCACGTAAATGCGTCAATGCTCGTTTCTGTTGAGTCTTAGTTCGTCTTATCACAGTGAACTTCCACTTGGCCATGACTATGTGTAAAAGAAATGAAATGTTCCACTAAACAGAATCAGATCTTGAGATCATATCGATATGAATGAGAGGTGGACATATCTGCTGCTTGTTACAGCTATGATTTAGTTCTAGTTTCTTTATTTCATTACCTCTGCCGTGTATTTAGGGAAAGTGTTCACCAGGTTGTTATATCCAGGTGTGTCCAATATTCAGCTGAGTTTTCGTGCACTATTTTTAGGCACGTAAACACCTGAGTAGTACTTTTACCTCCCTTTTCAAGACCACAAGTGGTCAGAGGGTGAAAACTGTCCATTTAATAACTGATTCACAAAAAGTCAATTAACACACAGACATTAGTCAGATATCAATCCCTTCATCTCACTGTTTAAAAAACCGAATAAGCATATTTCCCAAAAATGTATTTCTTCAAGGCTAAAAACAAAGACATCACTTCTGGTGTGTAATATCAAACCCATAATTAAAGGAAGAACAGCAGACTGTCAGGGCAGACTGTGATCTATAGTTTATTGTACAGGCCTGTGCCACACACACATTGAAATGGGATCCTGCTGCAAACACGTCTCGCTGCAAAGCTTTGGACCACGAGAATAACAGCGCATTAGGCTGGCTTCACGAAACATGGCCGCTTTTGTCAAAAAAGAAAAAAAGTAATGGTATTATGCTACTTTATAGAAGCTCGTCTGGCCATGGCCACTGTCGCCTACGGTTTATTTACAGCGGAGTATAAAAATGCATTCCAGTGATCACAGAGCTCATATAAACTCTGCCTCATAACCCAGGCCTTGATCGTCATCTCTTTGCTTTGTGACACACATACAACAGTATTCCAGTCGTACGCTTTATATGCAGCCCATGTTACATCCTC
This sequence comes from Pempheris klunzingeri, assembly GCF_042242105.1. Classification (NCBI taxonomy): domain Eukaryota; kingdom Metazoa; phylum Chordata; class Actinopteri; order Acropomatiformes; family Pempheridae; genus Pempheris; species Pempheris klunzingeri. The sequence continues at coordinate 20,741,000 of NC_092029.1, read as the reverse complement.
GCAGATTTATTTACGGCGTCCTCTTGCTTAGTGGCAAGCGGACTGAAAGACTGCAACACACAAAGCAGAACTGCAGAGTTGGACTTTTGTATTCTGGCCTCCCAAGGTCAGTACCCTCACCTGCCCTTCACAAAGTACATATATCTTTATATTACAGACGGTAAATGCATCACAAGCTAGTTCTTTATTAACAGTGTTTAAACAAATAAAAGGATGCAGCTGCAGCCTGCCACACTTTTAACACAGTAACAGCTACTATCACAGCTAATGAGTGTTTTGGATTAAAAATATTTTTCCTTCAATGCACAAATACCTTTCTATCAATGGAGATAAGCAGAGAATCGTTACATTTGTTTTCTTGAACACTAAAACCTATTATTGTGAGAAAAATCCGATCAGTACGCTGCCCTGAGCTCTTATCCTCTCATTGTGTGTCAGTGGGCAGCAACATCCTGGGGAAGATGATGATGATTCAGCACCACGGACAGCAGCTATGGTCTGAACATGCTTCTTCTTCTACTTGGACAAAAAAAAAACATTATCCTGGTGTGAGCTGCAGCTACATCTGGGCTTCCACCAAGTCTTCTCTCCATCTGTCTAATTCTTTTTTTGTTCTGAAAACTGAAATTACATCCTCAAATGCACAAGCAAGCACAGTGCAGTCAATACAAGTGATGCAACGCCACGGCACATATTTCCCATCTACATTTTAAGACCGAGGCCGCATGAGCTAGCGAAGTCGTGGGCGGGTTCATCATGTGAAGCGTGAAGGTGTCATTAAACCAAAGTCAGATCGGTGGAACGTGATCGTACCACTGGGACCACAGTTCCATGTTTGTCATGGTGCCAAAAAAACCCCCCAAAAAACAACAACAACAAAAAGAGAGATGCTGCTCAGCTTCAGAGAAAACCAAAAGCTGCATGAAGTAAGTAAGAATGAAGGCTGTGTGGTGGTCTGCCTTCTACAAGTCTGACACTGGAAGTATAAATTCATTTGTCTCAGTCACGATGGAGATTTCTGATCCAGAGCGATATCTTTTTCAGCACCACCATACATGCTGTCACGTTTAACGCGTTCAAAATCTCATTCAAATCTCAGTTCTGCTATCCAAAAACCTCGCAACATATCAGTAATCAGTAATGCTTAATACCAGATCCATTTATACCACTGCCCACTCGCTTCTGTTTAGGATGTAGTCACTTCCCGTGGGTGGAAAAGTTTTCCCGTGACAGATAATGCCCGCAACCACAATTTTAATTTGGGAAATTAGGGCAAATTTAGAGCAGTTCTACTGGAGGGAATCCGATACTCATCTCTACTGCAGCCCTACTTTGTGATTTAGCTGGGTGGAATGGCTCTATTTCTGCCTTAAAAAATCTTGCCTGGTGCAGCTTTAAGCAAATCTTTTCAAACTGAGCGATGTGTGGGTCAGTGGTCTCTACCGAAGATAACCACTGAAGGTCGAGACATTCATCCGCGCATTAGATGTACTGATGCGGAGATTTGCTGGCGTTTCAGAATGGATGGCACCTGCCGCACTCATCTTCAATCCAATCCCTGGCTCCACACTCCTCACTTCATTCACCCCCACCACCCGCCCCACAGTCTCCCTCATCTCCATTGTGCTTGTGAGGCAGAAGCAGCAGCACCTAATCATGGAAAATGCTGGTGTGTCCTCAGCTTGATGGAGGTAACCGTGGAGATGGAGGACACTCATGACCTGTGAATGCATTAGTTAACCCCGAGGTCAGTCCCTTCAGACAAACTATTGTTTTAAAGAGCTGGAATCCTCCGTTTTGTCCCTGCTTTAACCGTCTATTCCATCTTTCCCACTTTTAGGAAAGTTTGCATATGTATATTTACTCTTTCTTGCTTTTTTGTTCTATCCTTCATTCGTTCCTTCATAGCCTCATAACTGACGACTACTCAGTCAGCCTCAGTCTTTAACTGAAAACTAGTGTGAGACTCCATTGGGAAGTTGGGAGTTCAGTGTTTAGGGGTTTAGTATTTAGGCAGTACACAAGAATTCTAGGGAGACATACTGTAATTATTTTGCAGAGGGAGTTTTATTTACGCCATTTCCCAGAAGCATAACTGATCCGAAGGCATAAATAACTGCTTAAGTTAAACCTCAAACATTTCTTCAAAACATGTAAACTAATATTCCAGCTTTAGAAAGTTTTTCATGATCATTATCAAAGGTCAGGTCCCCCGACAGCTGAGGATTAATGAGAACAGTTAGATCTTGAAGGATTTCTGAAGGACTCCTGATCTGCCGTCATTTATCGAGTTTTGTGAAACACGTAATGAAATCTATTTCACTCATGCAGTGTTTTAAGACGACTTCCTGACAAAAAGGGCAGAAAAGGAAGCTTAAGAATTGTAACGTGTGCTTCGTGCATTTGGGTCCACCCGGTCTCTGAGCCCCGTGCTTAATAGTACAATCTGGCCAGACATGGACCCAGCCAAAGTGAGCTCGCTTAAAACAGCTCTGTCAGCTCAGGGCTCCATGCTTTCCCAGCATGATGAGCAGTTAAGGACCATCCACTACGGAGTGAAGGATCTGGTCGATCGCCAGGCAAACTTCCAGGATTCGATAACAGTGCAGGTGCAACACCTGACGGGGCAACTCCACCGGGTTCTAACGCAGCTGGAGCCTGCACCTCTTTCCCCAGCTGCGCCATCACCCACAGCTCCGCCGACCCAGTCACCTCCCCTGTCTGCTCCACGCCTCGCCTCACCGGAAAAGTATTCAGGAGACTCAGGTGACTGCAGAACATTTATTGTGCAGTGTGACTTGCATTTTAAAATGAACTCTGCCTTGTACACCAAAGACCAGGCCACGGTGGTGGTTCAGGTCCATTGACCAGTGAACCAGACCACTCAGAACTCATGTACTTTCACTTGTTTGACTCTGCACAGCACCCATTGGTTCTGGGATACCCATGGCTCCAGAGACACAACCCCCATGTAGACTGGCAATCAGGACAAATTAAGGCCTGGGGGGAGGCCTGCAGGGGGTGCAAATCTGATTTTATTTCTATGGTCAGAGACTCACAACTGGACACAGTGGACCCCGCTGAATACCCCGACCTTGCCAAGGTCCCTGAGTGTTATATGGATCTTAGGGAGGTATTCAGCAAGACACGGGCTACATCTCTGCCTCCCCACAGATATCATGACTGTGCCATTGAACTGCTTCCCGGCGCACCCATCCCCAAGGGACGACTCTACTCCATCTCAGGGCCCGAAAGGAGGGCCATGGATGAGTATATTGCTTCGTCCCTCAAGGCTGGGATCATCAGACCATCCTCCTCTCCTGCTGGAGCAGGATTCTTTTTTGTGTATGGAAGAAGGATGGCTCCCTCAGACCCTATATAGACTATAGTTCCCTCAATGCCATAACTGTTAAGAACCGTTATCCACTCCCATTATCATCCTCCGCCTTTGAGCTGTAGCAACAGGCTACTGTGTTCACTAAGTTAGACCTCCGCAATGCTTATCACTTAATCAGGATTCGAGAGGGGGATGAGTGGAAAACAGGTTTTAACACCCCAACAGGACATTATGAGTACCTGGTGATGCCTTTTGGACTCACGAACGCCCCAGCGGTGTTCCAGGGCTTCATCAATGAGATGCTGAGGGATTTTCTGAATGTCTTTGTTTTCGTTAATTTGGATGACATTCTTATCTTTTCCCCTGACTTAGACTCGCACCAGGCTCATGTCAGATTAGTTTTGTCTCGCCTGTTACAACATCAGCTGTTTGTGAAGGCTGAAAAGTGTGAGTTCCATGTTTCCACCATCTCCTTCTTGGGCTACATTGTTTTTTAGCTAATCAGATCTGCATTGACCCTGTAAAGGTTAGTGCTGTCGCCGATTGGCCTACACCAGGTAACAGGAAGAAGGTGCAACAGTTTCTCGGTTTTGCCAATTTCTATCGCCGGTTTAGCCGAAATTTCAGTTCCATTGCTGCTCCATTGCATGCTCTCACTTCTTCCAAACAGCAGTTCGAGTGGAACCCGCAGGCCAAGGAGGCCTTTAAACACCTGAAGCTGGCTTTCACCACAGCTCCAGTCCTCTCTGTTCCTGACCCGCAATGGCAGTTCGTGGTAGAGGTCGACGCCTCCAACACGGGGGTGGGCGCTGTTCTACGACAGACGGACGGGTTCATCCATGCGCCTACCTCTTTCGGAAGCAGAGAGGAATTATGACGTGGGCAACCGGGAACTGCTGGCCGTGAAAACAGCCCTGGAGGAGTGGAGACACTGGCTGGAGGGAGCAGAACAGCTGTTTTTAGTCTGGCGGTTCTGGTGGCCTACGTTGGCAAAGGATGTCTCAGACTATGTATCTTCATGTCACGTCTGTGCAATGAACAAGACTTCTAGGCAGGCACAGATGGGATTGTTGTCCCTGGTCACACCTGTCCATCGACTTCGTTACCGGACTTCCGTCCTCACGTGGTAACACTACGATATTGACAGTGGTAGACCGCTTCTCCGAGATGGAGGGAGGGTTACGGGCCAAAAGAACGGTCCTGGGTCCCGGCCAGTTTCATTGTGGACCAAGAACTGATTGAAGAATTTTTCAGATGCCACCCTGACACTCCTGGGCCGTCAGGCGCCGGCCCTAGTGGAGGGGGGTACTGTCATGTCTCATCGTGTCTGTTAAATTGGTTTTGTTCACTTGTGTTTTGTCTCGTCTCTCACTTCCTGTTTTATTTTGAAAACTAAACTCTCCTCTGCCCTTGTGTGTTTTCCCGCCTTGGTGATTGTCTGCCCCGCCCTGATTGTCTCCACCTGTTCCCCATTACCTTGTGTGTGTATATATAGTCTGCGTCTCCCCTTGTCTTGTGCCAGATTGTCTTGTCTTGTCCAAGCATCATAGGTCACTTGTGTTTTTTGTAAACCAAGCCATAGATTGCCATGCCATGTATTTAGCAAGTATCTTGTACATGTTAGTATTGTTTGTATTAAAGAGTTTGACATCTGATAGAACCTCTCTCGCTTCGTGCATTTGGGTCCACCGGGTCTCTGAGCCCCGTGCTTAATATCATATTCGACTTTAAAAAGGAGCACGCCACCAGTTACTACATTGTTGCCTATAAAGTTGGAATAAAATGTTTTTTACCTCTTCTCATGAAATGATGGTGACACTGTGATTTATTCTTGATGAATAAAGTGTATATCTTCTCAACTTTCTTGATCAAACTCTTCCAAACATATCACAACGAAACTTAAACCACAATGAACCATTGCAAACTGTGGATTCAGGCTTTAATTGGGGGTATTGAACAATTATTCCAACTTTATGGGCAACAGTGTATTTAACCTGGGAACACAGTTTTTATAGCGTTTCTGCATTGAGCACTACAAGCTAAATGCCATCCAGTGCCATTGTGAGAGAGAAGGCACACATCTCTTCTGCCAGTATCTCGACACAACGTGTCATCACCGAAACGATTTAGAGACACAAATAGCTCAACAGACAAGAGGAAAAATGATGAGTTTGGGGTGAACTGTCCCTATAAAATCCTAGCTTATTTTTGAATCACTACCAGAATCACGATAATGGTTTTTGTTTTAGTTTGAAGATAAGCAACCAACTATTTTGTCAAACCTAACTGAAGAAAAACCAGAGAAATGCAACATGCAATGCACCTGAGTAATGATATCAATACTTTGTGTATCACTATATCTTAGATATATCTACCAGTAAATTAAAACAAGGTAATCCAGTCTGATATTTGTGCTGAAAGAGCAAAGCTGAGGAGAGGGCTCGTTGCTGTACTTTGTGCAGGTGAGAGGAATGTGAAAGAGGAGACTCAGCAGAAAAGCACCAAGCAATGAGAGCCACGGCCCTGTTGTGTTTCCTTCAGCACTTATAATTGCAGCCTCAGAGGTTTTACACTGTCTAGAATACACCTCCAGCTTACCCAGGAGGAACATCTTCCAGGCAGACTGTCTCCAGGTGCCCCCCTGTAGATGTCCTCCCCATGTGTGAACAAATACAACTTTAAAACAAACTGACTCCGAGCTCAGTGGATTTCTTTTTTGCAGGCTACTATATATCCCATCTGCCTGTGCTGCCCCCAAGGTCAACAGAGCAACAGTATTGAGTTAGAGCTATGGCAGGCATGGCAGCAGATCTGTGCAGATAAAACATCTGGGTTATGTCCCAGCGGATGCTCTGTACCCTCACTTGAAACACATTTCCACCGCGTTCGATCCTGTGACAAAGGCTCTTGATGTATTGTGTGTGATTCTTAAGGAAAAGAAAGTCTTGTCCTGAGGGGACATGGAGACATTTCGCACCTGTTATTCTATTCTGAATTCTAACAGGTTGCATAATGTCAAATCTTTTCCTACTACTGAAGGTTTCACGGCTTTATAGTGGAAAGTGACAGCTTGTTATGGTGGAAACTGACAGTTTTGCGTTTTGTGGCTTTGCATTTTCCATCTTTCGGTAAACTAGACTCCAGGTAGAGGTGGCTGTATTTTCTGTGAATTACACTAAACACAAAAAACACTCTTTTCTGAATATGAAAAATAAGACACATTTATCAGGTGACTCACTCTTACTATAGTAAAGTGGAAGAGTAACCATCTCTTAGTTGATCACACGACTGAATGTAATTGTATGTTCAGTTTGCATCTGCCCCATATTTGATTCTTTTACATAAATCCTGACATTTTACCTGCAACGTGTAGTCCTGCAGATCCCCACAGAAGTTCTTTAGCATCACCGTTAGAGATGAATAATGAGCAACGAGCCTCCAACCATATATAAATGGAGATTAAGTTATAAGAAACTGGTGGAGATGAAAACAAAACAAGAGCAGGAAGAGGAAGTCTGCTGCTCCTTCATCTCAAGGTACAACCCCACGTTGTGCTCATAGTCGTGCTCTAGTCTGACATGAGTATAATCACACATTCATTTTGTTTCTATATAGACGGAATTAAGTCAAGCGTTTCTGTTGTTCGTTCTGTCAGATAAAAACTTTTAAGAAACCTTCACTAGTCTCCCAAAACAAAATGTATTTAGTGGCCATTCAAATCTGCAGTGCTGCTGCCAGAGCAGGCAGGCCTGGCTCCTGATTACTAAAGACACAGCTAATTGACAAAAAAAAAGAAAAGAAAAAGAAAAACCCACTTGTGTCACAGTGGAACACATTAAATATTAATAGGATTTTCCTATTCAGACCACGGAATATTTCCAGTTTTCCAGCCTTTGTGGCCTTTGACACATCCTTTATTACATCCCTTTGAGCATTTAAAAGCTGACCTGAATCCAGAGCTGAAAGACTGACCTGAGATTGCAGTGGGGGCTGCTGCCCTGTCGCTGATTGCAAGCCTGGAAATCAACCAGCAAAGGAAGTCATGAAGTATTTCATTTCCTCACAAACTGTGCATCAGTAGTATGTAAAGTATAGTTGGTAGTTATTACTGAAGATGTCTTACTGTGCAAAATGCCTTTTCAGCAGTAGTGAACCAATGCAGGAAAGAGTTAAATAGTTCAATCAAGATAGTGAAATGTTACTACAATTAGGAGTCATTATTTGACCCCAGTTTTATTCCTGTACAGTAACTAGAATTAGAATGTATGTCAAGTTGCAGTTTACATTCCTGTCCGTTTAGACCCAAGATTAGCGTCACCAATTCAGGATCCAACCAAATCTGAAATGTTGTCACCACCTCTCCTTCTGTTCCTGAGTGATGTTGCAGAATAATGGCCAGAAAAGTGGCTTAGCAGAACATTAGAATATCACAGTGACGTTTACCTTCGACCTTTAGGATATAAAATGTCAACACTTCATCATTCTATCTGGCATTTGTATGAAATTCTGTCACGTCTCTTTACACGTCGCAATTACTGAAATACGGTATCTGCTAGTGGTGCTACGCCGTTGTCCTGATGGTCCAATAGTCCGAAAAACGTCCCATGAAGCTGTTGAACATTGGGCAGTTCACAAAAGAGTTAAATATCACTTCCTGTGTTCCTGAATTATGGCCACGTTAGATGGTTTTGTTAGAGCGCAGTGATCTTTGACCACCAAAATCTAAACAGTTCATACTTAAATCCAAGTGGATATTTGTGCCAATTTTTAAAGAAATTCCCTCAAGGCATTCCAGAGATATCTTATTCATGAGATAGGTCGGAAGCATAATGCCTGCGGCCACGGCTGTAACTGGTGCGAACACATAAAGATGCCAGCATGCAGCCACTAAAATAACCCAATTTTTGTCTAAACTTCTGATAAATACAGCAGTCCCGTGCACAATGGAAACAGATATGCTCAGCTGGAGAACACCAGCGTGCGGTGCTGCCATGGCTCAGCGATACTGAATCTCATAAAATATTAAACCAGCAAACCTTGCAAAAAACTGAAATTGACAGTAGTTTTCCGACTTTACAGCGTGGTGTCTGTGGGCGAGCTTTTCTTTTCCTAACAATGACACGTGGCTTTCTTGTACATAGCAGCACACTATGAACATCAGTGCATTGAGTGCACGTTATAGTGTCAGTACAGTATGGAATGACACTAGAACTTTTTTTACCATAAACTTGCACACGGAATGAATTTGCTCTCCTCTAGATTTCACTATTGAATGAACTGTACGCACAAAGAGAAAGGAGCACATATAGAATCAAGGAATGTTGGGCGTCCGGGTGGCCTGGTGATTAAAATGAACACCCTCTAACTGTAGGGTTTTCAGTTTGAGTCTGGCTCCTCCCATGTTTCCTGTCTGTGTCTGCACGTCAGCTATCCAATAAAAGGAAAAGTGAAGAAGTGTCTATAAAAAGATGGCAATTCCTGTCTCTAACCAGTGTGCTCTTACATAATAATCCAGCTGAGAGAAGCTCAGAGGTTACTGTGTGCTGTCGGCACTCTCATCGAAGCTTATTTGCATATCTGTATTTCAATTTAGAGGAGAAATTGTTATATTCTTATGTAATCTTATAATGTTTCTGAGACAAGAAATGATTTTAGTGACTAAAACTATATTGCGGTCATGAAATGAAATATTGCAAGATATACACTGTTGCCCATAAAGTTGGAATAATTGTTCAATCTCCCCAATATTTGTTAAAGCCTGAATACACAGTCTGCAAAGGTTCATTGTGGTTTAAGTTTCACTGTGACATGTTTGGAAGAGTTTGATCAATAAAGTTGAGAAGATATAAACTTTATTTATCAAGAATAAATCACATTGTCACAATCATTTCATGAGAAGAGGTAGAAAACATTTGATTCCAACTTTATGGGCAACAGTGTATTTCATTTATTGTGGTTTGTGGTTAGAGAATACAGCCTCAGTTCTCTATCGATGAAAGTAAAAGAGATTATCAACTTTATTGCATGACTTATATACATATAAAACACATTTATTGTATTTGAATATGCCATTTGCTAAGTTCTACATTCTTTGTATATGAATAAATAGTGTTCACATAGTTGTTTTCTGTTTTCTGAAATTAAATCTGCACCTTTGAAAACGATGTAAAAGACGTATCGACTGTATATAAGACGAACACAAATAAAAAGACTTGAAAACTGCCACAGTCAAAGTCTGAATTGAGTGTGTGGGTGGACTGAAGGACCTGCTGGCTGCAGTCTAAGTGTAATTACGTCATGTTTCATCTCCTCCCTTAGTCTCTTTCTCCACTGTGACACAGACGGAAAGAAGGCTTCAAAAACACATGTAGGTTTCCAGGGGCATCAACTGTTGAACGCACACTGATAACAGTTAGACATCACCAACTCTAGTCAGCGCCTTTTATTCTCTCTAATTCAGCTCGGCGCTAAAAATGAAAGTCATTCAGGCACAATCGGAGACAGAGCCACACACGGCAGAAAGGCCTGTGCTTTTTATTCCCCCCTGTGGCAGCCAATCTAAAGGGATTCACCCACCTCTGACATCAAGCTGATAAAAGTCGAAGAAGATCACTTATCTACTCTGTCGCATTTTCTTACTCTTTTGACGGTTTCAAACCGGACTGCTAATGGCACGGTGAGCAGCCCTTTTTATTACGCTCACATCCTGCTTTGTCACTTTACATTATTAATGAGGATGAAAACCCCCCTCAGTCCGACCGGAGACCTCTGCATTACATCTTCCACCTCACATTCCCAACAGACTCCGCAGAAAAAAAAAGAAAACAGTGTGAATTAAAAAGGGCTGGTACCAGCCGTTAATTTCAGTAAATGATTATCCTGCCACTTCTACAGCAGTATTTTATCTAAGCATCAGTTTAAAGAAAGCGTTCATTTCCTCGAGTGACAGAAACCAATAAAGCATTGAAATTTTTAAACTGCACTCAACATTTCCTCATTGGTGGCGTGCATACAAAGGCTTGTTTTAATTGCGTTTTGGCTCCAACCTGCTTCTACCGCTGCATCTACTTGAACCTTAATTACAGGGGTCTGCCTGTGCAAGAAAGCAAGGTAATAGAATACGGCCGCAGGTCATCACATTTAATAGCATGACTCATCATTAACACTTGGCAACAACGATCGATCGCAAGTAAGTGAAAGGAATACTTGAAAACAAGGCTGAGCTGGAGACTAAGTGCTCCATCAGATAAAGGGGATCCATAACTCAGAGTCGGGACAGAAGGAGGCTGCTGGTGTTTTTCTCACTCCGAAGAAGGTTCAGATTACTGCTGATCAGCGTCACTCTCCACAGACAGGCGGCCGCAGGCTCTAAACGCTTCCTTCCTCTAACAGGACGCTGGGAAGTTGACCACTTGTTATCTGCTCATCCTTGTCAAAGCTGTAGCAAGCCACTAAAAGAAATCTGATTATAAGTTTCCATTTTCTCTCCCTACATGTAAGTCACACTATCAGGGCAGCTGGAACTAGGATTTTAGAAAGACTCTGGATTTTCCTCAATGCAACATGAACCCCCCATAAAACAAAACAAAGAAACAATCATTCTTTAGATATATTTTCTGCATGCAGACCCGACATCTAATTAAGATTCACCTCGATTTCCACCCCAAACTGGTTTGCCCTTGGTGGATTTCAGCAACATTGTTTGATATGAAGTTTGATGGGAGTCACAATAGCAACATTCAGAGTAGAACCTACGACATCAATAATAATGCACATAACCAAATCTGTTTGAAATTCATCAGACTGCAATACAGCTGTCAAACATGTTTAACAAGTAATTCTCTAGCGCTCTCTGTTTGTGGACTTTTGTCCCTCCGTGTGTGTGCATCTGTCAGTCTCCCAGCTATGTTCTCCAATCAAACACCAACAACAAACCCTGATTACTGTTGTTCATGTGGCAGTAAACGTAAAATGATTCAGTGCTTGACATCAGAACTGATGAAACCTGTCTATTCTTTGAAAAGATTTTAACTCACAAGCTATTGAATTTGAGCAAAAACTATTTATGCATCTATTTTTGTGTTTGGCAATGTAGTCAAATTCAAATGCATTCCAAAGAGACAGGAACTCTTGTAAAACACCCAGTACCTGTATGTTTTAACTGTAGAATATAAAGTCCCTAAACCCCCCCCCCCATCTAAGACCAAATATACAGACATGAGCTCTGCATTTCACCAGCAGCTCCAGCTCTGATCCCTCAGAGTCACCATCTCTGGACAAACACTGGTGTAAAACTCACCACTAAATCCAAATACTTAATGAAATCAGGGCATGACTGGTCATAAAGTGTGTTATAGAAGAATAGTAAGTTGTTAACTTAGACATTGTCATTTGACAGAATCCTAAAGCAGCTTGTAAAAGTGTGTGAGCAGGTAATTCTTAAAGTATATGCTGTATAACTCTGGGCTGGCTTCCAGTAAATTACTACTTGTGCCTGCTAGACACTTTTGCAACTTCCTCAAATTGTAAAAGCTATCTCTTAACATTCAAAATAGCCCCAGCAACTCATACGTAGCCAAGAAACCGAGGAGAGGCAGCGTCCACCGACAGCACAAGTCTGCCAAATCTGCTAAGTATTTCATGCTTATTGTTTCTGTCCCTGGGCACTGAACATTTTGAATCTTTAAAATGTACTGTGCAGGAACACTCGCGAGCGCTCCATCCACAGCCCTGCGGGGGATGCAAGGTACTGCCAAAGACATTCGTTGCCATGGTAACTCTGACAGCACCTCCCCATAAAAGCTCTAATTGATAGCAGCAGATAGCTGCAGAGAATTAAGCATCACCCCCCGGATGACTGGTGCTACGTGCAGACGGAGGCACCGGCAGCCAGACAAAACCCACATGTGGCCAGTGCAGGCTTCAGACGTGAGGGTGCTCTGCTGGGACACTTGCGCACCCAAAATCCTGAGACAATCCTCAAATGACCCATAATTGAGGTTATGTTCACTCATAAAATGACTTTTCTAAGCTACAACTGCTTTTTTTTAATTTGAATGACAAACCAATGTCAGAAAACACGTCTGATTATCTCATCCTTTAGCTTATATTCAGCGGAAAAAAACATTTCAGGCCGTAAAAAAGAAATTTCCCATTCTGTCTTTTTTTTTTTTTCCACCAATTCTGCAGTGCCCCAAGGGAAAGCACTTCTTACCAAAATTGATGAACCTGCCTCTCATTTAGTTAGAGGTGCCATTACTCTGCTGAAATGACTCAGAGTAAATCAGCTCTCCGCTAGAAATATAATTATGAATGATTTTTGCATTTAGTGTGGCAGCATTACGTCCACGCATGTCAATAAAGCTTGAGTGGTAAGTCTTTTTTATGGCTGTGTTTCAGCAGCAGCAGCAGGGCTAATGCTGAGAGAGAAAGTCTTGAACCATCATTCGACAGAAGTTGGGAGAGAGAAAAAAAATAGTGCCTGTGCTGAACTGTCTGTCTGCAGACAGGTGGAGCAGACAGACGCAAGCTTTTTTTTGTCAACACAGTGAGCTGGATGAAAAGGCTCACACAGACAGAAGGGTTTGCAGGGGTTTGAGTTTTTCGTCTACTGTCTCCTTGCTCTGGTTGCTTGTTGTCAAATTAGACATCTATACCAGACTAACGCGGTGGATATATGGGCAGACCGGAGATGAAATGTGAGTCAGATCCATCATGGTGATGAAATAACGAAATAGGGTGAAGACAAATCTAGAATGAAGCCTGTCACTACCATACGTAGAGGCCTCAATTACTAGCTGATTTTAGCTTATCGCAGATATATTGTAACAGAGAATGGAGCCGGATTACTGGCCAACTGGCCGAAACTCCCACGATTTTCAGTCGTCCCCCTCACACACGTCTGACAAAACAGACTCTATTTTAATCAACACAGCTGTCTACACAGGCCTCACATTTTACTCTATGCACGTAAACCCAACCCAAAGTGTATATTTATGCTTCAAATCTATTTTTTTTTGTGTGCAATTTTAAGCGTATAACAGTGATTGTGTGTTGGGCTCTGAAAGCTGCCAGAACGTGGCTGACCTGCACTCAGCGCTGTGCCTGAAAGCATCACGTGTACTGTGTAGACACAAACAGAGGACTGAAAGTGTTGCTGCTGCACTATTACAAGTGTCCCTGTGTCAATGTTTCTTTTCTGGAGCTGGTATTTTATTGTATATGATGCTCATATGATGAATCAGCAAACCTGAGGCTGGCCCAAAACTACTGGGTCACGACGCTGCCATGTACAGTCTGCTTCTCTTATTGTAAATAAATCTCATGCACAGACCCAAACCAACACTGAATGCATCCTTCCAACAAGTACTGTTTGTGTGTATCAAAGCCTGACAGATCTCCTTCCTCTGTGCCACAGAGCTCCATCGTCCAGAAACTATTTACACATCAGTGAGCCACTGCTGCTGCTGTAAACACTTTAATAGTCCAAATGCCCAATTTCCTCCTGTTTGAGCAGCGTTTATAAAAAACTACAGTAACCACGTCGGCCGATACAATCCGAGTTTATTCTGGTAACATAAATGATGTTTGGGGGAAAGCTTTCAAGTAGAATGCATCACATGGAGATGCAGGAGTAGTAACTGAAGGGTACATTATAACAAAAAGATCACTACTGTCACTACTGAGGGGCACTACTGAATGTAGTGGTTATCATAGTTCAGATTCTGGACTTTAATGCGATCTATTTCCATATATGGTGGTCGCTGTGTATCGGTGGTAGAACAGGTCGTCCACTAATCAGAAGATCGGCGGTTCGGTTCCCTTCTGCCAGTTGAAACTTGGATATTGAATCCTAAATTGCTTCCAAAGCTGCGCCTCACCATTTGAATGTGTGTGAGTGTGGTGAGCAGGTTGGCACCTTGTATGGTCACCTGTCATTCTGTCTTGTTGTATGGTTAGAGTTTTTGTTGTTACTATTTTTACAGGGGACATTTACTGTTTAAGATTTACAGTTAAATCATTAGAATAATATAGCCTGAAAATATGTAGAAAAACAATATGTGAAGTATCTTCTGATATGTGAAGCATGAGAGCCCCCCCATGGGAATTCAACCCTCACCTTGGCACTATGCTTGATCCACTGAGCAACAGTCCTATAAACAATCTTCACAGCTAGATGGAAGCTCGTGTTTTATTTCCAGACACCTCATCCACCTGGACTACAGCTCTGTTTGCTCTATGTTTCAAACGTATTGCTCTTCGTGGGCCTGTTGCTGCTGTTGTAGCAGGTAGAGGTGAGATGAAGGAGAGGACCTACGGTCATTGAGGCGAGATCCGGCGAGCAGGAGAAGGGGAGGGAGGCAGCTGTCATTATTTATGTGTTCAGAAGTCAATTACACAGCAAACACTGCCTGGGTAATAAATATGGATCCATGCAAAACACAGTCACAACTTCAATCAAAGGCTTTAAAACGCAAGTGCTGCAGAGGGACGGCTTCTGCATTTCACTATTCGCACTGAAGCAAAAATAAAACATAAAAAACACAATCATCTGTACTTCCAGGAGTTGTGACCCTGTTACAGCCAACACCGAGGCTGGTGACCGTGATACAAACAAGGGTTCAAGTCTTTCTATTGCTCTGGTTTCCTAAGGTTAGGGAGAAAGTAGTTCAACAACAATCTTTTCTTTCTTTTTCTTTTCTTTAACTATAATTAACATCCTGTATAAAGATCAGAGAGAAACAACATACTTGTTCAAACTATCTCCTCTGCTCCAGTTAACATGAAACTTTCCCTTGGTGTATTTTAGACTTCTCAAAAGCCCCTTTTATACTTTTGATTGCACTGATATCCTCCAGCTTCAATTTCATGACATTTATTATGTTGTTCTCATACGGTTTAACTGTACGGTGTATTTGATGGTGAGCAATTTGCAATTTCTTCATAATTACATGTCGAAAATATGTCTGAGCGTCTTCGGGGGGGTGCCACAAGGCTCTGCTTTTATCATCTTGCTTTTTATGTTGTTACGTTAATGACGTGCCTTTGGTTTGTAAAAATCTAATTCCACTATGGTGATTGTTGATGATACAAACTCAAACCCTTCACAAGATTTTACTATTTACTATTACTAAATGTAAACTGTGGTCAGCTGAACTCTACACTTTATTCTCAATTTTGAAGTTGTACTATCATTTTTATATTGTGATGGGCATTTTACATGTACCGATTTCTTGAAAAATGTATGTCAAGTCATGGAAATACTAGTTGCAGCCTTTATTCTAACCTCAGGATAAACATGAAATGGAAACAAGCCTTTCAAGAAAGGTGCCGATACCAGGGGAACAAAGAAAATCATCTAATCAAATGAATCCCAGACTCGTGCTGCTCCACTGTGGGAGGACACCAAAACTGCATCAAGCAAATGTGGAGAATGGAGCCCATATGGCTAATGGATGTGGGTTATGATATTGTTTTGGAAGGCTCCGCAACGCGCCGTCCTTCAGATGCGACAGCGCCACAGACCTCCACAAATCATTACTGCAGGATAATAGAACACACTTGATCAGACCTAGCAGGAAGGACTGCCAGGGAAAAGAAGACCAGTCTGTGAATAATGATTACAGTCACCTTAGTCATATATCACCATCCTGAGAGAAGATGACTTGGATAAGGGTGTCAGCGTGGAGGGCTGACAAATTTCTGCACCATCCTCAGATTTCAATCCCACAGAGCCGCCCTCCTCCTCTTCCTCTCTGTGTCTGCCTCCTTCTGCCTCTGTAATTGCTTGCTAAGACAGAAATTAATCTGTGTTGTAGCTACCCAAACACGTCTTTGGAAATTGGACGTAGCAGGTTGACCGTCATGAATCTGGACTGATGACACAGCACGCCGAGGGCCTCGCTTCCACTGAAGTGTCTTGCTTGTTAAACTTATCAGGAACCGGTAACCAAGGTCACGTTGGTACAGTAGGTAGGTCTTTGCCTCAATATTGGATGCATTCAATTAGCGCTCCTGCAAAGGCGAACGTGAGTGAAATGTAATAACTGGCTCGGGCGTGAGGGAGCGGGCGAATTGACGCACTAGACAGGCTGCTATAAAATCAGACTGATAGACTTACTATGTCCTGCTCCCTCTTCTTCTCACAGTTTTACTGAAGTTGGCAGCCTCCCGGCTTGGGCTCGGCTGATTCGCCTGCGGTCCATTTGTTACTCCCAGAAGGTCACCGGAGAACCTTTTCAGGCCCTTCCTCAATGTCCACTGCCGGCCTGCCCACAGGAGTCATTAAGATGAATAGGACAATATGCTGTCCTGGCTGCTGCTAACTGTGTGCCATCATGACCTCTGGTAGCTCAAATTAGACCTTCAGGAACACATCTACTGTTATCCTCTGATGAGATCTATACTCAAGGACTGTGATAAATTGTGGGGTGATGTGGAGGTTGCCGTTATATGGATTGTGCAATTCCTGTGACCGAAACCACAAAACTGTTCGTTAGCGCCGCTGAGGACGCTGAGGTCTATGACTTAGTTTTTTTTTTTTCTGTCAGTTTCGGCATGTAAGCAACCTGGATACGGGCAATATCAGACTCAATGTGTTCAACTTTGACTGCTTTTAGGTCAGCATAAATAAATAAAAATCAACTAATCTGCTTTTGGTGGGAGTGGCAGCCAATTACTGTGTATGTAAATGTTTAAAACATACAACAATTAAACACTAACAGATGTAGAATTTTGTACATTTTAAATCTGAATAGGGGTGTAAAGGAATACAAATATATAAACATATATAAAGTTTTCATAGGCTAAAAACACATTCAGCTGTTCTCGTTCTCCATAGCTTTTCAACAGTTTTCACCAGATCAGTTGCACCCTGTGGAATAAAGCTTGAATGATGTCCCTCGGGTGTTGTTCTTAACTAATGATCCAACACTGAGGGCAGACACTGTGTGCCACCTGACAGGAGATGAAACTGGAAACTGAGGGGCTGGAGATGGGGATCATCTCAAAAGAGTAATAAGAGTTTGTTTTTTGGAATTGATTTCCATCCTCACTATTAATATTTACACAGATTTTAATGCCTTGTTATTTTATTTATTCAAACATTTTGTTCAAATATTATATTATTTTGTTGCCAGCAAAGCCTAAAGATATATGCACAAGGAGTATAAAGAGCAGTTTGAATAAATAGACAATTTATAACAACTTCCATTATAAATCACACCCAACTCTTAGTGCAACACAGAGCCAGACATAGAATAGAGATACATAAAGAGATCCAAGCTCAGGTAACAGCTTTGGATAACACTCCTAATCTGAACCTTGCAAAATTACAGCTGTAATAATCTTCATATCTAATCGGTGTGATCTATATGATGAAGGGTATTTAAACCTGCACAGAGCTCAGCTGCCGACTTGGTTTAAACAAAAAAATATCAAAGAGCACACAAAGTCTTAATAGCTAGCTGTCGTTAATGCACCATTCTATCAGTAAGTTCCTGTCTCACTCTCACTACCGTGACCTCTGTCCCTTCTTCCATGTTGGCTGTTTTGGGGCTATTTAAAGTGAATAAATTCACCGTTCTTTTCTACTCCATTATGGCCCATCAACTCTGCTCCTGTTGAGTGGCTACCTCACACCTCTAGCTGACAAGATGGAAATATCAAAAGGAGAATACCACAGCCCTGTTTATTTATCAGACGTACCATTTTCCACCACAGTGACCTTGTTGCTTGTTGCTGCACTGGGAGGTGAGGCTGCAGCCTCCCCAGCACACGCTCATGGAAATTAAACTGTAACGTATTATTTTACAGGCCGATAATTTCCTAATCATTTCCCACATCCAGTGGTTCTTTCGGTTTCCTGAAACAGCTTGTGGCCTCTGTGTTTCTGGAATCCTGACCGCAGTTATTATCATTTAAGGTAAGATTGGAGAGCGAGGAAAACGACTGCACTGATAGAAAGCACTGTCACTTCCTGCATTCAAACCTTTATTCTCTGTTGACACTTTTTATTCAGAGCACTCTCAAATGTGACGGAGCTCCGTGGAGTCCTGTGGTGCAAGTGAGGCACGGTGCCTTGGAATATGGTTGGTACAGTGCAGATCGGGGGATAATCAGTGTCTTGAGGAGCCGGCGTACGCAGCAGCAACATCCCACTGGTATCAAACCAAAGCCCTGTAATATCCAGCGCACCTAATGTCGCCACATTTCTGCACTCTGTCTTTTCATCCTCGTTCTCACAGGCTGCCACAGAGCTTCAGGCCGTTAACTAATAGCAAAAGCCATATTAGAGAGTTAACGCAGAGTGATGATGACAAGCAGCAGCACTGAAAATAGCACCTGCCGTCTGAGGCGATATCACACTGCCTGGAGATGAGGCTGATGGCGCCCTGACACAAACGCAGGCAACAAAGTGAGAAATGTTGAACAATGGAGCGCTGAATTCAACTGGTCTATCTTCTGAAACACCGACAAGGGCTGAGTCTGAGAGGAACTGTGCCAGTGAGAAGTGTTCAAACAGAGAACGACTTAGCTGGAATCCAAATTAAAAGCTGTGTGAGATGTGAGGGCAGGTTGGCGCTCCAGGGCATGAACAAGGTCTCAGTCTGCTCTGTGCTCAGGCCTGCACGTGTAAAGATTTATTTTGTCTTTGAGGAATGGGTGAAGTGTGATGTGTGAGCTGCTGCACCACTGGAGCAGTCCTGCAGGGGGGAAACTCAAGTTTTGTTACACTGTCCTGGCAACTTCTGAGAGAACGACAATCACATCTTTTCCCATACAGCAGAGACAACACAGCAGGATTCAGAGTCCCTCCCTGGAAACTTAAGAGCGAAAGAGCACCAGATAAAGTGCCCTGAGGTTACCACGGGCTCACCAGAGGATTCTTTCCATTCCGTTTAACCCTCTCTCTGCCTTCAGCGTGGGGAGCCTGGTTTGCAATTTCTTGGACTCAGCCAAAGTCTCCAAAAAGATGCTGCTTACCTGTTCGGCATCCTCCTCGCTACTCTTCCAGCCAGACGCTCAGGAGGAACAGCCGGGCTGCAGCGGAGGGCGCAAAGCCTATCCGCATCTCCGGCCGAGCGGGACAAGTGTCGGCAGGTGTGGGGGGGCTGAGGAGGGAAATCCTCCTCGGACGCTCCGCTCCGCAAACGGCGTGCGCGCACGGACGGCCAGGTGCGCAAAGAGCGCGCGGAAAGAAACACTGAACGGGCGTCCCGTCACGACGAGGTGGTCTCCTCCTCTCCAGGCTGCACAGGGCCGTGGAGCTGAAAAAAAAGGAAGCCCCCCCCGCCCTCCTGCGAAGTCCACTTAAACCGGGGCGCCGTCTTCCAGGACTCCGCAGACGAGTGTGTGGATGCGGAGCTCCCTGTAGTTCTGCTGACTGGAGGAGGCTGCACGGGGAGAGCTGGGGCGTGTTCCAAAAGGAGGAGGAGAGGGAGGGGAAGATGGTGTTAGTGATGGAGGGAGGGAGAGTGGGAGGGGGTGTGGGGGGTGGGGGGGGGGGTGCGCAAAAAAATGCTCAACTCGGTGTCAGAGCATTTAAAAGTTTGATAAGTGCATTGAGGATAATTTATTAGTGATGGAGATGATCGTTTTAATTTCTATTGGCTGCTGACTGCTGAACAAACTGAAGACTATTTCAACAAGACTCAGTTCTGCAGTGTGAAAGAGAATTACAGCAAGTCATGAAGCAAGTCATGTCTTTGTCACTATGCTGGTGTGGAACTGGACTGAGCTCTATAAGAGAAATAACAGAGCAGGGGGCTGGTTTGTGACCCCTCACGGCGAATTAATGCCTAGTTGCATTGCTGCCTTGCTAAATGGGCTCTTTTGTTGTTTTGAATCATTTTTGGAGGAGCTAAAGTGATGCAGCAATTCCCGAGGATATAGACAAGCAGAGACCGGAGGAAAGCTGGAAATATAAGCGTGGTTGTGAACAACAGAAAAATGGTTTCTGCTTTCCCTAAGAAAAAAGAGCCAACTTAATACTGAAAAGCTGTTTCCCTCTGCTCTGCTGCACATTCAGCCACGGTCTACGGTGTACAGGTAACCGATTCTCATTCCCAGGGTGTAAAGTACCACTTCAGCATCTGTTACCAGTGCATAACGCACCCTGTAGGACCTGTATGAGACGCTAAAGGGTAATGTAGAGTGTCAGTGTCCCATGCGAAACTGACATTTTGTGAGTAACGTTCTTATTTTAGCTCAAACCTTAACTCAACCAAGTAGCTTTAGTGCCTAAATCTAACCAAACTGCTGTAGTCTCAGAACGTTAACCACATCTGTTATGCCTGCAGCAATATAAGACGCAAAGGGTGTCGGTGTTTGAGAGAAGAACCGTTTGGACCGAAAGGACAGCCGGAGCAGTTCCTCTGAGCGCCTCATAGTGATGCTGAAGGGTGCCTTTGTGCGTCAGTATCAGACGGAGGGTTAGCTAACCTCACCTGTTAGTCTAGTCTGCTGTTTGGAGCTGAGCAGCACGGTACTGCACAGCCTTACGTCGCTTAAAATAAGTCAGTTAAACTTAGTCAGTGTTGACTAATGGTTGACTTCATTTAACACGCGACAGAAACCAAGATGGAAAGTTGTGTGTATATAACTAACCCGTGCACCACAGCCACCTCCCTGCACAGACTTTGATGCTCATTTTAATACATCACCTTACTTCCTCCTCTGCTTCTGTCATAATCACTAAGGCCACTAGAGGTCGCCTACATGAACGGTGATCATCATCACCTCCCTGAAAAACTTGTCATTCCCAGTATGAGGACAGGCTGGGAGAATATTATGTCAATAATCAAAGGGTCACACAGTATGAATGAATCATTGTTACTGTCTGCAAACCCCCGACCAAACAGATGCACGTGCTAGTGTGTGTGCGCGCGTGTGTGTGTGCGTGCATGTGTGTGTGTGTGTGTGTGAGATGGCATTCCAGCTGATGTACAGTCTGAGTGTGGAGTGAAATGGACTTTATGTCATATCAACAATATTTGAGCCCCCTCTGTGATTGCCTATATCCTCCCAAATAAGCCATCAGTCTGACACAGCACATTTCAGTTTGCTGGTAAGCAGCTCAATCTGCCTGTGCAGGGGTCCTGCTGCTTCATCCCACACTTGCATTACAAAAGCTATTTGAGGAAGGCTGGCGTCTCGCGCGCCAGCTTTGGGCTGCCAGATGGTTCTGCGTAAGAACTTTGAATTATTCAGCCATCCCATAGCAGATTGAAGCTGTCATGCATAAGACAACTTGGCTGGCCTCTTCCTGCGTTGGGGAACACCAGCGGACAGCTACTGCAGAGACGCTACCAGGTTATGCAACTCCACATTCAAATTTCACCAGTGCAGAATTTAGGCCCGGCTCGCAATTTACTGCAGCGACGGAGTTCTTTTTTTTTTTTTTTCTTTTTTCAGATCAGACTCGGAGTGTGTTATGCTTTCACAGAGATAGATGAGAATCATAAATTATTCACCTGATCCAGCTTTTATGTGTGAATGCTGAGCTTACAGCAGCGCTGGCACATCTAGAAACAAGCAGTTAAGCTTTTTAATAGATAGACAGTATCTGTTTGTGCCATTCCCTAATGCATCACATTAAGTCAGAGTGTGTCAAACACAATTATGGAAATGACTAAAGTTGAACAAGAACGTGTGAAAAACCATAAACCAAAACATTGTCATAAATTTTCTGAAAGACATCATGTGGGTCTTTAGACATTTAATGGGCTACAATTACCATACTGGCCATTAGTGATATTAGAGTGAAGCTTTACTGATGGCAGGGATCATGATTAGAGCCATAATTTAGCAGGATAACTCCTGTCACTTTAACAGAGCCATTGACACTATGAATACACGCCATTACCAAATACTGCTGTATAATATATCACCACATTAGAGATGATATATGTTCCACATTTCACTTTCTCCTCATACCTACCTCATTTGCCTCCAACAAAAACCAGCCTCTCAAGGTTGAGATGATCTGAACCGAATGACAAGGATGAGGTCTCGTCCTTATTTTTGTTCCTTGTCAAAGTGTGTGTGTGTGGTGGGGGGAGGGTGGTGGTGGTCTGTGTGTGTGTGTGTGTGGGGGGGGTTAATCCTTCCAAAACAAGATGAAGAAATCCACTTGACATGGAGGGTGCTGTGTGCACACCTGAGTGTGTGTGGTGTAATCACCCTGAGAGCGGCCCATTAATCCAGTTGGGACCCGCTTTGATCTGTGGCTGAGAGGCTCCACAGCGAAGCTCTCGAACTCACCTCCTCCGCTAAGAATCACTCAGAATTACAAAGGAGACTTCTTATGTGAAATGGGTTAATAGCGCATCTTCAGACAAGAGGCCTGAGTCCTGCTTGTACACACCGCGTGGAAGCCAGGCTCATTTCGAATAAGTGGTCCAATTTCAGATGTGAGCCTCTTCACCGAAGGGAAGCAAGGCAGTTATGCACTCCACAAAACAACATGTGTGAAATTCACAACGTCCTCACGGCAAGTGTCTGCTAATTGCATCTGACTAACGTATCCATGCGCACACAGTGTGTGTTGATTCCTGACAGTAAGCCTACAGGCTGCTGCGTGGCAGTCGACAACAGAATTTACACACGATAAGAAGCAATGTGCCACATCTACTCGTGGAAGCTGGAAAAGTCAGAGCTAAGCATTTTTCCTTTTGTTCAGCCACAGTGTAAAAATGCTCAGAGGTACTCAAAGTCATAGTTCTGCATTCCAAATCTTACTTAAGCGAAAGTATTACCATCAAAAGTACACTCATGTAGAAGTAATGCATATTGTGTTATTGGATTCTAATTAGTGATAAAGTGTATATCACTTTAATGGAAAGAGGAAGCTCATTTTAATTACTTTATTTCCTGTTTGTTAGCTTGGCCTACTGGATTATAATACACCATCATTTATTAGTTGATTTATAAATTCTATTAATCTGCAAAGTAAGTAAACTAAAATAACTAAAGGTGTCAGATTACTGAAGTTAAGTCAAAAGAAAAATATTTGAGCAGAAGTATAAAGCATAGAATGGAAATACTCAACTAAAGTACGCTACAAGTACCTCAAAAAGGTACTTAAAGGTGCAGTGTGTAGGGTTTATGCTGTGTGAGCATTCAGACAACTGGTATAGCAAACCTGATGTCTTTTTAGTGGACACGATCAGGATAATTAAAGTAGGTGAGGCCACCAGAGAATACTGGCAATGGTAACGGCAGATACAGCACGCTATCCAAAGTTAGAAGGTTTCAACTTTTTGCTGTCTATCACAGACAGAATTTATTTCCAGATGCTACATAGCTTCCTAACGCAAGGAGAAAACCTGCAACAATGCATAACATACTGTGTAATGCTATATTATGTTCTAATAATACATATGATAATTCTATGTAAAATATTTTACTCGTTTTATGTACACCATCAACATACCATCATGTCGTCATGTCCTGCCATTCCATCGGACTGTCTGTTTGTTTTTCCCATGCTGTCTTATTGTTGTACGGTCCGGCCTCCAACGTAAAGTGTTTGCAATGTTAGCAAACTTTAGAAATGTTGCTTTGTAACTCACATTGCTGACAGGTCTGACTATTCTAACTGTATTGCTGTGACACTATGTTTTAACATGTCACGGATGAACCTTTTAACAGTTTAATGATGAAAATAAAGAGAATGTTAAAACATGCCTCACCAGAAGACATGTTTGTGGTCCCATTGGATTCGCTCAGTGATTGTCTTTTCAACTCACCAATGAGGTTCTTGGGGAATGAAGGATTTATTTAGGCATTATTTTTGGCCACAGTGGTCACTGTTCTGCAAAGGTTACCGGTTAAGTACATGCTGTAAAGGTACAGCCCCTGGTACCTCTGGGGTCACTGTTAAAAAGGCAATTCAGGGTTGAGTTTTTCAAATCAAAAACCAAAATTTGGGGATTTGGGAAGTTACTCTGCCCTATAAAAATACCAGGGAGTACATTTAGCAAGATTAAATTGCAGGCTATATATAAATGTTGTGATGTTTTGGAGCTAGATGTGACCCTTGATTTTTTTCTCTGATTAGTCAGGTTTCAGCATGACGTGCCTCTAATTGATTTGTCACGAGGTAGCCTCGCCCTAAATCTTCATTGTGTATTTGACTCTAAATGGAGCCGTTAATGAACATCATGCTGTGTTGAAGAAGACTTGAAACTAGCAGCTGAGACCATAAACTCATTAGGAAAGTGTTCACTGAGGTGATGTATCAGGTGAGATGCAGGTTCATTTTCTCTTAATCTCCTCATCAGACTCTAATGGTTTTGTTTGGCTTTTATGGTTTAGCTCATGGCTCATACATAGAGAAATTACCAGAACGGTAATTCATTTTTTAATGGTTGTTTTTAACGGTTTTTAATTCAGAGAACTCAAATGCTTTGTGAACCTCACACAATATATTCTGCTCTGTTGTTTAAAGCTGCTTGTTAAAAACACACATTTTGATACCTGCATATATAAGATGCTGTGTGTGTCAGGCTCAAAGAGAAGAGGATGCGCCGTGCTCCCGCAGACACAGAGAAAGGCGAGGCTGTAAATATTCATGGCGGAGCTGTCAGTGCGCCGTGCCTCTCTGCTGGCTCCTGTCACTCCATTGATCTCTCATACATGACATTCACGTCCAATGACCGCCCTGCTTCACCTCAATCATATGGGAAGAGGTGCCCTTTCTCCACCTGCTTGATGTCAGTTCCTCCAGGAGAAAGGAGCATGCTGATCATCCCCTGCATCCTGCGCTCGTCCATCACCATCTTCATTACGAACCCTCTAAAGATCCTTCCCTCAAACCTCGCATTTCACATTGAATACTTAAGTAAGTTGTTGGTGTCCTTGTTTCCTTAAATCTGTCGTGATTCTGCCCTTTAACAAACCTCATAGAAGACTGTGAACCACTTTTTCGGTTCAAAAGTTTTACATGCACGTAAGGTTCAGCAGTTTTGATGGATTCTCAGGACATTTCACATCATGTATAAGCATTGTTTACTTTTTGCATGTCATTTCACACCATTTATTCTCTACAGACTTCTAGGAGACAACAATACAAACACAACTTCACTTCTGCTGCTAACGTTCTTATTTTAAGTCAAAACATCATCTTTTTACACACATCCTTTAAAAACTATAATTCCCTGGATACAAATCAGCGCCACAGTTGTAGCTCTCAGTTTAGGGTCGTAAATAGAGTCATAAAAAGATATATCATCTGAATTCACATGTCCAGTACCCCTGAACTAGTAATTACACTGCATCTATGATGATGTATATTAGCAAAAAGCAAAGATGTTGGTTTCACATATATCCGATATCAGGGTCAGATGTATAGATATATAATGTTGCCCATAAAGTTGGAATAATTGTTCAATCCCCCCAATTTAGTTAAAAAGCCTGAATACACAGTTTGCAAAGGTTCATTGTGGTTTAAGTTTCACTGTGATATGTTTGGAAGAGTTTGATCAATAAAGTTGAGAAGATATAAACTTTATTTATCAAGAATAAATCACAGTGTCACCATCATTTCATGAGAAGAGGTAGAAAACATTTGATTCCAACTTTATGGGCAACAGTGTATATATCAGATATATCCATCGAATATATGTAAGTGATAAGTGCAAAAAATGAGGGATGTGACAAACACACACACACGTTTGAGTGCTTTATCGTTTTAAGAAAGTTAACTTCATGTTAAAAATCCTCAGCCACATATTCTACTGAATATGAAATTAATTGAACAACGCCACATTTTACAACATAAGCTACAAACATTTCAAGATACGGGGGTGTTTGGATCAGGGTTATTGCCAAATGGCGACAATTCGAAACGGAAGTCCTCTGACAGCAGACACCCCCAAACAATAGTCGATCACACCCACAACACGGTGTACTTATGGAAAAGATATATCTATTGAAAAAAGGTTTTAGATCGACCATTCTTACAGTTTGCAAAGTAAGGTTGTAAAAAGATACATCTCATCTAGTATCTAGTACAGCCAATTTAGTAATAACCCCACATCTAGATGATCTATGTCAAGAAAACATTTGTTTGGTTTATGTCAGATATTGAAGCAAGTATTTTATAAAATGAGGTTTTCGACTGGCAGTTCTTACAGTTAGCAAAGTAGGGTTGTAAAAATATCTATCTATCGAATATATCAAATATCTAGTGCAGCCGAATTAGGAATAACACTGCATCTAGATCTATGACCTATGAAAACATTCAGGATGTAAATGATATAATAGTATCATAGTAATAATAAAAGTTCTATAATGTTTGTCTCCATAGATGATGGTCATGGATATTGACGCCACTTCCGCTATGAAAAATGGGCGAAAAAACTTTTTAGAATCAAGGAGGAATATTTCAAACTGATGGCCTTAATGGTCGTCTGCTGAATTGTTGAGCTGTCAAGGACACTGTCATGTTTTTATGTTGACAAATGTATAACAGGAAGTGGACACAGCGTAGAAAAGCGACGTGTCTTCGCCTGCATAGAAACAGTCAAGCCGCTTCTGCCATCGTAAACTGACAAAAAAACATGATTATTCAGGTCGTATTGACTTTTAAACGACACGTTTTGGCCGGCAGATCCTCCAGACCACCGTGGACCGATGTGGACAACAAGAGAGGAGAACAAGAATAAAATCTTGTGATTAAATGTAGTACATGGCACGTCATTTTAACACATCACGTGCCACCACCGCGAAATACGGCGTTAAGAGCTCATACCGCGTGTGTCTGTGAGATCAGGTCGACAGCGAAGCTTAAACATCCAAGTGAAGTCACAAAAGGAAGGAAGGTGAGTGGAGTGAAGTGTCTCCACAGGGACCTGTGTGAAGTCTGGTAATTGTCCTCGAGTGATATCTCAGTGTCAGCGCCATTGCGGCT
Organism: Pempheris klunzingeri; assembly: GCF_042242105.1. Lineage (NCBI taxonomy): Eukaryota > Metazoa > Chordata > Actinopteri > Acropomatiformes > Pempheridae > Pempheris > Pempheris klunzingeri. Next base: position 20,713,749 of record NC_092029.1, on the reverse strand, counting down.
GAAGACTGTAAAGTCTTCACACCAGATTCGTTGGCGTGGAGTTACAAAGGCTCTGCTCTATACTGCAGGATGCATCAGCCCCTGCTAGCATCGCACATCTGAATCTAAAGACCAAAAATCTTGGTAGCTGAGTTGCATTGTGGGCAATTTAGGTGCCAAGTTTTGACAAGGGAGACAAATGCATGGAATAAAAAAAGACGATATCTCTGGTTCTGCTGCATCAATTGTCCTTTAATGGCGTACATGAAAAGGGGCCTACGGAGCCATGCTCCTGTGGTGTTGTTGGCCCATTAAGACTGTTCCTCACATTTTACATAATCCTGCCTTTATAGCCTGGGGGCAATGAAATCACTTCTTATCATGTCTAATTCCAGTTTGCACACACAATTTATATTATCCGTCCAATCTTGTACTGTAAATAGAAAGACAAACGTGCTGTTCCTGAGGGGGAAAAGCAGGGAAGCTGATCAAGATGTAGTCTAAAGCCTCATCAGGTTGTCACCGTTTCATCTTTCTTTTTGCAGACCCTGAACGTTTCCATTCCTCACAGCTGTAGGGGAGCAGATCCACAGCGAGTGGTGTGAGTCACAATCGCGTGGAGTTCTATGTGATTTGTATTTTAATAAGACACAATTTAGAATACAATATCCATACTGTATACATTTCAGTGCTTATGATTATTGATTTCCTATACACAGCTTGGCTTTTCTCGAGTAATAATTAACCATCCACGCTGAGAGGAACTCGGCCCACATAATTACTTTCATAAGACCTTTATACGCTCTCTTTCTACGTGTCTTCAGTGGAACAATCAGTACATCGATAGAAGAGAATCTGTATTTACTGTTGTCTGGCAGAGATATGAAGATACGCACACATTGCTGTATTTTCTTTTGCATTCAGCGTGTAGCGGCAGAGCCCGAGACACCGTGTACATCCTGATGATCCCCTCTGGCCCCTGTTCTGGTCATGCTTCACGAACCCTGGCTGATGTACAGGTGGATCTCAGGGAGGGAGGGTGCGGAAGGGGGGTTCGGGCAGACGGGGGCCACGGCCTGTTTGCTGAGAGGATGAAGAAATCTGTCATTATCCTCGGCAAGACATTCCTCTCACGCTGCCGGGGACCTGACTGTTAATTGGCCTGAGAATTCGCCCCAAACAGCGACACTGAGGAGAAACATTACTGACAGGCCTGCATCCATCAGCTTTCAGGAGGCTTGGAGAGAATCTTCGAGTTTTTTTATGAAACAAATGTTAAATCATGATTTCCCACTAGGTGTTGTTATTTTAGAGAAGAAGGTAACTAGTGTTATACTGTGCTATAATCCCATTATTCATTTAACCTGCACTATCCACTTGTAGTATATAACACAGGCTACACTGTTTCTCCAAGTTTTATATAGAGCAGGCATGAAGTAACTCAAAGCTGTTTCCATGACTGACTGACATCTGCCATTCAGTCTTCTTAAACAAAGTCCGTTATAGTCATACCAAATTTAAACACAGTGTATAACGCTGCATTCATGCAACGCTGGCAGAATGAGAAGCCCTGGTATTTCGACTCAGGGAGGTTTTCTGCATTATGATGGTTAGCCTTGTACTTCATACCATGTACAGTCTGAATTAGCTTTATTTTCTTACATACATATATTAAGAGAGACTTCCTTTTATTTTGCAGGCTGTAACTGCGTGTGATGATGACTTTGCAGGTATTTCAACAGTTTGTCTTTTTCATAGATACTGTAGTCAAAAATTCCTGATATGTCCGATTGGGATTCAGAACTACTGTATGGATCTGATGTGAACTCCTCCTCCGCTGGTAAAAATTACATTCTGACATGAATGAGTCAGGTGGCAAGGTGTACGATCCATGACACACATACTGTGATCACACCCCGCCTGTTTTAAATCCTCCTGGGTTCCCCTTCCTGTCTGTCTTTCAGCCTAAAGCCCGTTGGTACCTTCTGGAGATATAAATGATTAAAACGTCTCATGAATATATTGTTTAATGCTTTTTTTTTTTAATTTCCAAGTCACTGTTAAACATTACTCAAACAGGGGGAATTAGTGCACTTGTTTAAATAGAGTTCTATGGCACAGAGGAAAAAGATCTATCAGACTTGTCAACACTTGTCAATAGGATCCATTCAGTGTTGGTTTGAGGAGGAAAAACAAGTCCTTTAAATTTGATAAAACTAAAATATGTCTACCATTAGCCTACATGTGGTGCTAACTGTAAGTATGTAAGTGTTTTCGCAGTCATCACACAGAAAAACAGGTCATTTTAGGACAGGTGCAGCAAAGTCAGGAGGGCTGAGAGCTGAGCATAAAAGGAATTTAATGGAGTAGGGCAGCTCCATCAGAGAAAAGAAAGATGGCTGTGCAGCAAATCCATCCACAGGAGGAAACAGTCAGGAGCATTACGGCCGTCTCCGAGTCAAACCAGGACAGAGGATGAAGAGGGTGCAGAGTTTTTAGAGGTTGTCACTTATTCTATAGTTTTATGTGGTCACAATTCAGGTTACTGTTTCATTTTTTTAATTTTAATTCTCACATTTTATGATGTGGAAAGCCTGTGATTGTAACTGTGCTTCATGGTACTACCAGTTTGGTTGTATGTGTCCATCTCCACAAACTCAGCAGGCAGATAAGGACACTGCTGGTACAGGACAAATACACCAAAACACCAATACACCTGGTGCCACGTGCTGAAGTAGTTACTGTGCAAGCAAACAGTCAGAAATCAATTTGTCAACTGCTACAAAATAAAACCCATCAGTAGGCTTCTCCCTGCAGCGGGAAAGATTAAGATTAGGAGAAGCGAAAGCTAGAGCGGCTGTAGATTTGAGAACACATTTGGTAATCCTGCAGGATGCTGCAACACCGAGGCTACCTTTAGCTCTGTGGATTGTGTAGCTACTGAGCCGAGCTTATGGACATACAGCGCAGACCGGCAGCATAGAAGGACACGAGACATCCCAAGCTGACAGCAGAGATGGAGCAGCATGAATGGAAATGTGGAGCGGGAAAGTCAAGCAACAATAATGATAATTGACTTGATTTCCATAGCGCTTTTCGTAAACAGTGTTTCAAAGTGCTTTGCAAAACACGTAAAACCAGACAAGACAGTTAGAATGAATGTCATCTGGTCGGCATTTACATTTTTCATGCGTTATCTTTTGCAAATAAGTAGCACATGTCATTTCTAGGGCACAAGCTCACACTTACATATGTTATATATTTCCTCATTTGTCCTGTCCGTGTTCTCCAGTGGGTTTCCACTGGGTGCTCTTGGTTCCTTCCACAGTCCAAAGACAAACCAGTTGCAATGGCAACTTCAAATCGCCTGTAGGTGTGCGTGGTGCATTAATTAGAAACAAGTCTGTCTGTTTACACCTGGCATTAAAATGCGTCTGCACATACATCTCCTCAAGACCACTCGTGACTGGGTCTCACCTCCCCTCTCTACACGCAAATAAACACATACGTCACTTCATAAGAGAAAGTGAACGTCTTATTTAAAATGCCTAAACATTACAACGTTATTTATTTTTAATTATCATATCCATAATGTTAACTTCTCCTAGGCTGTGCAGAGCAAAGTTTTGCTGAGCAGGCAGATGGAGAACTGAAATGTGGGGTGTCAGATTTAGGAAAAAGACACATTTCAATTTAATTTAAAATTCATTCGTCACTCATGCTGATTAACAGGGCTCCGTGGGTGGACATGCTGCTCCGCCAGAAACATCTCTAATGCACAGTAGGGTGCAGATTGCGGAGATTATTCTCATAATCTTTTATGTCTTTTAGCTCTCTCAGTAAGTTAAATTTTGCTGTGATACTGCTGTAACTTTCACTTAGACAGGGGACACTTGTGTAGTAGGTGGTCCGTCAATGTGGCCCATACACATATACATACACACTGCCAGAAGAATGTGGTCGCCCACACAACCTTCTGAATGAGCTTGGATCTCAACATGTACTGGGTGCATTCACACACCTGTGCTTAGAGCTTTTCACTTGTGATTAGATCACAAAGACACAACTTCATGCCTGGTGTTGAACGGGGCCTCTGTGTCCACGGTTGTGCAAGTTCGAACAAACTTGTTGTTCACAGCTGTAGTTTGAAGTTCAAAGTCTCAAAAAATGAATTTTTTTATTTTTTTTGGATTACTGAACCTTAATAAAATGCTGTGAGTTTGATTTGGGGGAAGGAACTTTCCAGCTGTTGGCTCAAGGTCTTACACTTTGTTACTGATTTCTCACGTCCGTCATTCACTTGCAGATCTTTCTCAAGACTTGATGGTTGCTTCAACCACTGATATAAAATTTTAATTTGTACTGAAATGGTCATTAAACTATCAGTTGCATTAGCCATACCAGGAGACTGTACTGGTACATGCTGGGGACTGTGAGACACAGTGTGTGAGCCAACGTTACCTCTTGTGGGAGTTAATAACTCATTTGTCATGTTCATGTTTGTTACCTGTAGTAGTTCTGTATCCCCGTGACAGAGTGGTAACCTGCCCAGGATGAACCCTGCCTCCCTCCCGAGTGGGAGGTGGGATAATCTTGTGGGCCTGCAGAGGGATGAACTGGCATTGTTGAGATAATGAATGGACTGAGATTCAACACTTTTTCAAATCATGTAAGTGTTGCAAAATATACCATAACATGACTTAGAAACTGCAGTCTTTCATTTCCGATAATTAATTTTCTAATGTTGAATCCCATTCAGTGTAGTATTGCACATCAGTAGAGTTTAGGGATTGACAAGAGACAATGTTTTGTTTTTAAATGCCCAGAATCAAGATAGTCTTACTTTTAGTCCCTAGTGTAGGCAAAGCTCCAAATATTCTGGATCCTACATGTAACCCAGATAAAATAGGCCACTTTGTAAAGATTTTTGTTGGCCATACATCAGAAGGCCTAGTTTGTGTTGGATTGGATAGTTGGGCTGTCAGTCTGAATTCATGGGCCAGTGGAGGCGCCCCTTGGACCCGCCCTACACCTGTGCAGCAGGTGAATACAAGTATGCATGCACTCAGTCACGAAAGCCCTGGAAGAACACACACTATCATCCTCAGCAAACAATTGCACCTTGACACTTAGATCCATATACAAATACCAACTGAAGTGTGAGCAGCTTGCCGCTCAGGATGCGTGATATGCTGTACTGCTCAGGATAAGGCTTCTCCAGCTGAATGGATGGTGAGACATGAGCTAAAACACTGCTGATGGAAATCTGAATGCCAGATTCACACATTAAACCCAAGTTTAATGTCTTTACCTGTTTACCTAAACAGGTCAGGCTTTTTGGTGGAACAGATCGACATGATGGCGAGCTAGAAAGGAACCACTGAACAAACCTCCCTGGTCTGGTGTAGGCCTCAAGCCTGCTTGGGTGCTGGCTTCAAGCCTGGTGGTGTTAAGACTGCTGCAATGGTAACGTACAGTGCCGACAAACTTCTTTTCCCCCTTTCTTCATTTTTTCCCTCTCATTGAGATTGAGAAAGACTTTAAAGGGACATTGTTGTTTTTTCTCCTGTATGAATTTTGTTTTTTGTATATTTGAACTGTTGGAACTTATTGATTTGTGTAATTTAATTCCTTGCAAGGTTTTGTGTTTTGTGCATTTTCTCGTTCAATTTATTATTTTTGCTGTTTTCCTTGATTTACATCAAGTGCTTTCTGTTTCACTACAGTTGGAAAAAAAAAAAGAATTTGTGTTTTGTTTCATTGGTTTTCCTCCAGCTCCATAGCCGTACCTTAACTAGCCCTGTTCTTTAGTTGATGATTTATTTATGATTTAATAGTGTATATATATTTACATTTATAAGTAATATACACAATTAATTGAATTTATAATCTTTCATCATATGTGTTACATACACTTCCCATAATGCAACTCAATAGCATATTTTATTAGTCCCTTATTGCCAGAAGACATTATAAAACTGTTTTCACTTGTATCAGTACTGACCACTATCTGCAGACATTTTGAAATCGGTTGAGTGTCTCTTTTAACATGTTGCTCCACTTTTTCTATTCTGTTATAATTTGGTGCTGCAGACCCCACTGTGCTCAACTTTCATCTTATTAGATCCCATCAATGTGTAAATGTGGACTAAATGGAAACCAAGAGAACATTTGTAGCATGAAAATGACTAAAACGATGGTGAGCCAATCACCTGGAGAGGAAAACAAGTACTTACGTCCCATAAACTCAGCATGTGTATGGAGGGATATTTTGCTTTAGATTTTAGCAGGGTGTCATTTTGATTTATGGATGTCACACACACACATTAATAAGTTACGGGTTTGGTGAGTTCAGGTTGCCGAGATTCCATCTTGCATTTCCTGTTTCTTTCAATGGGGGATATCAACTCAATGGCTTTAATAACATGCATGAACGGATAGGTCTTTTTTCTTTTTTTAAAGAAAAAAAATTGTTGCAGTGATATTTTTTCTTACCCCTCTCTTCCTGCTATTAGCAAGCAATCAATGGGCAATTGCCTTTTTAATGCCTTCCCCGGGATCTTGGTGAAAGTCAGACACACTTCAAGGTATCTGCCTTAACTTCCTCCATGGCTGCCCCTTCATTTCTGCTCAGAACTGGGTACAAATAATAAAGATAATGTTCGCTGAGTAATGATTTCCCATTTTCTCCTTACTTGTACCCTGTTATTAGTTAGATCAGTATGGCAGTGAAAATTAATTTTCTTTTCACTTAAAGGGGACATTACCATGATTAATTTCAGCAAGGAGTGGAGGAAACTGGAGGATTGCTGCAATATGAGGAGTGAAATCAATTTACTCTGATGTGAGAAGTGCTGGGGAATGTGGGGCATAAACAAGTATGAAATTACCCTCTCTGTCTTCTCCTCTAATAGGAAGAGAGCATCATTTGGCAAGGCCCTTTTGTGCTGGAAATGTGACCCTCTTTGGCCTTCATTGGGATGAAAGGAACTTGGAAATGAAATTCTGTCTATCTATTGGCCATTATTTCAATATCACACACACCGCTTGTGTGGCTGGCAACTGGAAAATCAATTTAGAGGCAAAGATAAAGAAAATATCCAGCTCAATTCTGTTTCTATTTGGACTTAAACTGCTGATTGTATGCATTTTTTGGAATATAGAAGATGATTCACCTGCTCCTGGCCTCATGGGAATTTATAGCAACCACCAGGGTTTACCATAAACTCATACACATAGCCAAAAAAAATCCAGCCCATATGTGATAGTGATAGAACATTTGATTCCAAAACCACAGGCATCAATCTGCCGCTGTAACAGCCTCCACTCCTGTGATTTCAGTCTTTCCACCAGATGTTGAACCTGGCTGCAGGGATTTGCTCCCATTCAGCCACAAGTGAAGACCAACACTTATGGTAGTTGATAAGGCCTGGCTTACAGTTGCCATTTCAGTTCATCCCAGACCCAGGCCCAGAGCCCAGTGATGGATGGGGTAGGGGCAACTCAATCACCAGGCAGAACATTCCTATCAGACAAATCTGCAAATCCAAGATAATGATCACTGACCTTTTTCCAAAATGTTCTTTAATATCTAAGAATGGCAACTACAGTGCACTAAGAATTAAGGAAAGGAAGTAGTAGTGGCAAAAACAATATAAATATATGGATAAAGTATGAGTAAGTACAATTAGGAATGGTTTAAAAAAAATACTAATGAAATGAATTGATAATGGCTTGTCCAGTCTTTGTAGCTTTCAGTTAGTCTCCAGCTTTGTCCCAAGCGTGAGAGGGGATGGCCACAGTATCCCTACAGTAGATGGGGGCCGGCATGCATGTTGCCCACTGTATCATGCTGCAGACCAGCTGTTAAGCCTGCATATTTGTAGGAATATGTAAGTTCTGTCGTTGACAAAATGTAGTGCCAAAGGGAAGGGCTGGTTAAGTGGTGACAATAATCTAAATATAGCGCCCACTTCAATAGATTTCTTTAGGTGAGCCTTTTTTAGGTGGCTAACATTCTTCTGTCCCTGTTCAAAGCAGCTCATTGCTCTGAGTCCATGCTGTTATTCTCTCAATCCAAACTGGGTTCATGCTGGCCACAATACACTATGTAGGTAAAACCCTGACAATAGATACGTGCCTCATACAACCCCACTTCAGAAATCTGAATTAGCTCTTCAGCTGTCTAGCTGCTGGCAGTAGTTTCATATTTAGAGTGCAGATATGACAGAGGCACAAATCTTCTCATCTAAGTAGCTGTAAGAAAGTGAATGAGTCAGGGTAGCGGGGGAGCTGGAGCCAATCCCAGCTGACTTTGGGTGAGAGGTGGGGTACACCCTGGACTGGTCGCCAGCCAATCACAGGGACCAACACAGAGACAGACAACCACTCACACTCACAGGCAATTTAGAGGCACCTATTAATCTAACCTGCATGTCTTTGGATTGTGGGAGGAAGTCGGAGTACCCAGATAAAACCCACGCAGAAAGACCCAAGGTTTTAACCTGGATTCGAACCTGAAGCCTTCTTGCAGTAAGGCAACAAGTGCTAACCACCGGCCAGAAACATTACAAATGACACAATTAAAAGACATATATACAGATACCCGTGTACAAAAAAGACACAGTTCATTGCGCAGCATATCAGGTTAAGAGTGCTCTCAATTCTGATGTACCTTGAGCCATAGTTTAAGAAGGCCCTTAAAGGTGGTAAATGTGTAACGCTTACTTAGTGAAATTGGTAGCTCATTCCAATATTTGCTTCGCTTTACTGACAGCACAGTTTGTTCAAACTTCATCGTCCCCTCTGCTGATTGCCCTGGTGCCAATGCAACTATCAGCCTTTGTTTAAGGAGCGAGACCATGTAAAACTTTATACATAAAACAGGCATATTTAAAAGGTTTAAATTTCTCAAAGCTCAGTAGATTATATTTCTTCAAAATGTTACAATGGTGAAATTAAAGTAATTTTTCATCAAAAACTTTTATGGGTTTCTTGAAAAGTAGTTCTATTGCTTTAAATGTTGTTACACCTGTAAGTAACCAATGTGCAAAAACATCCAGGCAACATTAACTGTCAGAAATGGTCTGATTTGCTTAAAAATGTGTAAATTAAATGTTATGATGTTTGACACCTTTTTCGCTTGTCTTTTAAGAGTTAATGTAGAGTCCAAGGTGACCCTAAGATTCACAATGTTGAGCTCCTCCCCTCTCAAGAACACCTTTTTTTGTTGTTCAATAAAAGACATGATTTAGTAAGCTAGTCCTGAATATGGATCAATACAGATGTGAGAGTTGAGGAAGCTGTCTGGATGGATTTTTGCATGTGTAAAAATTACTGTGTCTTTTTGAACATTGATGATGATTATTTTGACATGCATTAGGTATATCAGTAATATATTGTGTAAACAAAACTGGCCCTAAAATAGAGCCATGTTGGACCCCTACAGAACAGCCAAGGCAAGGAGATGTGGTGCCATCAACACAAACATTGCATTCTATTAGATTAGGTATGGTTTAATCCACAAGATAGCTTCCTCAGAAAATTTTGAGTATCAAATTTGAGTCAGTATCAAATGTCTTCTTTAGATCAAGAAAGATAGCACTGACATAGGAACTCTTATCCAATAAACATTTGACTTTTTCTAAAAAGACACAATTGGCAGATTCTGTGGAATGGTGGGCACTGAACCCAAACTGCATAGGATGCAGAGGGGTGTGGCCTTTATTGAGATGATCAGTCAGTATCTTATCTACCCACTTCTGTGCAACCTTAGATAGCAATGGGTTAAATGATGTTTGATAGTCTAATGGCATAGGTATGGTATAACTTTAATCACCAAGGCCTTGTTTTGACAGGGGTCAGCTATATCTAAGGGGTAGTGCAGATAAGACTTATGACATGATTTCCCTGTTTAATCTGAGGTTAAAACCCTGAAGCGGCTGCAGAATCTGCGCTCGTACGTGTCAGGATGAGCCTTCGAGTTCAAGCAGTTCAGAGATGTGTCCTCTCCTCGTCATGACCTGTCCCAGACTGCAGTTTTTAAACATGGTGGTCTCTCAGCCAAAAACTGAATGCGCTTGGCACCTTGGAAACGAGTCTGAGACCTGAAATAATAGTATCCCAAAAGAGCACATGGGAAACCGGGTAGGAGAGATGCAGCAGACACACACATACACACAGAGAATTTCATGATTTATTTATTTACTGTTAATCTATCAAAGAGAAAAACAACACCTGAGACATACAAAGAGACATACACAGATCCATACACACTCAGGGAAGGGCATTTGGGACAGTGAGCGGAGCTGGAGTGGAGACTACACCAGCCCAATCCAGCTGAAAATTTGACATTTGTGGTGCCTCTAGCCAACCACTATCACAAGATAAGTACATTATTAATGTTAATTAACTAATCAGTAGGATGTACCACCTTAATTGTGGATGCACAAAAAGAAAAACTAATTATTAACTAATAAGTAATTAATGAGTTGTTACCAGTTTACCAGCGACTGATTCCTAATCAATCAAATACTACTCATTAAGAAAGTGGTCACAAAGATACTTATGGACAAATCATTACCTAATGATTCAGTAATATTGTATCTCCCTGTATGTTCTTTAGTAACTCATCATCATCTACAATGTAGTCCCACTCATTCAGGAATAACTCCACCCAAACAACTCATTAATTATTGGCTCTCTCCTGATGTGTTCCACATTCGTTCCTTAGTAACAACCACCATTTTTTTGTATTGTATATTAAAGTGTTGCCAGTACTTCGTTCCTTAACCACAACCTTCCATGTGGCTCGACATTTGCAACTGAAAAACTGCTCCGATCGGCTCTATGTGGTTTGTCATGTCAACAGTCTGAGACGAGGAAGATTTTCTCAGTGTGTTTACTTAGCACTCTTGTCATACACTTGTTTTAATCTGTCATATTCTTCATTTAGATCATATTCTAACATTTGAGCAGTGAGCTGTACAGCAGTACCTTCAATTTCATATAGAAAGTCAACAAGCTCAACTAATGTCTGTCGGTGCACCTAATGAGTCCCAAAACTCCATTTTTCTTTTCAAGTTTCAGCTAAAATCACATCTCATGACAAAGTTTTGAACTGATGAAGACAAATTAGGAATGGTAATCCTCATGGCCTCATGTGGAGTCCTGAGACTCGACATGAAGGCTGATCTGAGAGATTGAACTGAGGCCAGTGGCATCATCCCTCACATCCGCTCTGAGAGGTGTGAAGACCTCAGAGGAGGCTCCGTCCTTGGTTACCAGCAGGTGCAGCTGTACGCTAAAATTCATTTCATTTGACAGATCAAGATGGATGACTGAAATCTGAAATCTTCTCCTGGCATGCTGAGGATCTCTACTGCAAGTCCAATGAAGACAGATGAGCTCTGACGCAGGGCTGATTTTGGGAGCGCTCTGTGCCATCCCTCAAGTGGATGGAGGCTCGAGGACCATTGGGGTGGACAGGCTGATGTCCTTGGCCGCTGGGGCGACTCGAGCTTTGCCTCCTCAGGGATGAGGGAGAAGGATGAGACGAGCTGCCAGTGTTTTTCATCAGCTGCACTGAGGCGGAGCACTGATGTATGACAGGAGCTTTCCTCCAACCCTTGGTCTGGTGGATCAATAGCATAGGAGCTGGCAGAGCTGAGGAGGAATCTCATGAACAACAAGCCGCTCACACCGAGAATGAGGGCTGGTCTTCCTCCCAGGCCCTAAGACACACGAGAGCGACTGGGGCTGTGATTACATATGGAACACTACACAGCAGCCTCTGAAACTCATCACTCCTCTGTGGGCTGAGCTACATTCTGCAGAATGTGAAAACACTTGAGAAAAGTCCCTCTCTTTTCTCAAGTCTTCCCTGTTATTGTCAGCTCATTCAGGCTGTTGTTCTTTTCTTTCTAGAGTTTTGGTTTTTGGCCTTAAACCAGTTGGTGAATTTTGTAACAGATAAGAAAAATACAGACGTAACCAGAAACAGTGACAAAGAAGCAAGAGAAGGAATTTCCTCTTCACTGGGGTCCCTGAGGGGACTGATCTTTTCATTAAGGTCTATGTTTTTATATTTTATTAATTCAAATTTTGATAGATTCATTAATAATATTATTTTATTCTTGATGCCTTTGATTTTAAAACATACACTGCCTACTGTTAATAAAATAAATAAAGTAGTTTAGATATGTTTTATGTCTGAATAGCTGTGAATTAAGAGAATAGCACATGATAGAGAATACCACATGCCAATCAACACTGGCATGTTCGTAGATATAAATACACAAAACACTGAGTGAATGCAGTGAAGTGATCAAAATACATTAGCCTGCTTCTTTGAATGAGCATTTGGCCTTGTGTCAATGACCCTGCTGGCCCACCCTTGGGCCATTTAGTGTACAGTTGCAGTGTGTGCCCATATGGAATGAGCCAGTTGCTTGGCTCACAGTATTGGTGTTGCAGCGATGTTGGGAGGTGTGCTCATATGGAACATGTGACCTTTCAGAATGGCAAACACCGGACTTTATCCTAGGAGATGGCTGTCCACATAGTGTTCGTGTGTGAAACGATAAGTAACTAAAGTAACTAACCTGAATAGCCTACTTATTTTATCCAAAGCATGCCTTTCCTAACCTGTTACTTTTGTAGCCTAAACCTAACCAAACAACATGTTTATCATAGTTAGCATTGTGATCCTGTACGTCTGTAGCCGGTACTCTGCAACGGTCATGTATGACATATAACGATTTCCATGGCATGTAATTTTAACAAATTATGTGCCACCACAATGTAATTTAGAGGTTGTGGTCATTTCACATATTCCTTGTAAGATCAGGTTGTCTTAGATAGAGAGGCCACCACTTTTTGGGAAGGTGGTATTTGCAGTCACCATATTAGAATGGTCAAGATCCACTAATGTTTTATTTTAATCTTTAATATTCCACATGAAAACAACACTTGACACTGCACTTCCTTGGGTCAACAACCGCACACCCGCCAAGTGTGTTGTAGGTTGGATGAAAGAAAGCGAGGAAAAGACAGACAGACAGACCGACCTCTTCCTCTGTAGTTAGGTTTTTAGGGTAACTGTCAAACACACACACACACACACACATCTCCTTAACACTGCCTCCTTCTCATGCTGGTGGCAGTTTGTTTCTTCGCAGTATGTAAAGAACTAAGTTCATTTTGAGTTCAGTTTGAGTTGACTCTATTTTAGAGGTGACATCAAGGGCTGTTTTCACACAGTTGAACTTTGTGCTAAAGAAAAAGCTAAGACATGTGTAGCTTGGAGTCCAGGGTCCCAATATCTGTGAACATGGTGTCAGTGATTACTAAGTTTTCATTCACAGTATGACCAGTAGGAGCAGAGTGACGGTGTTTAGGTGGTCATCATGTCTGTCGGGGCAGCGCTCCTATCTGACTGCTCACTCACTGCTGGATAGTGAACTGCTAACCCGGCAGAGCACACTTGAACCTTGACACAGACGTGAGAGTGAAAACAGGATCAGCAAGCCATTAAAACTTGCTGACTTGCATCAGTTTTACAGGAATGTCGTGAAAGGCCTTAATAAATCAATTAGATTAAAAGAAACGTATCTGTCATGTATATTTAATAGCATATTGGACACTGTTACTGTTCAACGAGGGTGTCATCACATGGATTGATAGAGCTGAAACACATTCAGGGGGATTGATGGGGTTTCATTTGATTTCATTACTTTGGATCAGTGTTCAAAGGGCCAAATGATGTGCACGAACAAGCCACGAGCCATCTTTCAAGTGGGCTGTCTGCTCATCCTCTCCCTGTGGTGTATAAGCATGATGGACTATTAACTTGACCCTCTACTGCACACATTACGGTTTTTCATCAAAGAAGACTTTTTTTCAAAGACTGAGGTGACCAAAGCATTTTTCCGAGGGTATAAGAGTACTAAAAAGCTAAAAAGGAAATTCTTCTAGGAGTTATTCTAGGTGTTATGAAAAATATTCAAATAAATGCTGCTGGAAACAAGGTTGATGACAGCGACGTCTCTGGGCCAAAAAAACCCAATGAGCTAAAAGAGGCTGAAAGGCTCAGTAAAGCTGGTGGTGATAACTGTATGTCGGGTCTTCCCTGCAAACGATCCCTTTCACCTTACATGTGAAATTAAATGCATCATGAGTAATCTCTCATATCATTTATTTTGATATGTGTAATATTTGTTCAGAACATTTGTTTTGTGCAGCAAGCAACATTTTGTCATTGTATTATAAACATTTTAGCATTACAATGGCCAAAATGTAAGAATTTATTGGATTGCAATTTTCTTCTGCTCCATACTTCAACCCCACAAAGGAAGGGACAAGAAGGGTTTCTGTTGCCTGAGGGTAACTGGATGCTGTAGAGGGTTAACGTGATAGATTCTGAGACTAGAGGAGGATTTCTCTGATGGAGCACAGCAGTTCAAGTGTTTCTGTAAAGATCAAAGCACATACAGTCAGAATGCATGCAGATGTGGCTACCGTATTAAGATAACATTTTTTATTTATTTTCTTGAAAGCGTGTGATGGTTGTGAGCTAGTGGGCCATACACGTGTAGAGCTAATGCAGGATAGCTGTTCCTGGGAAGATTTCTTCTATTCCACTTTTTTTTTGTAATGCATTGGTTTTATTTTGATGTTTTCAATGTATGTTCAGACTGAACACAAAGCAGATTTTAACATCTTGACATATTCACTCATCATAAAAACATGTGGGTGTGAATTTGTCAATTCCATGAAGATATTCTTCGTCATAACACTGGACTCACCCCACTTACACCTATCATCTGGATGAAGTCACTTAAAAGAAACACAAGTATTGGAATGATCAGAACAGGTTGTAGCAAACCAAAGAAATCAGTGGTGAACAGTAAAATCATCACTGAAACCTCCAGCTTCAACCATGACCTTACCACCATACTATTTAGTATGCCAGAAAAAGATTTGGCGCACTACATTGTACAAAAGTGTCAAATGCACTTTTTACTGTGCAATTAGAAATTAGATCACTTTCCTGGCGTGCTCACATTGAGCTGAGTTGAGATTTTAAAAAAAAATTGGCTAAGCTGTTGCTCTGCTTACAACAATTTTCTCACTGCTTGAGCTCTTTGCCCTGTCCGACTTTTTTGTACCAATGCTGCCAAGTTCCCAAATCACAGCAATTACATTGGTGAGCACAATGTTATCTTAAACGATAGGAATAATAATAAAAGCAAGATAGAAAATGATAAAATGGTAAAAACTACTAAAGTAATAACCAAGTTATGACTAACCACAACTTTTCTTCAAGATTTGCACGAGCTAGCTGGTCCATGGTGATGTTCACCATGTTTTAGTTAAGTTACTTCAAGTTATGTCATTTAGCGATGCATTCACCAATTAATTACAACAAGAACAAAGAATCATTCAGACTCAATCACTATGATCACTGACTGAATCATCAGTGTTTGGCAGTGGAGCTCCCCTGATGATGTGAGAACCCAAACTGTGCTCATACGTTTGGTGGTTCAAACCACAAGACCTGATTTACTGCTCAATGTTATTGTTACTGTCTACTGTTATGTTACTGTATGTCACAATGCTGGCAAAAATTAAGGGCAGATCATCGTCAGCTGAGACGTATTAATTATCTCAAGAAAGCTTAATGTCTTTATAAATGTGTGCTGGTGGTAGACTTAGTTATATGACAGTCAGGGTGAAAGGTTTGAGGTGAGTCTTGGTAGTTAGGCAGGTTCTGGAGAATCAATCAATCAACCAACCAACCAACCAACCAACCAACCATTTTTGGACCAGAGACCACAACCACTGCAGGGTGACCCAGAGCAGAGTGTGTGTTACTGGATGGAGGAATGTCTGTGTGCTCTGTTCGGTCACTGTTCACTGCAATACTAAGTATGTAATTCATCTGATAATTATCTCCAACAGAATTAAGGATAAAAATTAATTATAGGCATGAGTTGCTTCAGTATTGCGTGTTGTCATGTTTGGTGCATCACGTTCCACACCAGCAGGCTCTGTCACTTGCCTCTCAAGAGTTATTGGCGTCTAACAAAATTAGAGAGAAATACGGCTCAGGAAATGGATAGCGGGGCAACAGAGCATGACAATCAAGATCCATTTTGCTTTCCTGTGGCCTTGTATACCAAGTAGCCACACTGCTGCCTGGTGAGCCCAGTCATGACCTCATGAAAAGTGACAACATGAGCCCTGTGAGGTCCTTCGCTCTGCCTCTCTCTTAGTTTGCCATTCTGAGACTCAAAGAGGCATAAAACTACTTCAAAACAAATAATGTTTGAAATTGTTTTAGTTAACATGCCACCTGATGACGTGGGTGACATTGCTTTCAGTTACACCATTATGAAATGGGGGGTGCACAAGTGATAATTGATAATAATACAGCACAACTTTTTTAATGACGGTAACAAGTGGTATCACCTGATATCTGTATGTGTGTGTATGTAATGTTCAAAAATAGTCTGTAGAAGGAGAGTAGTGAAAATATAGAGCTGAGCCATAAAGTTGACAAATCCAGCAGCACAGTAGACTGTGTTTGAAGTTAGCTAAGATTAGCCCCCATAATCTGCTGGTCACACCAGACCGAGTCAGACTGCATCAGTAAACCCCTGAATGTACTGAAAATAATGAACACTGTGACGAAGACTCTGTCACTGATAGTGGACGGCACACGTTTCAGGGTGTGAACCAGAGCTGATGCATAGTGCTGGCTTATATAGAGGCTCCAGAGGTCCTGTGCAGGTGTGCTGATGGCGGAAGGTACCATCTCTAACCGGGTGATAGGTGATGTTACCTAACTGATGAAGTTGTGTGTCAAAGCGTTGGGGTTTATTTAAGGCCTTTGACTGGGAAGTGGTGATGCCTATAAGTAGTGATATTTGTGTGATATTTTTGGTTCATGTAAGAACTGGTAGTGAAGCTGATTGTTTAAAGGGAAGATAATTGATTGATCAGCAGTTAGTTGGTCCAGGGGGAGGGGCTTAACATTTATAAGCCTCTGGCCACCAAAGCACGCGAGGAGTCAGTGTGAGGGGGGCTGGAAACCAGACAGGTTCTTTTGTTTGGTCTTTTTGTTTTGCTGTGGACGTCCAACTTTCTGTTTTCCTCACTGTTTTTTCTAAATAAAAGCACCTCAATAACTTTTGCAACTCAAGCCATCTTTTGTTATCTTTTCTTAGACAGATGATGATTTTTGTAACAAATACATTTCTGTTTGATAGTAAATGAGCTCCGCCTCAACCAACTGCAACAGTAAAATCCTGCTTTTACATACACGCGTGGGTAATAATAATTCTAATGTATGAATATGTGAGAGTCAAAGGGCAAAGAGAGTTTTATTTATGTAGCACCATTCAGACACAAAGTCTTTTACAGGGACATAAAACACAATAAAAACAAGACACAGAAACATTAACACATAAAAACTGCCTGTAAAACATAATAAAAGCACAAGCAAATAAATAGTTAAAGCTTAAGAGAAGACTATATAGATTATAGATAACTATAGATTACAAGAAAGTTATATAGCTCATTTATCTGAAAGCCAGAATAAACAGTAATGCTTTAGGACCTGATTTAAATGCGCTGACAGTTTTAGCAGACCATAGGTGTTCGGGAAGCTTGTTCCACAGGTGGGAAGTGTAGAAACTACAAGCTTCTTGCTTAGTCCAGGTTCTGGGAATGCTGAGTAGACCTGCACCAGATGATCTGAGGGGTCTGGACGCCTCAGACCCAAGACCATTTGATGCTTTGTAAGCAAGTAACAGGATTTAAATGTCAAAGTTATCCCTGATTTTACTTACGTACTTTTACTTCTGTAACATTTTCAACACAAGTATTTGTACAGTCTGGTATTAGCACCTTTACTCTAGTAAATGAGTGTAATACTACCTCCGGCACTGGCTATAGATATTAGCATAGCTTAAGGGATTTCCAAGAGACTGCCCACTGTGTTTTCAGTACTTTCAGTCAATAATGTTGAAGGATGAGGTTGGAGATATTTTCCTCTCCTTACTTTCAACAAATCCCATGATCACAGAAAATCCAGCTCTGAACGTATTCTACTGACAGGCATTGGATATATCTTCTTTCTCTTGAATATCACCAGCTGTAGGACACCCATGCTCCTTGTTCTTGTTCTTGCTATAGACAGTTAGTAGAATTCAGCCATGACCATAGTCATAATGGAAATAAATAAGAGCAAGGAGAGCAAATACTCATGTTTCCCTTTAATGATGGCAGTTTCAGGTATACTCTGGGCTGCAAGTGTAGCTACAAAATGATGTATATACTGACAAAGTGTAATAAAATGTGATATGTGAAACTTACATACAAGCACACAATGCAGAACAGACCCCCCAGGAGTTGATTGTATAGCTAAACCCATTTCTACTATTTCACATTACCATAACAGTCACTTTCCAAGCAGCACTGCATCTGCTCAACATTTCATTCAAGTTAAGTCCAGTTAACTCACTTCCATAATTCATGAGTTTATTTGCATGTTAATTGGCAAATGGACTGAGATATGTCAGACTTTAATTGCTAATGGGGCTGAAAGGTCAGTTCAGTCAAGAGCGTATGACAGTGTGTGACAGTCAATGAGCAAAGACTGCAAAAAAAAAAAAAAAAAAACCCAAAAACTGTGAAAATAACTTCTGGTCTGAATGACTTCGCTTTGAGCGGCTGTCATCTGGGGAGATCTTTAACAGGACTGAGGAGAGAGATGCCTTATCGAGGTAAAAATATTCTCTTTTTGTTTGATTTTGGATGACGCCGACAAGAAATCAATCAAACGTGTGAAAGTATTTATGTAGTTTGTTTGAGTGCCTAGATTGGCTGTGGCTCAGAGGTAGAGTGTGTCGTCCATCACTCTGAAGGTCACTGGTTCGATCCCAGGTTCCTATGAGTGAGCATGTCCAAGTTTCCTTGGGCAAGACACTAAACCCCAACTGTGTGAGTGATTCCTCCTGAATGAATGATGTGTGAATAGGTGACGTTTCGGATGTGATGTAGGATTTGAGTAGTCGAAATGACTAGAAAGGTGCTACAGATATAGACCATTTAGTCACTATTCTTGTCAAGATATCAAGTAATGCACTGAAAACATAAAGAATTGACTGTACCTTGCAAGTATAAAACTATAACCTTAAACTACCTTAAAATCCATAGTAGAGTACTATACATTTCAGTGAATACTACTGAAATACAACCCTCAAGTCTCAGTTCTGTGGAGTGGCTCTGCGGTAAATGTCTATATGTGGTGCATCACCATCTCAAGAATGGTACAGAGACTCCAGCAACTTAGGTTTGCATGTCTATAAGGTTGGTAGACTCACAAGGAATGGATTTTAAAAATCAAAATATCATAGGATACAATATTCTTTCAGCCCATGGTATTGATATTGGTGATTTTCTATCCATTCAATTTTCTAGTTTGAGGCAAGTTCAGAAATTGCTGGTGTTTCTCACAATACAACCAAAAGCATTTCTTGCTACTCTCCCTGTCTGGTAAATGTCCAGTTTGTCATGTTGTAAAGCTATAGCCTCCAAGCCCAACTTGCAACATCCCAGCTGACATTGGGTGCGATGCCGCCAGTCAGTCACAGGGCTGACACATAGAGACAGACAACCATTCACATTCACATTCACACCTAGGGGGCAACGATGCTAGCCACCGCACCAGCGTGCTGCCCCTGTGCAGAATCCTCCGAGGAAAATTGGGTTTTGCGATTTTATGCTGTATAGATAAAAAATGACTTGGCATAATCTTAATCATATATTTATTATGGCAACCATGAGGACAAGGGTCCGCTAACCTCAGCAAAGCAGTCATTTGAACCCAAATCATCATCTCTCCTTAAAGTTGTTTTTGTGCTAAGCCGAACCAAATGAAGCTCAATAAATTCTGTCTGGGCCTGAAGTCTATGAATTTTCACTCTTTTGAAGACATTTTTAGTTTAGGCTTGGCATGAGTTGGACGTTTACACAACAAAGGCTTTTTCAGGTGTGCACTCTCGTAGCGCTCCATCAGATCCGTGTTTAATGACCGCGAAGTTCCCTGTCAAAAAAAAGGCTGAAGGTTAATGAAAACAGTTTTACTATCACTGATTGTGATTGTGTTCAAAGAAACAAATGTTGGCTGGTGATATTAAACAAACAACATAAAGACAAATAAGTGTCTAATCTGTATTTAATGTTCAACGTAAGCCTTGTTCGGTTGATAATGACAATAAAGATGACACAATTCAACAGAATGGCCAAAATGAAAGAAGGGGAAAAGGGAGGTCTGAGTGTTACACTGTGCACACTCACACAAAGAAACTAAGCAAAAGTGCAGGTAGACTGACTGAAATGCACAAATAATGCTCACAGGACTGTCACTTCATCACAAAACTATCCAAACGATACCGCACTGCATGACAGTACAGTGGGATGTCCTTCTCCCACATGCTGTAAAGCACTGTCGAGGGCTCATCAAGGACACAGACGCTCCATTCGGCCTTGTTATGTCGGACTCGGAAAATGGCTGTGATCCCTCCAGTGGCTGGATGAGTGCTGAAATATCCACTTAAGGCTAAGCCAATGTCTTCCTTTTGCATATCGCTGAAACATCACTTAACATTTCACCTCAACACTTCAACTTCACAATGTTATAAAAGTGACACATATTACCTACTAAAGGAAATGGGAGCATGAAATGGCCCATAAATCGTAACAAGCACCGCTCTCTCCGGAAACATGCTGATGAGTTCTCCGACTTGGGTCTAAATATTATGACTCGGTGAGGATGTGTGTGAGTTGCCGGCAATCAACCAAAGTGCAGATCCCCAACTACTTAACAAACCAGATAATATCATAGTGTGATGCGAGATCCAAAGGACCTCTGTATGAAAATGTTTTTATTTTCTTGAAAAGGATTCGGGTTAGGGTTGGTGGTAGGATTAAAGAGAGGGTCAAGTGGGATTCATGAAGACATCCGCACTTAGCCACAGGCAGAACCTTTGGTATGGCAAGAAAAGGCTATTGGGGCAAAGGCACAGACGGGTGTGCAAGGAAGGCTCCGTGCCCCTAACACGAGCCAGAGGAAGGAGAACAGGCAAGGACGCTGCGAGAAGGCCAAGGTGAGAGTGGCAAGTCGAGATAGTCGGGATCAGGGTCGAGGAAGTAACAACCGAGTGCAGGAAAAGACATACAACAGGGGCCCAGGAATAGGATGCTGGCCAGCTGCAAAGGAAGAACCCAGACCCCCTTTCCCAGCCCAGTACCAGACTGCCTCCAACATACAGCACAAGAGACAAGATGGACTAGACCGCATCAGGCAGCAAATTAGCATACTGGTTATCCATGAAATTAAAGTTATCCCAATTGGAAGACACATCAGAAGAATGTGCCCAACTAGTCCTCCTTAAACAACCAAAAAATGTTGTTTGCCTCTGCCCTCTAGTAACGACACAGAGAAAGGTTTTCTGATCTGCCACCCCCAACAGCAGGAATAATAATGTCTGTGTCTCCCTTTCACCTAAAAATAAAAGCAGTTTTACAATGCTATGATTACGATTGGTTAGTTTATACACAAAAACAATTTGGTAGGGAAACATTGTAGTTTGGGTAAAAATGTAAAATGTATGTATGTAATATATAACAAAGCTTTATGGAAACACTGACATCATGACCTCAACTTTCACATGACAGTTGTTGTTTCTATATATTGAGCATGCACTATTAACTGCATGTTTACAAGGCGCCAAAGTACACCACAAATATATGCTCACAATTTTCTGTTCTGTTTAAAATTACTCCGCCACCTACTGCCCTGGCATTGTTATGTGTAAATAGTTTTTGCATTGTTTTATGAAAGATATTCTAAAACAACATTGTTGTGAACAGGATTTTTTTGCACACAGAGAAGAAATATCTGTACACGCGTGGACGTGGCATTGAATGTAAACACATGTTGCTTTACTCCACGCTCTCCCCCTCACCCTCCTTAGAGCCTCTCATCTTCAAGGGAAGGCCACTCTCTCACCTCTATCCCCACCCCCTCACCCCCATCTTCAGTGACTATCACAGCTGAAGATGTTAGAAGACAGCTGGGGAAACTTCACTCTGGCAAGGCTGCAGGCCCTGATGTTGTCAGCCCCAGGGTGCTCAAAACCTGTGCCATCCAGCTCTGTGGAGTTCTTCAGCATGTCTTCAACATGAGTTTGAGTCTGCGGAGGGTCCCGGTGATGTGGAAGACATCCTGCCCAGTTCCTGTGCCGAAGAAGCCGCGCCCCGGTGACTCTAAGGACTACAGACCTGTGGCGCTGACCTCCCACATCATGAAGACCCTGGAAAGAGTCATCTTGGAGCAGCTCCGGCCCGTGGTCAAATCATTTTTGGACCCCCTACAGTTCGCCTACCAGCCCCAACTTGGAGTGGAGGATGCCATCATCTACCTGCTTGACGTCTACACTCACCTGGACAAGACGGCGAGCACTGTGAGAGTCATATTTTTTGACTTCTCCAGTGCTTTCAACACCATCAGCCCAGGTCTACTGGGTGAAAAGATGTCAGCGATGCAGGTGGACCCCGCCATCGTGTCCTGGGTTGTGGACTATCTGACTGGCAGACCACAGTATGTGCGCCTGAAACGCTGTGTGTCAGACAGAGTGGTCAGCAACACCGGGGCCCCACAGGGGACTGTCCTCTCTCCTTTCCTCTTCACCCTCTACACCACGGACTTCAACTACTGCACGGAGACCTGTCATCTCAAGAAGTTTTCTGATGACTCAGCAGTGGTTGGATGTATCAGGAAGGGTGATGAGGTCGAGTACAGGGCTGTTGTGGACAACTTTGTCACATGGTGTGAGCAGAACCATCTACAGCTCAATGTGACAAAGACAAAGGAACTGGTGGTGGATCTGAGGAGGACCAAGGTGCCGGTGTCCCCTGTTTTCATTCAGGGGGTCAGTGTGGACATTGTTGAGTATTATAAGTACTTGGGGGTACACATTGATAACAAACTGGACTGGGGGAGGAACACTGATGCCCTTTACAGGAAGGGCCAGAGCCGCCTCTATTTTCTGAGGCGGTTGAGGTCCTTCAACATCTGCAGGACTATGCTCAGGATGTTCTATGAGTCTGTGGTAGCCAGTGCTATCTTCTATGCTGTGGTATGCTGGGGCAGCAGGCTGAGGGTAGAGGATGTCAATAGACTGAACAGACTGATCCGCAGGGCTGGTGACGTTGTAGGAGTGAAGCTCGACTCTCTGACGGTGGTGTCGGAGAGGAGAATGCTTCACAAAGTGGGAGCTATTTTGGACAATGTGTCCAACCCACTCCATGAAGTGCTGGTTAGATACAGGAGTTCTTTCAGTGCCAGACTAATTGTACCACGATGCACTGGTACCACTACAGAGCGCCACAGGAAATCATTCCTGCCTGTGGCCATTAATCTATACAACTCCTCACTCTGAGTGTCCATGTTGTTATATATTATTGTTGGTAGTAGTAGTAGTGGTAGTAGTATTATTGGTATTATATAGTACAGCGCCTTACTATGATTGTGCATGTTGTTATATATTTTTATTAGTAGTGGTATTATTGTTATTATTATTATTATTATTATTATTATAAGACTCTGGACTCACCTGGTGCAGTAATTTACCTCTGTGTAATAATTTGTAATAATAATTTTTAATACATCTTTTTTTTTTATTCATACTTTTATATATTTATATTTTACTTTGTGTTTGAAGTGTATTCTTATTCTTATTCTTTTGGAGCTGTGTGTAACATAAAGTAATTTCCCCCTGGGGATTATTTAAGTAATTCTGATTCTGATTCTGATTTAGGGCACTTACAGGACTGAGTGTTAGCATAAGGGACTTCCTGACAATTCAAAGCCAAAATACAAAAACTCTTCAATACAGATGAATCGTCTCTGGAACATACATTTACCATTTCTCACTGCTTTCACTTTCTATTGCACAACAGTTGTCAGAGGGAATGAATGCAAGAAAATGAAAGGATGGATTTGCTAGAAAATGAGAATCAATGATAACGATAGAACAGCAGAAGCTGAATGAGTCCAATCTGCAGCAGGCAGGATAAATGAAGGGGCAGGGGAGCGGAGCTATAGATTCACCACCTAAAGATCTTTCTAATTGGACAACAGGATTGGTAATGATTGGGACATTGTGTCCGCTGTTTGTGTCCCTTTGCAGAAAGAAATTAAAACAGGAACAATGCATAGATACCTTTGGAACGGTTTCATAACTTTTTGAATAGTTTTGAGTTATGTGTGACTAACGAATAAAGGAAAACTGTAACTGACTCCCACAATGTGTGCCCATTGACATCAGTTTGAAAACTAGAATCTCTCTCAGGAAGATGCATAAAACAGCATAAAGTTATTTCTCATTATTATATAGTAATTTGTTTATACATGGTATTTTAATGAAAAGCAAATCCTGGTTTGTTAGTCTGTATCATCAGCTGATGTAGCACAACCTATACAGAACGAACATATTATTACATCTGTAACCAGCAGGGCAAGACTTGAAATGTGTCTCACTGCTGGAGAGATGGTCTTGTCATAACACCAGGGGTAGAAACATCCAAGTATTTTTGAATTCGGAGCTACATGACCAGGGAAAACATGAAAAAAGGGGCTGCAGTATTCTCAGTTGCTCAAAAGGTAGAAAACATAGAACAACCAGAATGCACTGCGCCACTATCCTCGCCGGCTGGGGATCCTCGACTCTCGACTGTCGCTGCCTCTTCCTCCTCTGTACACCACCCTTCCTCCCCACTGCTTATATAAAAAGCCCTGAATGTCTGATTTCAGCGTTAAACTATTCAAATGTTTTTCTTACGGCAGGGGGACAGAAAATGCTAAAATATAATCTGTAGTTCAGACAAACAGCTGGAAAAAGACTTTTGCTGTCAAATGAGAGGGAATCTCTGAGCTCCGGCCAGGACCCGTTTGTTCACTTAGCTATTGTTAGCTTGCCTGTTGAAAGCTATAACAGTATCTTCTGTAATTTCACATCATTGCTGATGTCATATCATCTACATTTTTTTATAAAAATCAATTGGCCATGAGAAGAAATAAAAATAAGAATGAAGTTTAATTGATAGTAAAATAATTATCTAGTTTGTAAATACAATCATAACAAATAGCAAATTAGTTTTTATTGACTGAACATAAAATATGAATTTAAGGCAATGTAAATATGTGTCAAAGGTCAAAGCAGCTTTCAAGGTTTTGGTGCATTAAGATGACTTCATAGACACATGTACAATTAGTGCAATATCACTTACAGATGTTCTCACACACTAAAACACTTAAAAGCTATTTTCCTTTGTTACCACTTAGCTAAGGCCACTTTCCCTCGCCCCTGAAATGATGAAATTCCAAGCGTGAGCGACATGGAGGAAAGTCAAACATCCATCATTTGCATATACTACACATAACGTTATTTATACAAAGCTGGTTGAAAATTGGCGACGTTCCCTTTTAACAGCGTGCTGCTGTAAATCTGAAGGGTAAAACGTGCAGATGAGTCATGACAGAGTGACTTAGGATGTAGGCGTGTCGATAAACAGCTGGTGCAGTGTGTGAAAGAGGGACAGATACACCCCAGTATCTTTGGGACAAAAAGCATTAGCACATGTCCACAGAACAACAACGACTGGAAGCAGAGGCTTTGATGAGCGGGTCCACGTGGACATCAGTAACCCCTGTTCCCTGACATAAACTGGGATTTATAGAAGCAGAACCTCACATGTGGGGGGGGGGGGGGGGGTGACTATGGGAGTTGAACCCAGGCCTGTTCATGTGTCCAGTTCTACAGTGAATGAGATTAGTAACACAAAACCATGTACACACACACACACACACACAGCTTTAAAAACCTGATGAGGAGACTATACATATTTCTGTGTTACTCCATTTTGCCCGCGTATGGAACGAGAGTGTACTGCTTAACTTACTTCACGTCCTGGCGTACTGCCCCGTCCCTTCACAGGTTTTAATTGCCCCAAAAGCACTCAGCACCATGTGCTGTTTGTCCATGCTCTGTAGAACAACGCATAGAAACACCCCTGCTGGCGGGATTACATCATCTGTCCGGGCCTTCCAAAACCATTACAAATCACCGTAAGATATAAATGTGTTTTATGATGAGGCATCACTGAGGTTAAGGATCGATTAGGTATGGCCACAAAAACAATTTCTGAGATTTACGGTGTGTTTTTACAGCAGGCATTTCAGCTGCACCCTTCAGTTGTCTGTCTTCCACATAAACATGACCCCATGCATATTTCTACGTTTCACTTCTATTCACTTCCATTTGACATGCATCACTACAGCGATTGTGCATCGTGTGCACTGCCAAAGGGCTGGTGACCTACGCTCAACACCGTGCTTGAACGCATCCCTCGTTCAGCTTTTGGACACTTAGTTTTTATGGCGTCACAGTAATATGATCTTCCTACAGTAACGCACTGTAGGAGACGCCACCAGCTAGTAACAGCGATATGACTGTGGGTAGACAGACACACACACACACACACACACTGCAGCAGAGATGTTACAAACTGTTTGACTGCCAAGCGATATTGAAAGGTGCAGTGCAGAAGAGAATAAAAGGAATTACAATCAGTGTGTTATCACTATTATTCAGGTCTGACGCATGGATGAAATATTCTGCAGCTCCTTAAAATGTCAGCTTTAAACAAAAAGGTGACTCTGATGGCAGGAAATAAACCTCGGGGGGGTCAGTGGCTCACCGCAGAGACAGCCTCTCTGTCTCTTCTGCTGCTGTGTAAACTCCAGCGGCTGCAGGAAGGGATGGATCCACACGGCTGCAGTCTCTGAGGAAGCCCTCATTGCCATGGAGCTCAGCCTCCCTGAGACACCTGATCTGAATCCAATCACGGCAGCCGTCTGTGTGTGCTCTCTGTAAACACCAGCCCCCCCCCCAGGAGACTGGCGGCTGGTGGCCTCTCTGTCCACATGAATGTAATGCAGATCCATCTTGGCTTTCTGCTGCCAGCTTCTGTCATTTTATTACAGCGGCTATCATAGTGTTGATGCATGTGAGCTGTGCTGTTTCAGGGCCACATTTCTTTATTCTGGGTGTTACAAGGATTTTAATCTGTCCCTTATATTTTCTTACAATGTTGAGCGAGCATTCTTCTTAACAGAAGAAGCTCAGTCAGTCAGTCTTGCTGTAGAATGTGCTGGAGTATAGAATACAATTGAAAAGACGACAGTTTGAAAAAAAATATTTCCACACCAAGCGTCAAGAGCATTTGTACAGTGAAAAGAATACTTTATCACTGCGCTCCTTTAACAGTGCCGGACTCACGATGGACAGTTTAAAGTAAGTTTCAAAATCAATGCGGTGGGAACCAGAGATATTTTCTACTTTTTTATTCCACACATTCTTCTTTCTTGTCAAAACTGCCTTCATCATCCACAGTGGAAGCTGGTGCCTTTAACTGCAAGCAGACATGACCAGCGGGACACAGAGGTCTGGTCAGCTCACTTCTTTTCGAACTCTTTTTTTCTAACTCGCTCTGACATCTAGTCGTACAACATGGAGGTGTTTTTCTCTGAGCGGAGCGGCCACTGACCGATCCTACATTAGCAACCACAGCTAGGTGTGGATGGCCCGTCAAGCTTCCACTAGTCTTGCGCAGTTTTAGTACCGAAAGCTGTCAGAAACACAAGAGCAGAGATGTCGGATAGGGATTAGGGATTCATTTCCAGCTGAATCCACCAACAATCAACAGAAACACCTTTAGAAGCTAAATAACGAGTGCTAGTACACATTTCAAGTTATAACACAAGTAATTTTATAAGTATTAATTAAATAGATATTAATATTCAACCACCTTTGTTTGCTAACATTAGCTAGCTCTGCACACAGTGCTATGCAATATTCAACCACCACAATATCAATCACTCGATCTTTATTTATAGAGCGCCAATTCACAACAGTGTTATCTCCAGACTCTTTCCATAAAGAGCAGGTCTAGACCAAACTCTTTAATTAGAGAGAGACCCAACGATTCAGGAATTCAACATTAAGGATTCAAGAATCCCCACATGAGCAGCATCAGATATTATATTAGGACACAGTGGAGGAAGAACTCCCCTTTAACAGGAAGAAACCTGGAACAGACCCAGGATCAGTGTGGGCGGCTTCTGTAGGGGTCTGTGTTGGGTGGAGGTTGGACAGAGAGAGAGAGAGAGAGAGAGAGAGAGAGAGAGAGAGAGAGAGAGAGAGAGAGAGAGACAACACAAACAGCAACCAACGTACTAACAGTGACTATAGCACTAGCAATAGGAATGTGACTAAAAGATTAACAGTATGATATTATTGTATATTATTATTATTATAATATCATGAGTTCATTATGTTTTAACTTAGCAGTTGTGTGCCATTTGAGGCTGTGTATGTTTGAACCAGTGAGCTTTTCCCTCAGTTCTCAATTCACCAGCAAAATCTACTGTGAGTGTGGCTCTGACATGCATACTGTCTACTGTCTACCTCTGTCTGATGATTCTTTCTGATATTTCACCAAATGATTTCCTTTGGTATGTATCTGTGAAAACACCAACGTTAACTGCAGAGTGTGGAAACCTTAACAGGTGTAGCAGCAGCAACCAAGTGTCAGTGTCGCACAAACGTTTTACGCAGAAGGAACACATCGGTTATAGCTCAATAATTCACACAGTGAGTTTTTGGTGGGAAACACATAAGATTTATTAGTTTTTCTCCTCGGAAGGAAAAGCAGAGAGCTAAATAAATGCCACATACTGTTCACTTCCTGTGCTTTGTCTTTGATTTCCTGTTGCTAAGTTCCTGTCAGTGATAAAGATGATAATCCTTAACCCCGCAGGCATTTTTGGTCATCTTTCCCTGCTTCTGTTTAGTTTACTGGTGTGTTATCTCCACGTCTGCTCATGGCATGTTATACATTTGAGCACTGGCCGGGCTTTTTAATCTCGCCGTGCAATGCCTTGTCACTTGGAATGCGCCGTTATTGCCTCTATTAAGGAGACGAATGAAAAAGGGAAACAGGCTTGAGGGAAACTTATTGGGCCTCAGTTGTTCATATCTCCGTCAGAGGCCAGATGCGATGCACCAAATGAAAGCCGAGCCCAATATTTCTCTTTGATCTGTGGATGCCTCTGGTGCTCTTGCATCCCACAATTGAGAGATTAACATGTCTGTCATCATTATCATTAACTGTGTTAGAGGGATTGGAATTGTTGGGACTGGTTCGTCTTTTTCTGCACATCATGTTGATTATTTTTTACTTCTTTTTTTCCAAGATGATGATACAAACAGCGTGAGCCTGATTTCCTGTGAACAGCAGGGAATTCTAAGCAGTGATGGTAATGTTTGCAAAGATAGCAACGGAGACCATTTTTCTTTGTAGCTGCAGGTAAAAAATGAAGTCGAGCCAAAGGGGCGATGAGGCTCATCGGAACACACACACACTCGAGCTTCTTGGCCCAGATCATAAACACATTGCACAGAACCATTTTTCAACCCAAACATCATATAGATTTATTTAATGCTGCAAATATGAAGAACCCTGATCTTTATATTGTACCGTAGTGGATGCTCAGCTCAACTATCTGCCTGCTCATCCTCCCTCCTAAATCCAGTTTGTCTTGGGCCAGGCAGACACAGTGATGGATCGCTCTGCTGTTTGAAAGCAGGGTGGCACGTATTAACATTTGTGCTGTAAAACATGCAGCCTTATTTCCATAAATGCAATCATACCACACAGCACAGACGCTCGCCTGGTTTCCAGGTCGCATGGAGTCAGCACGTCTGCACACCGTGTTCTGGTTAACACTCGGCCTTGAGGAAAATCTGTGATGTCTGGTGGTGTTTTAGCATTAGCAAGCATAGTAGCATGGTGGACAAAGCCTGACACCTGACAGTAGCCCGGGGCCCCTTGGTCTCTGGGGAGCAGCTAGAAAAGATTGCTGTTAATGAACACGACACAACAGCAAAATCAAAGTTGTGTTTCCGAAACATAAACTTACATTTTGTGCAAATGATGTGATTAAAAAAACTCAGATGAAATTTACATTTTAATTAAGTCACTTCCTGCCCCCCCTTGAAAAAAGCCTTCCCAATATTCTGTCATAGATTACGATAAGTTAAAGAAAATTGAAAATGAAGTAGGATTAAATATTTTCAAAAGCTATTCCTTGACAGTTTGTCAGCACTGCAGCCCATGACTTAAGTCCAGTAAATGACATTTGGAGGTGAGTTTAAGAAACTAGTATAATTCTGTTCTGTCCTAATGTGCCTGTGTGGTGGATGTTTCAACCACTTTGGAGTTTCTTCTCAATACAAATGATTATATTTAGGAGTTCCTAATGAGAAATCATAGGGATTAGCACATATTAGCACAGACGTATTTAGCACATAAAAGGTCATCCTGGTAAAAACATTTGATTAAAATAAGACTTTACTTGCATACTTACTTGTGTTTGTCTGCTAATTATAAGAGTAAACCTAAATTGAAATGATAAATTCTGAGATAAGAAGCCATGGCTCCACATTAACTGCTGATTTACTATTCTGGTTCCTACTTAGATGTTCACATTTGACCTCTTACTACTTTACCTGTTTTCATGTTAACATATATTTTTAACTGTGTTCCTTTTGTCATTCTCATTTGATCACTGTACCAGACTTTGAGCAGTGTTAGTTATTTGTAATAAATGTATGTTTTTTACTATATGGTATCCTTGTGCACCATGAAATGTTATCTTTACTGGAGAGGTCGCTTTGCAGAAATCATGCAAGCTGATGGGTACTTTTCATATCACCGGCTCCACCAGTATATATAAATGGGTGCATCCACCACTGTGAATGCCACGTTATTAAGAATGTTTCTGTAACTCCTTTTAAATACAGTTGTTATTCAAAGAGTATTATAGAAATTATGCTAATACATGGCTGCAAGTATAGCTCCTCATCTGTGCCGCTTAAAAGCATCCAAGCATTTATTTAATTATGTCAGAAAAGAAAGACTAAAGTAGGGTCTGGGGTTAAAATACCTTGAAATATCCTTTGAAACTGATCCAATAAAGTGGGAGGAAAACATGTCAAGAATATTGAAAGTATATTGAAGATACAATCCACAAATCAGTCCACATCTGCATGATAACACGTACAGAATTATACAAATTTGTTTTTTTTTTACCTAACAGCTGCCTTCTCTGCATGGGGCCATTAATCTATAATCATAGTATTTTAGGGTAAATGTCCTGCTGCGGCTTATTAAAACCTCGATTACCTGCTTCACTCTGGGTTACGGAGGGCTGAGCTGCCATTTGTGGCCTGGTCTGCGCCACACTCTCAGCTAGCGATCGGTACTGAAGCAGCTACAAAGAGGGATTAGTAAACAGTAAAAAGGAGTAAAAAGGGGGACGACGGAGGCGAGAGCTGCTAATATTCAGCGGTGTGAGTTGCGTGTAGTGCAGAGTCTGCTTTCTGAGGCCTACTGACATTATCAAATGGATTGACATTTCAAATATTTGCAGAGCTCAGCGGGTCCAAATGTGGTATAAGTGAACCATGTGCCTCTTTCTCACCGCCCAGCAAGCCATGCATAGCCATTTCATCACAAGCGCAGAAATGAGATCCCACAGCCTCTGCTTCCCAGACCTTTACAGTGCAGACAATGCAATCTGAAGAGCAGGTACTTTCCTCTAAACAGGCCATTGCCCCGCACCGACTGCAATAGCTTAAGTGCAAGAGGTGCATTCTGAACCACAGCCACTGAATGATTAATTTAGGTCAGAGTGCTAAAGCGGCATGTACCCTATCTCCTTTTAGCTGCAGCAGATATTCCTCATGTGCGCCCCAACATCTGCACCCTGTTCGAGGTGACAGTGTAGCACTAATCCACGCAACCTTGGAATGAGGCTGCAGTAATGACAGCAAAGCCCGTGGTATGTTTCCCATCTTAAAAGCTGGTACCAAAGCTAAAAAAACGCTGTCAGAACCACCTCGGAAAAATACGAGTGCTGTGAAACTAATCTTGCCAAAACCGATTAAGCATCGTGAGTGAATATGTCCCAGTTCACCGGCATGAAAAAGACATCTTGGCATGGCAGAGATATTAAAAGAAAGCTAGAAACCCAGATAAGAGCGAGACAGCTGACTTGACTCGCTTGTGTAACACTCAAACAGAACACAAGAGCGCAGCTGATTGAGGCGTCTGGAATGAAAATGTTTTTGTTCTAAAGTTAGCTCAATGCTGCGTCTGTTGTCAGATAATATGAGAGTAAAACGGCGCTCATGGCTGCCGCTGCTGTCACTCTGATGAGTTTTACATGCTGTTTTCATTCTGTGACTCCACTTTTTAATTTGTCTCTGAGGCTCCGGCATGAGCTATTTAACAGACCGTGTAGTAATGTTCTACATGTGCCCGGGTTCTTGGTTTGTACATGTTCAAAGGCCCCTTTTCAACCTTGGGAAGAAATTGCACCGCTGCTCCTTCACCTGCCAGCTAGGTACTGTGAAGGCATAGTAAAAGATAACTTGGCAGCAGTTTGAGAACTCTCCACTTTACTCACTCGAGCATGTCAGCACATGGCCTTTTTTTTTTAAAGGAAAAAGTTTGACAGTTTTCAAATCTACTGAAATACAACGCTTAAATGCCATGTTTACACTGGGAGCGATATTAGTCACTGTATTTCTTCCTCCCCTCCATAGTGGCCTTGAAGTGATACCGGCACAGTTCCCAAGTTGTTTCGCAGTCCAAAGCAAGAAGTTCACCCTGTCAGGATTGTCCCTCAACTCAACATCCTCCCAATTGCTCTCCTGGTGGTTCATGAATCACTGCTGCAGATCGTCAGCCACTCGTCATGTTTTTCAACATTACCATATTGCTAATGTTAATTTTTTAATCACACTCCTACTGTCAGTGCTATAGTCTCTGTTAGTATGTTGGTTGCTGTTTGTGTTCTCTCTCTCTCTCTCTCTCTCTCTCTCTCTCTCTCTCTGTCCAACCTCCACCCAACACAGACCCCTACAGAAGCCGCCCACACTGATCCTGGGTCTGTTCCAGGTTTCTTCCTGTTAAAGGGGAGTTCTTCCTCCACTGTTTCCTAATATAATATCTGATGCTGCTCATGTGGGGATTCTTGAATCCTTAATGTTGAATTCCTGAATCGTTGGGTCTCTCTCTAATTAAAGAGTTTGGTCTGGACCTGCTCTTTATGGAAAGAGTCTGGAGATAACGCTGTTATGAATTGGCGCTCTATAAATATTGATTGATTGATTGATTGATTGATTGATTGATTGATGGTGCCACTTATATGACATCATTAGCTAATTACACTGATCCTTCAGTTGAGACTGTCCAGTCTTCTCCTATAGACAAAATTCTTTTTACATATCAATCAAAATGTTGGTTGGATTACTGTGTTGAGTCAGTTCACTAACTTTGTGCTACTGTTACACTGTTTATGACAGTTTGACTAAAGATACGCAGCCTCGCTGTAAAGCAGCAGTTAGGCTTTTGCCTTTGTACCTGTATGCTCAGAAGACTGCGGAATAAGAGATAGCAGAGCCGAGCTGCAGCCTGTCTCTGACTGCCTTTACATGCCACATGCTATGGAGGTGTAGAGCTTTCAGGGCATACAAGAAATGATTGCCTTCTCAGCCGATATCTAACATAGGCCTGCGGTTTGTATTGTTTCTGTGGGAGGAATCTGCCTTTCAACCCAGCAGTCAGTTTTAGTTCACAGGAGAGAATCTGAGTTCAAAGTAAAAAAAAAAAAAAAGGCTGCTGTAAAAATAAAGTAAGTGTATTTAAATAGAATTCTTTTGTGCTTATTTTACATTCATTCTGTGATTTTACATCAGTTGACAGGCATGAAAATATTGTGTGCACCTTTGAATAGTGATTCATTTACTGAAGTTTACTGGTTCTGATAAACATATGATGTATACACTCACCACAGAGCAGTGCATAGAGATCAAACACACCTCACCGCTGTGTGCTCATGAACTCCCCGTTCATCTTTTTCTTTCCTCCACCTTTTGCTGTTTGGCCTTGTGGTTGATTTAATGCAACCTGTAATCCCCCCCCCCCCCCCCCCCCCCCGGGGTGCAAACTGGAAAAGAGTGGAAAGAGGGAGAAGTGTGAGTGTGTGTGAGTGTGTGTGAGTGAAAGTAAGTGAAATAGCACTTTAGTCATCAAGACAGTGACTCACACTTACATTATTATACTATGTTCCCATGAATAAATCAGGACATAGCCTGGTCCAGAAACAACAGAGCGCGGAGAAATCCCTCTGTATTCGTCCCTCACATCAGCCTTCACTCCTGCTGCTGCTCTGTGAGAAAGAGTCCTACACAATTAATGCAATAATGTGAAATTAAACACCCTTACCCTGAGTGCTCATCTTTGACTAATGCATAAATTGGCATTTTGGTGCTGCGTGAGACCCAGAGGTGTAATGGCTTGGATGGGGTTGATGATAGAGATTAGTCTTAACAGCAGGCACCCATGGTCGGATCAGGCCTGGTCAAGGAGAAGCTCATCGTTAAATGCCGCCGCTGGTTTTCAAATGTCTTGCATTGTACATTTAAATGCTCCTAATGAGGATCCTTAAAGAGTGAGACGGCGTTATCTCCTCCCTCAGAGGCGCCGCTGTCTCATTGTTCATGTTGCCTGGCATGAGAGAAATCCATCAAATCTGTTGCCCCCAGGCTGTGGTATACAATTAAAATACTTCAAGACTCTGTGTGATTTATTCAGGAAATAAATGAGCCTTGCAGAGCAACACCTGAAAACAATTACAGCCAAGACTCAGAGCATAGTGATGGTGATATCTGTGCGGAGGCAAGGTAGGACTCCGCCATTCACCCTGGAGCATTCTTTCTTTTATTAATTTCCTCTTTTATTTTGCTACTTTGGGGTTTTATGAAACATGATTAATATATCACAGAAGGCTGCAAACTGGAGGGAAGCCAGACTGCTACATGTGCCTGTGTTCATCTATAAAGAAGAGGAATACGCAAGGGGAAATGTGTGATGACAGTTCCCCTGTTAGAATGCTACTGGAGATGAGAGGAGGGTTGTGTTTTGGCCCAGTAATGGAGAATATACAACATTATACACAGAGTTAAAAGGTCCATGTGAGAGATTGAGAAACAAAGGTCAGAGGTTAGGTCACTTTTGATTTAAATCAATTAAAACCCAGGGTGACCACCTGATGTAATTGGTGCACACACTTGTAAGTGAATTTAGCCATAATGCTACGGTTGTCTTTTTACATGAGATGGTAGAATTTAACATGTAGTTACATGGATGCAGGAATATTCTTCTGGTGACCAAACCCCCGACCTTCTGATTGAAGGACGACCCACTCTACCGCTGAGCCACAGTCGCCCCACAGTGTTCTGTTCAGCCGAGGTCTGCAGGCGAGCTAGCAGAGTCACTTAACTGCAATGTCCACACACTGTGGTCAGTAATGCTGTGTGTGTCGGCCTCTTTCATGGGTACTGAGAGATATACAGTAAAATTAAGTATGTTAGTTACACAGGTTATGTTACGATACATATGTAACTTATGTCAAGTCAGACATGTGACTAGATTAAGCACGTAAGTTAACCTTTGTACGTACGTTAAAATGAGGACTGTTGAACACATCATGTGCCACCACCAGGTAATGTGGTGTTAGCGGGCTGTGCTCATTTAACACATGTCTGTGAGACTGGCCTGAGCACCCATGAACATTGCAGGTGAAAAACAGCTAGCATGGTTCTGCCTAGTCTTTATGCTTGCAAAGCTAATCAGCTTTCAGCCGATTACAATAAATTAAATCAAACTCTGAAATTTTGCTAATTTTGCTAAATCTTTCATTCCCCCCATTAAGGAGCTGTCCTCCTTCCTGCTGCATAGGGTTTAACATAGTCTTGTTTGCTTCCGCTGACTTACAAATGCAAAAGGAGGAGGCAGTGGAAACCCATTGAAAGAAATAAAAGTTAAAAACTTAAGATCTATGATGGATTTGTTTGAAAAAATATTTTAAAGTCAGGTTCAGTTACTCGTTTTCTGACATCTCATCAGCAGATGAAGTTTTATCAGCTTACTATTTTCAAGATCAAGAATAAACATTTAAGTTGAGTTGATTTGGTTCCTTTTCCAATAAAGTCTTAATTTACTTTAGCCTCATATGTTGAGGCTTTAAACAACTAGCAGAAGCAAACATTAATAATTCAGCCCATGAACTTCACAGTGATCTCTGTCACCCACTTGGACTGTAAATTTGAGCCGATGGCTTGTGAGTGTAGTGGCGGCAGGCCTGGCGGTGGTACTTGTGTAATCACAGAGGGGCCAGCAGGCAAATCTACAGACACCCATTCCTCAGCTGACTCAGCAGCCAGTTGGACAGGAAGCTGGCAGATTGGTTGGTTGTAAGCGATGAGGCGGCCGGAGAAAAAGTAGGAGAGTGTCTCTCCTGTGATTAAAGACTGGAGCTCCTGACATGCATGATAGCCCCGTGACTCCTGTGACCCCGGCCCAGGAGAGATAAAGTGATGGCTCTCCTTCTCCGCTGCCACGTCCTCGGCTGCAGCCGTAATTCACTGGCCTCTGGTGAGAGCTTTTAACAACTTCCCTACAGCCACTGCGCCCCATCCCAACTGTATCAGTCACGAGGCTGGAGAGGTGTGCAGGATACAATATAAAAAGAAAAAAAAAGAGAAACAAAAGAAACAGAGGTTTGGTATTGATTGCGGTGGAAAGACCTGCAGTGAAGAGAATATAGATACAAGGTTCTACTCAGACAGCATTGCTGATGAAATGGAAATCGTTACAGAGGTGATGTGATACAAGAACGAAAAAAAGTAACTCCGCTCAAAGAATGATTTAGTATCATTTGTCGGACTTACAGAGCAGCGTGCAAAAGGTTTACACCCTCAAATATGCTACGCCATGGGGTTTACTGTGTGCATAGTAATGCCCTGTGCATATCGGTCATGGCTGGTCATTAATTCAAATGCAGTTCGTGGAATTAATTGCACTGTAAATGTTGATCAACACAAAGGGCCATTGTCTCAGCGAGTCCATCAGTAAGTCATTTATCATGTGTCCCTCTGCCGGCCAGTCCGGCAATCGGGCCCACAGAGCATTACTGCTCTGCAGCGAGGCTGAGGAGCTGACTCCCCGTAGTCTGCTATATGAGACATTATGTATATGATGTCATGTGGCACAGGATATGTAAGTAATGCGGCAGGAAAAAAATATATGCGCAGGTATATGAGGTATGATGAGGCTGGGAAAGCCCTTGAGACAATTGTGCAGGAGACCTGATTGGTGCCTCAATTTATCTTCACTGGTAAGGTTCTTCCCAGTTCCCGACTGTGACATTCCCGGGGAGACTGTTGCAATATTGTACCACAAATTGTCATTTTTACATTTCTGTTTGTATACCAGTTAAACAAATGAGCTCCACTGCGTTCATCAGTGAGCTTTAGAGGCGTTGGCAGTTGTGTTTTAGAACTCTGGACAGAACCAGATGAGCCATTTCTCCCCACTTCTGTTCTTTATGCTAAGTGAGGCTAACCTCATCCTGTTCTTAAAGGTGCAGTGTGTGGGATTTAGTGGTAAATATTGGTGAGGTTGCAGATTTCAACTAAGTGAGTCTTCCTTGGCTCACCAGTCTCTTTCCAAGTGTGTAGGAGAAGCTATGGTGGCTGACGAGGATTCGTTTTCCTTTGCTTTTTCTTGTGCTAAATCAGTAGCATCCTCCCTTTGTCAAAATTGGGGTTCTCAAATATTTCACAACACAAAATGGTATCCTCTTCTTTATTCTGCTTTGTCTTCCAACCGGTGCATTCACAACACCAAATTTAAGTTGCCACTGCAATGTAAAAATTGAAATCCCCAGTTTGTCCGTTCTGGGCTACTGTACAAACGTAGTGGGGTAACATGGTGAACTCTGTGGAAGAGGGCCCTCTCTGTATGTAGATGTAAAAGCCTCATTCTAAGATGATTCGTAGTTTCAAGGGATTATATACAAGTATGTATATAGTATCATACTCCATTTCTTCATTTCTGAAATCTAACTGTAGCTGTGATACACAAATGTGAGACTGATATTGCTCTTTGCACCTCACTCTCAGAGAGAAAGCCAATAAGCACATTTCATTAAATGTTGAACTATTCTTCCTTAAGCTTAGGGAAAGTCTGTAGGTTTGGTTAACTGCTCAAAGTCAGCCATTTTTCAAATGTCACTGACTTTTTAGCCCAGCTCACAATCTTTCCTTAACCTTAATCACTCAGGTGCCTATAAATAACCACTAGTGGAATTACTGCCTCGCGGTTCTACACCCATGTCTGTTCAGACCCAAGATTAAGTTTAGTTGGATGTGACGTACATCCTTAGGTATGTATAGACAACCTGAAAACACAGTCCATCCACCAGCAACAGAGGCATAACAGTGTGTACTATGCTTTAGTTAATTAGCTATGGTGACAGTGAATTCTTACAGATATGGTCAGTATGAACATTTTGTGCCTGCAGATAACAGTTAGCAGATATTGTACAAACATTTCTTCATTATGTTGAAAAAAAATGTTTGCTAATTGCAAAATGGTTATGAATGTTGTATCATGTATCATGCATCATATAATGTCTCTCATTCCAAATAATTTTCACTGATGACACTCTGAAGATGTACAGTACAGCATGTACAGTTTGCACTGAGCAGAAAGCGAGATCATAAGCATTATCTAAACTAATATATATCCTACAGTGCAGCTAACGAGGAGGCCACAGACTATATCAGTATGTATAAATTACTTTCTTAACCTGATATCCCTGTCCTCTGATATTCTCTGCCATGCTTGAGGAGTCTCAGTAAGATCAAAGTGTTGGGTAACTCAGACACACAAAATTAACTCTCCCCATTCTTTTTTCCATCCATTCTTTTCCACGGTGGCATTTTCCTTGTCATAACTTTTATCTCTCATCAGTGCCAGAATGTCAAGTCATCAAATTTGGGCAAAAATTCAGTTTAGATTAACTTTGGCTGCAAAATCTGACAAGCAGTGCAGGCAGAGTTGCACTTGCACACTTGCTATGAAAGCGAGTAAAGGCCAAAAGCTTGGATATTGAAGTGCACTGTATGCATGGAGTTTTCTTTCCATTTCTGTTTCCACCAGAGCTGGAAGGTTAGTCGTACAACTCATTTCAAGATATTACTTGACTGAGACTACTGCACTCTGAATTGCTGTGGTGACCAAAGTTTATAGTTTAACTTGCATTTCCGTGGGATATCGGAGAAAAACGCCCCCGGGCAATGCAACGATACCCATACTTGCAGCAATAGGCCAAAAGTATTTGTATGTGTTTATGACATTAGCAGCTGTCAGGAAGACAGATTTTAGTACACTGGAGAAGAAAGTATACACACATTTAAATGCATGAAAAAGAAGTTAGCCCTTGTAAAATAGAGAAAAGAGGGTAGCTTGAAAGCTTCCTGCAGTCAATGCGTGAGCCCCGTACCTTGGTGGAATACTTATGGTGGTAATCTTGCTGACGATCCAAGAGGAACGCCGAGATGATGGAATAATGCTTTATATTTAGAGGGGGGGAGAGGAATGGACAGCCCTGCGTTCACTGACAAGTAGAATGTATGAAGAGGCACATTAAAGGAGAGTGAGAGTGGAATACAGAGGAAGCTGAAGCTTAAGTATCAGTTCACGCTCTCCCGACGGTCACACGAAGACCCATCCTTCCCCTGGAAAGCAAGGTTGGGGCTCACATTGCTGTTGTCTGCTCATTAGACAGAGAGGAATTCAGCACAATGTTAACAACCACATCACCTTGCTCCTGTGTTTTTTTGCAAGACTTGTTTATGCAGCAGACATTTATTTTAGGGGGGAGGCCAATCCATCACGAGCTGCAGTTAATAAAATTACAGCTCACACTGGCTCGTACATCCCCTTGATTCATCACCTGCTGCCAGCAGCATCCTGCCACACCCTATCAGTCTTGGCTTCTGAAAACCTACAGTCGCAGAGAGACTTTGGGGATATCAAAGGCAAAAAAAAACAATAATGAGATTTTGATTAGCAAACATATTTCAGTGGCGGCCCTCCCCCACAACGTGTAGCGTATTATAAATGAGCTCCCATCTCCTGCCCGAGGCAACGGGTGGATGTGGGAGCAGCTGACCTGGAGGGCTGAGCCGACTTGGCTGGCGTTCAGTGCCACCATCACTGGGAGGACACGAGGAAGGTGGGCAAGGGAGCGAAGAGCAGACGGAGGCAGCTGCTGCAGCCTAGGGGTGACCTACAGGAGGGAATAGCACATCTGTAATAGCTGACAGGCCAATAAGGGCCTGATGTCCCATTATCATCAGCAGCAGGACGCATCACGGCAGGACGTCTGCACGGGATCACACCAAGGCTGAACTGAGTTTCATCTGCTGGAAGAAGCAGGGAAACTGCCACGCAGCTGCCAATTATTTTATTTAAAGACCTCAGTTTACTGCTCTAATAAGTTTACCACGAACATGATCATATATATTCTCATGCATATTTAATTTGTCAGCGAAATCGAGAGCAAAGAGCAACAATTAGCAACACAATAAAAATGGCAACTTCGACTTTGCTACACTCGTTCTCGGTGCTGAGAATTCTTTGTTTGCGTGTCGACTACGTGGGAATGGCAACTTTCAATTTAGGAACTTTGCACTCTGTCTTGCTAATTATTCTACATTTGCACGTCGATGTATATATTCCTTCCTTGAGTGTGATTACTTTTTCCCTTACTGTGTATTTATTTCATTTATGCTGCTGTAAAGATACAATTTCTTTAAATACAGCAGCCACCTCAATGGTGATGTGTCATGAACAGACGGATAATAATGGACTGAGTCAAGGGAGGTTAGAAGCACTATAATGGCAAATGCAGCATGTGTTCATGTGATGTTCTGTTTAGCTTGAGAACTGAGTCTGGTACACTGTTTCTAGAAAGACATGTTTAGTAGTTAAACTAGTCTGACAGGAGAATCAATGTTCCTTTGTTTCAAATGATTTCCTTTGGGGGAGAGGGGCTTTATTAAAAAAAAATTTTCATGAAATAGAATTTATATAAAAATTTGATTGGATTGATATTCTGTTTTTCCATACCCAAGTTTAATTTTTGATAAGGATCTCTCTCTCATACACCCCCCAAATAACAAGCACACCGAAAGGGCAGGACAGTCGGTACAAGCTGGTTGTTGGTGGTCTACTGGCCCACCGGCGCAGCGACACACTGGGATTTGTCAGTACACCTCTTACATCCACTAATCTGTCA
This sequence comes from Pempheris klunzingeri, assembly GCF_042242105.1. Lineage (NCBI taxonomy): Eukaryota > Metazoa > Chordata > Actinopteri > Acropomatiformes > Pempheridae > Pempheris > Pempheris klunzingeri. The sequence continues at coordinate 20,672,360 of NC_092029.1, read as the reverse complement.
GCAGTAGCCTTATCCGGAACCACATGAATGATCAAAGCTATATAACACATAATGAGGACTCATTAAAAAAGTTGATGCTGTCCTGTTATTCGCTTGAAATTCCAGAAGACAGTGTTCTTCCACTGTTAAACTAGTAGAAGTGTGGAAAAGGTCTGTCATTCTACTGATTAACGCTGCTCATCATAATTATTTTCTGAGGTGGAAAAGCTTCTCGGTCACAAGAAATAAAAACCTCGTAGGCTCGACTACATGTCAACATAGGCTATGGTTGTGGAAATATTAACTTCTTAGAATAAATCTTCTCACATGGCTACAGATACCAGCCACTAGCTGCCTACAATTACCCAATAGCCATATGATCACTTAATTTATGATGAGACATATCTGTCTAAATGGAATGGTCCAACCATCAAGAAGTATCAATCGTTGACCAAAGTAAATTTGCTCTGATGTATCCTGGTTTTCCATCACTATTGGACAAAATTGTAAAATTGGCTATATAATTTACAGCCACATTGACAATACAAGAGAAGAGAAGTATGCTTGGATCTCATCTGTTCGGCACCTCAGGGTGCACACTGAAACACCAAGGCCACTGGGTATTTACTGCACCGGCGTTTCTATTGTGCTCTACTTGTCAACTTGACAATGGAAAATAAATACTTGCACGTAGCAGTGAAAGAATCTAAGGGCAAATATTCAATGCCAGGATATTAAGCGTAATCTCTGGTGCCTTTTGTCACGTTCTAACAACCTTCAGGGTCGTCAGCTCTTGCTTCACGGCCTCATCCATGTCTGTGGAGTATTGCACATGCTCAACCTAATGCTAGAAATACCAGGGTAAGCACAGGGGTTCTCAAGCCCCAAAATGCTGCTACTCTATTATATAATAATATAATCATAGCCAAAAATACCAACAACTCTCTGGTTCATCTTTTCTTAGCAAAGATCATTTAAAACCACCTATATTTGTATTATGGAAAGTATAGGAACTTATGGAAACTGGGCTTTTTCGTGTGATATGAAAATCTGCAGTGAGGAAGCAACACAAAAGTCCATTTTGAGGACAAAAGTGAAAGCTCTATTTCCATTTCTAAGATGTTGTTACAAACATTACACAAACATTGGTAATTGATTTTCATCTCAGAACAGGAAATGGATTAAAATGAGAGTACAAGGATTCAGAAGTAGGTTCCCATACTGAATACTGCATTTTTTGTAACCACATTGTTTTTTGGTAAGATGTTACCAAGGTCAACTAGTAGCGCATGAGGTTTGTTTGGTGGCCATCTTGAATAGATTGGCAAACAAACACAGATTTCTCCTAAACCGGGCAACATTTCAATATAAATGAAACCACTTTACTTATTACCTTGACAGCGGGAGTCAAATGGAGAGGTCAGTGACGTGGGAGAACCACTCTTTATTGGTGAAAAGTAGACAAATGACAAATTTTAGGCTCTCAACAATATAACTTTATTTTATTTTATTTTGCGATAGTTTCCAGCAAAGGCCAAATGCAGGTAGTTTATTCTCTTAACCCTTTCTTACATAGAGGTCACTACAGTGTACAGCTATTCAAAAGCTGTTTTCTTGTATTATGCATGAGTTTTGATGCCATAGTTGTACATCAGCCACTACAGTGGATGTTATAGCACCATCTCATACACTGACTGCTACCCAGTGGGAAGCCACTGCAAGTGAAAAAAAAAAGAGTGAAACCAAGATGGTTGACAGACAGACAGAAACACCAAGTTGCTCATTTCTTTCTGTTCAAACCTTCTATAAAAAGATAGAAAGAAAAATATGGTGACATCAAGTAACATGTAAGGAGTCATGCAATTGCTAAATTTTCCAAGTATTGATTTTATATTAGGAGGAAATTACGATTAACCACATGTCTACTGAAGTGTACATCATGCATCACTGGCTATATTTCAACTACTGGACATGTAAATATATCTTTATAAAATATGGGTTGAAAAAAAATAAAGTTCAAACTTTGTTTTTCGTGTGTAAAGATGAAGAAAAACACTTCTGACTTCCTGGTTATCATGACTCATGCATGAAAGGGTTAATAATTGTTGGTTATCAGCAATCACGCCAACTGACTTAGATAGTGATCTGATAATACTAGCTAACTGAGTCATCTAAATCCTGCTTCACTGATCATCATCCATCTCATCACCAATCTCTGCGTCATCCTCTTCCTCTTGCTGCTCCCTCCCCAGCCCTCATCACTGTAACTGACCACGCTACAGTCCACCTGCTGGATGTGGGGGATGAGTGAGCCATGGCCGGCTGCAGACGGTTTGTCTACCCCCACAGTCTTCTTGAGTATCGCGATTGACCGACAGTCTTTCTGATTTGTCAGTGTTTTGGGCGTATGTGCCGAGTCTACATGACCACAGCACACATCTACCTGGTGTTGTTTTGTTTTTGTCATCTACTAGGACTGCCAATCATTTTTTCAACTGATCGTTTGGTCTAAAAAATATCTAGATTCAAGATATTATATATTTAATATCTTTCATCTTTAATAGCTTTAATTGTCTTCTGTTGTCTGTTTACAATCCAAGAACAAATACATTTTAAATATATTTTCTATCAAAGAACTCAAAAACAGCAAATTCTCACATTCGACAAGCCTACCTTCACAAAGGCACGAATGATCAAAATGACAGCATGATTACAAACGTATCGCATTGGTAGCAACTACACGACCCCACTTGTCCTCTCCACTTTCAAATATATTCAACAATTTTAAATGAAAAATTGAACAAGAAAAAAAAGTATTCTCCTCTTTTCATTCAGGCTCCTTATCATCATGTTATTTGACTATAGAGGCTCCTTCACAGCTGTGAGCAATAAGTGAGAGCACAGTGCACAGTCTTGTACTCTGCTTTGACTGCATACAGGGGTCCATAAATAAAAAGAACAGACAATAGACCTTGGAGCGTACCGCGAAGATTATATTGTGAACATATACAATGGCGAGAGTGCAAACCTCCACCAAGGCCAAACATTTCACCGAGTTGCTCTTACAGGAAAAGACTGTCTTCCTCCAACCAACACTTCAGTCGCTTTCTAATGGATTTCTTTGCTCCGCATGCAGCCGGCGTTCTGTGACCTGTCAGATCCTGTGACCTGCAGCAGTGCAACACCCACTTCACCTTCAGGTAACGGTAAGCGCGTCATGCGTGCACGCAAATCTGCCGAGTTGACATTTGATGAGTGATACAGTAGAATTAGTGTTATTTCCAGTGTGTTGCTTTTAAGTACTAAAAACCCAACCATTCCACCCATCCGCCCTTGCAAGTCCACCAAGGTAAATAAATGTAATGTTTCATTCACTCAAAGACACATTGTATGTGAGCATAGACCAGAACATTATCTGGATACTGAGTGAAATGAGAACAGTACATAGAGAGGACGAGTAGAGAGATCTCTTCATTCCACTCCAAACTACCCTCATCTCTCATTGACCTGTTGGCTGCTGGCATCTGTGATGATGATGAGGTGGACATTAACGACGAGATGGATGATGATGAAGAAACTTCGAGCTGCCATTGAGGACATTTTCTTACATTTCGCCTCTTAATTATGGAAGTAAATGTCTGTAATCAGCAAAAAAAAAAAAAAATACTATCTAATTCAGCATTTTTCTGACCCGTAATCTTCAGACTTGCGGAGGATTTCCATGCATCATCAGGCTAAATAAGGCCTGGGCAGGCTACAGTTTTATTAGCAGCAACAGCAATAACCAATATTGCTGGGAGCACACCTCACCTACCAGTAAATACATCAGGCCGAATAGCAGCAGTGTGTTTAAACTGAGAGGAAGAGAGAAGAATTGTGTTGAAGGGGAGGTGGATGCAGCGAGGAAGAGAAGCAAGGCAGCTCCATTTATAGTCTCATTACTGAGAGTGAGTCTCTGCTACGCTCTCAGAGATGGCTGGAAATGGCTCTCTGCACTCACTGTGCACTGGAGCGTGGTGGCGCAGCTGACTGCAGCCGACGTGTCGACGCAGAGGAATGACAAAGCTTTGTTCACTCGTGAAGTTTGGATGCCACACGAGTAAGAGAAAGGAAGGAAGTTTATGAGAGCTAGAGGGGCTTACAAAGCACCGTTGATGGTTGCCAGGTTGCTTCCTCTATTGTTCAGTTATCACTGACAATATTCTGCTGCTGAAACAGAAGAAGATGGAGAGGAGAGGAGAGGGGAGGGGGGGGGGCAGCCACCACACATCAATATGAGAAAAGCAGATGAATAGATTTCCAATTCAAACACTCCCACAGTAGCTCTACTAATGACCCGGAGGGCTGTAATCCAAGGTGTTGGACATGGGAATGCACTCAGAGGGCTAGGTGCCATGATCAAATCATAGCCGAGGTGTCCTCCTGTCCCACATTCTCCAGAAACATCTTAAACAGACATTAATCTCATCTCCACGACTGACAGGACATTTCCTCTTTTTCCTCATCATGGGAGGTGATTCTGCAGTAACTGCCTTAGTTTTACAGGGAAGACAACGTGGTTTCTATTGTCTACATAAGATTCATTTCATTTCTCTGAGGAAACCTTCTACCCAGTCTTCCCTGCTGTGGTATGTGAATGTCACGCTCCTTGCTTATGAGTAGAGTTTTGCCCATGAATATAATCAAGGAAGCAATCAATTAACAATTTCCCCCAAACACGCATCAAGTAATGCAAATTAGTTATGAGTTCATTGATGATGTAATGTGTAGGAGCTATGGCCTCCAGCCAAAGCCAAAGAAAGCAATAACTTCAATTGACAAAAAGATTCTCCTCTACTACTTACTTAACTAAGATTATTCCATCCAGAAGTGTCTCCCTGTAGCACTTTCTGCAGCTTACAGCCCTGCTACAAACTCTGAGTCTATGGTTGCACTGTGTATGCGTTGTATGTATCAACTTAAATATTGTCAAGATTTGTGTTGATGCAGATTCTTCTTGAACAGTTTTTTGCTTTGGTTATGACCTTAAGGTTTCTTTTCTGTATGAAACCTATTGGTTGTAATTCCACTGTTTGTAGACCGCTCTCTGCACACAATAACGTTTGTAAAAAAGAAAAGAGAATGAGAGATGTTTGATTTTCCACTTTGCTACGCCTCCCATTCAACCCTGGAGAACGCAGAAAAAATGTTGAAGAAATCTGCAGAAGCCAGATTCTGTGGTCTCTCAGCATGATAGCACCCAGCTGAGTTTCTCCAAAGTACCTTCTTCCCCTTTACCTTCCCCTTATTTCATCCCTTGTCTTGTACTCTCTTTGCTCCTGGCCCACCCTAAAGCCTAACCAACAATAAGCAATAGGCTAATGTGGCACTGTGGTAATAAAATAAAGTAGGTGTAATAAATCCTCACCCAGTCAGTCATTTGTTGATTTGAAGGTCATCTATGGTCAAAGGGAGCAAAATGTGGTTATAACATTTACATATCATGGTGCACATGACCATTGTCCACTATTGCTTCACATTTTATTAGGAGTGGATCGACACTGACTTTAATTCATTAAAAGCTGAGTTGTTTATGGAGGGTCTCTGGAGCCGAATGGTTCCAACACATGTCACATCACGTCTCCTTCTCCCCCCCCCCCCCCACTGCTTGTCTGCCTCTTCACTGTCACTGTCTGAAAAACAGGTCATATAAAAGGTAAAAACTGCCAGAGAAATTCACTTGAAGAAGACAAAGTGCTGCTCTTTCTACGTAACCCTGCAGATCTAAATCGTCTTGATGTCTTTTAACTAATAAATCACCAGATCAGTGTCTTTAGCGCAGATAAACTGTACAATGGAAATGAAGACGTGTTGTTAATTCCATTGAATGTTTCACAAGAAAAAATGATTCTGATTTCTTACATTATGGGTTTATTTTCATAATTGTAACCATCCTTTCTGTTCATGTTAACACTGTATACGTCACAGTAATTGTCTGAGAGTAATGTGGAGTCAGATGGTCAGACAGGTTGTGAACAAGACAACTGTTTATTTGGATTATCTAAACCGAAATGAATAAAAATAGAAATAATTAAAAAAAAAAAGGGGGTGAGTTGTAATTAACAGGAATACTCTTTTAATTAATGGAAGGATAAGAGGTACATATTAATGATGGGTAAGACGCTCTCTGACACTGCTTATGTCTCAGCTGTCTGTACCTCAGACTTACGCGTTACACTACACAGATTAATGCCAACGAATTAGGAGTTAGTTCAAATCGTTCACACTTGCCTTTTTGAAAAGGTTAACAGAGAACAAGCAACAGCTGACTCACAATAATGACACAGGTGTTGCTTGTCGAGAGCAAGCCCAGTGGTGGAAGTCGTATTCAGATCTTTTATTTAAGTCAAAGCTATGAAAAGACAGCATGGCTGCTGACCCTGTGCTTTTGTCTTTCCACACAAACAATCATCTTCCATCAGTATATGCTCAAAGGAAACATTCCTCCGTAAGCTGGAGCATCACACTGATACGCATGATGATCTGCTGTACTCAGATTGACTATGTATGAGAATCATGTCATGGGCTCTCACCGTGTGCAAGGGAAGGAAGAGACTTATCAGAAGTGATTATATCAGAGCTGAGTGGGCAATTATTAGAATATCAAAAGGCCACGAGCACAGGAGAAAAGCAAAGTCAAGACATACTGTGAACAATTGATCGTTCAATCAGTCAGTCAATCAGTTTTAATAATTTATATATCATCCGTTCATAACAAATGTTATGAACAAAACTCCCCTTTAACAGGAAGAAACCTTGAACAGAACCAGGCTCAGAGATGGGGGGGGGCTTACTGTCTGTTGGGTGTGGATTGGACAGAGAGAGAGAGAGAGAGAGAGAGAGAGAGTATATTACTGATGAGGGGAATATGACTACAAATGAGCAGTATTGTAGCAGTGAATAACACGATGATAATGAAAATATGAATATAATAACATGACTATCTTTATTTGATCGTAAAGTTATTTGATATATTTGCATTGTGATATTTAAGACAATACACTCAATAGAAGACAAGAAGTAGTTAGTAGTAGGTAGTGAATGTGAAAGCAGCACTGTTAAAGTATAATCATATAAATGGTAAGTGATAAAGTATGGCAGTCGAAAAAACAATTAAGGATCCTTATTTTCCACTTTTCCCCTCAAAATAACGCTAAACTACCTTCATAATTCACAATAACCCTAATCATAGCTGAAACCTTTCATCTTGATGGGTTACTGTGTTATATTCCCGGCAAATAAATGTTTGCTATTGATTTAGAACACCTATAGTGTGACATTTACTATTTATGCAGAACACAATCAATCCTTGCCAAGATGCAATCCTTTGAGTATTATTAAATGGGCCTCGAGTTGCACGGCATCTTTATTCCTTCGCAGGTTGTGAAGGCTGTCACAGGTAGGGTTATTTAGGCTTTGATTTAAAGGTAATCCAGGCTTCTTGCCGCTGAATGTGTGAAAAGTCCCACCGTGAGGAAACACAGCATCGAAAACAGGTGAATGTCCTGCGGCATTCTTGAGAGGAAGAATATCGGCGCTAAAGCAACCTTGACCTTTTTGCTGACACTCTCTAATTTGGTCTGAGAGGTAATTGGACGGATGATGGATGTTTTGCTCTTTTATTATGTTGATTCATCCACTGGATCTCAAACTGTCTGTCACAGCTTCTTTTTATAATCCTTTATCATGGGCACTTTGAGTGCTAACAATCTATTTTAGTGGCTTTAATCGATGCCTGGAGGAGGCACTTTTTTGTGGGAGAAGCTGTTAAAGTTGTTTCTCTGCGTGCCATGTGATATTCATCACATAAAGGTGCCTAATTATTTGTTTTATAACATCGAATCAAAGAAGATCTAACATAGTAAAAGCAGCTTTTAGATTAATTACCATTATAAAACACAAAAGAATTGCTTGCATGTATTGGCCGGCTTTAAAGGATAACTCCTGTACTTTTAAAGCTGGACCCTATTTTTACATGTCGACTAGTAGGTACAAAAACTTTTGGAACTGATCCAGTCGAAGCTTCCAACGGCAGCCAAGAGCAGGCGGTGAATGAGCTACAGTTGCTGTAATGTAATCAGTCATGGCAATTTCTCTCGATCAAAATCACTAAAAGTGTTATCAGGTTGTCTGATAGCATTACAGGAAGGATCCCTACAGAGACATACAGAGATGTCCTTTTTGTTTGACTGGAAATAGCTTTTATATGGTTGGGTTCAAAGCCACTAGTAAAACAGTCATTTTACACGGGAGGTGCTGGTTCCCCCTGTCTCAATTAATTAGTTTGCTTGTGTGACTTTACTGTTTCAAAGGGTTTGTTCAAATGCAGCACGACATTTGTGTAACTCACAATACAGAATTCAAGGCAGAATCAAGGCAGCAGTGGTCAAGCCACTCCCAGCGTCCTCCATCAATGTTCTGCGAGGTAAAATGATTATTTTTGTAATGGAGTCTGTTGGGATTGAACAGCACAATACAATGTGGCTGTTACTGGTGAAACAAACAGGAGCTTGCAGGTCTGTCTCTGTAGGGATTCTTTGTTTAACATCGTTAGACTCATACATGAATAACAACCTGAGTCTGTCAGTGGCAAAACAAGACCTCTTAGATGACATACTTTGATTGGGCGCAATTGCTCTGCAGGATTGTGTTTCAGCTATGAGCTGCAGCCTCGTCATCACTTAGTCTCAGCTATCAGTGGAGGTGATATGTTGGTCCAATTCCCAAAGTTTTTGTACCTACTAATAATTTCAAACCCTAAACATGTAAAAAATAAGGCCCAAGTTTAAAAATACTTGAGTTATCCTTATAAATCACACATACACACATAGTTACTGCTGTAACTGATCAACTGACAGTTTTTAGAAGTCACATTATTCAAACACAGATCGCCTGTGTGTAGGAGTAGGGGGTTCCAGTTCATTGCAGAGTGACAGGTAACCTCTAACAACAACCACTTAATGGCTGGCATATGGTTAACCCATAGGTAGATGGAGCTCATTTCAGGTAGTGTTGAGTTCCTGTCCTGACAAACTTAATGCTGACAGGCTGACTTAAGATGGATCTTCCCTGTCCTCTTAACCCTCCTGTTGTCCTTAGGGTCAAAAATGACCCGCCACCATGTGGCAGCAGAGAAAACCCCCTAATCGCTCTGAGATGACTTGTGTTGTGATATATACAAATAAAATTGAATTGAATTGACTTGAATTGATGAATATCAGGTTGTTTCATCATGTAAACTAGATTTGGGCTTTATAATTCAATTAAGCTGCTTTATTTTAGGGGTTTAGTGAAGGGGGGTCATCTTTTACCCTTAGGGCGAGGGGAATATACAGAATGTTAAGACATCACAAGGGTTAACTTTGTGCTTTAACTTAAAGACCTGACAGTTTTTGTGTTTGAACTGTATTTTATGCTGGTTGTCTGTTTTCTTAATCATTTCCTGTAGTGAACAGTTTTTGTGACTGGTCTAGGAGCAGGTGCAGTGCACTGTCTTGTGGAGTTTTTACAGTAGTCAGGTAAACTTTTTGATACAATCACTGTATTTTTGAAGGATTGTCGGTTTTCATCGATTACACCCATAGATTAAAATTCTTTGTTATTGCAGGAAACCTGCTGCTGTTTTGTCCGGCTGTTTTATTTCTTCCATGCAGGACCGTTTGTATGCTTCTGGTGTTAATTCTGCAGGGCAGCCAAACTTCTCTCTCTCTCTTGAACTCTTTTGAACCGTTTCTCTCTGGCTGGACTGCAGCATAACAAAAGTCTGTTCCTGACTTACTGGGTGATTTACTGAGTGATGGAGTTACACCATTGGTCAGCTGAGTGTTGGAGTTTCCCCCAAAGTGACAGCCTTGAATTATGTACTGAGGCGGCTTTTAAAGTGAAGTGCAAACAGTCCTTAATTAAGTTTTTTTTTTTTTTGTGCTCACGTGAGAATGCGGAGTGGGCCAAGGCAGATGGTGCATGAGCTATGAGCACAAAGGGGAGTTTATGCTCAGTGTGCTACTGGTTTTCCACAACAATAGAGGGCGTACAAACAAAAGAAGAACACCACAGACCAAACATGGATATCACGTCAAAACCTCCACCATAATAATGAAGCACCTCCACAAGAAAGTGATTGAAAATCATAGGTCACAGCATGGATAGAAGTTCATTTCCAAGTCTCTGAACATCCCTCATAGTCTAATGAAATCCATGAAAGCGTGCAAAAAAGAGACAAGGGAGAAAAGGACTCCAAGAGACCTATGAAGTGCTTCACCAATCACAGCTTTATTGGATAGTAGCAAAGAGACATGTGAGATACTCTGAAGCTCTGGTGCCAGTTTTGGTCAATGGTCAGTGCTTCTTTAGCTAAGTTAGAGAGGATTATTCTATCAAACACATTCACAGTTTGGGTTCAGTATCTTATCCAAGGTCTTGGAGGAACCGGGGATCCAACCCACAATCTTCCCATTCCCAGTATTCACCTTTTTGGTATTTTACATTTGTAATTGATGATGATTGTAGATCACTTTGTAGAGATCTGTTATATACAGCATGAAAACCACCAAGGGGGTGGAAGTTTTTATAGGGACTGTAGATTTTCCATTAAAAGAACACATGGAAAAAAGGATGAATGAGGGCTTTCATTTGTAACAGCCCATCTTCAGGTGTGACTCACTGGCCCATTACAGCCCACTGTAATCCTGCCTATAACAGAAAGCACTACATTCAATTTCCCATACAGAGATAGGCTCTGCAGCCCAGAAACTCAATAACAGATGACAGTGTCCAGTTTCCAGCAGTGTGGAAAATGAAGACTGCCTGTGGAAGTAAGAAAAATCCGCTGGCTGTCCCCTGAGCGCACTGAGCCGGGCTGGGAGGGTAGTATCACTGTGGCGCCTCATAGCTGCTGCAGCATTAGCATAGCGACAGGTTCCTCTGTGGGTCTGCCTCGCTGTCTGTCTCCTCTGTGTCTGTCAGTCTGTGTCTGCCCTCTGAGACAGCGGGTCGTGGCCTCCTCCAAGGTTGGACAGGAGAAGATGGAGCTGACAGATGTGACCCTGCTGCTCTGGCAGGGTTGTTTTTTTTGCAGATTTCTGAAATGTCGCTGAGATGCATGGTGCTGCCAGCCACTATGATTGAGAGAGCAACTGGGCTCTGCCTTTCTGTGTAAATGAGCTGAATTTATTTCTATCCCCAGCTCGACTTATGTGTCCTTTAAAAGATGAACAGACAAGTGACCCCTGCATAAACTCTCAGAAGAGGAGTGAGGTCAGTTTCACTGAAGGGGAGGAAGAGCACCGTCAAGGTCAAACGCTCTCCTCCATCTTGTCTGGCAGAGTTCACGAGATATCTGGAATGGCCCAAGTGTCCTTTTTGCAGTGTGGGCTCAAAGACTCTCATATTACCAGGGGAAGGACTAATAGGTGGCTGTTTAGTGTAAGTACGGTGACACTGACATTCAAGTCATCAGGACATACAGACTAAATTGAGTTGGCATATAGACAGGATTAATCATCGATGGACTACTGAACAGGCCTATTTGGCACAGGCACAGTGGCCCCAAAGGGTCAGGGGGCCCCCAGGGCCAGAAGCTCAGTTTGAAGTGATTTAACATTTGTTGTCGGAAAGTCATAAAGCTCGATTAAAAGTAGGGATGGCCTCCACAAAACCGATGCAAAATTGCTAAAAGGAGTCAAAACAACTTCAATGATGTGCAAAATTACTACAAAGACAACAGCAAAGAGAAAAAACTACCACAAAGAGACACAAAATCACTGCAATGATAAAAAAACAAAACAGGGAGACATAAAAAAACGACCACAAAAACGCAGAATTACTACAGAGACATGCAATTACAACAAAGAGACTTAAAAAAGACAACAATGGGACAAAAAAAGAGTGATGACAACTATACAGAGATAGAATTACCACTAAGAGACACACAATTACTCCAAAGCACTAAAATGACCACAAAGAGATGCAGAAGAGATAAAACAGCTACAAAGACAAAATACTAGTGGTCCAGCTCCTATATATAGGAGGTTTTGGGGCCTCTTACATGTCTGTGGTCAGGGGTCCATTGTCTCAACCAGGGCATTAATTGTGCATGAAGAATCCTCATTATGGTTTAAGCATGGATGATTATGCTCTCTTCCTGCCAGCATGGGGTACATAGGGAAAAAAAATGTGATGACGCTGCTTAGTCACTTCTGAACGATCAGGTGACAATGAACTGGTTGGGAACATTGCACTGCAAACACTGCATACACCCTGAGCGGTCACCCATCTGCTACTTCCACTTGCCCAGCCGGGCAGAGCCTCCCCACCGATTCCAGTGTGTCAATCAAACCCCAACATGAAGACGGAGAGGCTTGCTTTCAGTATCACAGTACAGTCCCACCCTGCCCCTAGATGCCTAATTACAGCAGGTCCCATTAACATATGGTTCTGTCAGGATTCGTTTTCCACGTGTCTTCTCTCTACATGAACTAACTTCAATGTTTCTCTGACAGATCAGAAGCCCACATTGCAACTTCATGCAGGTTTCCCAACGCTGACGAGTAGAAACACCTGTGTTTATTGGTTTCATAGAAACTCTCTCAGCACTGTGAGGTCAAAGCGAAGGTCAGGTGGGTCAGTTATTCCGTCACAGATCCATAGCTACTCTGTTTGTGCCGCTCCGATCCTCAGCAGCCCTTTCTCCTACAATCGATTTTCATGCATCAATATGTAATCCAGAATACCTTTTATAGGAATCATAATGGCGGCTTGATTATGTTCTTTTCCAACATAACGAGGAAATGGTGGTGGGTAAATTAAGTAAAGTGTATAGCAAATAGATTTAGACAGATATAGACTTCGGACACAGCCTAGACTTGTTCATTGTTGTCCGCTCAAAGCACTTTGACACCACATTTGCATTCACACATCATTGATACACTGATGGCAAGCTGCCAGTCTTCCATCAGGAGAAAGCTAATCATTCACACGCAATTGAGAATTCAGTGTCTTGCCCAAGGACATGTAGACAATAGAACCCCCAATCTTCTGATTGGTGGATGACTTACTCTACCTCTGAGCCACAGCTGCCATTAGTTTCACAGTTGGTGATTTTTTTTTAATGGCAAGCCCATGCATCTCACCAATGTACTGTTCTTTTTTTAGAGGGACAGCGAGACTGAGCACGGGGAGCACCGGTGTAATGAGGCCAGCAGGATGGAAAGCTTTGGTAAGATCCTAGCACAGAAACAAAGGGTACGCAAAGAAATGAGTACACAAACTAAATTCATGTACAGGTGGCTGAGTATGGTTCACTTTTAGTTGTTCAGACAGTCTGGTGACACACTAGATCAGTGCCAGGTGTTCTTTTTGTCAGAATGGTTTCACTTTCCATGCTAAAAAAATTAGCCTCATAATATCTTTAAAAATTGAATTAGCCCCTCGGTATGCAATCATTCAGCCGGCAATTTTGACCACATTAAATATTCCTCTGGCATTTACATGAGAATATGAAGAAGTGAAGTCAGCACAGCCTTATCAACTCTTCGGGCCTGTGCCAAACGGACCATCAGTTGTAGTGGCAGCAGCCCAGTGCTCTCAAACACTCCAGCCTGTTCAGTCCACACACACTTCCTGTTAAAGATATTGCACACCTCAGCTGGCTGACTAATGAGGAAGCACTCCGACTAGCTTGGACAGCAGAGATGTGCAGAGTGTGAGACAGGAGGAGATTGGACGTTTGAGGGTTTTTTTTAGCCACACACAAGGAGGGTGGGGGGGGCTGCGAACAGATTTGTTCTTTTGTGGTAAATCGTTTTAAGACAACGTGTTGCATTCACCAGTTTTCTCGTAATTAGATTCTTCACTCGAGCATGAACAAAATTTCATATTGGTCTTGAACTGTGGTACCGGTTATGTACAAATACACTGTCTTTCATTAAACTGTACAATAAATTTAAAGTGGCAATCTAGAAGATTTCTGTGTGTGCAGCTGTAGTAACCAGAAACTATCAGAGACTGGAGACAACAGTGGGACACTCCCACCTACCCTCTCTGGGGGACCAACTACAGCTAGATGATGGACACCACTTGTGGTTTTTCTTGGGAATGTTGCCACCAACACTCAGTTTGTCATATCAAAGAAAACTGCAAATGCAAAGGCTTTCATCATTGGGCCATTGGGTTGTCATTCAATGATGACGGCTTAACAGACAATCATTAAACACTTTTTTCATATTTACAATGGACCAAATGACTATAAGTAATGAGTGAAAGGGAAGAAACTGAATGAATGGATGGATCTGCAGTTCCACTCAGCTTTAGCATCTTTTAACTCACAGTTTTGGTTTTACAGCTCGTAACTTTACTGCTCTGGTTCAGTCTCAGAGCTCTCATCAACCCTATGTTCTGCCGCAGCTCACAGTTATAGTAGAAACTAGCTGGTTAACATTTAGCAGCTCTTGGGTGACAGTTTTGTGAATGAGACTTGCTCACAATCGTAGCAATTGGGTGAAATAAATTCTGCTAATGCAAATTTTTTTTACAAACGCACACTGACTCATGTATAGTGTATGATTCTAAATGAGAAAGTTATGACAAATTTAAGAGTTTTTTTTCTAGTCTGATTTGGACTACTTGTGTGAGCAAATAATTCTTAAGTCAGAAGTGTTTGAAATGGCTACACTCAAAGGGGGGAAACACCTGCTGTTACAAGGGGGGCAAGAAGGCAAACCATGAATTGTACCAGCTAGGATAAAAGCCCACAGTTTCATCTCTTTGTGAGGTATGCAACAATGCTCAAAGTAGTTGTTTGAAATAACAGTTCCAAACCCGCCTGCTTTCTTACGCTGCACACCTGGCTAATTGCTGCATGAAGTGGGTGAAGTTGTCGAAGTGCTAGTTTTGAGAAGTTCCAACTGCGCTGGGGGGTGGGGAGTTTCAGACACTGTTCAACTAACCATCAAGTACTTCATTTGAAGCACGCGGATGCCTTTAAAATACAAATACAATAGAAAAATGTTCCTGCATAAGCCTCAGTATGTTGGAATTATAATTCTGGAAATATGCAACTGCACAAGGCAAATCTAAGCTATGCCCTGATCTCATGTTTCAATTCAATCCCCCCTCTCAGCTAAAGTGTATTGGCACTGGCATTTATTGTACAAACAAACAAGATCTGAAATCATAGATACGGCGCCTTAGATACAGCGTCAGTATGTGACATACCTCCCCCTCCCCTGCTCTGCTAGTGTTAACTGCAGGGTGTCTGCTGCCATTTGGGCAATCTCATTCCTCAACCAATCAACACTTGAGCAGATGGACGTGAGGAGTGGCCACTCTGCTCCATCTCTATAGATTGGACACATAATGGACCTCAGCAAAGGGTGGAATTAAGGAGGACATTGTCACCCTATGGAGGTATTTGTATTCAGACGTGGTGTCTGTTTTATATACATATACATACATTTGTTGACATCTTGTGCAGCTTCTGATCATTTGTCTTACTGATGTGTAAAGGTGGAAAGGATCCAGCTTGCTGGCACTTTGCAATTCACTGTATTGAAGTAAATAGGAGTACCTTGCAGGCAATCTGCATTCCACTCTTCCAGTAATAAATCATACCCTGAAAGACTCTCTTTTTTTATTGTCAGTAGCCGGTGAGATATGACTATGGGGTGGGAGAATGTTATTTATTCCTGTGGCATTGTCAGTGTCTTTCCCCTCCACCAATCTCCAGTTGAAAAAGCTTTTCTTACAAGTCCCATTCAGGCAGAACAAAGCAAGCACTAATCATTCAGAAACAGCTCGCGCTGTCCTCGGGGATCTGACGGGGCTCAATGCAAAATCTGTTAAAAGAAATAGTTTTGGAGACTCCGCCAAAGGTCAAGTAGATGGATTAAGTGATAAAAGTCTGATGAGATAGAAGTCAACGACACAAAAGCAATATACTTGGGGTGGAGGCCTTGTCTCCTCGCAACCTTTTCGGAGTCCCTCAAGAGGACAGAGAGGCACCAAAATGAGTACAATTCAGTGTGACCTTAACCAAAGTATTCTGCTAAGTATTCCACTCGGAGCTTATCAGCGGCAAAGTAGATGATCTCATAGGTCAGCTGATAAGACTTTTGATTCTCTGAGGGGGTTGAGAGCATCTATGAATAACAGCCTCCCTGCTCTGTCACACAGGTAAGCAGCCGGAACCCTTTGCTCGCCTCTTACTGCTGAGATCTTTAAAAGCTCCTTACATCAAGAGCACTCTTAAAGCACGTCACGTTGGCAATTAGCACATTTTTTTTACACGATGGACCCAGATTTCCCTGCTCCAAAATATGTGACACTAACTGTTCAACACACTGTAGGGGGCATGGAAAAACTTTCTTTTTAATTCTTTCTTTTCAATCTTTGGTTAAATTGTCGATTGTCGAAGGAATCTTCATTTCGGAGTTATGCCCATTACTTTCATTCACAGACACCTTACATCCCAATACAATCAGGCACTGCAGCTAACAGACATAAAGCCTGACCGGTGGCTTCACTGTCTCACACTAAATAGATACTGTCTACTTTGAGACCTGCACTCATTTTTGTTGTCTCAGATTAGTTTTCAAATGTATCGTCGTCCCTAAAAAAATAAATCCAAATAGTAAGTGATTATATGATGAGTAATTTGAAAAATAATATGGTTGCTTTTTTTTAACGATAATTATCAGTATGACTTTTTCATAGCATCATTTTACACAGAAAAACACAGGTTATACAGTGTTGCAAGCACGGCTCTGTCTTAAAATGATATACCTGCAAACCTAACTATGATAAAAATACATAGAGGAGTGGTGGAATTCTCTTAAAACAAGTGCAAAGCAGAGCAGAGACATTGTTCCTCAACCTTTCCCTTGTTGGCTTCATGTATTACTATCCTACTATATGCATGGCTGTTATCACAACTATGAAACTAAGACCCAAATTGTGTTAAAACAGGAACAACAATACTTGCAATACTGCATTTGGAGCAGGTGCTTTATTTGAAGCTCCTGTTCTACTCCTGCTCGCACTGCTTCACCTTCGACCTGACGGATCTAATCCACAGCTGAATCCAACAAGCATGTCTGCAACACAGCGTTGACCTGCAGTGTATGTTTCCCTGCTTGTCACCCATTGCACGCTGGGATAGCCTCCACAACAATCCCACTGAATCCTTATGTAGCGCTGATATGTCTCCTTATAAAGGATTCTACAACAGCTGTGGATTTTACTCTTCCTGCTCCTTCTGTCTGCATCTCTGGCTATAACAGCAGAACTCTTATTTAGATTCTGCACAACAGCACCAGCACCGTTTCAGAGTGTGTGTGTGTGTGTGTGTGTGTGTGAGAGTGTGTGTGAGTGTGTGGGGGTGTGAACACATGCACATCCTCTCCCTCGGCGTCTCCCGTTTCCCACTCTTGTCTGCTAATGAATACTGGTGGAATGAGGAGCTCTAATGGAATTACACTTTAATGATGTTTGCTGTTTTTACGACGGTAATTAATTAGATCAGTGTAATCTCCGTCTCCCAAAAATCTTCCCACACGTAAACCATAAGCACTGCACCGCGCGGCCCACCGGTCCCCCAGCACATCATAAACAGCAGTAATGGCATACTCCCTGGACAATGTTCTCTCCCTAAATGAAGGCGGAACAGACTCAGAGAATTCTCAGCTGCTGAAAATGTTCGCAGACCAATTACCCCCGATGTCTCCATATGCATTTTAATTTAAATTCTCTACTCACCGCTCCAGAGCCAGCCTGCTTACTGCATCCCAAAGCACCTCTTGAGTTTGAGTACTGCACACAAATCCACATTCAAATGAGGTCTCATCAAGCTTTTACTGTAGCATCATGTTGTATGTTGTTCACTGCCAAAACCTCATGCGAAAGACATTTGATTTTATGAAAGAATGCATTGGTAGTAGTAGGTAAGGAACAAGAAAAAGGAGAGGAGAAACAGGAAATCAGTCCTAAATGGACAAAAATTCTCAGAGAGGCACATTTGCTCCTACTTCATCAAGCAACAGGGAATGACTCCTATCTTGGCCAATGTTTTAGAAAGCTTGAGAGCGGATCCAACTTCTATTGAGAGACTCAGCATGAAGTTGTGCATTCACACAGATCATGAAAGAATATAGAATGTAGAAAGTTGCCCCTCTGAGTATTATACTACTACATAGTCTGCTACTGGATTATAATTACTGATGAATCAATGTGTAAGTAGCACTTCGCTGTGCTAGTTGGTCACGGTGGAGCTAATTTTAACTTAATATACTGTTGGGTATCATCATTTATTACATGCATTACATTTTATAAGCTAATCATATTTTTTATGTAAAGGCTTAATGTGCAAAGTAACTAGTAACAACCACTGTCAGATAAATGTAGTCAAGTAAAAGTGCAAATATAGTGAAGTGGAAGTTTGGAAGTACCATAAGTACTTCAAATTTGTACTTGAGCAAATGTTACATCACTTACATTCCTCAGAGGAGGAGCTCATGAGGCATTTTATACTGTAAAAAAACAGGTAATACTGCTACAGATAAGCAGTATTGTATGGGTACAGATGACAGTGGCAATGGCTTCACTGTCAGAGACAATTCCCTTCAACTTCGATGTCTTATTTTTATCTTCCTGCATTATTTGTCCTGTTTATGAAACTCTTCCCGGATAAATCTAAGTTGCTTTCAACTGCCGGCTCATCAGATAGTACAGAGCAAATATGATAAAAGGATTGATATAGCAGCTTTCTTGGCGCTGAAACAGATAGTGACTCTTGCCATCCATACACAAATAGAGTATGTGCATACTGATTCATGGTCTCCTGTTTTCAATTTGCATTTACAATGCAGCCGTCAAGTAGATGGTCACCCTGGAAAGTGAAATATCTGCCCCTTGTTCATGCAATTGACATTGCGAGCACCGCGCCAAGGCAAGTGGAAACAAACACTGCAAATGAGCCAGTCACATGGTAAGAACGACCTTGCTTTATGACTTAAGTGCTTCCCGCCTTCTCCTGTCTGATCTGCCACTTCCATCTATCAATCTAATGATGTGGCAAAGGGCCAGGTTAATCAAGCTCAATTACTTTTGCTCTCAGTTGAGACTGACAGTGATCCAGCACCGTGCCAGCTGCAGCAGGTTTGGGACCGGACAGGCTTCGCTGTCAGGATGTTGGACAGATAAACTGTTTTCAGGAGTCGGGAGATTTAGCATATCCTAAAGGAAGCCAAAAAAGCAAATGACGCATGTGACTTCAGATGCTTTAAAGATTTTTTCCTGATAGAATTACATTTGGCTTCCTGAAAAAAACTGAAAAAAAGACGATGGCCAACATCTCAATGCATTTCAACTGTGGCTCAGAGGCAGAGTACAAAACACCAACAGCCAGCAGAGGACTGGCTCCTCCAGTCTGCATGATGACGCGCCCTTGGGCAAGACACTGAACCCCAACTTGCTGCCCACACAGAGCTTTGGACTGTGAACGTGTGACTTTCTAGAATGTAGTGTAAAAGGGCTTTGAGTGGTTGGAAATACTAAAAACGAAGGCACACCATTTATAGGGCTGCACAAATGATTTTCATTGAGCACTAATCTGACTCTGTAGTCTATGAAATGTCAGAGAAAGGTGAAAATTGCTGATAACAATTTCCCAGAGACCATGATGATGCTTTCATTGTGTTTTGTGCTAAAATCTATTGAGTTCACAGTAATATAAAACTTTAAAAGGCAAGGGAGCAGGAGCACAAATACCTGGCTTTTTTCTTTGACAATTGACCTTAAAAAATACTCCACTGAACTTGAAGCAGTTCAAAAAAGAATGGTCAAAGTCCAAAGACTGAAATATGGGCTTTAGACCATAGTATGGCTCAAGCTCCAGCAATGCTTGATCCTACATTTCCCATAATTCATCTCATTTGTATCTCCCTCCATACATGATAGATGCCCACATCTTGCACACCCTGTAATGCTTCCTATTAAAAATGGTCTCAAGTTCAAGCTGAGATGACATCTGCTGCTGACATCATCAGGGTGGTTTTTCTCAGAGAACACTGAGTGGTACAATAATGACCTGAGCTTAATGCCAAGTTCACGCTTTAGCCCTGATTTTACACTCACCAACAGTTTTAACCCTTTAACCTTCTGCTCAACCATATGGTAGAGCACATTTTGACTCACTATATCTTATTGAAAACATGTTTTACTTACGTTTGGTAGAGGCCAATATTTCAAAAAATGTGGGGTCTGTTCATAAAAAAACATTGATTTTTGTAATTAGTGCCCCAAGGAAATAAAATATATAAAGAATACATTTTTCCATCACTTTTTTCTTGGTGCGGACCTTAAAGGGTTAAGAAATCGCTGATAGCTTGGTGTTCACTTGAGTGTTCAAACACACGACACACTGCAGCCGAAGCCAGAAACCACATCTTACACGACGATCACAAAACACAAAACACAACCACAAATCAGAGAACAGACGACTCGGACTACTTGCTTTTTGCAGATTATCATTTTGAAGGAAAACATCCTGCTCCGCCCATCACATAATTTCCCATAAAATGTTTCGTAACGTGTGACCCCTGTCGCACTCATGTAGTGTGCAAAAAAAACCTGAGTTAGAAACTGGAGGTGTGGAGTGTTTGCCAGGCAGGAAGAATGGAATAACAAATACTATCAGTACTGTTGCATTATGGTAAATGTAAGGCTTAACCCATGCAGGGACTAAATGTCAGGTTATCTTGGCCTTTAGTGAGTCCCCCAACTTACCTGCTATCTTAAGATTCCTTTTCCAGCACTGTGCAAGTGGTTAAGGCTGCCATGACTAAAGCATCTGACAGAATAAGACACTTTGCTATGTTCCATATTTGACTTATTCCATATTTAGATTATTTCCAGCTGGAAATATAATACAATATAAGATATATATATTTATTATATATATATATATATATATTATTCATGTGGTTATCTCGTATTGAATCACCTGCTATCTTTGTTCTCCTACTTTCACCTCTTTTTTTTTTTTTTTGTTCTCTTTCCTTCGTCCCTGGACAATATGACCTCATTAGTTAACTGGTGACCCTCCTAATTTGTGTTTTGCCGCCACAGTCTGCAAGCAGAGAGCACCCTGAGGGCCCTGTCAGCTGGCCTGATCATTAGCAAGAGGCTCCTGTCTTCCGGCCTGCACACATCAAAACATCTCTGCCTCTGTCCTTGAGGAAGGCGAAACAAGGGAAGCATAAGGTTCAATAAATATTGCATTGCACTGTAGGCCTGCGTCAAAACAGAAGCATATTGAGTTGTAAGCACCGGCGGTGGTAAACAGATGTTAGTACATCTTAAAAGCTGTGCCTCAGACACTGGAAATAACAATGATTTCTGATTTCTTTTACTGTGATGTTTTGTATTAAGTTTTGTGGCCAAAAACAAAGTTGGTCACGTCTATTTTTACTTCTTACTTGATAAGAGGGCAGAGCAGACGTGGGCTTTTTTTCTATACAGGCCTACAAAGTTAAAAGTCATGTAGAAGGGTTGTGCATCAGCCGTCATGGAAACTGTTGCACCTTTAAACAATGTGTTTTCCTTTCGACCCTGTGATTTCCATTACCGGCATACTTACATTTGCCCTCCAGTATCTCGCAACGAAACGAAGGCAAATCATACTCCGCTGCAAGACTGTATGGATATGCTTGCGCTGCGATATCATTAGTGCAATATCTTGTGTGAACAAGCTCTTGAGACAGGGCAGGTAACAGTTCCAAGTGATGCATAAGTCATTCTTTGTGAATTCATCCTTCAGTGCCAAAGTAAAGGTTAGGATGTGGGAATCAGGGCGTGTAGTGTGTCCATCAAAGTTTATTTACCATAACCATGTACTTTCCCAAACCTGAGCCATTCCATATGTGCAATTTGCAGATCTGCCGGCATTAATGATCTTGAAGTTTATTGTACGTGCGTTTGATGAAGGGGGCATTATTTACAAAGTATTGCTTGAGGACATGAAACCTGGCAGAACACAGGACCGGATCATTTAACATGTCTACATGGCTGCAAAGGGAAGTTCAGTGTGTTCTTCAGACTGCTGTGGTGCCGGACCTTCACATCAGCTAATTGCATGTATTTAAATTCAATTATATGCATACATTGACCCCTTTCTATGCCAGTGAGCCGTCGTTCTAGAAGCATTCAGACTGCTGTGGTGCCGGACCTTGCTGTGTGTGTGTGTTGGTTGACTCTCGTGGGCTCCCGGAGGACTGAATGCCAAGGAAGAGTCCTGTCCTGTGACATAAAAAACAAGCCCTGAATATGGATCCTTCTCTTGGTCTGCTGCCAGTGTCTCCCAAACTTCACAAACATGGACTGTGAAGTGTTGGCCTGCAGGCTAAATCATGTCTAAATAGAGCCACATGAATCAGGAACTGCTCCTTTAATGTGCAGCTGACTTACTCAGTGGACTGAAGCACAGGTAGCCACTGCTGTATATCTTGTGGTTGGTCATCCTTCTCATCTTGTCAGGAAGAGGTATTTCCTCTTTGTCCTGGGAAAAGCCCAGAAAAGAGTGTACTTCCTCAGAAAACTGAAGCAGGTTCACCTTCCTCAACACCTGACGGTCAGGTTTAACCAGGCCACCATTGAGAGTCTCCTGTCCTGCTGCTGCACAGCAGAAGACAGGAGGACCATACGGCGGGTGGTGAGAGCAGCAGAGAGGGTGATTGGAACCACATTACCCCCCATCTGTCTGAGATCTACGCCGGCAGACTTCACAAGAAAGCCAGCTGCATCTCCAAAGACCCCACCCACCCTGGACACGAACTGTTTACCCCCCTCCCCTCTGGAAGGAGACACAGGACATTGAGAGCACACACAAACAGACTGCGGAACAGTTTCTACCCACAGGCTGTCAAATGTGTAGAACCTCCTCCACAAATGCTCTCACCACAATAATCTATTATGCACCTTATCCTACATAGAGTAAGTCTGTCTATGTACTGCTTGCTGTTTGCACCACGCTGCTGAGAGAGATGCTGCGAAATTGTTTCTCATTGTCCCTGTAACACTGACAATAAAGCTGCTATTCTATTCTATTATTCTTTTCTATTCCCCCGATTTGTATTGAAGTTTATTACTAGGTTACTTTCTAGTTAGAAACTCTAACCCTCCTTTTTCATCCACAGCGAACTACAGCAACTCAGATGGTGTAGTAAGACAAAGGAAGACAAGACATGGTTAATAAAGAAAATCTTCAAATGACTAGATCAGTGATACTTTGTGGATAAAAAGTGTCTATTCCACACATTATTTGCTCTGTCTTTATAATAAAGGGCTTGCTGTTACAAGCCATGAAGCTCATACTCACCTTTTTGTCCAGTGAACAGCAGCAACAGGTGGTGGAGTAAGATGGGAGCAGAAAAGAGGTAAGAAGTAAGTTAGTAAACCTAAATAATCTTTGAAATACTCAGTGAGGTGAGGTGTTAGTAGTAGTAGCTGTGCCATCAGCAGCCTGAAGTACGGCCTGTTGGTTTAGAAACAGGAACACAGTCTCCTAGGGATGGTGATCAGGAGAAAAATGAACCTCAACATGAACCACTGTGGATATAAATATTGAAAACTGCGTCACCCCGTTGTGTAAATGACAAATCTGATACAAAAACCTCGGTCAGTAAACCACATGTGTACATTCACACGAACAGGAGGTCATCCAGAGGACTGGTGATACACCGTGGCGGAGACTGTAAACATTAGTGAAACTGAGTGTCTTGCACTATCCGTGCATAAAAATACGTACAAGCACCTGATGCCCCTGTCAGGATACAGTAAAGTGTGGGTGGGATGTTCATCCTGATGATCAGACGGAGAAAACAGAGGCGGTAGAATTATTGTGATTTCTAAAAATACTCTATTACATATTTCACTTCCTGCATTCAAGATCCTACTTCAGTAAAGTTCAATAGTAAGTATTAAACTAATTAAACATATTTTAGGTATAAAAGGGAACCTGCATATAACACAGCACCACGGCCCATGTGAGTGATATATTATGGCATGTTATTGGATTATCACTATTGATGTATTTTGGTAAAATGGCTGCACTTCTATCAGCTTTGAGTAGTTTAATGTGGAGCATTTTGTAACCTGATCACATGTGTGTAAAATGTGCATGTGTGAAATAACTTCTAATCATCTTCTTATTATCAGTAAATATAGTGATCACATAAATGTAGTGGACAATACACAGGTTATATCACTGAACAAAACTGTGCAGCAGTTCAGAGTTCTTGAGTCCTTGATTAAATCATGCTCTCCTGACAACAGAGCTTCTCCAACATAACCATGCAAAGTCAGTGATTCGTGTCACAGATTGAGCTGTGAAAGAATGTTGCTGGCATCCTGGATGCACGACACGCATAGTCACTGCATGACAAACTGTTGTCCCCTCCTCTACCCCCAAACTCAAACCCCAAATCACTTCACTACATAATGAAAATGATGAAAATAGGAAGTAGAAGCTGTGAGAGTGATGATTGGACACAACAGCAGCGGCTGTAGGTGCAGTAACAGTAACAGACACTCGTAGGTTCATGAAGTTCAGGGTCACAACAACACTGAGCTGCGGCAGTTTATTCACTTTCTAAACTTTATTGTATCAATATAAAAACAAAAAGTGCAAGAATAAGCAAGACAAGCAACGCCTGATCGTGGCAATGCCTCAAAGGAGTAGCTGGAAATGTTGGGACAAACACTATATATACACTATATGTATACTTATGCTGAGTGTTACATGAGAAGATTATTAGCAGCAAGTGATTCGTCCCACAAGGTTGAATTCTTCCTGTGAAAACCACAGGCAAGCCTGAGGACAAATAACACGTTTCCTTAAAAAACACAAGTTGCAGCACAAAGAGGAACATAAGCATTTAGTAAAAACTGCTACCACCTCAGTTATATTATTGCCTTACCATAAAATGAAACTACAACGCTCTTATGTGTGAGTCAGAGTGTCGGTAAGGTGTCAAAGAGCAGGAGTGCCGAATGAATTAAGATGCAGAGGTAAGACATTTATTGCTTCCGAAGCCATTAACATCACCTTAGGTAATCAGTGTTCCTCCCACTCTACCTGCTGCAATATGCTAATAATTAGCATTAATGAAGTAACCCACAGACCGGCCAACTGCATCACCTGACACACATCATCATTTGATAAGGGATAGGATGAAGCCAAAGTGTCACAGAGATACCGAGCAGCTGATTCCACCACACATTCCACACTTCCTGTTCTTGTCCTCATGTAGTTTGGGTGGCGGAATTTACACCCTAATCATGAAGAGGTTGCCCGCGTCACATATTGCATCCAGCGGGGTCATCTGACACTGAAAAGACAGGTGTAATATGGCCACAGAGACGGGGCGATGCCTTCATTACCCTGTTGTCTGCCTCCCCTCTCTCCCTCATTTCTGGATGGGGTCAGAAATGATTTCATGCTTATTTCAGCTAAGCCCCTTTTCCACCAATTATTTGAAATACATCAAGTTAAGCCTCTTTCAATGGCAACAAAAAAAAATCTCTGTTGAAATGTTTAAGCGGTTGTAACAAAAATAAATGAAGTTCATTAAAAATGGAAATCTTGCCGAGGATTAGTGAGGGAGAGCTGCTTGGCGCTGGCGGGACGTCTCTATGAAAACCCTGCTGCTCAGGATCAACACACAAAATGGTGTCAATGCTGTTAATTGCCCCCAAGTCCTTGTCCCACAGTGCGGCTCTCAGCTGCCTCTCAGCTCTGTCTGACTAATCTGCGCATGGTGTTAATCAATGCCGCTGCGATTTCCATAACAAGGCAAACTCTGTAACTGCCTTTGCAAAGAGGATTTTACATTCCCCCCACTGCTCCGTCTGCTGGTCGTGTGTCTGCTGATGCACATTTGCTGTGACTCCGGAGGAGCAGTTGTTCCATGTTGTCAGTGACGAACCTAAATTCAGCAAATCCAGTTGTTGTGTTGGGACCACAGGCAGCGAAAACAAGAAACAGGTCTGTCATCCACTTTTGCTTTGCAGACTCAAACCTGGGACCTTCTTGCTATGAGGCAACAGTGCTGACCACTGCACCACCGTCCAACGTCCAAAATACACATCTAGGTGTTATGTCTCGTCGTATGTGTTAGTTTGTCTATGTTCACTTGTGTCTAGTCTCGTCTCTCACTTCCTGTTTTATGTTGAAACCCTTAAACTCTCCTCTCGTTTCAGGTTGTGACTTCCTGCCCTTGTGTGTTTTCCCGCCTCGGTGATTGTCTGCCCCGCCCTGATCGTTTCCACCTGTTCCCCATCACCTTGTGTATAAATAGTCTGCGTCTCCCCTTGTCTTGTCCGAGCATCATAGGTCACTTGTGTTTTTGCAAACCAAGCCATAGATTGTCATGCCATGTAATTAGTCAGTACCTTGTCCATGTAAGTATTGTATTGTATTAAAGAGTTTGTCACCAGATTAAATGTGTCTTGCTTCGTGCATTTGGGTCCACCCTGCCTCTGAGCCCTGTGTGTAATACTAGGTGTTTTATTTCACTTCACTTTTTCTTTTTTTTTTCACCTGTATGGAATTTTACAGTTCACATCTGCACGGCTGTTTTCTCAAAATAAGTTTTGTTTCTCAAACTAAAACCTCCACTACAGAGATTTTATGCTATATTTTGAAGGTTTTATATTCTGAAGGTTTTAACAAACAGATTTGTGCACATATCATAGCCTGATTAATATCATGTTTTAATGTTTTAAAAAAACATGGCAAATTTTGTTTTTTTTTTATGGCTCTTGACAGTAATTTCTGATTTATGAAGAGATAAAAATAATATATCTAAAGTTTTCTCTGTAAAAAATCTTCAGTTCTAATGTCAACAAAATGAAACAAGAGTTTTGAACCTGGCTGTGTCCAATGTTCTGATTTCTGTTCTGCAAATGTATCCAAATGAGTGCGTATTCAGTTAGATAATGCATCATTTAAACACAACAATTCAGAAAACTTGAGCACTTGTTGAACATTTATGATGTCTTCTTGCACCACCCACGGCAACACATCACCAACACTTACAACCTCATTTTTATTTCTATTTCCACACAAAACAAAGCAAAGTGTCGCTAGACAGCTTTGTAGCTCTAGGTGGACAAATGTGCTCATGTTTGATGGAGCTCGGCTAGCAGCCGTCGCCTGTTTCCACTCTTTCTGCTACGATAGGATAAAACAACAAAGTCCCATCTTTGTGCTGCACATAAAATGTTTCAATGTTAACTGCTCATTGTTCCATTTCTACTTCAATTTCTATTAAAAAAAAATATGTAAGGTGTAACTAAGACAGCTGGGGAGTTGTTGGGAACATTTTTCTCTTTTCATTGATAGTGTCCTTTTTTTGATTGTGTGTAAAACAAATGTTAAACTTCCTTTCATGATCAGATGAATCCAGTAATTAGTAGTGTAATTTATGTACCAGGGAATGTCCAAGAAGCTTACATTAGCACTACCCCTGGTCATTTGACGACGGGCCTGTAGGTGTACTCCTCGTTTGCTCCAGCTAAGTGTTACGGGCCAGAGAGAAACAGCTCTGCTTGTCACCATAACATGAAGCAGGGGGAAAGGCATGACGAGGGTGCTCGTCTGAAAGGAAGCCTCTGCAATAATCCTGAAGTCAAATAATTCATCCGATCCAGCCCAAGTCATTTGTCTGTGTCAGAGTTTGTGCGATGCTCCCAAACACTTTGCCTAGCCCCCCAACTTTCTTGTCTCCCATCCTTGAAAGCCAAATCAATCAAGCTTCCCCATGCAGGAAAGTGCCGAAATAAAAAGACAATGAAGTGGAATGAGCAAAAGCAGGATTGATAGCATTAAGAGGATTTGGGACAGATTGTGAGGAATTTTCCGGGCTGCAGTTTTTTGGGGTGGGGTTGCACACTCCAGTCCACACTGCTGAATAGGAGGTATGCAGATAAATGGAGTCAAAGCAGTGTAATCATATATTCAGGCTCTGGGAAGCAGTTGCTGGCGCTGCTCTGATGGACGATTGCCTATCTTCATTTCTAGGAGCTGGAGAGACAAAGGTCCGCTGCATAACATAATCAATCATTTTCCTCTCTGTCCTTAGGGCACGGGGGAGGCTCTGACTATCCCTGAATACAGATTATTGGATGTTTCTTTTTTTAATCCCACTCGGGGTGAAGATTACTTGAACTGAATTGTTCAGTCCTTTCAAATGCAGACAGGAAAATATCAGATGTTGGTGTTGTCGTGACAAACTTTCGTCTCGGCAGTGCTGTGATATCTCTCGCTCAAAAGCCAAACAAGTTACAAAGCTACAACGTTTCATTTCATTTTAGATTTAGTCCGTTTGTGTTCCTGCAGAGCATTTCTGATGCAGAAACCTCCACTGTTTATGACAAACTGTAATGCCACTTGTAATGTTCATTAGCCGTGTAAACAGCTTAGCAGGAATAATGCCTTTACACAAAAAACGGAATATATTGTGCATGTAAACATAGTCCCTGTCTCACTGGCTGACTGTATCTTATGTGCGTCCACCAGGTAGCACAGTTTCACTGTGGAAATATAATATTCCTGTGAACATGACACCGCCAGATTATTAATTTTACATTAAAGCAAAAACAGATGATTTGAAACGGCAGATATCCACCCCAGCCTCTGACAAAGCTATGTCCTGCTCATTCCAGCAGAAGAGGACATCCAAGATGAAGGGCAAGCTCTTAATATTCAAAGTCACAGAGACCCACGGCAGATTAGAAAACCCGAGTGCGATCTTGGCCAGCTTTGCCAATGATCATGGCAGTCCTGGAACACCATTTGATAGACTTGGACATCTGGACCAATGTCAAAGAGTACTTGGCGAGGCATATACTTTATTGTCCAGAGGTGAAAAGGGACATTCCTGGCTGTTGTTCAGGTATTTAATTGCTAAGAGAAACACAAGCATCTGTTGTCAAGTTAATTTTTCAAAATGGAAGAAGCTCATTAGCACTTTGCGGAGAGCTGGTGCAGTCGAAGCTCCATGGGGATGCAGTGATGCTCTGTCAGGCTTTGAGAGTTTCGGCCAAGATTTGCTTCAGTAACGTTAAGAATTTCTTTGAAGATAATCACAAAGAAGAGAAGAAAATCAGACTTTGAAGTCGATGGTGGCAAGAATTAAAATTATTTCACACCGTTTTCTCCATTTTATGCCCAATCTGGGCTTCTGACAAAACAAAGCTCGGCTATCATCTGTCTCTTGCTCGATACTAATCGACTTTTATCTGCAGGACTTTTTGCCTTTGATCTCAAACAGTTAGCAGCAGACTTCTCCTCAACGTGATCCTCTGACAAAATGGGGGAAGCATATGGTAACACAGTGGGATTCTGGGTAATTTAGGCCCCTTCACAACGATCGCTCTGCATGAGCGAGAAGCCTTGACAGAGGAGATGAGGAAAATGGGCTCAGTTCAAACTTGCGCTACTCGAACATGGCCTTCATTGAGCCCTACAACACCGTGGGCGTCTGTGAACACACTGAGCATGTCTCTGATTACCCCATGCAATTGACATATTTATCTATGTGGCTGCTATCATGTCAAAAAAATCCAAACTAATATAATTTTGTTATTTTACCTTAAGCTAAAGTCTTCATTCGTGGAGCCTCCGCTACCGTGAGGTCGCTGCAGCCTTACTTTATCAAACTTCTGCCATCTATCAATGATTTTCTTTTTTTTGACGAGGGACGAGGGTGTTGGATCCAAAATATTTTGTACGCGTCTTCCTAGATGGTTTGGTATCTGATCTGACGGCATGCTAAGTGGGCATTGTAGGACGCATAAGGCACGACCTTTGTAACACATGAAATGAAAAGTTCTATATTGTGTTTTTCCCCCAAGCTTAAATGGTAGCTACAACAAAAGGTGATAGCCTTGTTAGAAAGCGGTGTACGACATAACGGGGGTTAAAGACTCATTACTCTTTGTTAGCGTTCTAACAGTGAGAAACAAAAGCTTTAACCAAAGACAAAAATCCCGACTTCCCAACAGACCGTGACTGTCCAAACGCCCGCCCTGTGGAAGTCAGTGGCCCATGGATGGAGCAGGTGGCCACTGTCACACACCGAGGTAACAGCTTGACTCCTTTCTCAGGACCTGGGCAAGTGTCACCAGGTCTGGACAAATTACACCTCACTGCTCAACCACAATGTCATCGGCCCCATTTAGCTGGAGTGTCATTCGGACACATTTGCACCGAGATGAATGCTGTTTTCAAATTATGGATAAAATTTTAATGACACGAGGCGGTGAATGGGCTAATAAAATTCCAATTAAAATGCAAAGATTTTGATCTTTAATTGAGGACAGCAGTGAAAGGGACGGATGCTCTAAATGTTTAAATAGGGGAGGGATTTTGTGAGGGGGAGGAATTATGGAAAAAATAAAATGAGACTTTGAGCTTATTACTTCTGTGTCTACATTCATCAATCAGAGTATGAATCTTTAAAGCTTTGCTTAAATCACAAAGCACGGCTGTGCAACAGAAAGAGTGCAGAGGGAGTGTGTGTGTGTGTGTCACTGTCACAAAGTGGAAAGTAACTACATAAGTACACAAGTTCTCTATGAACGTAGACTTTTGATGTACTGTTATCCATCAGCTCACTACATTTTAGAGGGAAATATTGTTCTCTGTAGTTACTAGTTACTTTTCACATTTCTGGTACATTCAAGCAGCTCGTAAATGATGATGCATCGTATAAACTAAACCGCCCAACGGTGTTTGGACTCAAATTTGAGGCTTACTCAGTCGTGGACGTGGCCGGCATCAGGGAAGCACAGCGGATAGTGGAGGCGAAACGTTTCCGAAATATGCACAGGCAGGCAGGAGGACAGCACGCACAGGCGGGCAAACAAGAGCAGCTACTGCACCGCTATGACTGTGACAGATGCATGCTGGGAGGCAGATCACGGGCAGCGAGGGGCAGGTGTGCAGGCGAGTGGAAATCGGGTTCCTGAGGAATGAGTGGGACCATCATTTTAGTTAAACATACATCAACTTTTATTTAGTCTGCCTTTTGTGTAGTGTTTTATTAAGCTCATTTTATCATAATCTGTGTCATCTTATTTTGTTAACATTTTAGTATTTCCCTTATTCATTTTGTGTGGTATTAGTAAACTAGGTTTGTTATTATCATACATATTTTCATACCTTTCATCAACTATCTTTTGTTGTTGTCTTGATTTTTTAGTTGCTTTGGTCTGCATTAGTCCCATTTTTAAATCCTACATATTGTCAATTACTTGTAAAACACGTTCAGTTACATTCGATTTGTTTGTGAGGTGCAGTATAGATAAAGTTTGATTGATTGATTGATTGATCAGCATATGTTCTTTATTCTTGATTAAATGTGTATACTTAAAATAGACATTTCCAGCCACAATAAATGCTGCTATGGCACCATACGTCAATAATAATAATAATAGTCTAACACTATCATGCTGTAGTGATAAACCTCAACCTTATAGCAAACTTTTATGTAAAGCTGCACTCATTCATTCTTTTATTTCTTACATTTTTTTATGTTTTTTATGGCTATTAACAGAGCATTGACATATTATCACTTTCTAAAGTTGTTACGACAAACATGTTTCCTTTTAGCTTTGTTTTGGTCTCAACACCCGAGTGTTACTAAACGCTCCACTATCTTCACCAGTTGGTTGCTAAGTCTGTCTTTGCTGTTTGAAGTTGGTCTACAAGAGCTTTATCAGAGCTTTTTTTACTGAAAACTGCAGCCTGAAACCAGATGCATGAAAACACAGTTAGCAGGCCAAAAAACCAAAACAATTAGTTAGAAGAGGCTAAAATGTTCCATAGACCTGGGGGGGGGGGTCATTTGGTCATTTGATCCTTTGTAAAAAATATGCATTTGTTCAAGCTAAGTTAAGTTCGTCCTCCACCACTGACTGAGCCGTTGTTAGCCTTCCATGAAATATTTCTTCTGTAAAGTTCCAGGCAAACCCCAGCCCAGGACATCAGAACCCAGACGCCCAGCAGTCTTCATTTGTACCTTTTGATCACACCAGACCCTGCCGTCTACTGTGTTTCTGGTTTGACCTTTACAAAATGCAACACGTGCTTTAATTCTGTAATTCTGCACCCCTACAGAGTGGAGATGGTTAGATATAGAGGTAGAGCCAAAGCTGTTGTGGCTTTGCTAATGAATTCCAGGTTTCTGCGAGAAAACAGCTTGCTCCGTTGTCCACACTCATCCAACGGCAACTGCTGCAAAGCATTTATTGCTGCTGCCAATCGATGATGCGTGATGAAGACTCAGGACTTCAGGTTCGGGTCATTCATCTCTGAGAAGATGCTCCCATACCCCCATTAGAGTTTGAGGGATCAATGTGCGTAGCCGAGGAGGAGTCCATCCGTCATGTCACACTCACAGCAGCATTCTCCAACCCCAAAGGAGTCAGCTTCCTTAACCTGAACACCACAAATATAATTACACTCGGTTTCAGGCTGCTTACACTAAAGCGACCCTACGGACATCCTCATCTGCCAGCCAGCGGGGTTCCAGCTATGTTCACAGGTTTCCCCACAAGGATAAGCGAAGGAGAGCTGAAGACTTGGAATGGTAAGAACGGTAACCATAGAGCTGACTGTAGTGCCTGTTTTCAACAATTAAAAAGCTCTTTCAGGTCAGTGGTTGATGCACACCCATAGACCCCTCAGCTGAACTCTAGTACTCTAACGCTAACGCTCTAATGCTACTCTAACGCTACTTTAACGCTATTGATTACTTAAAAGCAGATATTGTTACAATATTTTGGGACCTAATTGAAGTGTATTTTGGGGGCGGCTGTGGCTCAGTGGTAGAGTGGGTCGTCCCTCAATCAGAAGGTCGGGGGTTCGATCCCCAGCTCCTATGGGTCAACAGTGTCCTTGGGCAAGACACTGAACCCCAACTTGCTCCTGAAGCAGCTTCAGTGTGTGAATGAGTGTGAAAGAATAGTCTCCTCCTAATTACATTCCTCCTGTATGAATAATGTGTGAATGGGTGAATGAGGATGTGATGTAAAGCGCTTTGAGTAGTTGAAATAACTAGAAAGGAGCTCTACAAATACAGACCATTTACCATTTTATTTCACTTACTGTATCAACTATGGAAGCCTATAGGGGACCACATACATCAAAATGATAACTTGAAAAAGAAAATGTAATTTCACATTAGCATTATAATTTCGTCTGTATGTTATTTGAGTAAAAATGGAAAAAATACGATATAATGACATGATTCAAAAATACTTGTGTGGGCATTCTATGATAATATTAGAAAACTGAAAGGTCTGTTTGACAGACCTTTCAGCTGCACAGTGGACGACATTTAAATATGAAATATTTGAAATATTTAAATATGGAAATCCAATATGAACAATGTAACCTGATTTTCCTTCCTAATATTCAAATCACAGTTAAACTGAAAATGCAATTTTCAAACAATTTGAAAACAAAAAATTGCATTTAACATTTCATTTTCAAAGAATTAACCAGCTGTAAAGTGAAAAATATTGCAACATCCAGTCTATTGGATTCACATGTCACCACAGTGTTTTAGTGTCAAAATGATAAGCATCACACAGCAGTCAATCTTCAAGACAGAAACATTGTGCAGATTATAATGCTGTAGTGGAATCATATTTTCATTTTCAAGTTTATACTATCATGTTAATACAGATCCCCTTAGGATTGTATAATAATAATAAACAATTTACCAAGTTTAGCCAACTTGTTCCACCATTTATAGCAGGGGTGTCCAAACTGCGGCCCGCAGGAAATTCTAAAAATGTATTGGAACACAGCCCACACATGGAACCTGCGCTGGACTGTGTTGTACTTCTTAGTCTCACCACTAGGCGGAGTAACTGTCTTGAACGAGGCAGTGGGGGGGGGCGCTGGCTAAATCGTGGCTGTTTTATTCCCTGAGATCAGAAATGGATCAGTTTTGAAGAGACAAGGAGCTCTTCATGAGCTCAGTGACCCTCTCTGGTTGGCATGTTTAGTGGATCTCACTGATCACCTGAACACACTGAACCAGAGCCTACAAGGCAAAGAGCAGCTTGGACCACAACTACTAAATGAAAGGCCACTAATGGAAAGGAAAGGTTGTTTTTTGTCTTGAGTTGAGTTTTCAAACAGAATTTACCTCCATTTGATTGATTTTGCCAACTTTAACCCACTAGAGGGGAGGAGATAGACATGACCTCTGGTGGATTAAAGTGAGCAATATAGCTCCCTGCTAGTGAGCGGCCCAGCGCTTTGGATATTTTTCTGTATGTGGCCCTCAGTGAATAAAGTTTGGACACCCCTGATTTATAGATTACTTTTAATCATGTATGTCAACCATTTATCCATCGATTTTTTTCCATTGCAAGCGGTTGGGAGTCATCGCTTTATACTGGCACAAACAAAACAATTGTAATAATCCAAAAGCTTTGTCGCCCGCTGATTGTTCCCGAGGCTGACGTGATGGAGTCAGCATCCGACCGCACAGAGCCATCTCCAACTCGATCAGCGTCTGGATGTTAGATTAGGTATTGACCTGCACATTTACTGAGTACAGGACAGCTAAGGACTGTGACTCATGATGATAGATTTCCACCGTATGTCAACAACACCTGTGATTTCTACCACAGTGCAAAAGCTTGCTGGAATTTCAAGAGAGCACGAGTTACAAACTGCACACGCCACTCAAAGTGCATTAGAGCTACACAACTTTTTTTTATTTTTTTTTATCGCAAGACATCTTTTACTCTGAAGATGCAACACTTACTTTTAAATGTGCATCTTTGACGGTGAGCATGGAGAAATGGCTTTTTTCGCGCTGATGGGATGGTCAGGTTTTGACTGTTTCTCTTTCGGAGATGCCTTGATGCACTGTGGCATTCACACATACGGTCAGCTTGTAAGTGACTGATTGATCTACATAAAAGGCAGCAATTTCAGAGACTGTTGGTTGATCACAGAACTGAAAGCCTGCCGCTGTCTCAGGGTTTGCTTGTCTCATTCAAAGCTTGGCCAAACTGAATAGCTATGATTTTGATTTTGATCAAGTCAAAAGCACGAGCTTGAGCACATAAAATCAGAAGTGTACAGTTAATTATGACTCCCGGGGTGCACTTCAGTAAGAAACATCTAATCAGAGAGCTTAAAATGATGTTACTTGCACCACGGATGTTGTCTGTGAATCCCCCGTGTACACGACTAAATGTTGCTGGACACTTTCATTTGAATTGTAATTGGTGCAGTCAGCGGTATATAAACAGGATTTTTCCTCACGTCACCTGTGTCTGGTCCAAAAAGTTGCCCCTGAACACGCCACAGGGACTACAGCCAATGGCCAGCTGTCACATATGTTGTGCACCTGCGTGAGAGGGAATCATTTTGGATACCACAGGCGGCTGTAATCTGTATTAGTCATTCAAAAAGGGAAACCAGCCTACGGATAAACAAACCGTAAACATAGCGGCGTTTTGCTCACCGTGTTCTACTCTCACTCAGCACAGACGGTCTGGTAGTATAGCTACTGATGAAGAATACGTTTGAGAAGCAAAAGGCACCGGTCGTCTCCTTGTGCATGACACACCCCAGAAACTAGGAACACAGACGCTCCCTGAGTGAGGGTCTTATACCAAGTCATGTTCACTAAGCCAGAGTTCAAACAGAGAGCAGCTCTTTTCAAATGGCAAAAGTAAAAAGCAATCCGTCATTTTGATGACGTAAAAAAACACCCCAGTGAAAGGTAATCTTGACTTCAGTACGGTTTTATTGTCTCTCACAAAGCTTTTATGACATAGAGGCGTCATAATGCCGACGCACGACATGTAAATCTCACAGTTTGAATTAAACAGCGTACTCCACGCTGCTCCAAACACACTCCACGCTGCTCGCACAGAGGAGTGTAGTCACAGTCAATCACACGGCTGTGTCTGCGGACACGAGGAAGAGGAGGAGAAGCACGGCCGGTGTTTTGACACGTCTCTGTGAATAACAGAATCAACTCTGTGCTCATAAAATATGTTGGCCGCAAGAAGAATTACCCGTCCCATTCTAGGCAGCCCCGTCTTTTTTCGAAACCCTCCTTTTCTCTATGCAAACACGAGCAAATTCATTTGAATAATTCTCACTAAACCTG
The DNA here is from genome assembly GCF_042242105.1 of Pempheris klunzingeri. Classification (NCBI taxonomy): domain Eukaryota; kingdom Metazoa; phylum Chordata; class Actinopteri; order Acropomatiformes; family Pempheridae; genus Pempheris; species Pempheris klunzingeri. The sequence continues at coordinate 20,636,139 of NC_092029.1, read as the reverse complement.
TCTCATCCACTTGTTTTCCCTTTGAGAGGCAATCACCCGTTGTCTGCTTGTAATTTATGACCACAGGCAAATCTGCTGTGGTTTTACAGGCTCGCATTAGAGCACACTCTTGTTATTGTGAGGCATTATGGTAAATGGGGAAAAATCCACTTTTTAATGGAAAAAGACAGGTGCTTTCCAAGGTGGATCCTCAGCCTTATGTGTTTCTGAGACACTAAAAGGAAGATGGATTATTTGCACTGCTACTTATTCATTATCCAAATTATGCAAATAGTTTATCACTGTCAAATGTTTTTTTTAAAAGCTTTTGAACAGTACCAGCACAGCCTCTCCGCCGAATTAAGATGCACCGAGGCTTGTGTTTGTCGTGCTGTGGCTCTCTGAACAACTTTATCAAGTTAGTGAGCTTACAGTGCCGCATGTGTTTAGCCTTGTGACATTATAAGGCCTGTGGCAACAATCACTTTCAAACTGTTTGAGGGAGAACCAGACCTGAATTAACAGTCAGTATTTGCAAGCGTAACTCAAATGTAGTCTCTTTTTATTTTCATCCAGCTTTGTGTGCATGTTTTTCTGCAACAGGTGGATTCTTGAAAGCTGTTTAAAAATTGATGTCAGTCAGAGACACTAAATGACACCAAAGTGGCCAGAAGACAAACGTGAACGCGTCGCTTAGAGGAACTAAAAGCAAATTTAATGGATGTGCTTGTTATATTGTCAGTATGCTGTATCTTCATCCTCAAACAACTAGTTCTGCAATTATACAACCTTCTTGATAGGAACACTCTCGAGGTGTTGATGGGAATCAGGCTGATATTTAACACAATGTGTATTACGAACATACTGCATGACGGACCAGAGGGTCTGTTGTTTGCTTCCTCTTTATGTGTAAAAACCGTTTTGGACCAAATCAGCATATTTGGAAGCCATTGAACACACAAACAGTACACACACATGTACTGATTAGCAATATGTGTGTTTTTTTTATTTGTCTTTTAACAATAGGCGATTGCAGTTTTAGCATTACAGCATTATGGATTCTGTGTATTGTGGGTTTTTCCCCCGGACAAAGCAGAGTTCCAATTATGGGGAAGCCAGGGGGACTTAATTATTTTGTGTGGATTCTAAAGTTTTAATGAAGCGATGAAGTATAGGACGCTGACAAATGAATGAGTGGAAGTGGGAAAGGGGATGAACGTTGGGGAGGAAGTTTGAGTCTGAGAGGAATGTGTTGGAGGCCAGGGGGGAGGAGACTCAGCGTGGGGGGGATCTGTCTCTTAAGACACTCGAGGTGACCAAGGCTTGGTTCCAGACTGTACCTGGAGAAGGAGAGATGGGAGAGGGATGCACGGGACTGAATAAGAGAGGATGAAAGGAGGAAGAGAGAGTGGATGGAGGAGAATAGGGATGGGCGGGACGAGAGGTGTGGTAAGCAGCTGAGGGGAGAGAAAGGGGGGAGAAACGGGGCAGGATGGGTTGACCAGGCATAAGTAGGCTTGACAGGTGACTAGAGGTTAGAAGTTCACTTAATCCCACTTGCAAGGACCCTGGTGCAACATTTTAAAGTTGTAATAAACGGAGGAAGTATAGGATGCTGAGGACGGATGGCTAGATGAATGGATGTGAGAAAGGGGGGATTAGCGGCGTAAGCAGAACTGGTTATTTATTCAGTGACTCATAGGGGCTGAGGGAAGGACGGGTGACAGAGAGGTGACTTTGGGGTGAACACAGAGCATTACAGAGAGAAGAACATGGATCGTAGAGTTATACAGGGTTCACAAAAAGTTAGGGATATTCGACTTTCAGGTGACATTTATGGAAAATATAAAAAGTTAATGCTACAGTGATATTATATCATGAAAGTAGGACATTTAAGTATCAGCATGCACTGGTAGTTTCTTCATTTTAAACAATTTATTGAAAGAAAATCTACCAACAGTGGAGGGTAAACGAGGGTAAACGTAAAATTGGGATGTGGCCAAAGGACGTCCACTCCTCTCCTTTCTGTGACTCTTCCAGTCTCTGTATCACTGTTCCAACCTCCTGATGACACTCTGTGACCCTCTAAGCTCAGTGAACACCTCCGTCTGAGGACTTCCTGTTTGAAGCCTCCAGTGTTGAGGTGCTGCTGATCAACTGTTAGGTGTCGTCTTGGTCTCATGATGTCAGAATGTGAACAGCAGGATGAGGAGGACTGTTTAAATACCAATTCTAACTGAAGCAGGAAATGTATTGGTGGTGCTTCATCCTGAAATTTCACCTGAAAGCCAAATATCCCTAACTTTTTGTGAGTAGTGTAAGTCAACCAGCGGGGATGAGCAGCCTGTGAAAGTAGACCGTGGGTTTGTGTTTTTACAAACCTTCAGCCCTTTTTGGCAGCGCGGGGGGGGGGGGTTCTGAGGAGCATGGAAATGTGGGAATGGGAGGTAGAGGGACAGTGGCTGCTGGGAAACGGTTTGATGACAAGCTAATTCCACATTTTGAGAATGGAATAAGCGTGGGTGATAAAACTGCAGATAGACGTGCCATCCAGAGAGGGGTAGGGCAGAACGCTCTGTATCTGTATATCACCTTTCTAGTCACTTCAACCACTCAGAGCACTTTTCCATCACATCCTCATTCACACGTCGTTCATTCAGGAGGAATCTAAGCTGGAGGAGACTGTTCTTTCACACACTGAAGCTGCTTCAGGAGCAGGTTGGGGTTCAGCGTCTTGCCCAAGGATCGAACCACCGACCTTCTGATTGGCCCACTCTACCGCTGAGCCACATCTTGAGTTTCCAGGTGGTCAGGATGGCTTCCTGTGAGGCATTCTACGGGTTTTCCCTCCATTCTTTTGGTTTCGTTTGTATGTGTCACAAAGAGCACACCAGGGAAGAGAGCAGCTTTCGTTCTATTGACGATTTGCTCCGAACAATCCATTTACACTTTGGCTCCTATGCAGCTACAAACGGGGTTTAGTCCAATAAACATCACACGTGAACAGTAAAAGATTAGCTGAAAACATTGGGGCCTTAAGCCCCCTAAACCGAGCCCTGCTGCCACCTAGGGTCTGCAGCTCTCTCTTCTCCTTCTTCACATAACTATTTCTGTCACTTTTTATGTGAACAACAGAGTGCAACACTGCAAATGTCTTCCAGGAGAGACGTCTGAAAATGTGTGTTATCTATGCACAGTATCGCACCTCCAGCTGACTTTTCACTCCACCGTCAGGAACAACTGAAAACACACCGGATTTCTTGGTGTTGTCGTACAACACGTCCTGTGAACAAGTTCTTGTCCATTATATAAAAGTCTGCAGAGTTGCAGACTAATAGAAAGTAAATGGCTTAAAGGGCCAACTGGAGAGCCCTCAGACACGTGGGCTTTTACAGCGAGAGAATCTTGAAACCCTCAAAGACTTCGTAGGAGGGCGTGTTAAAGTTTGAGCGCGTTGGAGAAGCACGAATGAAACTGATGCCAGTCAGTTATTGCAAGTGCACTTGCAGTGATTGACCTGATCCAGCACTATGAGCTGCTTCTTGAACACAGATATCAGCTCCACACAGTTCACACAGCTGACAGATTCATTCTTTACACTGGTCAGATGATTCGTGAGTTACCTATTTCATTGGTATGATCAGGACTGGTGGTGCTCTCAGTAAGTATACTTCTAAATGATCAACATTAGGATGACAGGGACAGCTGTAGAAGACATTATACTTAATTACATGCTAAATATTTGCACGTTAACATGCCAACATCTGTCAGCGCAGAGCGAAGCCTTTCCAAAGCCTCGTGTCCTTTGTGTTCTGAACACAGCAGGCCGACAACGCAGTGATTGGCCGGGCGTGCAGAGGTGAGAGAGCAGGCTCCAAGCTCTTTGTCATTACTCACACAACTACATGTCACCATGAATACCTTTGAGGTAAGACAGTGAGACAGTGAAAGTGAGCACTGTCCTCATTTTTACAGTTCATCTGCCCCCCCCCCTTTGACAGCAGGCTTTCTGCCCAGACTTCAAGTGTCCAGTTACAGCAGATATAAAACACTTTTACCTCAGATTCAGCCTTTCCTCTGGTGCCCCTCTGGTGGTGAGGCTCTCAGATCAGTAAAAGTGCCATCCATGTTTTATCTACCTCACAATTCTCATATCATCTCATCTCATATATATTTTAGATACAATTACTTGAGATCGAAGGACATTTTTGTTTTTTTATATCCACTTTTCCCACACAGTGTCAAGAGGACAAGAAAGGTCCAGACACTATTGTAGCAATGTCTTGGATTGTAATCAATCAACCAAGTTATTCATGGGAACACCCCTGAGGTCGCCTGGGTCACAGCTTCCTGCTCAGCTGATTTCATTCTGCTCACATGCCCCTCTCTGACCGAGAAGGGAAGAAGGAATACATATCAGGCACTAAAAAAGTAACGGTAACACTGGTACGACGGGACGGGGGTTAAGCTGTCATACACAGCTGGTTTTAGTTTAGGGAAAGTCAACTGGGTGTGCTGGCTACGGTCAGATATGAGGAGGACTAGAGGTATGAGGAGTGTCAGCACCACTGTGTGGTCTGATTGGGAAACTGCAGGAAGGCTGTCTGATCTGGTCCAGTGACTACAGCTACCGTTTGTCATCTTTTTCAAGAGAACCAGAGTGTTTTGAATAAAGCCAATGGCAGCTTATGTGAATTTTCAAACAGTGACAGGTCCTCCGATTTAGAACTTAGATTGTACTTAGATTTAGAACAGAAATCTCAGGAAGAGCAACAGATTGGGGACAGAGGGACATGCAGACGCTGAATGACAAGATTAGGCGAACATTAGGTGAAAGACCTGTACCGCGAGGATGAAACAATCATCTGTGGGTGCCAGCAGGTATGGGGGGGGGCAGCCGAGAAGCCATGAGAGCAGGTGCTTTGTTGAAGTCTAAGGTGAGACAATGCCTCCACAGGCTGATGTCAGCGGGGAGATTGTTCCACAGAAAGACGGCATGATGGGAAAAAACTCTGCAGCCCATTAAGCCTCTTGAAGCTGATATTTGCAGATCATTTCGGTCCTCATCTCGTGTACTCAGTCTGTGCATGACTCACTTCTTCTGATGGATCTTAATGAAGTTTTACAATAGCAGTTTAGCTTCAAATCAAAACCAACAACCCAGCCAAGATGTAGGATGTAAAGTCATTTAATAAAAGATCATTTATGTTAGAATACAGAATGATTATACAAACACTGGCACGGTTAAAATGTACAATTAATAAAATTTTGTTCATGACACTAAAAATATCCAAAATCAGAGCACGAGATAATCCATCAGGTTCTCCCTTAAACACGGCAAGCGTCTAATTCGGCCTCTCAGCCGTCTCTTCAAAGGTTTGGCTGCTGATGGTCAGAAAGAATTTGACCACAGATCTGAGAGCAGCTCTTTTAGCAAAAATAATTAAAAATGACGGATTACGTCGCGTGTCACATTGTTCAGTCATTGAGCCATTACACTGTAAGTCCCACAGGAGGAAGACAAAACAAAAAAAACATTCAACTACATGTATGAAAGGAGATCTGGAGCAGTGGTACAGTGTAGCTACCAGGGCAGACTGGAAGATTTGGATGCACTAAAAAAAATTTAAAAAAAAAGACATGGAAGTGTATAAAGAAGAAAAAACTATTTCCAATGTGTACTCAAAAATAATCCTTCCTGCTTTCAAATGCCCCAATTTGTCATTAATAGAACAGAACATGAATCTGACATCACTTACATGTACATTAAAGACAACACAACAAAGTTAAACAGGCAAAATCGGATCAAATCAAAACCACAGCCTGAAACTCTGACTGCTCGTTATGCACTTACATTCCATCAGGTTGCACAGCGGTGCGAGTCATTCTAAAGCTGTGATGTCACCAGAGAGTAGGAGACGCCTTCACACACATCCAGACCGTCACACGGACCTTAGCAGACGGAAGTGTAAGCCAGGCTTAACTGATGGCAACCAAAGCTATCAATGGGTTACAGCTGGAATGATGTACAGTGGAGTATCACAGCAAGGGTGGAGGGGCCAGGGAACCTGTACTGAATATGATAACCTAACAACATTAATTGGAAGGAATACGTTTAGTATTCAGAATACATTAGGTGGCAAAACACACCAATGTATGCAGCTTTTAGTGGCTGTTAAACCGTGGTCATTTAAAATCATTTACTGTTATTTGTGTGCTCAATTTATTCATTTTCATGCACAAATTAGGTAATTTGAGTCATTTAATTAGTTTGCCCCCCCCACCCCACCAACCAGCAGGGCTCTATAGAAACTTGACTGTTTTTTTGTTTTTTTTAAGATCTCTTGCAGCACGAGTTTCAGTGACACATGGAGAAAAGCCTGAGGTGAAACCATGTGATTGGGTAATGGAGGGCGTGGGCTCGTTCTGAACACAAAAAGAGCAGCGGCCGTTTGTTAATCAGGAGATAAAGTCACGGTGCTGTGGTTAGTGGGCCCCTCTGGCAGCCAGGCAGAAGACGGTCACCTGCCGTCAAACACAGCTCAAATCACCGCTGGCTGCTACGTTTGCCGACGACGGCGCCTGCCTGAGACTCACAGCCAAAACGGACCAAGCTTGTGAGCGAACATAACTCGTAAATCCTCTCAGCTACTTTCTTGTAATAGTTGGGCAGGCAGCCAGTGGAAAGAATGCGAGTTATGCCGAGCGCGAGAAGGACCGGTTCGTCGAGACAGACGTTGGGTGGCTTTCTGTCTCTGCCTCTTCAGTCTAGTATGCGCTAAGACTCCGGCTCGCCACACGAACAGCCCAAGCGTGCATTCAGTTGTCAAACAAAAGCGAGAGCGGGAGTGTCACAACCAAGTGCTGCTGTCGTCAAAAGCTTCCTCACAGTGCGTCTGTTACAGTCACAGTATTTGATCACACATTTTAGGTCCTTCATTTGATCGCAATTTCAAATGACATTTGAATCTGTTACTTCATAAAAGCTTCACTATTTGTTCACGATTCAGGTGATTAAGGTTTCGCAGCCCTGCAGGGAGAGCTTTCTTTCTTTCCACGCGTCACGGCCTGGTCAGTGAACTAGTAGCGGCCGGCGTCGTCGTAGGATGTCACGTCCAGATCGAAGAAGTCCTCCAGCCTCCACTGCAGGGTCTCGAACGTGGGCCGATCCTGTTCGTCCTGCTTCCAGCAGTCCATCATGATGTCGTACATGACTTTGGGGCAGTTTGGGGGGCATGGCATCCTGTAACCCTGGGGAACCCTTTGGACCACCTGGTAGTTCGTCATGGCTGCGAGAATCACAGAAAGGCATTAGAACCTCTCTAGCAGGAGACAATAATTCTGCATCAAGTGTTTATTTAAAAGGTTTACAGGCTTTTTAATAGAAAATCTCAGAATAATCACAAGCTCTTTTTCACTTCCACTTTTGGTAAACCTCCGTGTTCACAGATTGATGAGGTCGATCAAAGTCTCACCTTGGTAAGGCATCTGCCCGAATGTCATGATCTCATACAGCAAGACTCCAAAGGACCAAACGTCAGATTTGATGCTGAACTTGTTGTCGTGGATGGCCTCTGGTGCCGTCCACTTTACGGGGAATTTGCTTCCTTCTTTGGCTTCATACACGTTTTCATTCTCTTTCTAGAGACAGAACACAGCACAAAGCACAGATTTCTTTTTTAAGGATCAACATTGCAGGACTAAACAGGATTTCAGGGGTGTTTTATGCTTCAGGCCATCATTGTTGAACACAAAACACTCGGGCTACACAATATTGGAAAAAACTGACAGGATATCTTTTTTTAATAAACTTTGCAATTGGACTTGTGTGTAGCAGTTGTGTTACTTAACACCTCCAATAACATTTGTGACTGTGTTAGTGTGATAGTGGGAATACTTATTCTCTTCATTGTTTTGTATGAGACAATGCAAAACAGAGTGCAAAGGGCAGTAACATGCTACAGATTTATTGCCTACAGGATTTCTAACCAAGGATGATTTGCCAACCCTGTCCCTCGTTACGCCTCACGTAACTGAACGCTGGTTAAGTCAGACTATTCGGACTACGTTACGCAGACTTTTGGTCATGGAAAACGACGACCTTGCCAGTTTTCCTTTCCGCATCAAACAGCAAAACATTTGTAACATGACACGTTTGAGTTCATCTGTCTTGCTTGACACGGAGCATCCTGCAAGGTGGCTACTGCGCCTGCACACATGGCGACGTCCATGTTATTTATTAGGCTGTAAAACATGTCAGCAGGCTCAGGTGTTGGCAGAAGGTGACGAACTGTGCACGCCAATAAATAAGTGCATCATGTATAATTATTGGAGAATGCAGGTAAGCTTTAGTTTCACTTCAAGGCATCTGTTCAAGGCATGAAATGCTCAGCAAGTTCAGGCCCAACACCTACCGAGTCCATTTAGCAAAGTATTTCTTTAGTGTCATGTGCATTTATAGCTTTATTAGGGAGAAGATCGAAATGTCCAACCCACCATGAAGACCCTGGCGAGTCCAAAGTCAGCCACCTTGCAGATGTTGTTCTCGCCCACCAGCACATTCCTGGCTGCCAGGTCTCTGTGGATGTAGTTCTGTAACTCCAGGAAAGCCATTCCTGATGCCACCTGAGCAGCCATCTCTATCTGGTCAGGGACGCACAGCGTGGTGCCCATGTCCTCTGTAATCAAAGCAGAGAGGCACATAATCAGTCGGGCAGGTTCTACTGATTGGAAAGCAAATTAAACTCCTTAAAAACCACATGGTAGATATACGTGTTCATGTTTCTGGGCAAAATCTAAAATGTTATTCTGTTGCATGCTGGTGTCTGCGATATTAAGCGTTATTCTGATCACTCAGAAGAACTGAAACCTGGAAACTTTAGGGATGACTAGAAAAGCCTCATCGACAGCAGCTACAGTTAAGGTTATGCGTTACCCTTGGGTGACTTTGAACATGTCCTAGCCACGAGCTGCTACAGTAGCAGGTGCATCATGAGTTATGGTTGACGGCTCGTGATGCAGAATGTCTCAGGGCTGGAGACATCAATTCCACATGAGCGAGTGACCCTCGTCCTAAGTGGAAGTGGCGCAACATCTGTCACGCCACAGCTCAGCATGCCTGTCTAAGAGGTGAGCGCCACGCATGTCCCTGCAAGTACAAAGTCCCAAATGAAGCAACGGAAAGGTCTTTTGTCCAAATACGAGCTGATTTATTCAACGGCACGAAAATAAGAGAAGTGGCATTTTAGTGGACCCTCAGATGATGAAGCAGGTTGTGCTTTAGGACGAGACTACCTTCTGGCTAATCAATCCATTTCACTCTAAACGGGTCGATAATTTACTAAATGATCATATTGTGTTGAAGACTTAAAACTACCGACTGAGACCATGAGTGCCGAAGCAGGTTTAAGGCTCTTCAGCATTGGCTTCACTTTTCAGACCACTTCTTTTGTGCAGTTTATGGTTATTAGCAGGTCATGGATGTACAGAAAACTAGATCACTGTGATTAAGAAAACGTGACTCCTCTCAGCCACATTGCAGTAAGGAGCGTGTTTTTCTATGATTTCTAGGTGGAAATGTGGATGTTAATTTGTGATGGACATGGGACATAATGGTAGATTATATATTTCTGAAAGGTTGAGTCACTCTTAATCAAAAATTGTGTGCATCATATCAGTGTGTTCAGATTTGACTGAGTTATGACACAGAAGAAGTACGTTGTGTGATGCAAATGGAGGCAATCAGGCATTAAGTGTTTTAAAGTGCCTTAATCGCCCCCATGAGTAATGCACCTGTCCTGTCCTGTCCTTATCCCGCTCTCCCTCTGCACATTTCAGGCATAATAATACCAAAGAACAGAATACAATGTCTGCCACAAAGCAGTGACCGCCTGGTGTGCCTAACAGGTCATGGTTTTTATAGCGGCCTTTCTGTGTCAAATTCAAGATATAATGTTTGTTTATCAAGCTTGAAGTTAATGAACACACATACATTCAACTTTTTATGGTGAAAACACACACTAATTTAAGATTGCTTAGTGGCTTCACTTTCATTTACAGCAAATTAGTCTCTCTTCCTCAAGATAGGCTCAGCCTGTCATGCCATGCTGGTTTCCTTGTCTTCTCACATCAGAGCAGAGCAGTCTGACAGAAACCAGTCCTGCAGAGCCTTGGATTAAATTCAGCAGCAGGATCGGACTGTGATCCCGTCATAAGCAGCAGCGGCTCATAATCGCATGTGTAGATGACAGTGAGGTCGGCTTACTCTGGAGATACTCCAGCAGGCTGCCGTTCTTCATCAGCTCTGTGATGATGTAGATGGGCTCCTCCATGGTGCAGACGGCATACAGCTGGATCAGCTTGGCGTGCCGCAGCCTCTTCATGATCTGAGCCTCCCTCAGGAAGTCCTCGGGGTCCATGGTACCTGTGGGAGGGGGTCAGTGATGAGGAGTAACACTGTGACATGCAGATGTTTTGAACTGTAGTAGTTAGTAGTGATCCTCGCTCTTACTCTGGTGTTGTGTGTTTTGTTGTTGTGTGTTGGTCTGGTTAGACATGGAGGCTAGCGCTACGCGTGCTCACTATCGAGCTCATTTTTCCAGACAGTGGCTGCTTTCAGTTGCCAGATGCTCTTAATACATCATTTTACTTAAACTCCGACAGTGACAATGACGTCACACGGAATAAAAAGGCTGTATAAAAACAATCATTGCCCACAATACTGAGTGGGAGCCCAGAGCATGCCTTTGTTCAGTTCCCATCTTAATCACACACCACTCAATGGGAAATTTAAACTGAGGTCCCTCAGGACCCTGACTTGGGTATCTTTTCCTTTCAAAAGCTCTTTCTTGGTATTATCATGAACAGACACGTTTACTCCTTCCAATGAAATGCAAGATTTCTGATTCCTTCTGCACCATATGGCATCTGTATGACCTCTGTTGTCCGGCTTCTTGCATTAAACTTGTGTAGAGAAAGCCAGGAGTGCTGTGCGTTAGTTTACTTGGGTTTAGTGCTTCAGTACAGTCCTGCTTTCCAGCTCAAAATCGTTATACAGTTTCTAATTTTTTATTTTTTTTTAAATCTCTTTCAGCTGTGGTCGTGACCATGCCAACAAAGAGTGGGCTTTTGAATTCATGATCAGATTTCACTGATCACATACTATATACTGTTAGCACGTTCGGTCAGAGAGGGACAAGGCAGAAGTGTACCAGGTTTGAGAGTCTTCACCGCTACTGCTGTGGTTTCGTTCCACAGGCCCTCGAACACTTCTCCAAACTGACCAGCTCCCAGCTTCCTCAGCAGCTTGACGGAGCTGCGGTCAATCTCCCAGTGGTCCACAGTGTTGTACGACAGACCGTGAGTCTGTGGGGCCTCAATCTGCACAGACGGGAAGTGTCACCGCTTACTGAGAGGACAATGTGAATTCAAACTGTACAGAAAAGTGAACTTAGCGAATAGGAGCAAGACAACAACGACATTTTAAAACAACACGTATTGGGTTAATGTTGTGCGGTACAGCGTGTTTTACCTTTTTGCATGGTGCATCCAGACGCACACACAGGCCGTCAGCCTGTCCGGAGTAATGTTCCACTAACTCATTCAGTGTTTGGAAGGATCTGGTCCTTGACACAAAGTAGTGACCGTTGTCCAGTTTTTTCAGCTTGTAGTGCTTCACTTTCCCATTGTCCAGCACTGAAAGGCAAGTCATCAACTGTGTGAGTAAGGTCTCCTCATGGTGAAGCAGGCCTGAAGTTCTTCAAATGTGTCATCGTCTTGTGTCCATGACCAGCATGAGACACTCCAGCAGGCTTTATGTGCATGGAAAATATATCTTTAATATTCCTTTGATGTTATTATAGCATGTGGTAAGGATAGAAATGCATTTGCATTAAGTGTAAAAACTGTAGTTTTAAGTAGCACTTCTTGATTTTTTTTGGTTATTTGGAGGCAACAAAAAAAAAAAAAAAAAAGCTATGAACACAACACTCCATGTTGTTCCACTGTTTGCCTGTGAGCCGCCATCTTGGTCTGTGAATTAAAACCAAAACAAAGAGCTTCAAAAAGGAAGCTGAAACACTTGGTCTCTCTTAATTGGTGTGAAAATTAGGTTTGTGCAAAGTTCTAGTTTCCCGTTAAGTTTCTATGCAGACGTCAATAAGGAAACCTGGATGGAAAAGTTGGTCAACTTGGCACCGTTACAACTACAGGTCATTTCCTTAATCAGCCATGCTCCTATCACCAGTTACCAGCAGGCTATCACAGATACAGAATCAAAGGCTGGAGTTTAATAGGCAAATATGACAATTAATAACTGACTATTAACATATACAAATAAAGCAAATGCACACATACAATTTTGCCAGACTAACCTGCTTCACACACACAATCAGTGATTTAACCTGCGTGGCTGTGAAATTAATTAGGTCATCAAATGGTTTCATGAATGACAATGGAGAGAATTTAGTCACAATGGAAAGAGTGGAATGACAGATAAGAAAAGAGAGAGATAAAGTAATCCCACTGCTTTTATGGGAGCAGAGATCTTATTCAACTTGATGACCCTGACTCAATTAATCATTTGAGTCAAGCAACAATGCCGGCGTGTTTGGAAATGTGTGCGCACAGACAGCAGAACGCTACCTAGTGTGACTTCACCTGAGAAAATAATATTGATCAAGTGGAATAATGATACACCTGAACGACTGAAATGCGTTGGCTGTAGGAATGTTATTCAGACAAACAACCAAACAGGTCCTTCAGCCAGTGCAGGTTAATAATCATTCAGGTACACAAGTACAATGCTCTACTGTTAGCTGTAGGGACTGGGGGTCAAAACAACCGGGTTGGTGAACACTAGAATATTTACGATGTTTGCCTTCACACTACATTAATAACCCTCTCACAGAACATAGTTCCATTTCCATCATGTCATGTAATTTTTTCATTTATTTCATTTACTTATTTTTCACTGTTGTCTCAAGTATTCTATTTATTCATTTAATTTTCCCGATATCCAGTGTTCTCCCCATTCTCCTCCGCTTTAGTTATTCATCTTTGCCCACTTTCACTTTCTCTCCGACTCCTTCCACTTTTTGTCCACCTCTGTCAGTCCATCCTGCCTATTCATCCGACTGTCTGACCACCTGTCTGTCTATTACCGACCATGTCTGTACGAAGATGTGCAACAGTCATTAATGGTTTTGGAGGGTGGGAAGGTGGGGGGGGGTGAGGGTGGTAAGGCAATACAGGGAGGTCAGAGCATTGACCTGTATCTGTAACGTGTGCAAGAACTTCAGTTAAAAAAAAAAAGATGACTTTTGCTAAACAGTGGCCACAATGTGTTAATAATGAGTTCATGCTGAGTGCTAAAATGAAGATGAACAAGTGTCATAAAATCAGAACACTAAGCAACGTCAGCTAAACAGCAATATAGTTTGCCAATATTGGCCACTGGCCATATCACACTTTACAAGGCTGTGGCAGCAAAACCTCAATAATAAAGGGCAATTCCAGTACTTTCGGAACCTGGACCCTCTTCAAAGCTCTTTAACACGCTGTTGGGATCCTTTCCATAATGACGCCAGAACTTAGAACAACAATCTGAGCCCGTCAGTGGCCCGTTAGTGGACGTACTTTGAGCACTGCACACTGCAGCCAGTTTCAAAGCACCAGCTCAAGTGATCTGCTGGACCAAGTCTGTGCCCACCAGCCATCTATGTCAAAATAAGACCCTGGGTTAATAACACCAGAATTACCCTTTAATGTGCATTTCTTTTCAACTTAAAATAATTCACCTGAATGAGTGTTGATGAACATGTATGTATTCACAGCTTCTTAGCTCACCTGACAGGGACAGCTCCCCTTTCTGACTTTCACAGTTTCTGATGAGGAAGGCGCCATGCTGGTTCCCCCCTGCCAACAGCATCTTCTCTGCATCCAGCCTCTTGGTCTCAGGAAAATACCATCTGCAAAAGGAAAATATAAGCAAAGAAGCAGAGCTTGTCAGACATAAAACAATGTATGAATATAAATGACTATTTTAAAAATACATCAACCATCAGCAGGCCCAAGGGTTTACTTTGTTCACTGGTAACTGGACTGACTGCAAATTGACACACTGATACTGTCAATGTGTCCACCAACACACCACTAACACACACTTCATTTTTCTCCATCCAAGGATTTTTGAACTGATTAGATACTGTAGATTTTTCTTGGTCCCTAGTTCACTAAATGGATCCCACTAACAAATACTGTGTGTGAAAGTCTGACACATGTTCTTCCTCTGTGCCACGCAGCTTCATGGTTATCCAGAAATCCCATCAGTCAAAATCAGATCAGACCGCTGCACTCCGTGACCATGTCCATTCACTGCCATGAACACGCAGGAGTTGCTGCCTTGCTAGGTTGGTTTGCCTCGGTTACTGTGTGAACTGTGGTGTTTTAAAGGGTTAGTTCAAAACACCACATGGTTCGTCGATGGAGGCAGCGGTAGCCCAGAGTATTCCCATGTTCTGCAAGGTCAAATAAAACTGCTTTTTGTCAGTGGGTCAAAGAGAAAGAGGGCAGCTTCAGCTCCATCAGAACAGAATGTCTGATAGCAATCTGACGCTGTGAAAATATAGTAAATATAGCGTACACTTACACCGGAGGTATTTTTTAGGGTGGGCCTTTTATCTTTAGGTGGCCAACATCCATTTTTCTGCTGTCAGCTGTCATCTACTGTACACAATACACAGACTATGGATAAATTGCCTCACACACACACACACACTTCCTTCCCTTTAATGTACTCCATGTATTTGCTGTGTACGCCTTGTATTATGAGCCTGCATGATTTCTACAGTGCCATAATACAATGGTTTTCTGTATGATGTTTTTCCATCACTGCTCTTCCTGTTTAGGCTTCATCTCAGCACTACTTTGTAATCTTAATGATTTTTTTATGGACTTTGTAACATCTGTCCAGGAACCACAGGTGAAAAATGGCCTCTTGGCTGACTTTGATGTATTTACAGCAACGATCGCTAACGTGTACAGTCCCCTAAATCAATAGACAGATCATAACAGAGAGTTAAGGGCCCATAACATTTCATTTTATCTCCAGTTCCCGCTACAGGTTAATATGGCCTCGGTTAACCTGACGATACAACCAGAAGGGAGTGATCCATGTTGCGGTCATCAGCCCAGGTAAAGAAGAAACAAAGGCCTGTTCTTTATCATTCCACACAGTCCCACACTCACAGCATGACTTTCTGCCAGCGTGTTACGGGACTAATTCCTCTCCATCTCGTCTCACAGCAGGTCCATCGAGTTCATGGTTTAGTCAAACTGAGACCTAAACCATGAACTCGACTGATCCAGGGACACAGAACTATTTTTATCTCTGCAAACAAAGCTGGGGAAAAAAAAGGAGTACAGCAGAGGAGAAACAGGTTTCACAGACATGCGGGGCAGATCGAATATACATCACAAGGAGAGGCTGAGCTTCTCCCACACATGGCTCTGAAGACAATAGTGTAATAGTTTACTGGTACAATCAGGTCAAAGCCAGTGGAACAGTGACAGTGATGTGATGTGGTCTGAACTACCCATGGAGTGGCAGAGAGGGCATGTTAAAGCTCTGCTCAGGTTCTTGTGTTTCTGAATCTTTTTTTCCATGAGAATAATTAACCCATAAGACCAAATTTCCTGGTCACACACACACAATCATTAACCAGTTGAAGCCATGACTTCCCTGTGCAGAAAACAAGCCGTGCCATCCCAGGCTGGTGTTTCCAGTGAGCCCGGGTCACACTGCGCTACTTCAGCCAGTCCAAAGGTTTGAAGTGACTTAAACTACGATGTTGGACACTGGAGAGTGAAATGACATATATTCCAGATATGACAGCAAGGAGGAGGGTGATGAGGTTCTACTCACGGTTCCGCATCGATGCTCTCCACAGGTGCCACATAGTTGGCCGGGATGTACCCCCGTTTGGAAGCCGAGACCCCGGTGAGCGCCTTGGCAAACCACCACTCCCCCGTGCTCTTGTCCAGAGCCTCCAAGGTGTCCCCGGCGTTGAAGCTCAGGTCCTCCTCGGTGCGGGCGGAGTAGTCATACTGGGCGACGTAGTAGAGCCCGGCTTTCTCCCCCGGGAGCGACGGGAGGCGTCTTCTGGAGTGGAAGTCCGCCTCGGTGAGCTTCTCCGCTCCGGGGTTCTCAAACACCGTGGCGGGCCGCTCCCCTAGCCGGGTGTCGCCCCCAGCTTGGCTCGGCTTTTTAAAACACGCCAAACAGCTCTGCCAGCACGAAGAAAGCCTCTTCTGGATCTCCATGGTGTGGCCCCGTCAATCACAGCAGCTCATTCTGGGTCGGGAGTGAAGACGGAAACAGTCCGGGGAGTCCCGTCTCCTCCTGACTCATGATCCACATTCCATAAAACTAATCATCCCGGCTGGGACACACAGAGGTGCTCTTTGGCCACACACACACACACACACACACACACACACACACACACACACACACACACACACACACAGTGCCAATCACCTGCACCTGCTGACGCACGGGGAGCGGCTCACGTACACTGACGTCATCTCCCCCTGGCGGCCATGTTGAACGACAAAACATCTGATAGAACACACACATATGTATGTATATATGTGTGTGTGTGTGTGTGTGTGTGTGTATATATATATATATATATATGTATGCATATATAGATAGATATAAATATATAAACTGTTGCCCATAAAGTTGGAATAATTGTTCAATACCCCCAATTTAGTTAAACCACAATGAACCTTTGCAAACTGTGTATTCAGGCTTTAAGTTTCACTGTGATATGTTTGGAAGAGTTTGATCAATAAAGTTGAGAAGATATAAAGTTTATTTATCAAGAATAAATCACATTGTCACAATCATTTCATGAGAAGAGGTAGAAAACATTTGATTCCAACTTTATGGGCAACAGTGTATATACACACACACACATATATATACAGTTCTTGTTTTGCCTGACAAAAATAATCACACTAAGTCACAATTATGGGACACTAAGCAGGCTAAAGGCTAAAAAACAAATTATGCAATCCTTAGTATGTCACAGTTATGAGATGACGAATCAAAACGATGAGATAAGGATTTAAAATCATGTCCAGATGAATTCATTAGAAGTCGAAGGGGTGAACACAGGAGACAGAACAGGGTCCACTTTTGTGGATGGTGTGCTTTATACTCAGATTACATTAATGAATGAAATTAGTCAAATTAGAAAAGAGGAAATGACACTAGGTCATTGTGTAACTGAAGGACATCTGGGAATCTTGGGGGGTGTGGGGCTCTGGCAGGTGCCCATGTTACAAGGTCATTATAGCTGACTGGAATTCAACTAAAACCTGAAAATAGATCTGAAAAAGATACTTTAGTTAACTGAAACAAAAAGAAAAACTAGACTTAACAAGAATGAAAACCAACTGAAATTATGTTGTGTACTTACAAAATGAACTGAAAAAATAAATGAAATTATACAAGAAATGTCTTTTTTATACATTCTTTTGTATACTTTTGGGCTAGTTTTTGTCAATTTGTCAACACAGCAAGCCTGAGAGGTTTTGGAGCATGTGTGTACTCAGACTGGGTTATCTCTCTAAGTGTTTGTGTTGTAATACAAATTCTGAACTGACAATTAGACCGAATATAATAACAAAAACCCTAAAAACATTTGTGGAACTAGTAAAACACTAAACTAAAGCTAAACATAAGTTTCTGTTATTATAGTAATTATTGTATTAAAAGGCACTTTAGGGTTTCGTTATTTCGTATTTTATCCATAATTAGAGCACATTTTCAAACGATATCATTTTATAATTTAAAATGATATATTCATATACTGAGGAGGGCCAGGATCTCGTACAGGATCGTAGGTGCCCCTGTTCCAGCCCTAAAAAAAATTGAATGCGCTTTCCAAAATCATCTCGCGCCTTTACGCCGTGTGTTACGGTTTCGTTCAACACCCGGAAGCACTGCACGCTCCCGCTCCCACAGTTGTCTCTCTGCCGCCTTCTCCTGGCACGCTGGAGTTCAACTCCTGGCCCCAAACAGGGGACTTCCATTTAGCGTTCACTGAGAATCGATTCGGCGTCAAGAAAAACGGGCCTGGTGAACCGTTTTTAGCGGGGCACCGTGAGAAAAGACCGAGCGGCGCGTGCACAGAGCAGCGGCACTGACTCATCCGCGGTGTGGATGTGTGGACAGTGACGCTCGGCTTCGGAGCGCTTTCCCCGTAGTCCCCCCTAACCCGCCCACCCTTCCACCCCCCCAGCTTCAGCCACCATGAGCGAATACTTCAGCCTGTCGGACTGCGATGTTATCGGCTTCGACCTGGACCACACGCTGTGCCGCTACCATCTGAAGGAGACCTCCAGGGTGAGTGAGTGCGCGTGCGGCTCGCTCCCAAAATAACCGCTCGTCTGGCGGCGGTGACGCTCCGATTCGCCGCACATCTGGATTCTAAATAGCACGGGGCTGTCAATACGCATTCATCCACTGTCACTGATCAATGCCGCCTGCTAACCGGTGCTGTTCAGATGCCCGTCGGTGCGGGTACCAAACGGCGGTGTGTGAGGTGGAGCGTGAGGTGATGCGGTGCTCCTGATGCTGCAGTTGCTCTGCGTGACTCACAGGTTGAGCGTCGGCGGTGATGATCACACATGTCTTTAAATGTCCTCTGTGAGTGAGGCCTGTCGGCAACAGCGTCTTCTCACGTCACAACGTATTAGCCAGCGTCCGGGGCTACAGTCACACACAGTACACGGCAGGACTCCGTCACACCTGGTGGCAAAATAGATATGTTGAATCCCAGACTATAATTTTGGCTTGGATTGTCATGTATGCCCCCCCCCCCCTCCGCCCCCCTCGTTCTTTGCATGTCACATGTGTGTTAGCTGATCCTGTCAGGGCAGCAGACTTGGATGTCAGTTGACTAACACTGTTCCAATGCAATGCATGCAAAATATTTATCTTAAAATCCAGTGTGTATTGAAGATCACTGCATACTGCAGAATGAGCACGACTATGACGACAGAGATGCTAACTTCTCAGTTAATGACTGAATTAACTAGATTAAACTTAAAGCTATACTAATCAATATTTTTGATATTCGCAATGGATCAAATGACCGATGTGTGATCTCACAGGTGTCACTTAAGACAAACCGACCCTAGTTACTAGTAGTTACTTGTTTTTAAACCAGACTCTCCTCTGTTCAGACTGTTCAGGGAAAAAGCTCTGATAAAGTCATTTTTTGCTACCTGGCCAGCACCAAACAGCAGACGGACACAATAGCAGGTGAACATAGTGGAACAGTTGTTTTACGGAGATGTATTTTTCTCAGGAGTTGGAGCCAAAAAGACCTACACAGAATTTTGGACAAACATTCTTCAGATATGACTCCGAGCGAATGTTGATGTTTTTGTGTGTCTGTTGGGCGTGTGAATTAATCTCTGTATCTGTGCATGAATGCAGACTCTATCTGCAAGAGACAAGGTCTTGGTATCAGAAGCATTCTGGTATCAGCTTTTAATCAGTTTGTAGTCTGTAGTATTATCCAATCACGTTGGACACGAGGCGCAAAACAGGTTGAACACATTGGTCGAAATGCAATCTTGGAACGAATTAACTGATGTCTGATAATGACTTGCTTTTAATTACCTTTTTAAAAAATGTCTTCATTGTTTTTGCAGCTGATCTATGAGAGCTTTGCCAGGTATCTGGTGGAGCATAAAGGCTATGACAAGGACCTGCTGAACCTAACGCCTGCTAATTGGGATTTCTGGTGAGTTAGCAGCAGCATTAACCCCCCCAGCCCAGGGGCTACCATGACAAAAAGTCTTGTAGTTAGAAGGCAAACAAGTAAGCAAGTAAATATTAACATGACTTGTTTGTACTGTAGTTACAACAGACTGAATTTTGTGTCTAGTTTTAAAGGGTTGGTGGTAGATCTGGAGGATGGAAACCTTGTGAAACTGGCCGAAGATGGAACTGTCCTGCGGTATGCTCTTGCTGCGTGAAATGTATTTGATCTGCTGTACTAAGTTCCTTTGTCAAAGTCCTAATTTTTTTCACAGACCTTTTAAAGTGGAATAATGCAAAAGTCTTATTTCTTGCTTGATCAGAGCGACACATGGAAGCAATGACCTTAGCACAGAAGAGATCATCAAATATTATGGTCCAAAAAGGGAGTGGAAGCACTTCAACAGCCTCAGTACCTCCTTCACAAGATCTGGTATAATGTTGATATTCATCTTTATTACCTAATACCTGTACGCTACTGGCACTTAAGTAGGAAAATTTGCATTATGTGGGATTTTTTCAGATTTCATTGATTTACTTATCTTTTTGTTCGGTCTTTGCAGCAAAATACTACTTCTATGACAACTACTTTGATCTGCCCGGGGCTCTCCTCTGTGGAAGAGTTGTGGACATGTTGCACAAGGTAATTCTTGCTAAGGTACGGTTTCATATTAATGTTTGAGATTGAAAAACATTGTAATGTAACTTTTTGTTTTTGTGAATAGCGAGGACATGAGGTGAATTCCGACTTTTGGAAAGACATGGTTGCTGCCATCGACCACAATTACAACACATCTGCATTCAAAGGTATGCCTTTTATTCCAAAGTAGCACACATTTTAGTTTACTGCTTATGTCAAATGTCAAGGATATATACTGTAAAGAACAACACACACACACAATACACAGAGGATATTTTCTTTTTCAAACTAGAACTTTTATTCTGTATTTTGGTCAGTAATTGGTACATAACTTAAGACATCCAATGGGACATAGTTGTTGCAGTTTGAATTTGTCATTCTGTGTTGTTGCTGATCACAATGCTTGTGAGAATGTGGTGATCTCTAATAACATACAGTATAACAGTTTTGCGTGTCTTTTGTATGTATATTACAGGACAATTCTTAAACAACAGACATTAATAAAAACAAACACAAATAAAAGACATGCTGTAAATGTTACAGGCAGTTCTGAAGCACCACTTAAAATATCTTCCAATATTGTTTCATGTTTCTTAAAATTGCAAAGGCACGCACATGGTGAACTGGGGAAAGGGATCAATTTGAAGCCATATATTTAAAAATGTTACTAGTTATTAATACCTCAAGATGAAGGCTTTTTGAGTATTGCTAAGATTCAAATGAGGCAACTTGTACAATTTACAACTGTATTTTTCTTTAATCTACAATTTCAATCAGGGTTTTTGTAAACTGATCTGTATCTCGAAGTAGTTCAATATTTTGTATGATTTTGAGGTTTACTTGGATTTGTGAAATCACGTTGAGGCAATCAAGAACCCAGAGAATGCACAGTGAACATTATCTGCTGCAAATATACCATTACTCTCCTCATCAGGGACCTGGACATAGACTCTGTCACCAGGATGCAGCATAAGAACAGTGCTGCCTGACATCTGATCCAGGAAGCCCTTGTTGTACTCATCATAAGTGAAAAGAACTGGCTCCTCATTTTTGTAGAGGGCCACCAGTGCATTGGCACCATTGACATGTACATGATAGCTGAAATAGTAGAGGCCTGGGATCTGGCAGGTAAACACACCACTGTGGGGGTCATAGTGGTTCTCCCCATTGTACAGAACCAGGTCGAACTGAACAGGGTTTGCAGCTTGAGGGTAGGCCCTGGTCAGCACAGCACTGAAGGCAGACATGGGGGCCTTCATCATTTCATGAGACATTACAACCTCATGGGACTTGATTGGCATGCTCTTCTCATGGTGGTAAACCACCTCTCCTGGGGGGCCTGGTGGACCAGGAGGACCAGAAGCGCCTGGAAGACCATCATGACCTCTAGCACCTGGAATTCCAGGTGGACCCTGAGGACCAGAAATTCCCTTGGCTGTGATGCCAGCTGGGCCAGGTGGGCCTGGAAGACCTGGATGGCCCTTAAGCCCAGAGGGACCTGTTGGACCGGGGGGTCCACTTGGTCCCATGGGTCCTGGCCTTCCGTTTTCACCACTTTTTCCTGGTGCTCCTCCGGGGCCTGTGTGTCCTTTTGGTCCTGGGGCGCCATTTGAACCTGGAAGTCCTGAAGCACCAGTATGGCCTGGTGCACCCTTTGCACCCTGAGCACCATTATGACCTGGAAGTCCTGCGGGACCTACTGCGCCAGGGACACCTGGTTTCCCAGTGAAACCCTGAGCTCCCTGCTCACCTTTAGCTCCCCTTGGGCCTGGTGCACCTACCATACCTATGTCGCCTTTGGGGCCTACTGGGCCTCCCTCACCCTGGAATCCTCTTGCACCCTGTGGACCAGCTGGGCCAATAGGACCTGGAGCACCTGGTTGACCAGTAAAACCAGTTGGGCCTGGCTCTCCTTTCTGACCAGTGGTCCCAGGAGTACCAGGGGCTCCTCTGCTACCTGGTATTCCAGGTTCACCTGTTTTGCCAACGCCTGGCATGCCAGGAGAGCCTGGCTGACCAGCAGGACCCTGTGGACCTTTAGCCCCCATAGGCCCATGCATACCTGGGGTACCATTCTGGCCTGGTTTCCCTGGTGATCCTGTGCCTGTAGCCCCTGTGTGACCCTTTGGCCCTGTCATACCCATTGGCCCAGGAGCACCATCTCTTCCTGGCATGCCACTCTTACCAGGTTCTCCAGGATAGCCAGTAGCACCGGGTTTACCAACTCCAGGTTTGCCTGGCATACCAGCTGGGCCCATTGGTCCAACTGGGCCTGATGGCCCTTGAACACCAGGAACTCCAATACCTCTCTCTCCTTTCATGCCAGGAATACCAGGAATACCAGGATGTCCCTTTAAACCAGACTCTCCTCTTGGTCCCATTGGTCCAGGGATGCCAGGTCCTCCAGGTTTTCCAGCAGAAGAAAATCCAGCAGGTCCAGGTGCTCCAGGTGTACCATGTTGACCCCTGGCACCCATTGGTCCAGTTGCACCAGGTGCACCTCTCTCACCAGGGAGACCAGGGCTACCTGGTTTTCCAGGGCCACCTGGGGAACCAGGTTTACCTGCCTGAGAATAGCCAGGGGATCCAGGAGCTCCTGGTGGGCCTTGTGGTCCAGTATGTCCTACACCACCCTTTCCAGGAGGTCCCGCTGGTCCCATTGGTCCTGGTTCACCTGGAGGACCTTGGGGACCTGGCTGGCCTACAACGGCTAGGAAATACAGATACAGGTGGTGTAATTATTCATGTAATATGATGCATATGTCATGATGTCATAATGTCACTAGTATCTTTGTTAGATCAATTTGGCGCGGTTAGATGTCGATTGCTGATTTAGTTTGAACATGCAACCATTTAATAGACAAAATCATATCCTTGATTGGGAAGTGGAAATGACAAATGCTTTAAAATGAAGCCATATGCACTCCATTTTAGTTTGTCTCCACAGTCCTTTACTTATTGTGGCCTTTGAATGGATTGAGTAAGATGCTTCCTTGGTCCTTGAATAACCCAGAGTTGGGTATTCTCCATAAGACCACAGCCTGAACACTACTCCCTATGATTGTAGGGTGGGTTGTGGAGAGAGCACTCTCTTTTTTCCCAGGATAGTCTTCACAGGACCACTGGTCTGAGGTGATGTTCTCACCAAGCTTATGTCTGCTGGCGCAGGACCCAACTCACCAACTGCTGTGCATCTCAGTTCAAATTGCCCGCACTGTACTGCACCCTTTAATTTCCTGCACTCATCATAGCCATGAATGTATAGTTAGTGGTCTGCAAGTTGTCAACATTACTCTGATGCATTTCCTGCCACACAGTGTTTATGGGCAAGGTCAGTGAGTGTATGTATGCAGTAAATTAATGTATAACATCAGTCTGTTATTTTAGTGAAAGTTATTGCTCACTATATTTATCATTAAAGTCAGCATTCGAGTAAATCTACTCCGTAAGACCAACATTTGGCATTGGAAGGCTTGTCTTTTCTGTGTTTTTTTGTCTTGTGCTTTTATTGCTATTTGACAGTAGAGAGATGGCAGGAAATGAGAGGACAAAGAGATTGGGAATAACACTCAATAAAGTTCCCTGGCTGGAGTCCAGGAAACTCAGTGCCTTAACCCCTAGGCCAAAAGGGCATCCAGTTGTTTTCACTCTTGAAGTGTTTGTCAGGATTTTATTGTACTCTATTTGTGAGGGATGGCCTCCAAAATTAAACATACATGTTGCCATTTGATGGCTAACTAGATGACTGACTCGTTAGTTTAGTTTAATTTACACAGCACAAGTGTAAAATTAGATATATCTTTAATTTGTTACAATGGAATACTTAGATATTATATTTCTAAGCCTATACATAAATTATAATTAGAATAATTACAATAAGAATATAGGTACCAAACAGATATTGCAATAAAAGTATGAGCCCAAAAACCCTTTCTCATCTACCAGGGCTTTAAAATTAAAAAGAAAAGAACAATCTTATATTTTTTAACTGTGCATCTCCAATAGCATTGATAGTGCTCTCCTTCATACACCATAATTCTGGACACTTCATTGCCAAAAGAGAAGTGCGACCTGTCAGAGAATCAGATCCAATGCTGTTGGTCTCTCTTTTGAAATATTTGTTGTGTTTTGAGGGGAAATGTTCTGACAAGGCTGTCATTTTCGAGCCACATAGCCACAGCCATGCCTGAAATCCCACAGGGGATGTTTGTGCCAGAAGTGGACTTTTTGGCAGCGAGAGACACCACAAACTGGAGGTGATGATACTGGCCACAGTAGCTGACCCAGGAGCCACACCACATCTGACCTGCAAAGTATCATTCTGCTTAGAGTCAGCATACTTTCTATATACATTGCCAATTTTGTTGCCTTCAATCAACACCCCCTTAGTTGGAGTACTCTGTAATTCTTTTCTTACTCACTGTCCTTTATAGTGGAAAAACTGGCTCCATTACCTCACTACAGAGTGAACCCTCAGTAAATTTGCTTTGGTTTCTTTGTTAGATTCAGTTTTTGAGCTTGTGATCATTTGTCTGCACATTTTGTGTTGTTTTTTTTTTCTTTTCAGTCTAATTGCGTGGTGTGATTTCAATACCATAAAAGTAGTTTGTTAGGGTGTGCCTGCGACGTGGTAACAACATCTGGTTTGGAGATTTGTCAAATTTCAACTCTCATTGTCAGCTAGCTTTTCTATTTTTATGTGGAGGCACACAGTCAAACCACATCAGAACGTCTTCAAAAACAAAAGACTGGAGACATAAATTCTTAACTGTTGAACACAAAATTTGAATCACTGTTTAGTTGGAATATGAAATATAGTTACATCGTGACCACTGCTTTGGTGGGTTTTTATGACACATGCAAAAATGACCGTTTTCTTCTTCAGCCTTTATTTATTCAGAGCACAAGTGCTCTTTTACAGCTGTACCCCACCTCACACTTATACACATTCACAGCAGCTCAGCCCGTTCAACCTCAGCCTGCTGCTCTCAGCCAATGAGACGTTGCGCTGAACCCGCTGGGTATGCACCTTAATGAAGGAGGGTGGCATTTTGGCAGTCTTATTCACTGATATCCATGAGCCAACAGTCTGCCAGGTTGCATAAGAGGGGCTTGTAGTAGTGTCGACAGTAATGACATTTAGGATAATGACTGGAATTAAGAAATGTGTCTTATTTGTCACTAATATTTCACTATGCTCCTGCTTTGTAGCTTTTTAGCATCTTGTGTTATAATTCAAAGTCTGTAGCATACGTCACATAAATTCCACCCTAGGTGTAACTTGTCATCTGGCGCTACTTTGCAGTTTAATTTGTCGAAGTGTGTTTTTAATAGTTTGGATTACGGCGCTGACACAGTCTCACAGCAGTTTCACTGTGCAGCCTGCAGGGAATCGAAATAAACAATGGTTTGGCTGGAGTGGATTATACTAAACATAGATGCAGGCAATTTTTCTATTCCTGCTAATTTCCCCAAGATGAATTTGAACCATATGCATTCATGTAAAATGCAGAATATCCTCCCATCACCACGTTGTCATTATTGTTATTATAGTAAAAAGTTTTTACACGACCAGTGCTGGTGAGAGAGAGAGAGAGAGAGAGCATACAGTTTGTGACTTACCATGACTCTTGACGGGGTAAGGAGCCTTGCTCACTTTTTGCACGTGGTACCTCTGAGGGGTGGCCTCAGCCAAAGCTAGGAGGACGAGGAAAACGCTTGTTACCCTCAGATCCATCTTGTGAAGCTAAACCTGCAAAGACAGAATCCATGAATGAGTACAAGCATTGGTGCTCCTTTTGTCTCTAGTGACGAGCGGCTGCCAAAAGACCATGATGATCTAACGATCAGTGGCATGGCACCTGTGTAGCTGCTCCTCGCTGACACCCAACAGTGAAAGTGAAGTGTGGTTGGTGCATCAGTTAATTTCAGAGTCAGGGTGATGTAATAGCTGCAAATGTGTGTCCGAATCTTTCTTTTCTAAATGGGCACCATCTTACTTTTCTGTTGTGAAACCTTAAAAAGATTTTTTTTAAATCTAAAACCAATTTTTTCTGAAGCAAAAATAAATAAAAAAACTCTCTTTATATCTAAATAAAATCAGTCTCGGGCACAAAATCTCTCCCAGTGTAAACCCAGCCATGGCACATGGCTCATTACACTTGAAATGCCAGCAACCATCAGAGCTGCGGCAGCAACCGTCCTCTCAGTGGGAGCCAGGCTGCAGTTGGGTATCCCCTATACACTAACCTGGAATTGGAAAAAAGCCACCTTACCGGGAAGGTTTACGCTCCAAGGAAACAGTGGGGGGTCAGGAGGCTGCTGTCCCAGTGCGGCGCTGTTATATCCTTAGTTGTGGAGTCCGTTTGTCTGAGTGGCAGCTGCTGCTTTCCAGGGCACTCAGCTCAAGGTATTTATACCGAGCCAGTCTCCAGCAATCATGGAGGATCTACCTCGCGTGGTAGGCCCTCCCTGCTCTGATGTCATTTTTAATGACGGGTGCCATGTCCTCAGGAGGCCTGCCACTTCAGGGTGACTGTCCTCCCTCTTCTCCCTGTCTCCTCTTTTCTTCTGGCTCTCTCTGTCTGTATGGAGCAGCATTGAGGGGGTTTCTGTCAAACTTCCTTTGGGTGACAAATTACTTTTTTGATTCATCATTCTTGAGTGATCTGCAGTTCAACGTGTAGCAAGTGGTTGTGCAGCTCTGTATTTGCACTTTTATGTTTTTATTAAACTTGTCCTTTTTAACTGGTCCTTTTTTAGCCCGAATTAGCATAATAACTGCACAAACACCGGTGTTTATTGCTAAAAACATCAAATTACTGACCAAGTGGCTCGTGACAGGGTGTTTGTCTGGAAAAGTAAAGATTGTGCAAGTCTAACAATATTTTCCTCCAGTCTGAAGACTCTGTACTTGTGAGGCTGTGGTAGACAGTGTGTACCAGACAGCTATTTTCTGTCAATTTTGGTTCAATCCTAAATTACACTCAGGTTTTAATGAATGCTTCTTTCTTTTTTATCTGTAATTTCTGGGTTTGGGTTTGAAAATCAACGGGCAACTTTCAGTAACTTAGACGCATTTCTTAACTCACCACTAACTTGATTTATGTTCACGTTTAAATTTCACATAGTAAAGCCTATCGTGATGCTGGCAAGTTTATGTCTGAACGTCGTCTCTGTGAGTTTTACCAAAGGGTGTGTGGCTTGCTGAGGACGTCCACAGTGCAGCTTGGGGGCACCAGGAGGCAGAAGTGAGTTGCTACCTGTTTCGTCCTCTGAGGAGCCTCTGGTGTTCAGCTGTAAATGTACCGGAGGGCTCACAGTTGGGAATGTGTGCGTATATGTCGTCCCTTTTCAAGGGTTTAATCATAATGATAATTTTTTTTAATACATACTTTACATGAGACAGAGACACTGCTATGGGGCATTCAACATGAAATAATAATATGAAAAAGAAGAAAATAAGACAATAACAAAACTAATAAAGTATATAGCAGTCCTGACTGGTTCAGTCTAATACATCAGTGTTTTGGAAAAGCCTCTCTCTCCCTGTGCCTGTATCATCTAAACTGCCAGCGTCTCAGTGACCGCAGATGAGCGCTCAGTGAGCCGTGGGCATCTTTGGTAAACTCTTTGAGTTAAATGACAGAGCAGTGTGGGGGTGGAGTTGACATTTAACAACTTTCTAAGCTGCAGATATGCCACTACATCTCACCATGAAAGTGGCTGCTACCGCAGTGAGGCATGGCTGCTTTTTATTTCACTTGGAACTTTTTTTTTTTTTTTTGGGATCATTTTTTTTTCTTTGCCAGAATTAATGCCTCCCCGTCTAAATCAGGCCACTGTGAGGTTTAATGTAAAGGCGTACTTAGAATCACATCCTGTTTCTGGGTAAGCCTGCACTGTGCAGTGGCAGTGCATAAACATGTAATTAGATTTGGAGATGTACTGTATGGAAAGCAGCACAGCCCGACCATGGTATGGAGCCTTCTCTGTGTTTTCAGTCACCTCCTCGTGGCAGGGTGGGTGGTATTTGTGGGGAGGGTCTGCTGCTGTAACCATTGTTTTGACCCTCCTCACATCTTAACATTCTGCTGCTGTGCTCCAGACGTGACTCAATGCTCCTGCAGTGGCTTTAATTAACTCTGCTGATGACAGGGGTTGTCCCCCTGCATGCACAGCCTCTGTTTTCCACATCATTCTGAAACAATGCACAGTATATGCTTTACATGAGTGTGTCTACGTGGATCTGAAGAGATGTATTTTGCATCTTGGTCATCCTTGGGGAGAAGATCCCACATGGCTTACTGTTTTAAATAATGTGTTTTTCATTTTTTGAATACTTGCTTTTAATGAATGGGTTATTTTGCTCCTCTTTGGCAGGGCTGGTAGTTTAATAGTTTTATAACACAGATTGTACTAAAGGAGTGAGCGTAGCCTCTGTTACACCTGGCCTAGGAAAAGCGAAACCAATGCTGAGGAGCCTTAAATGTGCATTCTTTTTAATGGCCAGCAGGGGGCAATTCTACTTTTTTCTAAAGCAGCTCCAACTGCATCGAATGAGAAAATGACCCTAGTCTCACTTGATTTCTAACCTCAGTAAGCATTTTCCTAATGTGTTAACAGTCTCAGTCTGAGTTTTAAGCCTTCTTTAACACACCGTGATGTTCATTTAGTAAATTATGGTCCTGTTAAGAGTAGAATCGATGATAAAGCTTTAGGCTATAGGTGTGCTTTAGGCTACCGTGTGACTAACCAGTCGTGACGAGTCATGCCTAAATCTAACCAATCAGAGGCACATTACTCCTAAATCTTTGGAAATCAGAGACAGGTCTTTGTGAAATGCAGGTGGGAAAAAAGCACTCCTGTGTCACTTCTGGTTGTAAAAATCCAATGTTTTTGAGGCCTCAAGAAGGTAGTCCACAAATCAGTGGGTACATCCACTACAGTCTGTGTTTGAGGCTAGTAATTATTTAGTACCTGAGTTTTGGTACCAATACTAAAACTATTTGAGTATGTCACTTTGTCATTTAGAAAAAAATAAACGCTTAAGAGAAACATTTTTGTTAGGATCCATTAAACCTACATGGTGGTCATTTTTTTGACCATTTGGAGCTGTAACACCCACCCCACCCCCCCACAAAGGCAACAGTAGCATATTAGGACCAGCATCGTGTTTGTGTCAACCTGATGAATACAGCTCCAATGTTCCCTGTCCTTTTAGCTCTGTTTTGGTCACCAACAGAAGATATCTGTCTCTTCAGCTTCTAAATGTTCCACTCTGTTCACTACTGTGTACAGTAGTTTATCAGAGCCTTCAGAGTGGAAACAGCAGCCTGCTGCTGGACAGAAGACTGAAGAGAACTGAGACTGTCTCAGCCTGGTTAACGACCTGAAAGATGCTGAAGAGACACTTTTCACATTACATTATTGCAACTTTTAAATTTGGTTATTACAGAAATTTGACCAAGATATGAACTGAGCAGGACATGTTACAAATTACAAATGAAAAATATATTACAAATTGAAAAAAGTGTTTCTGTTTCTACGAGAAAACTCTGCTTCTAAATCACCTTAAACATATCTAATAACATCCAGATTAACACATTTCTCACAGTAACCGCATAATTTCTGATGTCATGGTTTTGTTCCTGGCATGGCTGTACAGTATAGAGTTTGTAATCCATTTACACTTTATTTGTCTGTTTTTAGGCTGGTTTGTCTCCATTTGGTGCCAGAGATTTAAGGATATCATGGTGCCTGAGAAAAAGAAGAAAATAATTGCAGGTTGATGTGTCTATGCCAGATGGCAAGAGTGGAAAGCAGTAGCTAAAGATAGAGTGTTTGAGCTGGGAAGTGACGGTGCTCAGATTTAACGTTTTAATAAACCAAATATGCCACTAAGAGGCACTTGGAGCTTTATGAATGGAAGGACTGAAGCTGGACCTCCTGGCTGAGTGTTAGCTGCAATTACAGGGACCCAAAGACAAAAATCATGGTTGGAAGTTTGACCAGACTGAGGCTGACAGCAATTGAGAATAGCAACCAAAAGCCGTCCCTGCGTCCTTCTGGATTTTCTTCTTTTCCTCATCTTGACAAAATCTTGCCCAAGTCATTAAGAAATTATGGAAAGGTTGGTCTCATGAGAAAGAAGAATTAAAGCCAGAGACGTAGAATTTCTTGGTTACCAAATCAGATTTTGTTCTCGTTTTAGGATTTATTTTAGGAGCAGGTAATGGGTTATTTTAAAGCCAATTATCTCAATCAAAGCCGGGTAAGTGCCATAATGACCAGTGCTTTTCATTGTTACTGTGCTTCCCACACCAGCTCATAATCAGCAGCTTTTACTGGAGTGGTGTTGCAATCTGTCAGTCCCAGCAGCTAGGATCTGTAACGCTCTTACACAATCGTATAACTTGGTTTGATGCATTATGTTGTATATTTCATCTTTTCTTTTTTCTTTTTTTTTTACTGCATGCTCTTATGAGAATCTAGAACCTGTTCTGCAATTGGAAACGGGTCTGTGCTTCTATGGTTCCTGCACTGGGAACGTGTTCATTTTACAGTCCACTGAAGCTCAATGGGACAGTGTCACTTTCTACTGCTGCTGTGATTCAACCATTTCTGTTAGACGCCTGTTGTTTGTTGCATCAGACATTTGCACTCGTACTATTTCTAGTCATGGTGTAGTCACCTCACATTCCTTCCTCATGTCCTCCAGTCCTTTGGGTGGCAGAAGACTCAGGCCTGCAGGCTGACTGACTGACTGGGAGGTGGTGTTAGTGGTGGGAAAAGGTGTTTGAAGCCAAACCCGACATCTTAAACAGATCCAATGCTATTATGTTTATGTTTTTCTGGAAGAAGCATCTGTATTTACCAAATTTAGCTCAAAATAGCTATGGTGCACAAAGACAAAAATGGAAAGGGCTCTTTCAGACACCGTATTTAAGAGTCCTCTGTACATTTTGTATTGATTTTGAGACGCTATAGAGATTTAAAAAGAGGCACAGAAGGGGAAAATGTGATTGGAGTTTCTGGTTGAAGGGTGGAGCTGTACTGACCCATCATCGAAGGGTCAGTCATTTGACAGTGCCGTTGTGTTGTTTTTGGATTCCTTTTACATTCCTTTCACACTCCTCCTTGATTCTCTCGACCGAATCAAAGGTGATCACTCCGAAACATGTTGTTAGCTAAAAAGTCCACTGTCCCCAAACCTTTCTCTGAATTGAAATGAACATAGAATTGGTGAAGACAAACGGATCATCAGCCCCGTATCACAAAAGTACACTCCTCGTTAAGATTAATAAAAAATCTATACATTTACTGTGTACAAGTATCTCATCCACAAAGCACTGGAGGTTTATATGCATCACAGCTGAAAGCGCAGAGCTCACAGCAAGCTCGTATTCATTGCAGCAATAATTATCAAATTCAGGACAAAGTCATTTTAAAGATTCAACTGAATTAGATTTTCCTTTTTGTTGGACTAATGAAGGTGAAATTCATATAACTGCAGCTAAAACAGAGTTGGTAAAGGTTAAGCCCATTTTGTGCATTCTTCTTATTCAAGCAAAACCTAACCCTTTATTTAGGAAATCTGTACTTTTCAAACTTGTAAACAGGTGTAGTAGTGTGTAGTGTTTAGTAGTGTGAGTTTTATACATTCATATCTGTCTGTCCACGCACATGTTGACACATGAACTAGTGTTATGTCATTCACATTGCTGTGTTTAGGCACAGTCTCCGCTGGTTGCAAGGCCAAAGGCCAAAGCAACCAACCACAAACCGCTGCTGTATGTATCCTCACATGGTGCCATAATAAACCTTTTTGAAACTGGACTTCAATGGCTTATGCTACAATAATCTAATAGAGCATCAGTGAAATAGGGAAAAGTAGCCCCAAAAGAATTCCCAGTAAATGTTTGTTGATTTTGTAGTGGGAGCATTCATCATTTCAGGAAGACTGAGAACTGCTTATTTCAAGGATAAACATTTGGATGAAAGCAGAATAAACAGACAGGGATATCTTGTTCTGTATCTGTTTCTGACAAAGTCACTGACTATATTCAGGTTTAACATGTCATGAACTTCACAGTTTTCCAAAAAACACAATCTCAAACCTAGAGATTATCTTCTGGCCAGAAATGTTGATTGTTTTGGGAGCGATGGATCCGCTGTTCTGTCTTTTCCCCTGCGCTGTCTGTGACGCATTTGACCACATTTCTTTTGTAGCATAAACGCTAATGCATCCTGATGCGTCCTCAGCGAGGATGTAACCTCGTCAATGCAGGACGAGATGATTGTTTTGATGGCAGCGTGCCAAGGCCCAAAATGGAGAGGAGAACTGATGTGCAAGGTTGGAGCCGAGTAAAACCAGATGCCTAATCTCAGTTTATATCAGTTCTGAAATGTTCTGGGTTTATTTTAGCTAGGACATACAGAACAGATCTGTCACTTCACTGGCAGCAGAATGAGTATTAATAACACCTTTGCAATAACTGTGCCGAGGGCATAAGTGGTACAGGTAGTAACCAAATCTGAACACAAGTGGTTAGCTGGACACCTTCATGTGCTGGGGGGAGTGGCTTTGGAGGGAGACCTAAAGGGAGGAGGGCGGGTTATATTTTTGGTTGCATACTTTTTAAAACCTAGCTGCTCTTGCTAGTTCCTCCATTGCCAAAGACCCCCCCCCCTTTAACACCCTGTCTACAACAGAAGCATCTCACACTCACCTTTTCTAATCCCGTAATCTTCCGATGGCAGTGGATGGTCAGGACAGAATGTGGGCTTGGCAGGATTTCTTTTACAAAGTTTTTCCAAATATCCGATTATCCGAACGGAGGGTCTCAGATTGTAAAGCCCTCTGAGATTCATTAGTAACTCTGGACTTTATGAGCAAAATTTACTTGACTTGACATTTATTGTGGCAGCAAGGAATCCTTTTAATATCAGACTGGACCTTCTCATAGCCATAAATAGTCTCTCCCAAACCCTGTTGTTTAGAACTTACCATGACTCCACCAGTGAACTCAGGTCCTGATGTATGTATACTGTAATGCTTGAGGAAGTCTTTACGGTACTGTGAACCCAGTGCTTGTCAGCCCCGGTGGCCTGTGTCCTAAAAATACTGGAATATACTGGAATCTGGGTGGATTCTCTTCACCAGGCTGCTCTCCTAGCTCAGGTCTGTTGTTGTTTTTGTCGGTTTAGATTTTATTTTAGGTGTTGGGCTGGGAAGGATCCCTGAGAACCATTCTTAGTATGGTGGGAAGAATGCGTAAGGAAGTTCAGAAGGCCTTGGCTGTTTTTTTTTTTTCTACTCCCAGTATCCCTCAGTGGAAATGAGTAAGGAGTAAGTCACGAATAGCATTTATCGCACAAGTAAAAATATCTCTGGTTTGATTTTACCACAGTTGATGAATAGATAGTGCAAATGGTTGTGAATTTGGAAGTAGTAAAAGCTATTATACCCATTATAGTGGCTTAAATAAGACTCCCAGGGTAAGCATTTTAATCTGTAATATAAAAATGTCATTTTGACTAGTGCAAAAGTTGCTGAATGGTGTTTGTCTTTATATGAATGGCCCAGCATCACAGAAAAAGCAACATCTGGATTCATATCAGCATCTAAATGGATCTAGTTTATCAGCATAGTCATGAAACATTTCACAGCTCCGTACTTCCTCTGTAGCTTTTGGCTGCAGCCAGTTAAAAAAAAAAAAAACCCATCAAAGTATGTGTTGTTTATAGGAACACAGTGAGACTGTGGAAGAATGACACAAAGCTCCGGCACCGCTGTCTTTCAGCAGTGCTGAGACATGTAAACACAGTCTGAAGGTTCCTGCTCTTCCCAAAATGGGGGCTTCAAGTTTCCAAAAGTTACTGCTGGACAGTTTTATGTCCCTCAATCTTAACCTGTTGATACCAACACTGACTGGTATGATTTACAGATTTACTCTGTGCTTCACTTGTGTGGATGGAAAGATGGAAATCTGATTGATTAAGCAAAAAAATGCTAATCAGTGGAGACTTTTTTAGCTGTAGAACCAAGACAAAGGAAGAACCTGAAAGGGTTCAGTTTGCTTGCCATGAACTAGAATACACAATGCGTTGTCAGACCTGTAAAGACAAGGGGCCACACTTCAAGGTGAAAAGCTGGCCATCATTGCTTCCTCCTGACTCCACCACACTGCCTCCTCAATCTCTCTCCAAAAACTCTGTGTACCATCATGTCTGTAGACTCAATGCAATGAATTTTACAGATGGTGATAAGGGCACACACTTTCAGATACCCGTTCTTTAAAGGGGCTCATGGTTTTGCACATGGTTTTTAACTTTTAAACTTAAAAAACAGGGCCCAGATTTGAAAATATCTGGGCCATGAATGACCCTTTAAGGGCCCAGGCACAGCAGGATTTATAAAAGCTAAATTTTACCACAGTTTGTGAATTAGCTCACCTGTGTTTTATAACTTGCATTTTAGATCAGGTGTGCACTGTTGAAACATGTCTGAGTGGACAAAATGTGTACAATTAACCAGCCTGCATACTGTCAGAGCCAGGAACTGATTTTACACTGAGTACTTTTTAAAACCACTGGATTTGGTTTGGTTGCAAACATGAAAAATATAAAAGCATTTTATTAGCAATATGCACATGTGTGTTTCAGCTGTTAGTTTGAAGTCAGTGATCATCAGAGCAACTGAGGAAAAGCAACGCCTTATTTTCTCACTAAACTAGGGGACAACTTTGGTGAAGGGACATGTGCGCTGGTTTTATGGTAATCCAGCAAATCCAAAATAAGATGGCTTTAAAGTCAGCAGTTTCATTTCAAACATGGTATTAAGCTGCAAAAATACCAAAATGCTCTCATCAAATCCACCACATCTCCTACCACTCATTCACCTCAGCGTCCACTGCTAAATTGACTGCTGAATTTGTTTAGCTCCACATAGAGTAAAGGCTCTGACCTTCCTATGTCTGATAGCCGTGGAGGATGCTCCTTTGACCATAAAGCTGTGGTTTGCTGCTTGATTCTCCTCCTGCACAATGAAATCCCTTTGCAATTTAGCAAGGTTTTCCCTAAATCCCTGTCTTTTAGGCAACCCGCTTTTGTAAAAACAGGTTACCGACCGGTAGTCTACATTGTCACTGCCCATTATGGAAATCTTCATCTCATTTGAAACTTGCATCTCCATGGTGATTCTACTTTTGTCACAGCAGATGTTTTTCTATACGTTAAAGACACGACTGTCTTAAATGACCTTGTCAGGAAGGGAGTTTGTACATGTGTCACTTGAATGTTGACATAGCAACTGTATCCATGTTTTTACAGCTTCATGAAGATTTAACTTAGTAGATGAAGTCATCCATTCCACAAGCCTTTGACCTAAATTAGTGCAGAAAGTGGTAGTTAATTTGATGTCTTTGTTTGTATTTTAAATGTCCCACACCACTGGCTTCATGAGGTCTGCGTATAAAGGGATGAATAATGGCTGTTGTGTAGAAATGGTATTGTCTGAGATGATTTAGTTGTTAGTTGTTTGACAGTGAGTGAGTGAAATGAAGGGCTGCCCTTCTTTTCATCAACTAGCACCAAAAATAGGCTCGCATGATTAAATCTTCTCTGATACTCCCCTACAGACCGGTCTAACAGATGATATACTGTACTTTTAGAAGTATATCATAAATATTTTTGCTGTAACTCTGGCAAAACTGAGCTGACTTCCCTATTACAAGAGTCAATGAAAACGAGGTCGACTAAGATTCTTCTCATCAACTAACGGTTTGGTCGACTATTTGGGGGCAGCTCTAGAAAAAAAGGACCAAAATGGTACCAGAAGCTGTTATGTCCAAGCAGTTTTAATTTTATTAGTCCAGGCTTTGAGTTGCCTGTCTGGACTTGCTGCTTGTCTCCTAAAGGGGTGGGGCAGTAACATGCGACATAGATGCAGGAAATGACTCTATATGTACACCATGTCACTAACAGAGAAGTTAAACAAGCTGTTCTTCAAACACACGGGCCAGACGTGACAATGATACAGCCAGCGGGGGTCTGGCACCGTGTAGCTCCGAGAACACCTCCTTCATTTGTCTAATTTGGGTGAATCAACCCTTTAAGCCCTTAGGGTGAAGGCTTAAAGGGAGATCGGTTTGATGGTTGGTGGGACATGATGGAGATAGATGTTTCTCTCTTTACATTTTGCTGCTGCTGTCTGTGTGTTCAGGAAAGGCAACATTTACCTTCACCCCTCCCGTCTCTGCCTCCTGTCTCTGAGGACAGGGCAACACGTAAACACCACGAATCCACAAGTGATATTTGAATGCCACTTTTCCTCTGTCGGGATGAGTGGCAGCCTATTTTCACGTATCAAATGATCTGTTTGCTATTCGAGTCTCTTTGTTACTCCTTCACAGCTTTGGAACAAATGCATATGCTCCACGTTCAGATGTCACACATCAGGGCGGCGACGTACACTGTTATGTCTGACTCTCTAAATGATGTCGTCGCAACGCCAGTGCTTTGATCTGGCCAATGTTTGCCATCAGATAAGCTGCATTTCTGTTTTGCATGCAGCAATTACACTTTGAGCGTGTTTGTACAGTATCAGATAAACATGAAGTGGTAGCTGGGGTTACATCAGGTTCGCCCAGTGGTGTATATGGATGGCACTGCTGTTTCACACACAAGGATAGTCGGACACGCAGCGCCAATGAATTATATGGTTGGATGTTGGAGGTTGATCTGTAGATTTCAGTCTTCAGGAGTAAGGAACATTGTATTTACCGCATATGAAAGGTCATTTTTGTTCTAACACAGGGAAAACATTGACTTTTTTAACGTAAAACCATCAGCTGATCACATCTTGTCGCATTGTCCCAGTTAAACTTTCAGCGTTAGCATTCATGAAGACATCCGACAGAGTACATGAGATGGGTGAGGCACATGCTCTCCATGTTCATCTCTGGATTGCTGTAGTTTTTGGTCATTGTTTTGTGAGTTCTATTTGTATTTGAGTTCTGTATTATTATTTTGAACAGTTAGAATAAATCTAAGTTGGACCAGTTGCATGAAATTTGTACTTGGCAGTTGTGTCATTTAGATGGATCTCAGTAGGGGCTCAAACTTGGTATCAGGATCAGGGCCAAAACAAAATGGCTTTTTTGGTTGGGCCATCTAAAATCTGGAGATGCAGCATGAGAGCTGTGTCACTTTTCAACAGCTGCTAAAATAAAGCAAAAGCTTCCAAAAAAGCACTTCATCTTTTCGGACCAGCATTTGCAAACCAATACAGTACCATCAATAAGACTTTCTGGAAGTTACTCCACATGCAGCATGTGAGAGCGCTGCCACCGCTCCACCACATGGCCTACAGCAAGCCCAGTCTGCAGCAGCATCCTACATCACACAAACAAACTCGGTAACTGTGACCATGAGACGGCTGTAAACTGCCCGAACAAAAGCCATTTTTCAAAAAGCAAGTCAAAAAGCAAAATATAGAACAAAAAGGATGGTAATTCTTCTAAGATCCAATTTTTTGACGAGTGTGCAGGTGGGATACACTTGTGAATTAACTGACGAGGCTAAAAACAATCCAGGGCAGTTGAAAAGTGGATCTAAAAGTCGTCGTCTCCCCACATGTATTGTCTGCTAAGACTCCTGTGTAAAGATGACTCTCAGCATGCTGCTGGTGGCCTGATGGTAAGCTATTGTTTATGGAGATTGCACCTTGAGATGGGAGGATCACGCATCACCGAAGTACCATAAAGCCCCTATGATTAAAAGGAACCTGGCCAGACTTGCTCAGGGTTTTTACACATTCTGCTTTCAGTGCTTTCTTTATTCTTCTGTGAGAATCAGCCAAGATGGACATATCTAGATATTTGAGTTGAAGGGCCATTTAACTTCTGGGTTTAACTATGCTTGAAATGTGCTGGGGTATTTTCAGATCAGGCGTTTGTTTTTCCATATATTTTTGGTTGTTTCTCCATGCATTAAGGTGCAGAAGTGAATAGGGTTCTGTGAGGGTTCAGACTTCAAGATATGAACCTAAGATCAGACCTTGATGTATGAATCCTCACAGTTTTCTTAAGATAGCTCTGGCTAAATATAGCTCTGGTTTGGTATAATGACAGATTGCAGTGTCCTTCACGTTTGCTCTGAGGGGAGAGTGACTGTGCAACTGGCGTCACTGTCCCCCACAGTGATCTACACACGGGTGCACAAAAACCACCATCCCTTTTTTTTTTCTCAGCTACCATTGTTCTTTGTGTCGTCTTTTCTCTCTGCTTCAGAAGCATTTTTTTCCACACAGTAGGAAACCTTTGAAAATAGAAATCCTTTAGATAAAGTTTGCCATCTAATCAAAGTTTTAATAGTCTCAGTCACTTATCAAGATATTTCACCATCTCAAGCAGAGATAGCATAAGTGGAATTTCAGTGCTTTTGGTCAATAATGGAATTACTTTTGCAGTGACTAGTAAGAAAGAAGTCATTTGAAGTCATTTTTCCAACAGCTCACTACTTAAATAACCATTTAATATTGCACTTTAACATTCCAATCTACCTATGAACTGCCAAAGAGAGCAGCAAACCGTGCATACTGTATATTCCACCTATATGAATATGAAAATGTCCCACTTTGTGCTCATTCTGATATCATAGCACAACCATTGCACAGAACTAGAATGTCCCCTTTGGTTTGTTTTTAGTTTTGTGCCATTTTTGTTATCACCTCAAGATTCTCCTCCTCTGTCACAGACCAAAAGCATAAATGAAGGACATGATGCAGCAATTTGCGGTCGGCCTGCTAAAAATGGCAAGTCCACAGACAAAATGGCCAGGCCAGTGTTTTCCACGTGGTTCCAACAGGTGCTGGAAAACACAGTTTGTCTAGAGGCCTTTTTAAGAGAAAACACTTGGGATTATAGCTTCCCTTTAGAGGTCCTCTCCGTGTGCCTTATACACACAGAGCTTGATGCTCATTAAGTATAATGAGAAAATGGATAAATGTATATTTTTCCATATTTGTTTTGATAGCCTTTACCTTCCCTGCTCATTAACCGGACGATGAAGAGAGCGAACGAGCCTCTGGATTCGGTCGCCTCATGTCTGGTGTGGCTGTTTGTGAAACGCTCCTGTGCTCTGCCCTAATTTGCACAGCAACTGTTGATTTGTGTATCCTGTCAGGCCCCTTTGATGTGTGAGAGAGATTGAGCTGCTGCCGGCCGCGGTTCACCCTCTGACGCTAGGCAGCTCTCCAGCACACCAGGCCCATAATACAGCCCGCACGGCACATCGCCCAGCCACAGGCCTGCGGGCCCTCGGGGCTCTTCAGTCCTACATTCACAGCCAGGGCCTACAGACACACATTTTACTCCACCACACACACGCTGTAGTAAGCTGGCACCAGTGATGGCCCAAGCAGAGTTTATATATGGGACTCTCTGGGACTTGTAGAATGACCACATGTTATTCGGTCCCAAAATGCACCGCGGCTTTAGCCCGGCCTCTCTAGCCTAATGCCAGACAGGTGACACGACAACATTCGTGCAAATAGGAACTTCTCTTTGGGAGGTTACACCGAGGCCTCATTTGGAGTCACCCAAACCAAACAAACTTCACAAAGTTAGATGGCGCTACCAACTGAAATCAAACATGTTTAACATCCGTTTTGGATGGATCAGGGTTTTACCACCTGTCGCCGCCTAAGCAGTCACTGGATCCAGAAATCTTAATGCAGGTACATGGAGAGCCAAAGTCTGATGTCAGTCCCATTTTAGCCACTGCTCTGTAACTCAGTGCCACTAAGGGGTTTCACACATTGAACTTTGAAACCTATTCCTTTATCTGTATTCTAAAATGATTGAATATCTACAGTAACACAACATGTACCGCTAAAAAAAAACCCTGCAAAGACCTGATTTTGGTACTGAAAGCTCACCAGCAATGGTAAAACAAGGGTTTCACAATACATTCAACCCACGGTCAACGCCAGGTTATGTTTAAAACAAGCTAGTTTGTACTAAGTGTCATCTCAACATGTCCGAAGGCAAACGTTTTCATACCTTTGCCAAGCGGCCATCCTTGAAGGCAGGGCAAAAAGCCAAACAAACTAACTACCTACTCTTATACCAATGGGAATAATTGGCACAGTCTGTCCTCAACCATAGTAGTTGTGTGAAGCACGAAGGAAGAGAGCACAGAGACTTGCACACAAGTAACGTCGTGTTTTATTCAGTGATTCTCTGTCCTTTTATCAGCCAGGGGCTTCTGCTAGTTTCATCCTGCAGCTGCCAGCACATACTGTGTGTGATGTCTATTCCCAGAGCGACTACGGTCGTTATATTTTATGTGCAAAAATAAATTTTTTCTCTCCTGCTAAGTACAGAAATATAATTAGTATAGATAATATAGACAAAGGGCCGAGCAAGGTTATGTTCCAAGGTATTCTTTGTTCTGGCACAGAACCAGTTTATCTGTTAATGAAGCTGATGGTAAAGGGAAGTTAGGCTGAGAGACCTTCCCAATGAGAGGCACACTTTGAGGTGTCCTGCTAGACTAGTGGTCTGTTTCTTATCAGTCTCTACTGTCACCTATGCACAATACAAGCAATACTTTTATTTATGCCTTAGTTTACACAATTATTAATCAATCAACAGCAAGACGCAAATTAGATTAAGAAATCTACAATTATTAAGTGAAGGGCATTGGGTGATTTTTAGTGCTAAAACTGAGGAGAGTTGCTGCACTTCAAAGATTTGGAGGGTATGATTCCTTTTCTGTGGCAACCTTTATCCTTCTTGTGTTTCTTGGTTTGGTATTTGGTAACTTGAAACAAAATCCTTCTCTGATGCAGTACAAGCAGAGTAGACCCTCTCCCTGGCCGCTGCTTCAGCTGTATACTTGGGTGGTAAATTTCTGGTCCGTGGGGAATAAAATAGCTTCTCTCTCCAGCCTGGTATTTGATCAAATGTAACACAAATGATGGTGCCGAGGTCAGTTGTTGTTGCTCTTACACACACACACACACACACACACACACACACACACACAAGTGCGACATGGGATTTTGCTGGCAGGGGAGCTCTCGTGACCTCCCTCAGCTGACCTCCCTGGCTGTGGGTAATGAGGCAGGACAGGCGCTCTGCTGCAGAGTCCCAGAGGAGGAGCAGCCCCACAAACTGAGGGCCAAAATGCTGATGTGTCAACCTGCTGTTTCTGCTTAAGTGAAGGCGTACTGCTCTGTGGATAAAGTTGAAGCTTCTGAAGAAATTTGTTGAAAATCAGAGCCAGATGTCTCAGTCTGGGACTTCTTTCAAAGGTGTGAAAATGATGGATGTCTGATTGAGCTGCCTGCAAACTGCTTGTTTGTGCCTGTCGTCATCTCGTGGTTAGAATGCTCTACTGCCTTCTCAGAGCCCAAAAGAGCTTTTTCCTTCCTCCTGTGTTCCCCCACAGGAGGGCAGCATGTCCAAACATTTTGAACTCTCACTGCAGCGTTTTCATGAGCTGTTTAAATCCACCATCCACATCTCAGGCTCACACAAGAACTGAGTAGTTGTTATTAAGCAAATTTCAGAGGATGCTGTCATTTCTGATGTCATAGGATTTGAAGGCATAGAGCGCAGCTCCAGAAAAAGGAAAACAGACACAACAAGCCTCTAAGTTTCTCTGTGCTGTGCCTGTCACTGCTGCCCTTTTTACTTATTTCATATTTAAGGGTCTACCACAAAGTCAGAAAGCTTGAGGCGCCATAAGATAGAATCCCACTAATGGACAACCAATGCAAACTCCAGAAAACCTCAAACTCTATAGGATTACTTGGATGTTGAGGGAGAGGTCAGAGTCGCTCGGGTCAAGTTCAAGTTTTCCACATGAAGTTAGGGCACCGTGGTTAATCTCATTTTCGTCTCATGTTTAACAGACAAAGAGGTTTTAAGGATTAAAGAGAAATAGGTGTGTTTACTTTGCCCTTTAAGAAACAACAGGTGACATCATAGATGCTATGTCTATATTTTTCTACACGTTCAGGATGTCGCCCACATTGTGTGACCATGCAAGCTGGCAGCTAGGTTGTTACAACCTGCCGTGTAACAACCGGTACTGACTCTTTTACCTCAATTCTGAATACGTTTTAGAAAGCCAGACTTTACAGTCGGTAACAGCTGGTGACAGTTGGTGACAAAATGGGAAGAGAGGGAAGACCTCCCACTCTTATGACTCGAACGCCTTGGTCAGACAGATCCTGAACACGTATTAGCTCGCTTGCTGCAGGCTGTAATGTGTGCATACTAGCAACAGTCACACAGTAAGATATCTTAACAACTAGTTGGTGATGATGCTGTGAAATGTGGTGTGAATATTCATGGTCTCCCCTGAAGGCTTCCCAGTGACTTTGGGTGAACTCCTGACATCGTTTCTAGTTCCACCATCAGATCAGTCACGTCTTTCGTTAGCTTGGAGTCCAAATACCATATTGGTGCATTTTTCCTTTTCGTTGACACTAAGACTCTGTCATGTCTCAAAGTTTGACCCCACAACACGTGAACTTTCTATTAAACAACGCACCTTGGGCTGATCGCGTTATCTTCCCCACACCCACCTTTGATAGGTCTACGGAAATTTCTTCTTCTTGTTGTCGCTGGCCTTGGCATTAAAGTGTTCACGATCTGTTTTTTCTTCTTTCATGCACTTAGACAGACTAGTGGCTCCGCCCATTTCCTGAACAAACATAATTTATTATGCTGATTCCGTTGTCATACTGCTTATTACAAATGCAATAGAATTTGGATTCAGCACTGTCAGTGCAGGTTTTCATGTCACTCCACTGTGAGAAAACACTTCATGTGTCAAGCAAAAAACAGAAGAAGGACACTTTAGGCCGCAGTGTAAACAGAGTCTGACTGTGTCTGTGTGGCTCTGAGGGCCCAGTGATGCTCCTGAGAGGCTGACGTTCTCTGCCAGGGTAAACACCTCAGCTCATGAATACACACCACTCATCTGAACCCTGTCCTGTTTTCCTAAGCCTTCTTTTCTCCTGCTCGTGAAAGAAGCAACGCCACTTCTCACTCCTTGGTTACCTCCTTCAGCTTGAAAGCAAATGTCACGTATAGGTCGCCTAATTTGTCTGTTTTGATGAAGTCGCACGTGTTTAAGGTTGAATTCAAGTTTTGTTCACATCATTAGACCATGCAGTTTCAAAGATACTGCATAGCAGCTCCGCTTTTCAGTGTAACAGGATCACAAAAAAAGTCTTTCCTGTATAAACCCTCAAGATACAATCTTATCTTATTCCCCTCATTACCCAGAAACATTTCACTATTTCGTAACCTAGTATTCACACATGGACAAACATTATGTGTTGCTCAGTATCAAGTGCTCTGTTCCTTACAGTTTATGCTTTATTCATGGGGTTTTTATA
This sequence comes from Pempheris klunzingeri, assembly GCF_042242105.1. Classification (NCBI taxonomy): domain Eukaryota; kingdom Metazoa; phylum Chordata; class Actinopteri; order Acropomatiformes; family Pempheridae; genus Pempheris; species Pempheris klunzingeri. Next base: position 20,592,258 of record NC_092029.1, on the reverse strand, counting down.
TTCACGAGGCTTTGCCAAGGACGTTAGTTCAAGAGTTACATTCTGTGATGGACTGGGATTGTGTAACCCAGATCAGAGCACTGAGTGCTGCCATATTTAGCTCTGTACAGTATGCTGACAGGAAGGGCAGATGGGGGCCATCAAAGTGAGGAAAGCCCATCGACAGTGCCTCAGAAGTGGGAAACATGACCCTGAGCTCCCCCTTTACCCCTGTGAATACAAATATGATGGATTAAGCAGAACAACTGCTAAGAAAACACACTCAGCTATTTTACATAATGTGAAACATCTACTGTTAAGTCATTCATTTAGAAGATGCGTTATTGTTTTGTGGTGTCATTTATTACTTTTACTTCTCCTTTCTGTACGCTCTGTTTCCGTCGGACTGATTATATACGTGTATTGGTTCATCTTAACAGCTTGGCCCCACCTGGTTGTGAACGTCACACGTTTGCCAAAGCAGAAGTTAACACCAATCATTTCCGTACATTCACTTAATCACAGATCTGCACTGCGGTGATTGTACTGCAAAAGACAGATTTTGCTCTGAGAGGTTCACAGTTCACAAATGCGGGTGTGACTGGGCCGTAAGGCTATTGGTTGGTCGAGTGTTGGAACTTCCCCGCTGGCCATTGTTCTTTCAAAATAAATAGGCCTGTGGGGACCTGGCAGTGAAGGTGAGATGAACAGGGCAGCACCCGTCGGATGCAAACCTAGCCCAGACATTTCATACGAGGACATTCCACTGATTAAACTCCTAAACTCCTGCAGTTTATGTGGAATACTGCAGAAATGAACATTTATTTCTCTTATTATTTCTCACATTGTAGGCCACTGACTACCACTGACTATCTGTGTAACAATGCGGCCATGATTTAGGGCAATGACTATACACTGTCCAACCATTAGCTGTACTCCACATGCTTGGTAGTGTTTTGGAATTCCTCTGGAGGGATGAATTCTCCCAAACAATATTCTCCCAATTGGTGTTTGCTGATGGTGGAGAGTGATGTCAGACAAAGTTGAACTGTGTTGAGATCATGGTGATTCCAAAGATAGCATATGATTCATTTGTTATACACGTTACAGACCAATAAGGTTTCATCTGTGTTTGTGTCCCCGTGCAGAGGATGCAGGGACGTACTTCCCCAGTGTGAAGAGGGACCCAGGCCGGTACCTGCAGCCCTGCTCTGACTCTGTCAAGACCTGGCTACGCAGCATGAAGAACGCCGGGAAGGTCCTCCTCCTCATCACCAGCTCCCACAGCGACTACTGCAGGCTTATCTGTGAACACATCCTGGGGTAAGACTGCCCACACATGGACCGCAGACCGGCACCTCTCTTTAACAAGACCAGGACCCGGTCTGCAGCGCTGACCATAACAGCCCCCACAGGATTTATAACCGTAACCGTCTCAGTCCAAAGCTGGCAGTTTTTGGTTTTCCCTCAACTCACAACACTCCTCACAGCCCTCTCCATGCCTTCGGTCCTTCTTTGATATGATGCTGTCTCATACGATCGTACATATCCCAGCAGCCTTCAGCAGCCAGTACAGGACATTAATGCTACTTCTTTTTCTCTTTTCCTCTGACTTGATTTGAAAAAGTGCCCATACTTGTCATCAATGATGCTTCATTTATCAAATATAAAATGTAAAAAAAAGAGGAAAAAGCAGTAGTCAGTTTAGTTCTTGGCGGGACCTTGATTTAAGAGTATTTAGAGTTGGGCAGCAGTTTTTCAGTTTTCTCTGGAGTTAGTGGAGACCAAAGCTGAACTACAGGGAGAGTGAGTTCATGACAAACTACTCCAAATGCTGCTGGATGTGTGAGTGGACGGAAGTGACCCTTAACAACTTTATAAGGTAATGATATATCAGATGTTTTTGATTTGTTCTGCTGCAGCCATCTTGCTAAAAAAGAATCAATTAATACAGCTTTAAAAAGTATCATGAACCGCCAGTGGGTCTGCCAATTAAACGCATTTCAGTCAAATATCCTTATTTGGCATGCTATATAATAATAGTAGACTTCATTTATTTAGCACCTTTCAAAACAGACTAAAAACAAATCCAGCTAGAAAAGTGCCCTCATTAGAGTGCAGATCTCCAGCAGGTGATCTCTGCTTGGCCTAACCCAAATCTATAACTACTGTAAGCTTTACAAGATGTTTATTTCACTTTTTATTAAATTAAAATGTATATGTTTGTAAGTTGTTAAAAAAAAAACATATAGTCAAGATGGCGAAAATCAGAAAACAGAAAAACAGGGATTTATTAAAATTCATGTGGTATCGTTTTGGGTATGGAATTTATCTGCAGATGTTCTGGCTCAAAACAAAACCTTTCTATGGATGAGCCGTAACAAAGACAAAGAGCTTTTAAACCTGGCCGAACGCCTTAAAAGTCATCCTCTGGTTTCAAACTAACACAGTTCTTGATCACATGAGGCTCCTACCTGAGGCCAGTTAAGGGGAATGAGGAGTCAGCAGTCAATGACAGTATAGCGCACGCAATAAGATGAATCACCAGCCAAAAATTAAGCTGATCGGTCCAGTATTTTTTGGAGATTAGCCGTGAACAGACAGACAGACAGACACATGCACACACACGATCAAACACATGATCTCCTCCAGACTCACGCCTGGTGGAGATAATTAAAACTCAGAGTGATTCAAATGAGTTAAAAACCACTGAAAATGCACGCATTGTAAGGTACAAAGTTAAAAGATTCAAATGATAAATATGAAATTAAAAACAAATAGAATCAGGTAAATAAGCGGGCAGCTAAAGTAAAACCAGGAAATGCTGTCCCATAAAAGTGCATTTTAAGGAGTGACTTGAAAGAAGACACAGACTCAGACACATCCACATGCTCACAGTTAATCATTGTATAGTTGTATGTGTGCAGCAGCAAAAGGAGTTATTGTCTTGAAAGCTTTTTGCAGTTGAACACTGGCTTTGTTCATTACCGGCCTCCCTCTGGGTGCAGTGCACACTGTGCTTAAGGCTTATGTTTGTAGCCTAAGCCCTGTTATACACTCCATCAAGCAGCAAGAGAGCCTTGAAAAAACCCAGTGTCCATGTTGCTGCTGCGCTTCAACAAATGTAAGCCCTTCTTTTTCTATGGAAGATGTTGTTATCTTGCGCCGCGCTCGCCTGGTTAGGTGGTCTGCCTTTCCACTTTCCGTGCTCAGAGCTGATTGTTCTCTGCAGTCCAGCAGAGGGGCAACAAGCAGGTCGAGGTAAATCTGTTTGGCTCTCGATGCCAGCTTGTCTCACGGGGCCTCTGTGGCCCAGGCCCCGCTCCACCCCTCCTCACCATTTCCTGTTAAGCTTACTAGCAGCCCCGCACCCACCCACCAATCCCACTGTTTCACTGCCCCCCCGCCCCCTCCTTCCCTCCTGTGTCTGTGACCTCCAGCACCACAGCGTGTGTCGCCTCCGGAGTAGAGCAGCCAGAGCCCCAGCTGTGCACAATTGTGTGTGCTCAAAATCATGTTCAAGTCACTGCTTTACAAGGTCGGGGGCTGCAGATTTATGTTGTGATAGCTACAAGAGGAAGTCAGGCCAGCTTCGTTTTCTCAGATTTTGTGTGCTTTATTGACACACTGGGTTACCCTTTACTCCCACAGCTAGTGGACCTACCTTCTCTCCAAACTTAAAGTGTGGGCAGCACAGGACCAAAAACTGACTCTCTCGCTCTCTCTCACTCTCCCTCCTACTGCTGAGAAACCAATTTGTTGTGAAAGACTTCCACTTCTGCGTCACTATGCAGTACATCCTTTTCCAGAGAACACCGTCACTGGCTTCCAGCCACTTCACTGTGTTGGGCCGGCCAGAGGCCAGTGACAGTCAGCTGTCAGAAGTAGCACAACAAGGTCAGAGCTGTCTTACAGGAGTCTGCTAGTCAAAACCCAGGAGGCTGGCCAGAGGAGCCGCTGTTAATATTTAGCGCGACTAGATAAAGGCTCGAGTGCCGCATAGTTTATTGATTTGTTAGTTGCTAAGTCCTCTGATGTGTTGAGCTTCTTTTCTGGCTTAAATGAAGGGATAACATTCCAGAAAGAGCCAAGGATCTCCTGCAACTGTGTGAAATTAGCTCCAACATGTCGTAACAATCGGAAAAGTAAGACAGATGATTCACATCTGTACCAGTCAAAATACTGTTTCCTCTCCTGTATAATGATCCATAGATGCAACCAGTCCAAATGTCTGCTTCAGACTACTAATAACTATATTCAGCAGATCTTGACTTCAATTGGGACTCATCATAAGTCCATATATGCATGCAACTCCAAGATTGAACTTAGACTTAGACTTAGACTCAATTTTGATCCAACAAAGCTCCCCGGCTGAACATGAATCAGGGACATTGTGTCTCACGGTCAGAGCCCAAACCCCGTAGCTACCAGGGCTCCCTGACAAGTCCTTCTCTTCTTCTTAGATGCATACAACCATCTATATAGATATTGTTAAAGAATTCAACACCCTGTTTTAGCTTCAACATGCACAATATGGATTGAAATCCTGACACACTTCACTGCCAGGCTATTTAAGTATTTTAACACAGCTTTAAAATATGTAGCCACATTAAATCATTTGTATGCAAATGTTTTGTATGTGACATCTCAACGTCTCAGTTCTCCGATGAGCAGTAATTGCAAGTTTACTCACAAATAGATGGTAAAACATTTACACAAACATTTGTAATAAAAGTTAGAACTTTTAGATTAAATACAAGAAAAAGCAAGCAAAAGCAAGTTAATGGCAAATGTGGTCATACAGGGCATAATATAATGACAGAACTCCAAATGAGCTTTATGGCCTGTCATGAACAAATTGTAACATCATTAATATGATAAATATATCCAGTAAAACAGCTCAACGTGCTCATAAACACCGTCACCGTCGAAAACTGATTGGTTTACATGTTCAGAGCTTCCCAGTTTGAAGTCCTTCCTGTTTCATAAGGCTGTAGTTTCTTCACCTTATATGGAAGATTCTATAGAGTCTCCTTACATGTATGCTGTACAGATACGTGCAGTACTCGGGTCTCCTTGGAGACACCATCCAGCTCTCAACATGCTCCCTATCACTTCGTGGCCGTAGCACTGTGGGAGTGTATGCTGCCCTCACACAGTGTTTACTTTATTACACTCTACAGCACTGTGTGTATACACTGTTTATTGCGCCATGGTTCCCGTCATCTGTACAGAGTGTTTGTTTTCTGTGTGTGCTTGTGTAACTGTGTATTTGGATGCCGTCCAGGCATTGTCGCTCACGCAGTGGCCGGGCGTCCATCACGGAGGTTAATGTTGTTTCTCTGGCTGTCACAGGAAGGATTTCGAAGAGCTGTTTGACGTAATCATCACAAACGCCCTGAAGCCCGGTTTCTTCTCCTTGGTGCCCCAGCAGAGGCCCTTTAGGACCCTTGGTGAGTACTGGCCTGTAGCCCTCACGCCCCACTGGACTCTATCTATTGTTTGATAAATCATATAATCTTTAAAATGTCAACTCATAATGAAAAACATCCGTCGCAGAGTTGCGTGCTTCCTCTCTGGAAGTGTGATTCAGAGCTCCAGTGTAGAGCTGGAGTCAGGACATGTTTACGACATATCAGCCTTTCTCTGTCCAAACTTGTTTGTTAAGAGCTTTTAGCCACACTAACTAAATTCACCTCTAATGGCACTGAGGTAGAAGAAGAAATCTCTCAGACAGATATCTTAAAACCTGGGCACATAAAAGTAATATCATATGGGTTTTTTTTGTAATTTGGGTAAACTGACCCTTTAACATAGCAATGCTTTTCAGACGCTTGCAATATCGTTCATCCCGTGAATTATTCTGGGAGCGTATTGTAAGGAATCAGTCCATCTGTAATCTCCCCAAACTCTAAATTTAATGTGGAAATTTCAAACAGCTGTTTGTTGTGTCAGCGAGGTTAATATCAGCTGCCAACATTTCATTGGCTCAGGTCCTCGTCATCAGTGGCCCACATAACTCCGGTTACCTTCCCGGGCTGTCCTCCCTCTCTCATTAGCCCAGGAATCCGATCGGGGGTGCTCATGTTGAAGGTGTGCACTGGCAGGGCACACGGCCCGCTGGAATGCTGCCCTCATCTGGTTTGTCTCTCTGCCAGCAATAACACTGGGGATGCATTATGTGTGAAGACAGGATGATCCTCTCTCTCAAATATTCTCCCTCTCTCTCTCTCTCTCTCTCTCCCTCCCTCATTCTTCCTGTGTTTTGCCACGTTGGCAGAAAAAGCATCAGCATCTGCTCTTACTCTAGCCACTCCTTTTTTAGTTGGAGACATCACTTGTTATTCTGCACTCTTAAACTTCTCTTTTGTATTTATTAGCTCATAAGTTTTATTTAGAAGAAGAATGTGACATCGAAAGTTTCGAGCTGATGATTTAAACAGTTCCCAAGCATTTGTAGAGATGACATGCAGTGTGTGTACAGCTTATAAGCTTATATATCAGCTCAGAAGTGATTAAGGAAAACTTCCACTCCTTGTATTCACTGATTCATGACCTGTTGCCTTTTCTGTACATGTTCTGTCTGGACATGTGTGGGTCTTCCTCCCACTGTCCAAAGACATGCAGGCCAGGCCAGGTGATTCTAAATAGCCTATATGTGAATGTATTAGCCCTACGTTACACTGGCAATAAGCACAATGCATGCTGGGATAATAATAATAATAACTTTATTTATATAGCACCTAGTTCAAGTTACAAAGTGTTTTACAATAAAAATAAACAGCTAACAATAAAATAAGTAGAAATAGCAGCTAAAATATGTACATGTACACACATATACATGCATATGTACATGGACCCATAAAAGCACAACATTCATTAATAGTTAAGAAAAAAACAGTAAAAGTGAGTCTTATGAAGAGCTTTAAAAGAGGAGTTTGAGTGTGCTTGCCTGCAGGCAGGGAGGTCCACAGCTGACCTTTAGTGATGAGTTGAGTTCGTTGGAACCATCAGTAGGGCCCTGCTGGAATTGGTGCGATGTGGTCACTTCTCTTTGTACATGTTAAAAGCCTGGCAGCAGCGTTTCGTACCAACTGAAGTCTATGGATGTTTTGCCTGCTGATTCCTGATTAAAATGTGTTACAATAGTCGGGAAGAGATGAAAGCATGGAAGACCTTTTCTACGTCTGCGGGGGAGAGGAAGGACCTGATATCAGTGAGTCCTGATCAAGATAAGCAGCTATGAAGTCAAAAATGGCAAAGTGAAAACTTCAGTCTTTCCTCATTATAGTGACTTTTAATGTCACATATATGTAGTGAAATAGCACTCGTCTCTAGACCGGCTGTGTCTTGTTATGGTTGCTAAGCAACGACGGGACAAGGGGTTTAGCTGATGGTCACTTGAAAGTTCAAACTTCTTGAAGCCCACAGCAGGGCTATCCCTGAAGCCACGTGAAGCTGCAAACATGCTGCTTCCTGTGGAAGGAGACCATGTGATGTGGAAACACGTCTGGTCAATCTTCACCTATATGAATAAACACTTTCATTAGTCATTAGCTCCTCTGAGCGACCTAGTCTAAACTGGAGAATCCAGTCTCCACCCTGCACATCAAGCAATAACAACAAGGACAGTGTGGGACCACTCTCACAAGCCTGGCAGAGCAGGTGAAAGGCCAGGGTCAGTTAACCATTCCTGTGGATCCTGGTCCTTCCTGTGGATCCTGGTCCTGGTTCTGCTGATGTGGTTCCCTGGTTCCTATGGATCCTGGTCCTGGCCCCGCTGATGTGGTTCTCCACCAGCCAATGGATGTGCGTCTGTCCAAGGCTACAGCCTGTCCGTCCTTGGGAGCTGGATCTCTCCTTCACTGTGGTGCTCCCGGAGGTTTCTCTTTTCCCACTGGGTTTTTTGAGTTTTTCCTTCCCGAAGAAGGAGGGTCATAAAGGGCAGGTGATGCCTCGGACTGATCCACCGGACTGATCCATTGACCTCATCGACTGCTGGACTCTTTATTAGATTGTTTGTTCGCTTACACTATTTCAGTGAACTCTGTAAAGCACTGTGAGACACCCTGTTGTGATATTGGGCTATACAAATAAATTGAATTGAAAATTGAATTGAACCATGACAATACATTCCCTTAACTGCTCATTCAGCGTGCACACTGAATGTGGAGATGCCAAATTTGCTCATCAAACGGTCGATTGTTTCTGAAAAATCATCTGATTTATTATTCTTATTCTTGTTTTTTTGGTTGAATCCTTTCTCAAACTAGACAACCTACATCATAATGAAAACACAGACTCTCACAGGAGATCCCAGTGTCACTGCTCCAACAATGGCTCATTGTGTGAGAGGAGGGCCTACAGAACAGAAGAGTAAGAATATTTGAAAAAAGGCATCGTTCCCAGGTGAGATCAGGTTCATGGGTGTAATTCGAGGGCTTCTTTATCTTCTGTGCACAAATGATCATTTTGTGCCCACAACAAACAAAAGTGTCATCTATCTTGGTCTTGACTGTGCTTAAAAAACTGGAAGCTTGTTGTGCGAGCGAGTCCAGCCTTTTAAGAACACAGCGTTAATTATCATTTAGGTGATGACTGAAGCGGCAGAATACTTCTGTTCTGTTGCACTTCACCGTCTTCTTTTATTCCAGTGAAAATGCCACAGGATGTCTTCAAAGCTGCTGCTCAGTGGAGCTGCACAGTTAGCACTTCTCTGAGGTCCAGGCTGCACACCACTTATTCCTCTTTCTGTCAAAGTCCAGGGTCCTCACAGCTGTCACCGTGTGTGTGTGTGTGTGTGTGTGTGTGTGTGTGTGTGTGTGTGTGTGTGTACACTCCCACATGTGCAGGTGCTCATCCTTGTTCTTTCACTCTCTCCTGTCACAATATTTATAGGATATTTAACCTCAGTTTGAACCTGTGGTGGCCTATACTCTACAGACCACCATGCTATTCTCAGTGAGGGGATAGAGGATCTTCTCTAAACCTGCTGCTGCTGCTGCTGCTGCTCTTTAACACAAGTCAGTCAACTTAAAGAGCATCGCCTGTCCACAAGAGCAGTTACTTCAAAGAAGGCTGTCTGTTGATTCCTAGATAACAGTCAAGGAAAGCATAGCACATTTAAAAGGCTCTGCATTACTTTCACATTGTGAGCAACAATGACTATATTCAAACTTCCCTGGCGTCATACCTGTTTCATAATGACTTTCAGCCCACATGTCATTATTCATCAGACTTCACTAGGATTGTCTCATGTTGTTGGAGAGAGAGCGCTGGCTAAAATGGAAGCACAGTACCAACACAAAAAAGAAAGACAGAGAACTGTAAGGGCCTCTCCAGCTGTTTGACATTGCACCTCCATGAACTTGCTGGAGAGAAATAAAAACACGAGTGATCAAAATTGAAGCTGCAGAGGCAGAGATGTCATCACTTCTAGTCTCTAGTTAGGACCAGACTCTCAGATCACCAGATATTACATTTCCCATAGTCCAAATGAATAGTTTAAGCTTGATGACATCACTATGACGTCATCAGGGGGTTATTCATCTCATTAGAGCCACAGAGGACACTATACATTATACGGTTTTCTCAGAGCGAGTAGTACTCATGTACTCATCCAGACGAGTAAACTGATCCTCGTGAGGAGAATCAACAGAGTGTGCCCTTAAAATACAGCATTTCCATAAAACGTCCAAAAAATCTTCAAATGATTTGAAATGATATCAAACACAATTGAATAAGAAGCCACGTTGGGCGGTGACAAAGATAAAACCATTATGTTTTTGGAAAGTAATCTAAGTAAGTAAGTCTAAGTAAAAATCTAAGTAAGCTTGAGTGAAATCAGAACCAAACCTTTGTGTCCAGTTTCCATTGTAATTATGGTAATTACCTGTGGAATTGCATTACAGATTTCACGCTCCTCTTAGACATGCCTTTTGAAATCAGCTGCAGTTGTTGCCGAAAGCAACAGCACTCATTGCACGTTCCTGCACGTCATCCCTTCACTGACTCCAGGTTATAAAGGACAACACCAAGTAAACAACCGCAAAATCTCAGGAGAGAAAGTTTCAGTGGGCTTTAATTAGAAATAGCCCAATAACAGCCTGATTGTTGTCTGTGTTGATAAGTTGATTATCTGTCTAGAGCTCCAGTCCACGGCTCAACTCTGTCTGTTTAGAAGTTTAGCATGTCAGCTGGCCATATGGTAAAAGGTCTGTGTTTGTAGAGCACTGACTGCATCCTGCTGAACATCTCCAACATGTTTTTTTTACGTATGGGCCAGTCAGCCTGCGGGGAAAAGCAGCTTGTGTTACAGCTGTTAGAGGGCTTGTGATGCACGACTCTATCAGCACATCATTGACACATGTCTGTCAATAGGATGGTATCCAGACCTCCTCACGCTAAATCTGCCACCCTCTGTTCATGGAAGTCATTTTTAGAAAGTGTGCAGCACACATGACCTCTTCTGCACCCTGCGGTGTTCCAAGCACTAATTAATATTTGTATATTATTGCTATATTTCCTGAAATGTAAGGCCCCCAAATGGATGAATCAGTTCAGTAATCACCTGAACTTTCATCTAGCACCACCAGCAGGTCACATTTTCAGTTGGTCCAGTACTTTGGTTTATGACCAAATACCTGCAAAACTAATTACATTCCCATCAGCATCAGTTGTGCTTTGTGTTTAATGCTAATTAGCAAAGGTTAGTATGCTAACACACTAAATAAGAATATAAACACAGCAGTCACTATGATAGATTATATGGGGGTTAAGGTGATTAGATATTTCTATTTTTACTGTGAGCATGTTAGCACTACCAAGAAGTACCACTGTGCCCATGCACAGCCTGACATCTTTTCACTTTGTAACTTTTTTTAAATTAATTTCTAATTTTATGATCTAGTTTTATTACACTATATCGCTTCAGTGTTAAACCGCAACGCCAGAAGAAATTCCTTTTTTTTTCCTCAGATCTCTGAATTCCTTTTTCTTCTAAGCAAACCTAAAACTTGTGGCCAAAAAGTAGAAAATCCTTATTCATGAGCTCCTTGAGCTCACAATGGCTGGATGTCTTGCATGGCTGAACGCACGGCTACCACATTTCCAAGGGGGGGGTAAATGTGAAGTTTTGGAAGTGGCATGGCTGGATCTGAAGGGACCAGTTACTGTTTCACTCAACCTTGTTCCCTGGTTGATTTCCTTCTTGTTCAGCCTTCAATAACTTTAAATCTGGAACAGGAATGAGCATTAGAATGAAATACTGAATGTTTAAATTATCCAGTGATTCACAAGATGATGCGAAGATTAGAGCTGTCAGAAACAAAAGATGTTGTGTTATGTTACAAAAATGAGAGGCCCTGTCCCCGAGGCAGGGAACCGCTGCTTAGTAGGACTACTGGAAGCAGCTTCACAGTCCATATGATTGTTTCCTTGTGGGTGGGTGCTGTGATGAGGTTTAGCTGATGATGTTTGGTGCTAGAGGACCAGAGGCACTGTTGCCATGTAGCAGCTGGCCGTTTGATCTGATTCTCTTTCCTCTCATCCAGTGAACGACGTGGAGGAGAGCGAGGGGCTGCCGTCGTTGGAGAAACCTGGCTGGTACTCCCAGGGCAACTGGCCGCACCTCCACGAGCTGCTCAAGACCATGACGGGGAAACCAGAGCCCAAGGTAGGCCGGCCGCCCGGCGATGCGCCATGTGACAAGAGCGAGGCAGTTAGACCTCTGGCTCGACAACGTCTCGGCCTCGCTTTGAGGTTGACTCCAACTCTGGTTTTTGGCTGAGGCTGAAAGAGATGAGGACTTCATGATAAATCAACAAGGGAGATTCACACTGGTGTGATGGAGAGGAGGAACACGGCCCCTTGGCATGACCGTCGACAAGGCCGCTGTGTGCCAGCATGCTGAGAGATAGAGAGCAGCCACCTCCCCTCATGCTCCTTACTATATATACAATACAGCCTGTTCTGTAGGAATATGTCTACACAGGTGCCTCTCTGGGGATATGAAGACCTGCACGTGGAGATACACCTTTCCTTGAGTCCTGTTCAACATGTGCTCATGTTTAAACGACTTATCGCGTTATTCTATTACACTTCCACTGGAAACAGCATCACAATAAAGTTCAGATATCAGGGCCGGGGAGCAGCACTGCAGAGTATGAATAGAAGGACAAAAGCCGTCACATTGAATAGACTTGCTGAATCATCGCAGCCCTCAGCAGTCTGAATTTGAGCCAGCCACAAAAACTTGCATTAGACAGTCGAGTGAAAGCTACTTGGCACATGGCATTTTATGGAAGAGGGGGGGGCCTCGCTGTCCCACACTGAAATGCCACATCTGTGGGGAAAAAAAGAATCTACCGGACTGCTTCCAGAGTAAGCTCGAAAGGAGCGTGCTAATGTGTGTGAAAGGTTTGGAAACCAGTGATCCGAGCCACTGTTTTTGAAATGAAAATGAACGACTGTGTCTGTCAGATGACGCAAATGTTAGAATTTCATGCGACAGCCCCGAATATGAAAGTGCCTACTGATTTGTAATACTTCACTCCTGCCCACAGTCCCAGAGGAATGACATCATGTCTGACTTAGAAGGCATCAGTCACTGATACAAAGTCATGAGTTGGTTCATTTTACAGGCACAATCCTCATTTATCAACACAAACACGGGACGCTGACTTAGGACAGGCTTTTATTTTTTATTATTTTTCATTTAGGCGTGTGTGTGTGTGTATGTATATATATGTATTCATTTATTTATGAATGATTGAAAGACTGACTGAATGAATTATACTTTTTTTGGAGCATCTTAGCCTTTACAAGAAAAGGTGACAGTGAAGAAGCAGACCCCAAACAGGCGGAGAGAGAGGGGGGGGGGGGGGGGGGAGGAGGGGGCTAGGACATACAACAAAGTTTGCCTGCGAGAGTCAAACCGGTGATGTTGCGGTTATGTAGCCACCAAGGCGCTTGAGTAATTCATTTCAAAGCAGCCACTCTTAATGTCCTGAACAGTAACTCATCTCTGTTGCCCACGTTTCTGTCTGCGTTTTCATCAGCAGTACAGTTCTCACTATAAACTCTGAACCATAGCTCCATTTCTTTGAGCTTGCCTTCCTAGAAGGGCTTGAGCTCTGGGACATGTTTCTGCACAGCCCTGCCAACATCTAGCTGCTCCTGATCACATTGCACGGTATAATGAAATAATGAACCCGGATTTTCAATGTTTATTCTCCTCAAAAATTAGAAATGGCTTCACATATACCTTCAGTTATTTCCAAATGGGTTTTTTGCTGTGTACTGAGCCAAGAAGTTGCCACGAATGTTACTTCACTTAGCAAAGGTTTGCATCAGTGTAAAGCTTGTGGGTATTGTAGTGTCCCACAGGATAAAATGATAAAAGAAGGAAATGCAACAGTTAAACGTTACAGATCAGACACAGGCTGTCATTCAGTTCTGGTCATCGTCCACATCTCTAGCTCCTCTCCCACCCCCCTCCTTCCTGCCCTCTGCTCAATGCCCCCTCTGTTCCCCAGCCACGTAGAGAAAGCTCTCGCGGAATTCAGTGTCAACCTGCACTTATAGCCGCTTTAAACACTCCTCCGGGGTGACCTGAGGCACTCTGTGTTTTCACTTCTCTCCACTTTCACCTGACACGACTTAATGCAGGTGGGCTGAATGGAGGCATTCAGGGAAGATTACAATTCCCTCTCAGCACAGCGCTGAACCTGGTGGGGTCACGGTGCAGCTGTTGGGACACAATCGTAAAGATTCGGGCCTGAAAAAGGTGGTTGGGCTCATTTCTAGGTGTCATTTTTTTTAGTATCGATCCTCCTTTTTCGTAAACCAAGTCAACAGAAGTCATAACAAAACTGAACCTGTTTTAATGCCAATAATTAGAAAGGGAGATGTGCCTTCTCCTGCTTGGTCTCCACTGCATTGAAAACACGTGCAATGACCACATTATGTTGGCAGAATGTTTTCACTGAAGAGTAATATTACATTTTGGGACTGAATATGTTTTTTCCCTGCTGTCTTGTCGTGCCCCTCCCCCTCCCGGGCTTCCTGGGCCCCACACGGTGTCCAGTACAATGGGCTCATTAAGGCTCCTCTGCATGCCTGCAGCTCTGTTTACCTGGACCCAGCCCCAGCTTTAACTGCTCCTCTGAGTGATGGGTTGATAAGAGACGGGGGTCCACAGCCCACCGCTATGTGTGCCTTAAAGCTGCAGTAAGCTGTTTCTGATGGTAAGGAATGGACTCTGAAACAAACTGCAGTATCAGCAGTCTGTCAAAACTCCATTTCTTTGCGCAGCACTTCTGTTTTATCGATTCCCTTTGTTTAACAATGTTTAAAGGTGAGTAAGCCGTTTCTTACTGGAAAAGCACTCCTGATCCGGCAGCACACCGGCAGATATAATCAATACATACATATATTGTCATTTCAGACTATGTGAAGATTGATCATAGTTAAAAAAAAATGGCTCAACACTATGACAGCTGGTTGCTCCTTCAAAGTATTTATGCTGAATGATAAACAATAAACCATACGTATGTCTGATTTAATGTTCTGCAGCATGGAGGTTCAATGATGAACCTTCCGAAAAGCAATGCACAGGTATTATTTGGTTAGTTGGCCTTAACTTCCTGTTATGGATTAGTCAGACTGGCTTCAGTGGCTAGGCTGACAAAAGCTATGTTAGCTAAGGCATGGATATATGAAATGAGCAGCTACAGATATAGATGAGAGAAACTTCCACCTTCCTTAGTTGACGGTGCTTTGGTGCGACGGTCTAGTTCAGTGCTGAGCAGAGCTGTCGAACGTCTCAAGATCATTAAAACAGGTAAAGTTAAGACACGATCTTGAAGGTCAAGCACAAGTCCAGTCCGAAGTGTTTTATGTCATAGAATGCAGACAATTAAAATGGCGGAATTTAACAAGGCGGTATTGAATCTGTTTGCAGTATAAATGGCACCAAGTACTTCAAATGCAGAGGCATGTCCATGCACGTCCTGCCACTCTTTTATTCTCTATTCGTCCTGGTTTTTTCAAAGTTAAAAAGTCTTTAGGGAGTCAAGTCTTAAGCAAGCCATGTCCTTCAATAGAGGAGTCCAATTGGAAGTCCTTGTTTTGGGGACCTCTATAGTCTATAGCCCTTTGAGTTCATTCTAAAGTACAATAAAGTACAAATGTAGAAATCTTGGAAAGAGACAGACGGACCCTAATCCAAGATAGTTTCTCTTTACAGCAGTAAATTGACTTTTGGAAGAAGAACAATGGTGGTAATTCCAGATAATAAAAAATGAATGAGATGTCTCTGTTCTTAAACTGTGAACCAAAGCACTATACTGTGTATTATATTGGAATTGATTGGACTCCATTCATTAAATGGCCGCACACTTTTTTATTCTTACGTTGTCTTTGTGTTGAGAAAGTCTTGATAACAACACTCAGTAAATGCCGATAGAAGCTGCTCTGTGGAAAGCAGGTCCTGTTCAGGGTCAAGGATGAAATACAGCAACTTGAGGCTGCGTTTGACAGAGAATCTTTTTTATAGTATGTTGCCTTTGTGCTGGAATCCTCGGCCTCTGTAAATATTTATCATAGTGATCCCATGACTCTGGCAGCGGCAGTGCTGCTCAGCAATGAGAGGCGTGGGGCTTTTCGGGGTACGCCGACCAGCTGTGGGCAGTCTGGGAAAGTCTGACGGAAATGTGGCTCCTGCAGCCCCCTCTGCACAGGCCGGGCCCACAGCAGCCCCGATTAGCCCGTCTGTTTGTTTACATGTGGAAGGACGGGCCTGAGACACAGCACAGCTCTGTGAGGGAGGGGGGGGACGCAGCTACTGGAATGCTTTACCATCCTCTTTATGGCCCTCTGACTCAGGGGTGTGTACTATCCCTATTTGAGAAGGCTAGAAAGAGTTTACATGATGAAGTTTGCTTTAAACTTTGAGTTTTTCTGTTATCAGTTTCATCTTAAGGTTTTCAAGTGACAATACAGACCATGATTTTTCATTGGATGGCTCATTAGAGAGCCTAACCGTATAACTCAGGTCTTCGGATTTCATTAAGAACGTGGAGTGCTGTTTAAAATGCTAATGTTCATCTATTTGAATTTTACTTGGTTTTACCTGTTTACATTTCTTTTACTTTCTTCAACTTGGGGGCTCAACCTTCAGAGTCAGCGAACTTATTTTGTTACTGAACACTATGGATGGAAACCGGTGGGTACCTTGAATGATCAGAAAATCTAAAACTGAACAGAACGCACTGACAAGTGGACAGTATGCAGGATTTGTAGATAATGGTTCTCTGCAGATATGAGGGAGAAGTGATCATGTTCTGTGGTCTCATCATTATGAGCAACATTTTCATGTTACACACACTCATTTGATTAATGGGATTAACACAGTGTGCCTTCTTCTTCTTCTTCTTAAAACTTGCAAAACCCCAGAATGGTCCTTTAAAGGCACTGCATGTGATAGTGCTTTTTTCCATGTGGTCCTGTGAAGCAGTGCTGCCCCAATGCCAGTAATGACACGTACTGTCAATAACCAGCTCATTTGTTGATCCCTTGCACTTGCATGTGGATTCACTTCGAAGCATTTGCATAAATATTCCAAACTGTGTTGTAACTGTTCAGTATTCCAGTGACTTCAGACTCCTGTGTCCTGTCATTTTACTCTCCAGCATTCCCCACTCCTCCACTTTCTCCCCCTGTTTGAAGGAACAGAAAGAAGTGGTGGTTGAATTGGGGTTTAAAGCTTCGAGCAGTCTGAACTTCAGTTTTGGAATGCATCTCAGTCATGCCTGCCTCGGCTTGCTTTTCTTTCCAGATGTGGAGGACAAAAGAGATGTGATGGTCAAGAGGTTGTGATGGGTTTTGCAGACCTGCCGTGTCTGGTCTAGCTCACCCTGGGGGGCCATAAGACACATGCCAGCTGACTTTGACAAAGAGAAGGCTTCACTTTACACTTTACTCTACTGAGTAGCTGTTGAAAGTAAACGAGCTGTCCTCTCTTTCTTTCCTCACCCTGCAGGTAGTATATTTTGGAGATAGCATGAGGTCGGACATGTTCCCTGCCAGCAGCTTCGGGAAGTGGGAGACAGTGATGATCGTGGAGGAAATGGAGGGGGAGGGCGTCCTGAAGAGCAACGCAGCAATGTCCAATGAGGCCCAAGTGGAGCCGCTGGAGAAAAAGGGAAAGTTTGAGGTAAGTTCACTGAAGCAGCTGTTTCCGTTTAGCAGCCATTCTGCCACCCCAACCCAACCTCCACTCTCTAATCCCCAAACCCCTCCCCCAACTCTGTGAGCCTCTCCCCCCTTCCTCTGGCCTAATGCCACCATATAGCCTTTGTGTTAGTCGATACATGAACTTAAAGTTCTTTTTCGTCACAGTTTTTAAATGTATGTTGGTTTCCTAAAAGCATTATGGCTAAATGTTGATGCTATCACATTTGATGGAGAAACATGTAGAATCAGGCATGCTGCCACGGGTTTATGGAAAAGATGGAGGGTGGAAGGCAGTTCATTTTTATCAATTTACAAAATGCAAAGTGAGTGAACAGAGGAAAAATCACGCTGAAGATAGTTCCTGATGACATTGGCTGTATGTTTGGGGTCATTGTCCTGCTGCAGAATCAATTTGGGGCCAATCAGACGCCTCCCTGATGGTACTGATGATGGATTAGTATTTCTCAGCATTAAGGACACCATTAACTCTGACCAAATCCCCAACTCCATTTGCAGAAATGCAGCCCCAAACTTGCACTGAACCTCCAGCAGCTTCACTGCTGTCTGCAGACACTCAGTATTGTTCTGCTCTCCAGCCCTTCAGTGAACAAACTGTCTTCTGCTGCAGCCAAATATTTAGAATTTTCACTCATCGGTCCAGAGCACCTGCTGCCATTTTTCTGCACCTGAGTTCCTGTTTTCGTACATAGTTGAATCTCTTGGCCATGTTTCCACGTCAGAGGTTTGGCTTTTTGGCTGCACTTCTTCCATGTCCACTTCTGGACAGTAGATGGTGTACCTGGTCCCACTGGTTTCTGCTGGTTCTGAACTGATGGCACTGCTTTGAAGGGAAGTAAGAATAATGTGCCTTTCATCTGCTGCACTAAGGTTCCTCGGCCGACCGCTGTGTCTACGGTCCTCAACGTTTCCCGTTTCTTTGTGCTTCTTCAGAAGAGCTTGAACATCCTGAAACCCCAGTGTGCTCTGAAATCTCTGCCTGGGGGAGACCTTGCTGATGCAGTAGAACCACCTGGTGTCTTGTTGCTGTGCTCAGTCTGAACATGATGACCTGTGACATCAAACTGTCTTCACCAGCCTCACCTTGGTAGCAGAGTTTGGCTGTTCCTCCCCCAGTTTTAATCCTCCTACAGCTGTTGGATGATTGATCTAGAGTTTTCTAAATTGATAAAAAAAATAAGCAAAATACTGTATATATACTTTATATACTATATATAGAATATATACTATACATACATACACTCATATATACATATGTATGACTGGCTGCCATCCTAATCTCTTATTTTGGACCAGACCATGTTTAAGTTAGAAACAATAATGCACCCACTCACTTTTCTGATCAACTCGCTGTCATTTCTGTAGATTCATACCAAATGGGATGTGGCTCTCAGTTCTTCTAACAATGTCCACTAGTGTTATCGCATTCTACATTACAGAATAATAGACACTGGTTAAGTCAGAGAAATTTCATACTGAGCTCATTTTTGAGCAAAAAGAAGGGATGTCAACATCCGTCCATTGTCTAAACTGCTTATCTGTAAGGGTCACGGGGGGCTGGAGCCAATCCCAGCTCCCACTGGGCCAGAGACGGGCTACGTTCTGGCCTAGTCAACTGTCAATCACAGGACCAACACACAGAATCAACTATTCACGCTCACATCGCAGCAAACCTACGGGCAATTTAGAGTCACCAATTAGCCTGCATGTCTTTGCACTGTGGGAGGAAGCCGAAGTACCCGGAAACAAGCTGCCAACCTGCAGGCCGGTGAATTTGAACCTGGAACCTTGTGGCTGTGAGGCAGCAGTGAGAACTTAACATAAAGAGGTCAAATAGATTGCAAAAATAAGTTTGAAAATTGACTTTGTATCAGTGTTAAAACAACCAAGGCTCCTGGTGGCAGTGGCAGCAGATTCTCTCAGCTGTAGCTCGCTACTTGGCTAATGAGTTTAAAAGGCCATCTTTTAACTTGGTGTTTCCAGCTGTCTAGTAATAAAGCAAGAGCTGTAAAGAGGTCTTAAATGTGCATTTGATGACTAATGATGAGAACAACATGGCTGACAGATGAAATGTTGATGGTGATGGGAAGGATGACTTCCACTTCCTGTGGTTGGCCCTTTTTTCATTTGTCGACATTATCTCAGATACCAAACTGATGGTGCGTGTCAGTGATGCTGCAGAAGTCTAAAGCCCATTCGTGGTAGGTCGGCAGACATCCAAGCAATATATCTGTGACTTCACTTAAGGGCTGTTCGGTATCTTTTGGGATGAGTTTGATCCCTGTCATCTGTGTTGAACTATATCAGAGGTTTCTGCCTCAGCATGTGGAAGTCTTCACAATCAGAGCCCATCTTCAGAAACACTTCCGACAGTCCTACATTGTTCCATTTTTTTCAACACTTCACTTGGTTGAAGAATAGAAAATTAGAGTTTTGTTTTTGTCACAATGTTTTTATGGTCAAGGGTCAGTTTTACCCACATATGAGCAAGGTTTTTTTGCAGCCATTGCATCTCATTTCAATTTTATGCTACTACCAATTCCACTTCCTGCTTTACCTTAAGTCCACTGATGTTAAAATCCTGAAATTACAACAATGGTCGCCATCAATATTTAGATTTAGTGCAAATCTCCATGACAGCATGACGTTAACAGATCTTTTTATCGTCTCTTACACAATGCACTCATTTATCACTTTAGTTTGTATCTTATTACATCCTACTTTTAAACACCACATCCTGCTGTCATGATAATCGCTGCTCACCAGCTCTTTCTGCTTCTGAGGTGTATTGATGTTCTTTGACTCATTCTGAGAAAGAGCGAAATGGGGGATTTCTCAGAATCAATGATTCATGCAGTAGTCAAAATAACCCTCAAAGCTGCTTGGGTGAAACCCAGGTTGGTGTCTCACTATATTCCCCCATCCCTTCTCCTTTTATCAGGTCTGCACATGTCTGAAAATGAGTCTTAACACTCACTTGCATACTTTGGCTTGTGTGTCGACTGTCTCCACAGGAGCAGGGCATGAAGGCTCCCTCTGCTGTGTCCAATCAGTGGGGCTCCTACTTTGTCGACGTACATAATAGCGGAGGAGGAGACGAGGAGAGCCAGAAGCTGACCTGGTGCTGCCACTGCATTCACAAATACAGCACTATGGCCATCCCTAGTGTGGAGCACATAGCAGGTATGTGGAAGGAGGAGACAAAAGCCTGGATGAAACTGCACCGCAAGTGTTACAGATCTGCAGTTTTTGGATGGAGATAAGAAAAAAACAAAAAAATAAGAGACCACAATAAATGTATAATTGAATACAGAAGAAAAACAAGACCAGCTTAAATCCAGACCACTGACATGATTGATGATGAGAAAGTAGAATCAGACTGGCTTAATTGGTGAGGCAACAGTTGTTTTGCCACAAAGTAATCCAAAACAGAACAGAATGGAAAAATGGATAAAGAATGTTGAAGATGTTGAAATGAACTCCTGTGTCACTGCTGCGCAGCACTTCCTGCCTGGTAGCAGTCGCCTGTGTAACGTGGAGCTGAATGACCTGAATTTAGGTGAACCGCTCCCACTTCCTTCTAACCCAGTTGTTGTGCTTTCATCTTTATGAACTGTTGCTGCAGTACTTGTGCCTGGTGTTTGGCCCAAACTGGAGGTGTTTTACACAGCGGTTGCCAGGAAATCTCAGTTTTGATGTCTTAGATTCTTTGGTAGAAGTGGTAGAAGTGTTAGTGGTGAGAAGACCACTACTGATAGACTAGACTGATGTGTTCACGATGTTGCTGCAGGAGTACGGATTTCATTGACTGCACGAAACCACAGCACTGTTTGACTGGATCTCATGTCACACAGCTTCAAACTAACTAGGTCCGAGGCAAACGTTTTTATACCTGTTGAATTATTCGCTTTTTTTTGCCACCAATGTAAATTCATATTTCGATGTAGAACCATATTGTACAGTGCATGTCATGAATAGGTTGTGATCCTCCAAATCTTCCAATTCTCTCCATCTGTTGAATGAGTGACCAAAGTCAATCAGTGTTGTCACCCGTGCTCTATCAAGGCCCCTTTTAGGTTTTCTTTTTCTTTTTTTCCTTCCTTCCTTTTCTTTGCTGATCCTGCCCCTGTATCAGCCATAACAACAAAATATGAAACAACAAAATCAGCTCCAGCTTCCTTTTCACTGCCAAACTATTGCCTGGGAAAATGTAAACGTAAGATATTCCATCTGTGCTTATGAGAAGTTGCTTATGCAGGCAGTCATACAGAGGCTGGGAATGACAAAAGAGACCCTAAGAGAGAACTTCAGATATGGGCTACTTTCACGCCTGCTGACATCTGGTTAATTGCAGCAGGAAGTAAGACAAAAATAGTTTGAAGATCCAGTAAGCTGAACGTTTTAATGTAATGAGACTTTTCTTCAACTTGTACAGTTCCTAAATCTAAATCTGGGATCAGAAAAAGAACCACATTTTTTTTTTTAGCTCACAGATTTGGACTGAAATGTCAATGTGAAAACTCCCTGCTTTAGGTTCCATTTCCTCATTTTTGGTTTGGCAAAGCTGTTGAAAGGTTCAAGGAGAAAAAGCTTTGAGTAATCAACCACTGACACACATTGCAGATACTCTGCGTTAATCATGTGTATTTTGCCGTTAAAGGAATACACTTTGTCACTGCAGCAGAGTTGCACAACAGAATGTCCGTGTGCAGATAGTTTTACATCCGCAATGTCAAACTAGAGGAGAACTCTGGTATTTTTAAAACCGGGCCCCTATTTGGGGCGTCTAGATGACTCATAGTCTTGAATGAATTGGAATTGGTCCAATAGATCACCTCAGCCAGCAGACGCTAAACTGCCTGCAATGGCTGCAACGGCTTCCTGAAGGCAACTGCACCTGATCACGGTAGGTCCACTGGAAGTGCTTGTCTAAGCCACTGACAGGCTCAGGTTGCTCTCTTCAAAGCCACCAGACTCCACTGACAAAAACATTCAGTCATTTTACGTTGCAGAACATCGGACTTTATGCAACTTTGGTGTTTAAGAGAGCAAAAAAAAAACAGCGGTTGCTGGTGAGAGAAGACGGATCTTACTCTACAAATAGGTCTCTCTGTGTAGGGATCCTTTCCATAATGCTGTCAGACACTAAGAATAACAATCTGAGCCTGTCAGTGGATCAAACGAGCACTTTGAGTGGACATGCCTAACTTTGAGAGCCATAATGGTACTGGACTCATCTGTACATGGGAGAAGAGATGGAAGTAGCTGTGTGAAGAGTCTTAGCTACGCATACCTAGCCAGTCACTGCATGAAGTGGGTGTGCATATGTCGGGTTTAGCATCGGAAAGGTGTGTGTGTGGGGGGGGGGAGATCTTCAGATGCTCTTTGGCCTAAAAGCCCCTTGTTTGAGGCATACTGACCCCTGTGTACTGCCAGCCTTCCTGGCAAAAGGGGTTAAAGAAGGCACATGGCCTAATACAGAATCACTCTGTGCTGGTCTGCACAAGAGAGCGGATGTGTTGGCGAGCCCCGTGCCACTATCACACTCTCCTTTCTCTGAAAATGAGTTTGCCAGAGGTTGTGTTTCAGAACACTTGAGTTTGCAGGCCTGTAGTTGATGACTGTGTTTTGTCAGACTTGTCTCTCGGGAGACAAAAGTTCAAGCACAAATAAGTCCAACATTCTCTGGCCTGCGTGACTACCGATTACAGCCTGCCCTTAAGAACAACAAGTGCCTTTGCACATTTTTCCAATAATGAATCATTACTCTTGAACATTTGCAGTCGCTTCTTTAGCAGCAGTGGTGTGTTAAAAGTACTGGTGGCCACGTGCGCATGCAGTGGTTCACTTGAAGTTGACTTTCCTGTTTGATTTCACCCTTTCCAGATCTTCCTCTGGATTACAAGTTCCTCAGGTTTTCTCCCGACAAGCCCTGCACCACCGGCTACTACCCCAGGCCCCCGGATTCTTTGCTGAAGAGGTGCGAGAGTCTGTCATAAAAAGGAAGGAAAAAAAAAAGGAAAATGGAAAAAAAAAAAGAAAAAACGTCCTCCCTTACCCCTCTGCCTCAGGAGAGGAATGTGCCTCCATTTTTGCCTGTAGTTCCCCACCTGACCCCGCCGCCGTCTGTGGAGCACAGGAAGCATACACTCCTCACCCATCCAGAGAAACCATGTGAATGTAAGCCACAGTATCTCTCTGTAATCGCGCCAACATTTGAACATCGTTTCGTGGTTTAGTGTACCGTACACGTGGAAATACGAAAAAAAATTAAGTGTGTGCGTGTGTGTCTGCATACAATAATAATAAGAAATGTAGTGTTTTTATCGTTTCATGTGTGAGGCCCGTTTTCTTTTGATGGTAGATTATTTGAAAATCCGAATTCTTCTTCTAACTTTTTCCGAAATGAAGTGAACGTTTTACCGTCTCTTTATCCTGAAGTGATTACCTCAAGAATGTTATGTTCCGTAAGTTGTATCCAGCTGGCCACAGTGTGTTTGTCCCCTAAACCTCCTTTGGAATCATTGTGTCAGTATTTCTGTATAACACTGTTATTGTGAAGTCTCCTTTTTGAACATATACTTTTACTGTATGCATTTTAGCAACCTTAACAATGGTCCAAGGACTGATGTTTCCCCTGTGTCATTTTCGTAGCGTGTTAATCTTCAGGTCATTGTTGCTGAAGAACTGGCACAATGCTGTCCTTTGTGTTGGCTCTTTCACTTTGGGGAACACTTAATAATAACAATAATGATAATAATAATAATGGATGATGATGAAGACTATGCTAGATGTTCTCTGTATTCTTTTTGGTGCAACAGTGACATGTGCTCTTTGAGTGATTGTGTAAAAATGTGGACTACTTGTGCTTCATTTATATGCAGTACTGGACTGAGATATGCTTTAATCGACATCTGAATGGTTGTTTCGTCAGTGTGCGTAGACAAAGTTGTGCCATAATACTGTAGGAACCCTCGGTTTGGGAGAAATCTGTTGCCGCCATGTCGCAGAAGATTGACATCAGGTTTATCTTTGTGCGTCCACTAAGTGCTTGGCCTAGCTTAGAGCTAATCCTGGAGCACAGCAAGACTTTTAGCGTCAGTCCAGCATGGATAAATACACTGCACTCCAAAACTGTCATCTTGACAGCTAGCAAACGTGTCAGAAGTACAAGAGGTCTGATTAACAGCAAGGTTAAGACTATGTGCAAACTAGAAGCCTTCACTGGTCCGCTTGGCTCATAGTAACTGAGAATGAACTGGGACCTGAGTTGTGCCAGGTCCAGATTAGATTGTGTCGAACTAGTCCTGCCATAGGCTGTATATATATATAAGAGGTGGGTGTATCCAGTGTGACATCGTCCTTTGGCTTGTGTACTACCATTTTGAATGCCACCATCTTGGTTTTGGAACCAGAAGTCGTGTTAATCCAACAAAGCCCCCCCACGTCTGATTGTTTAGGTTTAGGCACCACCACTGATTGGTTTATCACAAGGCCCGCCCTAAAGCATATGCTGCTTTATCATCTATTTTAGTTTCACTTCCAAATGAGCATGAGCATGCTCTACGGAAGAAGACTTCAAAATTCTAATTAACTGAGATAATAAATCAGTTGAGAAGTAGGGGGATTTTCTTTTTACTTCCTCAGAATCAGACTTCTCTTTAGAAACAGTGGACTTTTTTTTTGCTATGTCCTTTTCAGACGGTTTAAGCCACCACTTCCACTTCTCTGTCATATACCCAATCGGATAGCTATCATCTATTTTGGTCGGCCACACTGTGCGCTTCGGTCTTATCACCCATAAGCCTGAATGTCCTCGGGTCTCTTATTTTGAAAATGTGTTTGCACGCGCCAGGTTCTGGTCAGATTGATCCCAAAATGTTAGTTGGCGTAAACCTGGCGACAAAACAGGGAGAGGGCAGCTTGAGATGCTACATGCTAGAACAAGTCAACGTCAAACAAATGATAACCAACAAGTAATTAGTTTTAGTCATTAGAGTCATTAGTCATTAGACATTAGACACCCAAACTGTCTCCATGCCGGCCTCACATAGATGATACAGGTTTCAATCTTCTCTTCTGGCTCTGAATAAGTCATCAAACAAGAGGGTTTCCCAAACGTCAAAGTGTTCCTTTTTAGATGACCAGCTTCTCACAAACGAAGAGGATATTTTGACGACGAGCAGCACATAAGCTGTCGACGTGCGTGTTACATCCAAAGTGAATTATTACTTGTGCTGTGTGTGCAGGTGTTTTCTGCATACAGCTGTTGTGATTGTACTCCTGTTTTCTCATCCGACTTTGGAAAATTTGACATGCGCATTTGCCTTATGTTGGATTCATTTGTGGTCTTAAGTTGTTTAAAACACGGGGGGGGGGGGGGAGTTTGACTCTGTGTTCCAGTGTGGAAGTACCGTCGATGAAATAAAACAACTTTTCTTACATAGCGTCTGCTCGTCTTTCTTTCCAACCGTTGGCGAACAAATCCCTGAGCTGTGACTATGTGGAGTCGAACAGTTTCATTATGAATTAGTCATCGAATGGAAGAGAGTTTTTTCGTCTTGTTTTTGAGAGTTCAGCAAACCGACAAGCATGTGGGGACAGAGCATGCTGACTCATTAGATTTCATGTTTTGTGATTGTGGCTCCACAGAGAGTCCCGTTAATCGTGTGCAACAAAGCTGTCGGAATAACTCATACCAGAGCTGAGAGCTTTAGTGTCTCAGAGGCTCGTTTAAGGGGGATTTTATTCCTTAAATACGCTTTTGCCCTTTTATTAGGTACACCTTGCTAAAAAAAACAGTACAGCACAACCTTTATATCTTTAGTCTACACCTGTTGATATAAATGGGGTGCACAGAATATTGGTAATTTACTGCAGGGCTGTCGTATTGGACAACATTAGTTTAGTTTAGTGGACCTAATAAACGGAGTATATATCCTGCTCTATTCTGTATATAAGGATTAAAAGGAGTGATCATGTGAAATGGGACCATGTATCTCTGAAGGAACCGCTAGTAGCCTAGCATTGAGAGCTACGTAGCGCTGGTGAAGATGTCGGACAACATTTCCCAACTCTCTGTGTACAAGTTGAGACTACTTTTTGCCGTTTGTAACAAATTATGGGATGCCGGTAAATGCTAACAGTAGAACGAGTTGTCAGTATAAGTTAAACAGCAAAATGTTAGCGAACGTTAGCCAGCAGCTAACATTAGTCACACTGTACTGAAGTGACTAAACAGTGTTTGATTATAACTGACTTTTAATGTATGGGGGGGGGTGTTACACTGACTGGGTTTAAGGGTTTAGTAAATGTCTTAAAAGCATTTAAAGTGTTTCCAAGTGACCTGCTGCTGTTTTCATCACGTTACTACAAATAACTACATGAAAGGACAAAATGGTTCCTGTGTTTCAGTTAAAGTGCTGATTGTGTTTGACACAATGAGACACTTTACTCAGGCTAACATGCAGCCTGGTGCTGGAGGGGGGGGGGCTGTGACGCAGTCTGAGGTTCGGAGACGGTGCCCCCCCCCCCCCCTCTCTCTCTCCCTCCCTCCAGCATGCTGCCTGTCTGACTGCTCGGAGCTTCTCTACCTGCGGACCTGTCTGGGAGGGAGGGGGGCGGCCACTTAGCTAATTCATTAGGTCCCCTTTAAGCCTCCCTCCCCTGCCGCCCCTCCTCATTCGCCAGCATGACGCTCCCTCCGTCCTCACCCCCACCCCCCCCCCTCCGCTCTCTAACGCCGTGTCGCCCTTAAAACTAACTTTTCTACCACATTAGCAACATTTGCTAAAACCGCCCGCTGCGGCGGCAGGATATGAGCGCGGAGACGACGGGACGGCGGCTCCGGCAGCAGCAGCAGCAGCAGCAGCAGCAGCAGCAGCGGCGGCGGCGGCAGCAGCTCCCTGCTCTCAGGTACCGGACACTTTCCCTTCTAACAAGGCTGCTTTTGTCTTACTTACAGTCGGACCATCAATACCATCGATTACCGCTGTTACTGGCTAAACCCACCTTGGTGTTCGGGTCGGGGGGGGGGGCTGCTTTGATGGAGCTGAAGTACTTGAGGAGGGAAAAGTTAGCTGTGAGTGTGGAAAGGTAAATGGAGGGTCTTATTCCCCGTTAGAGCCGTCAGTACTGGGGGAGGAATGCCTTTTATGGCCTGGGATCATTACACTTTGTGGTGAAACCTGCTGGTGAAGCTTCCTGTGACGGTGGAACAGTGAGGCTGCCACATATTGATCACTTCTAAGTGTTCACTGGGGCACAGCAGCCTTTGGCTCTGGCTCGCTGACTGTCATGTGGCCACACATTTACAGTTAGTAGTCCTGGTGCTTGTTCTGTGTTCCCTGTAATGTCCTCATCCACCAAAGAAGAAGAGACTGCAGGCAGTGGTGCAGTACAACCCAAGAAGCTCCATCAGGTGAGTAATGTCTGAGGAGACGGGCCGAGGTTACTGAAGTTAGGCCAAACTAAAACTAAACCAAAAACTAAAAGCCGTCCGAGTTAAAGCAACAAGAATAAAAAATAGTGAAATGATATCGTATCCTCACAAAATAAAAAATTTCTTGTCAGAGGTATGAGGAGGCGTCGAGCCTGAGCCCCTTACAGATATGTTACAATATTATAATAAAAACCTAACTAATTCAAATGTGTTTAAACAATTAAAACTAACCTGAAACCAGCAAACGCACCCCGGAGACTAACCGACACTAAACCGAGCAGGAAAAATGAAAATCAAAACGAATGAAACATACAACAGTATAATAAGTGAGTAATAATAACTGTGCAGACGCACCTGAAGCAGGGAAACGGGATTCCAGTTTGTTTGCTCAATAAACTTAAATGTGATCAGATCATTAAATTGATCAGATAAATAACCAGTTTGGGGGGGGGGGGGTATTAATGTCAGTCCATATACAACACCTTGTTTTATTTGACTTTGTGTTTTTATAGAGGTATCACAACAGGATAGTCTGAAGTCAGAAACATTTCCTGACGTAAACCTTGAAATTCCTCATCAGCAAACACAACAGAAGTTGAGGAAAAGCGTCAGACACATGACAGCCGGCGCTGTGGCTGCCAGAAAGTTTTTTTTTGATCCTCGGCCATGTGAAGGACTTGTTTTCAGGGGATGGCTCTAAGAAACCATGCACAGCTTCATTTTGAGAAATATCAGTTTGGATTTTCATTCCCCACTAATCTATTCTATCCATTGTGTTTCCTACTGATTAACTGATCACTTGTCCGTGGCCGTGCCTTCGGATGTCTGCTTTTGTTGGATCAACAATCTGAACCCCAGATATTCGGTTTACAATGATATAAAACAAGAGACAAGCAGTGAATCCTCCGCTTTGAGAATGTGACACAGATATACAGTCATATACGGGTCTGTATGTTTGTTAAACTATTGAAGAAAATGAAGCTCTCTGTTTGATATTGACTTGTCAAAAGACAAACCGATTAAATGGCTTACAGTTGGCAGGGAGCCTCAGTATTTCTAAAAGTCTAGAATACTCCAAACAATACCTCACAGTGATGCTGTAGTAGATCAAAATGTCTACGTGTTGAGTGCTGAGTGTCATGAGGTCAATTCAAAATCCCTTTTGAGCAGCAAAGGCCAACCGTGAGTCCCAACCAAAATATTTTCCATTCCATTTAGAGAAACCGTCCAAAGAGGGGAAGTTTTCAGTCTGTCTCATTCAGGCCTACAGGTGTCCTCGGCACAAACGGGTCCTGTGGTCCCGCTTTAGTGGGATACATTAGTCCAGAGACGCCTTGATGGTTTTCTCTTGGCCCCCATCCTCATGTTCGCCACAGAGGAATGCGGCTCCTTTTAAGATCACATGTCGCGAGTAGCTTCAGCAGAGGCAGCATTTTATGTACCAACGTGAGCTTCCCTAGTTTACTAAACACATCACAGAACGCATGCCCGCCCCTGGACAGCCCACTGCGTTAGAAAGGACTTCAGTCTAGACGCCGTTGAAATCACTACCAAAGGGTTTTCCACCAGGACTTTGCCAAGAGCTCTACTAAGGTCATGGAATTTACTCTCATGTTCAGAAAAGAGACGGTGGGCCAACTCTTGTTTTTCTGTGAAGCGCAGCAGTTTGGTTTCAGGGGTTGTTTCAGTAGACCAGAGTAATGTTACTGCAGTAATGGGCCATTTATGACCTTCAGGCCTGCTCGTCTGGCCATCTGGGCGTGCATGACTAGACGTGTCTGACAATAGCGACTTGGAAATAAATCTTTGGAAGTGAATATGAGGTAACGCTGCGTGCAGAGGTGTACCACAACCTCCAGATCTGGCTGTTGCAGTAAATGAAGGTTTTACAGCAGAAGGGTATTATTGTGTTCTTGGGAAGAAATGAGAATGTGGAGGAAATGTAAACTCTCTGAGTTATCGGACAGCGCTGTTATTAGGTCTTAAGTGGCCTACATCAGTATGGAAAGCCTGTATCATCAGGACTACAGCTGTATCTAATTATTCAAGGAATGCAGGGCTTTTGTAAGAAAAGGCTGTGCAGAATATGGGCTGGCTCTCTCAAATCCTTCTCTTCCCCCCACTTCTCCCTCTCAGCTGAACTCCTTCGGCTATGCCACAGTCCCCCCTCTGATGAGACGATGAGAACGCACACCCGCGGGGCCCCCACAGTCTTCTTCATAAGTCTGCTGTGGCCCCTACTTGGCCCGGCGGTGGCGGCAGCAGCGGATGTGGACCCCAGTGAAGGAATCCCCTTCATGGGAGGCAACTACGACGGTCATCCCATGCTGTACTTCAGCCGAGGGGATGTGGAGGAGCTGCAGTATGCGGCCACGGGGACCCATCGGGACATGGCGAGGAGGATCCGCGAGGCTGGCGAAACAATGCTGGAGCACCCCGAGGAGTACCTGCCCCCCTGGAGCCCCGCAGAGTTCAGTGCCCGCTGGAACGAGTTGTATGGAAACAACCTGGGTGTACTGTCCATGTTCTGCCTACTGTACCCACACAGGACCGGGGCGCTCGACCTGGCCAAGGACTACATGGAGAGGATGGCAGCTCAGCCTAGTTGGTATATTTTCTGTTTTTTTATTATTTCATCAATTTCATTTGACACTCTACAACAGTCTGCTCATTGAGAAGGTGTTTGAACCCCCCTCCTTGTAGGATTTCTTTTCCTTTGCGTCTTTCCGTTTGCGTTTTTGTTTAGTTTACAAAGAATAGAATTTAGAGTTTACCGATGATACCCGATACCTGTTTCCACCACCATGTGTGCATGAAGTGGTTCCTGCTAAATCCTCCCCTGCAGAGGCGTTCAAGTCAGGGCCATCTCCAGAGCGTGCTCATTTTTCTCTGTGGGCAGAGCTCTGGTAAAGATACATGGTGGTGTGATAAGTCTGTGGTCCAGGAAATATGTTTAACAGCTGTCTGCCGAACATGCCCCCCCCCTCCCCCGTATGAGAGGAAATGAAATGTTCAGATGTGAGCTGAATAGCCCACTGCTGTGGCCTGGGCTGAGACTGGAGCTCAGGGTCCAGGTGACCAGACAGGGATCGAATCTACTCGGCTGTGACAGTGAAAGTTCTGTAACCCAGGGTTCATAGGATGTATTTCTTTGTGAAAAAAGTAAGATATGCTTACACCCAATGCTTTTGTACATTTCTCAGTGTCACTTTTCAAATCTGGGAGCAGCATAAACAAAACTTGGCTCACTTTTATGAAGGAAGCAGTGGCAGAAACCTCAGAACCTGGACAAGTGGAATATCTGCGTGGCCGCTGCATCTCCCACAAGAGAAAATATCTTTATGAACGAGCCCTTAACAGGAGTAGGTTTCCATTACCTGTTGTGGGTTGAAAATCCTGTAACTCCAGTTTTCAGATGGCAGACTAAACCATTTGGCAGTTTTTAAAAGGGAACTTCAATATTTTTAAACCTGGCACCGTTTCTGCAAAATTTGCTGTCTCAGTGTTTTGGGAAAAAAAGTTTTGGAATTGGTCTAGTAGATTGCCTCAGCTGGCAAAATGTGCTGCAATGACAGCACCCAATCAAAGTACATCCACTAAACGTCTTTGTTTTTGACACTGACAGGCTCCGGTTCTTATTAACCCCTTACTGTCTGACTTTATTTACAATTATATAAAAAAAATAAATGATTTGTGTTTTTGCATTCAAGCAGATGCTAAATTAAGTGGAGATTGTTAATTTGAATATAGCATAGCATAGAATAGTACAATATAATAATAGTATAATATAATATATATGTATACAGCGGTCCCTCGTTTACTGCGGGGGTTACGTTCTAAACATAACCCACAATAGGCGAAATCCGCGAAGTAGTCAGCTTTATTTTTTACAGTTATTCTATATATTTTAAGGCTGTAAAACCCCTCACCATACAGTTTAGACACTTTTCTCAGACAGACATTAACATTTTCTCACATTTATCTCTTGTTTGACTTGTTTGTTTGTCTCGCAAACAGGCAGCACTTCAAAGTCACACTGCTAGCGATTGAACATTTCTGTAAATTTGGCAAGCCGAACGCATTCTGTACTGTACAGAGACACTGCACGGAGGAGATTGATTGACATTGGTCTACAGTCCCTTAGCCAATCAGGACGCAGAACACAATGCGCGTTCATACACTGTAAAAAAAAAGCATGCAAAATTGCACTAAAAAAATCTGCAAGGCCGCGAAAGATGAACCGCATTATAGCGAGGGACTACTGTATACGCATAGAATATATATATATTTATGTATGTGTGTATGCATCTATGTATATATAATGTATACATAGAATATGTATCAACCGGCATTAGTGGGATACAGAGGCCACCTGAGCTGCATCAAGACCGGAAGAGGTTTGAGGCGAATTCGCGACAACAGTCAACAAGGGGTTAAGGAAAAGATCCCTACAAAGATAGACCTGTAAGAGCCTTTTTGATGAACCAGAACCAACACCAGAACAGTAGTTTTACCTGATGGAACACAAGAGTTGCTGGTCTACTTCTAGCTTCATCAGTGTGTTATTTTGTGACTTCTCGTGTTCTGCATGGTAAAATGACGTAAAACGACCGTTTTTGTCAATGGAGTCTGGTGGCTTTGCAGACAGCGAAAAGGCGTCTCCGCAGGGTTGCGTCCTCATGTTGTCAGCGGCAAAAACAAGCACTTTTGGTGGACGTGCTTTGATCTGGTGCACTCGCCCTCAAAGATGACTTTCCAAAACTTTTTTTTTTTACATATTACTTATGGGGACACGAAAATCTGTAAAAATAGGGCCCAGGTTTTAAAAGGTTTCCCTTAAATGAATGTGTTGCTAACGTTAGCTTCATTCATATGAAACGTGTGGGTCTGCTGACGAAGCAAGATGTTGTGGAGCTATGATTGGCATCCCGATGTGATCAAAACATTCAAATCCCCATATATCTGAGCACTTCAGGAATTCACATCGGCCTTGTAAAAGTTCATTCCCGACTTTCGAAACATTTGTTTCCAATCAATTCTTCATTCTCAACCAGTGAGTTTGTGCGTCCGAGCACATGTTAGGCTTAGTGTGCAAGTGGTCGGACACAGCTGCGAAACAACTGACAACAAAATTGTTCTTGTTTCAAAACCAGTGTATGGTTTGAGTTTTCCCCACATCTTAACACCATAATGAGGAACAAAAAAAAGTACATAGGCTCAACTGTAGTTTCAGATGTGGGAAATCTCCACAACTTAAATTGGGAGCACCAATGAGTCATGAACATGGTCAGACTGACTCTGTGTGAGGGTCTTGTTATCAGCCCTCTAAAGCTCAACACAGTAAACACTACAGTTCCATCGATTTCAATCACAGATGAAAAAAACACGTTTCTGCAGGAACCAGCAGCAACAAAACATCCACACTTTCAAGTCAGCAGAAGTAATCCACTCAGCCCACGGTTGGCTGAGTCCTCAGGCTCATGGTTCAACATCATGCGGTCGTCAGTGATCAATAGCGCAGAGTGGCTGAGAAGTGGATTACAGCCACTCACCACTTCCCAGGTCTGCACAGCGTTTATTCCAAGCACTGAAGGACTGAAGGTGTCAGAAATGAGATCCGGCGGTTCCATCCAGTGACCTTCTACCGTTCATTCACAAAAAGTTCACAGCCAACAAACGTTTTGTAAAGTTTTCATTTTTATTTCGGTGTGGTACATCTCTACGTATGAGGAGCCAAAGGTCCTCAGAGACGGAGCGGCTGGACACAAGCTGTCCAATATAAACTAGATGTTTATTTAACCTCCAGATAGACAAATGAGGGAGGAACAAGTATCAATTGTTGGAACTCTCAGGCCAAAGTTTATCTTGCAAAAGGAATTACATAATGAATTCAGAGTGCAGCAGAGACATGAGGGCCACCGGTGAGCAGTAAGTCTGTTCTCCCTAAAATGAAGGCGGATGCTGACCTGCTGGACTTCTCAGGAGTCAAGGCCGCCTGCTGCAGACACCACGAGTCCTCGCCTTTCTCACGTCACGGCACGCTTTCAGCCAATGGCAGTTTGAATCTATGGCCTGCCTGGTCTAGATCCAGAGGGTTACGTTGGAACTGAAGCCTGGAACAAAGCTGTCAGAAAAAGACAGCGTCACAAATTTAGTTTAGTGAGGAAAGAAATGCACTCAGCAGGGTTCTCACACCTCAGGATTACACATTTGGTGGGAATGTAAATACAAGAACCAGAGAAATGTGCTCTGTTCAAACTGATTACATCCATTATCATGTTTGGCATGGCTCGGATTTTCTTTGCCGATGACACATATTTAATGTGAGACTGTCAGATCTGAAATCTTCCACTACAAGTTCATTCCTGATGTGCTAATCTTAGAAAACTCAACAAGGATGTGACACTGCTGAGACAGCGCTTTGCTTTTACAGGTCTTGCTACTGCTACACTATATTTTAGCATTCACCATTGTCCTTTAATAATTACATGTGCTCCATGCCAGGCCCTATTTTATGAGATTTAATCCAACAATAAGAGATGTCCATACTCCTGTACATCGTTTGATATACTGCAGGGTTCTAATCAGATGTGTTTCGGAGCCACAGAATGAGTTATAACACGCATGTCAGACTGATTAGCACAGCAGAAGAGGGACAGATGAGTCCGTTCATCTTGACGTGAATCTCAGGTACTAAATGAACTCTTGAACAACCCCCCCCCTCTTCTACCCCCTTCATCCTTTATGTATTGAGAGAGGGAGGGCTCAGGGTCTAGCAGCCTAATCCTTCTCATTTTGCTGCACGGCTGCTGTGTTGCCTCTAGCCATTGAGCAGGAGGTAGGGGATTTTCCAGCTGCTCATTTCTTGGGGGGTTTAGAACGTGGGGTATTAGTGCAATTTGCAGGGCATTTTCCACAACATCAGTATGTGTGCCACAGTGCAGAGACGAGAAGCCAGCGAGCATGTGTTTTCACATCTTAAGAACACGCTGTGAGCTTTTTTCCCTTGGCCACACTTTTATTATGGTCACTGAACCTCTGAGGGTTTGTGCAGAGTGGCTCCAGGAATCACTCAGCTGTGGTATTCATGACCTTCAATTATGTCTCTGACAACTCTAGGAAGCATGTTCTGATGGAGAGGCCGTGCTTTGTGGCACACTAGTGCCTGCTTCTTTTTTTTCTTTTTACTCAGATTGTGCAAATACACAGAAGGGAGACTTGGTGTGCTTTGGCGTTAGTCAATATACAATCTGACAGCGATTTGGCATTCACGTTAATATAGTCTTCCTTTTTGCCATATGAGCAAACTGCAACATAAAGGAGCTCTTTAATCCATCTGGTGTTCATTTTTATGACCGGACAGAAAGTGATTTTTGAATAAACCTCAGCTTATTTCCACTTAGCACGTGGAAACCATGTATTGTTCCCAACACGTCATGTTTTTGGGCTCATAAATGTTAATATCCAAAATGATACAGGCGATGCACTATACAGAGAGAACTGAAAAGAGTGAACATTTAACGTGAAGTCATCTTAAAATCTTTTTTAAGAATGTTTTAGTATTAGTATGTTTTTAGTATGAAATGGCACTGATAACATTTTGATAACATTGTAACGTGTGAAAGGGATGACAAAGAAAAACCGCACCAACAAGTCAGATTCAATAAACTGTTTATTCTGCTCCACATTAACATAAGAGTTACGGAGAAGCACGTAGTGTCAGCAGGAAGTTAAGAGCTGTGTTCCTGTTCGCTTACAGTAATATATTCAGACCACTCTGTAGTGCAAAATGAACAGTTAAAGTGTTCAGGCCACCATTGAAGTCCCTTACAGGATAACTTTGATATTTTTAAACCTGAGTCCGATTTGTCGTTCAAAATGACTGGTAGGCACAACAAGTGCTGGAAGTGTTGGCACAAAAGGCTCCGGGGAAGATACCAAGGTAGTGACGACATTACAGGGACATGAAGCATAAGGATGGAGAGGAAGAGGAGGAGAGAGGAGCCCAGTGCATCATGGGAGTCCCCCGGCAGTCTGAGCCTATAGCAGCATAACTAGGGGCTCCTGCAAGGCCTGAGCCAGCCCTAAACTATAAGCTTGATCAAAAAGGAAAGTTTTAAGCCTATTCTTCAATGTAGAGAGGGTGCCCCCACCCCACCCCCCCAAACTGGATTTTGTATTTAGAGACTGGGAGTTAGAGTTGGGTGTCAGTCACGACATTTCTCCTCCATTTTATAACATTAAATGACCAAACTGATCAGATAAATGAACACTTCAACTGTGATAAGAAACATGAACTCCATTTCCCATGAGCCCGAGGCAGTTTCGTGCTAAAAGTCTCTAGCCAAACAAACAGAAGCCAGTCGAGCGGTGAGCTAAGAGAATGGACAGGGAGGGTTGAGTGGTGTCTCCATACATGGTGTCAGACACATTGCTGCACTACTTCATTTTCATGGAAGATGTAGTTTTTTTTATTTTTATTTATTAGGGTCATGAAGATTTCAACCTCTAATATGAAGCAGATACTAATAGTAAACCCCAAGAACATGTTTCACTCTTTCCTAATCTTTCCTAATCCTCAGTGAGCAGCGTCCAGACTGGAGGTGACGTCACGACTCGGTTAGACTCCTACAGACTCTTTGTGCATATCTCAGCATGACACACGAGTCAACTGGTGGCGTAAGACAAGAGCGCCTGGCTCCATCACCACAGCTGAACTTCTTTCCTGTCTGATTAAAGTGTGCAGAATGATACAGATGCAGATCCTCTTTCCCCTTCCTTCAACACTCTGAACTCCTGAAGTTCACAGAAGTCAGCATTCTCAGATCCTAGTGCCTGTTAACCATGGAGAATTTGCACATGCCACACTTTGAATTTATAAGTCTCTTTATTGGTAAACGATGGTGCAGCTGTAATTGTGGCGTAAAATGCTACTCAGCATCTTTTATTTTTTGCTTTCAAAGTGAATGTTTTACTGCTGCGTAAAGGATAATTAAAAGGCTTTGCAAACAAAAGGGCTTTTGTCTGTGACAAACCATTTGCCAGGACGCCGGGGGAAATTTCACACCTGCTTACCGCCGAACGTTTATTTTCCAGGTGCCCCGCATATGTCTGCCATCTGGCCTTAACCCCTTGTGTTGTTGTTTGTATTGTAGGTTGGTCAAAGACGCCCCCTGGGATGAGGTTCCTTTGGCGCACTCTTTGGTCGGGTTCGCCACCGCGTACGACTTCCTGTACGAGTACTTGAACAAGGGCCAACAGGAGCGTTTCCTCCAGGTGATAGGCAACGCTTCGCGCCTGATGTACGAGAAGTCCTACGTCCGAGGCTGGGGGTTCCAGTACCTGCACAACCACCAGCCCACCAACTGTGTGGCTCTGCTCACGGGAAGCCTGGTGTACATGACCCAAGGTTCGTGGATAGGGATGCATGCCTTTGTCATATGGATGTGTTTTTGCCCTTGTGGTGACGGGGTCTACAGACGGGGATGTTGGTCGGGCTCACTAGAAGAGTTTTAGAGATTGAGTTTAGTCAGTGTGTGAATAATCAGCACTTGGCCACCATGTTTCCTCTGAGGTCACAACAAGTGGCTGATACTTTAGTTTTCTTGGTCTGTCAGCTGTAACTGTATAAAGGATTTTTGACCTCCTTCACTAAGCCAGCAAACATTCCAGGGCTTAAAGTTTAAGGGTTAGAAACCTGCCTTGCTCAGCATTAAGAAGCTTCAACTCCACTAAAGAGAGTTGCCACTCCTGCAGCTGAGGTCAGATTTATCTCACTGTGACTGTGGCTTTCTGAGGCTTGTTCTTAACCATTTGATTTGAACGTTTAACTTGATTTTATTTAATATCGTACTTAGAAGAGTTTACTAGTTTTTTTATGATGTGTTCAAAGTTAAGGAGATTTTACAGTTCATGCAACAGGCTCCATAAAAGGTTTGTGGAATTTCTGGGAGATTTAGATGGTTGATTCAGAAGGGAGCTGAATAAGTTGTGCTACGCAGAGGTTAACCCCTTTAAAATGCAAAAGTCACACAATAACATGAACTAACTAACTGACTGGAGCAGAGACAGACCAGCAACTCCTGTTCTCTGAGAGGTAAAATAGCTGTTTTTGTCAATGGAGTCTGGGAGCTTTGAAGAGAGCGATATAACGTCTGTTTCTGGTTAAACTAGAAGGATCTTAGATCTTACAAGTCTTATCTCTGTAGGGTTCTTTTACATAATATTACTGCATGTTTCGCAGTTGCCAGCTGAGGCGATCTACTGCAGTCCCCAAACTGTACTGAACAAAATGTATTTTTTAAAAAAGAGGGTCAACGTTTAAGAATGCAGAGGTTACCCTATAAGGGTGTTAGGTCTGCAACTAATGCTGAATTTAATCTGTTAATCTGTCTTTAAAAATGTCAGAAATGAGTGAAAAGTGTCCATCACAATTTCTCAGAGCCAAAATTGACAGATTCAAATCATAACTGGAATTTTTTATTGTCCTTTTTTTTTAGCAAAATGATGAATTTCTTTTTTGATTAATTGATAATATAATATAATACAATATAATATAATATAATATAATATAATATAAATACAATACAATATAATATAATATGATAGAGGTTAGTTGCAGCTCTAATTTCCAGCTATATTGAACCTTAGATGTCCCTTAGATTTAGTGCATCAGAGATTTGCCAACTGCATTTTGCTGAAGAGAGAAACTTTGGCTTGAATTTCAGAACACAGCCTGCCTCAGGTTTTCTGTCAGAACTACAATTAATCCTTTGTGATTGTTCTCCGGATCAGGTTCTCCACATAACTCTGTCACGTTCTGTATTGAGATTTGGTCGGCATTTCCTTTGTGAGACCTGACATGATTATTCCCCGATTAATTTTCCGTTTTTCTCCAATATCCTGCACTAAATCTGCTGTGTAGCAGCAGAAAAAGGCCGTCAGAAGGTGAACGCCTGTAGTGCAGCTTACTTTGCTTACAGGGATTTGATTTCTGGTACAAAAAATCCAGTCCTGATGTGATCTCAATGACAGCAGGCTTACAGAGAACCGCTGTGGTCACAGTGGTTTTACTTGAGGCTTTTTGGTAAAGGGCAACAACAGGCGCAAAGCTTTGTGAATACTCAGGAGAGTTATGGCCCGAGCTCTTTTTGCCTCATTTCATTTGTTTGAAGCCCAGGAAAAAGTAGGTTTGCTCCAGCTCTTGCCTGTCTGTGTTACCTGGGGAAGGGATTTTGCTCGGCCACTGCAGCCCTCATGTGGATATGCTAGTTTCATACCGAGCACGTCCAACACCGTACAGAGGCCCGACTGCATTCCATCATCGTATACAGTATCATTCATTTCCTGTGTGAAGGGAGGACATTCCGTTCAAATATTCTGTCAGAATGCCTGTGAATAAATGGAAAGTTTCCAATAAGCAAAGGAAGAACAAATTGCGTTCTCTTCACTGCTTATCCGACTCTGACTGCAGACCCGCGGCTGACATTCTGGACTAACTTGTTAGTTTTTCATTATTTTGTGCCCTAAAGTGACATAACATTCTCTGACAGGGAACAATTCATGTGCCACTCACTGAAATTAGAAACGCTGTCATCATGCTGTCAGTGAGTTGGACAGGCTTTGGTTCAGATAAGCGGATAAGAAGGCAGCAGCGGCTCAGAGAAGTGCATTCCAGATACATGCATTTGCTTGTTGGCGCCTTTGTAGCTGGTAGTTTGATTGAGCAGAGCTGTGTGCCGTTTCCCTGCACTGCATATGTAGTGAAGCCCGTCTCCTCTTACATCCCTCCCACTTGCCGCCTACTACCTGAGTGACCCATGACTTTCTATGAATGTCGCACACAGTGCTGCAGGCTTAGGCAGAACTCCCCTAGTGCTGCTTTTTATTTACAGGAAGACGGTGTAACTTCTGAGGAAAATGTTGTTAACACTCTCTATGATGCCCAGTCTATAATTATAGCACTGTCAAATTACAGGCAAGCACTCCTAAATATTCATAATTATAAGTATCATTCATAAGTAAGACTGTGGCAGTAAATGGGGTATGACCAGTGCCGTATGGTGCCTAAGGCTAACTTTAGATAGATATTGCTGCTTTTTAGCATTTCCCCTTATCCTATAGTTATCACCTGAAACCATAGTGGCCTCGGGACAATCAAACAAAACATGGACATTATCAAGGTTCACAATGAACTGGTAATGGCAAACTTTGTAATTTTAGTAATGGCAAATGTCTGCTGTAAATCTATACCGCACCACATGGATGGACCGCCCCCACCCCCTCCCCCACCCATGAGCTGTCAGCCTGTGGAAAACACTGTATTTCATTGCTGACTCTGTCCCACCCATGAATTAAAGGAGACAATAATTAGCAGCTCCCTGGTCGGCGTTATTGGAAGTAACAAATCCCTCGACCTTTCACAGGGGGGGGGGTGCGATGTCTAGCACTTAAAGCGTGGAGGCAAACGTGCTGATAGAGGGATCTGGGTGTCCATACCCAGCTGGAGCATGAGAGAGCCCCCCGCCTGACGGCAGCATTATCCCCTCTGCTAGTCATTAGGAAAAGTACTGTAGCCGCACTATTCGACTTTGGGACACAGAGGAAGTTAGAGCTGAAATTAGAGAGTTAGTGTTCACTATATACATGTGATGTAGGTTTTCTGGTATGTTGCTTTCCTTTTAATGTGGCTTCATGTGACGATTTTCTTTTTGTTGATGTCTTTGGTTTTAAACAAATGGCTGTGGTGTGAGTTCATGCTCAGCACTGTGTCACCAGTTGGATTTAGAGGTGATCATATTTTCAGTACATGGTATGTCTTTTACGTTTACTTTTGTTTGCTGATGCTACTGCTGAAATCACAAATCAATCATTGAGAATGTATCCCTGGAAAGATACTACTACTTTACCCAGAGTTATGTTAAGTTGTGGTTTTCTCATTTTTAACATCTGGCAGTAAAAGAAAACACTGACTCTAAACACTCCACTAATTAATCCCACAGAAAATGATCATCAGATATGCAGTTAGCATCGGCTCTGTGCAGCTTTTTAGCCTCTTTTAACGCGTTGTTTTGGTTTTCCAGCCACCCAGACTCTGTTCTCATCCCTCTTGGTTTGAGCAGCACCAGAGAGGTCTGATAGAAAAGGTTTTTTTTTTTCCCACAAAGCTGCCATAAGAATTTAACAGCATCTGTTTACATGTTCCTATAATGTTTTTAAGTGACTGTGGCCTTAAAGCGTGAGCACTGGTGAAGCTCTCTGTGTAAATATGGCCTCTGTGCGTACTTTCAGTTCCTGTTTGATGGTAAATACCTCCTCTGTGTAGGCCCGCGGTCCCCAAGCTCAAACCAAACACTGTTGAGGATGGCTCCTGTGGGTGGACTGGGGCGGCCGGGCGGGTGCCAGCCGGTTGCCGCCGATGGCCCAGGGATTTCTCAATGAACTGTGGCTGGAGTGTTCATGCGGTCACTCGTTCTCATAGTGAACTATGTGTGTGATCCAGTGTGTGAGAGAGAGAGAGTACACATGATGTAGTGTACCGTAGTGGTGTCATGCTTTCCATCGCCGCAGCTAAATGTTGTGTGTGGAAGCTTTCTTTAAAGTAACAGACTCAAACAGTGTTGTTTGCTGCAATGCTGTGTTTCATTAATTGCATTAGCGACATAACACACACACACACTCTTCTATACTCTAAAACAGCCCCGGGGGTTTTGCAATGCCGTGGTCATTCAAAGTCCTTGTACTTATCCTAAATAAGCTTTGCACTTTCATGGCCCCTGCTTGCAAAGCGGATTACTGCTCTCCCATTTAATACAACACAGTGGGAATCTATTATTCATCACATTTGCAGCAACCATGCGCAACACTGTCTGATTTCTACACTACAACACACAGTGTACTATGTGCTGGCCATTTTAAAGCATGTCGTGTTCTAATAAGTGATCGCTGGCACAGATTAATAGTTTAAGGTAGAAACTCTGTCTCTGCTGTCTATAGTTTTTGAAACTTTTTGTCACAAGAAAATGACAATTAGGATACATCAGGAACCCTCAATGACTGTATATGCTACAGACACTTACAGGACATATGTTCTCAGTGGTTGTATGTTTCTTAAATTCAAAAGTAAGATCACTCACGCCACCATGAGGCTTGCAATAGTCACCTTACACTTTGCTTATAAACCTCTGGAAATGTAAGCTGATTCTTTTTTCAGTGGATTCTTTGGATGTTGCCGTATTCTACTGCTACGGCATCACTGCTGTGTGACTTAAAGTCCAGTGCATTTGAGATATTAGACATTTAATCAGAAATGTCATTTAATGGCCTAACAATCAGCCACTCAGGTTTCAGCATTAATTCCATGATTACCAAAGATCTGTCTGGAACACAGCATGTGAAAATGTGGAGCTAAATACGCCACCAGACGGCAGTGAAGCATGTCGCTGTTGAAACTGTGTGATGTTTAGCTATTATTCACTTTTGGTTAGACGATTGGTTTGAAAATATTCATATGTTTATATCTCATTATTATATTGCCAACACCGATTCTTTGAAAGCTGCCCTCTGCAAGTTTGTATTCGTAACACACTGAAATGAACTAAGGTCTGCCAGAGAGGTAGAAAAACACATCCAACACAACAAGTTCTGGAAAATGGTTGTCAGCGATGTGCAACATTGTCGTATATATGGGCCAAAACATCCATGAACACTGGTGCAACCCTTTGAGCAAACAAAGGAAACAATGGAGGGACGGGGGCATCAGACTGTGTTTAACTTGTCAAACCATCCCATCTTACTGTTTTCCAGGTTACCTCCAGGAAGCCTACCTGTGGACCAAGCAGGTCCTGTCCATCATGGAGAAGTCCATGATCCTTCTGCAGGATGTGACCGATGGCACCCTGTATGAAGGAGTGGCCTATGGGACCTACACCACCCGCTCCCTGTTTCAGTACATGTTCCTGGTGCAGCGCCACTTCGCCATCAGCCACTTCGACCACCCCTGGCTCCGTAAACACTTTGCCTTCCTGTACAGGACCATCCTGCCCGGTAACTGTCACTTCACCAGCCGTAGCCAGCGCACGTGTTTACTTTTTGAAAAGCTGTGAAATTTATGTGATACACTTTTCACTGCGATGGATATATTCAGGCAGTTAAACACATAGCAGGTCAGCTATCCGTATGTAAGTGTTTACTCAGCTATGAATGGCTGACACATCCAGTTAGTCCTTACTAGAATGCTCCATCCCAAAAGTAGGATATATTAGATTAGATGTGAAAATAACCTGAGGCTGCCACATTGGAGAGCAGCTTCTCCTCTGAGCTGATATGGGGTATGCATGCGTGCAGTTATTACCTTCCTGGATGCCTGTCAAGGCTGAGCTGAGACCTGCAGGGATCTGTGGTGTCCTGGAAGTTTCATCTGAAGGTCAGGGGGAGGGCAGCAGCGGAGGAGGGGCCCTAGGTCAGGCTTGGACATTTCACAGCTCCCTGCCAACAGTTTCTGTATTGTGGCTGAGCAGCACTGCTGCACTCAGAAAGCACCTCTAATTGCATCAGCCTTGGATGCAGTAGCAGCTTTCTCCCCCACAGACAGGAAGGCAAGGCCAGATTATCTTAAACTGCTTCCTTAGCCGCCCAGATGATTGCTGCCCCTTCACTGTCTGT
Organism: Pempheris klunzingeri; assembly: GCF_042242105.1. Lineage (NCBI taxonomy): Eukaryota > Metazoa > Chordata > Actinopteri > Acropomatiformes > Pempheridae > Pempheris > Pempheris klunzingeri. Next base: position 20,548,922 of record NC_092029.1, on the reverse strand, counting down.
GTGTTTTTTTTGGTTGTGTTTGCAGTTGACAGAAACTAAATGGTAATGAGAGTCTAAGTAACACCAGAAAACTCAGAAACTGCAGGAAATCTGGGACACGTTTTTACATTATTTGGGTTTGAAATGACTGGTAGATACAAAGGAGTTTTGGAGATGGTCCAGTAGATCACCTCAGCCTTCAGGGTTTAGTACGTGTCTTACTGTGGGAACCGAGACCTCAGAGCCTGCTGCCACCAAGTCTTACTGCAGGACTTCTGCAGTCACTCAAGGGTTTTTGGTCCTCCTGCCTCCTCAGAAATCTGGTGGCTTCCTCTCTCTGCCACGTCCAAGTAGTCATGTCCAGAACTCTGCTTCCAACAGTATCTCTGGGAACATTCAGTGCCTGTGCTGTCTTTTTGTATCCGTGTCCTTGTTTGTGTCAGGCAGTGATCTCCTCTCTTAACTTTTTGGACAATCCTCTTGACTTACCCATATTTCTAGCATGCGCCCAAACGTCACTGCGAACAAACCCCTTGTCAGTCTGGGTATTTGATGTGGTGCATCAGGTGTGCTTGAGACATCGCCTGATTTGCAAATTAGTGCTTATATGAGGGATTCTGCAGTAGTTATTAAAAGTGGCATTTTGTGCTAAATTTGGAGAAACCACCCGTAGTATTAGTTGTGTTGAGCTATTTAAATTGTTCTTGTTTGAGTTGTTTATTGCCAATACACCTAATTCACAATGTGGGTTGAATAATCTTGAGTGCAACTGTATGTCCCCTAAAAGTGCCTGTCTCTGCCACTGATAGGCTCGTGTTGTTATTGAAAGTGTCACACAACATCGTGGAAAGGATCCCCACATAGATAAACCCGTCAGATCCCTTTTGTTTGACCAGAGATAGCCGCTATATGACTCTCTTCAAAGAGAATTGCCGGTCTACCGCTCAAAGCCAACCAATCATGGCACCATAGACCAGCAACTTCTATGTTCCAGGATGGTTACATTAAAAAAAAAATGGTGAGCCAGCAGGAACGGTAGGTGCCAGCGCTGTTGTGTTAAACGTCATGCTGCTTTTGCTTCTAAAATCTCCCAGCGGGGCAGCAATCTGCCGTCCGGTCTGGTTTGGTTCGGTGTAAAAAAACAAAGCTTGCTCAATGGAGAATCTTCTTCACAGCGATACTGTACGATCTTTGTGTAAAGCAGGCTCAGGCTGTGTCAGAGCTGACACGCCACTGGATCTGTGAGTGATTAAAGGGGTTGCCGGTGTCAGTGGAAGTGCTAAAGGAAGTTACTGTCAATTGAAACGACAGCAGTGGAAGTGTCACTTGAAGTCCAATGCCTATGAGCATAGCAGTGGTGCTGACATAGCTGAGGAGCACTGAAAGGAGCTGAGATGTTACCTGACATTCAAGTGATAAAAGAAGCTGGATACGTTAGCGGATGTGCTGCAAAAAGCCACTGTCGCTTCCGCTGAAGGGAGCTTTAAATGTGAGTTGAAGCGTATGAGCCCTTAAAGCAGTGAAGATGTTCAGGACCAAGCACTGAAAGGAGCTGAAGTGGTCGTTGTATGGTTGCTGTGTTAGTTTGTGTGGATCCATACAGCGGACGTGAAGCAAACACTAAAACACGCCCAGCGGGCATCAGCGCAGTTGTTCCACGCTTAACCTGCAACAACATTACCTCACTTCCTGTCCCAAATACCTTGAACAGTGTGTTAATTGTTCGTCCATGCTCATTGGAGTAGCACAGAGACCTGACTCGAGCCGCTGTGATCACACACTGTGGTCACTGAAGCTGGCTTCTAAGAGCCCTCTCTCCACCGGGGGGTGACGTTTTTCTTACATAATTACAGGCAACAAAACGGTGTGAGCAATTTGCCCTTGGTCTGCAACTGAGCTGGGTCACAGCAGAGGGGATTGAGGTTCATTTAGGGGGGGGGGGTTACATATTTGTGACCACGGGGCAAATATTTTGTACTGAGCTCTGGCTGGTCGTGTGTAGGAGTTTACAAAGAATTCACTTCCAGTTTAAAGTGATATTTTTATGCACTGTTGGCGCCATCAGGCAGTACATCAGTGTTTTATTTGTCATGTGTATTGATTATTTACACCCCTGTAAACAGCTGAGCTTGTCCTCTCTCTGTTTTTACTGTCTCACCAGGATTTCAGCGGACTGTAGCCATTGCAGACTCCAACTACAACTGGTTCTACGGGCCAGAGAGCCAGCTGGTCTTCTTGGACCGCTATGTGTTACGTAATGGCAGTGGAAACTGGCTGGCAGATCTGATTCATCAAAACAGGGTGATGGAGGGGCCAGGGCAGGCTGGAAAGGGCCAGCGATGGTGTACCCTCCACACAGAGTTCATCTGGTAATATTTCATTGGAAATATCTGACTGTGTTTTATTATTTCTTAGAGAAATATTATTAAAGGGGGAATCCACCCAATGACCCTTTTATCTGCTGGTAAAATGACCAAGCACTTGTACTCTGAGCAATGATGAGGAAGTTGAATCTAATCTAATCTAGAAAATGCCAGAAAATAGTGAGAGATTCAGATCCCAGAGCCCGAGGGAATGTCTTCAAATCGCAGTGCATTCTCTGGAAAGAGCAAACGTTTGGCATCGTCCTTGAAATGACACAATTTCTTCTTAAAATTGTATTTTATTCATTTCCCACAAATTGATTCCTTGACTGATTCTTTTAGTTGCACTTGAATCAACACATTTCTCTTTGGTTGTTTATTTACATGTTGTGTTTCTGGGGGGTGTGGCGGACTGGACCGTTTTCTTTGCCAGGCCACAGTGATGACAGAACTCTCAGTCACTCTCTCTTGAACTACCAAGAAGTAGTTCCAGCGCGTGACTCCCTGTAAAATCTCAGTTTTATTTCTTTTTTTATCGGACAGACTGAGAGCAGTACTAACTTTGATCTGTGTTATTGATCTGAACTATTCCTTGAAAGCCTCAAGGTCACAGCTGTTCTTTTAGGGTTATCAAAAGGCATTATGGGAAAACACAGGGAATGGTACGTGGAAGTGAGGCAGGCAGACACTTTCTGTCAGCAGTTGCTTTTCTTTGGCTGAATTAGACGTTCATATTCTCATTTTATCCGTCTGATATCCATCCTCTTATGCTGTTCTGCAGGTACGACCCAAGCCTGATTCCCGCGCCTCCATCAGACTTCGGAACGTCCCAGCTCCACTACTTTGAGGACTGGGGGGTGGTGACATACGGCAGCACTTTACCCGCCGACACCAACCGCTCCTTTCTCTCCTTTAAGTCTGGGAAGCTGGGGGGGCGCGCTATCTTCGACATTGTTCACAGGAACAAGTACAAAGAGTGGATCAAAGGCTGGAGGAATTTCAACGCCGGCCATGAGCACCCTGATCAGAACAGTTTCATTTTTGCCCCCAACGGTGTCCCATTCATCACCGAGGCGATGTACGGACCCAAGTACACTCTGCTGAACAATGCAGTGCTGTTTGGCCCGGTCATGTCAGGAAGTTGCTTCAAACCGTGGGCTGGACAGGTTACAGAAGTCTGTGATTCCAAGTGGCTGAAGTACAAGGTGGGGCTGGCGGCTGACGCCCAGGGCAGAGTTCAGGCCGCTATGGAGAGACAGGGAATGGTCTTCATCCGTGGCGAGGGGCGTTCTGCTTATAATCCAGAGCTAAAGATCAGGAACTTCCAGAGAAACTTGCTCCTTCTTCACCCACAGCTCCTGCTCCTGGTGGACCACATCCACCTGGATCCAGACAGCCCAACCAGGGCTATGAGTGCCTTCTTTCACAACACAGAACTTCCATTCCATGGTACAAAGGTAGATGGAGTTCACGGAGCGTTTATATTGCACGGTGAGGATAAATATAAGATGTTCTGGCTGGACGACACAGGCTACAGTAACAAAGGAGTGGTGGGTTACTGGAATTACCCTCGAGGGTACCCGTACAATGGCTCTAACTATGTAAACGTCACAATGCCATTGAGGTACCCTCACACCAGGGTGGCCTACATTTTCTTTGGGCCAGGCGTGGATGTACAGAGCTTCAGCCTGCGTGGCGATGACCAGAGAGTGGACATTTACCTGGCCACCAAGGATCACACCTACACCATCTACCTGCTGACAGGAGAGGTCACCAGCAAGCCCCTGTTTGCCATGGTGCTGCTGGACCACAAGAAGATAGTATTCGAGAAGGCGGCGGCCATGACAGACAGCTCGCCGGAGGAGGTCGAGGAATACGCCAACGTGATGGAAGACAACCTCCAGCACGTCAAGCCCGTTTTCCAGCAGATGGAGAGACACATCCTGGGGCGGGTTCTCAACAGCGCCGGCTTCCGCAAGACTGCAGAGCACCTCCTCCAGTTCTCCGACAAGAAGAAGAGGGAGGAGGTCATTGAGAAGATGTTTGCTATGTCTAAGAAACAGGGCAAGGGCAAAGGGGGGAAGAAGGTGAACCTCGGGGAGAAGCTCTCAGAGAGTCTGCCTGACATTTTTGCACAGATTGAGATGAATGAGAAGAAGGCGAGACAGAGGACTTCAAAGCGTACGTATGAGGACAGTCCAGAGGAGGGAGATGGTGACTCGCGGGCCTTCATGGATTATACAGACAGCCGTAAAAACAGAAAGGGGGCCTTTGTCAAGGGCCGCAAATTCAAGGAGGTTCACATGGTGGCTACAGCGGGGAGCGAGGGCCTCTCCAGCACAGCCTCCTACATCCGACTCTTCCTCCTCCTGAACACAGCCACCTTCTTCTTGCTGCTGGCCATCATACTGACTTGCTTTAAGAGGGGTCGAAGCTTGCACACGCAAAGATGTTTCTACACCATCCTCCTGATCGACTGCCTCATCTTACTGTACCTCTACTCCTCCTGCTCTCACACACAGTGTTAACATCCTGAGCGTGTGAGGGGTCGTCCAGCTACCTAAATGCTCCCCACACCTCAGTCTGAGCCAGATCTTACAGCGAGTATTAGGGCCACTCTTAGAAAAGCGTCAGAGATTTCAACAATGTCCTCACTTTTTGAACAAGTCTTGATTTTTTGGGGGGAATGAAGTCATAATTATACAAGAAAAAAGTCACACTCATTCAAAAAGGTCCTGATATTACAAAATGCTTATTTAAATGTTTAGTTCTACTAATATCTTAGTCATACACTGTGTGTGTTGACTTTTCTCCTAAATGTTCTCCCTAATTATTATTCTCACAATAACATGACTATTTTTTGTAATTTTATGACTTTTTATCCAAATTATTGTACTATTAATATTCAGAATTGTATTGACCTTTATTCTCATAATGATCTGACTTTGTCTAGTTAAGTTTAGTTTAGTTCTGTGTGTACAGCCCTTGTCACAGAACTACTTCACAAGCTTTAAGGATAGTAATCTATAAATTCCAACTTTATTGTGGTAACGTTATGACTTCTTAGAACATTTTCCAACTGTGTTTCTCGTGAATGTAACGACTTCTAGAAATCAGGTCTCTATTCACATAGCATGATCTTTTCTCCCAAATGTTCCGACTTTATTCTTGAAATCTCCAACGGCGTTTTTTTCTAACCCTGGCCCTAAATGCTCCTAAGATCTACCCAAGAGGTGATCAGGAAAAAAAACAACTGATTCCAAATAGGAATTGATGAATTGCCAAGATGAAACCAGACCACCTCTGATATAATAAGCTTCTGTGGAGCTTTAGAACCGAGTCTGTGTGAAGTTTGTCCTTTGTGCTGTCCAGAGGTCCTGCCTTGTATGAAGATCTCAAGGTTAGCCACTATAATACAGTTGCCTCATCTGTACTTGAGATTTGTCCTGTCTACATAGTTGATAGAAATACATTCAAATGTATATATGTGAAAGCAAGATATATTTTTATGGTCTCTTTTTTACCATTTGTAAATAAAATTACTACATGCATATGTGTGCATCCGTGGTGTGTTGTGTCAAGTGAATGTATGAAATCAAACATAAAGGAAAATATATGTGTAGTGCAACGGTCAGGAGAGCTCCACGCACTAACCCCCAGCTAGAACACACGGATAGAGAAGAGATCAGTTCAGCACTTGGACTAGACACAAACTGTGTTCAGCATTTAGGAGCACTTTGCTTCCAGGCCCCCATGTGGAGCATTTACAATCAGAATATAAACACCGACTAAAGTATTTATAGTGTTGTTGTTAACAGGTCCACGTGTTGGAGGCTGATAAACTAATGACACAGTTGTAAGAATATAAGGTATGTCATCAAAGGACCAGGTAGAATTGTCGAAGAGTACTGTGCATAAACAAACAGTGAAAATGTGCTCTTAGCTATGGACAGCCACAGAAAAAGTGTGTGTATCAGCCATTTATCAAGCGTTCGTTGGACTGGTTATGATGCTAAACATTACTTAAATGTGAATCCACGAAAACAAACACAGAATCGCTGCAGAGTGGCATTTATACTAGCAGTAAAAGAAGATAAATGAACGACGGCTGAATCCCATTTAGCTGCTTCAGTTTCAGGGTCCTGGCCGAGTTCATGCTGGCTCCCTGTCACACGTTCATGGCATCAGCAGTGTTATTAGTAACACTGTTAGCAACACTTTTCCTACAAAGACTTTGATTACACTGAAGGAGAGTCTTGGGCTGACCTTGCCGTGCACAGTGTGAACACAGCGTTGGCGTCCCCACATTTTTCTTCCTTGAAGTCAAGTCTCTTCTAACTGTGTTTCTGACTATGTCACCCCCCTCCCTGAGCCTAAACCTAACCAAACAAGGCTGTGATTGGATAAACATTTTGTTCTCATTAACTATTCATGATAAGACTTTGCCAAAAAACAAAAAAAGTGGCCTCCTGTATACTTCGTCATGAGATGAACTCCTGAACCTCAGGTTCGCTTCAGAAACGGACGTTTCTTAGTTCGCATGTGTTTTATTGGTATTGGTATGGTTACTTTGAGTGTTTCTTTCTCGTGCTCTACTTACTTGAAGTGTTTATTTCTAAATGCTTCACACTGTATGTGCTATCACGGCGGTGAGGAGGGTTTCTTCATTTGTGTTTTCCTACGTTGGCATTCTTCTTTATTTTTCTGTCACTGAACAAATCCCATGAAAAGACCCAAATCAACAATGTGTGAGTCTGTCTCTTAATACGTTTCTCCACCTTTCTTGTGCCACTCAGCTCCAAGCCCATGCAGCATGCAAAACACCTTACAAATATATACTTGTCAGTAATTTCCTAAAACAGCTGCCCGGCATCATTCTTATCAAACAAACAGAGGAAAGCGGTGCTTTTCGTGGGGGCTATTTTAAGCGGCAGATGAAACCACATTTGGTGCTCTAGTAGGTTTTTCGGGGGGCAGCGGGACGATGTGTGTGGGTGTGATCAGTGGAGCTGAAATGACAGCACAGAGGAAGAAGACACATGATGACACACACAATGCTTGTTAGAGACATTCATGGTTGTTTTTTAGCATTCATGGGAAAACAGATCATTTCTAAAGGTGTACAAGAAGCTATGAATATGCCCTTAACTTTGTTTGGTACCTGAACTGTGCTGCACTATTAAAAAAGCCTTATTGAAATGTATAAATGTGTTTGCAGACAGACAGACAGACAGACAGTGGAAGCTTTTATGTATTCAGTGAAGCTACTGATACATTTCTGTTGTTACCCCGAGTATCAACACAGTCTAGACGCTGGACTCCTCCTCGCCCTTCAAGCCTCCCTTGGAGCTGTCTTATCTGAGAGGCTCTAAATCCACAGGCTCCATGCAGATCACTCTGGACTGGGCTGATACGCTGTCATCAAAAACACTCCAGTCAGGCGTCAGTATTGTGTTTCATCATCAGTGGAATAAATTCACTTTCGCAGCACTTTGGTGTTTTTCTCCTCTTCTTCTTTTATTCGATAGAAAAACCCTCTCTGTGAGTTTGTGGTGTTGAGGGAGCGCTGTAGCATCTCTGGCCTTTTATTGACGGCGTGACTTTGATCAGCTCCTAACTCAGACGGCGTGCACCAGCGAGAGGGTGAAATGAAAAGAATAGTTTTCCATTCCTCTTGCTCACAAAAATGCCGTGGGCTGTTTTGTTATGATGGAGCAGATAATCACCTCCAGATGTGCTGCGCATGGCCTCCCCTATAGAAGAGGTGACCTCTGTTGTCTGGCCTGGTCAGCACACTGAGGGGATGGATGGAGGTGATAAACCGTCTCACTAACTCTCATTGTGACAAAGAGGTGTGTGTGTGTGTGTGTGTGTGTGTGTGTGTGTGTGTGTGTGTGTGTGTGTTGTTAAATTGATAAAACATGATCTCATTTGTTTAAGATGAAGCCTGTTTTGAATGTGTGAGAATATGAAATGCTGCCATCTGCTGACCCTTCAGACTGCTCATCGTGTTTTAAACTGGAGACCAGAGATATGTGCTTAAGAATGATCTGTTATTACGTAGGTCAAGACCTAAATGTCATGTTTGTAGGTATTTGAATATTATATATTTTAATATTATATAAATTATTAAATGGTTACAGTTAGTTATACATGGAATAAATGGGAATGACAATGATCATTTGGTTTTTGATCATTGTCAAACATTTTATGGACATATATTGTATTTTTGTGTCTTTCAAATCCCAGATATACTGTATTTTTATGCTTTTACTTTAGTTTTGTAACTTATTTTTTTATTTCATGTATTTCTCCTGTTGATTACTTATTGAATATTTTAAAACCATTTTCTACGTCATAAATAGCTCAACTCAAATAACGCAGAACCAAACGGAGCGCGTGAGATCAGCTGCTGTGTGAAATGTGTTTCCAGCTGTTCTTGCACCTTGAGATGGAAGAAAAGACGAATGAACGAACTCTTCCAACCGCATAGTGTCGCTGCTCGTTTCTGTGTTCGCCTTTCCTCTGAAAACTGAACTTTCTCGCTCGCCGTCGACCGTTTGAATAAACTTTATTGTCCGCGGTGTTCGAGGACTTGACGAACATGGGGGCACGGGTCGCGCGTATGTTCAGAAATTTCAACCTAGAAAACCGGGTACACCGAGAAATCTCCAGGGAAAAGCCGCAGGCGGCGCCTCGACACGGAGCCCCCGCCCCGCCTTTGGCCGGCGGCTCTGAAGGTGAGTAAATGGAGCCTCCTCTGACCTGCCGGGGGACGGGGTCATGTCGGCCTCCGGGCTCCGGGCTCACTCCGTGTCCCCCTGTGTGTTTCAGTGGACCCCGTGAACCAGAGGAACGACCCGCTGCTGAGCCTCCTCAGGTCCGTTTATGTGGAGTCTACAGACCCGGCAGCAGCAGCAGAGGTCAGACCGGGACCCGGACTGGGTCCACTTACCGGGGTCCTGTGTGTGTGTGTGTGTGTGTGTGTGTGTGTGTGTGTGTGTGTGTGTGTGTGACAGGCCTACAATGATGTACCACTTGATGATGTAAACCTTGCTAGCAAACACCCTGTTATGTATGTCCTGTTATTTAAAGCTACAGCGCCACCTGGGGGCAGCACTCCACAGCAAAGACAAACTCTGACATATAACAGCCTCAGAAAGCTGATCAGCCAGCATGTTAACAAAGAATCCAGCTGTGGTTGAGCCGTCGAAGAAGAGGCGTCCCAGCAGCTTCTCCTTGACCGTGATGGAATGTGTCAAGAGGTGACAGTTGTTTGGTTGATGTGAAGGAGACTGAAGGGAGCTGAGAGAGTTCACCATGTTCACCAGCTAGACTAACAGTGCTCCCCTGCACTGGGTTTGGCGGAGGCTTCTCGCTCAAAACAGCTGCCTGATTCAGACGGAAACAAGGCTGCTGAGAGAGGGAGGGAGAGGGGGAGAGAGAGGGAGGGAGAGAGAGAGAGAGAGAGGGTTGCATGATCACTCTCTGTGGCTGCATCACTGTCAGTGATGCATTGCACTCTCTGCATGGTTCTCTAACTAACTGTTAAGTTAAAGTAGTGATCGTTGCATGTGTGAAGTTGTCTGAAGCCTGGCACGCCAGACTGAGCGTTGCCAGAAGAACGACTGTGAGCCACTGAGGACCATAAATAGCCAAACTTCTGTGGTAGTCCACTTAATTAGTTTCTGAGATAGCTTCGTGTCCCAAAACGGGCTGTTCTAAGTGTTTTTGGCTCGTTCCGTCTTCCCACAGGCACCAAAGGAAGTGACGGCCGTTGAGGAAACCGAGCGGAGGCCACTGAGGTTCAGTCTACCAGGGGACCCGTATGGCCTGGTGGAGCTCACCGACGTCCCTAAAGGCAAACTGACCATCGCCGAGGCCCTGAAGGCCACGAGCAGCCACCAGCGACAGCCTCAGACGTGGACCCCAGAAAAGATTGCCCAGGATTATTGTCTGGACTTGAAGGACACAAAAGCTCTCCTGGAGTTCTTCATCCCCTTCCAGGTTCAGATCTTACCACCCAAGACTGCAAATGCCAAGCAGATAAAGGCGTCTTAGCGCTGGACTCTGGGAATGTAAGTCGATAAGCTGCATTGGGAGAGTGACCTGTGAGGTTGTTCGACATATAGAAGGGATTATGGGATATGTCAGTGGCTGATATGTTGATATTTGGGGAAACAAACAACAAATATTAAATGAATAAATAACTACATATATTAAATCTAGAAAAACATTGTGTGTTTATAATATCTTTGATGATTCCTCTGTGATATTCAGTACAACACAGACGTATTCAAATTCCCAAGAGTTTTAGGGATCTGAGGTCCGTTCATTGTTGAGAAACTTTAAAATCATAGTTCAACATTTTGGGAAAGACAGTTATTAGCTTTCCTGCTGAGAGTGAGACAGGAAGATGGACGTCTGTGTGTTAAATCCAGAGCCGGAGCCACAGTGTGGTTAGCGTAGCTTAGCATAAAGACTGGAAGGAAGACATGGTTCCAGCCTGTGACTTCCTCTGAAGCTGCAGATGGTCATTTCATTTCAGTTGGTCCAGTTCTGTTCATGCACAGATGAACCTCATGAGGCAGCGTGCTGGTCACTGAGCTTTATGCTGCACCCGTATGGATCCAGGCAGACGGCAGACGGCAAAAACCTGATACTTTTGTGCACCAGAGCAGAATGGTGGGGAATACTGGGAACAGTGGGTGGCTGATCTGCCGTCTTCTGCGATGGAATTTACAGTCAGATGTTGCGTAGCTCCCTCGTACATCAGTCTGAACAATGAGAAGCTAATCATTTTGGAGCAACAACACAACACCTGAAATACAATAGGCATGATGTGTATTTTATAAACCTGCACTTTATAGCGACATGCATTGCTAGAATAATTACATAAAATAGACCCAATTCTTATTGAAAAAAAGTATTTGATTCTTTGTAAACAGTACAGCATCACCATAGCAACATGTTGCCATGCTTGTTTGATTTGGACTGTTCTGTCGGGGTCTACAGACTGCCTGAATCCACATGCAGGCTGCACACAGGTTTATTTTGTCAGTCCTTATGCTAAGCTAGGCTGATCACCTCCAGACTCCAGCTCTGTACTACTGTACTCTTCATGACAAACCAAAAGTGTTCAACCACAGCTGTGTGGAGACGAGGGCTACAGGCTTTGTATTATACGTATGAGTCTGGTGAAATCAGTGTTTTATGTTAAACACAGCCATTTATTTCAATACGATATGTGATGTGATTCTTCAGCATGGTGTGATCTTTCTACTGAGCAGTCTGTTTGTTTGTTGCAGAGGTTTGTCAGATCTCTGATCCAGTCCGTTTTAATATTTGGGTGGATGCAGCACCTGTGGCCCACAAGTGTGAATGTATTATATGAACTGGATAGTGAAGGCAAAGACGGCATCTGTTTGGTTCAATGAGAATTGCTGGCAAGATGCATTATGCCAAAAAAGGGTTATGTGGCCTGCTGAATATGCGCAGAGAAAATGCTTTTTGTTTTTTTTTCTGCAGGAACACTGTACTGTGAGTGACCACCGAGGAAAAATTGGGAGCAAGGCTGATTTGGGGTCTAGTATCCAGTTTTTCTAATTCATCCATGCTTACAACGTATATGAGAACATGTAGCAGAGGGGAGAAATATTCCATCCCACACAGCAGTCCAGCTGTGATGTGGAGCAAGGAACAGCGAGTGGGGAAACTTTGACAGAGCTTTCAGCAGGCAGCAGGTGATGTGTCCCAATGACATGACATGTATATGTGGACGCTGTGGGCGATACTTGCACTGATACGCTGCACATACGCACACTCTTAAAATAAAAGATCTTTGATGCTATTTTAACTGATGCATTCCTAATTTAAAGTGGTTGTGTGAATTAGCACAATGTTGCACCTTCACCTCCTCCGACGGTCCGACATGTTAATATTTCTGTAACCAGTGACCATCTTTGTTGTGTTGAAATCATATTTAACTCATTTCCAAAGCTTAGACGCACAGTAAATACTCAGTGAATAATATTTGATAACACACAGCTTATATATTTATATATTTATATCCATTTGTCATCTTTTTACCACCTACACACACGTGCCCAAAAATAGAACTTCCTCCAACCGAGCCACGCCCCCTTTACCCAGTTTGTCGTTTCTATTGGACGGCGGCGGGAATGGGGCGTGTCCTCTGAAAGTCCGCTTCTGCCCACGCGACTGGCTTCTGCGGGTGTCCGTTATCACTGAATACAAAGATGTGTCAAGCTCACCGGGGAGAGAGCGGATGGTGGCGGAAGCTGCGCCATTTGTCACCAAATTAAGATGCACGTGAACGCGCTCGGTGGAATTATGGCAGTTCACGCAAAGCGGAGCTGCAGTAAGGCCGCAGATATTTGAACAGACATATATGTTGCTGTGTGGTGCATGTGAGTCAGGAACGTAATATCTGTGAAATGCAATTTGTGTCAGTAAAATTCATTTATTTTCTCTAACATTACTCAAACTTCTATGTGCCTGGTACCTCCTGCTCAGCTACACCCCACATTACATGGGCGTGTATTATTTTAAAAATCTCCCTTTAGCTTGAAGCAATGCCATACATTTGCACTTTAAATTTACTAAAAGAGCAATCTTGCATGTAAAATGCACTTTAGATCAGCGTAGGTCAGGAATGGCATTTATTTTGAAAGTCCAGACAGGAAGTGGTGTGTGTCCTTGCTGCGTGAGGACGGTGGAGAGCAGCCGAGCTCGGCACTCATTAACTCGGCTTCCTACGGTACACGAGCCGATTCGTGCGGTGCTGGAGGGTGGGCCGCCCGCACATCACATCTGTATGAAGGCGGAGGACATAAAGAAGCCCGGGGAGCACGAGCTGAACATTTACTTGGTAAAACAAAAAGGCGCACAAAACCCAGTGTTGTCAGTCTGGCGCTGCCGGGGCAACAAAGCGAGTGTAGCCGTGTGACTTCAGCCGGTGTGGAGGTAACGTTAGCGGCATCACCGGCTGTCGGGCTGTTGAGCAAAATAACGCTCTGAAAAAAATCCGCTGGCCTGCTTGTTGTTCGGGAGAGGAACGGCTCTCTGTGTTGACCACGGCGAGGAGGAAGAGGAGGAGGAGGAGGAGGCAGGTTTGGGCGGTGAGATGCACCATTGGGAGCACTGAGCTCCGGCTCTCCCCACGCTTTCACCCCCCAGCTGCACCATGGGAGACAGAAGCAGGTAAATCCAGGGCCGACAGCAACACAGCACACACACCGCCTCTCACGGAGCTGCTGCTCAGCGCCGACACGCAGACGTAAACAGGCTCTCCGGTGCCGCCTCGTCGTCCACACACATGTAAATGTCTCCGTTTGTGGTCTCGACCATTTTGGTGTCAGAACAGCAGAACGGCTGAGACTGAGCCTGAGACCGAACCGGTGTAGCACCAGATAATGTGACCCTCCGCATTCTGTGCCCCACAGGGGGAGCCGAGCCGTGTTCCCGCTGCTCTCTGGAGAGCAGCTGGAAAAAGATGTATGTTTATGGGGTCACACATTCAGATAGCTGTTGGGGGGGAAAGGAGCCTGAGCTGTGTTTAGAAGGAGGGTTCTGCTTGTCATGCTGCATTTGTGGGCCATGGAAATGTCCCATTCTTAGTGGGATTGAAAAGTGAGGGAGTTTCCCCCCTGACTTAGAGTGGGAGCCCAGTGTGTGTCTGTAAATGTTATGTTTCTTATTATATGTAATAATACCACATTGTGAACTGTTGAGTTTCTAGCTACAGCAGTCAAATGTCTGTCTGAACTGTGGTTTGAAATCCTGGCTTTGAAATGTTCCGAATGTACGTTTTGTCATTTCAACAACATGATTTGAAGTGTTTTTGAAAAGGGGGCCACAAATTCAGACATCGATGACGCTTCACTACAATCAGAGGGTCCCACGTTCAGAGCTGCAGCCGTTAATCGACTTGTTGGCGACTATTCGATTAATTTCCGACCATCTTGATAATCGATGAATCAGTTTGAGTGTTGTTTCTTCTCTGTGACTGTATTCTGAATATCTGTGGGACATCTGAGGACGTCATCTTGGGCCTTGGGGAACACTGATGGACATTTTTCTCAATTTTCTGTCGATTTACAGACCAAATAACATGTTGGTTAATCGTGAAAATAATCAATAGATTAATTGATCGGCTAATCATCAGCTGCAGCCCTGATAGAGGTAAAAATGTAGAATGTAAACATTTGACTAGAAAGTCAAGCTAAGTGATAAAATCAGGTAATACTGGATGTATAGAATTTTGACAGTAACATTCAATATTGAAAACTCCTTCGGTGCTGTAAACTGAGTGGTGAGGACGTTCCAGTTATCACTATGAGATGTTTCAGTTCTTGTAATACTACAGTGCATGTGTCAGACAATATATAACGCACCGATTAGTAAGCACTAAGAAATGTGTGCGTTATACTAGAATATATAACAGCATATATAGTAAAAGGGAAAATAGAAAAAAATACAAAATCTTTGCATCTGTGCATAACAGCAGTGTAATAGTGCAGAGAAATGGGAATTCAGAAGTACTATATTCTAGAGTGTACTGTAAACTATTCATGTCTATCAAGTCTTAATTTGGTAGATACACACAAATCTCATGTCATTTAGAGACAGACGCTGGTATTTATGTTGCGCACATCATCAGTGTTTCACAATGCCATCTGGAACAAATAAGCTACACGCTAACAAGATGTCATGGGCCCACTGCACGTCTACGAGGGAACACCCTCTGTAATACTTTTTGTCATTTGTAACGTTACGAGATGTCGCTGAAAATCTCTCAGCATGTTCTCCCTGCAGTTCTTGTGTTGCCACGCAAAGTATTGGAACAATTTCGAGTCTATTTTTAGAGCACGAAGCACCCGATCATCCTTTTTTTTTTTTTACTGCACGTTTACATGATTTCTTCGAGGCTGATGTGGCTATTTTTACATTTTAGGTCACTCCGCCCCTAAAGGAAGGGGAAGGGATGTGGCTTTACCTTCCCTGTAGAGGTGCTGCGGCACGGTGCGCTCACTATTGTGATCACAAGGCCCGTGTCCTGAGAAAATGTGCCGTGCATCAATGTGGAGCAAATGGAGCAGGAAGTAGGCCAAGATTAAACCCGGTTCCCTTTTTTTTGCTGTCAATCACCACGTCTTCATTTTGATACACTGTGTGATTGCAGCAGACAGTGCGCTTGCCATATAGGTGGATAAATAGATGACTTTATTAATCCCCGAAGGGAAATGAAGTTGCCATAGCAGCCAGATATATCTGAATACAATAAGAACAAAAAAAAAACACCTGAATAAAGCAAAGTGCTCCTAGCTCCGCTGTCTGCCGTCGGCCCGTTTATCTCCTTACTCCACTTTCTTCCTCTCTCGGCTGTCGTGGTGACATGTAATAACACTGTCTTGGTGAATGGAAGCAGCATCCAGCCCGTGTGTTAACACAGCTACACAAAAGGCTGACATGCCTTCTCCTCCTGATAATTGCCTATTATTGTATCTGCTTGATTTCTCCACCCAACAGGGCTCAGGATTAATGAAAAAGCTAAACTGGTGTGAGAATGAGTCACTGTAGGTAGTGTACAAATGAACTCCTTTTCTACGACACAACCGTGATGTGGCATTTGTGGCTTAGCCGTTGTAAATGAGACCGGGCGGTCTGAAATGACAGTGTCCCATGTTTATACAAGTGATAAAGGTTTTTATTGCAGTATTTGACTTGTTCCCAGTTGAACACTGGCTGTTGGTTACTGGCAGAGGTTAAGAAAAGCACTTTAACAGGGTTTCTTATCACACGTTAGGCAAACAGAAGATATTCCTTTATTTCCCTTTCAGACAAATGTTTTCCACTTGCATTTCTGTTCATGTTGTGTTTCAACATTTTGGAAAGTACATCCGTTCTTTCTCTCCAAGATGAAATGTAATTTGTTAACCACGGAGCTGTTGTCATGACAGGGTTAGCCTAGCTTAGCATTAAGACCCCAGGCAGGGGGGAAGCAGCCAGCCGGGGCACTGTCCAAAGTTCAGACGCGTGCCTACCAACACCTCCAGAGCTCACTGATTAACATGCTGTATCTCGCTTGTTTGATCTGTAAACAAATGGAAATCTAAATTTTGACGAGCAGCGTTGTATTAATCCGCCAGGCACTTTGGAGCTGTGTCTCTGGCTGCAGCTCGGTTCTGTTCTCTGTACAGGATTGTTAGATCTTTTTCGTCCGGTTCTTATATTGGCAGCTCAAGAACTCAACGGAGGTTTTCAGTCTGGTCTCACAAGCAGTTTATTCTGGTCACAGGTAAAGTACTCGCAGCGCTGGGCTCATGACGGACCCCGAGGGGTCGGTCAGAGGAGCCCCCTCTCATGTGTGTGTGTGTGTGTCCCTCTGGTGTGTCCTGTCCTGTTCTGTTTCTGTTCAAACATCTCATGTTTAAATGTTTGTTGGATATCATAAAGTACGTAACCATTTCTGGTTAACTGTTTAGGTTGGTGCATCACAGATAGCACGTTCCTGTAGTGATGTTATGGTAATCTAACAGTTGGATGTTGGTTGCAAGGCGTGTATCTATAATCTAACTTCAGAATATGTTTTGCACAACAAAAGCACTACAATCAAGGTCTGTCTGGTACATTCTGGAGGTCAGATTGACATATTCTGTTCACTCTCATGAGGAGAGAGTAACTTTATTTGAGAAGGCCTGAAACATTCTATGGTCATATTAAAATCTAATTCAACAGGATCGATGGCATCGAACACAGCAGCCTCACCGTGCAGCTGAGATTCTGGGAGGCCGTGCTCAGCCGCTGCAGCCGGCTGCTGTTCGCTAAGAGAAAGTTCCAGCCTGCAACCCCCGCTAAAACGACACATGTGCCTTTTTCTGCATACAGATTAAACAAACGAGTTTTGAAGTGTAAGTTTAGAGGAGGTGGTTGGCATATTTTTAAACTTTGGAAAAGAAGAGGCGTGCTCACTTTCCCCCCTGCTAACCTAGACTAAACATGTCCTGATTCCAGCTCTACTTAAGGGATAACTCTGGTATTTTAAACCTGGGCCCTACTTTTTTTACATATTCAAGGGTTCGAAATCACCAGAAGATACAGAAAAATTTGAAATATGTGTTCTGCAAGGTAAAATGACTGTTTTTATCAATGGAGTGTGGTGGCTTTGAAGAGATAACAGTGCCTGGTTAAAACTGGACAAGCTGTGATGGGAGAGGTTACCCCAAAGGAAAATGGCTCATTTTAGATTTATTCCTAACGTGCTAATTGAATCTGTCGTGCTTTGGTACATACAAAATTGTAACTAAGTTGAACAAATTGTGATTAGCCTCTATTAAAGGAAGGGGAGCAGTCTGCATGTAAACCAGGTGGAAATGGTTATAATGCAAATTCAAAGACTTTGGTATTTTTAGTATTTTAGCAATGCTTTTTTTTTGTCAGTACTAATAATTTATCTTATTCTGGTAAACCTGACAGGTTTGGGAGAAATCATGTTGGTGTGAGCAAATACAGGCATATAACCCTTTAGTGGATTAGAGGCTCACTGACACTGTCATAACTCCAGTGGGAATTTTGAAAGAAGTAACGCTCATTTAATCTGGTTTCATGATGCCCTGTCATTATAACCCTTTTGAACTACTTGGCACTCACTACATTTTTGTGTACATCTTAGGGTTTCAAAGCCATGAGGACACCGCCACGCTGCGCTGAGCTGGGATTATCTGCGTACATGGTGTCATGTTTAGCGTGAGCTCACCAGCAGCAATGCCGGTTCACCCAGGGGAAGAATGGTTCACTCCTCTACTGTTCCCCTTCCAGAGGCAGGGGACGTTAACGCCAGTCTCTGCTGCCTCATTACGGGGCTGCTGAAGCTTTTCGAGAGGTCGTCGATGGAGAATATCTCCATGGCGAATGTTTCCCTGGGCTCGCGCTCTCCCCCGGAACTGGTCACACCAACAGCAGAGACCCAGGAGAGCCTGCAAGGCGTCGGCCTACCTCTGCAGGTTTTCTTTTGCTTCATCATGGTCGCCATCCTGCTTTTGGCTCTGTTGGGAAACGTCGTGGTGTGCCTGATGGTGTACCAGAGATCTGCCATGCGCTCGGCCATCAACATCCTCCTGGCGAGCCTGGCGTTTGCAGACATGATGCTGGCCATCCTGAACATGCCCTTTGCTCTAATTACCGTCGTGACGACCCAGTGGATTTTTGGAGACGTTTTCTGTCGAGTTTCGGCCATGCTCTTTTGGTTCTTTGTGATGGAGGGCGTGGCTATACTGCTTATAATAAGCATAGATCGTTTTCTTATTATTGTCCAAAAGCAAGATAAGCTGAGCCCACAGAGAGCCAAAGTGCTCATCGTGGTCACATGGGGACTCTCTTTCATTTTATCTTTCCCCCTGGCTGTTGGTTCCCCTCCCTTACAGATCCCTCCCAGGGCCCCTCAGTGTGTCTTTGGCTACAGCGTTGAGCCTGGTTACCATGCCTATGTATTGATACTAATGCTAATCTTCTTCTTCATACCTTTCATGGTAATGCTGTACACGTTCATGGGGATCCTGAACACCATCCGCCACAACGCCATCCGCATCCACAGCCACCCAGACAGCATCTGTCTGAGCCAGGCCAGCAAACTGGGTCTGCTGAGCCTCCAGAGGCCCTTCCAAATGAACATAGACATGAGTTTCAAGACCCGTGCCTTCACCACCATTCTCATCCTCTTCTCCGTGTTTACAGTGTGCTGGGCACCTTTCACTGCCTACAGCCTGGTAACTACCTTCAGTGATAGCTTCTACCACAAAGACAGCTTTTTTCAAATCAGCACATGGGTCCTGTGGTTGTGCTACCTCAAGTCAGCCCTCAACCCTCTTATTTACTACTGGCGGATCAAGAAATTCCGCGACGCCTGCCTTGATCTGATGCCCAAGTACTTCAAGTTTCTTCCTCAGCTGCCAGGCAACACAAAGAGGCGCATACAGCCGAGCGCAGTGTACGTGTGTGGGGAGCATCGCTCTGTGGTTTAAAGGAAAAATCCACCCTCAAAAAAACGTCAACGCTGTTAAAAACACTTCTTTAGATAATGCACCTTGCAGTGCTGGGCCTGCTTTGTTGTTAGGTGACATACTTCTTTTCACAGGTGTTCAGAACGAAAACACACCAGGCAAGAAAACCAGTTCATGTCAAACATGTATGAGTTTTAAGGCTAATCAGATACTACACCTGTGTGATGTCGTTTAAAAGCTTTTGTTTGTAGTTCCCACACTTTCCCTGAGTTTTAGTGCCAAAACAGTACATAAGTAGACAACATTCCAAATTTGAGACAACATTCACTGTCACCCTACGGTACTTTTACAAAAGGTATTGAACGGTTCAATACTCAGCCCAAACCCGGAGGTAAGCATTCTCATTATAGAATAACTTGCCTGTGTGTGGTAGATATTTGATTGGCTGTGCAGTGCATTGCTGGACGACATTGCTTAGCAACGAAAGTCAAGTTAAGGTCAAGTCGCAGGTGACGCTGCAGTGCCGTCCAGTAAAACCCCTGCAATGTTTAATGCAGTGCTAATGTCGATTATCATTTCCCCTGAGGTTCAACAACAAGCAGGGTGTGTACAGAGACTCTCAGTAGGTCATGGGATAACAAATAAAGGCAAAAGGTAAAAGGCAATATCTGGAATATCGTCCCATGAAGATTTAGCGTCTGGGCACAGAGGCTGATGTTTCGGGGCCACTGGTGTAGCCAGAGGATATCTGGATAACAGATGTCCCAGTCAAGACTGCCTCATTCCTTTATTCAACATTTGAGCCAAACTGTATGAACAGATATCTGCATATGAATGCAGATCCATTTTTAAAAGGCTAGTAAAAAAAAGTCAAATCATAGTTGGACGTGCTGATGGGTCGTGACACTGCTTTTCATCCAGAGCGTTCTGCCTCCTGTGCTCTTCACACAAACTGCCGCTCAGCAGTACTGAGACTACAAAGGCAAACCAGAACACTTTCGATACCAAAATCTAGTCCCTTGCTTCTACATTGTGCATCCTTATGGAGATATATGTCTATAGAGATTAGGCAAACTGGATTCATTGTGTGGAAGAGTTTTTGACATTTACTTCCTGTTTTGAGAGCTGGCAAAAACACGGTGGCTGTCGTGAATGTAGTTGCAAGTCTCATGATTCATCTTCTCTGATATATAACTGAGTTACAGCTGGCAGGTCATTTAAACCCATTCCTCATACAGTTGGTGGTTCTGCATGGATCTGCTGGGTTCAGTTGGCTCTCCGTTGATATGACTACACTTGGAAGTCCGGTTGCCTTTTGAATCTGTGAAGATTCTTTCATTCAGGTCATTGTAAAACCAACTCAAAGTTTAGTTTTGTCTCAGTCACAAATATGAGACCAGGACATCAGGTACATTCGTCTTCTTGTAGGTAAACTAATGTACAGCAAAACATCTTTTTCACACAAGAGGCAGTGATGTTCATCTATAGCAACAACAGCTTCAGTAATAGGGCTGGGTGTTGATCCCACTTCTGACACAATACCGCAGTCTTGGAACCAATGATAGCGTAATGCTTTTTTCAATACCAAAGTTGTCACATTAAATGTTGTCTAATCACAAACAACCACACAACAGTTTTATCTAAATACATCAAAATTATTATTGAAGTCAGGACCTGGATCTGGTCAAAGTCAACAAGATTACTAAACTGTCCAAACCTTTTGATACGTGACAGCTTATACCACTTGCATCTACCGACACGTTGGTTTTGGTACAAAAGGCATTAAAGTTGGATACCCAGCTCTGCTCAGTAGACCAGAATGCAGTGCAGCAAGAAGACATTTCCTGCTAAGGATGCAACCTTGGATAAATTTGCCGTCGTGCTCTCGTGCATCACGAAAGCTACGGCTCCGTCTCCACCGACTCCACCCACAGTAAACGCACTTCTTCTCAGAGGGTGGCACAGTGTCTGCGTAATAAAAGAAACCTTTTAAGAGAAGTAGCCAACTGAAGGAAACTGTAAAGTATATTCAAACTCTTTCTAACTCTTGGAATGCACTGAATGGCACACACTGTGTGAGAGTATAAACGGGTGAATTTTTCCTTTAATACTGTCCCGAGGTGACGGCCGTCGCTGGATTTTTTTTTTTTTATTTTGCCACTGAAATGACGAGCCACGGGGAAAGGACTGTGTTTTAGCTGCGTAGAGTTTGTTTTCTGAGGCGTGTAAATTAAAAAGCTTAAATGGAATTTGAATCAGGCCATGACACATTTCAATGTGTGCATTTCTATATTTAAATGTTTTGAATGTGCCTATTGATTAGTCCATTTGCCAGTCAGAATGCTGCTATATCTGGTGAAAATGTGCAATCCCAGTGTACTGTACTGTTGAATGTAATAAAGAAATAGACATTTCTTATCTTGGTAATCTGTCTTAAGTGGGTTTTTTGACTGTGTCTGTGACTCTGGTACAACCCCATGACGTGATCTTGTTCCACTAGCTTGTGTCACAAAAAACAATCGGATATTTTTGAATAACGTGAAATAATTACAATGAAGTACGCTCGTTACTATTTTACCTAATGTCAGTGTCCTCCTGCCTTATCCATAACATCCATCCACACTCTCCTGCAGTGCCATCTTTAGAACTTGGTAGCTGCATCTCTGCTCTTGGGCTTATTGGAAATGGTTTTTAAAAGAAAACAATATTAGATGTGTTTAAACTACCATCCTTATCCAGAGGTGGAGTGAGCTACACAGTACTGGGTCACGTTGTTACACTGGATTGTCAGTTAATGCAATATATCAAATGTAAATGTGATTTTCATTATTATTTTTGCTTGTGGAACAGAATATTCTGATGTCAGAGTAAAGAGATTAGACCAGGCACACTTATAGTTTAAAGTTTTATTGGTCCAGTTTTGAGCCTTCAAATCTTTTTTATTTATTAAACTGAAACTTTCAGGTATTTAATTCACTGAATTAATTAAACTTAGACATTCCCACATAGTTCTTTTATCTATCAACAGTTTTGAATAAGTCTTTTTCATGGCACACAGGTAATAACAATAACATTGGCTCTATTCTATTCAAGTGTCCCAGTAAGCCATGGCAGTGTGACAGTGAGTCAGTTTACGGTACAGAATACACTGAAGCCATTGTTTATGTGAGTATTGACACCTGTGGTCTTTCTACGGTCATGTATTGAATTGTCTTCTGGGAAAGTACTTGTCTTCTTGTGATATACAGGTGCACCTTAAGTTATTCAACCCCCTTAGTAAATGAGGGGTTTGGGAAATTATTCAAACTTTGAGCTGTGTTCAATTAACAATTCAAACAAGAATGCTAGAAATAGTTCAACACAACTAATATTACAGGTGGTTTCTCCAAATTCAACATGTGCCACTCTTTTTTTTTTTGGAACTTTTTATTTTGATTTTTTTCCCGTTTAACATAGAACATTATCTGAGACAAGATTACAAGTATGAGTAGAGGTGAGTACAAAACATATTGCATACATAAATATTGTTGCATATGATGCAAATGTACATCAGATATACATTATACAGTGCAATAATAAAGACAAACAAACAGAATAAACCTACAGACAAAATAGATAAATAAACAAATAGAAATAAAATTAAAATAAAATAAAAAATTAAATAAGATTAATGAACAGATTCACTTCATGTCAGGGCCTGTTTCCATTACTTAAAGAACAACCTCAATTACCCGAATAGTTCACATTATCAGGTATTTTCCAACCATGCTCCACCTCTGATTAAAAAGGTCAATTTTCAGCTGTAGTGATGCGGTCATTCTTTCCATGTTATACACCTGTCTCAACCTCTGATTCCATTCAGCCACAGTTGGTGATTTAACATTCTTCCAATTTGCCGTTACAGTTTTCTTGGCAACCAATAATAAAATATGCAAAATATGTCTTTGGTCAGCAGTGAAAAGGTCGGCCGGTATAACACCAAGTAAGTAAAACAGTACATCTGAAGGGATTTTTCTTTTCATAATTTTCTCAATTTCGTCTTTGATATTTTTCCAGTATTAAAAAATAACTGGACAGTCCCAGAGTATGTGCGTATGATCACCTACTTTACCGCATTGTCTCCAGCATAGAGTTGCTGAGGGATCTTTAACAAAATTTGAAATAGCCAGAGGAGTATGAAAAAATCTGGTTTTGAGTTTCCAGTCGAATTCTTTCCACTGCTGACCGTTGACACCCCTATGACTGCTGTTACAAAGTTTATCCCAAAGTTCGTCTTCTATTGTGGTATTAGATTCCAATTCCCATTTTTCCTTAATATTATAAGTATTCTCAAAAAAGTCTGATGAAAGTCTTTTGTAGAGATGGGAGACATGTTTATGTGATGGAAGACGTTTTTCCAAAATTGTTATAAAATATTGTTCTATGCTATTTGGGGTTTTGCCAATTCGCTTTTTTTCTTTATGATTTGTAATGTAGTGCCTAATTTGCAAATATCTATAAAAATCATTTGAAGGAAGGTCAAATTGTTCCTGAAGTTGGGTAAAGGACTTTAAGTGTGTTTCTTCAAATAATTGATTAAAGATAATGAGACCTTTAGCCGCCCATCTCCTAAAGCCATGATCTGAAATCGAAGGTGGAAAATCAACATTGCCCACTATGGGCATAGCTCGAGACATAGATCCACTATCTTTAAGCATCTTTTTAACTTCTGCCCAAACCTTTATAGTATGTTTTATCCATTCATTTCCAATCTTCATTTTATTAACATGTTTCAAGTCCACAAAGGGCAGGACAGATAACGGTGCACCCTTAACTTCACCCTTTGAGTCCACTTTGCCTCCTCGCCTCCGCTGATCCAAGTCACAATCGCTGCTAGCTGAGCTGCCCAGTAATAATAATAATGTGCCACTTTTAATGACTACTGCAGTCTCAGAATTATTCGACCCCCTGAATAGAATCCCTCATAAGAGCACTCATTTGCAAATCAGCTGATGTCTCAAGTGCAGCTGATGGCTCCACCAAGGCTTGGCTTCAGAAAGAGTCCTGGAAGACACGAGAGTGGCAAAACCCAAGAATGTCAGAGAGCTGGAGGCTGTTGTCCATGAGGGATGTACTAAGATTAAGAACCTGGTGTCTGGCTGTGCATCACTTTTACACCAGGTCATAACAGCAAAAGGATGTTTACCTGAATGTAGTATTTCATTGATCTGGATACCTAAATATGTGGGTGAGATCATGCTCCTTTATGCTTGGATACTGAGGCGTGTAAACACTTCATATGGATTTATGATCCATATTTGTGGTCCAACTTTAATATGTGATGACACAAAGCTGTTGGACTCACACAGCATTATTTTATGTCGAGTTCAATAATACTAAATGCAGCTCCTAATCCAATTTCTCACTTGCATTATATAATATAATATGTATAATAGCATATGCAATGCTCTGTGCATGTAAGCACATAGTTTCCTTACGTGCTGCCCCTGTTTAAGCTCTGTGTTAATTATCCCTCTCCCAGTGCGTCACCTGTGTCTATTCTTGCCACTCAGGGACTCCGCTTCCTGTCATCATCTCTGCTTAGTGCTTCCACCAGGGCAACATACTCCCACTGTGCATTCATGCATTACTCCTCCATGCAATGATTTTCCCCAAACATGCTTTGAATCTGACCAAACCTGCCAGCTCTACGCTTCACAGTCGAGTCTCTCAGCTACATAACACAACGATGTAGCTGAGAGACTCGACTGTGAAGCGTAGAGCTGGCAGGTAAAGCTGGCAAGTAAAAATGCTGTGGAACTGTATGAGCCGCCACAAGTGTGTTTAATGTCTCACAGTTCTGTTTGTTGTAAAGAAAATGTTGAAATTCCATCCATCCATTCCTCCATTATCTTCCGCCTATTCAGGGTCAGGTCGCGGTGGCATCAGGTCATCTCATCCATTCCTGGCGCCTCGTCACTAGGGACCTTCTTAACTACCTCCTCCCTGGCTGAACACAGCCTGAGCCAAGCCCTTCCATTGGACCCAATTGGTCCAAGCCTAGCCTTCTACTCTGGGGGTAGAAGGTATCATTAGAATTAATTCTAATTCATTTATAAACTTTACTAGCTCATATGTGCTTCAGCAAATAGGACTGGCTGACAGTCATCACCACTCAGCCGCTACCGTCTTTCATCGTCTTTTCATCTATAACTCTATGACAGCTCATGGCAAGTCTCTGCCCCCCCCCTTTCCCAACCACTAGTTTTGGTGGTCAAAAACACAGATAGGCAGAGGAAACCCTAACAACACCAGACTTATTCGAATTGGTGAGTAAATTGTGAGGAGCATGTCAAAACGAGGAAGGAAGGAAATACCTACAACATGTTGATTTTAGTGAGAAACAATGAATGTGAAGATGTGAAGATGCCCCTGTCTCCCCTGTTTCCTGTCTACGGTCATTGTCTCTGTCAAAAAAGCAGCCAAAAAAGAAATCTTTAAAAGACTTGATCTATACAAAACCCAAGTTATGTGTACCGTGGTCTAATATGATACCTGCGGACACGACTACCCGCCCACGTTATGTTGCTTGTGTAATGTATGATTGTAAGTCAATATTTAATTTGAAATAAAACGCCTTTCAAAGCTGCCCAGCTTTAATGTCAGCCCATCAAAGACAAGTTAATCTGAGACATGAAAGCAGAGCAAATGAGGTTGCTGGCAGCTTGCAGCAACGTGTGGAAAGCACAGCCCCTTCACAAAAGGTCACCGGGTTGTTTCTCCAACAGATATCAGACTGCTGAGAGAGTGCCTGAGTGACCCTCGGCAGCTGGGTCAGGTATGGCCGCTTCCAACGAAGAGAGAGACCAGTTGAGTTTGATTTGCTCTGGACTTGTGATTATAAAGGATGGCGTTGTTAATCAGCTTCCTCCCTGGGATTCATTATGCAGCCAGCGCTGAGTAATGAGCGTGCCCAGAGCTTTGAAGCTCGCTTTAATCATAGCACTGAAGACTATTACTAAGCAACAGGAACTTGCAGATGTCTCAGGAGGACGCATGGTGACGGTGGATGAAGTGATGTTCACCTAAAGAGATGAGACGAGATGAAGTCAAAGAAGCACTTGTGGTTATCCAACTGTGTGTACTTCTCTGCCATTATTATTAGTATTATTTCATCTGAGTGTCACTCAGCTTCAGGGTCCATGATTGTGGCTCAGTGCCAGAAACCAGAGAATAACCAACTCAAATCAGGAGCAGGAGCTGCAGAACAAGCACTGCAACTGTGACTGACATTTACAGGCTCCTGGTGTGTGTTTTAACCCCCAAATAAATGCCTAACAAATGCTATTGTTGTATAGTTTTGCACACAGCTGTAAAAAAAAACAAAACACTATTAGAATATGTAACGTTCGCTGACCACAGTGTCCACAAGTGGAACCTCTGCCTAAAAAAGTCAGAGGTCTCTCAACTACAGCCGTACTTCATAAGACCAGTAGGGTGTAAGGGGCTAATGCTGTAGAACTGATGTTACTGAGTCACACTTACTAGTTGTGCTACTTTCTATAAGGCTAGACTTGAGCATTCATCATCATCATCATCCCTTAACTGTTACATGTCGTCCTTTTAAGCAGTGACAGAATAAAGATGACTCTGTTCTCTCTGCTGAGCTAAAGTTAGATACGTCATTGTGGGGGTGTGGGCTGGTTTTGAGCTCAGCTGCAACGGAGAGGGGTGCAGGAGTGGCCCTGCGCCATGCAGGAGAGAGGTAAGTAGCACCAGCGCACCTGGGAACAGGTGCAGTAGATGACCTCTCTCCCTAGTTTAGCAGTAGCACGCCAGGACCCGGGAGGAGGGAGAGAAGGAGAGCAGCACAGAGCGTCCCGACCGCTCGGAGAAACGGACACCTTTTGTTGTCAGCAAATAAACACCCTTGAGTGAACTGTATGAGTCTTGTGTGCTGGGGAACCCATGGGGAGAGGTCTACATGGCTACAATCATCACTGAGGAAGCTGACAGTGGAGCAGGACCAAAAGCAAACACATCTTGTGGTAAGACTGTGTGTTTACTGCTGCTTTAGATTTTATTCTAAAACCATTGAAATGTTCATCTGCGATGAGCTAAAACAGAGCGCAACAGACCCACAAGTACCGGCGAAGTGATTCAGTCAGTGAAGTGACTCAGTTCTGTGATTTTTTTGGTTTTACTTCCTATGTGCCTCTGTCCTTCATTTGAGTTTGTAATGCATTTTGTGACATTGTCAAGAAAAGTGCTTAATACATAAAGTTGATCATTATTATTATAGACTTTATAAAAGACGTGGATGTAACCACCACCATGACATCGTCCATTGGTTTGTGGACCACCGTTTGAAGCCTGGAGTTTGGCATTTTGGACGACACCATCTTGGTTTCAGAACCAGAAGTGGCGTTCATTCAGAAGTGAAGTGTCTTATCATCTATTTTCCTCTAAATGGGACCAATCCACTAAATGAATCACGAGACTTAAAATTAGCGACTGAGACCATAAACTCATCAGGAAAATGTTTTCTGAGGTAACAAATCAAGTGAGAAGCAGGAACATTTTCTGATAGACTTCCATAGAATCAGACTTCATTTTGGAACCACTAACCGCTGCTGGTTATTAGAAAGAACGCAGGTTTGAGGCTCTTATTTTATTTTACACGATGTACATACCGGACCAGCTAAGGCTGCAGTGGCAAAACCCACAAGTGTTTTAAATTGAATCAAGGTGCGTTTTAATGCTTGTGAATTAAACTTTTCATTTTTAAGCAGGACTGTGTTTTTACCCTTCTTTCAAAAGTTCCACAGTGATGCCTTAAGTTCGAGGGTAAAACAAAGCTTAGCATTACTTTGTTTCTGCTTTCATTCAACACACGCATTTACATTTTAGTACATTTCCTTAAACGTGATCGCTTTGTGAATGGGATAATTATCTAGGAATATAGTTGTGTACTATTATAGTAAAATGTATACAAATTATAATCAATATATCAATATTTAGGCACAATTGACAGTGCGACATTCAAAGCATCGAAATGATTTGAACTGATGAGAATTTGAGACTAAAGCCACATTTCTATTTCCTGCTCATGTCACAGCCGCTCATTTAACCACTCTAGCACGAGGTATAAGTGCTGTCTTCTCAGGCTGGGACGTTCCGCTAAAAAGCTGGTTGTTGCTCTCACGCCTGCCGTGTTGTGAAGCTGCTGTTCTGACAGTGCTGATGGGGATGAGGTAACGCTGAGCGTATCTTCTGAGGTTCTTGAATCCCCGTGTGCGGGCTCACTTCCTCACTCCATGAAATGTTCGTTTACGGAGGCATCGTCTCGTTGCCCGTGGTGACAGTCGTGCAGTATTCAAATGATCTTGCAAGGGCAGAACTGAAAGGTCAAGACAGCGTAAGATTGCACTGCTTGAACAATGGTCTATTAGCTCCTAAATCAATATAAAGACTGCGATTGCTCAGGCTGACACTGGATTTTCAATATGCTTGTGTACATGATGTTGCTGTGTGCTGCCAGTGTACCTGGAACCACTAGTTCATGGTGCACAAAGGTGACTTTAGAGGAGGCTTTTAGCGCTTTACATAAACAACAACAATTATGTTGACTGGATAATCAGGGATTATATCGACTGTATGAGCCACTTACACGTTCCTGTATAATTTACTGTGAGACTAACTACTATCATTAATGGCTGAGTCCCACTGGGGCCAGATGTGATTAAAACGGACCTGTTTATGGTGTTCGATGTGGTGTTTTCACTAAAAATAAAATCCCACCACTTTAATACTGAGGTAACGAAATGCATTTACTCAAGCAAAGCACCAAAGTATAGTTCTGAGCTGCTGGCACTTGATATGTTTTTCCATTTTGGGAGACTTAAAGGGTGACTTTGGTATTTTTTTGTGTTATTTTTTATTATCATGCCATTATGTTATTACTATGTTATCCCCCAAATATTATGTTGGACCCAACGAACCCTTCAAAACACCAAAGTTACACAATTTACCGATGCAGCAGTAGACTAGCGGCTCCTCTGTTCTGTGAGGTAAAATGCCTTGACGAGAGCGCATCTCTGTAGGGATCCTTTCCATAATGTTGTCAGACACTTTGAATAACGCACTCTGAATCTGAGCCCCATCAGTGTCCAAAAGAAGCACTTTCAGTGGACGTACTTTGATTGGAAGCAGTTGCCCCAAAGGATTATTCTGTTGCAGTCATCTCGGCATGTGTCACGGCTGTTGGCTGAGACGATCCGCTTGACCAATTCCAAAACCTTTTTGTGCTTGACAGTCCTTTTGAATTTAAATGTTTGGGCCTGGGTGTAACATATAGAATTACCCTTTAAAGAATAAGGCAGGTCTTATTCTGTAATTTGCTTCTTGTCAGTAAATCCAGTCAAAAGATCAAAACCAACAATGTGTCAGTCTGTCCCTCAATACTCCCATTTCCATGACAACTGAGCAAACTCCATTGATGAGGACTGAGAGACAGGGGGTTGAAAGCTCTGGTGAAAGCTAGTGGACCTTGGGTTAAGATTATTTTGGCAAATGGTTAGAAAATTAACAGGCAACCATTTTTAAAATTGATTAATAAAATAAATAAATATATATGTTACTTGCAGCCCTTCTTAGCTGACATTGATTCTGAAGAAGAGACGCACCTTTTAAATTGATTCTGCAATCGTAAAAGACCCCTTAAAAAGAACACCTGCACCTTCCTACCTGTGTTTTTGTGACACGGCTCTTATGTTGTGCTGGTTTGATACTGATACTGATTACTGCTGTATCATAATGCTTTATCCAGGGCTGCATACACTGGAAAAGAAGGTGGAAATATGCACGTTATCCATGATTCTGTTTCTCTATAGTCCAATGGTTTAAAGTCTACATCGGTGTTTTGAATTGGTGTGAATCATATTCCGAGAGTAGGAGGCTCAGTTTTTTTTTTTCGAATCTCTCATTTTAGAATGAAATTCCTCATTTGACATCTCTCACTTGCCAAACCTGGAGGCCTCGGTGGAAAACAGAAAGCAAAAAGAAAGAAAAAGAATCCGGCCTCTGTGAGGAGATGCTTGTTTCCATGGTGATGCAGAGCATGTGCTTGTGTGTATGATGACCTCACGCATGCATATTCTCCTCAGCAGCCCCCTCTTCTGCCAGGATGCAGACAGTGTGTCTGCCTCCACACAGCACATGGTCCAGTCACATGTCAGACTTTGGTTTATAGGATGACTTTGCGCTTGAAACGTGAGAAAGTCACCGGCTCAAGTTTACCGTTTTGCGAGGATACTGATCATTTACACGGTTGCCAGTTCAGGTCATGGAATTTAATGGAATTGCTGGAGCTGACAGAAAAAGGGAGTTTGATCCAAAAGACATACTGTACCACTTATTTCACACATTCATTCCATTTGATTACGCTGTTGAATACATGAATTTTTATGTTATTTGGTCTAGATCCTAACTGCTTTCATATTTTCTGACTTTCCTGGGGTGGAAAACATCAACGAACCAGTAGAGAAGTAGAACAAAACCGTAAAAGGAGCACCAAAGGTTTTACGGAAGCCAGGAGATGATACTTTACAGCCGCAGGGGGGAACCCTCTACCAGTAATGTCCTTTTTTTCATCCTACTTTTTCTTGTGACATATGAATTAAACTTTGGCCAAATCCTGTGGAACACATCAGAGCAAAACACTGAAGTGCAGTTGTCTGTTCCTCGTTCAGAGAAAATGTAGGCTCCACTTTGTTTAATAATGGCAAGGATGCAGATTCGACAGAATGATCCGCATCAGCAGCCATTTTGGTTGTTTCCAAAAATGCCCCAGCAGTGCTGCTCTGCCAGTCATCCAATCGAACCTGTTCCATGTTAGATGAACGAGGGTTAGGGTTAGGGTTGGGGGGGGGGGCCAGATGCATCTACCGGAGCAAAGGAAGCGTGAACTTGCTCATTTATCTCATTCCCAGGCCATCTCTTGCTGATGAACTAGATTTTGCTGTGTAACTGACATTTGAGTCACCCTTAACTCATAGTTAACTGACTCACTGCAGTTAACTCAACCTTGACAGCCACTGTCATGTCATGTCTTGCGCTGGCTGCACTGTAGTTGCAGACAGATGTTCTGCATGGTGAACATGGTGTTAAAAACCCTTCTGACCAGCTAATGTCTGGCACTGGTGCCACCGATTATGAAATAATGTTGATCTTATGGTGGAATATACGATTCACAGTCTGCACTGGGGCTTTTATTTTGAAAACTGACCGGATTCTGTTTGCCGTTTATTTGTCTGACTTCCTGCCTGCCTCATCTGGACACGCTGGTGCTGGATGACGTGGTCGTGACGACATCGAAAATAGAAGTGGCGGGAATCTTAAACGGAGCACCGAGCAGCTTCAGGGCCCGCGGCCATGTAGCGCAAAACAACGCTAATAGAAAACCACCGGATTTAAAATAAATTAGAAATGACCTGAAGACTCAGTGTCAGGTGGACACACAACCACTCCGCTTGACCTAGAAATAAGAAGATACACGGAACCAGTGTTGCCAGGTGTACAATAATTGCCCTCTGTACGATAATTTGACAGTTTTCGCGAACGTGTGGTTCCAATCAGCCTTGCTTAACAGTTTTTGCGAACTCTGAAGGCATCTCTTATCATGTGACACTTCCAACCAATTGTAATTGGTTTAGCGTGAGATACGAGCACCTGGATACTAGTGACGTTGGTCTCGGAATAACGAGCGTGATTGGCCGATCGCTTGATTTGTTTTATCATTGAGTAATAGTTGGCAGCAGGCACTTTTTAAGTTTAAGGATGTGCAGTTATTTGTCATTTTTGAGGACAAAGAAAGAATGTTCTGAATTATTCTTTGAAAAAAGATTGTTCATATAAGTAATTCAAACAGTATTCAAATGTTGGAAAATACAAATAAATGTCACTAAGTGAAGCCAGATTTACTCTTTATTTTCTTCTCAGTTATTATGAATACTGTTTCAAAAAAGTTAACCTGCTGTGTCAGTTCCCCAACGGTGGGTGGCCTCATGATTTAGCTCATTAGTTCCCACCTGTGATTTGTTTAGTGTAACACAACTAAGCTGGAGCACACAGCAGTAGACGCTTTTAAACACATATAGGACCACTATATTTGACTATCGCACAACAGTAAGCTTGTTATTTTGGTTATGACGGGTGTACGATCAGAAATTGAGCTGTTTTGAAGAGACAAGGAGCTCTTCATGAGCTCAGTGACCCTCTCTGGTTGGCATGTTTAGTGGATCTCACTGATCACCTGAACACACTGAACCAGAGCCTACAAGGCAAAGAGCAGCTTGGACCACAACTAATAAATGAAAGGCCACTAATCGAAATGAAAGGCTGTTTTTTTTTCTTGAATCATATTCAGTTATCAAGCAGAATTTACCTCCATTTGATTGATTTTGCCAACTTTAATCCACTAGAGGGGAGGCAATATACAGTGAAAGGTGAGCAATATAGCTCACTTCTAGTGAGCGGCCCAGCCCTTTGGATGTTTTTCTGTATGTGGCCCTCGGTGAAAAAAGTTTGGACACCCCTGGTATAGACGGTTTTAACTCGACAACATTAACAACCGATAACGACCAAAAAAGAGACAATAGAAAAAACTGTCAATGGCAATGTGAGAAAATGATGGCAACACAACAGCTCGGGCTATAGATCTGGCATCTCCTCCCTCCAATTCAACAAGCCCCAGAAATGTTGAGACAATTGCGTGTTTGGTACACAGCACCTCATCACAACCCCCCGGGTACTTAGAAACACCTCCATCTGTGGACTCATGGAGGAGGAGGAGGCTGAAACGCTGCTCACCCACATCTGGACCAACTCTTTTAGAAAGTGTGGTGCTAGAACACCATGAATCATTTCTGTGCACTTTGTCCTGAGCATTTTGAAGTGAGGAGCAGCAGAGGAGTCTGAGAAAGCAGCTTCACACACTTCCCCAGTGGGACCACACGGGTGGCTGTGGATCAGCGGTAGAGTGGCTCGTCCCTCAACCAGAAGGTCGGGGGTTGGAACCTATGGGTCAACATGGCAGCATGGAACAGTGTTCAGCAGTAGCTAATATCATGGAGGCTTCAGTTAGCGTTTTCCTCATTAATGGCAGCTTGCTTTGGGTGGAAGTGTTGGAAGGCTTTGTCTTGTCACTATGTTTTTGAGTTGTCGTGTTTTTTGTATATCACAAAGTTTAGCGTAGAAATCAGCCTTACAATCCAGGCAGCATGCCCGTGTATCGTCTCCAATAAACGGCTTCAACCAGCCTTTGAATTCAGGTTTGATTCCCACTCCTTTCTCTGTTTCTGAGCGTCCACTTTAGACTGAGACATGATGAGCCAGCTAGCTAGATTAGCTTCTGTCACAGACAGGCACACACACACACAGTGGACGAGGTGAGGAAGTGACTGAGGCTGTGTGGCTCAAATGTAATGATTTAATTTCATGTGACAGCCAAGAAACATTCACATTTCCATCCCGCTCTGTGAGCCAGGGCGGGATCGGTGGCGGCTCTGCGCGTGCGCGATTCATGAGCAGCGTGCACGCGGAGTGGAGCGGCTCTCCTCTGTCCTCTCTGCGGCTGCGCGAGGCTACTGAGCTTTGGGAGGGGGAGGAGCTAACGGCAACACCCACCACTGAGGACAATGACTGCAGAGTGATACTGCTTTTACGTCAGGGTCTCCAAAACACCGGAGAAAGTCTCCAAAACACCGGAGAAAGTCACCAAGTTGACAACATCGTCAAAACGCGGAGTTGGCTTTGGTTAATGAGGTCAGTCTGAGGCTGAATGGCCAAACACAAACACATGGTGGTCAGAAGCTAGCGAATTAGCTAACGCTAGCTAATTAGCTAACGCTAGCTAACCATGCTAACGTGTCAATGTATGACAGTGACGTCATATATAATTAGCAGCAGGTGTGAGAATAGTGCAGCTGTGAAGGCCTGATGTGTTGCTGTTTGGTATGATAGTATAATATGGGATGGATAAATATGTGCAAGTACAGTACTACCATCAACCATAACTACTGGTATAGTAATAATAATATACTATATGACAATGATAATAATAATGATATTGACAGTTCTAATAACAACCATGTTAATGAGAGTTCAATATGACATAATAATAAAGTTTACAACAATGATGATAATGCTAAAAAATAATAGTATGGTTGATAGGTAGAATGTTATGTGCTTCAACGACACAGTGCTCAAGTAGGACATCTAGTGGTCAATAAAATGAAGTGCAACCGAGACGTGTCATCTCTTGGTTCATGGATTGTTTGGGATTTGATTCTCCGTCCTCATTTCTGTCCGACTACACTACATGGTTGTGTGGTTTCAAGGTGACAGAATGAAATCTAAAATAAACATGAATGAATGAATAATGAATGTCTTGTCATTGCAACGGGTATAATGAAATAGAAAAGTAGTAGGCTATAGCTGTATACTTGACATCAAGCCTAAATGGCCCATAGCTTAAAAGATGTTGAATAGTGGGCGTTCAGTAGGCTAGCTGGCAAATGTGATGTCATTTCAAATGTTTAATTAGTTTTAGTAAAGTGGGTGTGCTTGAAGAACAGGGCAGAGGGTCCTTCCTTTTTTACTGCGGCTCCATCTGTCTACATACACTACTCACAAAAAGTTAGGGATATTCGACTTTCAGGTGAAATTTATGGAAAATGTAAAAAGTTAATGCGACAGTGATATTATATCAGGAAAGTAGGACATTTAAGTAGAAGCATGCAATGGTAATTTCTTCATTTTAAACAATTTATTGAAAGAAAAGCTAACAACAGTGGTAGGTATACCACAACAAAAAAATTTCAGTGTCTCAATAAATTGGGATGTGGCCAAAGGACGTCCACTCCTCTCCTTTCTGTGACTCTTCCAGTCTCTGTATCACTGTTACAACCTCCTGATGACACTCTGTGACCCTCTAAGCTCAGTGAACACCTCCGTCTGAGGACTTCCTGTTTGAAGCCTCCAGTGTTGAGGTGCTGCTGATCAACTGTTAGGTGTTGTCTTGGTCTCATGATGTCAGAATGTGAACAGCAGGATGAGGAGGACTGTTTAAATACCAATTCTAACTGAAGCAGGAAATGTATTGGTGGATTCATGGATCAAACCTGTTGTGAATGTTGCTGTTAAGCTTCTTGTTAGAGAACAGCAGCTGGTGCAGAAAGTACTGAAACACTGAACAGTTGGACATGTGCATTCAAAGGTTTAGAGAAGGTCACATTAAGTTCACCTGGAAAGTTTAGAATGCATTTTAGGTTCATCCTGAAATTTCACCCGAAAGCCAAATATCCCTAACTTTTTGTGAATAGTGTATATAGATCTCTATACACTGTTGCCCATCAAGTTGCAATAAAATGTTTTTCACCTCTTCTCATGAAATGATTGTGACAATGTGATTTATTCTTGATAAATAAAGTTTATATCTTCTCAACTTTATTAATCAAACTCTTCCAAATATATCACAGTGAAACTTAAACCACAATGAACCTTTGCAGACTGTGTATTCAGGCTTTAACTAAATTGGGGGTATTGAACAATTATTCCAACTTTATGGGCAACAGTGTATCTAGCAACAGTGTATCTAGATAGTTTATCTCTTTCTCTCTCTCTCTCGATAGATAGATAGATAGATAGATAGATCTAGAATAGAGTTTAAAATCCTTCTCATAGTACCGTACTACCCCACTAGAGCACAGTGCTCCCAGAATGCAGGTCTACTGGTGGTTCCTAAAGTCCTCTAAAGTAGTGATGGAGCCAGAGCTTTCAGCTATCAGGCTCCTCTCCTGTGGAACCTCCTTCCAGTTTGAGTTCAGGCAGACACCCTCTCTACATAAGAGTAGACTAAAAACCTTCCTTTTTGATAAAGCTTATAGTTTAGGGCTGGCTCAGGCCTTGGAGCAGACCCTAGTTATGCTGCTATAGACTTAGACTGCCAGGGGACTCCTATGATGCACTGAGCTCCTCTCTCCTCCTCTTCATCATTATGTCTCATGTCCGCTTAACGTCTGTTACTAACTTGCTATCTTCCCCGGAGCCTTTATTTGCTTTTCTCATCTCTCAGGTTCCTGTGGATCCTGGTCCTGGTTCTCCTGCTGTGTTTCTCAGGTTCCTGTGGATCCTGGTCCTGGTTCTCCTGCTGTGGTTCTCTGCTTCATAAATCACTGTTGCGGATCGTCGGCCACTGTTTTTCAGTATTACCATACTGCTAATGTTTTAGTCACACTCCTGTTGTTAGTGCTATAGTCGCTGTTAGTATGTTGGTTGCTGTCTCTGTCTCTCTTGAGAGAAATTGATTGATGAGCCACTGACTGAATGAGCTGCCCAGCTGCCACAGCTCATCATGGAGGGGATGAGAGGGGGTTTTCAGGATGACCTTGATCTTGTCCTTTGTCCTCCTCTCTGCCACTGTCTCCAGGCTGTCCAGCTCCAGTCCAACCACTGAGCTGGCCTTCCTCACCAGCTCATTCACCTCGTTGGCATAACCAGTTGACCACCGGGACGACGCAGGTCTTCCACAGTTCCGGCACTCTCCTCAGCCTCAGAGAGAGATAGAAGAGGAGCTGCCAGCTGCCCAGCGCACACTTTCAGCATCCTGGGGTTGATGTTGTCAGGTCCGCTAGCTTTGCTCCTCTTAAGCCTGAAGAACTCCTGCTGAACCTGGCTGGTGGTGAGGTGAAGCTGAGTGGGTGTCGATGGGTAGGGGAACACAGTCTTCAGCAGACGTGTGGATGGTAGCAGGGGTGTTGGCAGGGGCTAGACATGGTGTCTGAGCTCACATGGACGGGGGTTGTGTTGAACATATTTTTCAATAGGTTGAGCTCAGTTGCTAACTCCTGGTCCCCCCGTACTCCAGATGGAGTCACACTGCAGCCAGTCATTTGCTTCATCCCATTCCACACCTCTTTGGTGTTCTTCTGTCCCATCTTTTCCTCAATCCTCTCCCTGTATTTGCGTTTTGCCTCTCAGCTTCCCGCGTCAACCGAGTGGATGACGTCACTCGCTGTCCTCGCCACCGCAGATGGGGGGATGAAAACAATAACAGCGATGCCGTGAGAGAACTCCCGTGGCAGATAGATCACACCCACCGCCATGAGTTGAATGTCCGGGCTGCAGAGACGCGCCTCCACCATAACATGTCCAGAATCACACCATTTGGAGTTAACAATACGCTAATAATGACACATCAGTTTTACTCTGTGATTTTTGGGTATTAGGTGGTTTCATTGTGGCTGGTGAACCTGTTTGTCTGGCTGTTATTTCTGTAATTGTAGACAGATTTCTGATGATGATCACTGTTAAAATGACAAGTCTTTTCCCCACCTATTCACCTAGCTGTCAGTGAGAAGGCCACACCTCCCAAGACTATATAGGCCAGCCCTTCAGGCCTCCAACTCCCTCTTTTCCCTCCACACCAGAACAAAGGAATGGATATTCCTGAGTGTATTGCGAGTACCTTAGTTGAAGCGACCTAAAGACGGATGCATTAATGATCCAAAATCATCCAGTCATCCAGTCAAGCAGTTGTTTTGAGAAAGTGGAAATGAAATAGTTGGAACATGATGAAGGATCCTGTGTTTAAATGTGCACCCACATCAGATGTTCAGTGAGCCTGCGCCACAAGAGCCACAGTTTTTTCACGGTCCTTCGAGCCAGAGGAACATCTATGCTGGATAATGGATCCACATGCTGTTCCACCTGGAGAGCAGGCCGAGGAAGGAGGAAGGCCCCAGAGGGAAAGGTTCCCTCCAAGATATCTTCAAGATTACCAAACCGAGCTTTATGGCAATCACCCTAAACAGTTAAGAGACTGTACACAACCTGTTCCAGAGACATCAGAGACTGATTTATTAAGACAGGAAGTAGCACAGTTAAAGAATATGGTTAAAGATTTAACTGGTAGAGTTGGACAGTATGAACAAAGCTACTCAGATGGAGATTCAGAGGGGGAATGTGGATCTCAGGAACCTCACCAAGCACAATACGAACGTGAACAGCTATAACCAACTGACACGGGAGCTCAGGGCGGGAAGGCCCAATCTGAACCCAACCTATTGGGACCTGTTCCTGCTCTGAACATGGGAAAAATTTCCCAATTAGTCCAAACATTGTGTCCTCAAGCCTGTAAGTCCTCTACTTTAGCAGAATATGAACAGAAAAGACCTGCTTTATAGTCTAGATATAGTCTAGAGCCGCAACACCAGGAACCCTCAAGTTTATTACCTTCAACCTTAGCAGCCCACATGCTACTGCCCCCAGCACTTGTCTGTAGAACACCTCGGAGTTCTGCCTTCCCAGTGTCGGTGCCCCCGTCCAATATACCCTCAAGCTCTAGGTTGTCGTCCAACACCCCTTTTACCCACATGCCTGCTATTCAGCCCCCTTTACCTATTCCAAACCTGCAAATTCCTCACCACATGCATCCAGCCTCTTGTTCCCATGTGTCTCCTCACCAATTGTACCACCCACCTATTCCTGCACCCCACGTTTCATTGACCAGTTCACAAGCATCTGTTTATCATCCAAGAAATTTAGCACCATACCAGTACCAACACATGCCTCAGCAGGCTGTATGGCAGCTTTTTCTGCCTGGCTTGAAGGAGAGGCTGAATGTCAAGCTGTTGTAACCCGAGTAGGGCCAAGTCGAGCCGGTGGAAGGAAGCCAGAGTGTTTTGGAGGAGGTATTGCACACAGTGCTAGTGGAGATGGAGGGAATTGTAAACTCCAAACCAATAGGATATGCGTCCTCTGATGTAGCAGATCCTGATCCCGTTCCCCCAAATGTCCTCCTTCTTCTCTTCCACAGGCAGTCTACGCAGATACCAACTTGCTAGGACGGAGGCGATGGAGGCACAGTGAAATACTGGCGGATGGGTTTTGGTCAAGCTTCATTGGGAACTACCTACTGAACCTAAAGGTACGGAATAAGTGGCAAAAGGACACAGAATGTGAAAGAGGGAACAACAGTACTAGTAATGGACCCCCAACTACCAAGAGGGTTACGGCCTGTCGGAAAAGTGAAACGCGTTCTACCCAGCCAAGATGGAAGAACCCGAACTGTGGAGGTCACATCAGAAAAGAGAATGTTTCTCAGACCAGTAGCCCGACTAGTTATTCTGTCACCAGTGGAAGCAGATTTGAAAGACTTGTGATTATTCACATTGAAATGTGCCATTTGAAGGGGCGGCTGTTAAAATGACAAGTCTTTTCCCCACCTATTCACCTAGCTGTCAGTGAGAAGGCCACACCTCCCAAGACTATATAGGCCAGCCCTTGAGGCCTCCGACTCCCTCTTTTCCCTTCACACCAGAACAAAGGAATGGATATTCCTGAGTGTATTGCGAGTACCTTAGTTGAAGCGACCTAAAGACGGATGCATTAATGATCCAAAATCATCCAGTCATCCAGTCAAGCAGTTGTTTTGTGGTAAATGAAATAGTTGGAACATGATGAAGGATCCTGTGTTTCAATGTGCACCCACATGAGATGTTCAGTGAGCCTGCGCCACAAAAGCCACAGTTTTTTCACTCACCTTTCGGAACAGAAATGGATCATTGAATGGTTCCTTAAGCACATTTGCATTCAAATGATTACCTTCAGCACTGGCTCCCCCCAGGGCTGTGCGCTAAGCCCCCTCCCGTTGACTCTGCAGACATACGATTGCTCTGCGAAACACCAGAGCCGTCACATAGCGAAGTTTGCGGAGGACACAGCAGTAGCGGGACGCATCACCAACAACAATGAGTCCGCGTACAGAGAGGAGGTGTAGCGCCTGGTGGGTCGGTGCAGAGAAAACAACCTGTGCATCAACGAGAAGAAACCAAGGAGATGGTGGTGGACTTCAGGAGGGACAGACAATCCCTCCCCTGCACGTCGGAGGAGCAGCTGCGGAAGCGGCGTCCAGCTGGAGGTACCTGGAGGTACATCTGAGCGAGGACCTCACCTGGAGCTGCGACACCTCCCATCTGGTCAGGAAGGCCCACCAGCATCTGTACTTCCTGAGGAAGCTGCGACGCACCGGACTGAGGAGCTCAGTCCCGAGGAGCTTCTAGCAGCGTGCAGCGGAGAGCATCCTCTGCACCAGCATGGCCGTGTGGCACGGCAGCTGCTGTGCTGCAGACAGGAAGGCTCTGCAGAGGGTGGTGAAGGCTGCACAGAGGACTGTGGGGAGCAGCCTCCCCACCCCCACAGACATTGACACTAGCAGATGCAAGAAAAGAGCCCACCCACCCCGCACACATTCTCTTGGACCCTCTCCCCTCGGGCAGGCGGCTGCGGAGCATCCGGAGCAAGAGCACCAGGCCCCCACCCCACACACACACCCACACACCTACCTGCACCAAGTAGTTGTATTTTATTTTATGTAGGACCTCTATTTTCTATATTTAATTTGTTGTTTGATATTTATGTTGGCTTAAAACGGGACCTGAGAACGTAATGTCGTCAGTAATGCGGTCCCAAATAGTTAGTGAAGTTGAACAGCAAGTTTGAAAATGTATCTGAAAATGTAGATGTAAAGGGAATGAAATGAGAGAAAAGTCATCAGTGCAAATATCCACTTTTTTATTGGATACATGAAATGTGTGCAGCCTTGTTCAACATGAAGGTGGTCCAGCTGTAACTTGTGATCACTTATTATTAATTGGTTGTTTTTCCTTTCACGCTCGAGGTGGGCCGGCGTTCACTGCTGAGGAGCCGAGGAAGAGTCTTCAGGTTGGTCCAAATCCTCGTCACTTTGTATTCACGGGCATCCTGCAGTTGTCCACTTTCCAGCGTTGCTGCTGACTGTAAACACAAGTTGTCTAAAATGTAATTGTCGTAGCATTTAGTTCCACTTGCAGATGTGCGGACTGAAGCGACAAGACGTTTGAAAGAAGAGCGTTGTAACTGCTGGTCATTTAAAGAGTCCACGATTCATACTGATGTCCACAAGAAGGTTTAATCTTCACAGAAGGAAGAAAAGTATAACACAAACATGACAAAATCACATTTGAATCTTGAAATGGCAATAAACAAATACCTTTATCTCTCACTTCTTTCTATACAAAATATAAAGTTCTCTGAAATTTATTATAATTGATAATTACCATGTTTGCCTGGATGACCAACAGAAAAACAACTTAGAACAGATGGGATGTAAAATTGGCTGCTTAACCCGCCCGATCTCTCTCTCTTTCTCTCTCCCGCGCTGCACCTTGCGTCTGTGCCATAAGTCACATGACATTTAATACAACTTTATCAACCAGAACGAACAAATAAACAAAACTAGACTAAAACAATTATTTTATGAGGAGACAATGACCAAAAGTACACCAAATAAATATTCAAACATTGCTTTAAGAAAGTAAATTTATTTGAAAGATACACGGTGACACGGTGAAATGGAAGAGCCAGCAGCAGAAGCCAGGCCCTCAAAGAGGTACAGGCAGTGCATATTTTGCATGGGACAGAGAAAGGTCGGGACCCAGTGTGCCAAGTACAGCAAGTATGGATGCAAAGTATACATGACAGCGATCTGCAGGTCATGCTCCACTGAGTGACCTCTCTCATCATTTGTCAATATATTCCTAAAATGCCATTAAAGGGTTCAAATTAATTCATAAATACATGTAAATTGAATAGTTATGATCAGGACTGAGGTTGTTCAAAAGATTTAATGCATTAAAAGTGAGGAACAGAACATTTTTTGCACGAAGGGTGACGAGTGGTTATTTTTTTAAGGGGTGCACAAGGGTTAAGGTGTTTCCATTTACTGGCTGTCTCACGAGCGGGGATGTGTGCACGTTTGAAGGGAATGAAATGTCTTGTATAGGCAGGAGGTAAGTTGATAAAGTTATCAGAATTGAAGCCTTTTACTTTAAGTCCACTTACTCTCTGACTTATCACAATTGAGTCCTTTGCCATCATGGTGGAGAGCTTTAGTTTAACTGGCTCCATCACAGTCCTTAGTTTCTGACATACCTCTTTGTCGACAAATGTACGACCGCTTTGGGTGTCCAGTAGGGCATACACCAGGATTTCAGAGTCTGGGGTGCTAGGCGATGAGATCCATACTGGCACGATCATTGATGCGCTTCCACCTTCATCTCCAGTGACACAGCATGATAATGAGGAGGTATTTTCTCCACCTCGGTGGACACTTTGTATACAAGACTTGTCTGCAGGCGGACGGTGTTCATGCAGCGGAGTTGGATGGTGCCTTTTGCATATGCCACACATGGCTTTGTTTCTGCAGTCTTTGGAGACGTGTCCCCTTCTTAGGCATGCAAAGCACAGTTTACTGTCCTGAACAAACTTTGTCCTTTCTTCCAAAGAATTTTCCTTAAGTTTTTGACATTTACGTATGTCAAAGACTTATGCGTATTTACGTACGCATTTACTAGTGGTTTTCTCCACAACATAAACACTTTAAATGGGTTTGGACTGTGCGCTGATGTGCTCAGTTTCTTTGGTTTGTTTGAATCTTTTGACTTGTCATCGAAATTGATGGCTTTGGTTGTGTGACTTGCATCTAAGGCTTTTACATTAGTGGCAAAGGTGTTTGCCTTTGGTCTCTTCATTTCTCTAAAGGACTTTTTCTTCAGAAGGCTTTAACGCATGCAGTGATGACACTGGATTGCATGCTATGCTACTGGAGATGAATGAAGCAAACTCTCTAAAGCACGGATAGTCTTTGGCTTGGTCTAATTGCTCTGTGACGTAGCGATTCCATCTAGATGTAACCCAATCAGGGAGTTTCACAAGCAGCTTCTGATTGTCTTTGCAGTCGTTCAGAACCTGAAGACCCTTGACACGAGGCACGGCGTTGCTACATGTTTGGAGGAAATGGCTAAACTGTCTTAGCTTAACATACTCTTTTTCACTAATCCTTGGCCATTTGTTAAGCTTGTCCCTGTAGGCACGTTGCACTACAAAGGAGCGAGCATACCTGGCGTTTAGTTTGTCCCAAGCTTGTCGATAGGCTTCTTTCTCCTTTCTGTAGAAGCTGCCTTCCAGAGCTGACCTTGCCTCTCCACCGACATACTTTTGTAAGTAGAACAACTTGTCTGCAGAATTTGAGCAGCGTCTCTCAATGAGGGCTTTAAAGCTTGCACTCCATCCTGTAAAAACTCAATTGGGTCACCGTGGAAGACGGAAGGTTCTGGGACGGGGAGTCGAGTTAGGGTCATTGACTCCTGTAGCGTCTGCACTAAGGTTGCTTCATGTTCCGAGACTTGTCCTTCTTTACATCCTGCGTAAGGATTAAGCAGGGTAGAACACTTTGCCTCTCTGCGTGGGGAGCTACTGTTGTCACTTTTGACTTTTAACTCCTCTTCATTGGTGGTTAAAGAGTCTCTAGGAGCAGAACCAGTTTCTGCACCGGCCGTTCCACGATGGAAGGTTTTCCAGAACATTGTCCTTTCTCAGTCCTCTTTTCTCCAAAACGAATCCTTGCCTTCCTCTCGAGTCCATCCTTGTCAGTTACCGTGTCCACTACACGTGCTAATCTCCATTCATTGCGGGGCAGATCGTCCATCTTCTCCATGACAACATCTCCAACTTTCATGTTTCTCCTGGGAGTGTGCCATTTCTGCCTTGTTGCAATGTTGGATAGATACTCCCTTTTCCAACGGGACCAAAACTGTTCCGATAAGTACTGCACTTGCCGCCACCTTTTACGTGCATAGATGTCCTCTCTAATAAATTTACCTGGAGGGGGCAGGGCTGCCTTTGACTTCATGGTAAGCAGGTGATTAGGAGTTAGTGGCTCTGGGCTGTTTGGGTCACTTAGATTGTCCACTGTAAGAGGCCTGCTGTTCACGATCGCCATTGCCTCATAAAGGAATGTCCTTAGGGATGCATCGTCCATTCTGACAGATGAAACAGAAACTG
This sequence comes from Pempheris klunzingeri, assembly GCF_042242105.1. Classification (NCBI taxonomy): domain Eukaryota; kingdom Metazoa; phylum Chordata; class Actinopteri; order Acropomatiformes; family Pempheridae; genus Pempheris; species Pempheris klunzingeri. The sequence continues at coordinate 20,504,638 of NC_092029.1, read as the reverse complement.
TTGAGCGCAGAATGTTTCGGACTGTCCGGATCTGTCTTTCCCAGACGCCTCCTGTATGGCTTGAATAAGGAGTGTGCATTCTGAAATCACACTGTTTCTCAGCAAGAAATGTGGTAATGCGGTTAGAGTCTATTTGGTTTAAAGCTTCTTGTAGTTCGTTTTTAGCTCCGACAAAGTTGCTTCCTTGATCGCACCTTATCTCACTGACTGCTCCTCTTATAGCTATAAAACAGCGGAGCACATTGATAAAGGCGTCTGTAGTCATGTCGTCTAGCATTTCTATGTGCACTGCTCTGCAGCAAAGGCATGTAAAAAGAAGTCCATAACGCTTGTGCACCTTGCGAGCCTGTTTAGTTAGGAAGGGGCCGAAACAGTCCATTCCACAAAATGTAAACGGTGGAGTTGGATCTAACCGCTGTGTTGGGAGATCAGACATTTTCTGTTCCTCTGTGCCTCTTCGGAGTCTGCGACACTTTACACATTGGTGCACAAAGGTTCCTACTGCTTTGTTTATGCCTGGAATCCAAAATCCATTTGATCTGATCTCATTTATTGTTAGTCCTTTCCCTTGGTGTTGTACTTCACTGTGAAAGTGAGCGATTATAAGTTGAGTGACATGGTGATTCCTTGGAACTATCACTGGATGTTTCAGCATGGAGGAGCATGATGCGTATTTGAGCCTTCCTCCCACCTTAAGGAGTCCATCATTATCAAGAAAAGTATCCATTTGGAATAGTTTGCTTTTGTGAGGAAGTGCCTTTCCATTTCTGAGCATCTTTATGTCCTCTGCATACTCATTTGCCTGTATGTCCTTCAGAATAACACATCGTGCGTTTTGTCTTTCTTGTACTGTACTATGGCCTGTTGTTTTATCTCTCTTGGCACAACGAATGAGTCGAGCAATAGCTTGAGTGGCTTTGTACCATGAGGAAAACTTTGTTAACTTGTCTGATATTCCTTTGTTTTCTGTTTTAAGCGTGTTCAGTGCATGTAACTTTTTGACCTCTGAATCTCCGAGTGGTACCTCTGTATCAATGTCTGCAGCTGGAGGTATTTCTTTATCCCATAGAAACCGTGGCCCTTTAAACCAGTCCGATGTGATGAGCTCACTGGCACTTGAACCTCTGGAGGCAATGTCTGCAGGGTTTTGCTCAGACGGGACATATCTCCACTGCTGGGGGGAGCTGTTGAGCCTTATCTTTTGAACTCTGTTGGAGACAAATGTGTGGAAGCGCCGTGCTTCGTTATTAATGTAGCCTAAAATTACTTTAGAGTCCGTCCAGAAATACTCATCTACCTGTGTCAATCCAAGCTCATCCTTTAACATGTTACTTACAGTAATGGAGACAACAGCAGCTGTCAGTTCGAGTCTTGGTATTGTCGTTACCTTAATAGGAGCAACTCTGGTCTTTGCTGTAACTAAAGCACAATGCACATTATCATCTTTACTTACATGTCTCAAATATGAACACTGACCATAACCATATGAGCTTGCGTCAGAAAAATGATGCAACTCTGTTTTCACGTCCTTAGGAACATAACAGCGTGGTATTTTTATTTCCTCCAAGTTCTCCAAGTCACTTTTCCATTTGTCCCACACTGGCCTTAGTTCACTGGGAAGGGGATCATCCCAGCCTGTGCCTTGTTTGCATGTCTCTTGGAGCACTCTTTTGCCTGTGAGTGCAAAGGGGGAGACAAATCCCAGTGGGTCGTAAAGAGATGCAACCATAGATAGGATGCCACGTCTTGTAGCAGGTTGGTCGTTGGGGCGAAACCGAAACCTAAGTGTGTCTGATTCAATGTGCCAGTGAAGCCTAGCGCTCTTTCAAGTTTAAAGTCATTAAAGGCTAGGTCACATGCTTGCTGTGGTGCGGCACGTTCCGAAGCAGGAATGCTTTCTAACACTGATTTGTCGTTACTTACAAACTTGTGCAGTCTGAGCCCACCTGATGCACAGAGTCTCTGAGCCTCCTGTGCTAGCTGAATAGCTTCCTTAATGCTTGCCGTACTTGTTACACCATCGTCCACATAGAAATCCTTCATTATGAACTGTGCAGCAAGGGGAAACTGTGTCTCGTTTTCTTTTGCAAGATGCTTTAAGCCGTAATTGGCACACCCTGGCGAGGATGTGGCGCCGAAAAGGTGCACTTTCATTCGGAACTCTTGGGGTTCAGTGTTAAGGTTGCCATTTTTCCACCATAGAAATCTTAAATAGTCTGTCTGCTTCATAGACATGAAATTGGTGGAACATTTTTTCAATGTCACACAACAATGCAACTTGATGCCTTCTGAATCTGACGAGAACACCGTTTAGATTGTTCAGCAAATCTGGGCCTGACAGCAAATGATCATTAAGACTGTTACCTTTGTATTTTGCTGAGGCATCAAAGACAACTCGGAGTTTGTCTGGCTTTTGGGGATGATATATCCCATGGTGGGGAATATACCACTTTTCTCCTCCCTTTGCTTCACTGTGCACTTCCTCTGCGTCACCTTTTTCTATGACTTCACTCATAAACTTTATATATTGCTCCTTGTACCTTTGGTCTTTGGACAGTTTATTTCTGAGGTTTTGAAGTCGCACAGCAGCCATTTGCTTATTGTCCGGTAAGTATGGCCTCTCCTTAAATGGGAGCGGCATTTCGTAATGTCCTTTAGTATTTTTGTAAATGCCTTCCTTCAACGTGTTCAGAAAGAGAATGTCGTCTTGAGACACTGACTTGTTATCCTTGTTATCTTGAAGTCAGACTCTAGAACCTTGAGCGCATCAGCTGGAGTCACTAAGGGGAGCTCTTTGACTGTAACTCTGTGGCACACAGTAGACATGCTTAAAGAGTCATTGTAAGATGGTGTAGGGCCTACAACACTCCAGCCTAATGCTGTGCGGACTGCATAGGGTTCATTCTCTTCTCCTAAAATTACCTGTCTTGGAGCCAGTGCCTTAGAACAGCTGTAACCTATCAGCAAGCCAACTTCACACTCCAACTGTGTGGGAATCTCATTCACTATTGCCTTGAGATGATTCCATTGCCTTGCTGTTTCACAGGTGGGAATGTGGGAGCGGTTAACTGGTATACAGTCCTTAGTGTAAGCAGGAGGGAGTTCAATCATTTCTGAAGAGTTGTAGCCTCTCACTTTGAGACCTGAGACACGTTCGCTTGGCACTACAGCATCCTTACCAATCATTGTAGTGAGCCTTAACCTTATTGGGGTGGACTCTGCATTTAGACTATTAGACACATCTTTGTCAATGAACACTGTGTCACTTTGGGTGTCTAAGAGTGCATAAACTAGCCTTTCCGTACTTGGATGTGGCTCTGAAGAAACCCATACTGGTACAATCATAGAAGTGCTAACACATTGTTCGTTCGTTCGTTCTGCATTGAGAGACAGGGTAGTTGCTGCCTGTTCTATGTTGCTCTGAGTTAAGCTTATGGCTGATTTGTGATTGTCATAATTGAAGTCATGCAGACAAGTCGGGTGTTTTTTCTTACATATTTCACATACAAGTCTGTAGCGACAGTCCTTTGCACTGTGTCCAGGTTTGAGACAGCCATAACAGAGTTTTTTCTCCCTTATGTACTTCCTTTGTTCCTCAAGTGATTTGCCTTTAAACTGTGGGCAACAGTGAAGTTTGTGTCCGTTGTCTTGACCGAGCATGCATGATGGTTTGACACTTGGCCTTTGGATTGTATTTTCAGTCTCTGATACCACCTGCGTGTGGAGAACACTGGAGGTGGGCCCTTTTTCCCTTTGATAACTTTTACCAGTGATTGTGGTGAAGTCTGTTGAGCGGAGAGCATGAAATGATGTAATCGGATTGCATACGATCTCTGCTTCAGATGACATGAACTCAGCAAAGTCCTTTAAACTTGGAAACTTCCCACTTTCTTTCATGAACTGTGTAGCCTGCCGATTCCACCTTACAGCTGCCCAGTCAGGTAACTTTTGAACAAGTTTTTGGTTCTCTTCACAATCGTTGAGAATGTTCAAGCCTTCAATGTGTGGCATAGCTTCATAACATGTTTGAATGAAATCAGCAAATGCCCTAAATCCTGTCGAGTCCTTCGTTTGTATCTTTGGCCATTTTACCAGCCTTTCTCTGAATGCTTTCTGAATGACAAATGAATGTCCATACCGTTGGTTGAGGCGCTCCCATGCGTCCATGTATGCATCACTGTCATTCCTGTAGAAGATGCCATCAAGAGTCTTTCGAGCTGGACCTCCTACATATTTCTTTAAATAGTACAATTTATCAGCAGGTGAGATGTTCTTTTTATCTATGAGTGCAATAAATGAAGCTTTCCACTCAATGAATTGTATTGGATCACCTGTGAATGTGGAGGGCTCTGGCATTGGCAGTCTGTTCATAGCAATACTGTCCTGGACTGCTTGTGCTAAGTAAAGGACTTCTGATTGCGGAGATAAGGTGGACACCGCATTACTGTTAGGAACTTGAATTAGAGCAGAAGCTGTGGAGGGCTGCTGAGCTGCTCTGCTTATGCTGACAATGCTGTGAACACTGCTCTCACTTTTAATCTCTTGATCATATATCATTAGTCTAGCTCGAGCAGACCTTACATCCCTTTCTACTTTTAGCCTTTCTAACTCACGTTTTTCAGTTTCAAGTTCCTTTCTTTGCGTCTCCTCTAAAAGCTGAATCTTTTCCTTTTGTTTTTCCTCTTTAGTAAAACCTCATACTCTACTTCTTTGGCTGCTAACTCTGCTGCCGCCTCTGCTCTCTTTGCAGCCACTACCGACGTGGCCGAATATGACTTACTGGCATTGGAGTGCTTACTTGAGAGCATGCCGGAGGAACTGTAAATGGATTGAGCATAGTCTGATGTAAGAAGTTCACGGAGACGTATCTTCACTTTGTCACTATCATAGTCATCTATGCCTGAAAGTCTTTCATGTGCAACCTTGATAATGTCTTTGGTGACTGCTTCACATGCATCTATGCGTCGCCTTGTGTCACTGGAGGGAGTAATGTAGTCCCTGATTTCCGTGTATAACTTAAGAACATTGTCTCTTTCCTTCTCGACAAAGTCCATGAGTGAAGCGATTTGACTGGTTGATAGGTCTCCTTTTAATTGCTCCCGTGTTGTACGTACTTGTTTCTTCCATTCATCATAAACTTTATGAAGCCGTTTTACCTTTTTATGGGCCTCCTCCTCCTTATATTTTTGCATCTTTTCTGTGGGCTTCCTTTGACGAGCCGTGCGTGAAAGTTCCTTTTCCTTGTTGACCTGGAGGTCCTCCATATACTCTGTGTCCTCGTCAGATGCTTCCATGCTGAGGATAGGCGATGCCGTTGACCATCGGATCCCAGATGACCTTGATTGAAGCTGTGGAACTGGAACCTGGAGTGGCTCTCACTGGGACCTCGGTGCTGAGCGTGGGTTGAGCTTTTACTCAGTTTGGGTCAAGCTCTTGCTGTTGACGTCCCCGGTTGAAAGATGGTCTCTCAAACTGATGGTTCACAGCCTTTATTGATTAACCTTAAGGTGAACGCACCGTAAGAGCTACAGTGCAAATAAACAGGAAAAAATGCAGTTAATAACTCTCAACAGTATGTTTCCCTTATCCTTTCACCTTATTTACACCATAAATTAATTAATACCAACCTTGTTCCCTTCTCAACCAGGTGCCAAGAGAAACCGTTAGCAGCTAATTTGTCGTCTAATTTGTCGTTCTAATTTGTCGTAGCCCTTTGTCGTTTTACCGTGGCATACGGTTCTTCTTTGCACATTGGAATTGGCGCTACTTCTATCTGCCTTGCGGCAGCTGCTACAAATTTACGACACCTGGTTTTCCGATGTCCTTCAAAATAAAAGCATCAGCGGTATTATTGCATTACCATCACAATAACAGCAAGGTCATTTACAGGCCCCGTTTTCACTGTAACTGCTGGTCATTTAAAGAGTCCACGATTCATACTGATGTCCACAAGAAGGTTTAATGTTCACAGAAGGAAGAACACTTTGTGGTACACTGTGAAAAGTATAACACAAACATGACCAAATCACATTTGAATCTTTAAATGAGCAGCAGTTACAAGCGTTGTGCAGCCACTGAGGGAACACGTGCTCTGTGCTCCAGCTCTCAGGTAGATTTGTTGTCAGCGTTACCAGCAGCTGTGTGAAATGGCGACAGCAGATTGAAAACAGGCAGGATATTTAGTGCGAATTTTTTGTGTCGTTTATTTCCTGAGTGCGGTTGCTGCCTTGGACCCTGTCCCCCTTGGCCGTTTTGTGTGTTTTTCAAGGTGAACAGTGCCATGGTTCTCGCCTTGGAGAGCACCTGCTGATCAGCAGCAGCAGCAGCCCTGGTTGGATGTCCATAGTACCCTGACACCTTGAGCACATTCCCATGAGAGCGGATGAGGAGAGCGCAGTGTGAAAGTGATGACGTGCAGAACAAGGTGGGGCCCACAGGGAGCTATTTTAGCATTTTGTAGATTGTTTCTTTCTACTAATAGTGACATGATATATCTCGTTAGTTATTGTTGCCTCGTACCGGAGCCAGGAGACCGCCAGGCTGTGCCGGCGACCACCAGACGAAGCGGCGAGCCATCGGAGCGGACACGCAGCATCGCCAGGTTCCACCAGCCACCGGCATCAGCCGAGCTGCCCCATCACGTGGCCGAGACGAGACGCCGGGCCAAACAGCTGATGCAACCGCCGAACAGCCGATCCGCTGGCTGGAACAGTCAATCCGCCGAGCCGGCCCGCGGTACCGCCAACGCTCCTATTCCACCGTACAAGTCATCGCCGGTCCTCGATACTTCCAAAGTGAGACTGTTGTGAAGTTATATGCGGTCAGACGTTGGTGTGAAGACTTGAAGTTGTATTTGTCCATCGTTAAACATCCGAAAAGAGAAGGTTTATCAGAGCAGTAGCCCGACTAGTTATTGCGTCACCAGCAGAAGCAGATAAGAAAGAGTTGTCATTTTCACAGCCGCACCTTCAAATGGCACATTTCTGTGACATAAATAATCACAAGTCTTTTCCCCACCTATTCACCTAGCTGTCAGTGAGAAGGCCACACCTCCCAAGACTATATAGGCCAGCCGTCGAGGCGTCCGACTCCCTGTTTTCCCCGCACACCAGAACAAAGGAATGGCTATTCCTGAGTCGATCGCGAGGACCTTAGTTGAAGCGACCTAAAAACGGATGCACGAATGATCCAAAATCACGCAGTCATCCAGTGAAGCAGTTGTTTGGAGAAAGTGGAAATGAAAAAGTAGGAACATCACGAAGGATCCAGTGTTTAAATGTGCAGCCACGTGAGAAGTTGAGTGAGCCTGCGCCCCAAAAGGCACAGTTTATTCAATCACCTTTGGGAACAGAAATGGATGATTGAATGGTTCCTTAAGCACATTTGCATTGAAACGATGACCCTCGGCACCGGCTCCCCCCGGGGCTGTGCGCTAAGCCCCCTCCCGTTGACTGTGCCGACATCTGATTGTTGTGCGGAACACCAGAGGCGTGACATAGCGAAGTTTGCGGACGACACAGCAGTAGCGGGATGCATCATATCAAGGTTTCAAAAGGCTATAACTTTAAAGTGGTTTGAGATAAAGGCATACTGTAAATGTGAAATATCTTTAGTATGAAACGAAATTTGGGATAGAAATAAGTTCACTGATCCAATTTGTATAATCTTTTAGCACTGGTTGGCGGCCATATGGAATTGTATTATTTTCAAAGACCTTCAATGATCAAGATGGCACTGCTTGTAGTTTTTCAGTGTGTGGTATCTTTCATTGCAAGGCACAGCACAAAGACCTACTCCACACTGACGGCACCTGAACTGTGTCTGTCGACGGCCTTTCGGGCGGGTGCGATCTGAACAGACAACACAATCTGGACGTTCGTCTGTGTTGCAGAGCCAGTGTCGTTCAGTGAGCCTCTGTGGCATTGAAGGCCGTCCTCCTTTTTTGCTTTCCTTTTTGGAGAAGCCCTCAAGCCAAGATGTTATAATGTCCTGAATAAAGGCCTTCAGTGGTTTGTGTGGACCAGGACTACAACATGTGTAAATGATGTGCGCATTGACCATACTGATGCTCAGAACCGCATCAAAAATGCGATTGTACCATTTCCTGGATCTGTGTGGAAACAGGTATGTTTTTATACGTTGATCAGATGTATCAACTCCTCCCATAAAGGAGTTGTAACTGTCCACACACACTGGTTTCATAATTTGACGGAACCCAGTCACATTTTCCTTTGTCCGGATCCGTTTTTGGGTGACTGCGTTGCCATGAATGGTGGACAGCAGAGTGAGACGCTTTGTGTCATTCCAAGCACAAGCCAGCAGTTTATCATGCCGCATGAACACTGGGTCATCTCCCCTTCTCAGAGGCAACTGGGCTGGTTTCAGCCCCTTTGGCATCCCTCTCCTGTTACAGTTCACTGTCCCGCACATTCCGGTGTCTTTAGCAGCTAACTCACTAGCTAAGGCTGGTGATGTGTAGTAGCTGTCCATGTACACCTCATGCCCTTTCCCAGTGTGCTGGGCAAGCAGCTGACGGAAAATATGGTGTGTTGCCCCTAAATTGTCCTCATCGCTTGTATTTTTGCCATTGTAGATGCACCACTCTAATACAGAGCTGGCCTCACTCAAGACAAATGCTTTATAGCCATATTTGTCAGGTTTTTTGGGGTTGTACAGTTTCAATGTTGACCTTCCCTTGAATGCAATGGTCATTTCATCCAAGGAAAGTTCCTTGAGTGGACCATACACAGCAGCAAAACGAGGAATGATCAAATCAATTATGGGACGCACTTTGAACAGTCTATCGTGATCTGGCTGGCCCCTCTCAATGCGGTCATCATTATTTACAAAGTGAAGGAAAGAAAGAATGTTTTCAAATCTGTTTCTCGCCATCACTTTGCCAAAGCCAGGTGTGTAAGTTGGCCAAAAACCTGCCCAGTAGTCCTCAATTTCAGACTTTTCCACAAGCCCCATGCACAAGTGAAGTGACATGAAAGCTTTCATTTCAGGGACAGTCACATCATACCAGTCATGAAATCTGGAGTTTGGTTTCAAAATTTCCCTTTCAAAGAACTGGTGGGCATATCTATTTGTTTCATTGGTGATGAGGCTCCAGAATTCATCATTCAGGAAAAGAGAGATGGAATCAATGGGCTCAGAATTTGTCAGATCATCTCCACAATAACCAACAGGCTCATCAAAATTTCTGATCCACTTTTGATACTCTTCCTCTTCCCTCAAGAACTGCCAGCCATCATCATCATTATCATCGCCGCCGTGATTTACGGTGCGGCGATGAACGCCACCTCCGCCGCCATTAGCGGTGTGTTTTTTCCCACGGCTTCTCCCGCGTCTGCCACCACAACCGCGGTTGTTTTCATCCCCGCTACATTCACCCATATTTGCGGTGTTATGAGCCAGCCCCCCTGCCACCTCGACCACGTCCCCTGCTTGACGATCGCAGAATGCTTCTACCCCGGCCACGCCGAGGTGAAGCATCCGCTATACCATGTGCTGATTGTGGACTATGGCGCGTGGACTCGCCGTCATTACTAATGTCAGTTTCTGCTTCACTGGACAACTGCATGTCTTCCTCCTCGGAATCGGAGTCAGCCAGTACCTGACGAAGTACTTTGTCGATGGTAAACCGACCTCTCGGCATCGTGAGTAAATGAAAACACAGTCTTTCGCTCTCGCTACGCTCTACACTACTACTTCTGCTTTGCCGCCGCGTCTCTGCGCCGGAGGGTGTTTTACAAACTCTTTTTACTCTAAAACTTTGAATAGAACCACGCCCACAAATGCTGCTCAGATTACAGGCACACATGTCCGCCATGTCCTGGTGAAAAGTAGTAACAAGATTCGGCACCACATTTATAGATACAGCTTGTTTTATTCAGCAATGTTGCTTGTCGCAATTTTGCGACTTTGGCGCTTAAAGGGTTAAGGCAATCAAAGTCAATAACTTTTAGGCCACCATCCTTCATTTCTTTAACCATATTGCTTTTTTTCATATCGTGAGGTTTGTTTCTCCAAATAAAGTTTAGGTTGATTTGATTAATAGATTTTATTACTTTATTTGGAATGGCATTACAATAGGCTGGGTAAATACACCTTGATAGACATTCCATCTTGGTCAGGTAAATTCTGCCAAGTATTGAAAGGTCTCTTTGGAGACTCTCTTTTATTTTGTTTTCTACATTCAAGGACTGACTTTGCTTTTGGTCTTTTGTTAGGTAAATTCCTAAGTATTTGATTTCTGACTTGATAGGGATATTACAGACATCTTTTAGTGGTGTATCATGACCTCGGGAGACATTTTGGATTTTTTCCATAGTTATTGGAATCTGATGTCTGTCTTGTGAAAATATTGTTGTGTCATCAGCTAGTTGGCTGATGACAATATCAGTACCCAATACATTTCATTTCTTAATGTCATTACAATTTTTCATGTAAACTGCCAACATTTCCGTGACTAAAATGAATAAATATGGTGAAATGGGACAACCCTGTGGAATCCCTACATTAACATTAAAGCTGCGGGTGGTGCCACATGGTAGTACGACACTGCTGCTGATATTCTGATACAGACCACCAACTAAATTCCTAAATCTGACTCCAAAACCTAATTGTTCAAGAACTTAGAAGATAAATGAGTGCTCTACAGAGTCAAATGCCTTATAGAAATCCAAGAAGAAAAGGAAACCATGATCTTGAATTTGATCTCTATATTCAATAATGTCCATTACCAGCCTTATATTATTATGGATCCATCTCCCTTGTTTCTGAGATAACATTTGAAATCCCTGTCTGAAGACCAATGGTGAAAATGTAGGTGAGCGCTTTATAATCAGAGTTTCTAAGAGTAATAGGCCTTCTATTTTCAATCAATCTGGGGTCTTTGCCTGGTTTAGGAATTGAAATGATGAGCCCATGTCTCATTGTGGGTGGAAGTGAGCAGGTTTCAAATACTTCCAGAAAAACTTGATGTAGCAGTTCTTTTATATAATTTTTTCTATAACCTTTAAAAATGCATGCTAGTCTTCATTAGAAAATTTAGAGCTATAAAGCTGTTTATACAATTTAAGGATTTCTGAGGAGATTACTTTTGGATCTGTGGTTTCTTTATTATCAACTATCAAGGAACTGATGTTATTTTTGCCTTGTCTTTTTTCAAGACCGCAAAAATATGGTGACTTTTTTGCCCCCTCCTCTATCCATTTAGCCCTTGATCTAATAAAGGCTCCTTGTGCTCTTTATATATAGATTTCATCCAATTTAGGCTGAAGATTTTGAATTTTCTGTTTGTCGTCTTCATTAGGGTTAAGTTTATTGCAGTAAACATTTCATTGTTGGATAATGTCTAGTTCCTTCTTCTCAAAATCTTTTTTCATTTTTTGACTGAATGAAATGGTAAACTGGCGTATTTTATATTTAAGAAATTCCCATTTTTTGACAGGTGTTGATAATTCTTCTAAGTTTATCATTTCTATAATTAGTGATTTAATTTTTTTCACAATATTCATCATTCTTAATTAGGCTAGCGTTGAACTTCCAATATTTGCTTGAATATGTTCTCCTGTTGTTAGGTTTCATGTGTAGAGAGATAACACTATGATCAGTTAGTGGAGCAGCAGAGATATCACAGCTGAGGTCATTGCATAGCAAGTGGTTTGCAATTAACCAGTGGTCAATTCTGGATTTAGATTTGGAGTTGAACCATGACAATTGAAATATTCCTGGTTTAAGATGTCTCCAAACATCAGTTAGGCTTTGGTCATTGCAAAAGGTAGTGAAAGTATTGTTTGGATGACTTGCTGAGAATCTGGAAGGAAATTTATCATAAAATTCATCGTGGATTACATTAAGATCACCACCAATTATAACATTAGCAGTTGAGTGTATTAATTTAATGTTATCTAGGCGTAAGCCAATTTGTTCCATCAGGTTTTTGTTTTCAGTGGTCCCGTTGTAACCATAAATGTTGATTAAAATGAATTTGAAATCATCAAGGGTCATGATAAGTATTAGCCAGTGACCATTATCATCTGCCATATGAGAAATAACCTGACCCGTAAAGTTTTGTAGGAAGATGGCGACCCCTGCTGATCTTGAAGTACCGTGGCTGAAATACACTTCATCACCCCACTGTTTAGACCAGAAAGTGACATCTTCAACTTTAGAATGAGTTTCTTGCAGAAAAACTATATTACATTTTTTTCCTTTACAAAACAGAAAAAAGCTTTTCCTTTTAGTTATGTCTCTTAGACCCCTTGCATTAATAGACACAAGAGAAATGTCATTTTTTAAATGGAACATATAATACAAACAAACAAAGACTGAGATGAGTTATCTTAACTGTTTTAAAACAAGAACAAGGTGTTATCTAAAGATACTGAACCGTTATAGTAGCAAAACCCTGACAACATTAATTGCTTATCAAAACTCACAAGCGTATAGGATTAGATATCCCGGATTATTCTGACTATGGTGTAACTCTGTCCATTAATGAAGGCGTGGGGGCCTCTGAACGTAGTCTTAAGCCCTGCCTTCCTCGCTTGTTCAATTTTTGGCCATACAGCTCTTCGTGCCTCTCTGTCAGCTTTGGTGAGATCTTCTGCGAAGCGGATGTTGAGCTCCCTGCAGATGGGGTGTTGTTTGGTGGTACGCCAGAGTTCATCCCTGAAGTACCTTCCAGTGAACTGTATGACGATCTGGCGAGGACGGTTGGTGGTGCTTGGTCCTAGACGGTGCGCAGAGTCTATGATGTAGTCCGTGTTCTCCTTCCAGTGTGGAGCGATCTTTCTGATGATGTCCTTGATGATCTCACGTGTGTTTTCTTCTTTTTCTTCCTTCAGGTCATTCAGTCTTAAGATTTCTTAAGATTAACATTTCTAGATCCAATTCTTTGTTTTTTTCCTTGCATTCTTTGATTTCAGCTGAATTAAATTCAACCGCCTTTGCAATGTTAGCCATGGTGAGTGTATGTTGTTTTAGTTCTTTTTTGATGTCCTCCAACATGTTTTGTAGTGTCCCAATCACTGCCAGAATAGCAGGAATTGAGGCATTTTCACCCTCACTTTCTACAGTAGTGCTCTCCTCTCCTCTTTGTTTTTTCTGTGGAGCTGACAGTTTGGAAGGCGATGTTAAAATATATTTAATGCCCTTGGCGTTTGTTTCCATGTTTTCTGGACCACAGTAGTCCTGTTGTAGGAGAGCCTTTGCTTTAGCATTGGTGCTAGCTTTAGCATTAGCGTTAGCTTTAGCCACGTTGTACTTTGTCTTTAGTGTTGTTACGGCGTGTCCGGGATTACTTACAGGATGCTGAACAGCTCTGAATTGACTTCGGTGAGTTTTACCGCCACCAGGGAGGTGTTTTTGTGAGTTTTGAGTCCATATTATTTCATTTTCAAGATTTGCTACTCGGAGCTGTTTACAGTGTGACTGCTCCCTCCGTCATCTTCCCCAAGTCCCCGCCCACCCCGAAGCTAGCAAGCCTGTCCCAGCCGGGAAAAGGCTTCATCCGCCACTTTCAGGTCAGCAACTACGAGCAGTACCCTCGGCTTACGGGCTCCGAGGGGCAAATTGTGTTGCTGAGAATGCCTGGTGTTGGCAACTGAACGACTCTGTGTTTGGAGCCGAGTCAGTGGTTACAGTGTTTGGTGACTTGTTCAATTCTTTTCATTGGGTTTCTTGCTTTAGTGATGACATTCATTCTCGTAACATGACATACCTGTCTGCGATGCAACGTCCTGTTATACTGCCTTTCTGTATAATATTGAAGGTTTCTATTAAGAGATGGTTTGATTCAGGTAGGACGCCACTGAAGGCCCAGGTGTAAAATGAATGGCCCGCCACTGGCAGATATCCTCGCCAAGCAGCGGTACAATGTAGCAGCTGTGCAGTTAGCTAGCATTAGCTCATTAGCTAACAACTAACCACTGATTTGTTTGTGATTGTTCGGCCATTCGGCCTCAGACTGACCTCATTAACCAAAGCCAACTCTGCGTCTCCATGATGTTTTCCTCCTATCGCCCTCCAAAGACTTTATGAAGCACAAGTAAAGCCTCCGATTCTTTGGAGCTGGAGGAGAAGAGGGGAGAGCCGCATAAGACTTTGTTATGATGGACACACCTTGCGGCCAATCGCATGCGAGAACAGAGTAGGATCATACCATTATGTGAAAGTAGGAAGGGAGACGCTCTGAAGACGGCTACTGAGGTGGTACAGTCCAGGTACAGAGCCACAGGAGCCAGATTTAAATGCAGGCGGGTCTGGAAAGAGTGAACACTTGACTTTGAGTTCAACAAATGAGCGAAAACTGTAAAAGAAGCAGCATCTGGCCTTTGTTGATTTATTTCATTTGTCTGCTGTGTTCAGTTGATCATTCAAAGGTTTTATTAAAATTTTAAACAATATAACGAAATTGTTCTCATTGTTCCAGGAATCATTCCAGCCCTGTCATAAACACTGATTTAATGTATGTTGATGGATATAAGAATAAATGCACAATGTAAATAAACAAGAATTATGACAACTGAGATATTTGGTGGTATTATTTGACCTCTGCTCTCCAGAAACCTCACAAGGATCTTTGCTTCTTACATATCACTGCCAATGACCACATATATTAATACCATGTACATACGGGTCCCAGGTAGTGGACCGGGGTAACAAAATGGATTATTCAGTGACCGGTTGGCCTGGAAAACAAGTGTATAGGGTTACATAATAAAGGCACGGACCGCTCGTATCTGCTCCGGATTCAATTCTTTATTTATCACAAAAACAATCATAAAACAACTTACATTACATTAACTTATCACTTATTAAATCACAGCAAAAAATCTCCTTAGGGCATTGATGCAGCAACCTGTGTCCATTGATTCAATGACTTCTATATGCACAGCCCCGGTACTCATGCATGCGAAGAGTATTGCCCAACGTTTGCTCTGTACTGCGCCACCTCTGGTGCGTCTGGTGACCACATTCCATGGGCTAAAAACATCTAGGCCCACATATGTGAATGGTGGAGATGAGCTGAGACGTTCTGGTGGGAGGTCAGCCATTTTTTGGATCTCAAACTTCCCTCTGAGCTTACGGCAGGTGACACAGCGATGTAGTACTGAGCTCATCAGTCTTTTGCCAGCAACAATCCACAGGCCAGCAGCTCTGATGGCCCCCTCAGTTAACTGTCGCCCCTGGTGTTCTACTTTTGTGTGATAATGTCTCACAAGCAATTTTGTGACATGCCTGTGTTTTGGGAGAATGACTGGATTTCTCACCTCAGCTTCAATAGGTGCATGTTTCAGACGTCCGCCAGTCCGCAAGAGACCATCACACATGAATGGGTCAAGACCTAGTATTGCACTTGATTGTGAGATGGCTCTGTTTTCTTGTAGTGCTGCATATTCTTCTGGATAAGCCTCCTTTTGCACACACTGAAGTATGGCTGACTTTGCTGCTTCTAGCTCTTCAGGAGTACGAAGCTTGTTGCACCTATGCCATCCCTTGCAGCCGCCTGAAACATTTGACTTGAAAGAATGAGCTTGATGGATCAAGAAAGACACAGCTCTCAGCAAAGACTGCCATTTGGAGAAGCGTTGAAACCTCTCTAATGTGAGTTTACTTTCGGTTGTATGAGTTGCCAAGGCGATCACCTAGGGTCTCACATCCACATCTGTTTCTGGGTCCACCAGTGCAAAAGACTCCTCGTTGTCAGATCGAAGTGGCTTGTGGAGGAACTCCGGTCCTGTAAACCACATTGTGCTAGTGAGCCGTGATGCAGGCACAGACCTGGTGGCCAGCTCAGCAGGGTTTTGATCTGAAGGCACATAACGCCACTGTTGAGGAGAAGTTGTCGGGAGTATGTGGTGAACACGGTTGTGGACATACACAAAGAACCGCTTGGACTCATTGTGTATATATCCAAGGACAACTTTGCTATCACAGTAAAACTTCACAGCATTTGGTTTGTGGTCAAGTTCACTAAGGATCAGTTCAGCCATTTCGACAGCCAGCACAGCTCCACACAGTTCCAGGCGAGGGATAGTGGGCTCTGGCTGGGGAGCCAGCTTTGCTTTTCCAAGCACAAATCCAACTCTACACTGTCCATCTGTTGTGATGACTCGCAGGTAAGCCACTGCTCCTATGGCCCAGCTGGAAGCATCTGAGAAGAGGCACAGTTCAGTGTATGTGGCGCTGGAAAGGGATTGTTGTATGTATGAGCGGGGAAAATGGAGGCAACTCAAATCCTGCAGTGATTTTTTCCATGTCTCCCACTTGTGTAGCTGGTCATTTACATCAGTCGAAAGTTGTCTGAGCAACACTCATCCCTGAATGGTCACCGGTGCTACCAGACCTAATGGGTCAAAGAGGCTATTGACTGTGGACAGCACTCCATGCCGGGTGAACGGCTTGTCATTCACTGCTACTCTGAATGTGAAGGTATCAGTGTCTATGTTCCAGCACAAACCAAGGCTCCTTTGGACAGGCAGAGCTTCTTCTTCAAGGCCCAAGTGTTTTACACTAGCAGCCAGGTCTCCTGGTATGAAGGCTTGCATGACAGTGGTGCTGTTTGAGGCAATATTATTTTATCTTAAGATTTGATTCTGCAAGAGATGCTTGAGTGCGCTTCAGCACATCAATGGCCTCGGCTTCTGTCGGGAGGGAGATGAGCCCGTCGTCAAATACAACTCGAATCTGGCCAGGCTTTTGGGGGTGGTAGACCCCGAAGATGGGCAGGTACCAACACTCTTCATTTACGTGGAGAGGGGATGCTTCCTCTGCATGTCCATTTTCAAAAAGTTTCTCCATAAATGCAACAAACTGCTCTTTAATTTCAGGATTTTTCTTCAGTGTGCATTGCAGGGACTGTAGATGAGGGAGCGCTTGAGCACGGTTTGGGAGGCGTGACCTGGGTGACCTGAATGGTAGAGGAGTAATCCAACTGTTATTCTCATCTTTGTGGAACTCTTCCTGGACGATGTTCAAAAACGTCTCATCATCAAAAGACAAAGCAGGTAAGTTATCGCTGTCAGTTCTCATGAACACATTTACTTCGAGTCTGTCGTCGGCTGGCACAGGGAGAATGGAGTAACTAGACTGATGCGGAGAGAAACCAGACTTCTGCTCCCCGCCGTAACTTGCCTTTTCTTTCAGCTTGATGTGATTCTGACATGGCGTCAGAAAAGATGGACGCCCGTTCTGCAGGATGCTGGTCTTGAAGACAGCTACAGTAGGCTTGCGAGCACCACTGATGCAGACTTCCCCTACTATCACCCAGTCTAAGTCCAAGCGCTGGGCAAAAGGTGCATTATCGGGCCCGCTGATTTGCTCTCTCACTTTGTGAGCACGTATGAGGTCTCTCCCCAGCAAGAGCAGGATCTGTGCTTCAGGATCAATATCTGCGGGATGTGAGGAGCCACAGACCTCAAGTGAGCATGGGAAAGAGCAACCTCTGGTGAGGGGATTTCTGATCTGTCAGTCGCAATCTCATTACATTCAATGAGTGGAGGTAGATCTAAACACAGTGACACCATTCAATGCCTCTATTTGGAAACCAGCTGCCTTCCTACCAGCCATTTCAGTGACACCAGCACAAGTCTTCATGAGGTAAGTGGAATGACTACTATTGATGCCAAAGAGCTGGAAAAACTCTGTTCTGGCTAGTGAGGAGTTGCTCTGGTCATCAAGGATTGCATACATCTTGACTGAGCGTTCTCTTTGCCCATGTGGGAAAACTTGCACCAAGCATATCTTTGCACAAGATCGTGGTGAGAGACCTTCGCCGCAGATCTCTGTGCATCTTGATGTCACCTCTGGTTGGGAGCTTTCTTCCTGCTGTGTGTCTGGCTGCATCACGGGAGGTGCCGCTGGATGCATCGCTGTGCAGTGGCGGTCACTCTCACACTCACTGCATTTCAGCTCTCTTGAACATTCTCTGGCAAGGTGATCAGCAGAGCAGCATCTGAAACATCGTCTGTGTTCTTTGAGCAGCTGTTTGCGTTCATTCAGAGACTTCATTTTTTGTCATGAAGAGGACATTGCTTAGCTGGGTGGCTGTTGCTTTTCTTGTCTGTCTCTGTTCTGTGCATGGGGTTTGCACTTGCTGCAGTGTGCACCTCAGTCTTATGAACAGAGATAGCCGTCTTAGTGCGATCATGTTTTTCTTTGGAAGTACGGCTGCTATTTGGCAGGATGAAACTAGGGTCATTTCTGGCCTTTGCCTGACTACTGACAAAGTCAGCAAAGAAAGAGAATGGGGGGAAGCAAAATCTGTGTTGTTCTTTGTAATTTGAACCAAAAGATGTAGATTCAGTGGCAACTTTCCAACGATGGGGTTAATGCCTCGGGATGTGTCCAGGTAGCTCAGACCAGGTAAGTATCCATCCTCTTTAGGTGATTGTATCTCCCTGAGCAGGTCACTAAGTTCTCTTAGTTTAATGTTCTCCTTTATAGTGATATGAGGGAAACTATCCAGCCGCTTAAACAGAGCATCTTCTATCACTTCCGGGGCAGCATAGCACTCCTGGAGCCTGGTCCAAGACAGGTGAAGTGCAGCCTGTGGGTTAGTTACATGGACGGCTCAAATTCTTTTTACATCTTCAGATGATTCTTTTCCAAGCCATTTCGCCAGCAGGTCCAACTCTTCACTGGCTGTTAGTTCTAAGCCCTAAAGCCTGGTGCTATAGAAGGAGGATTGCCATGCTCTGAAGGTTTCGGGTTGATCATCAAATTTAGTAAGCTCTGTGGTGACTAACTCTCTGCGGGCTAGGTACTTAGCAAAATCACTCATGTGAGGGGCTGGAGTAACAGGTGAGTGCTGTGTATCCTTAAAACAATGATCTGGATAGCTCGTGTGTCTGAATGATGAAAGATTCTGCTCCTGAGAGGTCTTGTGGAGGAGGTGAGAATGTGAGCTGTGGTGCTGAGGCAGGCTCATCTGATGCTCTGGTGCTAGTGAGTATTCACTCTGCAGTGTGTGGATTGGCAGTGGGGGTGAAACATCATGGTGGTGTGCAGGGTTCAGTTCAGGGGCTACCTGTTTTATTGCTGGTGGTGAGTCTTTAACGCAGAGAGGGGCTGGAGTGTCTGGGGGGAATGCTTTGGTGTTGAAGCTGACCTGAGCTTGGTGTTCAATGTAAGTCTCTACTTTCTGTCTCGTGGTCCGTGGAGAGACACCGCTCCTTGCGCTGCACATGTCCTCACAGTGCATTTCTGCAGCAGCCTCTAAAACCTCAGCTTCTGCGATAGCAGCAGCAGCTGTTTTCTCAAGTTCAAGGGCTTCTAAGTCCGCTTGTAATGTAGCTTTCTCTAAATCTAACTTAGCTTGCTGTTTTTTCAGTTCCAGCTCCTTTTGAGCAAAAGTTACTCTGGCTCGTGCTGCTTCAGCTGTAGCTCTGGCTCTTGTAGCAGCACTGACCACTGAACTCGTGGAGGAGGATGAGCACTTAGAGGTGTAGACTGATGGCGCCGTCTCTTCTTCTCCTTTTATCTGGTCCTCCATAGCTGCAGCGGATGAATCCATCTGATATTATGGCTTTTCACTGTACTGTTCTCTCTATGTGCACGTAACATAGAATTAACAGCCAGCCAAACTCTTTTGAGCCAGGAAGCGAGCAGCCTTTGCTACTTTAATAAACTACAAAGAAAAGAAACAAACAATCAGGTATTTACAGAGGTTAACGTCACAGTAATACACAATCACATAAGACGAATATCACAAAAGACGCTAACCGTATACAAGGTAAGTACGTTAGCTAGCGCTAATGCTAACGCTAGCGCCTATTTACACTTACAGTGATCCATCATACCCAAACAAACATCATCAAACGCTCTTCCAAACTCATTCAAACAATACACAATTCATCAACAATTAAAATTATATCGTAAACATACAGCCATTGCCTTCTGGTGGATCATCAGACTTCCTGTTGCCTGAGGAAAAGCCCGCGAAAACTAACACCCTTTGTTTCTATCCACACTTCCTGTCGATTTCAAAATAAAACACACAACAACAAACAACAAACACTGAACAATGTGAGTCTAAACTGGGGGCAGAACACATCATGTCTTTCAACATTACCATATTGCTAATGCTAATTTTTTAATCACACTCCTGTTGTCAGTGCTATAGTCTCTGTTAGTATGTTGGTTGCTGTTTGTGTTCTCTCTCTCTCTGTCCAACCTCCACCCAACACGGACCCTGACAGAAGCCGCTCACATTAAGCCTGGGTCTGTTCCAGGTTTCTTCCTGTTAAAGGGGAGTTCTTCCTCCACTGTGTCCTAATATAATATCTGATGCTGCTCATGTGGGGATTCTTGAATCCTTAATGTTGAATTCCTGAATCGTTGGGTCTCTCTTGAGATGTTCAACATTCACACATGATGATGAGCTATGTTGAGGTGTCCACAAACTTCTCACCATGCAATGTACGTGAAAAATGTCATATTTGATTGACATTTTTCTACAAGTCCAGGTTGGAGATTTTTTCCTGCCATGTAAAATTGGATCAACATTACTTAAGTGGTTGGTGCCCTCTGGTGTTGCAAAGGAGAATTACACAGCTCAAACAACCCACCTCTGACAGTTCACTCAAAAGCTCCACTAAGTTGCCACAAGAGGGAAACAAACAGGTTAAATGTCCGACACTCCCCTGTGTCTCTCTGACATCATGGGGGCAGATGTTTTAGTGAGATCAGTATTTTCCATATCAGGATCATTATTCCTCAAAACTGTGAGCATGACTGAAATGATACCATGTTCCTCACATTAAATGCTTTGCTTTTTCACAGTGATTCAACAGCTTTAAGGCCATTTGAACTTTTCCAGGCGTTCAACACAATCTCCTCAAGGTCCACTTGACTACATCATGCTGCCCTCAGCAGTTGACTGAATTTGCTTGGTTGCCATGGAACTGTAGAAGCCTGAACCACTCTGCTCACTCTGAGCACCTCTAACACTTCCCATTCAAGCTGAATTATGAATTCAATCTGACAGTTTAATCTCACTTCAAGGTCCACTTACTCGTTGCTCTTGTGCTTTTGACTGTACATTATAGTTTTCCTTGAACAAAACTTGAGTTTTACTCAGTTGCCAGAAAGCTCCAGGAAATTTGAGGGCTGCTGAATGTGGAGACGTGAATGAACAGCGAGTTGCGGGACACAATGACTCCGCACCCTTTCACAATGAGTAACTCGAACACGCAAGGGAGAGGAGAGCTTTAATGAATGCATGAAAATCAGAACCTCATTGAGGATTTTCATGTTAATTGGGTTTACAGGGAGACATCCCACACAGGAATTTCCTTTAATAATTCCTTCCTAATATTTAGAATTTCAATTTATTTGTGATAATTCACAAAAATATAGTATTAACAGTTGACATAGACATTACAAGTATTCATCTGAACACGTGAGAATGTAAAAAGATTTATCATAGATCAGTTCAAACATTCATTCCTCTAATCTGTGAAATGTTCACTCCTCTGTTACGGGCGTTCTCCCCTGAGACAGCACCAGATCCTTGACCTGTGGCATCAGGACCATGAGCTGTGAGCGGACGCTTCTGGCCTCCCCGTCCTCCTCCGCCTCCACTGCTTCGTTGCCCACGGCCTCCTCCTGCTTCCTGCTCTGGCTCACCAGCTGCTTCACCACCAGACTTTGATAGGCAGACAGCAGCTGCTGCTGCTCCTGCAGTGACACACGCAAACATTTCAGCAATTTAACTCAAACAAACGCTCTATTACCCGGACGCTGCAGCAGATGGAGATTGCCCACAGCTGCTGTGTCTGAAAACTGAATGTAAACAATCCTAAGATGAAGCGTTGTGTTCCCAACATTTGCTGAAGCTTTCAGACCACACGGAAACACAAGTAAACAGGCCTGTTATGACCAAGTTAGAGCTGCACTAGTGCACGTTCTCATAGGAATACAGTCTTTAGATCACAAACTAAATTCTTTACACAGGAAATTTCCCCCCACACCCCAAACTCAAATAGTGTATATTTGTACTAATTTGGCTAAATTAGTCTCCTGGTTTTGCTGCTGTCACTGGCTCTAAAAACTCCTCTAAAACCATGAAGTGTTGAAATGGTGGATAAACACTGAATGTCCTGGTGCACAAAATGACCATACTACATGTGTGAGTGGCTGACTCGGTAGTTCATTCAGGAGGGTCATAAAGGGCAGGTGATGCCTCGGACTGATCCATCGGCCTCATCGACAGTTGGACTCTTTATTAGATTGTTTGTTTGCTTACATTTCTTGTTTATTTCGGTAAACTTTGTAAAGCACTGTGAGACAACTCTGTTGTGATATTGGGCTATACAAATAAAATTTAATTGAATTGAATTCATTGAAACCACTCAGTGATTAAGAGTTCTGACTTTTAAACTCTCTTTCTGCTCGATACTGTGTTTAGGAATGGCCTGAATCGAACCCACGACCTGCGCTCTGTTGTGTTAGATTAGCTTCAGGGGGGATAGCCACCAACGTTCATAAAAACCTTAACATGATTGGGGGGTTCCATTGAAATCGTTTTATTACTCCAAACACTAGTAA
Organism: Pempheris klunzingeri; assembly: GCF_042242105.1. NCBI lineage: Eukaryota > Metazoa > Chordata > Actinopteri > Acropomatiformes > Pempheridae > Pempheris > Pempheris klunzingeri. The sequence goes on along the minus strand of NC_092029.1, from coordinate 20,482,075 downwards.
TAAAAAGATTAGGGGTTCTCGATGCGATATCTCAGCATGTCAGACAAAAACAAATGTGTCTCACCCCTCCCCCGCTCTCATTTGTTCTGTTCCCACTGACTGACAGCCCTCTTTGCTGTTGTGCTATTGTGTTAGCTCAGTAGCTTAACTGAGTCTGTCGCTAGGCAGCGGCTCACACTTGGGCGTGTGTGGCTGAGGACGAAAAACAAAGAACAGAGCTGCTCGGATTACACACACACACAGAGGGAGAGTGAGTGCATTCTCTGTTCAGGTCGATATCATTCCACTGTACACAGCAAATACTTGTTTAATGCTGTATTAATGTCCTGTAAACAACCTTTAAAGAGAGTTTCTGTGTTCCTCCACGCAGGCCCTGAAGAGATCCCTTCCTGATGTAGGAAGAAACTTTTCTAACTAGTCTATTTTTAATGTGGATTTTGTTCCTTATCGCTGTTATTAATATTGGGTTAGACGGGATCTGTTCACATCCAGGATGAGCCAAAGGAATGATTACAGCAAGCAAAAACTGAATGTAAATGTAGGCGTTTTAAGGCAGCCCAGAGAAATGAGAACCTATCCTTTAACGGCCACACCCTGTAGCTACAACTTCATGATGAAACACGTGTGCCGCCCTCTCCGGCCTTCCACCTGCATGGACCGAGCATCGTACCGTGGGTATTCTGCTTGTGAGGGTGCCGATGATCTGAGGCACACAGCGTCCGGGGGCGTGCAGCATGCAGTGGGTGCTGGCCTGAAACAGCAGCACGCTGGTCAGGTGGAGGACCAGAGCTGGATCTTCCGTCTGCTTCAGCTGCTCAGTGAGAGCCTGACGGTGCATGAACAGGGCCTGCCTAAATAAATGACATACGTTCACACGCATCAATATTCAAAAATGCCATGGATTTCGATATACACTAAAAAAAAAATAAAATTGAACCTTGTCTGTACCTCTCTTTTTTCTTATCTCCCTTCCTCAGCATGAAGCCACACACCTCTGCACTGGACTCTATGTTGGTCAAAAAGTCTTCAATAGTCTGTGAAGAAGTTTCCATCACTGTATTGCAGTTTTATCCTTCAAGTTGAAGCAACCAGCTTCTGATGTAACTGACAGGAAACACACTTACTTTGCTGTTCAGGCAGTTGTGCAGCTTCATAAGAGGTCCTTTGGTCTCCTCTGGCAGCTTGCCCAAAATCTTCATTCTGACCTGAGGCAAAACATCAGAGACATTCATGATCCCACAGTGCATTTCAAACGGCGACACACGGTCCCTCTAAGTTGATTTGCAGAGAGGCTGCAGAGAGGAGAAACGAGCACCTCGTTGGTGATGGTGCTGGGATCCTCCACGGACATCATCATGTCAGCAGCCAGGAAGTTGACCAGGATGTTGGTGACATCTGTGCACAGGGTCTTCAGAACGTGCTTTGCAATGTGGACCTGGGTTTCATCTGCATGATCAAAGAATTTCCATTGAAGCAACTCTGATTCCTGGATTGTTAACTCTTTATTTGCAGGTTTAAGTCAGTTACCACAGTGTGACACACGTCATATGCTGTTATTTCTAGAGAAAGTTGAAGGAGAACTATTCTTAAACCTGGGCCCTATTCGTACATATTTTGGTGTCTAAATGAGTGACAATGAAAGAGGTTTTGGAATTGGTCCAGTAGATCGCCTCAGCCAGTAGTCCTGCAATGGCTGCAGCGTAATCCTTTGGGGCAAACGTGCCCAATCAAAGTGCTTGTTTTTGCTACTGACAGACTCAGATTGGTCTTCAAAGTGCTTGACAACATTATGGAAAGGATCCCTACTGAGATACATGTGCAAGATCCTTTTTGTTTAACCACAAACAGCCGTTAAATTGGTCTCTGAAGCCGTCAGACTTCATTGACAAAGACGGTGATTTTACATGGCAGACCACAGGAGTTACTGGTCTAGGGCCGCCTCAGGCTCTGATAATGTGTGCCTTTTGTGTGTTGTGTTCTGCACGGTAAAAATCACTGATTATATAGCATACTTTGCCTATGTAGTCTAATGCAGTCTAAAAAAAACAGTCCCTGCAATAAAGCTAATCAGTTCAACAACTCCACAAACTGCAGCCTCCAGAATACTCCTCATCGTTCAATCGGCCCCCCCGAACAGCTTCAGCAAACACACTGAACATTAGACCCTACAGAAAGGAGGGATTCACTACAGGACTGTTGTATTTGACTGGATTAGTTACCTGATAAACTAGACACCGAATGGTTGAGTTCGAGTTCAACTTCACGATCACCCTCGTAATGATCATGAAGCAAGATCTGTAGTTAAAAGGAGCACCTATTTTATAGGAGTATCAACCTGGAGTCGCTGGAAAACATTGGGTCACTTTGATTCCAGAAGTGCGTGTACAATGTCTGTGCACTGATTCAACCGAGTTTTCAAACTGAAACTTTTCAGAAGGTGTTGAGAATTGCTGCACCAATCATTTGGGATTTCTGAGTCTTTGTGGTGAGAGTAGGATTTACCCGAGAAGAACTTGGTGCCTTTTTCAAAGAGTCGGATGTTGTTGTACAGGTTGGTGACCTCCTCCTGTAGATCCTTCATGCTTTTCTTCTTGTTGGCCCCAGACGGAGAGCTCGTGGAGGACATGAACACGGTCCGCAGCACCTCCTGATAGGCTTTATTCAGAGGCCTGCAGAGGAATGAACAGTGAGAGGACAAACTTTTCTCTGGGAAAGTGTTAGCAGAGCAAACTAACTTTGGACAGAAACCTTTGTTTTACCTTACTAAATGCTCTGCCAGCTCAGAGAGGATTTCTTCAGGGCAGTCACTCACTCTCTCCTCTAAAACAGCTACAATCTCCTCCTGGGCCATAAAGGGGGCTGCAGTCTGTTTGCTGCGATCTTGGCAAAGGTAAAACACAAGCTAATTACTCTCACAGGGATGCTACAGTTACGTTTGTCTTCCATGGAAAAAAAAAAGAAAGAAAAAAGCCTTAACAACCCAGGGGAGAGATTTCTAGCCAACCAGCCATTACGCTCTTGTTACAGTAAAATGCCTCGCTGAACAGGCTTAATGTGCATATAGAGACATGATGTCCCAGTGAAGATAAAAAGGCTTTGTTGCCGGGACAGTACTTTGCTGCGAAGGTCCGGTTTCCTCATCGCTGTCCTCATCTTTCCTTCCCTTCTTTTTGGTTTTGCGAATGCGGATCTCTCTGGCGTTGCCTCCCCCGCCTGCTTTCACACTGCCGCTGCCCTCTGGGAGACAAACCGTTAAACGTGTGAGGTACGATCCAGGAACAATACCTAACTTCAGTCTATAAAACATCACAGATATGCATGTGAAACCATGCCATGTTGTTACCATGACAGAGGGTGCTCGCACTGAGGGAACACAAGAAACACATTTCTGAATGGAAATGGAAATTCCTGGAAATAATTAGAACGAAATAACATTAAATGGCCTGAATCCAAATTCCTAAAAGACAACTAACAGAGGGAGGCGGACGTAGTTTGTGTTGTAGTTGGAGTTTGAACTTGACATTTAATCAACTGCAACATCGCTACAGGCTGCAACTGCACTCTTAATATTTTGTTAGTGCATTTATCTCAGCACTGTAGTGAGACATCAGCTGTATTGACATTATGTCCAGCTCCTGCTGCTGTCCACTTAGATTTTTAATACCACAGTGGATGCAGTTTAATACCTATTTCACCATCATATTGCCCTCAGTGTATCCCAGGATTTCCCAGCATATATAACAATAACTCCTGATGATATAATTTATTTAATTGATGTGACCTGGACCTGGATAAAGGACAGAATATGGATGCTTTATAGCCAATTAAAATGGATTCATTCACTTAAGTTCAATCTCTACTATTGACTATTACAGCCACTGGTGTTGTCACTGCTTTTCAGGCACCCAATCAAATGTATAAATGGGATGAGACTCATCACCCTGGTTACCAAGAAAATGGAGTAGAAGCTTGTTCTGGTTATGTTTGTCTATGTGGAGCTTCATGATGTGTCAGACGGATAATAATCACAGCAGAGACAGAAAGTGGTGATCTGTTGTCATGGAAACCAAACCCATGTTCGGTGTTCTTTTCCTCTCGCCTCACAGGCGCTTCAGAACTGAATGTATTTTGGTTTCAAGACATTTGTTTGAGACATGCAACTGGAAGCAAAAGTGTATTAGTGTGCACTAGATGTTAGGGTTTGACTGTATCTGTGTGTGTGTGTGTATTTAACTGACCACTAGCCTTCTTCCTGCGCTCTGCTTCTCTCTTCTCCTTTTTAGAAGGTGCTGCGCCGTCAGTCAGCAGGGATGCTTGCTTCAGATCCTCTTCAGATATCAGAAAAACTGGATTGTTCTTGACCTCCTGAGAGCCATATCACAAACACGGGCGCTGTATTGTCAGAGTGTTTTATACTTCCTCTAGACGTCATTACCAACTGCCCACAGGACGTGTCTGTGGAGATGTGTGACAAAGGAGGCCGTACCTTCTGAGCTTTCTGCTGCATGACTTCATCAAATACAGAGAGGCAGTTGCTGATGAACTTCTCACTGACGACGACCGTGCCCCCCAGAACTCTGGCAGACGACTGGACATTTGTGTTCCTCATGGCCTGGTTGATCAAGATCCCGATGTCCTCCACCGACAGGCAGCTGGGCAAAATCGGCTAGAGCAGCAAGAGCGAGAATGAAAAACAGAAGTAACCAAGAATTCATGTAACGATGAGTACTGGGCAGAGTGGCGTGGGCACCTGTATGTCACTCCATGTGGCGGAGCTGACGGCCTCCTCCACAGAGGCCTCCACCTGGTCCACCAGAGCCTGACCCACACAGGCTGCTCTGAGGAAAAGCAGCCTCTTGGACTTGAAGCGTTTCTTGATGTAGGTGGGAGGGTCAGGGATCCCCAGTCTGAGCAATGCATCAAATTCTGCGGGGGAGGACAGATCCAGTCAGACTGCAGCACACACGCATCACACTGTTCCCATGTGGAGGTAGGACTCAACAGCCACTTCACAGAGCAGCACCTTAGATTGTATTGTATTGTATAGGGATTTGTCAAGTGCACATACAGTCAGAGGGGATTCTGAGCTGAAAACAGGAATCAGGACGTAGCAGAAACATGATAATAATAAAATTAAGAATTATTTAAAATCCCATACCTAAGTAGCCGTTCTGCTGGAGGAAGGAGTCCACCCAGGCATTCTGCGTTTTGGCATAAATATCAGGGATGTACACAGCTTTGTCCTGCCGACCCCCAACCACGCTTCCTTTTAGGCGTCCAGAATTCACAAACTCCTCCAGGACAGCTGGCAATAGTGAATGTAACAGAGTACATTTACTCAACCACTGGACTACTACAGTATTTCCATTTTTATGCTACTTCAAAAATCTACTCCACTTCATTTCAGAGGCAAATAATTTAGATTAACATTTCACTAAAAAAAGATTAGAGAAAGTCTGAAAATGAGAATCTGGAGACCATTTGGAGGTGCCTGACTGTAAAGTTTAGAATCACTGTACAAAACTAGCAAAGTGTACACAACAAGTGAAATGCTGTATCAGTATTAACAATGCAGTTCATCTATCTTAAACCTGGGCCCAGTTTATATGTAATTTGGGTTCAAAATGGTTAATAGGTACAAATAAACAGCCATTACATCACTCTCTTCAAAGCCAAGAACAAGTACATTGTGTTATTAAGTGTTTTAAAGGGTTAGTTTGGACTGTTACCCTTGTGCCTCAGATTGTTCCACACCGTTTTATATTGTAATGGCTTTTGTTGTTGCCAACTTTATTTAACTAGATCAACTGTCCTCTGATCCTTGAAATAAGTAAAGTTACTAATATCCTAATAAAATACTCTACTCCACTAAAGTGGTGCATTTAAAACCACACTTAAGAATGACATGTTATCAGCTGAATGTACTTAAAGGATAACCTTTCATTTGAAATGACAGTCAAATATAATAAACTACTCCTTACAGTAAAGAAGATGTTCCTGAAAACCAAACGCTCCAATCATACTGCTGACAGGTGTTGGCCTACAGAACCGAGTAGAAACAGGAAGACATTTAGCAGAAATACAAAACAGCGCCATCAAGGAGGACGCTGGGCCTCATGCAAGAAACATTTTTCTATACTTGTCCTAAAGCTCGTCCAAGTGAGATTAACCAAACTGTCTTAGCTGAGTAAGCTTGCGCTAAATTGGGGCGGCTGTGGCTCAGTGGAAGAGCGACATTCGGACCATGATCAGAACACCGATCACTTCCAGGCTCCAATCAGCCTGATGAATACCACCTGTTCGTGAGGAATTGCATCTTTGTGAGATGTAGTTTTGAACTGACATACATTGCCTGGCTCACACAACTGGAGTTTTAATATCACACAGATTTCTTCTCTCTGATCTTAACCACGCACACGCTAAGTGGAAATGATATAAGATTATTGTGCTGGAGGGAGCAATGGACGACCTTACATGATCTCACAGGAAAGTAGATATAAACACAACACAGACTGGTGTGGTACGGCTTGATAATGCTTTGTAGTGACAGTCTGGGTGGTAATATGGTCAGAGACACACGCTCACCTCAGCCTGTCTGTTGTTCAATAAGAACTGGAGGTGAGAGTTCACCTGTAAGTTTTAATATCTGTCTACAGTAGCATGATAGCTAATGTTAGCCGGCCAGAATGTTTCCAATTGCTCAGCAACACCATCAGCTACTCCTGGACGTCGCTCTCATTGGATATTGTGGTCTGGCTCAAAAAGTAGCGACATTATTATCATGCATGTTTGAAATGATTGGGGCGATCCTCACGAGTCTGTGAGCAGATCTGGAGATTTAAGACTGGATCTGTAAATCCTTCGTATTACCATCTCATCTGGGCCGAACATTGGTGCCGACCAAGGTATCAGACCAGATTTCCCTTTTGGTTGTCGGGAGAGCTGAATCAGGGAGACATGGTTGTACTAAATCTGTTTTCTGTAAATCTGTTTCTAAGAGGGACTCTTGCATGAGGCCCCATGTGTGAAGTGTCTTAACAGTGTTGACCTTGTGATGGCGCTGAAAAGCCCTCGTATCTTGGCTTTGTGGCGAGCAACAAAAGCTGGAGTAAATATGACCCCTCTGTTGTACTGGTCCATTTCTCCTTGGATAAGCTTCCCAAGACGCTTTGACAACTCCTGAGATATATTAGAAAAAACATACACTCTCGTTTTTAGTGAACAGTGAATTCGGCAAGCAGCAAAATATTTATTGCCCGATATCTCGTGAGACTTCTGTCATAAACAGATGCAGGTGAAGACTCACCTCAGATAGGAAATCTCCTGGGAGGTCGTAGGTTTTACACAGTTCTGCAATACTGATCAAACCAGCCTCCTGCAGTTTGTCATTCACCTCCTCAGCCAAACGGTCCAGGTACGTGCTACAAACAACACGAGGTAATTCACATACTGAAAAGGTTTGACAACATGTTCTCAGCATATGCTTTGTGCCCTTTCATTTCACATCTGTGTTTTACACTGAAGTTAAGTTAACTATTTTCAAACCTGGGTCCTAATTTCGCATAATTTGAGTTTGAAATCAGTGGGGGGTATATAATGTTTTGCAATTGGTCCAGTAGATCACCCGGGCAGCTGACGTGATCGAACAACATTACAGAAAGAATCCCCACAGAGACACACCTCTTTGTTTAACCTGAGTCAGCTGCAAAAGCCAGTTCTATCTACCTTGCAGAACACTGTGGTTGCTGATCTGCTGCTGCCTCAGTGGCTTAGTTTGTGTCATTGTGTGACTTTGGTGTTTTAGAAGGTTAGTACGGATCCAACACAATATTTCTGTAACACACAACACCCAGACAAACCAACTGAGGCATCAGCTGACCAGCAACTCCCATGTCCTGCGTGGTAAAATGACTGTTTTTGTTAATGGAATCTGGTAGCTTGAAAACAGTGGCTGTTTATGGGTAATCCTTTGGATGCCACAAAGGATGCTGACGCAGCCGTTGAAGCCTATCAAGTGGACCCATCCCAAAGCTCTTTATAACTACCAGTCTTTTCGAACCTAACACATGCAAATAATAGGGCTCAGGTTTTAAGAAAATACTGAAGTTATCCTTTAGGATTTAACTGTTTAGTTAAATCTTGTCTTGATCCTGTCCATTGGACAGACAGGAGTCCAGGCTGTCCAATGGACAGACAGACAGACAGACAGGCAGACGGACAGACCAGCATTGCCTTGGGCTCTAATAGTGTGTGGTAAAACCTCATTTATTACTCACTCATCAATAAGCTGTCCCAGTACAAGCTGAACGCCTTTATCCGACTTTGCAATGTCATTTGCTCTACTTTCAACATGGACCCAATCCACGTTGATAATCTGTAAGGACGGAGATCAAGACATAATTCACAGGAATGAAATACTAGTGATAACTAGTACTACTAGCACAGGGCACAGGAGGACCCACCTGCTGGAGGTCCACGATGTTGACTCGGCCTGTGGAAGACAATGGCAGGTTTTAGTTACTGTTATCATGTCCAATTCTGAAATACTCTAACAGGTCTTTGTTCCTCATTCTGCTGGCTGTTAAACTGACCTCCATGGACGTAGAGTTCATCCCGGATCTCCTTGCTGATTTGAGCTGGGGTGATGTACTCCTTCCCATCAAGTGTGTGCACCACGTCCAGCTTCTTGTCTTGGACCAGTTTTGAAATGATTTCAATGCAGTTCCTCTCTGACAGCCTGAGGAAAGTATGACAGAGGTGTTATTTCCCTACTATGACTGCTTATAGACGCATGCTTTTTCTTATTGTTTAAGAACAGCTGTCTCAGCTAACGTCGTTACTTTAGAATCAGAGTTTAACTAATGTTAACTAGTGTTAGCTTAGCTGCTAGCAGCTGCTTGCAGCGTACAGTGCGGTTACCTTTGCACTGTGTCAGCAAACTGCGCTCTCTGAAAATCTGCAGCAAGCCGTCGAATTTCTTCCCAGTCGGCCGCCATTGTTAAAAGTTTTTGTGTGGGCAGAAACAGTCAGCTGTCAGCGCCTCTGTTAACCGTCCACTGTCTAGAGGAAACCGCTCAGCTAGACGGCTAACGGGACAGCAGGTCTTTGGCTAGCCACACGTCAACATTCAGTGACGTATTACGGCGAGCCACGAGGACCATGTTTTCTCCTCCGACCTTTCGCGCTCTGACTTCAGCAGATGCATACAGGCCACCATGGATTGTTTGTACTGACCTAAGAGGATCCATAACAGGACAGGATAATATCTATTCACTCTATTTAACCAGAGTTCAGTGGTGGAGTGTAACTATGTACATTTACTCAAGTAATGTTGTCTGTCAGTACACATTTTGAGGAAAGCCTACTTGTACCTTACTTGACTCTTTTCTTTTCATGGCACTTTGCTACGGTGGCCGGGAGGTGCAAAACAATTTTACAATACGAGAAACACTTTTACAAAGCTGGAGACAAATTTACATTTTAGAAAACATTTTTACAAATCAGAAAACAAAATTACATTGCCATAACACATTTACAAGTCCTGAGACAAATTTACATTTGAGAAAACAAATTTACAAGACGTGAAACACTTTTACAAGCGGCCGAAACAAATTTACAAGTAACTTTTTCAACCGGAGAGGGAATGTACCAACACGATGGATGGCAGTCAAGCGGTCTTTTGCCCGTTTTGTGGCGAACATATAAGCCGATTAACGCGGTACATTCCCTTTCCGGTTGAAAAAGTTACTTGTAAATTTGTTTCGGCCGCTTGTAAAAGTGTTTCGTCACTTGTAAATTTGTCTCGGCGTTTGTAAAAGTGTTTCACGTCTTGTAAATTTGTTTTCTCAAATGTAAATTTGTCTCAGGACTTGTAAATGTGTTATGGCAATGTAATTTTGTTTTCTGATTTGTAAAAATGTTTTCTAAAATGTAAATTTGTCTCCAGCTTTGTAAAAGTGTTTTTTGTATTGTAAAATTGTTTTGCACCTCCCGGCCACTGTACTTTGCACTTCTACTCCACTCCACTAGCTTTAATGACTTTACAAATTAACAGTTTTGCACACAAAACATATGAAGAGTTCATAAAATATGATGATTTGTTGAAAATTAAACTACCCAGTAAGACATACAGTTTGTGATTTTTACAATTACACTTACATACATATATTGGAGTAATATGTACTAATACACACGTTGGTGCTATCCATCTATCGATCTATTTATTTATATAGATACATCTACTGTACTGTGAAGTAACTAAGACTATGCATTCATTTTCGCAGTGGGGAAGGCTTAGAGGGCATTTCTTCTTTTAGAAATCTGTAAAACAGAAGTGTCAGTATCCACCATAATGCAGAATATTACAGTTTTATCGTTGAACAATACAACAAATAACCCAAAACCAAAAAGTCAAAGAATTAGAAACAATTTGAGGACAAACATGTTAATTAACCATGAGCTACTGCTATAAGTTTTTATATTAATGCCAAATTATCTGAAGAATGAGAGCAGAACCAGTAGGTATGGGCATTATTTTAACCACATCAAGCCTACTCCGCATACACAGAAACAACATACTTGTCTGATGAAGGATTTTTTTGAATGCTCTGTGCAGAATGCAACAAGTGCAGTCAGTATTCATCTAACTAGATCATTTCATATGTTTTTGCTTTAATGTGTCACCCCTATGCAGTATGTCCTTTAACATTTAGCTTGCTATGGCCATATTCTGCTCTAATATGAGCAGATTTCTTTACCAGCCGCTGTCTGATCTCAAAGGCATTTCTATTTGAAAACCCCTGACATGGAAACATGTGGAATTCCCCTTCTTTAGCCGCCCATCCTACTTTCACCCCCAACAGTGAAACATGAGCTCACCACACAAGCTGCAGTGCAAATCTGTAAACTCTAGGGAGCAGTAGACTACAAGACATTAAAGTCCTTCCAGGGAGCTTGACAGATGGTGCTGTATTGCACGAAACACTCCATCATGCCAGCAAAGACCTGGTAGGAGTGAGATACTGTAATTATATGTCATATGCATATTCACTGCAGGCCTATATGTAATTAATAGCAAGTTAATTTTTAAAAAAGCACAATCTCAATGAGAAAACTGTCCCTCTGTGTCTGACAAAAGAATGTCTCACAGCCATGGATATTTAATAACCTGCAGTTGAGGAACTTCTTGCAATACCGTCCTCATGCCCAGCCTCCATATCAGTACGTATGGATAGTCTGCCGGTCTGATGGAATACACACTTTCTGTGAGAGAAAGAAGAGACTAATCTGTAGCCTCAAGCTTCGTTTGAGAATCAGGAGAAAAGTTGTAAGTAGATTTGTTCAAACTTTAGGATAAATTACGCGATTCTCTCCATATAATTTCTGCCTCCGAGCTGAGATTTAAATGACCAGTCAAGGTAAAGGAACATTATGAGATTAAAGTAAGTTATGGAGGGGTTTTAGCAGGTTTCAGAGGAGCGTGTGGGTGGGATACACCTTCTCTGGAAACAGAGAAAATGGAGCAGAGGTAGCTCCTTGTCCAACTATTTGAATATTAGATCATTTGTAAAGAAAGAGGTGAAAAAATCCCCTCTGTTCGGGCCTCTTTATGGAATTTTCCACACACGTTCGAGTGAGTTGGACGCAGTGTGGGCAGCAGATCAATTAAGCATCCTGTTCCAGCGCCTCAGTGCAGCCAACAAACATAAACCTGTAGAGAGGAGACGCACCTAACTAAGGAAAGATGAATTATTCAGTTCACTTCATTGTGCTGGTGTGTGTAGAGGTTTATTTCTGGGGTAGCTCGTGTGAGGCTGTGGGGATGCACGAGTCTGTACATAACGCATCACACGGACTTATTTCTTACCTTTATTACTGCCACGTAATTCTCTTAAGCAGTTTCTTAACAACTTGACTTTGCTCAGGGACCAGTCATTTAGTCCTGAACGATCACATTCTTTTCATCAGGTTTTATGGTATTTTTATGGTAAGGTTTAGGGTTTTTTATGTTTTCTTGGACACTGACATTGCAAACTAGCTTAGGCTCTGAAAGTGCCTGAATTAAAATATGCATGAAATAAACAAAATGCGTATAGGCACAAGCACATTCAAAATGCAATTTAAAAATGTGTGTAAATCAACTCAGCTGTTCAGTAATACTTCATTTAGTTAAGAAAATGCAGAAGTGTTAATGTATCAAAAGTAAAAGTACACAGTATATGTAGGCTGCTGTGTGAGTGTTTTATTATCATATATCATTTAATAACTATTATTACTGCTGCTTCGACATGTCAGCATTTAATTACAACAATGCATCATATTAAAGGCTTTGTATGTAAAATCTTAGTAACTAGTAATTACAGCTGTCAAATAAATGAAGTGGAGTCAAAAATACAATAATTAGCACAACAGTACAATCACAAGCATGAAATGGAAATACCTGAGTTAAGAGCAGGTCCCTCAAAACTGCTCTTAGGTTTGCTGCATTACTCAAGTAAGCTTGGTTACGTGTCACTTTTTTTTTTTTACCTTGTGTCGTTGCTATTTTATCATTGAACCTTTCCAATGCAGACCACGTTGTAAGGTGGGAGAGTTCACCTTCATCGCATTTTTGTCCTCAGCTATTTGAATTGTATTGTACGTATCATAATATGTAATTACATCATACTGTGAAAGAAATGAATACCCATAAACAGATATCTGCATATGAATGCAGAATTTGTTGGCAAGGGAGAAGAATTTTGGGATTGGAAGCGTTTTGGTTTCTGTATGTAGGTTCTGTACATTTACTGACCAATCACATTTGAGCAGGCTTTGGTTGCATCCAGGTAAACAGTCCGTGTGGAGAGAAAAGGAGGCTCTTGGAACCCATCGGCTATTGTCTGGTGACAATCCATCTTTTTATTACCTTTTTTGAAATGACCTGCATTCATCCAATACGGGCTAAACGTCTAAAGCTAAAAGTCTTGGCCCAGATAATCATTATCCAGCAGATATGGAATAGTATTATATTAGATTGAATATTGGATAATAGATATTGGACTGGTAGATATTGGCTGGTTGCACCAGAAGCCCTGAAACACTCGCCCCCAGAGGCCAAGTCATTGTCAGCGCGGTCACACCTTGAAGGAATTGTTTACCGGTTTTAAAATGAATTTTGCGCACAAACGTGCAAAACACTCGACTACAATTAAAGTCAGCATAAGAAATAACTAAAATCAACCTAGGTACCTGTTTAGTACAGCGTCCCTAAAGCACACTTATACAACTTTACAATAATAGGATCATTTACAAAAAAATGAACTTCACACTTTTTCGGTTTTGTGTGTTTGAGGGCCCCACTGGTGACTGTGGTGTCCAGAGCAGTAGCTGAGTTTGCTTTTAGAGTGGGCTGGTCACGCTCAGCCTCAACGCAAGCGCACTACTGTTAATTCACTGAACAATATGACTTTTTCAGCCTCCCTTTCAACCTGTGCGCCACATGAACCTTGCATCCCCCTCCGTCACGCCGGTTTGCAGCAGTGTAACCAGAGCGCTCTGTTTAACAGATTGGAGTCAGATTGGATTTATGCACACACCCAACAACCAGATGCTCCATGGTTTATGTTGCTGTGCGATGGCGCAGGAATCCTGAATGATGTCATTCACGGAGCCGCAATACTTTACAAACATGCTGCTGTGCATCCTCCTCTGAGAAGTGGCCAGAAACAACTCTAACAGTCTGTTTATAACACCGGCCCGTCGTTCTTTTCTCCGCGACCCTCTATTAAATCGAAGTCTAAAGTGGCTTCTGACACGACCAGAGATGTAGCTAATTGAGTCTTCAAAAGCTTTGATATTAAGAATTAAATAAAAAAATTGTGTTTGATAAGCTGCCTTCCTCTAAAAGGAAGAATAAAAGTTCCCCGGTTTAATTTCAAACTTCAAAGCGTAGCTTCTCCGACAAAATTTGGGTCATATTTCCACAGTGAATAAGCATTGTGAGACTGCCTCTTTGAATTGTAATCAAGTTGAGGTCTGTAAGCAAACACATTTGTCTCAGTAGCGACGAACACTTCTCTCTTGTGACTTCAAACAGCTGAACTTAAGATACCGTACCGTTGATTGTGTGGAAAATTGGCTTTGAAGATATCAACGAACAAAAAGCGAGATGCTTGTTAATATTATAATCCTTTTGTTTTCTTAAATGCATGTGAACAGATTTCTATTCAGTGGGTTCACAACTCAGTAAAGAAACCAGGCTGCTTGGAGAGGTCAAGATATAGAACAACGTGTTTATATGCACCATAATAACCTGGTTACTGCGCAATCCGTGTATACATGCAGCAGATCAGCAATCACATTCCTCACCCACCCCTGTGTTATACTGACACCATGGCTTACTGACTTCAAGAGTGTTTTGGTAATAAAAGTCACCGTGTCCTTGTCTGAAGGCAGAAGTGTTTATACCTGCTCCGAATGGCCACACTCAAGGCCTGCTGTCAGAGAGGGGAAAGACTCAATGTTACGTACAACTGGGGACAACGGTGTGCACTTCCAGGCAGTCTCTCCTCGAAGGCATTCACGGTGTTGCGCTCGTTCATACACATGAGAGGTGTCAGATATGGCCGTGTGAGGAATGAAACGGAGAGCTTCGGAGAGAAGGTTGATTCCTGCCTTCCTTCTCACCTGCGTGCATCTGCACCAACCACTGCCTCAAGATCGTTGCTCTTAGAAATTCAGAGAAATAGTTGGATGTAGTCACCTCCCCATTTGCCAGATTGACGTGGGGCTTCAGACACTTGCGTGATGATCCAACAAGCACTTTTGTTTGAAGCGTACAAACGCATGTTTGAGTTTGAGTCAGAGTTTGAATAAAATACGAGGGTGAATTGCTAATGAGCTGTCTTTTCATCCTGCTGCATTGCTTTCACAGAGATACATTATAGAATAGCCTTTATTATCATTATCTGTCTGAAGTCTGTGTTTGCCCTCATCCGTTCACAGAGAAGATCTGACTGGAAACTTGCCTGTGAGTATACATGGTCAAGAGTTCAGCTTTTTCCAGGAGAAATACAGTTGGGATATTAGCTTTTTGGAATTCCCTTCCCCAATATACATAACATATAAACCTGCACTAACTAGCATACAAATTCTTAAAAAAAAAAAAAAAAAAAAAAACTACAATTCCCTAGAGCCATCTCATGCAGCTTGATCAGCACCGTAGTTGTAGTTCTCAGGGTTAGGGTTGCAAATTGGGTCATATCATAAAAAGATATTTCTACTGAATAGATATGGTTACAGACACTAGTTAGTATATCATAAAAGTGGTGCTTGTGAAGATCATCTTGCTGAATAAGTATATGCATAAGTATCATGAGGCTTTGTCTCAGAGCTTATTTTCTGCAGTCATCTAAAATCCACTGGAAAAATTCAGTTGGCTTTTTGTTGAGGGTGATGCTAACTGCCAAGAGGCTTACAAAAAATGCGTCATCCCTGCAGAGCTCTATAAATGCAGCCGTTGACCGTATTTACCATTAAAACTCGGTTTTTATTTTTATCTCCTCATGGTGTGTTGTTGTTTATTCAAGCCATGAAAGTTCAGCCAACCCATATCTGACTCAGTCTTGCCGTCTTTTTAGGCTAAAAATACAGCAGGCGCAGAGGTAGAGCCGGCATGAGACCTGATACTGACACCAGGCAGCACCAGGTGGATTCCTTGACTTCGCCTGCCTTGCAATGCCGTTGACACCTCAGCTCTCATCTCTCTGTGATTCCTCTAGGTGGAGGTGGGTGGTGGTAGCTCTCTGACAGTGATTATAACGGTTGGTGGTGGCGGCCACGTGTAGGTGGAACTTATTTATTCAGGCCAAACAGACAGCCTACAGAAGAACAAATACGAACTGCATTCATTTCTGTACAAAAATGTGCAGAAACAAACACATTTTTGGAGGGTTTTTAAAAAAAAAAAAAATTTTCATGAAAGACTGAGCTCTTAGCATGTTAAATTTAGGCCCTTTCATGCCCACTTCAAACGACAGCAGCGCAAAGTGTTTGCTGCCCCAAGGCTAAGAACTCCAGTTAGGTCAGAGTTTAAATAAAAAGCTTCGGAGTGCCTTTAGCCCTCAGCTAATTTCTCTGATTGCAATTTAAAAAAGGTGTGTTGAGGTCACAGCATACGCAACCAGAGCTCTCTTAGAGCTGACATTTTAGTGTATACTTAGCTAATTTAACAGTATTTCAATCTTTATAGCGTATCTGCTGAATCAGACAGAGTGGCGGCGGTTGCTGGCAAGAAAAAAACAGAGGCAGACAATCTGAGAGAGGGGAGCAGGGAGAATGTGTACACTGTCCAAGTGCTGCTATAGCTGGAGAGGTTATGGGTGTACATGCCGCTGCCAAGTGTAATGAGGGTGCAGCGCAATGACCACCAATCCACACACGCAGGCTCCAATAATTTCACTAAACTTCTTCCTGTTTTTGGGTTCGCTGTGTGATCTTATAACACAAAACACAAGCACTTCTTAAAAGATCATTCCATACGGGTCGAGTAAATATACCCCGCTCATTTGAAGATGCCATATAAAGAAACTTCAGTCATCTCACCAACAGGCCACTGATGTCACCTAAAGCTGAAAAACCTGACCTCCGAGCAAGTTCTGGAGCCAGGATAACATTTCTGTGGGAGGTTTTGGAGCTTCGTGCTACATTTTTGTGGTGCTCCACCTAGACACGAGATTGAAGAGGTTTTTTAGGTTTTGCATTTTAATTTTTTGCCGTCTTCAATTCCCAACGTTGTCGAGATACAGTATGTTACAATCTAAAATACCCATTCTACCATCTGTAGTTATTTAGAGTTGTCATTTGACATCCTTTCGTTCCTCCCACTACTATCGTACAGCATGTTATTAAAGGAAAAGGAAAGAAGGGAAAAGAAAAAAAGGGGGAAACGAGTGGAACTGAGAGGTGTTGGATGAAACATGAAATTGTGAGGACTACATGGTTCTTTGTCTTTTGAATAAAGAGCTCCCTCTCTGAACTCAGTTTCCCAGAGTCCTTTAGTTTCACACACATGTGCTAAATGCACCCCTGGACCCAACTTTCCAGCTGCCATTGGTCAATGGTCGCCATTGTGGCACACGACCTGACAACCTCAGGTCAATAGAACCAGAGCTCCCCCACTACTCTGTCTCCCTCTGACTTCCTGTCTGGAGGGTCCAGCTCTCTCTTTTTCACCTGGCTCCTGCAGGGTCCAGTCCCACTTCAGCTCTCTTCGGCTCCAGCCTCGCACCTCGTCTTGCCTGGGCACCTGAGGGTCCAGTTCCAGGCCTGCAGCTCTCTCCTCCAGCTCCAGCCTCAGTGTGGCCTGTACCAAACAGACCACCTTTTTCATGGCAGCGGCACAAAGTCCTGCCTGAACCACGTTTGTCAGCGGCAGCAGGTACGACCCAAGAGTCTGTCTGGCACCTTCATCCTACACACTCACACACCCAGCTTTACAAACAGGCCTCGACTGAGAGACAAAGCTAAGCTAACAGCTACAGGACACAGCTTAGGCCTTTGTCTGCCTCTGACCCACACACCAGGGGGTCTGGCAGCCATTTTATGGGGAGTCAACATTTGTTCTCCCATCTTTTATAGCCCATGTACACACCCTCTCACACACACTCTCCCTATTGTTTGTTGTTTGGTAGTAGTTATTAGCTATTGATAGTTTAGTTATTTTATGAGACTGAATCAGTTAAATTGGCTCTTTTTCCTCGTTTATCTAAGTTCCATTAATCAATATAATTCATAATTATCTTTGATGATTATTAATTATTTCAAATTGCCCCAGAAATGGCGCAAACCCCAACATGTTTTAGTGCCACTGTGTAATGCATGGACTGAACACAACAAAGGGAAGGGAAGGGAAGGAAAATGATGGAAAGGAAACCTATGGAACAGAATAGAAAAGTAGGAAAAGAAAGGAGCGAAGGGTAAGGCAGGGTGGGGAAGAAGAAAGGTAAAATGTGTAAAAAAAAAAAAAAAAAGCTGAATCATATGGAAAGGAAAAAATGAAAGGACAGACAAAGGCAAGTTAATTGGAGGAGAAGTAAAGAAAGGGGAGGAAGGAAAAAGAAAAGATATGGAAATGAAAAGACAGGGACAGTCAAAGTGAAAGCAATGGAATGAAAAGGAAAGTATGGAAAGGACAGAATAGGAGGCAAAGGTTTTGAAATGTACTTTGCTGGTTCAGTCCTAGTTCATGAGAGGATGAGTCTATCATCCTCCTTTGGCAAGGTCTGCGTCCCGTGTCCTTGGGCTCCAGATTGCTTGGATCTGTCATACTGGGCAAGAGACAAATTCCATCAGCAGATGTCATGGTGCTGTTGTGGGTAAGGGACCTTGGATGATGGGCACATATTATTCTGTCGCACATACGGCTCATTAGAAAGCAAGCCAGCAATGAAACTGAAGCAATCTTCTGCAAATCAGTGGTGATAAAGTACCTGAACAATAAGGGGCGTGGTCTTCCTGACCACCAGGTTGGAATATTAGATCGCCTTCGTTATCAGCACTACACCTGAGATTAACAAATCCTTATGGAATAAACTGATTACTAGCCAGTACTGCTAAATAATGCATAATTGTAATCCTCAAATGGTTCCTGTTCAGATAGATTCAGCTGCATGTTCTATTCTAGAGAAATAGAAGTCATTTAACACAGCCTTCCATAATTACTCACAAAATGGGAGCAGCATCAAAATGGTAGCTACGTCAACAGTCTTTTGTATATTTTACAGTGCATCAGTGATATGTGTACTAGGTGCCAAAATAACACAACAATCAGCATAATTACAGTGTGTATTCAGAGGACGTACTGACACCTCTGACACCAGGAGTTGAAGGGACTGCTCTGTCCCTTATTCTGGGCTCTCCTTCTTTGAAATCCACATTTCGAGACTAAATGCAACACAGGGAGCCAAATGCAGTCTTTTCTCACAGCGGCATCCTTTGTGGCCATTAGTTTACATTGCATGACATTAGGGTACACTGTTTAATGGTCCATATGAACTCATTGAGTCAGGAAATAGCGTCTGACTGTGTTTTATTTACCAGACATTTCCATTTTGGTGGTCATCATCACTCACTGGTATACAGCACACATCACATGAACTGGAGCAATGAGACAATGAAGGAAACATCACAGCCCTGGTATTATGGCATTTTACCACCGGCAATTACAACTTTGTTGGCCCTGCAAGGGCAAATTACTGCTGATAAATTTTGACTTTACAAGTAGACGAGGACTATTTGAACGCATCATTAGTTTGGTCTAATGGTGGGGTTAGACCATTTCATTGGTTCATGATCTTTTCCTAAACCTAACCAAACTGTGACCACTTCACAAAGTTAACCATATGTGTATTATTGTTATCATGGCGATGAAGGTCACCTAACTATTGTTATCATGACGATGAAGGTCACCTGATTATTGTTATCATGACGATGAAGGTCACCTGACTATTGTTATCATGACGATGAAGGTCACCTGACTATTGTTATCATGACGATGAAGGTCACCTGACTATTGTTATCATGACGATGAAGGTCACCTGACTATTGTTATCATGTTGATGAAGGTCACCTGACTATTATTATCATCAGAGCCGGCTCTTGGCATAGGCCATATAGGTGGTCACTTAGAGCGCCACCTGCTGGAGGGCTCTGTCTGTCTGTTCCTCGTGCGCCCCCCCCCCCCGTCCTGCACCGTGCACTGTGGAAGAGGAGACGGGACGAGTTATCGGTGCGCATCTCAGGTAGCGGTTCCTTTTGACAGACGTCAACAAGTTATATTTGTCATCATGAAAAGGCCGCCCAAGCCCTCAGGTGCGGAGAAGAGGTCCCAGTGTAGAGGTGTGTTGTCTTTTCTAACATTAAAAAATGCTGTTTTCATCTGTACAGCTAAAGGCTAGCTAAAGCAAAGTTGCCTAATAGTTCTACTGTAGCTACTGCAGCTACTGTGTAACTATATAATTCTAGTGCAACCTCTTTTATTTTAGTAATGCATCATCACAACTAGATAATGATTCATGTTATGTTGAACACATCAGTAGTCTGTCTGCTGCAGCTCCATGTTTTGCTTGTACTGTACATTCTAGTTTTATGTGGTCTTGTTTGCACACTCTGCTTCTATAAGGCCCGTTGTTACTAAGTATTCACTGACCGTAGCACCATCTCCATTTATGTTGTTGAAAACAGATTTGCTGTCACTGGGACTGACTTTGAGTTAAACTTACACTGCAACTTTTGTATTCTGTTTTGTATTGTTTGAACATTGCACCTTTTCAATGTTCCCATATGTCCCATATTGTGGGAGCTGTCAGGACTCTGGTTTTATCTCATTATTTTTTATTGTTATTTTATGTTATTTTAGTGTGTGTTTGTTTGTGTGTTGGTGTGTTAACAATTAAATCTTTAAGGTCTGTCATACGACTGTTGTCCATTAATGACTGGGGTGGCGTGTGCGCGCGGAGGGGTGGGGGCGCCAAACCATAATCTCGCCAAGGGCACCAAAATGGCTAGAGCCGGCTCTGATTATCATGACGATGAAGGTCACCTGACTTCGTCCTGTCTTGCACATTCAAAACTCATAGAATGTGAAATGTTTCTTAGCAAGCTTTACTTTGAAAGTATAATGATTAAGACTAACTTGACTGCGGGGCTGTGCATGTCCAGACGAGTTGCCAGCGAGACTGTGTTGGACAGGTGGAATAAGTTCTCTGTCTTTTAATTTTGGTGTAAAATAATTATCAAGATGGGGAAGGCAGAGATGCAGAAATGAACAGTTTGTACACACCTGGTGTTTTCCCAGATTGCTTATCATCATGACATCAGCTGAGCTGTTAATGAGTATGGGGGATGACAGGTGTTGTACCTGCTGCTACCATGTGTGGTGTTTGAACTGCTGAACTAAATACTGACTGGCTGACTGGAGGAGGATGTATATAACATTGCTGAAGTGTTGATCTTAGCTGAAAGCTATCTGGATGTACCTCTTCTTGCCCATTCCCATTGCTGCCGTAACAATTGATCTTCCCCTCCAGGATCAATTAACTCTTATCTCAGAGAACTGATCAACCTCCCTCATTATTTGGAGAAACTCTCCGTTTAAATAGTTTAAATAACACAAGGTTAGCAAAGGTTGGTTTAATAAATCAGCCTTTCATGGGAAACCACTACTTTTAGCACCTCAAATGATCTCCCACAGTCCCACAAGATTCATGACCTTCTACCAAGTAAACTTGTGGCTAGGTTTTCAGTACCTCAGAGACAGGCTGACCAGGAATCCTTTACCATCGAATATGTAGTGATATTGGCTTTTCAGGTACTTTTATGTTAAGTTGTTGTTAAGTATGTTTTTTATTGTCTTAATACATTCACATTTTTGAATATATCCTGCTAGGAGACATCTCAAGCTGGTGTTCAAACTAGCGAAGAGGTTTTGTGAGTGTGCTATGCTCCCCCTCAGAAGTTCCTCAGATTTTCCACAGCTCATTGCAAAGCCACACAACACTTTATAAACAGTGTTTAAACTGCATCGTATTAGTACATACATATGGAGAAGAACACTTCTGTGTTTCTTTGTTAACATGCAGCTGTTAACGCAAGTCATTGTGACAGATGGCGTCACTCTCAGAGTGCGGTCTATGAAATAAATGGGCCGTTGGCTGAATAGTCGGAACAGTTAAACAGTTGACTTTGTTTGGCGTCATTTCACATTTTCTCACACACATTCTCTTTTACAGAATTTCAATGTAAAAGAAATAGGATTCTGTCTCACACCTTTTTTCAACAAAAGAGATACAAGAAATACAACAATTGTAAGAAAAGGCTTGCCCTGGTTTGCTGAAAGGCTTTCTGTAGCTCTCAAGTAATAGCATGCCAAGTTTGATCTTAGAATAAAAAAAACATGATTTTTCACCAATCCAGCAGACTAATTAATGTATTCATCATCTCGAAGGTGAGCTGTCATTCTGTCTTAGGGGAAAAGCAGAGCATGAACTCACAATAAGGTATTTCCCACACAGTCGGGACTCTGAGATGCTAGTTATCCTTTCAAAGACTGACAGGAGAGAGAGAAAAGTCATGGTCTGAGGTTTCACCCCACACAAAAGTCTCTTTGGGAGAGGTGGTCTCATAGTGGCTACAGGTACTGTGGCACCAACTTTTTATTGTCGCACAATTAACTGCATGGAATGGCTTGGAATGAATAGGCTTGGAATGAATTGAGGCTCATCAGTCACAAATCACAGAGCTTCTTGTAGCCTCGTCTTAAGCTTCCAGATTGTTTAATTTATTTTTTAACTTGCAGAGGACAAGGTAGATCCCCAGAGATTTTTCTTTTTACCATGCTGCCTTGAAAACACTATCATATTCAGAAGAGCAGTGCAACCTAATAATGACAGGAGTGTGTTAACATATTGTCCTCAGGTCCTCAAGGTTTTGGGATCTCACCCCTTTTGTGTAACATACTAGGTAGATATGGACCATGGACCACAGTCACAGGAATCCACTTTTTATGGCAATTTCTTGAGGACAAGTCCTTTCAGATGTTCCACTGGCATCCCCAGTGATGGCACAATTGCCTCTGCCCCAGCATGTCATTGCTGTTCTTGAGCTATCTGCTAAGGGATTCTCTTGACTGGCCATGTGGACAGCTGTAAAGACTCTGCCCACATCTACTTCCTTGACAGACATACCTATTTTTTCGCTTGTTAAAGTGGCAGTGCACACCCTTAGCTTAAACCATGCTGACTTTTTTCATGTATAAGTCATATGGCTCCCTGGGTTGAGAGCATTACTGAATTGTTCTACCGGGCACAGGCCCATGGGCCCAAGGGATTAGTGGGCTCCTGAACCTGAGCGACTGTATCAAGTGTCTGCAAACATTTCCTGCTGGACAGTAAATCAAAGAACTGCAGTCTCTTTGAGATGCACAGTGGCGACAATGAAATGCAAAGTAATGCAATGAAATGCAAGGTCTTTAAAGGGATGCAAAACAACAACAGAGAGATGCAAAATGTCTACAAGGAGACATAAAACTACTACACAGATACCACACAGAGATGCTGAACGACTACAGAGACACAAGTTGTCTGTGCCCAGGGGTGTATTGTCTCATAATCTGTCCATGGTTGTCTTTCCGCTGGGTGCAAGATGTGACTCTCTTCTCACAGCCAGTAAAATGAGAAAAATTAACCGCTGCTCATGCTACATGATGTATCATTTCAATTCTGGAAAAAAAATAAATAACTGACCTAGCATAGCCTGCATGGGTCATATTTTCCTTGTATAATTAGAGCTGTGATTCCATAACAGTAATTACTCTCACCATGTTGCTTTTGACTCTTAGCCTCGCAGTTAGAAGGAACCAGTTTTGAGCCCTTTCAAGCTTTTGTTTCGCACCATGTTGGATTGATAATGGAATACAGGCAGGAATGTGCAGCATTTCAGAGCCCTCAGTGATTGAGGGTCAAATTCCTAATTTCAGGATTATTTTGAAAAGGCTGTAATATTATTTTTCTTGTGAAGTTGTGACATCTGTACTTATGCTCACTTATGTAAATGCATATCTAAAGTCACAGTGCTCAGGATGTGTGGATTACGCCTAGGTCTTAGGTCTAGGGGAAAAGAGCACATTCCCATTCTGCATGCTAATTTACAGTGTATTTGACATGTGGAGCTGCAGGCTAACCTGTCAGAAATGGAAGGGGCAGCTCTCAGAAGCACTTTGTTTCTCCACAACCCTTGTATCAATACATAAAAATGTGGCAATACTCTCAGGCTTCATGTATATGCATGGCTGCACCTTAGCTAAGATCTTTTTTGCATGGCGAGAAAAGCTTGTGGATAAAGTGTCCATAAATAGACTCTTGGCTGTCCTGTCTGGGAGGACTGGTGGAAGTCAGTGAACCCAAAAAGAATGTTGAGCTAAACGAAATGTCTTGCCAGTACACCTGATTCACATTAAACCCATTATCTTTGGCCATCCAGTCAGCCTGCATCTATTATTCATAGCTGTTACATCGGAGAATACACTGGCAATGGATCTGCCATTTATTATAAAACACAGGAGCTTATTGAGAATCACTGTCTTTAATATTAGGATTTCGTGCAGTGGACGTTTATGGAAATCTATTTGGTGATATCTGGAGAACTATGCATTCATTCTCAGAGTAGCAAAACTTTACTAGAAACCACATTTAGCTTTTGTGATTAGTGGAAATTTGTAAAGAGCTCCAACTGTACTGACAACATCAAACATGGCCAGGTTTGCGGTTAATGAAGCCCAATCTTAACCCTACAGTCATGGCCGGAAGAATTATTACCAATTGGGTATTAGCTCAGGAATGCCCAGGATTTTTTTTTTATTTGGCACAAACATTCACCTGGACTCTGTTAGGTTATTGTGCCGTTCAACTTTTCCCTCTTGTTTCAGGCTCCTTGACTTCCTGCCCATGTGTGTTTCCGGCTACTGTCTGCGGTTTCCCCTGTCCCGTGCCAGATCGTCTTGTGCCTTGTGTCGAGCGTTCCAGCATCCTAGTCAGTGTTAGATGTTCAAGAATACTTACTGCAGATACTACCTGACTAGACTCTAACACCCTCAACAAGACACTGTCTGTTGGGGTCTTGTCTTTGTTGTTCTTGTGCAACAGTAAACGGCACCTTTTTATCGTCTGTTTGCCTCGCGTCTGGCATTTGAGCCTGTTTTCTTGGGTGTGCGTCTGGTCGTAACAGACTCAAGGATAAACTGATAAGAATTTGGCGGTTAGAGGTCACTGTGAGCTCACAAAACGTTTTTTTGGCCATAGGTCGAGAATTCTTTTCGCACAAATGTCTAATAGGATGAAATGATGAAGTGATGATATTCTATATTCAAAAAGTCAAAGGTCAACTTTCCTGGCCATTATTCAACGGCATAACTCAGGAACAGAAAGGGAAATTGCGACCATATTTTCCATTTGGTTGGATACTGACTTGGTGACACTAGTCTTGGTCCTGAACAGACATGGATATAAGCTGCAACTTGATTGGTTGGCGGGGGTATATCCCCCCCACAGGAATTGACAGTAGTTTAAAGCTGCACTAATCAATATTTTCATATTGGCTCAACTTTTGAAGTATAAAGTAGAAGTGTTCAATCGAAGCAACTAAATCATACAGAATTATCCCCCAACTCTGTTTCTCTAAATACTATTTTAGTTTTTGAGCTTTTTTAGCTGATTAACAAAATTCTTTTCTCATTTTTAGCTCAGCAGGCAGCTGCATAAAAGCTCTGATAAAGCCTCTGTACAGCGCAACAACAAGTACAGCCAACCGTTGTAACATAGTGGAGCATTTCTCGTGTTATGATCTAGCATATAGAGGAAACCTGGTGGAGCATGAAAAATGAGACTCCCCTCTTCTTAGCCCTCAAGAACCGCCAAGAGATTTTAACCCTCAAAGAATGTATTACTCACAACGTTTGAGACAGTTCAGCTTCAGGGTGGGCTAAAAGCAAAATAACAAACTAAATGTGCAAAACACTAAACTCTACTACCCGTCCCTACGGATCCCAGGGCTGCCACATACTGCGCAACACTATTTCTAATAGTTTACAAATGTGGACAACAGCATGCTGGCTGGCTGGAGGTGTAGAGGGAAGAGCCCATAGAAGCTTGAGCACACTGGCGTCATCAGGGATGTACTAGGACATTTTAGGATAAAGAGGACCTTTATGTGGGGATTCAAAAGACGCAAGCAGAATGTTTTGGCAGTAATTTTAACAGTAATACAGGTTGTGTGATATCAATAGAATCGGATGATACAAACATATGACATATGATCATCGCCACCTCTACAAACACCGGCCTAGATGAATTCCTGACGGCCAATCCACCCGTGGGCATCATTTAGCAGACGCTGCCAGCTTGGAAACAATGAACTTTATTGCGCAGCCCACACACTCATCTGCACAACGGAGCGAGAGAGAGATCCACAATCATGTGCAGAGAGATTTTTTAAAGCACATAACAATAAATTATATGAGCATGTGTAGGAGCCCCTAAAAGAAACATAATTGACAGATTTTGAGTTTATATATGCAGAAGTGCTGTCAATCTTATCGTTTTGCTCGCGTCCTGTGCGGTGGACAGTGATCATCTTACTATACACAGCTCTGAATCCAAATTCAACACTTCCTTTTCCATCAGGGTATGGATGAATGTCGAGGGACTGAAACATTGTATTTACTATAAAGCTTTTTGCAAGTAAGAAGACAGTGTGCAGGAGTTTTTCCTCTGTTGCTTTTGGACATTCTCTCCTACACAGAAAATCCTCAAGTTAACACACTCCTAGTAACAAAATTAGCTAACATTCATGATGAGAGGCTCAGGTGTAGACTGCTTGGTTTGAAGCACAGCCAATATCAGCATTAATGGAGAAAGGGCAAGACCAGCCAGCCAGGACAGGGAGTACTTGGGCACACAGACTGGCAGGTGGTCTGAAGGTGTCAACCACAGGGGAATCCTCCGGGGGGGGGAAAAGGGGTGATGTTGTGATTGCCAGACACAAAAAACTGCAGCACTGTAAACTACAGCGGAATAATGAGCCATCACTAGGAGCCCGTGACAGGCGGACACAGTGGCGGACTGTCTAATGGCGAGAGAAGCCTCAGTTTATCAGAATCATACCGTCTGATAGTGAGGACAGTGAAGAAGAAGCAGAAAAATACTATTCTACACCCAATTCATTTTTATCTATAATCAAGAACTGTAATCTATAATGCAATCTACATAATACAGTACACAACAGGAATTCATTTGAAACAGCATATTGCAACCAAATGTAGTGACAAGTGTTGGGTGGAAGTGGAAGCCTACAAATTCTAGTATTTTGGCCATTGTGATCCTCACTTGTTATGTTGTTGAAGGAGCTGATGTATCATCTGAAGATGAACTTGTTGAAAGAACACCAGAGGTAGAGCTACCGCAATGGAAAAACACGACATTAACAATACAATAAAACTGCGCTTGCTCCACAAAACAAATGTTCTGGACGAATACTACATCAAAACAAACGAAAAGAGAGCTTAGTTCTAATGTCGCCACCGTCAGCCTCATTCCCAGCAGCAGCTGTGCATTGAATATTTTAAGACGTACAAGGTGAAGCTTGATCATGCAGGCCATACAGATGTTCTTCTCCCCGAGGCTTTCTTGCTGTTCCCTCAACCAAACTCTAAACAAAACAAGATCAAGCACTTACAGATTATTATCATTTCTGCAGAGAGTCTCCTTCAATGGGAAACAAGGCTGCCTGTGCAGTCTGAAGTGCTGCCCCCGTGGAGAGGAGAAAGACCTTGAGCAGACCCAACGGAGGAGCTCCTGCGTGCGTCTAGACTGTCCTAAAAAAGCTGACCCCTGAGAACTTGCTGGAGTTGCTGAAAAGCAAACCAAGAAAGGGAAGAGGCTGAATCACCAATTTGTCTTTGTCAAGGTCATGTTGAAGTCCAACACCTTTGTTGACCTCCATACCGTACATCTTCTTATATTCACATGGGTCTGTATAACTGGCGAGTTCGAGCAATAGGTCCCGTCCACACACCCCGACTCCATTGCCAGTACGGGTAAGGTAAGGGGTGTGATGCTAATTATGACATCACGCCCTCTTTTTATGGCATCAAATAGTGGATAAACTTACCTAAACTAAACTAGTGACTTACAGGCTGCTGTGACATTCAAACCAGGGGGCGATCAACATGTTTTGGCTTCACTTTTGGGGAGTTATCCTTCCATCCATCTTTATGTACAGTCTGCGGTCTGTGCCGTGATTTCATATCTGTGTGAGCAGGGACTAAAAGTAACATGTTGCATTACTCCAATTATTATTATTATATAATACAGCTCCTCACTCTGAGTGTACATGTTATATATATTATTATTATTAGTAGTGGTATTATTATTATTATTATTATAAGACTGGACTCACCTGGTGCAATAATTTACCTCTGCGTAATAATTTGTTATAATAATTTTTGATACATAATTTTTAATACATACTTTTATATATTTATATTTTTTACTTTTGTGTTTGAAGTTTATTCTTGTTCTTTTGGAGCTGAGGGTAACAAAAAGCAATTTCCCCCTGGGGATTATTAAAGGAATTCTGATTCTGATTCCGATTCGGTGCTACCGTTAGCGAGCTAGCCCACCTCGCATACTGCCTATGAGTGGAATACATACAACAGGACAACTGAGATTCATTCTGCCTCCAGAGCGGCTTTGCCTCTGAGAAATTGCTTGTTGAACCAAAAGTCTCCTCATCCACCTCTAACTAGAATCATCTTACTTACCACCATCTAAATGACCTGTGCCCTGAGCCTAATGCTGCTGCTGCTCAAACAACATGTACAATTAGCTCTGTGATTTCTATTCTTGTGGGTATATTTGGACCACACACACACACACACACACACTGTTAATTCATACTATACACATGTACATAGCCACGCACTCATACATATAACATGTGAGAGGCAGAGCTTGACTCCACACTCTGCAGATCGGGGGGAGGCCTCAAAGGGCGTGTGAAGAGTTCATTTCAATTTGATACACTGAAAAAAAAATCTAGTGTGAAGAATAAAGGGAATATATACCTGCTGGGACCAGTATCTTCTACTTCATTTGCATAAAGGTCTGTACATCAAAAGTGGAGGCCCTCTTTAAAATATTCAGATGTGGCTGCTACAAGCTCCATCACTGCTTCTATCAAAGGCAGATGGAGGTAGGAGAGAGAGCCAGCCCCACTGGTCAGCTCCACTGACAAACTGTCATTCTATAGGGCATCCCTCCGTTATCTCCCACGAGGATATCATGCTGACAAGCAATAGCTGAAGCGAGCATGAGAGTGGCCGTGTTGAGGAAGATGTTTCTCCATAAAGGAGGAGCTGCTCAGTCGTCGCCGTGGAGGAAAAACTGCTGCCACGGCACTTCTTGCCTGTAAGAGAAGGCAGCAGGCTCAGAACAGAGCAACTGGCTCGCTGGTGTCCCACCGTACTGTACTGTACTGTACTGTACTGTACTGTACTGTACTGTACTGTACTGTACTGCACTGTACTGTACTGCACACAACATGATATTTCTCTGCAGCTGCCAGCATGCCAAAATATTTAGAACATGTTCAGGAAAATGACTGACATTGTTTGACACCCACATGGGGCATGAAACACGATCCTTCTAGATCTGTTTACCAGTTTATTTTTACATATTTGTGGTGTGTGTGTGAGTGTGCAATTATATGAAAAAACTGGTGTGTGTGTGTGTGTGTGTGTGTGTGTGTGTGTGTGCCAGGTGCTCCTCTGTGTGGGTGTGGATTCTTTTAGCCCTCACATATGCTCAGAGTAAAGCGCAATAAATCAAATTAAAAAGTAATACTTCTGCTGTGTTTGTAGGCAAAGCAATCTCTAGCATGTATCATTACCACAGATTGCCCATTCATCATGCAGTGTTGTAGGTTGAACAGTATTGTCAAATCGACAAATATCAGGTAAGGAGTGAAGTTACACTGAGGCCTTTTACTAATGAACATATATTTAGAAAAATAGATGGGCCATGGACAACTCTCTGGAATATTATTACAGTCTGAATGGCTATTTGGTCATTAATCAGCATGATTAATCAGCTGCAATTAACTTTAAAGACAGAGCTGTATTCTTTTATGGGATGCTAACTCATACATACTCCCTTATTACTAGCAAAGTTAATGGTACATTTATCGCTAATTGTTTCTAATTTTTCTAATTTTTTCTATCTCACAGGGTTTGATTTGAAATGTAATTAGGGAGTAAATGAATTCTTTCTTTACTTCACAGAATAAAATTCACTCCAATATGCAACAACTTTCATGTGTTTTTTTTTTTTAGCTTAGCGGAAAAAGGTGCAAACCTTTGTGCAAACCTTTGAGGATCATTAAGGGTGCCTGAAGGAGTCAGTTGACCCGAATTACAAAAACACATACAAATTCTAGTTTTATTTGAAGGTGATGATTTTTGTGCTCGTGACATTTAAATCCATCCATCTTTGTCTATATCGCTTATCCTGAAGGATGGCAGGGGGCTACAGCCAGTCCCAGCTGACATTGGGCTAGAGGCCCTGGACTGGGGGCCAGCCAATCACAGTACCGACACACAGAGACAGACAACCATTAATGCTCACACTCACACCTACGGGCAATTTAGAGTCACCAATTAACCTAAGCTGCATGTCTTTGGACTGTGGGAGAGAACCCTCATATGCACATTGAGAGCAGGAAAGCTCCACACACCCCAGGTTCAAACCACAAACCGCATTTCTGCCATCAAGCAGATTCAAACCTGCAACTTTCTTGCTTGTAAGGCAACAGTGTTAACTCTCGCACTGGACCGCCACAACATTGAAATACGCTTCAGCATCAGTTGTTTCAACCAGTGACCACAACTAAATCTGTTTACATTCAAGTGACAGCGCCATCTATTGGCCATAGTAGTCGTGACGGGACCAGAGGAAGACGTCTGGTGAGGCTGTTACAGGGTGACAAAGGAGGAGGGAGGAGCTCTGTGTGGACGGATGGCCAACTAAGCATCCGACTTTAGTAGCAGAGATGCTGTTTGTTTTCCGTTTCCAACCACAAGTCAGTGCACAGAAATAAACTTGAGTGTCCTCACTGCAGCTGCCCGACCAAAGAGCACCTCCGGTCTGGTGGCAGTCACACTTGCTGTGGCCTGTAAGGCTCCTGTTCCAGGCAAAACGCACTATTTCCCTCCACTAAGCGAAGTCTCCATCATATCTTGTTCTGTTATGATATCCTATGTGATGTATAGAGCTTTTGTTGAATTAATGTCAGTGTTTTGTTGGTGTTGTGGTTTTGAACGCCCATAGAACAGTGTTTAGGTCTACTCTTGTGCTTGGTTAGAGAATGGAACAGCTATCGTTAGTTCAGAAATGTAAAACAAGGTTTTTGACATGATTGAGTACAACTCTATACATGAGATGTGTATTGATAGGAGACCAGTTTAGATATTATGGTGTTTGAGTCCACAGTCATGAGCTTTAACCCTGGCATAGAATGTGTGGGACTAAAATATTATCTTATTCAGTTTGTCCCTGGGCATTAGAATCAGAGTTTGATGGACCCATGACGACCTCTACTGTATGTGTCCCACAGTTTTTTCTTTCCACTTGGGAAGTGTTTTATTTCATCTGCTCCTGCTCAGGTCCGTGGTTAAATGCTAACTGTAACACATTATTTCATCTGTCAAATCTTGCAGATTTCTTTTTAATATTCACCTTGGGTTCAGTGTGCTACACTTCAGGGTATGCACCTTGAGCAGGGGGGGGGCAGCAGCAGTTATGCAAGTTTAATTGAGGTAATATAGTATTGATTTCTGTTCTCTTTACCTCTTCTTCCCGCCTCGCAGCTGCTTGGCTTCAGGTGCTGGAGTGCCTGACCAACAAGTAACACTCACAGGCTTGAATGCACCAAGAGCTGTGTGTCATTACTAATGACAAAGCTAATTATCTACACGGTAAACATTATCTGGTCATTTTTCACCTTGTACAAACCTAACGGGCATCGACTTAGCCTGTTATTGATATCTGAAGGAGTTAAGGTTTTACATCTAGGGGATGGTTACTCTCCCTCCCTCATTTGTGTAATGTGTAATTTATGCCTATGATATAGAAAAGAACTGACCTTCGTGTGAAATGAAAAGTGCTGGGAGCAGTCATTCATCAAATCCAAGAGAAGGACAACTTCTCCAGAGTCTGTTTTGTGTGTGTGTGTGTGTGTGTGTGTGTGTGTGTGTGTGTGTGGTCTTTATTACTTACTTGGTGGAGCCCTAAAACTGGGGGGAAAGGTTTGATTGACCCCTTCCTACGATGTTTGATAGAGGAAAAATAGTGTCTATGAAAGGTTTGATCAAGTACAATTAGTTTTATTCAGCAAAAAAATGACCATCTCAACATATCGTATATTTAAGGTGGTTTTCATGACTTTTACAAAATTACGTCTCATAATCTTTAAGAACATTTTGGGTGAAGGCGTATGACAAAGTCAATGCAAATACATGAATAGATGTGAGAAACAAAATCGCTAGACGCAAAATCGTGGCGGGTGATGTAAATTTGCGTACCACATGAGTTGAAAATATTTAACTCACCTGGCAGAGAGTTCTGGTAATACACTTTTCTACAACATATTTATTTTATAGAACTATCAAAAACAAGTTTTGTTGGAATAATACATCTTGGAATTCACGTCTTGACTGCAGAGGAAGTGTTCAAAACACTCTGATCTAACATTCAGCGATCCTCCATTGTATTCTAAAAAATGTTCTGTTTGTAAAATAAGGCTAAGACTCACGCAGTGAAGCACTAAACCGCAGAATTTTTCATTTTCATCATGTCCTTATTTGTCTGTCTGCTGGGTTTGATTCTTCCACAACAGAGCGTATCAATAGAACTCTGTTCAGCAGCCAACTCTCATGATTCTCACATTTCAGAGCCTCATTCCAGCACATGAATGCAGCAGTGGTTCAGGAGTACACTCTTCAAGTGAGTCTGCAAGTAAGTTTCAGTTCTCTGGAATGCAGTTAAGACACTGCAGTGGAATCACTGGAAACCAAAAGAAAAACGCAGTTATTATCTACAACACAGTGAAGAAAAACTTTTTCTTAAGTGACATAAAAGTACCTGTAGGAGCCAGAATCATTGTTTTCCCTTTATTAATTTCTGTTTTTTTTTTTAGCCAACCCCATCTAGTGGCCGGAGGATGGGGATAAAGGGTTAGGCAGACTGTCAGGAAAGTGTGGTTGACCAGAAAGAGCCAAGACCTGGATCTGTGCACCAGAGAATCCTGAGTTATCTTTAGCATCCTTATTTAAAATAGCATCCTCGTTTATGAGTTTTGTGGACATTATTGTGTTAAGAATAAATAGTGCTTTATTTTGAACATTTCATTTATTTGTTTATTTTATACTTTCTCGGTGGACATTGGTCTTTTGGCGGTGTCGAGTCAGACACTTCTGCTCTGCCACCACAGTGGTTATAACTGCAGGCGCTGGAATAACCACTACAGTACCAATACTGTTAAAATACTCTATTACAAATAAAACTTGTACGTCCTAACATCACTTTCATTGTTGTAGCTGGTTGATCTAATTGCATCTACCTAATGTGTGCTTGATCTATGCTGTGTTCTAAAGTGATCGGAAGAGCTGAGAATCAAATCTTGATCTGCAAAGTATAATTACAGCTGTAGAGGTAGCTCTGAATTAAATGGAGTGGAGAACACTCTACAATCTTTCCATCAGAAAGGCAGTGAAGTAGAAGTATAAAGTATGAAAGCAGTCGTACTTAAAGCTGCATTATTCTACATCAAAGTACAAGTGTGGAAATAATACGGCATTTTAAAGCTGATAGAACTGATGTAGTGTTCACCAAACCTGTTCTCATTTTCATGCTCTCAAACGTGCTGCCGTATGCCCGCGGTGTCCGATACCGTTGCGCAAGGCGCCCATCTGCAACGCTTTTAGATGCTCAGAGCTACAGGTCATCCCCCCACTCTGAATGATTCTCATTCCCAGGTCATCCAATACTGATGCTCTGTGCGTGGACTTTACAGGAGCTTCATTGTCTCGGTAAGAGCAATAAACATATGCTGAACTTGGTGAAATCCTTGCAGTTTGGTTAGTTTTTTGTACCAAAACTAATTGGTTAGGCTTAGGAAAATTCAGTGATTTGGGTTAAAATAAGTACCGGTTGCAAAACTTATAGTTTCACTTTTAGTTTCAGATAAGACACAATCCCTGGTCCTGTCTTTGACCCATCCACCCATCCTGGCCTCTTAGTTATGTGGACTTGGCTGCTCTTATATTTCCCTGTAGTGTCTGATACACTTGTTAAAATGTGCTTTGTTCATCTATATCAAATGCCAAAGGGGGCATTGGGAAAGTCTGGTTTAGCAGCTAGTTGCTAACTTCTGCTCTGCTGGTAGTGTTGATGTTGAAGCTTTTTCACTGAAAAGAGAGCGTGGTCTATTCTGGTCGAGCTGAGAAATTTAACCACAATCATAGATTGCCGTAAAACCAAAACAGTGAGCTAACTGATGCTAAAAAGCTCCGTAGAGTTGAGGGGAATTCCTGAGTTGATGATTATTCTCTGTGGTTATGAATTACACATGGTTATTGGACACAATGTTCATATAGAAATAGTCATTAGTGCAGCTTTAAGTTTAGAATTAAACTTACTGTGACTATGCTACTGCGATGTCACAAGCTGTAAGTAGCACTAAAAAAATGTGATAATTATGTAATGATGATATAATTATGTATGCAAACGATTTATTGTCATCCTCATGTGCAATGAATAATGGTAAGTCTAAAATCTAGCAGTAATCCTTTTTTCTGGAATAATATAAAAATATTGCAGCCACATAGTAATTATCTTTTAATCAGTAAGGTTTGTCAGAGCTTTGGATAGCTTTACCGCTTCTCTGCCTGCATGGCCGTGGCATGGGCAGGCCTTTGAGCAGCTACAATTAGAAGCAGATTGAGATTTCTATTTCTACATCCAAAGGGGATTGGCTGGCTCGGAGGAGCACTGAAAACCAGAGAGGCTTGTTGGCCAACTGCAGTCTGTCTGCATCTAAAGCTATTCCGCTGGGAACCCTAATCATAGCTGCAAACTCAGAAATCAGGGTCAGGAAATGAAGGAAGAAAATTCAGATGGGGGCTTGAATAGAAGGCACTGAAGTATAAATTCTGGAGATCTTTCAGTCCAAGACACCTTTCAGAAGTCTTTCTCTGAAGAACGTCACAGAGCTCGTTAGCAGGGGAGCTACTACAAAGTAAAAGGAAATACATGAAAACACTTGCATACAAGGCACTCATGTCTAACATGTCCTTTTATTTTGAAGTCAGTTGCCCTATACCAATAATACTGATTTACTAAAAATGATAAAGGCCTTAAGGCAATTCTGATATTTACCTTGTTTATGTACCCTCTATGATGGAGAGAGGCCCAAAATATTTTTTTGTCATTTAAAAAAGTGTTTTTTTCTTATGTTTGTGGAGTCTTTTTTTTTTTTTTGTCTAGATAAATAGATAGATACTTCATTGATCCTAAGGGAAATTTAGGACCAATTTCACACATTGGTTAGTTGCTCTTT
This sequence comes from Pempheris klunzingeri, assembly GCF_042242105.1. Taxonomy (NCBI): domain Eukaryota; kingdom Metazoa; phylum Chordata; class Actinopteri; order Acropomatiformes; family Pempheridae; genus Pempheris; species Pempheris klunzingeri. The sequence continues at coordinate 20,446,870 of NC_092029.1, read as the reverse complement.
AGTATTCCCAGGGATGCACCACGTATGAAGACATTACTGTCATGCTCTCACTTTAAAGTAAAAACTGACTCAACTCACAGTGTTCTCCTACCGCAAGCTCCTAAAGCCTTAGTGAGGCGGTCTTTTAACCATTAAGGAAAGAAAAAACATTTATATATGCACACAGAAAATCAGCCTGAACCCATAATTTGAAGATCACATGACAGAAGAATCTCCCATAATCCTGGTCTTGATCCGCTAAACTGAAATGTCTGGGATTATGATTGTCCAAAATGGCTATCTGCTGTAGCACATATGCAGTCTGACTACCGGAATCTGGGCTGGTATAATCTCAAAAATGAATCAAACCTATTACCTGTAGCCTGTAGCCAATGCAGGATGTATGAAAAATAAGATCATATGTTTCACATTGGAGATTTTTGAGGCTTAAATCCATTTGATAAGTAGTTCTGAAATGTTACTGCCAACTGCAGAGTCCAGCTACTTTAAATTAAATCCTAAAGCACTGTTCTACAATTCTTATCAGATCAGGAATCCCCAAAATAAATCAAATTGTGAGCGGAAATGAAACGAGCAGCTTGTCGCTGTTCAATCAGGTGTTCTTACTCTGTGTCTTTCAGACACACAGGAAAGCATTTCAAGGTCTTTGTCTGTACAACACATATTTTTACCAACGGAACCTCCTCTGCGCCTTGATTTTTATGTACTTAAAACACAGACGTGTATTTGTGTTGTAGCAGTGAAACTGGAACTCGACAGACATAAATAAGCCCATAATCAGCATACAAGTCTGTTCTCTGTCTCAATCCATTTCTTTGCTCTCACTTCCACGCCTATTGGGATGTCAAGAGTTTTTCCTCACATCAATCAACATGCAGACTGAAATAACTATCATTACATGCCTTGCAACCTGTTCTAGAGCGCTTCCCTTTCCGATCTGTCATAATGAAATCCAAAAAGAGCCACTTGAAAACCTTGGAAATGGGCTACAATATGTTGCATAGCCTGTTGGAATGAGTTTCTCACCTCACAAGCAATAAATCAAATGTGAAATTATGCTGAAACTAGCATTATCAAATGGGAATGGATGACAAGAATCGCCAAATAAGCTTCCTTCACACTGAAGTGTCACAAGATAGAGCACGGGTAAATATGGAAGAATGAGTTTCATGGCTACATTTCAGAGCAATAGTAGAAAGCGTCTTTGCACAACACAGTAAACTGCCAAATGCTGAGTTAAGCCTGTATACCTTTGATTATCTGAGGTTGGTCTTTTAATAGAGACTGACACAATGCTTCATTTTTAGTCACACCAGCACTCCTAACGGTAAAAATTACCAGGAAGAGGTTGGCACCAGTTATTAGCCTTTCATTTAAATGTGACACCTGTAAAATGAGTCATTGATAGAAACAGTGTTTGCTCTCTGTTGACACATCAAGGAAAAACAGTAAATGAAGTAGCCTCTAAGTTTAGCATTAATCATGTCGGCTCCAGTGGTACTGGATATACATACCATCGTAATACACACATGAAAACCACTGCATGAGAACTGTCAAGAGAGGAAGCGGAAACGAGACCTGGTTAGGAGCTTATTTAGAGGGATACTTACTACTTACTAAAACACCTCAATTTGTGTGTGACAGAAACAACTCATCCTCATACCGAAATGACAGAATGGAGTGACTCCCAAAACAACATATATAAGAGCATCCTTTATTGGTCAGATGGGTACCAGTCACATTCAAGCAAATTACTTAAGCAAGTTCTGTGCATGAAGTAAGTTAATGTTGTGAAGTGGTTGCAGTTTGGTTAGGTTTGGTTAGGCACGATGGTAATGGTTTGCGTTAAAATATGTACATTAGTTGAAGCAGTTATGTTACATATATGATGTAACTTACGTTACATCGGTCAAAACAGCCTGACATTGAATTTTGGTGTCACACCGGACACAAACAGTGGTCTCCTGGGGGAAAGTTTGTCCCATCTCCCATCCAGCCTTCCCAAACTCTTCCTTTCCCCATGTGAACTTTTCTTCATTCTACGTCACCTGACTTCCTCCTTTGCTCCTGTCATAATTACTGCGGCCACCAAAGGTCACCTATATAAACACTGGTCCTTTTAACCTCCTTGAAAAATAACCGCTGTTGTTGTTTTCAGTATGTGGGTGGGCTGGATAGAAGAGTATGACATCTGCTCACAAGGAATCTAATAATGGACTTATACATATGATAATAAACAGTGAAAATACGTATAAGTAAATTCTCTTTCTCATCAGTGAGAAACTAGAAACATTATGTGAGTTTAGACTTTGCTGTTAAATCAGTTGATAGTTTATGGTTCATGAATTTGTATTTCAAGTGGCTGAACTCATAAAGTCACTTGTAGCTGGCAGGAAAAGTTGAATTGAATAGAACAGAAGTTCATTGTTGACCTTGGGGACGGTAGAGAAAAATCTTTTTTTTTTTTTTTGGAAAAAAACTGACCTGAAATTGGAAATGGTGAATGATTTAGCATGTTCTGATTTTCAATGAGAAAAGAGTAGATATAGGTTACCAACACCCACTTTAAAACATTAGTGTATGTCACTACATATGAACTCACAGCACGGTACTCTTTCCAATTTTGAAGTCTTTGAAATTCAGGTGACCTTTGATGTCATGGTAACAATAGTGGGGTAACCTTCGTTGGCATAGTCAGCTGACCTATAAACACATGGTTAACATTGTGAAACAGTTGCAGTTTGGTTAGATATAGGCACCAAAACTACTTGGTTAGGTTTTGAAAAGAACATGGTTTGGGTGAAAATAAGTATGATAACATTTAGTAACTTCAGTTATGTATGTAAGCTAAAAAGATGTCATGTTGACTATTGGTTTCACACAGGACACAAACAGGTTGTGCATCTATATGTGCATGGAGTACATTGCAGTTGTTGGAGCAGTATAAATTCTGCATCATTTTTTCTCTTGCTTGAGAACACTTTAATTTCTGTGGATAACACTGATATAACATTTCAAGCACAGATGCTCCTCCTCAGGTAAGATTGAACACACCTGCTTTTGATGGCTGCTTTTTGATATTATCTTCTAATTAGCCTAAATGAGTCATCTGATATCAGATGGTTTGGCCACTTGTGTAATCTGATGGTTTCACGTGATTGGAGATACCTGAGTGTGATGGACTGACACCTGATCTGTAGGTGTCTGGTATGGCCACTGGACATCTCTAATCAAATGGTCACGCTGACACTCCTTGAGTTTAGTTTTGACATAGTCCATACATTTCTGATTTGTGGATTTATTTGCCAAATTGTAATATAACATAGGAGACAACAATCAAAGAATGTAATAAAAAGAAAATCACTTATTTGTGTACTTAGAGTATAATACCAATGTAATATTCACTTTATATATTGTTGTTATCACACTTGATAGACACATAGTGAGAATATTGTAGCTGAGGATCTAATCAAGAGATGATGACATTTCAGCGCCTGTGAGGGGATGAAAAAAAGTCTCCCCGTGGCTGACATTACAGCCTCTTTGATCAGCTTGCTGCACCTTTCTCTTCTGTAATAAATGGATTACTATCAAATTGTACTGATAGACCCACTCTTTCACTCTGGGCTGGATTACCTATTGGGCACAATGGGAAACTCTTCAGGGGGGCTGGAGCTCCAGGGGAGCCAAAAGCTCCTGTTTCACTGTGTTGCAATTTTCTAAATGTGACAATTTGATAAATTTAAAGCGTCTTTAGCCATACAGTATCACCAGCAGCTGAAATGACAGGTGCCTTAAGGGATACTTACATTATTATGTAATCTTGAGGCCCCATGTTGTATGTTTTAATTGTTGTTTACATCTTGCATATCCATCCATCCATCCATCTATCCATCTATCCATCCATCCACCCTGAACTGGTCGCCAGTCAATCTGGCATAGAGACGCTCATTTACAGCCACCAGTTAACCTAACCTGCATGTCTTTGGACCTTGAGAAAACCCACGCAAACACGAGGAGAGCATGCAAACTCCACACAGAACCTTCTTGCTGTGAGGGAACAGCGCTAACCACCACGCCGCCCGCATATCTTAAATCACCCGCAGTATTAAATTACCAAAAATCATTACTAACTAATGTTCATATATTGCCACATATTTAAGTGCTGTGACATTTCAAGCACAAGGCTCAGACTTCTGATAAATACAGACTCACCATCTTAAACATTTCTTATTACAAACACGTGACACACCACAACTGTTGCTGCTTAATTTCATATGTATCTTATACACAGATTAATATAGCTATGTTACACCTAACTATAAAGGAAGCAGTGTCTGTCTGTCTGTCTGTCTGTGTGCTCCTTGCTTTTCTCAACAACTGTTCATCTGATCTACTGCACGCTTGCTGGGTGTATTTCTGGGCACCCAAGGAAATGCGGTGAAGTTGTTTGGATGTGAATCGTTAAAGATATCATTGAAAGCAAACATTCAGTGGATCTTGACCTCTCCAATATTTCGTTATGTCAAACTCAGATTTGTGTGGACATCTCAAAACGGTTTATCTGATTGACTCCACACTTGTTGGGTGCATTGCCGAAGGGCCCGAGGGGGTGCAGTACCAAGTTTGAAGTTGATTGGCTGAGCAGAACAGTCATACTGTGATTCTCAACAGCTGTCAGGACTTCTGGGGGCCGAGTGATCGGCCTGCTCCAAACAAGCACTCACTCTGAACTGCACTAGTTTGTGTGTCTGAATTCTCCCTTTTTTATCTCCCCTTTCCTAAATACATATTTAAAAAATATTGAAATGAGCTCAGATGAAACATTTGTGATTGTGGTGCACATATCTTAACACACAGGGTTAACGACAAATCATAGTGTTCTGCTTTATTCAAGAAACAACTAACTACATTCTTCTTCATAATTTCACTACTACATTTCTCTGTGTGGCCTTGGATAGTTGTGACTACTGGACAGCACAAACAACTGTGTTCTGTTTCTTTTGGGTTAGTAGTAGCAAGGCACTGAGTTAGTGACAGGTTAGAAAAACGTAATGAGGCTCCTCGATCCACGTTCTTTCTGTCGTCTTTGTCTGAGACCATTTTCAAGCTCTTCAGTTTGGATGTAGAGGTCCTCATTAGAGCTGCAGCAACGTCTGAATCATTGAACTGAAGATCTTTTAAGAAACATTGGATGATATGATTCCCCATGAAGAACACAGCCTCTATCTGAACTCTTACTGTAACTCGGCCTTTAGGGAACTTATATATAAGTTTGTATATTTTTTGAGTTTATGAAATTGTGGAATTCGGGAAAGATTCTTTGGCCCTGTCCATTTAAAGAGAACACTGATGGATACCTCACCCATTCTGACATGTGATCGATGAATTGATTTGCCCGGTGATTGAATAGCTGTAATTCCTCAACTTGTTCAATCGCCTCAATGTTTTACTTATATAGCCCCAAATCCTTACAAATGTTATCTCAAGACATTTCTCATACAGAGCTGGTCAAGGCCAAACTCTGTAAGAGCAACCCAACGGTTCAAAAATTCAAACTGAAGGATTCAAGAAACCCCCACATAGAGGAAACCTTGAACGCAACCCGGCTAGGGGGTGATTGGCTTCTGCTGGGACTGTGTCAGGAGAGAGAGAAAGAGAGAGAGAGAGAGAGAGAGAGAGAGAGATGCACAGCAACAATAACAGTAACAACTATAGTAATAGGAATATAATCAACACTGAATAATATGATTTATGAATGTTGCATACACATAATGACTTTACTATATAACAGTAGTGCTGTAACCATAGGCAGCAACCAGACTGATTAGGGTTCTGACTCATTTATGCTGAAAAGAATAAAAAATAAAAATCATCAGTCTGCCCCCCCCCACCAATCAAGAATATGCATGTACAGATGAGTTTCTATATTTGGTAAATCAATAGATTCCCACAGCTCACATTCAAGGGTTAATCAGTCCTGCTCTCGTTGATATTTCACAGGATTCAACGAAACAAATGCCGTTGCTCCTTAAACCTGGCGTCTGCCGATTGGTCAGCTGTGTGGTAAAGCTCCATGTCACGGAGTCATAGGGTTCAATATATGTACATGTATTTCAGCTCTAGCTGTGCAGGCGGTTAGGCAGGGATTGAGCCGACTTTCTGCTTCGTCTGCCATATTGCCAGCTCTTGCGTGCTGCGCCTCCCCGCCCGCCCGCCCGCCCGCCTCTCATTGAAAATGAATGATTACCAGGTGGCTGTCGTGTCTTGTCTTAAAAGCCCTTAAAGCTGCAATCTGCTTGATTCTGGAGTCTGCTGGGTGAGAATCTGTTTTGTCTGTTGGATTGGGTGCTGCTCCGATGGGGGCTTGCACGTCAACATGTCCCCCGCTGAGCTGCTACGCGGGACTAAAAACACCCTGCAAGTTAGTCATATCCCTCTCTGACAGGATAAATGGCAGCTCCAGAGTACAACAAGCAAAAAACCACAACTTCACCGTGGCCATGGCAACCAAGTTTAGGGAGAGCACAGCATGGTTTGCTGTCAAAATGTGGACTGGAAAAAGACAGGCGGAAAGAGAACAAAGCAGTGAGGAAGGATAATGCAACTGAGGACTTTCATTCCACAGCCAGAGTGTATGGGGGCTGATGAGCACACTCATACACTTACACACACAAACACACTGCTGATGACCTGAATTTCACCCCTTGTTGAATTATTCCCCACTGCGGAATTATTCCCTCTGTGACAAATCCATATGTGCCTCATGATGTGACACATATCAGCGGTTTAAAAAAGTTACTGAGCAACTTTTCCCTCATCTGCAAAACTCATATTTTAATCCTGCTTCCATTTGCCGTTTTGTTTTACTGTAAATTCCCGTCACATCTTAAGCTTTCTTGTTCCTATTTAACAAGCACTGCAGCTCTGCCGTCTTGGGTTTAGCACACGTTTAGGGTCGAAAGGGCACGAGGGTAAAAGTTCAAATCAGCACGGCCAGAAGAGAAACAGCCTTATCTAAGAACTCTTTTGATGTCTAGAAGTGTATTCAAAATGCGACTATATTCCTGACACACATTTTAGGAGAGCATCGCCCTGGGAGCAGCACTATGAAATTGACATTAATGAGAACTGAGCCAGGGGAGGAAGATGGTGCTTCTCAACTTTCCCTGACTCCCTCTTCCAGGATGCAGCTCCAGACTGCCTTTGGTGGCTTATGAAAGTCAACTTTTTGAAGCACAATGCTCTTGGCCTGATGCAAGTGATTATGTAATGTGGTTAGACTGTCATTTTTGGCTGGAAGATGGCGATGTTGTTCAGCCCAGCTGTCAGACAGTTTGCTTCAGAGCTAGATGTCTCACTGGCTTCAGACCTGAACTTTGGTATAAATATTCATGGTCCTCAGAGAATTATTGCTAATGATTTTGGTGACCACTGAACATTTCATCTAGCACCACTATTAGTTTGCACAGTGACAAAATACCTCGTAAAGAAATGGCCAGACACTGATGGTCTCCAGAGGACAGTTCCTCTAGCACCAGGCCAATATTTCAACACTTCTCAAAATGCATCAAAAGGAATGTTCATTCCAAACTGTAAAAAAACAGCTTGTACTTAAGATATCACATCATTTAAGCACATTTATGCTTTTAATGAACCCAAGAGCTGTTTTCTAATGCCATCCTCAAGATAGATTTGATATTTTTTAGCCAACTACTTTAAAGGCACTAAGAACAGACAAATTGTCATGTAGTGTATTTCAGCACACAAGTCCATGAGGATCCTTTCAGACATCAGCAGACGATGAAACTGACCCCACTGAGAGGTTAATTAGTGGCTACACTGATGGACAACCAATCATTTGTGCCGTGGACCAACTTCCAAACTGCCTGCTAATTCTAAGCGGGTCTCACTGCCTGCTTTCCACTGCATGGTGTGACTCAGCTCAGCTTTTACTGGCCTCGCTTGGGACTGTTCTTTTGATTATCCACTGGTGAAAGTTGTGGATAGTGCCTGGACCCTGGTGCTTTTAGTGTCACCTAGCTCTATGGTTCCAATGAGCTGAAACTAAAAAGGTGGAATAAAAACACTACACGCCGCCGACTGGTCCTAAAGAACCATAACTAGGATCATCACTTGAGTGACACAGGACAGCCTGCAATAGGGACCGCACATTTTTAAATCACTATATTTTAAGAAAACACTCCTGGTCAATTGATGAAATGCACTTATTTCATTGCAAATAAAAGGATCCAATGAGAGCTGGATTCAGCAACTGGTCCTGTGTGTTTGTGACTATTACTGTCTGCAGTGAGAAATGTAACGGAGAAAATGACCTGGTAGCAAAAGCGAGTAGAGCAGAGCATCATGCAAACATGTAACATACTACATAAATACTATATGAATAATGTCATTATTACACAAAAACCAGTATACATACTTGAGCATACCTGATTGGAGTATGCAGACACTATTGTCCCAAAATGTTGAGCACGAAGGAAGCTGCTCAGGCGTCAGACTAATCTTGGATGACAACAAAACATCTTGTGCTGTGTTTGTGAAATTGAACTGATGTACATCAGTGCACACGTTGCCTCATCTCCTGTACAAAATGGTGAAGTACGCTGATTTCTTGTATTCGCACAGCAGAGACACTATACTATTTAAAGTAGTATAGTGCTATAGTACTGTAATGCTCCTGAATAATTCGTTACAGGACTCTTTGGTTCTTGGCTCATTTGCTGACCTTTCCCTTAGTCTCTGTAGCGATCATTTTAGTATGCATAGCCATAAAATAATCTCTCAGACATAACTTGATGAAGCTCTACCTGCTGTGACACCATGCAGCTAATATTCCCTGTCAGTTTCACATCCACTGCAAGTAACTTACACCCACCCACACCGGACTATCTTTGGTTTCAATTTCTGCACTAATCTCCCTCAGCATTATGCAAGCCCCGCTGCTCACTTACCCAAGACTATCCCAAGGAGCTTTGCTTTAACGAGATAATCATACTGACGATCAGATTGACATTTCAGACACTCTCTCCACTCCTTCCCATCAATAGGGGAACGCTACTTCTATCACTAGATCCATATTAGATTTGGCAGATTATCATTTGGAGCAATTCACACTTCATTGTGAAGTACTCACAGATGATTTCTGCATTCAAGGTTGCAGCCTTTCTCAGAGTAAGATTAACACACATGTAATTTGAATTCAATTAATTTCTCTTTTAATCCCACTGAGGGCCAGAGATACAGAGATCCTCCATTACTCTCCCTTATTGTCAGTTCCTCAGTGGTGACGGCTTAGGAAGCAAATCCAATTATTTGACTTAATATTCACTTTAGTGTGTGGGATCCTGTCTGGGTGTCCTTGCTTGTGGTCATTTTGAGGAGATGGTGGAAAGAATCGATTCTCTTGTTTTTTGAAGCCAGGCTGTATTCGAAAAAGAAAAATGGCAGGATTCAGGAGGAGTGTGGGTCTCTGCGCTGTGATCAAGTACCTGACAGTATGGCGCTTTGATTCAGCTTTTAGTTGTTTTTTTTTTATCAGTGGAATATAGAGGCAAACATTTGAAGGCAGTCTTTTCAAATGTTCTTTATTTGACAGCTGCAGACTGGCCACAGCAGGAGGCAATATAAGCAGCCAGAGCTGATAAGTGCATCCAGACTTTATGAGCCCCATAACAAAGTGTAAACAAGATGCCAATCAATTCACAATGTCATGACACATGCACGACTATATCAAAGAAGTGGAGTCACAACTAATGATGTGCTGGGGTTAAGGTTCATTTGGTGCAAAAGACTTCATGCAGTGACTTTAATTTGGAGTGATTTGACTGGCGATTTGCAGACTAATGAAATTAATTCTTGTCTTTATATATGGTAACAGTGTAGTATTTCATACAGCAGATATATGTATATACGCTTAATATATGTAAATGTAAACGGCCAGTGTGGATTTAACGAAATCTAGCAGTGATATTGCAGATGGCAACTGAATGAACACCCCCTCGGCTCACTTCCTCAGTTCTGAGAATCTGTGGGGGCCGAAGGATTCACGCTCCCTTGCTATTTCTCGTGCTAAATAAAGTATGATCCTCCATTTTTCACAACACGAAATGGAATCCTCTTCTTTCTTCTTCTTTGTCCTCCGACTGGTGCAATTGCATCACCAAATTCAAGCTGCCATTTCAGTGTAAAAACATGAAAGGCCTTGTTTGTCCGTTCTGGGCTACCAAAGAAACATAGCGGTGCAACATAGCGGACTCTGTGGAAGAGGACCCACTCCCTGTGTAGTCATAAAGGGCTCATTCTTCGGTAATGAAAATGACAGGGACTCTTAGTCTTAGGTGCTCATAAACTACTGAAACCAATGTTATAAAAAAAATCCGTTTTTGGCAATAGATCCCTCAAACCAACATACTGCACCTCACAGAAAGTGCAGAAATGTAAAACATAAGGATGGATAGCGATCTTATGGACTCCTCACCCCTTGTGTCATGGAGTGAATCTGCTGTGAAAAGCTAATGAGTAGAAATTGATTTGGGAAAGGGTCATAAGTACCACATTAAGTGCATCATAACACTACTGCGTCGGCTCAGCTGTCGGCGATGATAGAGGCCACTTGGTTAAAACCTGTCGGAAAGTGGTGTACCTGCAGCTAGTAGTTGACCCGGAGTGATCCGTGGTGCTGCTCCACAGTGCGGTGGCATGTCAGTTCAGGATCGTTATCAAGCTACACTGCCACCCACATCCTTATAATGTGAGCAGACGCGTGTGACAGCATATTGACAGTAACAGCGACTCACTTCCATTAGCTGATATCAGCCACTTGAGTGGTTGTTTGGCTGCTGAAGTCGGAGCTATCAGATTGCGGCGACATAGCCATTTCCTGAAGCTGATTTGTCGGAGCATGAATCTGTTTGCTGCGCATGGTGTCAAGAGATTACAGACACTCCCAGACTGACGTGGGCAGCCAGCCTTTTAATAGCTCACAGGGCCTTTAATTTATTTACAAAGATAAAATGCTCAGACTTGCACATGCAATCATTCATATAAATACACAAATAGATATGCTTGCAATCACACACACACACACACACATTACAAATGAGGAGTGTAATTGAAGATTATTTTGAAAAAAAGACAGAACTTCCAACATTTCCATGTTTTACATGAAAATCACAGCACATGAAATAATGTTTTTTACTTTTTTAAACATTTAAAATTGTCTTAATCATTCTATTGTCAATATGGTTGTGGGGGCTGGATCCAATCCCAGCCCACATTGGGCGAGAGACGGGGGACACACTGGACTGGTATTCCGCTAACTTATACGTCACCCATTAAACAGTGGCTTATATGATGGTTTAAGAGATCATGTATTTCTATATTTGTTATAATTCACTAAAATGGTTGCCAGGTTGTTTAAAAATCTGATTAGTCATCAGTCATTAGTAAAGGGTCGTGTGTGGTCATGAATTTACAGTCTACAGATTTCTCCCTTTCTGATAAGCTGACAGTAGAAGTTCATGGCTGTTTCCAGTGTCAGTACATATCCATTCAAAGATTTCTTTTGCAACAATAAATCAAGTCTACTGTTGTTGATGTTAAGTTGTCAATAGAAAGACTCTGGTTCATGTTCCCTCTAGCACTTTTCCACAAGGTCAGCGGTCAAAAGAACAAATGGCATAAACTCCCCAATAATCTATAACCACCTGACAAACCAAACATTATTGTTTTTTGCAATAATTATTAGTGAGTAACTATGATACATATAGCCTTAAAAAAATAGGACCTTACTAGACAGATACATTTTGTTTGACCTAACTAGAAACAATAAAACGACAGTATTTTGCACTAAGTTTTGCATTGGGTGTCAAAAAGTAAAAATGAATAAACTTTTGTTTAAACATAGAACTAAGATATAGTCATACTGAGACATTTCACTTCAAGCCACAAATGTGAACCAGTCTGATGGCACCAGAGCAAAAGTCAGAGGATTGCCAAAGCCATAGGATTCACTCTTTGGGAGCCATGACAGTGTGCAGGTATCCAACATTTCATGTCAAACCATCCAATAGTTGAGCTATTCTACTCAACATGAAAGGTATGTTGGTTGGTCAACCAACATACCTTTCATGTTGAGTAGTTTTGCTTGCAGAACAAAGTTCCCAACATGTGTCAGTTGGTGTCTCACAATGAGACTTCGAACAATATACAAAACTCAACTCAGTTTCAATTTCCTAAAATGTCACTTACACTGTAACTGCTAAACTCCGTGATCACAGGCAGCATAGTGCCGAGGTAGTTAGAGCTGCCTCCTCACAGCAAGGTCCTTTTGTTTGAATCTTGGTCCTTTGAGTGTGGGGTTTGCATGTTTTGGCTGTGTTTGCCAGTTTCCTACCACACCAAAAGGCACTGCCTGTTTCATGCTTCTTGTGGTAGTCAAACAATTACAGTCTCGTATGATCTTTACCATGGAACTGAAAGGCAAAATATATCACATTTTGTATGTGACGCAGATAGGCCGTGTGGTCTGAGGTGAGGCAAGAGGTTTATTCACATGCAACACACAGATTATGTGAAAAAACTTTGATATATATATAGAGAGAGAAGTTTGTTACAAGAACAAATCAACACACATCTATACAAATCCAATGAAAGGACCTTGTGTAATTCCAGAAGTCATAAATCTTACAGTTTACACATCTGTATTTTCATTTAAGGAAGGCTCAGTCATTTCCTGGTCATTGCAAAAGTTACTCAAACAGGAGGTAATAGTACATTTGTTTGGAGCTATTTATAGCTTTGCATTCATGTGAGTGAATACGTACCAAAATCTCATGCTGCCATGAAATCGTGTTAGGTGCTCAGTTTCTTCAACATGCATAAATGGCCATCAATGAGCACAACATGAGGGGCTTCAATGAGCACAACATGAGGGGCCTTGCTCTTGATCCATCTATAACAGAGTTTCCAGATTAGAATAAGTGCTGCATGATTAGCTGCTTCGTGTACGCTGAGTCCGTTTGGACCAGTGGTTGTACTTATCCTCCGAAATGAATGCTATGTGTCCAAGAGATGCAATACGCACATGAACGCTGGGGGCGTTGTAGGGGCAGTACGGGGATGTGATGGACACATCAGCCATGACAATGGTGGAAAGTTTTGAAGACAAGCTAATGGACGAAGTCCGCAACGACCCTGTCCCAATGACCCAATGACTCTGTATGATGAGTCGCTGCCACTGCACAGTGACAGATATGCTTGACAGTTCAGTAACATTTTTAAGACAACCTGCAAAAATAAATGAAAATAACTCGAGAATGTTGCGTCTGTACAAAGTCTGTGAAGGCATGGTTAAAATACAAGTACATGTTTTGCTTAAGAAGTTTTAGACGGAACCCCAAACATTTTATTTTGAGACAGAAATGGCTCTTTCTTTCTTTTATGGTTTCAAATCTCCATGAATCTCAATTTACCTTTATTTCAAAACAACAGTTCACTCTGTTATTCACGATAACTTAATTTAAGAAGACAATCATTAACCTGTGTTCAAAGAACTAAATTAACAGGACCATATTAGTCTGATAACAGCATGTTAACCTTAATTAGTTGTGCGACATTAGAGGAACAAGGTACAGACTGATGTGACTTACTGAACAAATTGGTGATGTGGCTCAGAGGTCTGGAACAAAAAATTAAAAAATATCAAAATGTGTATACACACAGTACTTGTTGGGATCAATTCATTAGTGGTTTGGGTCTCTTCATGGTATTTGTGGACACTAAGACAAATAATCCTTTAAGCTTTAAGCTGGCCATTTATGTCTTCAAACATATTACAGATCAGTCAGGGACACAAACACATGTAAAACTGGATCTCTTTTTCACAAAAACCCCACCCACATAGACTTTTTCAGAATGGATTCTAGTTATATACCATATTGTTCAGTTCTTAGTTGTCCTCATCGCGACATATGCGATCAATCACAGATGGCAGAGTATGAAATTTACCAGACTGCCATAAGTCCACTGACTCAGGTCAGCTCAGTTTCACTTTCCTTAAAATGTGCCAAGTGAAGCAGTGAATACGGAGGAAATGGAAAAGTGTCATGTTTTGGTGGGGTTTTGTTTGTAGATCTGATTTGTCTCCACAGAATTCTGTACAGGCAGGGCATCACACACTTCCGCTGTGGGATGATGGGAAAGGCTTTAATTTGCTCTCATTGTGCGGCTAAGACTTCTCCCCATGGAAATTAGGGGATTAAGGCGGTGGTATTGCTCAGCATGAAGTAGCAGCAGGAGGATAATCAGATACTGTACCACTTCGCATTTACTTTGCAGGTCTAATGTTATGAGCCTCGTACCTGTATCGTATTGTTTAGTCTCGCCGTGTGAAAGCACCTCCTCGCCGGTGGCTTGGCTTTTGAACGGCCCTCCAAGGTTGCCTGGGGGTTAACAATAGCTAGCAGGTGGCAGCTTTTTCAAGGGTTTAAGGCTTACCTCCAGCCGTAACAGCTACTTAACTTAAGTGTGTCCGGATGAGTGGAATAGTAAGCAGCTTGGTCTATTTGATGAAGTGATGGGTGAGAGGAGCTATAGCGCCAGGATAAGCAATTGGCCAAGACAATATTGTCTGGCTTGAGTATTTCAGAATGCAGTGTTCAGTATGTTCAAGTAGACTGTGACTAATGCATGTGGCTAACATTACACTGATTTGTCAGTGCCTTGTTGTGGTTGTTAGGGGCGACATGGTGAACCAAGTCACCTCTTAACAACATTCTCAATGCTAATTAAATGCTTCTGCAATTCTTTTTGAGTCAAGACGGAAGAAGGCGCTGGGCCCAAAGTCTGGCCTGCTTGAATCCTAAAATGAATCCGTCAAAGGAAAGTGAAAAGAAACTGTCTTCTTCATTTATAGCAGCTGTCAAGGTGCCTAATTAAGTCCTACTGACAGCTGAGCATGTGGCTGTAGTGGGCAGCTGTTACAAAACTACTGGTGATTATTGATTCAGGGGCTCATTTGGCCAAAGCTGTGTTCATTCTGACATTAGTCCGTTGTGACCCCCTAGTGCATTTCTTGAGATCACTGAATAAGCGCAATGGGCATATGGATTTTCAATTTGTAAATTAAATACCCCTGGAATTTGAAAAAAGGCAAAATGTTACAAAAAAGGTTTGATTTTACAACATTTCATTCGAAGTCTCCTGCCACTGAGGGGATGAAGTCATTGTGTGGAGTGATGAGGAGACTGTAATGTTCCTCACAGTAGTATATAAACAGAAATTCTACATTTCCATCCTGTGTTTTATGCCATTTCATTTCAAAGGTGTAATACCACCTGACGACTGAATCGGCACCACAAACTGTTTCTTGATGTATTCACCTAATTTTATAAAAACAGTTATGGATGAAAGACTATGGATTTATTCACATTTAGTTTTGCTGATCTTCTGAACGTTTGATTAAGATTTGTTCTGAATCTAACTTGACTCTTTTCAGAGTTGTGAAATCCACTTGCATGGTATTATAAACCTCTTTACAGTGGGTTTAGGCATCCCTTAAAAATCGTGGATCTATTATGGCTGGGTCACACCAGCAATCTAAACAGCAACTTTTGCAGCAAAATCAATTCATTTCAATGGAAATTCAATACTGGGGTTATAATAACTCACAACATGGTTAAAATTTGAATTCAACGTGGTGCCATTTTGGATCTGATTGCTTGCTAACTATGCCCTGCTGGGTTCAAACCTGCCTTTGTAATCTGTTGCCCCAATCTCCGCTCACAGTGTTACCTTACCGAGTTGTGAAATGAAGGGAAAATTCATCAGAAATGTAATCTGTGAAATCCAATTATGCAAAGCTGATATACACCTGTCAAGACTGTGAACGTGACAAAAGTGAGGGAAAACAATGGAATGCTATTTTAATCAGACATCTTATTTTTACACTCTATCACACAACCACAGGTCAGTGCCACCTTGGCCCATCTTAAGTAATTCCCATGGGAATCTTTTTTTTCCACACTGCATCAAGGTTATAGATATCTAACTTTTTGCCAAATTTAGTATGGTGCAGAGAGTATGAAACGTTTCCATTAGTTCTCCTGCAAAATGAGAGTTAAATTATACTATTTCACTAGATTGTGGCAAATAGACTGGTGACTATTTTGTTTATATGTGACAAGTAAAAGAAGATCCTCATTTAGAAGAAACCTCATTTTTTGCATGTGTCATGGCTTTATGTGTTGGACACCCCATTTTATTCATGATTTATTCGCAGGCGGGTGAAGAAATGTATTCAGTGAAAATAACAATACCACAATGTGGAACAACTTCATCCCAAGAAAAAGTTTTGAGAACTATGAGCGGTTATTGTTAAAAGGGTAAGTCTGGATCCAACACAAAATGTGTCTAACACACGAGAAAATAACAGCAGGCACAGGAGCTAAAGTGATGTTTTTGTCAGTGGAGGCTGTTGGCTTTAAAGAGAGCGATAGAAAAGCTGTATCTGATTAAATCCAAACTATTTTACTCTTTAATAAAGAGGTCTGGCTCTGTAGCACTGCTTTCTTTAATCTTCTCAGACCCTTAGAATAACAGTCAATAGCAAAAACAAGCACTTCTAGCAGGCACACTTTGACCGGTGCAGTTGTCCCAAAGGATTATGTTGCAGCCTGTTCACAACTGCCAGCTGGGGCGATCAGCTGGACCGATTCCAAAGCAACTGGGCGTTGCAACCGTAAAACATTTTGTGCATAGGACCATCGGAGATGAATAGCCACACCATTTCAGGAATTTGATTGTTACGGCGCCACCTTGAGGTCAGTGAGTGTCATTTTCTGTAGCTGAGTGGTGGGTGGAATGGTTATTATAGCCATCCATTTTCTTTGACCAAATCTGAAGTTTATTTGTATCACGTTTTAGCAAGCTGGTGCTAGCAAAGAAATAACAACAGTGAATTCAGGACTACCAACCAGCTGAAGGACTGACACAGGTCTGAGGTTTTTAGAACAATACTGTGACTGTGGACATGCACAACAAATGTGTTAAGCCAGTTAAGGCAGTGCATGTAACTTATATTATTGGCATATTTATTGTTGTTGAAATTCTCATGAGAAATAGTTTTACAGACCGGAAGATCAGAAACACAAATAATTCCTTCGCACATGAAGACAGCCGTTATTTCAGTTCTTCTCAAACCCAATAGAGATTCCACCCTACCTACCAGCTACCGCCCCCTATCATCAATAAACACACATTTAAAAATCAGCAGTAAAACCCTGGCCACCAGATTAGAAACAGTCATGTCTACTTTAATACACACCGATCAGATCAATCTTATTAACCTTTCACAACAGACTCAAACCAAAGCAATAACTGTATCATTAAATGCAGAAAAGGCATTTGACCAAGTCAACTGGAGCTTTTTGTTCCACACATTACACTCCAATTTGGCACAGCCCTGACTTCCACCTCCACAAAACCCCTCTTCACTCTTACACATGGGCAAAAAGGTGTCAGCACCTATTTCAAAAGAACCAGTTCATAGTTTTCACACATCTCATACAGAGGCACGGACTTGGAAGACTCCAGTTCTTAGAATATTTATAACATAAATCCATAATCAAAACAAAAGTTAACATAAAACACTCTCGAACCTTCCGAAATAATTAATTATCTTACCCAACTAACAAATTTAGGCAAACTAACCTCTAAACTCTATTTGTATTAAATTTATAATAAAGCTAGCAGAGACAGACACTTGTTCACAACGCACACTAGATTCAACAGACAATTATTTCCACGCACTCCGGGTTCACACTTTTTGGAATTCAGTAACAGAAAAACTCTCAACACCATCCTGAACTGCAGAATCCCTCCATCCCCTCAGCTCTGCTCGCTAGGAGACACTACAGTTATCAGTATACCCAACAAATATAAAAACAGCTAATTTCTCTAACTGTCACAGAAAAACAATTCTCTTAAACTGGAAAAAAATATATATCAATATTAACCATATCTTCTTAGAATATATATCTATGGAAAAAAATAACTGCACACATTCCACACACACCGTTTCATTACTAATTAAACAGTTTATTGTCTTGATGGTTTGCTGATTTGTCAGTACCCTTTTCCCTGTTTGGTTTTGTTCTGTTCTTCCACACATAGAAAGTGGTGTGGAAGATTCCTATCACCGTACCCTCCCTTGCTGTAAGTGTAATGATGGCACCGCCTCTTTCAGACACTGGCGTTGGGCTTCGGTGGCTTAGCTGGGTCGTCTAGGGGGCGGGGGGGTGGCGACTGCCTTGCTGGCCCCTTGGCAGCATGGTGGGGGTTTGGGCGAGAGGGGGCGAGGTTTTGGCAGGACCCAACTCCCTCTGTTCCTCTATCCCTCCTGCCTCTTCGGGGGCGGCAAATCAACACGGGAGGAAATCAAAGAATGTCACTCCTCAACGGACAGACTCCCTCCAAAAGGGTCTGGAAGTGGTCCATGGTAGGATGAAAGTCCAGATCTGCAGTGGGCCAGTGGGCTCAGTGGAAGATAACTTGATAAAAAGTAAAATAAAATAGAAAAAAAAATGATGTGAGTATATGATAATAATGGAAATAATAATGAAAATAATAATAAAACAATGCCCAAATACCCTCACCTAAAATATCTATCATTACATATATACTGCAACTGCTATATGTTGTTGTCTGTATCTTTGTCCATTATGTTCCTTACTTTTCTCACTTGTCACTGTTTTGTCTTTTGTCACATTATTCACCAATAAAAATCAATCAATCAATCAATCAGTCAGTCATAGGCCTGTTCTAAGGCTGACCTAAGACTTGTTGCTAAAACTAGTGTCGCACAAGAATGGCAGAGAAACGTACGGCCAAAATGTGAGCTGCATCTCAGGGACAGACTGTCACGAGTTACCCAGCAGGAAGTGCACCCCCCTGTGAGCTGAAAAACGAGGGCGAGCTCGTTGTGAGCAGAACAAACACGCCGATGCTCGTTTCTCTAATGTTACACACCCTGTCTTTAGCGGATCAGCTGAAGTAATAAGAGGAGCTCCTGCATGTGTTTATATATATATAACAAATATGAAACCATAATGGTGTAAGTACATTCATTTAGTTACCGTCTTCTCTGTAATTTTCCTTTGGTCATAAAATGAAGCAAGCTCGTTTGATGGAAATCAGTTTTTCAGCAAAACGGCACTGATGCATAAAAAAGTCATATACAGTAAATACTGTCAATTACCTCAGAGCTGATATAGCTGTCAAGTCTAATCATCCTTTTAACGTTGTTTGCATTCTGCATTCACACACATCATCAGGATTTGTCAAGTCTGATTGTTTCTAGGTTAGAGTAATTACACTGAGCACGGTGTAATCCTCAATCAAATAAACGTCCATATGTTCTGCCTCCCACCGGCGAAACCATTAGATGCTGAAAGAAATTAAAAGCTGGGGCTTTCATATACTGTACAGTATCTCACTCAGGTATTAACACAGCTGTTATCAATAGTTTATTAGACTGCTTTGTTGAATACTCAATTCTGATTCTGAATTCTGGCATGCGGTCTATGGTCTGTTATTTTTAATAATGTAAAATAATGTTTAGATCAATAAAACTTTTTTAAGTCTGTATTTTGTGTCACATTGTTGATTTCTTCAGTAAGAATGTGTAAAGGGTGGGATGGTTGAGGATGATTCCGCATTCTTCAATAATGACCAGCGAACAATAAAACAGGTCTAAATCTTTTTTTTTCTTTTTTCGGAGGCTTTAAAAATGAGAATGGCGGCGTTATTTCTGTCTTATTCATTTTAATAATAATTTTAATTTAAAATCATGTTTTTGTCATCATGTTCTTTGGTTTTGTAAATGCGAGCGCTAACACACAGATAATTATTACCCAGCAGAGTAGATGTTGTAAAGACAAAGCTACTGTTGGAGGAGATGAGCTGAGAAGCTAAACGACAACAAATGAGCGTGTGCGTCGCTGCCACTGAAACTGAAGCAACAACGTGACAGGGAAGCTGAGACAGGGAAACCAGACACACACACACACACACACAATCTGGGAAAAACAAAGAAAAGACTGAGACACCGCCGTGTGTGAGCACCAGCGCTTTTTATCGTCTTTCAGTTCACTTTTTTGGTTTTGTAGTCCACCACTTACAGCTGTGGTGAAGTCTCTTATCACTGCTTTCAACAATCAAGCTCTGACAAACCCACTGCACACTACCTGCCCAGCAGCCAGAGAGCCAGACATTCATCTCAGGAGGCGTTAGAGACTAATACAAAGCTAAAAGGAGAGTTAACATTTGACTTATTAGTTTGAATGATTACTGATGTTACTTGCGTACTACATCTGTTGGATGCTTCATAAGCTTGTTTCACTGCCAGCAAATGGCCTCAAAATACTTTGAGGCATTTTCTGGCGGGATGTTAAAAGTGGTAATTTGAGAAAATTGTAGTGAAATTCGACATTTTCAAAGCAGAAGACAAGGACGCAGATGACTGAGATATTAAAATGATGAAAAGGTTTAGACTCTAAACTAAACCATTTTCTGATCATTGTGAAAATGTGAATTAGCAAAGAACAAGGAGAAGAAGACTACAAGACAGAAAGAAAGACGGAAAATAAACAACACCACCTATTGTTATAATCAATGATAATCAATATGATAGAACAACTCTTGGGTTGCCAGGTTATAAAAAGCAGAACACAGTGCAGTATTACACAACCACTCAAGAGCCAGACCGATATTGTTCCTGAGCACAAGTACTTGGGCACCGTCACTGATAATAAGCTTTACTTTGACACAGCTACTGACGCTGTCTGTAAAAAGGTCCAGTAGTGTTTGTTCTTTCTAAGACAGATGAGTTCTTTTAAGGTGAGTGATGACCTTTTGACTTTGTTTATCAGTATTTCATTGAAAATGTTCTACCACAGGATGCTTAAAATAAAGACAGACGCTCTGTTTTAAACTCTTTTTTTAATGATGTAACCAGATTATTTAGCTCTTTATATTATTATTGATTTAATTTATACTGTATATATTACTGCTTTTATGTCCTTGCTCATCACTGTATGCCTGAGAGTTGGTGGCTTCTTCCAAGCCAAAGTATGACTTATTATAAAGCTTTATATTAGAATGCCCTTTAATCTAGCAGCTAGTGGACAATGAGCTCCGTCAGTACTTTATATTAGACATGTCCTGATGGGGCATATCAGGTCAAATAAGCCAGTTACACCCTGATCCTGTCATTGCTGTAGTTTGTTTTTCTACTTCAGCCTGCTGCACTTTTGCAAGATGAAATAACAAATATTGGATTCGTGTGCTTTCTGCAGCCACTGTCTGTACTCTCCCAAAGATCATGAATGGGGGAGTGGACTGAATGTTTCAGTAGCTCAATAACTTCAGCAAAGTGATATGCGGGGGATTAAATTGAGCCGTTGGCCCAATTTAAGCAACTTAGGCAGTTGCTTAAGGTCTCGTAGCCACAACGGGGCCCCCAATCTCATGCATGGTTTGATGAATTGCGGGTGTGACCTGGCATCTCTACATATCTACAATGAAGTGGTACTTTTTTGTCAATGTGTGACCAATATGTGAGGGTAAAAATGTCTAAAAGAATACCAGCCTGTATACATGGGTAAACTTGTTGAAGTGGGCCAACTGCGGCTCGTGGTCCACTTTTAATTGGCCCGCAGCAAATGCTAAAAATATAGTGGAATATGGCCCACACATGAAACTTGCGCTTGACTGTATTGTACTTCTTACTTTTAGCACTAGGTGGACTGACTGTCTTGAACAAGGCAGCTTCTCCATAAAACGAGTAATCGAAGAAAGATTTTGCCACGGGTGACCAAAAATGACAGAATTAAAGAAACGCAAGAAGAAATTTGAGTGTAGAAAATTTCTAACATGGTGAGAAAATGAATATTTCTTCATAGAAGTCAAGGGGAAGTGTCTGTTTGATTTGCAATGAGACTATTGCAGTGATGAAAGAGTATAATGTGCGACACTATGAAAGCAAACATCAGACCTACCCGTCCTACAGGTTTGCTGAGCGCGAACAGAAGGTTAAGCAAAGGACAGCGAGCCTGCTGGCTCAACTACAGTAATTCTTCAGTGCTAGCAAAACACATGAAAATGCAACAGTGGCCAGCTACAAGGTGGCTGAACTCACTGCCCGACACGGGAAACCATTCTCAGATGGTGACTTCTTAAAACAGTGCCTTACTAAAGTCGCAGGAATTGTGCACAGAACATCAGCATGTCCAGAAACACAGTTGTGCGGCAGATTGAAGACTTGTCAGCTAACCTAAAACATCAAGTGTCAGATAAAGGTTGTGCTTTTGACTCTCACTCGATTGCATGTGATTGTTTTTGCAAGGGTTGACGATGACTTTTGCATTACGGAGGAGCTGCTTGATCTTAGGAGCCTAAAGAGCACAACAACGGAATGGAGTTACGACGGATGGGGCTTCAGCTATGACAGGCGAGCGCAAAGGAATGGCGTCTATGGTGTGCGCCAAGGTGAAAGAAAGTGGAGGAAAGGCTGTTAAAATGCACTGTATCATCCACCAAGAAGCCCTCTGTGCCAAGACAGTCCAGCTTGGCGATGTCATGAACGCCGTTGTGAAAACTGTCAAATAATTCAAGCACGAGGACTCTACCACGGACAATTTCAAGCTTTCCTCTCTGATGTTGATGCTGAATACGGGGACCTACTCTACCATTCTGATGTGCGTTGGCTAAGTGGTGGCTCCGTGCTGCAGCGGTTTTATTCCTTGAGATCAGAAATCGACCCATTTTTAAGAGAGAAGGACCGACCTCTTCACGAGCTGAGTGACCCTCTCTGGTTGGCAGACCTGGCATTTTTAATTGATCTTACCGATCATCTTAACACGCTGAACAAGAGCCTACAAGGCAAAGACCAACTTGTGCCACGACTTTGTGCACACATGAAAGCATTCTGTGTGAAGCTCTAAATCAAATGTGCTTTTCCAAAGGCCAACTTTTCTGCTAAAAAGGGGAAATAGGTGTCTGCGATTACATCTCTCATGACAGAATTTAGTGGAAGAGAGTCTGTAATTAGAAGTCATTGAAATGCAGTGTGATGCAGTGTTAAATCTGAACAAAAGCAGATTCACTAAGTCACTAAGTCTTAGTAAAATCAACTGGGGAAACAATAAAACGGGTCTAAATCTTTTTTTTGGTTTGTTTGTTGGAGGCTTTAAAAATGAGAATGGCTGTGTTATATCTATGTTACTTTGAATTGGGTCATTGTAATCTAAAATCATATTTTTGTTATCACGTTCTTTGGTTTTGTAAACGTTCATTTTGCCATATTTAAATGACTAGGACACGAGCAAATCACCACATACCTTCTACATGTTGTCAGCCACATCTATATAAATTCCAGACCTATAGGCCTAACCTGATGGGAGCAAGGGAGTTTTTAGTTTGTGGTGTCACTGGGGTCCTAACCTGAACGCTGGATGCTGGTGGGCAGGTGGGTTTTAAGAGATTAAGTGAATGTACTTATTTTCCACTGCACACAACATGCTTTGCTGCTAAGAGGGCATACAGTAGATAGGAGTATGTGTGTGTGTGTGTGTGTGTGTGTGTATATGTGTGTGTGTGTATATGTGTGTATAAGAGAGAGAGAGAGACATAGATTTGGATTCACCTGGCATTATGTGCCAGCATATCTCTCTCCAGGGGGTCACCAAGGGACAGTCCCACCACAGCTGCATGGAACACATCCTCTGAGCTGCCATGTCCCTGATAGCTATTAGAAATGGTCAATATCAGCTGAGATGGAAAAATCTATTAGTATCATGATAATGGTGTCCACAGCTCAAAGAAACTCAGTCTGTCCTTGAGCAGGCAATGCTAAACCCCGCTGAACAGTCCGTGTCTCTGAAAACCATCATTAAAATTCAATACGCTGCCTCGATAGAAATGCTGAGCAGTTACATAATGCAGTCTACCTCTGACACGCTGAAAGGCAATCATCCATTTTTGGTTGAAAATTAGGATGAATCCCTAATGCAGGCTCCAACAGGCTGGAACGTATTTGATCTGGTACAAAGTGACAGGCAGAATGAAAAGCTGTTGGACACTCATGACAAACACTACACACTGTAAAAAGCCTGTTTGACATCTGCTCCATCACAATAGACTTGGTTCATTCTCCTCGACGGGTCCAAAATGAAATATCCCAAAACACTGATCATGGAATGCTATTTTCATTGTTTTAGTTTTTTTGTTAAGAAAGCTTAGAATTATGAAGCTATTGTTTATAACAGTGTCCTAGTGCACTTTGTTCTTGCTCAGATATAAGCAATGAAGCATGTTTAGCTAATACTACAGTTATTGTATTGGTTATTGGATGGTGAGTGATGTGGTATACTGTATGATGTGTGCTGTTTATGGACTATTAGATTATCATTACCAACGAAAAAGTGTCATTTCATAACAGCGCTCTAAACAGACACGAAAGGAATATAAGTTACAAGTGTAAGTGTGTATGGATCTTCTTTAATGTTGCATGTTCTCTGTATTATGTGTGCTGAATAAAAACAGGATGAACAAACATCAAAGTGAAACACAGAATACTGCATGTGGAGACTTGACAGGAAAGTTCGGAAAACATCTTTATAGGCTTTACACTCACTGCTGGAGCAATTATCTTCAGTGGAAACATCATCTTGAGAGACCAAGAGATTCAAACTGTGAACAGAGAACAGCGGAGTCATCCACAGCAGCACTGACCCTGCGCTGTAACCGGTCCTCCTGTGTTATATTTCACATAGACAATACAACCAGCAACAGTGTTAAGCCTGGAGGCGAACAGAACCAGAACCCACACGCACGACTCAAAAGTATCAAAATAAACTTTATTAAGAAAAGACAAGACAAACAAGCACGGTAGCAAAAAGCTAAGACTAAGGAAACAAAAACAACTCCGTAAAAGCAGGAGCGAGAAACAAAACAAAATACAATAAACAGAAATACTCAGGCCAAAGGCAATCTGTACAAAAGTGAGAGACAAAGTGAACAGTCTGAAAAATATCAGACTAATCTATGTACAAAAAGTAACAACAAAAGGAGCAAGACAAAGCATCAATTCAAGACAAGGTCCAAGGAAACAGGAACGCTGGTTGACAAGACAAAGGTACATGACAAACTGGCCAGACAATCACAGAGGACAAGACACAGGAGGACAGGAAGTAAAATATGTGAAACGAGAGGAGGACAGGGAATTTCAAAATAAAACCGGAAGTTACAAGAGGCGAGACAATAACTAAACTCGAGATCATAACAAACAGTCTTCCTATTAGCTTCAGTGATGACAGACAACCTGAGGCGTAACTGGCTGCAGCACCAGTGTTCACTTCTTTGTTACTCATTTCAATAACAAATATTGTATGCAAATTGTATTTGCACGCTATATATAAAAAAAACATGCAGGTTAATAATTCATGTTCCAAAAACATATAACTGCATATAAAGAGGGAACGTATAAATATGATTTCAGTCCATCCTGATGATGCACAAAAAAAGTCTACTAGTCAACAGCTGTCGATTCATTATGTTCCCATCAATACCGCTTTGGCAATAAATGACTGAATTCACCAGTTCCAGCTGAGCTTTGAAGCTGCTGTATGCGATGGCAGTAGTGTGACATGCATGTAGTGTATTTGAACTGTGCACATGGGATATGCTGATCACACAGATCGTTCATGGAAAGGTAGATACCGCTTCCTACTTTTAAGAAGTTTGTATTTTTTAAGCTGTGTAATTGACCATTACAAGTGCTCAACATATTCAGGCATTCACTGTGAAACTTTACTGCTGACTTTCTTGTCAAGAAGAATCCAACCGCCTGCTTTCTTTGCTGAACATGTGGATGGTGTGCGCTTTAGCTGACCAGTGTGTGTGAAAAAGGTCCGGACAGTCAGTCTGCTCCACAGTCCTGTCCTATTATCGACCGGCAGCAGGGTGTCTTTATCTCCTGCCATGCACCAAGCTCTTCATTCTGGCAGGCTGTTGGGCGACCCAGTTGCTCTGGCATGGCATCACAGCCTCGGTTTTGGGAAGAGCTCCACCGCCCCGACACTCCTGGGTAGCGCTGAACTTGTGACCCCTTCTGTTTTAGAGACAAGTGTCACCGCTCTGTAATCCCCTAATCCGTTTCCACCTAGAATTCGTCGTAATAGAAAATGCACTATGTTGAAAAACAGGTACAGCCTCGTTCTCTCTTCAGCTTGCCTAAGACGGCCAAGCATTTCAGAAAGAAATAATTTCTGTGAATTTCTGTTTATGGCAGAGAGAGGATAAGTGGGCTTCGTTTTAGCCATCTCTTCTCACCATCTGTTGTATGCCTCATATTGCCCTGTTTGTAAAGTAAAACCTGTTTCAGCATGTAAAAGCTGCGAGAACAGGCAGAGCTGAATGCAGCTGAGCGAGTGACCGGCTAATCCCCTTAACACATGGGACAGCGCCGGCACCAGCTCTAATTGATTCCCGAAAATGACTGGGGCTGAACCTGCTAGGGAAATGAAAGGTTTGAGATTCCTGCGTGGGACGAGGCTTCCAGCAGCAGCAGCAGCAGCAGCAGCAGCAGCAGCAGCGGCAGGCGCCAGAATCTCCAGGTGCTACACATCCTAATCCATAATCAGAAGATAAGAAATGTAGATTGCTGCTGTTGCAATGAACATACATTTACTTATATGCATTACACCCCCCCCCCTCCTCCTGCTCCTTTAAGGCTACAAACATTCTCAACTTCTGATTTTGCAAGTGAGAAGATGTTCGATTTGTTCCTCCTCCCTCTCGCTCCCATCATATATTTATAGAATCTTTTTCAGGGGTTGGGAAGGCAGAAAAAGAGATTATGATGGTTCCTCAGAGGACTTTCCTTCGTGCCAAACTTCTCTATTTTTTTCCGCTCCTTTTGCAGCCAGACATACCTCCTGATTAGGCTGTCAGGATTTTTCTTCCAGACATCTCAATTTGTAAACATCTGAAAATATTTCTATCTCACGCTGTGTCATTCTCGCAGCAGATGCAAGCAGACACTGCAAATGAAAGCACCACAAACATTATGCTATCAAATGTGAGCACTTGGCCTCGGATCGTAAGTGCTTGCAAATGGAAATTCATATATCACTTTGAGTGCGATAAGTGTTTGCATGTGTTTGGCAAAGAAAATCCTCTTTTATGCACAATATTAATAGCTAATAAGTGAAATTTTTGTGAATTTCTCAAATATATTTTTTAATAATGCCATCTAACAACAAATGTAGCTCTTTCGCAATCAGTTATGAATCTTCAGTGCACTGATGTGTCACACAAAGCCTCTGCTTATGCTGCCCTAATTAGCATTTACTGCACACGCCGTGGATCCAGTAGTGCATATATTGCTGCCCTACATTCCTGTATACCATCAATGCTTTCCTGAACGTGTCAGTGAGTGATTGCATGTGTGGCTTTGTGACTGTGAGCCTGAGGAAAATGCACTATCATCATCCTCCTGTTACACTGTGTGTGTGCCACTGGTTCCTTCATAAAAGTAACTAGCACCACTATAACTTAATGTTTTCATATTACTAAAAAAAAGTCTTTGGAGATACAGTAAATGGTCCTTTAGCCTCTGGGCCGCTGAGTAAGCAGGGACGTGAGACCCACCGTAAAGAAAGTGGTAAAGTTAGCTTTCAGTTATATTAAACAATAAGGGTTACACCATGTGGCATCGCTGATCGAAGATTCCATGAGCCACACTTTTCTCTGGGTACATGTAAATCCCCCGTGCAGACATTCAATCATATATTCCATCATCACATCAATATCATTTTATCAGTAGCACAAGACCAGGCATTAGCGGGGCGGAGGGGTTTTTCACACCATGTTCGACAAGAGCTTCGTCTTGGATGTGGGAAAAACAAAAACACCCCCCTTTCACTTTAGCTGCTACATTCAAGAAACACATTTAAAAACCAAAAGTCAGACATAAATATGAAACGTAGCTTGTTTGAAAACGTGAGAAGCACTAAAATTTGTAGGCAAATGACCAAATCAACAAAATCTGCAAAAACACTCTGCATCTGAAACGCTCCCGGTGGATTTTACAACCACGCTGAGGACTGAGCGAAACCGGACCACAGCCAGAACACGACGCAGACGTGCCCGGTGGGTTTTTGTGGTGAAAGGCTGTGGAGCAGATGGACATCATCCACAAACAAGCTACTAACTTAAAGTACGGTGGCTATGAGGCGAAGTTACAGTTTAAAAAAAAAGGTATCTTATGTACACATGGGACATGAACATTGGTCTGCTGGGTGAAAGTCCTGCGTTTGACTCATCCATCCAAACCAACCTCCCCCAAGTGTACTTCGATATGCTGGAGAGATGAAGAGCCGGGTCCAGATGTGCAGGATCTGGGTGAGGGAGCTGCAGGACAGGAGCACACAAAAGCTTTGGGGGAAAGTGGCCTGGTAGCTGAATAATAGAACCAACTGGGGGTCGGCTCCAGAGGTGGCTGACGGGGTTTAGGCAGGGTAAGGGGCGGCCACTGGGGGCAGCTGAGTCTCTGTGGCGCCAGGCAGCTGAGATAGCCAGTGGTGTTGCAGGCCATGGCAACCACGCCTTGCTCTAGGGACAGTTCCCCAAGAAGATCTCCACACAAGGAGTTCAGGGAATTCAGGCGAATCGAGACAGCCGAGGTCTGGGAATGTAGGATCAGGACTGGCAGGTAGTGGGCAGCCTGGAGTCCAGCCTGGAGTCCAGCCTGAGATGCAGTCCATGGGCCGGGATGCTGAGAGCCGGCAAACTTGAGTGCATGCCAGGGTCCAGACCGAGGGCTATGGCTGACTGGAGGATAGCAAACCTGCGGCGAGCTTGCCAGTGGGTGGCTTGCTGCAACGAAGAGGAGGCTGAAGCGACTGGTTCAGGAGGGCCGGGACGAGGAGGAGTGTTAGCATAACACCACCACCTGGAATGTGTGGGAGAGGAGCTGGGGTAGATGTGCTGGAGAGGTGACGAGCCGATGGAAGGCAGGTGTGCAACATCCAGGTGAGTGAGTGACAGGACAGAAACACACACACACACACACACACAGACTAACAGGGAAACAGAAGGTGAGGGAAAAACAGAGAAACAGAGTCTTTTAAACCAAAATGGACAAGAAATCCTCAGAATAATTAAAGTTACATTTCCATAATAACTATGCTGTAGCTGAAATAATCATACAGTATGACTGTCATTGAAATTTGACAAGTCCATGTGTCGAAACGCGTAGAGATCTATGTTAGACAGCAGAATTTCTGCAAATGTTACCTTTGTAAAAAGTAACTAATCTTTTTAATCCCCCAGTCAGATCGCCCTTTAAATAGAGCGACAAACAGAAAGGGTGGATTAAAAGGGAGAAAGGGCAGAATTCTCTCCACAGAAAAACACAAGATAACTGTGAGCATCAAGCGAAGAGTGCAGCGATAGGCTGTCCTTGGTTTAACCATACTTCCCTCGGGGGGATTTTGAAAGGTTGGAAGTTTATGAATTTGATTTGACTTCACTTTATTTTCAGACTATTTCTCTAAAATTTGTGTCCGAGGCATTCGGTGTTTCACATGTACAACAAAATACAACAAAAACAATACAAGTGCTCTTCTCCAAGTTGAATATTACAGCAAGCTCTCAAATAAAACGTACTGTTCCAGAAATGTCTCAAATAACATCTGTTGGTGTTTCCAGCACAAACAATAAAAGCACACTGGAATACCTACACAGTATGTAAATTCATCACAATATATTATTATATAACATTATATCTTTAAACATTTCCAACAATTTGCTACTCTGAGTTTCTTTTTTTTTTTTAACAGAAATACTGATTTAATTCTGTAATTGCTTCTAATTCCAATCTAATCCCCTTCGACTTTGCTGTTCTTTTGTTCGCTGTCAAAGTACTGTAAATGAAATGTAACAATTTCAGCAGATTATTTCCGGGAAAGGGTGGAATTAAACTCAACTTAAATTTAAGTTGAGTTGAGCTGCAGTTGAGTTAAATAATATATCAAAATCAGTATCGACAAAAAGAGGCATCTTCCACCTTCCCTCCACTGTTTATAGCTGCCCTGTAACTGGATTTGAATGAACTGTACTGAATAAGGTATCTGAGTGAAACTGCTAAATAATGAATACTCAGAATAATTTCTACCTCAGAATAAAAGACTAAACCCACTGTGTTAGAATAATTTCTACCTCAGAATAAAGGACTAAACCCACTGTGTTACCACACACTGCCTGCTGATAAAACAGAGAGCAGCCCTGCTGGTATGACAGTGATCACAACTCACTTGTGGTTAGCCGTGCTTTTTTTTGATCCTTTCGCGTCGTTCCTCTTTTAAAATGTCTGTTTCGCTAAAAAGATAAAGCAAATAAAGTCATTTAAGTGTTGAGGCGTGTTATTCCTAAATGAGGAATTTTTAAAAGAAACGTGTGTTCACTAGATAAAAAAAAAAGAAGGTTTTTACCAGGGGCGTAACACTGTGTACGGGAAAATCCACACACGGTCAGAGATTTGATTGGTTGATGCGCAACCTCAGATGAGACCCACAATCTGGATGAGATTTGAGAAAAAACGAGCACAGGTGTGACAAAGTGACCACTCCAGGTGACGATCAATCTGTACGTGCGGCTTGTGTGTGCTCGTGTTCTGTGACCTTGTTTGCTCAGCTAGCATCTGCTCACCAAAGAGCCACTGCAGTCTTCAAAATGCACAATTTTGTCTTAAACTATACATCTATGGCAGCGCACATCTCCATCCTAGGCTGGCTTTGTAGACACTTAAATAATAATAAGCCTGTATTTAGCAATGCAATGCAATAAGTTAATTGCAGGTTTAGGGTTTTCCCCCTTCATCGATGGGAAGCAATGTAGAAGCTAAAACCTCATAAAACACACTGTACATACGACATACTAATATTTGCAGTAGTTAATAACTCAGTAATGTAGTGCAAATACAACTCACTTCCCATCATTTATCCTGTCTCTGGACTGGATTACATACAAACCGTGCAGTTTTATCAAAAGCACTTTGGGTGCAGGAGATGCATGTTGTATATCAGTAATTCCAGGGGAGCAAAATGAACATCAGCACTACGTGTCTAAAAGGACGACAACAACAAAGAAAACGTCTTGTGAGATGAACTGCCTGCACAAAGCCTTTAGAATGCGTAATACATCGACTCACCGAGCGCTGCAATGGAGAGAGCGATAATGTCCGTTTTTTAAGATGGCAAACGTGGAAACCTGCATTCTGTCCCCCTTCGTAACAGCACACTGATGGTCTCTGATGCTGGTCCTAGAGAATACGTTGCTTTCCAGCTCCAGAGTGCTTTAAAGGTGTGTTTGAGTTCACAAGGTTGGTTAAGTTCAAACAAAAAAACTGTTCATCTTGCCCGCGTGGAGAACCCCAATGTCATCCTGGTCTTTGGTAACATGTATTCTGACTGTGGTCTCCTCAGTGGATTGCCGGGTTGAGAGCTTCATGATCTGCACCCTGTACAAGGAACATTCACAAGATTAGATCAAATACTGCAACTATACCTACGTACTGTATATGCAAGATAAAGTGCCTGCATTCAACAATAAAGTCAGACATAGTATTTTTATGAATGTGCTTTTAATTGAGTCATTTTGTGAGCCATAACGCTCTTTAGTGTTTTCCCTCTGTCTGTCCTGTCTTGATGGTGGTAATACACAACTTACAAGAATTACAGAATTAAAGATAATGTACAGGAGCAACTTCCCATCATCATAAATATCATAAATAAAAAAAGTTAAGATATTATGAAGGTTAATTCCATAACAGATTGTGTCTGGTCTTTAATTATTTGAATATATTTGCCAATATTAATCTATGTTGTGATTATGCTCGTTTCAAATATCATTTAAGTGTTAATTATTTGTTTCTATGTATTTGGATCTATTTGCCTGCACCCATTTAATTATCTTTACAGTAACAAAATAATTGATTTTCTTAAAACAATTAGCATTTTCTAAATTCTCAAAGCTTTTTAAGAAGCTTAAATAGACAAACTGGATAATAGTTTATACTATGAATAGTGCATCTTGGGAGATCATCCACTAACTTTCACTGATTGGATGTTTTAATTACCTGTGTAGAAAACCATGGAAATTGGGGTAGTGTGTCCTGTCCTCAGTCGATGTCGAGTCTGTTTCCACAAGGCTTCTTCTTTTATTCCTCCCAACATGTTTTAGACTAGTAGACTCTTCATCCCTCAAGATTAAAATAATTCTACAAGACTGAAATATGTTTGAAAAAAGAAATGTGAATGAATTGTGTAACAATCTACCATTTCCCCCTTTTCCAGTGAAAGCTAGCTATTTCCCGATGTTTCCAGCCTTCATGCTAAACTAAGCTAATTGGCTGCTGGCTCCAGCTTCATATTGAATGGACAGACATGAGAGTAGTATGGATAATCTAATTTAACTCTCGGCAAGGAAGGAAATTATATTCCTCAAAATGTCAAACTAGTCCTTTTAAAGAAAAACCACAGCAACAGCACCAAATTTCAAAAAGAATCTTTTGAGCATACTTTAGACCATGGAGATGTCATTATATGCTTGTTATGTTTTGTTGAAATAAAATCCCACACAGCTGCAGTGATGTTTGGGTGAAATGAAATGCATCAGACCTCTTTACGACCTGTGAGCTCCGGCTGCATGAGAACTGATTGGGTCTTCATTTTAAAATGCGGGCCCTGTCAGGAGATGATGCCAGTGGCTGAAAACTGTTGCACATCCCTAGTGTGCTACAAAGTCGCCTGTCAAAAACCCAACGGGAGGCTGTCGCCAATATGGTACTCTCTGCACACTGCTACACTTTAGCGATGAGTGTTTTTTTTTCTCTCTCTTTGCACTTGAAGGAGAGAAACAAGCGAATAAAATGTAAATCAAAAAAATAAAATAAAATAAAACAAAAAAAATAAGGTGAGAAAGGGAAAACTCATGTGGGAATTGGCTTTGTGGAGCTTTATTTCAAAGGCAGGTTTATTTCTGTCAAGCAGTGTTTTAACATTTCATGGTTCCACATGAAATGGTGCGGGCAAAGTAGCCGAAATCAATTATACAATGCTAAATCTTCTATTATCCAAAGCCCCTATGAGAGACTCAGTGATGTTCACATAACAGGTGCAGCGATAAGATCCAAAGATCCGCAGTACTGATTTCTCGCACCTCAGACTGATTTTAACAATATCTACTGCTGTCGTCTACGTCTCCAAAGACTCGCCCATTAAAATATTATTAAAAGCTGATACATCACTGATAAATGTAGTCTTCAGCTGCCTTAATACCTATAATTCATGGCAATAAAGTGAATTTCATCCAGCCTTTATCAATCTCAGCATTTTATCCTTTTATCAGTTTTTCAAATTGAATTAAAGTCAGCGCCTCGCTCAGAGGGGATTTAAAGCAACCTGCTCAGAATATTCCAGGCCTGTGAGACTTCAGTCATCTGCCTGGAATGCCAAGCAACAATTAATCCCCATGAAATGGAGCTCCGTGGCATTGGCAGGAATTAAGGTCCTAACACAAAGTCAATCAAGAAGATCAGCGGGCCAGTGAGTAGAGTGGCAACAGACCCTTGATGCTAACTGATGGAAGATGAATGGTTGGCTTATGTTCCAGTGGATCAAACAGATGAGAGGCTACCTAATGTCTGTCAAACGTTGTTTTTTTTTAAAAATGTTATTCTAATTGGATTCTAGTGGCAGAGCAGGGAATGCATGTGTTGGTTTGTCAGCAAGTAAAAAAAAAAACAGGGTTTGTACATGCAAATAGCATCAGAACGTTCTCTTGATTCTTTCTTCCTTCAGTATTATTGTTCAGTAAGCATGGCTCCGGGGCAATGCTGGTTGTCTGATGGTTGTTCTTCAACTTTGGTCCATACTGAAATATATCTCAACAACTGTCAGATGGACTGAACCATGGAATTTTGTACTAACATCAGGGTCCCCAGAGGATGAATCCTACTGATCTTGGTTATCTTTCATCCTCTAACCTTTCATCTTGCACTATTATCAGGTGGAAATTTTTATTGGTCCCACTACTTTGGTTTATGACTAAATACCTGCAAAAATAATGACATTCTCATCCGTCTCAGCTGTACTTTATGTTATTATAAATGTTAGCACGTAAACATGATAAACATTACACCTGCTAATCATCATCATGCCAACATTGCCATAGTGAATATGTGGTTGTTGTTAATACTCATTTTAAAGCACTGCTGTGTCTAAGTACAGCCTGATAGAACTGTTAGAATGGCTGTAGACTCATTTCTTTTCTATGTTCAACACACTTTTCAGAGACAGATATACCTCAGCATCGACCGTCTCCTTCAGCCAGTTAAAACTACTTGGTTAAAATTATGTAATTTGGATGCCAATGTTACACACTTTGTTCACCGCCATTGTTACGCAGTTGCACATGTATTATTATGCAGAGGACAGTTGTTACTGCACAACCACAAGAGGTCGTGTCGGAAAATGTAAGAATACATCATTTTAGGTGTTCAATCTCGAGAACACGAATGTTTGAATTCAAGGCTACTTACTAACAAAGGATGTTCAAGGGTAATTTTGGTATTTTCAAACCTTGGCCCTAGTTTTACATATTTTAGTGTGTCTAAATGACTAATAGGTATAAAAAGATTTGGGACTGGACCAGTAGATTGCCTCAGCCAGCAGCAACATGAAGTTGCCTGTCTACTGCTGTCTCAATCACTTAGTTTGTCGATGTTATTGTGTGATTTTGATGTATTAAAGGGTTAGTTTGGATCTGAATACACCAAAGTCAAATTGCAGTCTAGTGGCTTCGACTAGATGATATCAACAAAACTCTTTAACAAAGAGGTCTGTCTCTGCTGTAGGCATCCTTTAGGTAATGTTATTAGATGCTTAGAAGAACACTTTTTGTGGATACACTTTGACGGGCACAGTATCTCTCGTTGAAGCCATTGCAGCCCATTTGAGACGATCGACTGGACCAGTTCCAAAAACGCTTGTACCTATTAGTCACTTAGACACCAAAATATATATAAAATAGTGCCCAGAGTTAAAAATACCTAGAAGTTTATTCTTTTACTGGGGATAGTACACATGTATCCATGGCCAGAACAGACTGATACACCACCAAGATTGTTATTTTTTACTTCTACATCTCTCTTGCGTGCTTGTTTGAAGATACTTCACATTTTCTTTTTATACTCGGTGAGAACACACCACCCACATTTTCAGTTAGCTAAACCAATGCTTTGTGCCCACAAGCATCACATCCCTGTTTGCCAGAAGACCTGCTGAGAGCTCAGCCACAGTAAATCTGTACCGTATATTGTGTGAGAATGCCAATTTGAAGGACCCCATTATTCACTCAGAGGTCAAGTTAAAATGGAACACCTTGTGATTTTTTTTCTCCCCTTTCCTCTTTCCAGAAACGTTCACGAAATTAGAGGGTGAACCATTTCAAACCTGGCAACTAATTGCTGGTAGGAATAAAGCTGGGAGCCTGGCAAAGATAAACACCTTGTATAAATAGCAACATGCGGTTACATATGCAGAAAATGTCGGTCCTGCACATTAGAGGTGTAAGATGGAATTGGCAGCTGGCATAAGCCAGGCCTGGGCGAACGGTGAGAATTGGCCACCCGCAGGATAATGAAGTGAGTAGGTACTAAGTGTAGAATTGACTGAGCTGAAAATATTTCATTAGCCGCACTCAGTCCCTGCATTGTTCCCCCCAGAGTACAACTGAATCCTGAGAAAGGTACTCGAGTTGTATGGAAAAAGACGATGAGAGAGAGGGGGCGAGAAGCGGAGTGTCGCAAAGTTAAAGGGTTGGTTCACCCATATTTTTCACTCATCTGTAGTAGCATCTAGCCATGTCAACAGTTTGAGTTATCTCTCTCTGAGATTCCTGGCTCCACACCTGTACAAAAAAGGTAAATAGAAGTTGTAGTGAACATGGTATTCCAAAATGGAGTGGTGCAATTTTTTTAGAAAACACTCTTACTCACTTTCCTCTAGAGAGTTTAGATAAAAAGGTTGGTGCCACTCTCATGTCTGTACATTGAAGCCCGTGAAAGCTTACTCTGGAGTTTTGTGTAGTTCATCATACTATTAAACATTTGTGATGAAATAAGCAGCAATTATAGTCAGTGTTTTTAAAAAAAAAAACAGTATTTAAGAATTGAACACAGAAAAGCTAAGCTAATCTTCAGCGGGACTGTGTGGGTTGATCAGATTTGATTGACAGTGGCATCTCTCAGAGTCAGTATAAGCAAACAGACAGCACACAGAGTGTCTTGATCTGCTTCTTGTCACTTTCAAGCTGTCATTTTTATGATTTTTTGCCTTTAAAGTTGTCCTGTAGCCTAGTCCTTTTTTTGTGAACAATTTGCTGGCTCATTGCTACATTTCTTGATGCCATCAACTGTCAATCAGTGGTGTTGACCTTTTGCAGCCCATCCATTTTTTTTTTTTGTCCTATTTCCCGTTCTTAACTTTTTGTTGATATGGCTGCCTGTAGTAAAGAAAAGTTAAAAGTCGCAGTGCGATTGGTTCAACATCAATGAAATCTTTTCACCCAAGAATGTACATAATGTTCGTTTTATTATACAGACAGTAGAATTCTGATTTATTGTATTAATACGTTTTGGACTGACACTCAGACAAAGTCTGTCATGCTTTTGTTATACACACAAAATCAAACACAAACCCCAACACATTATGGCCAGTGACCGTGACTATTAGAACAGTAACATGATCAGCTGATCCCAGAGCTGTGTGGCAGGACTGATCTGATTAGTGCCACTTTGTAATTAGCTGATGTTTGAACTGCTGTAGAAGAAAGTATCTCATTTTGTCCAACTGTCAGTACTTTACACTGTTTAATTGATCATAAAAATACACAGATATTTGCTGAAAATGCAGGTGAAGGCAACATGTTTCCACATCCATTGTACATAGGACGTTAAAATTCGATGTAAGGGAGCCAGAGCCCACTCTACAGCTTTAGTCGTGTGAAACTATCACGTCCATGTGCGTCCTTGTGCACATTTTAGTTTCAGTTACCTTGTAAGCCCAGATTTTTCTTTCTATGGAACCTTTACGAGAGCTTGTCACTCCTGCTTTAGGGCTCCTTTTTGTACAGTAAAGATTTAGCTGTATTTTCCCTCTCTAGACCTTTTCAAAAGGAGCTTTTTCTTCTCCTCTAGGACTGTTTGAAGCCCAGCTCACTGAGGATTCACTAGCAGTGGAACAAACCAATGAGAAAATATATAGTTGTCTAAATGTAGCCTTTTCAAACAAGAGGGAGACTGTTGAAGGTCCTGAAAATACACCAAAAATAACTGTACAATGATTATGAAACAATGATCATAAAACACACACTTAAATGTGACCGAAACTTATCACAAGCACCACCAAGGGTGTGACACTGTTTTGAGAAGTGTGGGGAACAACTATTTAAACACCATTTTCTGCATTTCTACATGCTTTAATCATATTCCCATCTACTTAAAAGCAACACATTGTGATTAAGACGGCTATCATGCTTAGTTTAACCATTCTGCCAGAAAAATGGTAAATATAAATCCGCTGTCTGTAATCTGTCTTAGTCTCTGCATATTTAACCCAGAACCCCTCTGAACATCACATGCTGTGGTGTTCAAGCAGGGATATAAGATACACTTTGAAGGGTTTAAATGGTAGATCAAGGCGCATTATTTATGGCATTATCATGAGATAATTCTCAATTTGTGACTTCAATCACAATATAATATAAGAAATGTATCAAAATATGAACCAGAGAGCGCAGACTTCTGCCATAGGCCATTCGTTCAGTCCAGTCTATTCTGTATATTTATGCCATTAGACCAATGGGAATCAATTAATCCTACCATCCCCAATAGGGACTAAATGTGTTGGCTTTTGCTCCATCTATCTATTTATGGAAGTCCACTCTACTGAAGTAGAGTAGCCACTGGAAAGAGTTTTTTTCTTCTTTGTTTTTTTACTATTATTGTGAGCAGTTTTCAGTTTGAGTATGTGGAACATTAAATGGGCAGGTGTCTTTCATTTCGTCATGCAGTCATAGTGATCTTTCTAAATGTAGTACAATATAGTGTGATCATATACCGTAATAGGCTGAGTTCCTTTTTATATGTATTGAAACTGTTCAATTTCAAAAGTACAATTTCTTCTTATTGTAAATTATTATTCATTCATCCGTTCACATTGATCACTTACTTGTGTGCTGATTGGCCGTTTTGAGTTGGTGAAGACTTCATCCAGATCTTTATTTAATAATTTAAAGCTCAGTAGTTCAGTCAGTACAAGTTTTTGGGGTTTTTTTGGAAGCCAAAATATTTTTGCGCTTCCCTGACATGTAGATTGATGAGTTTTTTTATCACCCGGCAACAGAAGGGTTATAAAATAACTTTATCAAGAACATGAAATGCATATTTTGTTCCAGGCATGTTTTTCATTCATTTGTGTTGTGGAAATGCAAAATGAAAGGTTTGGCCAGACTTCCAGAGCTTTTACAAACAATAGACCCTTGCTCTCCTGAAATACTAAGTACATTTAATATTCCATCTATATTACACTGCATGTTACTATGCTGTCTTAACTGATATTACTAACACAAAACTGACAGATGGAATTTGAATGCAGCAAATAATTGTGTCATGTTTTACGCCTGTTCGACAGAATAAAGTGTCTCCTATAAAGGTCTATTCCAAATCAACATTTGTTTTCAACATGGTTTTTTCAGTTGTTTCTTCAGTTATGGGGAAGACCTGATGGCTAGTCAGACTGTGTGAAGGATGCTAGGCTACACCAGGCATAGAGTCCATTAAGAGTCATTTGGAGTCCTTCTACAGGGTGCCAAGGCTGCTAAACCAGATTAACATAATAGTTGAATTAAAGCATTTACATGGTTCACATTAATACCTTCAATGAGTTGTTTAGTAATCATGTTGGAGCCTGGAGGGATGTGTGGGCTATTTGCTCCACATGAAGAGAGGGGTAATTCCTCTCTTCTTCAACAAGAAGCTAATAAATATATACATCTATGGGAACTAAGACCAGGCCTGACACATCCCCCTCTTTGGGGGTCATAAGTAGAATCCCCCACTCCCATCCCCAACAATAACTTCCATAAATAAAGCCTCAAATAATAAAAAAAAAAAGGAGGATATATGGATAAATATATCCATTAAATAAACACAACTAAATATATAAATTACAGATATCCCATTCTGCTTCTATTAAGCAAAATAGAACAATAAGATAAAATGTGTTTCACTTATTTTACCTTATATTCAGGCATTACTGCACCTAAGAATCATTGCTAATTGTTTTGTCCATTACATTCTATTGTATTGTATGCTTGACCTTATGTAATCTGCAGCCTTTACAAACCTACAGATGTCTGTCATTGTGCCCCAAACCTGTGTCTTTTATCACATTGGTGGCCTGAATTTGACACGAAAAAATTTATCAAATTCCATCACAATAGTTGTGGAGAAATGTCACGCAGAACCAAAAATGTGAACCTCATGGTGATGCTATAGCAAAACCACTACAACCGTCATTGTCTGTCGCAGTCCATCAGGTAGAAGTAGATGTAGAGATATTTTAGTGGATAAGTCATTGAAATGTATCCCTTGGGGACAATGGATATATTTACCAAATTTCATGGCAATTCATGCAGTGTTGAGATATTTCAGGATCGACCAAAGTGGCCAAAAACCAAAAATGTCAGCACCCAGTGAAGTACTCATCTCATATCAGCCCCTCTACGGTTATCGTCTACCTCTTTGCCACCTCTTGTATTTCACGACCAGGCTTGATTTGTCGCTTGTTGCTGATCTGCTCTGACAACTCGGCGCACTGTCTCTCGCTGACCACTGGTTTATGAACTTGCCCTGCAGTGAGTGTTTACTGTCGAGATCTCAACACTGTCAGTCAGCCTCCAACCTTCAGGCCTGCAATCTGCCCACCACTGCATCAGCAGCACCTCGCTGACAATCCCACGAGTCGCCCAGAGTCCAGCGTTGTCACTGCAGGCACCAAAGCATCAGTGAGTTGACTGACAGTCTCACACAAGGACCAGGGATGATCCTGTTTGTGCCAAAGTAGCACTGTGGAGCCCGTTCACCATCCAATGCAAGGACACGCTAGAAGTTATTTATAAATGTCTGTTTTGCAACCTTCTATCGCAAACTGATAAATGCAAGGAGGATGTGAACATGAAAGTTTCTCTGAATACCCTGTAGCCGTCAATATTTCAGTTGTTCATTGTGCTCTGACCTCTGTCCTTGTCTTTGTTGCTGCTTGGCCTGATTCATTAAGGGCTTTCAGGGTCACATGACACAAAGAGCAGTGATATGGATTTGAGACCTCTGCTTCTACACAGTAAGAGAATGAGAATTTATATTGACCTCAGGATACTTGATAAGCCACAGTATGCTAACTTGTACTTGACCAACCTTCCAGATCATTTATGTTACAATTTAGAAGTGAAATGCAAGTTAGAGAAGATGTATTTAGAGATTTTCAGGAGGACGTCTTAGCCTCTGAGAGTAAAACTTGAAGAATTACTGATGAACAAATAGCCAGTGGCTATCTGTATGTAGTGCATTATGGATAGGGTTGTTGAAACTAATGAATGAAGAAGTCCGAGATATATATTGTAATATGATTGGCGTGAAGCAATAAATAAATCATCGGCAATAAAATGTATAGTTCTCAGGCCCCTTCCAACGATGCACATACAAATATGTTTAAAACGGAAAATCACTTAGGTAAAAATGTGACTGTAAGACATAAAGAAATAAAATGTAGTATTATGGTAGACAGGTGTTCATTAATAGTGTAATGAACAACAGGTTGAGTAGTAATCTAGTAACTGCATATGCAACACAGGTCATGTACATAAACATCAAAATATATACTGAGATGGACAAACAGCTTGTAATCAGGTAGTAAATAAAAAGATATTGTGTCTCTGTACCTGAACACGTTTTCATTGTGTGCAGGTTTAGCAAATGAAGATGTCAGCACTTGCAAATAAGAATGTAACACTTTTTATGATGCACAGAAGCAAAAAGGAAATGGAAGCATTTCAGCCTTGGGCTTTCCTGTTTTTATTTCAGTGTGCGATGCCTATTAAACAGAAGCCAGGAACCTTCTGGTGATTAAGAGCAAGGTGATAAAGATCATCAAAAGAACACAATCAAAAATGTAATAGTTTTTAGTTTTAAATAAATGTAACTCAAAAGAAGAAATATCACATCAATTATATTTTGTTCATGCAACAGCCAGATGAGGCGCCAACTGATTTACATGCGAACAATAAAAGATGCATGTACGTATATAAGTAAACTACATATGCGTCAATCAAAGCA
Organism: Pempheris klunzingeri; assembly: GCF_042242105.1. Lineage (NCBI taxonomy): Eukaryota > Metazoa > Chordata > Actinopteri > Acropomatiformes > Pempheridae > Pempheris > Pempheris klunzingeri. The sequence goes on along the minus strand of NC_092029.1, from coordinate 20,405,334 downwards.
ACATCAGCTACAGATACATACATGCAAGAAAAAATAACAGTGAGAAACATTTATGTCAGAAGTCATGATTCATGAGAAGAAATACATACCACGGCCAAATAAGTGACCAATGGCTTTGTACACTAAAAATAAGAAAATGTTCTATTCTATTCTATTTTAAGTTTTATCAAAACATGTCTTCAACCTCTGGCTAGATGACCGACTAAGGCTGAGGGTGGTGAGACGAACACTGCTCTGAGTAAAGATGGATACATCCATATTGTAAAATGAACCTTCAAAAGGTAGAGAACTGTAATATATAAATATATATAATATACTATACTATACTACTGTTATATACTACTTGTGTAGGTCACCCGTTACCACCCTTTATTCAGCAGTGTATCAGTGTACGAGCTGCTAATCTGCCCATGTATCAGTGACACCAGGGCGCCTTCTTTTACATTGAGCGAATAAAATGACTGATGCTGATAAAATCATGTTATTACCCAGCAGTCGGCTGACTTTCAACCTTCCTGCTGGCTTACATTATTCTCAGAATCTTACGGTTTTTCATCACCACTTTATATAACCTTATAAAGCACACAATGCAGCCTGCACATTCAAAGACCCGAAAAAATAACAAAGCTTAAAATCGAAAAAATTATTCTCTGCTTATTTCACAGAGGCAAATATCACATATTAAGAGCCGCTTGTGCTGTTTTGTAGTGTATCGCGCTTCCACACAATCTGGAGTTCTTTTGAAGAGACAGACATTGACAGGGTTGCTTGGTGTGGTGTTTAATGTTTCATATTTCAACATGCTGGCCCTCGTCTGTCTGTCAAGCTTTCACAAGCACACACAAAAGCTTAAGCCTTAATGATATCACCACACAATACAATACTTTTTAAAGCCAGTTCAGACGGATTCTGCAAGGATTTCCCAGTAATATGGCATTGTAGTGAAACAACTGATCATTTGAGTGGACCCAGGAGGAATAACTATTTATGTATTTTGGTTGCACTGGTCTTGAACTCCTGCTTTGAATTCTAATCTTTTGTGAATCTCTGGGCATCGTGTAACATGTGTCAGAGATACAGTAGGTGGCTTCTGAGCTACTGACCTTTATAAACAGTGCTCATATAGACTTAGGTTTAAACTGAACATCAGACAGACACTGAACAACTTTAGCATTCATTTGGCTAGCTCAAAAATGTAAGAACAAGATTGACTAAGATTCACTAAGATCTAAGATTTCACCAACTTTGGAGCAATGTAAGTAGTTCTTTAGCTACCAGATACCTTGCTATGCCCACAAGGTATTTGATGACTTTTGCCCTCTTACGCCGGAAATGCTAGTGTCAATACATTGAAACTAGCTTTGGTATTTTTTTTTACAATGAATCAAAGCTGCATGTGTCTGGTTTTAGATAGCACCCGGAAAAACTGGCATGCTATCTGGGTTTGACATGTAACACAATAACGTTGGTATCTGGTGTGATGTATAACACACCTGTAGGTATCAGGCAGCGACCTTGCTGTCTGAGGTAAAGGTAAATTCAACGAGCTCCCGAACCACGTCGTCTTCCTAAGACATTTTCGGTTGCTATTCTTTCCCTTTGATTTAGCTGCTAACTGCTCCTAGCAGCTTTTAAAACCCCCCAGTGGTAAATTGCACACAGATAATGTCATCAACATGTCACATCCCTGTCCGGTCCTGCCGGTTCACCCTTTTTCGCACAGATGTTAATTCGGCCCTGTCACTACCTCCGCTGTCAGCTCAGAGGCGCAACACGACACCCCATTCGGTGTTTGTACATTCGCACAGAATGTTGAGGGGCAACATTACCGCCTCAAGCAGACTGTGTAAAAGGGGCTTCTGTTCGTCAACAATGTGTACAGTGGGTGTAACAGACCTTTCTTGCTGGAAATAGCTGCCATTTGCAGCTGAAAGTGTGGTTGATGAGAGCTGTGGGACTGAATTAAGACATGCACAGTTTGGTGCTAATTGTCTGTGGGTTTGCCACTTCAAGTAAGTCTTTTCACTTTACACATAATTACTAATAATTTGACCAATTCTGGGCTCAAACCCGTTTGATAATTTCACAGATAGTCCGCCTCATGTCTGCCACTAACTTGTTATCTTCCCTGGAGCCTTTCTGTGCTTTTCTTATCCCTCAGGTTCCTGTGGATCCTGGTCCTGGTCCTGCTGCTGTGGTTCTCTGGTTCCTGTGGATCCTGGTCCTGGTTCTCCTGCTGTGGTTCTCTGGTTCCTGTGGATCCTGGTCCTGGTCCTGCTGCTGTGGTTCTCTGGTTCCTGTGGATCCTGGTCCTGGTCCTGCTGATGTGGTTCTCTGCTTCATGAATCACTGCTGCAGGTCGTTGACCACTCATCATGTTTTTCAATATTAACATACTGCTAATCTTTTAGTCACACTACTGTTAGTGCTATAGTCTCTGTTAGTATGTTGGTTGCTGTTTGTGTTCTCTCTCTCTCTCTCTCTCTCTCTCTCTCTCTCTCTCTCTGTCAATCCTCCACCCAACACAGACCCCTACAGAAGCCGCCCACACTGATCCTGGGTCTGTTCCAGGTTTCTTCCTGTTAAAGGGGAGTTCTTCCTCCACTGTTTCCTAATATAATATCTGATTCTGCTCATGTGGGGATTCTTGAATCCTTAATGTTGAATTCCTGAATCGTTGGGTCTCTCTCTAATTAAAGAGTTTGGTCTAGACCTGCTCTTTATGGAAAAAGTCTGGAGATAACGCTGTTGTGAATTGGCTCTATATAAATAAAGAGTGATTGATTGATTGATTGAGATAGATTTGGTAAGCAAGTGGCTGGTGAGTTTTTGCAAAAAAACGGCCTGCTTTGATCAAGTTCAACTGTGGTGCGAGAGCGGAAACAGAAAAAGTCTCTTTCCAATGGATTGTATCCAAACTTGTTTTTGTGAGAGATTGTAAATGATTCATGAACAGTTGACGTTTTAGTTTAAAGCTGTACAGTTTTGATAGACTCACTGGCTCTCAAATATCTATACTCATTATATAAGAATCAAAGTACAGCATTTGATATTACATAAGCCCCATCTGACTCAAGCAGATGACGTGTCTAGACAAGGGTGGCACAGACGACATTCAGTCTGCATACATTCAGATGTGAAACCACAGCGGCTACAGAGTTAGTTGAAGTCTTGCTGTCTAAAAAAAAAAAGGCATATTGCTTAATTACTTTGTTTAACAGAATACCCCGCTGAGGCTTTGTGCCACGCTGTTTACTTTTCATTTACATTGCTTTCCACAGCTGTAATCAACTCACTGATTCCGTGTCTTCCATTTTCTCAGTAGACCACGCGCACGTATAAGAAACTGTGCAAAGCCGTAAACAGTGCTGAGGCGTGTGTGAGATGATGTTTGCAATAAATCAGCTCTGCATTACACTGCTTTAAGTCCGACGTAATGAATGTCACTTGAAGGACTCGGTGTGGTCGGGGAAAAAAAAAAATTGAAAAATTGAGCGTTCAATTATTGTAGAGTTAGAGCGATTGGAAAAGGTTTCCCAGCCTTCCCCTGCCTGGAGCGAACGTGGGGGCTGTCTATTTTACCTTCTGCATATGTCACCTGTAACATTAATTTGAATAATAACGGAGTGGGTCTCTTTTCACTGTTACCTTCCCCTCCATTGCCCTCGTAGCCTCCACGGGGTGTGAAGGGGGCTTCTCATTTGTGTCCCCATTGTTCCGACCGTGTCTGTGGGCGTTCGAAAACCTTTCACTCCGGACAGATGCTGAATGTCAACTCTCCAAGCAGTCAACATGGGGCTTTCTAAAAGCTTCCCAGCACACGAGGAAACCTGGACTTCACCTCTTTGACGTAAAATAAACATAATTTGATAGTGAGAAATGGGATAACTGGATTTTTTTTTCTCTTTAAATTGCAGGTTATTCTAAATGATAAGGAGAAGTAAGTAGGGTGCACTTTGTAATTCTCCTCCTATGCGACTCTGGTTAAGTGATTCACTTTTCATCCACTGCCTGCTTGCTCGCTTGCTTGACGGCTCTGCACTTTGCTGGAGTTTGGCCGAAACACCCATCTAAAAATCTACAAATGCAAATTGACTTAACAGCCTTGTTGCGGCGCAATAATTCTGCTGTGACAGATCAACGGGAACATTTCAACCATTCCTCTTCCTCCAGCTCCTCATGCTACTCATTAGGCCCATGAATAAAACTGCTGCTGAAAGTTTGGGAGAAAACCACACCATGTTCTGATGTAGAATACAGACATCAACTCTTCTATCCCCGGATCCCCACACACCATACCACCACCACCCCCCTCCCCTTTTTGTTTGGGATTTCTTGTGAAGTTGGCACACTTCAAAGCTGTCGGATTGACAGCGCTGCAGACTGAAAGATCCTATTCATCTGCCTGGTGGAATTATGCAGACATCTCTCTTGAGCACCACTTCAGAACCTCACTCTCTTTACTTTAAATATCTGGCCTCTTCATGACACCCAGCAACATGCTGAAAAAATCCATCTGTAAAGGAAAGGAGAAGGAAGAAAAAAAGTCTTAAAGAGGGAAAAATGAGTTAGTTTAACCCAGCATTGCACGTCAGTTAAACATCCTACAGGCTGGTTAATGGAATGACACCACCCAGTGTTGTGAATTTGGGATGTTGGGGGGGGGGGAGCGCTGAGGGTGAAAAACACAACTTCTCCTTTCGGTAACTGTGCAGGCGAATAAATCTGCGGGACTATATGGTGCTGATAAACTCCAGACTGCAACAAAACGGCACATAAGACCCAGCACATATGCACCTCAAATGAATTTTCTGCCTCATTTTGTCCGTGTCAAGTCTCACATTCTTGGGTGAGCCCTCACTTCTCCCAGGCGTCACCCCTGCGTTCAGACCATCAGAGAGTGGCTCTCACTGGCCGGACATGTGCAGAGTGGCGACTCAGCCCTGACGTCCCTCGCAGCCACGAGGCCTCCTGCTCCTGAGACCGATGCACCACTCCTGTTCTGTCATCCATCACAGCTGTCATAATTCTCTGTGCACTAATATTACAAACAAAGCCGGGGTGTCAGGGTAGTTTATCTAAAGCAAAAGCACAGTGCGGTGTCATGAGGCAAAGTGCAATGTCTCACGGGGGGAGTTTGGGCAATGGGCAGCATCACCAGATTTTAAATGAGATCTTTACAAATATCCTAAAATCTAAAATCTAAATGTTTTATCTCAGTGTGCCCACATGCAAATCAACTTCACATATTCTGTGAACACTTATCACACCTTATTCTTATATTTTTGGTCAGTTTCTGTTTCATTAAAAATGGCACGTAAATGAGTTATTTTGATATTTTCTAAAGTTTTTTTATGGATCATTCACCTAAACTACAAAAGAGACATTTGGAACTTTGTTTGTGGTGCCTAAAGAATAAAACCAGTATTTTTACAAGAACTCAACAGAGGCTTGATTTCCCGCAAACAAGTCTCATTTATGCAACATGAGCTGCAGATGTCAAAACCTGAGTACTTTAACCAAAAGATAAAAAGTTCTGGGAACCAAAGGGGAACTGAAGAGCTGGCTGATACTTCTCACACTCAGACAAGCTACACATTAACCATAATTATTAGATCTGTTGTTGATATGAAAATATTGATTAGCGCAGCTTTAAGTTTGGATTCAACTTTCTGAGGTACAACTCAAGATTAATCAGTCAACAGTGTCAAGTATCTTGAGAAAAACTGAAAACACTGAACGGTATGTTCCAACTCTTCTCCACATTAGCCACAAATTATTCCATTCCATTCCATTAGTTGTTTACGACTAAGGTTAAAATGCTCTTGTTATAATTTAAGAGTGAATATGTATAGCATGGATTTTATGAAGTATAGTATAACCCAGTAAAGCTTTTTTTTCTTGCCTCACGTCATAGAAATAACTGTCAATATGTGACTCATTAAAAAAATTACTTACAGCCTATTAGATTTCCTACTCTAGCCTGGACTGGGATCAGTCTGACTTGGCTTTGTCTGCTTTGTCTGGTAAACAATGAGCATTTATCACCATGTGCTCCAAATTATTACCATCTGGATCTTGTTAGACATTTTATGTAAAACTCATCCCCCTAACAATTGTCTAATGATGAGCATACCGGTTTGATGACAATTACGTTCAGTCAAGTTGAAAAAAAGAAGTTTGGTGCAATAAGATCTGAGATTAAGAGCATCCGGCGTAGATGCCGTCAATATGTTGTGACGAACGTTGCTTTGTAGTATAAGCTGCGATGGCTGCAGCGATTACGACGGCATGATTACAAGACTAATTGGACATAACAGAGTAATTGTGAGTTAAACCACCACAGCCGCAGCGGTATGAAGAACATCCGCTGAGCACGCAGAGGATGAGCGTGATGCTGCCGCTGCTGAGCTGGCTCTTCCCTAAACAGCTTGTAATAATGTTGGAGGTACAGGTGGCACACACATTACATCCCCTCAATGAGCTGATGCACCCACAGCCCTTTGGCAAAACGCACAGCAGCTGTTCTGGAGACAGATGAACGGTGAGGCGGAGGAACCCGTCTGACCATTTAACTTCGACGCCATCCATCACTGCTGACAGCTCTCGATCATTACTCATATCAATAAAACCTTCCCATCAGTGTTGTGGGCCAGGACATTCCCCGGTCAGATTTCTTTCTATAGGTGCATACCATGAATCTAATTCCTCAATGGCCAATGAATTAGACCTTATCCACTGGAGAAATGAATTTTAGAGAGAATTTGAAGGAGCTGTAGATGGTTTTCTATGCAGTGCATGAGTGCACGTAACTAAAGATTGTGTGTACATATATCACATAGTCAAAACAGCCTTAATGTTCATATGGTTCTGATCGACGTGTAAAACATTCACATATGAATGTGATCATTGTTCCTCCTGATCCAACTGTTGTTACATACAGGAAGCTATCGCTGCTCAGTTCTTTCCAGAGCTGTATTATTGTTGCCAACTAGAAACAGTAGAAAATGCTGGCATTGTTCAGCCAGCGGTGGAAGATGACAGAGACACAAACACTCACTGCTGCATAAACCAGAGCTGCAGCCATGATTTTAGATGCAATAGTACATCAAATTCTGGCGAGAGGAATACTGAATCCTTTCTTCCTATTTTTTATTTCTTTGCAAAATAAAGATTATTTTGCAAAGAAATCATCCTCTGGGGGCTTTGAATATCTCTACCAAATGTAATAGTAATCTGAATTTTGAGGTATCATGGATAATTTATATCAAAGCTTGTGGAGCATCTAAAACTGAGCTCGTTCATCCTCTGGGGAGGATGAATGAGCTCAGTCTATTGTTTGTCCAAATTGCAAATTTGGCCTGATGTATGAATATATTTTTGTAAAATATATCTACATAGATTTCTAAGACTCTAGGGACTAAGGATATAATTTCATCTGGCCAGGACCTGTACAAATGTAAACTTGATTTACTATTAGGTAAATATAATATAATAATATGTAAATCAAAGGTTTTCTTCCCTAGTGAATAAAGTCTCCAAAAGAAGACAAAAACATTAATTCCCTGCCCTGCAGTGCTGAAGACAAGTGTCCCCAGCTACCGTTTCTACAGAAATAAAGTGCAATACGATCTACTGTATGCACAGCTTATAACTTGAGAAGAAACAATATTCAGTCTCTTAGATAAAGCGTAAAGTGCTAATATTACATTCATGTGCTCAAAATGAGCGTTCCATGCTGCTGTGTAGGCCTCAGGACAGCCAGCATACAAAAGTACTCCATTTTTTTTTTTTTCCCTCCTGCTGCTGAGTATAAACTTGCCACCAACACATTCAGCAGTGCACTTCAGCTCTGTGGAAATATAGGTCTGAAGCAGATTATATAAGTGTAAATTTTGAAGATCTGCGATGCGTATCCCTGATGCGGATGTGACCAGAATACGGCATTGTTGGAGCCCTGCGCAGAACTTCTGAAAGCAGTGCATTCCTCAGATGTAATCTCCTTTGCCCAGATGAAAGGCCCAGTCATAACGGACCATCTCCTGCTCATGAGGCCTCTATAGAGCAGGTCTGTAGCTTAAAGGGAGATTACAATGGATTTACGACTGATCTCAAATACTCCTTTGCAACTCCCCCTACCCCGCTACCTTCACCTCCCAAAAGCACCACTCTGTGTGCGCTGCAACCAGTTGTCACCTGCTTTGTTACAGCTTTTTGTAGGTATGTGAAGAGATCGAAAGCTTTAAGCTAAAGCTGAAAACCCTCTCTGTGGTCAATCAGAGGGAGCTGCATTCACGATCCATACAACAACGCAAAGTTCCCAAAAAGAAAGACTCTTTCTCTCAGCTCACGAGTTTGTTCAAATCTGGGTCACTTCATGTTAATGGGGTGAAGATGCAGTCACAAGGATGAGGTCACAGCGGGGAATCGTTCAAATCCTGCTCTGCCCTGCTGATGAAAAACCCACTGTCTCTCCTCCGAAAAGCAATATAGGTCAGTCCTGGAAGGATCTGTATGCAGCACATACAAAGAAGGGGTGGGGGGGTGGGGGGTCGCTGATGAATAATTAATAAAACCGGATAGTTGGGTGAAATAATTCGACGTTTGTGTACCAAATCAACGGGATGAGCAACTCCTAGCTGTGCTTGCAGCGTAGCCTCAAAGGGCATGTACCAAGGGACGGAGCTAAGTTTCAAGTGATTAGTCATGTTTATTACTACAGACATCAGAAAGCAAGAATTTCATCATGCGGCTTCACCGTGTACAGGCGAATTCATCATGACAACAAATGTGCTTATTTGGCATCCTTTGTGTTTGGCTGCAGTCCTTTTCAATGCAAACAAAAAAATGCTTTCACACACAGTACAACTAATTTGATGTAACTTCAGGGGCCCGATTGCTCGGCCCCTAGAAGTGCTGCTTGCAGCGTTCCTGAGAACGGTTCATCCTATTGACTCGACATTGCGCTCCCTCGAGTCCTCATCAATACGCCCGCCAAGCGTTGAAGTTGATGAGATGAACAGTTGTCGAGATATACAGGAATCCTTCCGTTATATAGTTAGATTACAAGGAAAACACTTTCTGCAAAACTGTCAGTGTATTTTGTTTGTTTCCCCACCATAACAGCTCATGGGGACATTAACATTTTTATAGTTATCTTAAGGCCAACTACTGCTCTTGTAGTCTGAAGAAAAGATTGTGTTATTTTTGTTTTATGTAACTTTTGCCTCTTGATATTTTCATCTTTAGTGGTAGCTCTGCCCATTGGCTCTCTTTCTTGGTCATTAGCCTATGCTATTTTTATATTTCGCTTTCTTGGCACCTGCTTAGATTGCCACCGATACGACACTGTAATTTTATCGTCAGAGATAACAAGACGGGTACGTTCTCTCAAATCTGTCTGTTTGAAAATACATTTTGGCATGCTGACAACATTAGAAATTCACAGGAAAACCATTTGACTTTTCTTCGCCATGTGCTGCTCCTGTTTTTGCGACCCGGTCCAAGACGGCGGTACGAAATCAACAGTGAGAATGTTTCAAGACACCAGATGGCTCCTCGGCGTAGTTTGTGTGACACTTATTTTGAAACACTAATTTCTTTAATTGTCCTCATTTTGTGCTTGAAACATCGACAGTGACTGAAAGCTGCCTTTTCACTGCGGTACATGTTGTGTTGATTCATCTGAGATCTTTGTTTTCTCTTCTCAGGCCATTTCACTCTGCGGTCCTTTGATTTGATGAAATTAGCTCGGTTCATTTGTTATACAACCAACTTTTCTGTCTCACTCCTCTGTAGCAAGAATATCTGATGATGTCTGATGTGTCTGATGTCTTATCAGGCTTCAGAATGTGACTCTTTCAAGTTTATTAAGACTTCATTTACCAATTAGACAAGAAATCAAAGACTAATATTTTTTTTCCAGATAAGACTTCACCGAGGATTGTGGCTGTCTGTTTGTTCCATGTTATGCTGTGTATTTTATCATTCGTTTTGCACACTCCACAAATAGCTCATGTGTCAAACTCGTTGAGCTTCCGGAGGTCTTGTCTGCATCAAATAAAACAGGCAGATTATTACGACATAAAAGGGGAATAAAGATAGAATGAACCACAGCACCTCGAATAGACTTTTCTATCACAGAATAAAGGAGGCAGAGAAAATATTGGATTCCTTAAAAGCGGTGACTTGAGGAAAAGAGCAAAAGTCATTACTTTCATTTTTGCAAATGGGGACATGAATACAAATATTGCCCTCGAATTATTTTCAACTAAATGTTTTTTTCAATAGCTTGATAGTCCATTTTTATTCTGACATGATATCTGCCTGGTTAGTGGTAATAATGTGTATTACAGGCATTCATTCCACTGTTACTTTCGTAACCTTTGCCTGTAGATGCTCACAGCATACAAATTTCCTCAAAGCTATTCCTGAGGTCTCTGCTACTCCCACTCAACTGTTCAATGCAGCTGCCCTTTGAAATGTGGCCGCTTCTTTCTGATAACCCGTTGACTCCAAAGAAGTTGCCAGCGGTTTCCTCATAATTATTATACTTGCTATCAAAGAAAGAAGAAAGATTTTGGATTTGGATGTATTGAAAAAAAAAAATTACCATAATTTAACATAATGTCAGTCAGGCAGACGACAGTAATGGAAAACACGTCAACACACAACCGCACACTTGTGCATGTATAAACACAAGCTAAGTATATTGACCCAAACTAATGTAATGTGTAATGTGATTAGAATTAGGTTACGCTTCTTAGTTTATAAGTAGTACTTTATATTATGCTTCATATATGAGATCTGCCTAATTTCCCGCTTCAAAGCAAATGCAATGAGATTTTGGCAGAATTTTAGGTTAAAACATTCAAAAATCTACTAAAAATATCGACAGAATGTGAAGAATTAGCAGTATAGATGCTGCACCGCATGTACGGTGCTTTAGACATATCTACTAAAGTTAGCATGCTAACCGGCTAGCTCGGCTCCGTCCCGTCCTGTGAGTCACTGTAGTGTCCAGTCTGCCCTACATGTCAATCATGTTGAGGGCACTGACCCAGGAGGAAATGCTGCTCCCATTTGTTTGGAGCAGGTGGGCAAATCCTACATACTGCACCTTCTAAAAGGTTTTGGGAGTATCAGTGTCCTCTGACTGTTTTTAGTGCAGCGATGGAGTTCAAGAAAACCATGTCCATTTATTCAAATGAAGCATGCCCAATAAGAAAAGTTTTGGTGCTTCCGGCTTCATTTCTTTTTGTGAATCCCACTGCACATGCTCATTAGTGCCTCTGTCCATGGCCAAGCCTACTCAGTTCCACTCAGACCTTACATAACATTGTTGATAGTCAGTAGCTTAATACTTCCAAGCTTTAACATCATAACTATCAAATTATGGACTAAAAATAGTGTATAGAAATAAATGGAAATGCTTTGTACCAGCACTCCACTCATGATGCTATTAATTTTGTGACCCAAAGTCTATTTTTTGACTTGAGAACGCTGAAATTCAAGAAAAGTCGGTCTAAAAAAACACAATATACTCAGTAATAAAATGCGAAATAAAGTTAGTTTGATCAGTCAGTTGTTTCCTCTTTTATTCTTTATGTTTCAATTCAGTCTCCACAAGAGGTTTTGTTAGATTCAGCCCATCACGGATGATTTAAAGCTTTGCATTATGTAAGAGCCAGGAAAAACACTTAAATGGTGTTTTCACACGACAGCAGTGATCGTTGGTGGGATGCAGTTTTTATCTTTTTATTTATGTTTAACCTGGACTTTACAGCACGAGTACCATGGGCATGCTTAATTATTCATATGATTACTGGCCTAAATTTTGAGTTTCCTTTCTATTGGTACGAGGTAGTGTCTGAATACTAATATAACAGGAGTTCAGCAAGGACATGAAGTTCCGACTTCACTTTTTATTTTATTACCATAATGAGGCTACAAAATTCACTGCCATAGGAGCCGGCTTGAGAAGCTAAGGGTCACCATAAACAACAAAGGCTAGGACTTTATGAGACTCAAGAGATAAATAGGAGCTGCAGAAAAAGCATTCTTGTTAGAGAACATATGTTTCGCTTGCATCCCCTGTGTAAAGGTCACAGTGAGACAAAGTAATGGCTATGGCGTATTCATTGCTGCATGTCTTCATCTAGGCAACCATCCATTTGCAGCAGATGAGCATGGGGGGGAACCCCACATCATTTATGATGGTGAAATTATGTACTCAGTTGCTGCGAGGGGAAAAGCAAAGTTATGAGTTACAGTGCTATGACTTCCCTGGGTGTAATGAAGACATCACTTTCCTGCTGAACTGCATAAGTGTTGCTGTTTTGTGCCATATTTAAGAATGTTATTGAACATTTGGACACCATTGGAGAGCCAAGGCAACTATACAACATGTTTTATAGTCATATTGTCACCATTAATGCTGTCTTTTATGCAAGGCCTCTTTGAATCTATAAATGGTGCATCCTAAATGGATCTTAATTATTTTATGATTTTTTTTCCATTGGTGTCTAATGAGCTGTGAGAACACAGACAGCTTTCTTGCACTGCTTACAAGGATTTTATTTCACATCTTCACAACAGGACAAGTACGCTTGCTAATTGGAGCAGAAATCCAACAGAAAGGAGGAGGTATTAAATCATGAAACCAAACTGCACTGTTCTGGAAATTGTGGTTTTGGGTTTAGAACAAACTGATTCAGTGGAAAGGATGGAGGAGGGATTCATCTTTTGAAACTCACTTTGTAGTCCAGAGAATTATTTTTGAAAGCCAGAAAACCTTTGAGCAACAATCCCCGACAGCTGTTGTTTCTTGACAGTTGTAATCAATTTCTCATTATGTAAAGGTTCCCCTCGGCTTTTACGGAGCTTTGTGGTGAGTTTCAGTTCGTTGTTTAGCTGTCCAGCCCACAACCTTACTGTGTTACTCTCACCACTCATATAGCATCATTTTTCAGCTCTAACTAAGCGCTAACTAAGTAACACATTAATATAATAGCTTACAAATGTTTTAGTCTCCGACACTCTTTAGGACATTTAAAGTCTATTTCATCATGCTTGACAACACAGTCTCACTCCCACCTCATCAAATATGGCAGCTTGGTCAGTAGCCCCAAGCTTCAAACTACTAAAAGTAAAGCTTGCTGAGAAACATTCCCATTTTCTGAGATTTGGATGTGCAGGGAAAGACGAAGTCGGGTAACCTTCGTTGTGATCGTAGCAATTGTCAGGTAACCTTCATGGTCGTGGTAACAATAATAAGCATGTTGTTAACATTGTGAAATGGTTGCTGTTTGGTTAGGTTTAGGAACCGAAACTATGTGAAGTTTAGGAAAATATCACGGTTTGTGTTAACATAAGCATGTTACTTATGTTAAATTATGTAAGTTATTGCCTTAAGTTAAAAAGTCAGTGTTGACTATTGATCCACCAAACAGTGATCTCCTTTGAGATCCTCTCTGTTCTGTTGGAGCCGTCCAACCACCCCGACCCCCTCCCTACATGGACTTTTCTCGCTCTTTATACTGCATCACCTGACTTCAACGGCATATCAAATCATTACACTAGAGGGACGTGTCCAGAAATGATGCTAGAGAGGCACCTATGGGGTCACCAGGGGTGACCAAGCTGTCAAATTTGATGCATGGGGAGTCAGAATGGCTTGTACAGGCCCCTGCTGATTATCTCATCTTTTACATATTTCATGTTTACTGTCTAAACAGACAGCATATTCATTTTTTTTCTGGTCTGCTGCCACAGATTACAGACTCCTTCAGCATTTCATTAATGCTCTGTACTGTATTTCAGCACGATGAGAGTGACAGACTGCTAAACGTCAGGAAATTGCAGGGTTTGACAAAACAGTGACTCATCTGAGAGTGAGAATCCCAAATGTCTTTCTTGGCAGCAGCACAGCAGCACTGCGTCAATGCTAAAGGTCAAAGGTTCAATCTGTTTGGAGCAGTTCGGATCCTTAAAGCGTGTCACACAGGATTGAACGCAGCACAAGTCAGCAGTGGCCGGGGGACATGCTGAGAGCACACGTCTTATGAAGTGGAAAATGCAGTGAAGGAGATAAACAGCCTCACATGTCCTGATGCTTTGAGGTGAGGCAGGAAATATCATCAACATCAAATACCAAATATTGCTCTCTGTATCTGCACTGATCTGAGTGGAACTCACTTTTCTGTTTTATGTGTTATTTTATTTTCTTTCGTTGCGTAAAGCTGGATGTTATGTTAAATGTACCAGGTTTCTTATAGTCTTGCATTGTGGATTTATTAATGTTGGTGTAAAAGAATATATGGTATGTATAAAATGTTACATTCATGCCATATATGCATATTCCATATGCGCATCATCACACTACATAACAAAAGATAATCTTCTCCGTTTGATGATATGATGACATTTTTCTATTAAATTTATTTGGTGTTGATTTCCCCCAACTCATTTTCTTCTGTTATCACCTTGTTTTCTACTTTTGTGCGTATGCATGCCATCTTGACTACATATTTCCTACACTATAAATTTAGATTTCTTTTAAGGAATTCATTCCCACTTCTGGGGACAGTTTGGGCAGTATGACGTGGATTGTAATGTCTGTCACTAAATTTGACTATGGATGATTCTCTGAATATGTCCACATTGAAACATTCATTTGTATATGTACAAGGGGTAATCAAATTCTGCCTAAAGACGAGGCACCCTGTGACCAGTAGAGGAGTATAGGTATGCTTAGTGTAGTCTCTTTTTCATTGCTTCTCTAATGACATCCTCTTTTTTCAGCTGCCACTATACCACTGCCTGGAATCAGTCTTTTGAGAAAGAAGGAAACTCAGAATCTTTAGTTACACGTGCTGTATGTGTCTACGGATAATAGATATACAGTAGTATAAATGAGTCAGAACTGTCTTACATTCGTGTTCACAGCATTTAAATGTACCGCATTTAGCTTTTGGAAATCATTATCTTCTTCATTACATTCAGAAACTCATTCCTCTTGCGTGACTGTCACAACAGTGGAGCAACGCTGTGAATGGCAATGTCCAATCTGTACTGAATATTTAGTGAGATTATCTACTTAAGATGTTAACAATCCCCAATATGTATTAATACTACTGGGAAATGCAGAGCAAATGCATTTTATACACAAGATCTCTTTGAATTTTCAGTTTCAATTGTATAAGAGCTCTAGTCCATTGCTTCCGGTGTTGTTTTTTATGATGATGGAAATAAACATTGTGCGTTGCAAAAACTTGCTTCAGTTGACGCACCACACATTTCCCTGACAAGCGTCTCTTTTGTTGCCATGTGAATAATGTCTTGTCTGCCAGACGCAAAGCTGAAAAGAGGTGTGACACTGTAAGGAGGAGGTTTGGTGGATGCTAGGGGGTACAAAGCACCTGATGTTGACAGTGAGGACCGTAATTCGGAAAGGGGACGACAAGTTCAAACTTAGCCCTCTGGAGTGAAGGGTTTTACTAAGTGGGTATTTATTCACGGCTGAATTGTGCAGCACAAAATAGTTGTTACTAAATATTAATATCCAATAACGAAGCTAAATGTTGCATAACCAACAGAACAACTGATGAAACTCCCATGCTGATGTAAGACCCATTTAGACTGAAGAGTAGGACAGGTAATGGAATATGGACACATCAGGCCTGACCTCACAAATAATGTTTAATAAAGCTATACACTGGGAAGATTTTCAACTACATTTTACAAAAATATGGCTCAAATTCCAAATGTATCAATAGCGCCTGACTGAGGCCCAGTGTACAGCCGATCTGTGCTATATTATTTGCATAATGACATATGATCCATGGGGCATTTAGACCTTGTATTAAAATGTGCTCTTATTATCTCCATCCTATCTGCTCTGTGATTGGCTCTCAATATGCAAAACAGCTGATCTGTCGCCAACGCAAGATGTTTTCTAGTAACCCATGTAGCAACCCGTTATGCCTAATGAATTCCTTAAGTTTGAACGCTGCAACCCGATGCATTGAATCACATGGTCTCCATTAATGACCTATTTAGTTGTTTAGGATGTTGTTCATCTGAGAAGCCTGATGTTGAGTCATAGTGCGTTTGTACTGTGGCGAGAAGTTCTGAAATGTGAGCTGTGTGGGAGTTAGCTGGCGCACAGCGCTGCATTGATGAGACTGTTGTAAGTAAAGCAGACCCAGACAACACAGAGCAAACAAACATGGATACAGGTGAAAGGAAAACAGGAATTTGACAGCTGCTTGCATTAAAAATGGGGCTGTTACTGTTACTGTAACTATTGTTGTAGTAATCCCACTTTTATCAATATCTTTTATCAGTCTTTCACTACAAGAGAAACTTTGGTTTTGATCATCAAACTTTCTCTATCACCCGTAGAACAGACGCTGCAGTAGTCCAATCTTAAGAACAGAGTTATGTCAGTCCCTGTTGCCTGGTTAAGGTGCAGAGGGGGGGTGTGGGAGGTATGTGTGTCATAGCCAGCAGGGAGGCAGCTGGGGCCCTCCTGAGACGTGAGCCCATGACCCTGAAATCATGCGCTCCGAGGCTCCCAAACAACAGGCCGAGCAGCTGAAATCAGACACCTCTCCCCCCGTCGAGTACCGTCACTACTGCTCTCTCTGGTCTCAGGCACTGAGGTCTGCTAGGGGACAACTGGGGGGGGGAGGAAGGCAACGTCATTTAAATTCCAGGTTCCCCCCAATCCTGTAACCCCCCCCCCACATCCCACCACCACCACCACCATCCTCCTCTTCACAGCACCACGCTGTACTTCATGCCTGACATTGATCTGTACTTCAAAACCACAACAGAGGCTCACGTTCCATCCCTCAGCTGACACAAACGATTTGTCGAGATGGACTCTGACAACGCTGACAACTGGCAAAGCCTGCCAACACCTCAACCCCACCCCCCCCCCACCCCCACACAACTATCCCACCCCACATCTAAACTGACAAGCAATGTTTTTGTTTTGCAATGCAAAGCACGGTTTTGCTCTGTGCTTTTCTGGTATTTGAGCAAATGACCTAACACATGTGCCACACACAGGCAGCCAGGAATGTCTGTTTCCATCAGCATCCGTCCTCAGAACAGAAGAGAAAAAAAGAAAACAGCATGATGAGGTGAGGGTCAAAGCTAACTCAATACCGTAGTTTCATCTAATATTTATAGAACTTTTTTTTTTCCTCATTAAATAACTTCTGCTTTGGAGCGAACGTTTTTTTGTTTGTTTTTTCCCCAAAGAAACTCTGTCTGTCTGGTTCTGTCTATGATCATGCATGAGATGGATTTAATGTTGTAGCTGAATATATGGACATTGTTGTACGGAACGGGACTGGCTGAACCCACAATACAGACCGACACAGAGACACTGGTTAGGAGATTGGTAAATTTATTTGTAACCAGGCAGGTGGTAGTAGCAGGGAAGAGCAGGATGGTGGAGTGAGGGACTGGACCGTGGTGGAGACCGGGGGGGAAGCGGGCAGGAGAAGAGGGAACCGGGCCGGAGTGGAGACCAGGAGGGAGCAGGCTAGAGATGAGGGAGCAGGGCCGGAGTGGAGACCAGGAGGGAGCAGGCTGGAGATGAGGGAGCAGGGCCGGAGTGGAGACCAGGAGGGAGCAGGCTGGAGATGAGGGAGCAGGGCCGGAGTGGAGACCAGGAGGGAGCAGGCTGGAGATGAGACGAGGGCCGAAGACAAAAGCTAGCGCGAGGAAAACTGGAGAAAAGGAGCCGAGAGTTACCATACGGGAACGGACAATCTGGCAGTGAGAGGGAGAGAGTGAACTGGGCTTATAAAGACAGGGGAGGAGGAGGTGGCTGATTACTGATGAGGAACAGGTGTGTGATTATTGCAGGTGTGTGGGTGGATGACCGGGAGTAACCCTCCTGACTCCGCCCCGGCAACAGACAGGGGGAGACAAAAACACACAAGAGGGAGAGAGACAGCAGGATCATGACAGACATGTGCGTGGACAACCTGTGACAACACACTGTGTGGAGTAGGCAGAGAATTCACATATTCATATATTCAGCATATGGATGACACTGCTTCACATACACTGGCGTGTTTGTGCCCTTGATTTAGTTCATATCTTTAAATGTGGTATTAAAAGTGTGTGATCCCATGTCATACACAGCTGACATTGTATCCTGCAGATAACTAATATCGCACCTCAAAGACACTTCACTTCAGGGGATGATGCTCTGAGTAAAAAGATAGGATGTCACATGTCGTGGGTGTGAGTGAAGAGTCCAGTCTGGGTCTTTGCGACATTCCTCAGACTCATCGCCTGGCACAACTGAGGCCATGTCCAATGTAAAACCATTGTTGCTATGTCAACAGTTTTCCTTCAACATTGGTGTTTTAGAATCGCTCACAGCAAATTATTCAACTTGCCATTATCCTTTAACTGCCCCTTGAAGTGTCAGTGAAAGTAAAATGGTCTGTTAAGGTATCCCGTTAGAAAAATGGTTGGCTTGGACAAAAAAATGCCTGGTCACTCTGTTTCAGGAGCTGCTACATTAAAGAGAAACTACACTTTATTCCATTTTCATATCCCTGACCATTGATTCACTACACGGTGACATAGCTAAAAACAATGGGCACCCTGGTGGCCAAAGGGTTAAAGGTTAATTTTTTTACTTTCTAACATTGGGTCCTATGTTTACATATTTTTGGGTTGAAATAATTAGTAGGTACAAACAGTTCTGTAATTGGTCCAGTAGATCACCTTAGCTGCATGGGAGCTGTGAGCAATGGCTGCAAAACAATCCTTTGGGACAAACTGTGCTAGATCAAAGTACATCCACTAAAAGTGCTTGCAAGTGTTGTTACTGTTATTAGTGTCTGACAACATTATGGAAAGGATACCTACAGAGATAGACCTGGAAGATCCTTTTCATTGGAAGAAGCAATGTGTAAAGCCATACCAACACACAAATAGAAGGCATAGCCGTTGCCTCGTCTCACTTAAGGCTTGAGGTCAATGTATTTGTCACTGAACAACACAGGGTTGCGCAACAAAATGAAAGTTGTAGCTCCTTCATGCTATAAACACACCTTTTAATCCACACCCCACACTTCATGCCCAACACCAGTGATCACATCACTGTCTGCTGCTCTTAATCCAAACTGATAAAATAAGTTTGAAGGAGCTATAACTGCATCTGGAATGTGTTTTGGTATGGATTGTGCTCCTTCTTTGTCCCATGTTGGATTGAGGGCAGACTGGATGCTACAGTGATTAACTCTTGATGTACAAAGTGGTAATATGCAAAAGTACTGGCTGGGGTTAGCTGGATAGCCTGTTAACTCCAGCAGATATAGGATGACCAATGTGTAACATTCGTTGCAGGTCATTCTTTACCCCTCATTTCCTGTCGCCTTTTCTTTTGGCTATAATAATGGTATAAAATAAAAAAATCTTCATCCTAAGGTCCAAGTAGGCAAGAAACACAAGTGGACAATCAGATTGTAAACAAAACCCTGGGTTAGTCACATTTATTTGGAAGAGGAAACACAGGTAAACAATAAAGCTCGATGGTCGGAGCTCCAAAAGTAAACCCTAAATATTAATAAATGACATGAATCCTCCTCACGAATAATGAACACCTTCCTTAGGACATCAAACCAATTGAAGTATTAGATGGCTAAAAATAATAAATAATCAAAAAACAGTCCCACATCAGTACCAGTGCCAGCTGTGCTGTACACCACTGTATACATACACTTACAATGTGTCACACGTGTGAATAATAGCAGCACTGTAATAATTTCAGCTTTAAGGGCACGAACAACCTCTGAGAAGGGAAACCTAGACCCTTTCAGTCTTTTAAAAGAAGTGAAGAAGTTAAAAAAAGATGGTTAGCAGGGTGAGAGGAGGAGAAGAATATTATTGTGACCCCTTTTCTTTACTTATGGTGTAGTGGTGTTTGATTTTTTTGTCCAGTCGTCTCCTTTCAGTCTTTGGTGTGCCTCTTTCACCACTGCTCTTGTATTGACTTTCTACTTTAAATGGATGGCTTGGAGTTTTTTGTGTGGGGTAAAAGAAATGCATTAATAGCTGGTGTATTACCCAGGACTGTCTGACAGAAATGTCAAGCATTCTGAATATACAGTAGCGCTCACTTAAGCTGATGCTGATTTTTTAGGTGAGCCTTTTTTGGGGGGGATAAAAGACATTTTCCTGCTGTCCCCATCCACAGAAGTACATTGCTTGTTGTCCAAATAATGTCTTTAAAGAAGAGGTTATTGTTATACCCGAGAATTTGGGTAACAAGGGTGGTGTGGTGACAGGTTTTAGTAAGGTGTTGTCACATAGCTGTCACTGAAGACTTCGGTTGTCCTCCAATGAGCTCCACTAAAGACCTGGGAGAGCTAGTTTTCTTCTTAAGCTAAAATATGACCCTGAGGATCATGGGACCCTGTCTGCTGCTTAACCTCCAAACGTGAGCCTTTCCAGGAGGAGGGAGCATGATTTACTGAGTGTCAGATCTGAGCAGTTCCCAGGGATGTGATTTACGGAGTGCGAGGAGATATCAAACCAGACTTGGAGCTGTTGAAGTTTACTACAGGCTTTGCTCTGTTTCCTATCAGCAAGTTTTCCAAAAAAGCAAATAGTCCACCCCCGCTGAAGACAAATTTTTTTACAGCTCTCCTATGTTATTCATGTGTATGATCCTAATTCGCCCATAACCCTCTTTAAAAATATAAACTGCTCCTAAATGGAACAGCTCAAGCGGGTCCTAGATTTGTCTCTGCACCCAACAATATCCCCTGAAACACAACGAGGGCAGGGGAACAATATTTCAGCCATACATAATTCATGTTGTGCTTGACTTTTAACGAGGTGCTAAAAATCCTGACATGTGGCCCACTCAACACTCGATACCACAACATAAATTCTTAATACTTTTTTATGAACTGCGTCAGTTCGAGGTGTTTATCTATAATAAAAATCTGGAATTGTAAACTTAGCGATGTAACGTTGTTGCCCCAGAGCTCATACAGCCTGAGTAAAAGTCTAGTCCTGGGGCTTTTCTTTACATCGAGATCTACATCGGCCCGTTTCAGCAGCTCGCCTGTTAGCGATTAGCTTGCTGTGAGTGAGAAATACCTACCAAGGGCACACACTTTATTCTCTTCATTCAAGGCTATTTATCTGAATGCACGGTGGATTTGTGCCTCGATGCATTTTAATGCTCTTTCTTTCTTTGTCAGCAGCTCATTGCATGCCTATACACAGTGCATGCCTATATACATTGCACGGACAATCTCTATTTACTGCTTTAAAGAAGCTGTTCACTTTCCTCCTTTCCTTGCCCCTGCTATCTCTCAGCATGACTGTCACTGAGTAACTAGACGATACTGTCTGAGCTCATGATAAGAGCGGGGGGGAAAAAAAAAAAAAAAAAGCTGTTTCACAAGGGGAGATGAATATTGTGATGAAAAGTGTGTCATGGCTTTTGGAAATGACATGACCTATGAGCAATGTGGCCTTGTTTTGCTGGTTCACACGGAGCAGTTTTTCTGTTGGCAGCGGAGTCCGTGTGCACCACAGAGCTGCCTGTAAAGGAATAGATGCAGGGAATGAATTGCCCAGATACATGTTCTTTATAGAATGACCTCTATTGGCCAAAAAAATCTGTTTGTGAATAAAAGACATGGTTGTGCATGACCCAACTGAACACATGGTTCAGTTGTACCGCTGTATATGTAATTCTTATTTTCTCTTTTGTGTTTTCATGCAAAGTATGCATTATATATAAACAATATGTCATTTGTAAAATGGGTGTAAAGAAATACTGTTCATGCAGCCAAGAGTTTTTTAATGGGCATAATTTTAGTTACAAATAAACTGAGAAACAATAATATGAAAGTTAAGAGTGTATTAATTCCAAATATCAATATCAACAGATCCAAAATATACGCATGCCAAAAATATTAAGGCTGGTCATGTCGTTCTTTACGTTAAAGCAACCTTATTTTTTTCCCAAACAGCACTCCTTGTTGCCACCAGTGGCAATGATGATGTAAAATGCTAAAACAAAATGTAACATCAAGAGTCATGTATTACATATTATATATTACAGCAATATACATGTATAAATGATATGTAATATTATGTATATTCAGGTTGCCATATGTATTTAAGCTTTTAATAAATACAGTTTAATAAACAACGCGTCCTCACACTGAAACGATATGAGTGTTTCTATTGGATGGGTGAGGACATGCCACAAGAAGGCATCGTGTTACATACAATACAAGAAAAGATTGGGGTTGGGGTTAAGATAAGTAGTTGCAGAAGTGAAGTTAAGTTATGTAAGTGATGTAATTTCCGTTAAAAGTTACGTCATCTAAGTTACATCACTGACTTTTGGTGTCATGGGTTTGACCCTTCCATCCACCCTGACCTCATGATGTGTTCTCATCAGAAATACTGATAATCACATAATTACTACGGCCACTACATGACGCCTACATGAACATTGGTCATTATTAACCCCCTTGAAAAAAAAACAACCACTGTTGTTTTCACTTAATTGAGCATTTTCTGTATTTCATTGCTCTTAAACTCTGGATGATGACTGTGTTGTTACATCTTGTTAAACGAAACGTAAACTTGCTTTAATTACAAGAACACAGGAAGTTTAAATAGTTTAAAGTTTAAGTTTAAATAAGACGCTCGAATCTGAAAAGTACAATGATTTTATCTAATAGTAGTTGTAGATTTCATAATGGTGGACAGCTAATCTAGAATTAAACCCCCAACGATGAAGGTAATTTACCCTTAGATTACTGTGTTCAGTTACACCTCATTAAGCCTACTGCTTTGGCATTTAATACAGTCAGTCGTTATCACAATGGCCATCAGACGCTTGATCAGAAACATAATAATGAACCCCCTGTTATCACGCTAGTTTCACATGCAGATGACCCAACCTAATTAGTGGATTGATCTGAGCTAAGAATGAGATGTATTGACCAACCAGAACTGACCTTGTGACAGAGCTCCACCATCTGTTAGCGTGGGTCATAGAGAAGTGTTCCTCGCAGAATCCTATTGATCTAGCTGTGTAAATACTGCCATAGTTTGCTGCCTAACACGCTGCAGATGTTTTCCAGGAAAATCCCCCTGTTAAGATGAGAAAAATTTAATTCAGACGTGTACTGCCTTCAGTCCTCAGGCTGAAGTCATGCTTAGGTAGGCTCGTCGTTAAACATCCCCACCAGCTATTCCAACACTTTACTGTCTCTTTGACCGACTTTTACTGTCTGTGTTACACCGGTCCTTCATGCTTGTGTGCAAACATACAGACACACCATCGTCCTCTGTCAAATCCTGAATTCTAAAAGAAGAAATCCAAAGAAAACGATGCTTCTTGCCTGTTGCATTTGCCTGTAAAGTCTTGCTCCAGCTCCCATAGAACTCAACCTACCATCCCTTCAGTTGTTTCTGTTGGCTAACTCACTGTTTGCTCTGTTTTCCTTTAGCATCTGGGGCCAGCTTACATGGAGCCTTCACATGGTGGCTTGTTTCAGTCATCTCTGGCCATCTGGAGAGCGTCTCTGCAGGTATTTTGTGAACTACCGGCCAGTCTCAGGTTTTGGGAGAGATCAAGGAACACAATGACAACCCCCTTTCAACAGAGGCATTATCAGTAATTTGCTAGATTTTATTGATTTATCTCAAGAGTGATAAAACATGAACTCTGAATATGCAAGCGTTTATGGTTTCATCTCCAAATGGGGATCTATTTTCATGACGCAGCAGTTTTGATGCACAGCCCTGACATGAAATTAGTCCATTTACATACATGCTGGTCCGGTTATGCATCATGACGTGTTTTTAATCATATTTGGGATATGATGCTTCCATTAACCATGTAGCAGAAACCAGAAACATTTTCTGTGTGAAACCAATAGTCAGCATTGACTTCTTTTTCACTTATATGCTTAACTTACGTAACTTAGTTTCCACATCTAATATACTTATTTTAACCTAAACCATGATCTTTTCCTAAACCTAACCAAGTAGCTCTGCCACCGAAACCTAACTAAAGTGCCCCCATTTCACAAAATTCGTCATGTTTATCATTGTTACCATGATGAAAAAGGTCAGCTAACTAGTGTTACCACGACAACGAAGGTCACCTGACTTTGTCCTTTCCTGTATGTCCAAAAGTCACAAAATGTGAAATGTTCCTCAGCAAGCTTAATTTTGAAAGTATAACTGGATGTTGCAAATGTATTATGCATAGTTGTTATTGCTAACTTGACCTGCGGAGCCCAGCACATGATAAACCATAGCAGCACTGTAAAACATAAAGGATCATAGAGTAGGGCCTGGGACTTACCATGGTTCCCGTGACCAATAAATATCATAGAATCAACAGTGAAATTAAAAATATTTTCTTTATTTATACAACAAATGAGAACCTAACATTGTTCTCAACATTTTAATAAAGTTCAAGAAAACCTTTGAAAGTAGCCATCTGATAAGCTTTTCCAAAAATTCAAAGACAGTACAATCAGTTAAAAATTGATATAATGTTTACTAAAACAGTGATTGAACGGGACTTTGACTATTTATGAAAAAATATGGTACAAATAAAATACGGTATATAAAGTGAGATATCATATCTCAGATTAAACAGTCATAGAGCATGAAGTATTAATGGAGTCTCTCAGCTGCGACATCTTTTTTTGTTTCAATGAGTTCCGAAAAAGGCAAAACAAATGATATTGAAGTCCATCCATTATCTATATCGTTTATTCTTAAGGGCCGCGGTTAATTTGTTACAATAACTCTGTTTTACTTTTAGTGCGGCTGAGGTGCCCCTCAGGGTGAAATGAAATAACTCTGTTTATAAGTTATATTACAAAATAAAGCCTTTTTCTGCAGATTACAACATTAAAGTCTGTTTTTATCCTCGTTTTCTATTTAACGTCTGATAAAGTCAAGCGAGATGGCTGCTCATTATGACCTTGTGCTGTAATGTTTGTTCTATTATTTCAGCCACACTGTGATGTAAAACAGAAGTATCTCTGGAGTTGTGTTATTGGATTTTATTTGCTTTTATAATTTGGTAAATTATATTATATATAATAAGGTAAAGCTCAAGCTGTGATAAATGGTCTGTATTTGTATAGCGCCTTTCTAGTTATTTCAACTACTCAAAACGCTTTACATCACATCCTCATTCACCCATTCACACATACAGGAGGAGACTCACACACTGAAGCTGCTTCAGGAGCAAGTTGGGGTTCAGTGTCTTGCCCAAGGACACTTCGCCATGTTGACCCATAGGAGCTGGGGATCGAACCCCCGACCTTCTGATTGAGGGACAGCCCACTCTACCACTGAGCCGCAGCTGCCCCCGCTACACTTTGTGTGCTGAAAGGCAAAGTAAGTTACAGGTTAGAGAAAGAGACGGGCTCGCAGAGAAAAAAAATGCAAATCAGATTGGATACAAAGTTTGAAGGGGAATAAGGGGATGCAGGAAGTTTAAGAATAGAAATGAGCATGAACGGGGCGTCCTGACAGTTTGCCGAGGTGTGTGACATGTCCCCTCCTCGTGACCTTTGTTGCATGTCATCCCTTCGCTCTGTGCCATCTCTGCTGTCAGTCCCCGCTGTCACTGTCCAGCAGAGCAGAAATAAGCAAAATAATCTGGAAAAAAAACAGCTAAGAATTAACCATGACAAGTCAGTGAAGTGCTTCAGAAACCCAACGCACCGTGCTACGTATAGAGCCATTTGTACCCCGATGCTGGTCGATACATCAGCAACGACTGGAAGCGGCTGTCATGTGTTGCGCTGCTCTGTATATTGTTCAAATTAGCAGGGCCGATATCTGATTTCCAGAAGCGCTCATGTGGAGTTGTGGCATATTAATTGGGTTGAGAGCATATGGTGTCAGCGAAATGACCGAGCGTGTCCACAGAGAACCATTAGATTGAGAAGTGTCTGCTAAGTGTGTGTGTGTGTGTGGACGATGTGTCAGAGAGACCCTGTTGTCACACAGCAGGATCAGAGCTGCGTCAAACACGACTGACACGCTGTTTTTAATGATCAGTCACCTGAGCAGATGATGATTGCCACATCAGCTTGTGGTATAATTGATGACAGAAGACTAACACTGCACTAATCCATACTTTGATATTAAATATTTAACATGAAAGGTGTCACATATAGTGACAAACCCACAGAGGATTGACCACACTCAACCCTGATGAACCTGTTATTCACTCCTTGCTTATTACCAAACGGCAAAAGTTAACCGCTAGCTCAGTACCTCTGACAACATGATCTCACGGGATGGCGTATAAATAGCTTGCTACTTTAAAGGGCAATCTGAGTGTCATGTTTGTGCTTTTTAAGCTTTTTTTCACCCTGACACCCCCCCCCCCCCCCCCCCCCCCCCGTGTGCATTTTGTTGCTATAAGTGCACATTGTTAACTTCATCATCTATGCCTGTAAAATGAATCTGCCGTCTCTCAATTGAAGTCAGTAGAGACTGAATGGTGTGAAATGATGCAAAAAAGCAAAACATGCAATGTGATAATACTCAAAATAATAAACACGCCATTTGGTGAGACCACCCTGGTTCTAATGAGGTGGTAGAAACGGCATGAAAAGTAATCCAGTGATGATTTTGCTCCCCCCCCCTCCCCCCAAAGAAAAGAAACAGCAGTGCAGTTTGGTGTGGGACGCAGCAAACTGACTGACTTCATGGCAAGACTATACTTAGTGTTTATACCACCCAAAACATAATCAGAGGCCATGTGCTAAAAACAAAACCCACAGGAAACTAAACTGTTTTATATTCACATAGTACATTCATTGACATTTTCTAAATCTCAACACATCAACATCGTTCTTATATTCCGGGGACAGTGACACTCTTCTCTATACGTTCATACACACATATTTCCTATGCTAATTACACAGCATTCAAATGCAAGTATATAAAAAAACAACCTTAACCAACCAAAACCAAGCTTAAATTGGATAAAACTTATTTTTGAGAACATGTATAACGACGCTGACAAGCCAATTCATGGCATTTCTGACAGCTCACTCATTCTGAAAAGAAGTGTAATATACACTGTTGCCCATAAAGTTGGAATAATTGTTCAGTACCCCCAATTTAGTTAAAGCCTGAATCCACAGTTTTCAAAGGTTCATTGTGGTTTAAGTTTCACTGTGATATGTTTGGAAGAGTTTGATCAATAAAGTAGAGAAGATATAAACTTTATTTATCAAGAATAAATCACATTGTCACAATCATTTCATGAGAAGAGGTAAAAAACATTTGATTCCAACTTTATGGGCAACAGTGTATGAGATGAAGTGATTACGCCATGAGGAAGTTATTGCACAGGGTTCTAAGAGTTAATGGATTTCCAGTAGTAGCTTTACTATATTAGATTTCATGGATACATGAATGGCTAATGAGAGCAATTAATTAATTAATTATCACAAATGTTGTTGTGAAGGAGGGCAAATGTTCAGAAATGTTTCACTTTTAGAGGCCAGATGAGGGAAATATTTCACTTAATTTGAAAAGCTGGTGGGTCGTGCCTCAACTTTATTTTAATTTCTGTCAGCGCAGATTAATAAATTGTATTTGCTTTGTCTCCTCCTTCTTAAGTAGATTATAAATGCATATAATGTGGCAAAATGACACTTCTGGGCCAACAGTGAATGCCACGAGATGAAAAATTGTTTAACAGAATCGTTGGCCGGCGCTTGTTGTCGAGGCTTTTTCCAAAAAGGTGACCATGCAACCACTCAATCTCCCGCCTGCTCCGCTTTCTCGACGCAAGCTGTCACATTTTGATGGCAGCCGTCGTATTTGGAACAAATTATGTTTGGAAGTCCAATAGAAAATATGCTGTCCGGCTTCTCGACGCGCCTAATGAAAATGGATGGCTGGGGATAGTGTGAACGCTACCGGACACCTGACAGTCTATTGTCTCTCTCCATCAGTGCACAGAAGTTAGCTCAATCCGGTCATACATCTCTCCTGGTGGAAATGAAGACGTCCCGTCTAATGGGAGGCATAATGGCCGTGGACAGATGGAAGACATCTCGCTTTAGCCTGTATTCCCCTGCTCCTTAATAAAGGCACAACTTGTTGACAGATAAGGGTTGAGGAAAAAACAGGGGAGAGTGGAGTGTCACTGTTTAGTATCCAAGCCTCAGAGAACATACAGGAGATAGGATGAACACTGCCAGAATATTGGAATGTACTATTGTGTGTGTGTGTGTGTGTCCAGGAGAAATAATGGTGACTGTTCCCATGGTGCTGCCTCGGAGCATCAGGTCAATACACGCTCACCAGGATGTGAGGCCCCTAGCAAGCAGGTCATGTCACTGGCTGTAAAAATAGCACCTGGCAATCCAATAGCTCTGATTTATGAAGCATGTCAATACCCAGACTGTAACAATGCATCGGCCAGGAGATGATTGGTGGTCTCTCCGTTGGACAATAAGCACAGCCTTGCTGCAAGATTGACACTTTACCCAGTAGTAAACCCATCATCTCGACTGTAAAAGGACTCAGTTGCTAATGGCAATAACTCTCAACTTTTCTTTTCTTTTGTTATTTAAGGTTTTTTTGTTTCTCTTTTGGGAGATGAGACTTGTCCATATATCCGCACATAACCTTTTGACCTCTTGGCTCTTGATTTAACCGTGTGCCTGAAATTATACATTATATTATTCAATGTTTTTACACAGTATATGATATCAACATTCAGATGTTGAGTTATCCATACATTAGTATTTCTCTGAGACCCAATAGAAAGGCATGTCTAAGTACTTAAAGCTGCATTCATTGATTTTTTTTTTGGCTACTTGAGGACACTAGACCATATTACCACCTCCACAGTTTTGGCTAATAGGTAGTCTATGTACACGTCAGGCTGACACAGTGTGTGTCCACTGGTAAATCCAATACCTGCACTCCTTTTAAACCCCGTTTTTGGTCTCCATCAACTCCTGATGGAAATACCTAGCCCTTATGCTGTGTTTGGTGCAGAGCAGGTACTGTACAGCGGGTTCATCAAAGTTTTTCCATTAAAAACAATTGCCTGCTGGTACTGAAAATGTGGTTGGGGGGGGGAGGAGTGACACGAATCAGTGAAGTAGAGGGCCTTAAAAGCTAAACAATGAGCTGAGAGATATGATAATGCTCTTACAGCTGAGGGGAGCTGCAGTGGTCCTTTTTTGAGGGTTTATCACGGAGAGTGACACCTTTCAGATTGTATGTTAATCTGTTAATCCACTGTTAGTATAGAAATATTGATTAGTGCAGCTTTGATTCATTTTCTGTTGAAGTGGGTTGTTCCAGTGATTTCTCCAGAAGCTAGTTGGGGTTCAGTGCCTTGCCCAAGGACACTTCAACATGCTGCGTGCTCATAGGAGCCGGGGATCAAACCACCATCCTTCCGATTGAGGGACAACCCACTCACAGCCGCCCCTAAACAATATGGGTACGAGGAGAAATGCTGTTTAATCCGATGTGAGGGCAGATCGCACAGCCTTCGTCAGCACTTGTAGTTTGGCCAGTTGTCGTGAGACTGTCAACTTTTCATCACTCATGCTGCTTTTTGCTTTTAGTTGTATCTGTGTTTTAATATTTTTGTGTTTCTTCCTTTTTCAAGTGCCCTTATAGGGATAAATAAAGTTGTGTTGAATCAGTGAGTGCTCAGCCAGTTCCAAGTCCAGATAGAACTTAAACTGCACTTGGAAAAAAAACCAACTAGACATTAAAAAGAGATCCTCTTTAGGCACATCACACAAATAGTACTTTAAAGCATTTATTAAAACCAGGGTCTGTAACACTGGAGAAACTAGCAAGAGTGGGTAAATTATGAAAGTAACAGAAGATATCCGACCCCCTCCCTTCAGCTCTCTCTCCAAAGCCACTCCCCCGTAAAAAGGACCGGACGGAACGGACTTGTTCACTGACTGACAGCCTCTGCTTTCTCAGTCTGACAAATAAACTACTCTGTGGAACAACACAGTAAAATAAACAGCCATTAGAGAACATTACGTTACCTTTGGCTCAAAGTTACTGGTAACTTGGCTCAGAGGGTGTTTGCTTCATGCTGGGTAACTGCGGATGAAGATTTGGCAGCACTCTCTCTGCCATTATTGTGTGATTAGCTCACTAGCTTTAGCAACAAGTCTGCACAGACGTCTGGAAGACTCCTGTCAGGCACAATAAGTGCACAGGCAGACCGGGCGTATAGAGGCGGGTATGTAGGGAGACAGTTTCATTTCAAAACTGTTTCTAAAACATGTTTCAGCCTTTAATGGTTTAAAACATGAACTGGTTCAGACCTCAAAGAGACTTGAAAGTACTGATGACACATTTTAAAGTGAGACTGAAATACATCAGTATTTTGAACCATTAACATGCTGATGGTGAAGGCTCATGCACACCTCCAGTTTCTTGTACACAGGAGTGTGGGAGGAAATAACCACAGGCAAGAGAGGAGAGGACTCCAGAACACCGCACACTTCTACTTGCAAAAAAAACTTTAGAAGTAGGACAGTGTTTAGGTCCCGAAACCTTATCAGGTAAAGGTGAGGAACAAACAACATTCCAGTCAGATATAGTCATATATAGTACACCTCAGTCCCACATTTTAGAAGGCCAGTTAAAAGGCACATCCCTATACCAATTGGACATTCCAAAAATTATAATGCACAGCAAGAATTTATATACAAACATTTATTAATATAAAAAATATATTTTCCATGATGACAATAATATTAATATTAGGCTAATGGTAGATCTCAGGTTAACACTATCATAGTTTTACTGTTTAGGCTACCCCATGACCTCAAAATATACATTAGATTACCATCATACAAAATTAAAATAGCCACATTCAATCATATAATAGTAAGAACAAAAAAATAGGAAACATGAATATGAATATAGACAAAAATACAAAGATTCTCACAATTTAAATGCATGAAAAAATGATGAGGACACATTATATGTGCAAACATCATCCAAACAGGCTTTAATACCTGGGCAATAGAAGAAAATTCATCATTGGTGGATAATCCTATAAATCTAGTAATAGTGAAACAGGAATATGTCCTTCATTCAAAATGAACATTCACAACATTGCAGTAGCAACACATCATTAAAGGCTCTCTTCACGGCTTCACAGCATCTTAGATAAATGTGCACCTCACCCCTCCTGCACCCCCCTGCTGCCTCAGTGCTGACTCCGTGGCCACGTGTCTCCGTTCGCGTTCGTTCTGTACACGATGA
This sequence comes from Pempheris klunzingeri, assembly GCF_042242105.1. Taxonomy (NCBI): domain Eukaryota; kingdom Metazoa; phylum Chordata; class Actinopteri; order Acropomatiformes; family Pempheridae; genus Pempheris; species Pempheris klunzingeri. The sequence continues at coordinate 20,373,999 of NC_092029.1, read as the reverse complement.
CCGAACGACAGCCTCTCTTAGCTTTCGTGCTACTGCGTTAACTCAGTGGCTTAGCCGAGTCTGTCGTTGGGGCAGCATCTCCTGCTTTTCAGCGTAGTTTCGCTGTGCTGTGAGTTCGCTCACTGAACGATTCACAGACACACAGGCGCCAACGTGCAAACGTTACCATGCTGATGACCAAAACAAAGGAAAGAGAATCTCAGGTTACAACACATACAGAGTGAATGTGACTTCATTCTCTGGTCTCAGGTCGCCATTACTCCACTGTGTAATTACATAGCAAATAGCTGTCTACGTTAATGCTCTAAATCTAATATAGATAACCTTTAACATGTTTGGGAGACTATTTTAGCATTGTCCAAAAAGCTTCCTGTCTCATCAGCAACAGATTGACAGACACCACCTCTAACCTTCTCTCTACCACGAAATCACAATAAAGAGAAGTTATCCTTTGTAAGATAGTATTGCCCTGAGATCTACCATTAGCTTAACATCATTACTGTCATTATGGAAGACATGATAGATGATAAACTGATTCTAAATTATATTAATCGACGTTTGTACATGAATTGATGAGGCTGCGGCCCATTATAGTTTGTGGAATTGTTGTGGCATCTAGTGCGCAGACAGCTGTTTAAATTACATGAATATCCGGTTGTATGTGTGTTTTGAACATACTAGCAGCATCTACATTGATCAATTAAAGCCCCCAGTCTGTCTGTGAGCTTGCATGTCATGTGTTGCGTGAACAGATTCCCCACACTTGTCAGGCAGGCGGGTAAATGAAATCAATGAATCAATCGGCTACATACAAACACTGTTTCTTCCCAATGGAGCTGACATGAAAACTATTTTGGTTCAGTACATGTCTGCTGTCAGTTAGCCTGGTGAAGGCGGGTTCGCCAGGCAATGGGTATGCATTCATGCAAGATGGATGCATTGTGGATGTACGCGCTTACACACTGCACACATTTAGCTCACAGCTTCTGAACTGGCTTCCCTGTTAGAGTGCCTGAAGAAGGTTCAGTATCATTAGTGAACCTGCTTATTACTGTAATACTGTTTCGCCCTTTTGTATTTTTTTATTTTAATTTGTAGTTTGATGCAATAAACATCTACTATGTAAAATCAAATCACTACATGAAATCAACACAGATAAACATTTAGGAAACCACACAGTGCATTCATCTTCCTGTGACTGATTAGTTAGAACAAAAAGGGAACATATGGAGGACCCCTACCTTGAGATATAGTATCTGGTGCTCCTAACGTTTTTGTTGAGCATCAGCTCCTTTTACTTTTGAGATGTTTCACATTGTCTGGACACTGGGATACTCCCTTCCCCATTGGGACTGGCTAAAGTCATGACAGGGAAAGTGCTGAGCTGCACAATTGTCATTTATGAAAAATGGAGACACAGAGGAGAGGGGGGCAGAAATAGCAGGGGGGTTTCGCACACAGTAAAAAGAGTGGCACATGTTGGCTTTCAGGGGTGTTCCTCTGTCTCTGGCAGGCCGAGCCACCATCAATCATCAGTGTGTCCTTTTTGTCAGGGTTTGTCTTCACATGCTCACCCGACCCCTGGAGCCTGAGACATCAGAGACAGACGGGAGGTGCAGGGGAGTGGTGGCTGGAGGTGACACCCATTTCAGAGTGATACTCCTGGGGTGATGAAGCTGTTTACAGTCTATTTCTTATCAAGGTTATAGAGTGTACCGTCTCACTGTAAGAGGGTCAAAAGACTGTGTAGCATCGGCTCATAGTAGCATGTTAACCCTAGTTTGTGAGTCACTGTGAGTCATCTGTTTAAATATATACAATACGACACTTGGTGTCGACACCACTGTCCTGAAGACATTCTCCTCAAAAACTCTTCTAACCATACCATGGTACCATACCGTACCATAAATGATGGCTGATTTCCATTTACCTGCTTCAGTTTCAGGTTCCTACAATTGTCCATGCTGGCTCACTGTGACACTGTCATGTCTTACTGTCTTACTGAAACATTTGAATATAACATACATGTTCTCCTCATGCTCGCGTGGGTTTTTCTCCGGGTACTCCCGCTTCCTCCCACAGTCCAAAGACATGCAGGTCAATTGGTGACTCTAAATTGCCCCTAGGTGTGCGTGTGAATGGTTGTTTGTCTCTATGTGTCAGCCCTGTGATTGACTGGCGATGAGATTCCAGGCTGTACCTCTCTGTCTAATGGCAGTGGGGATTGGCCACAGCCCCCTTGTGACCCTTAAGGATAAGAAGTATAGACAATGGATGGATGGATTTTTTTGAACATTGCTATGGCCAAACAACACGAAAGAGACGGTGGTAGTGGCAAAAACTGTTGGCAATTTCCTTTAAATAATGAGGCCTTCCTATAAAATATGACACATCCAGAAACCATATATCTACAGATGTTGGCTTAATATTATAGATAAACCTGCAAATTGTAAGTGAAAATGGAGATGAAATGGACACAAGTGGAGAAAAAAAGAGCTCTTGGTTAAAATGCCCTGCATGTTACTAATTCATCAAGTTTACCATTCTCACTAGCTCAATAATAAATAGCAAAAGAACATTTTGACCACTCCAACTGTCATCTCCTAAAAAAGTTCCCATACTTTTAGTGTTATCTGTGAGAGGACCAGTGGCGGAGAGTTAGAAAACATCTTGATTCCTCTAATGCAGGAGCCTCACCCCATGGTGAGCGGCAGAATGGAGTGGTGGCATCATCCCATGCATTATTCAGGAGTGTAAATTAACCCTGAGTAGGGATACTACATCAATCAAGGGGGGCTGCCATAACAGAGTGCCGGCTGGGGGCACGCAGGAGTGGGGGGTGGAGGATGGATTGCTAGTACTGGTTGGTAGTATAGCTGGTGGTCTGTCAGACGGAATGTAATGGAGAGGGAGTCACCACTAGAATTAGCCACCCACTATTTCAACAGGTGGCCCCGACAGTAATGCGTGGCATGTGGACAGGCTCAGGCAGAGACGCTGCAGCCTGAACGCACCCAAGTGGGAGCAAAACAACAAATGGACCAGGATTTAAGGTTTAGAGTTCTTTACACTATTGAAAAATTGTTTAAAGTCGTGATGGGTGACGTGTACGTATTCCTGTGCTCTGTCTCCAAATGATGGAACTCCTTAATGATTCAAACTAGTCCCAGGGCTTTTTTCATCTCGGCCTGTTATTACACGTGATTGGCCACATGCACGCATCAACCAACGCCCAGTCAGTGTGTGGCCGAGCAGTGTCGTAAACGTGGACAGTGAGGTATGAGAGGAGCCGCTGGACGCTAAATGTTGCAAAGTGGAATTGAACCTGGAACCTTCTCGCTGTGAATCAACAGTTCAAACCACCACACCGCCATGCTGCCTTGTATTTATACATAAAAATAAAAATAAAATCAAGTTTCAGGGTTCTGAACCTGCTGGTGGCGTTATATGAAAAGTCAGGGATTATCAAGGTTACAGGGCTTCATTGTCTGGGGAGCGCGAATATCTGTGACAAATGTGATAACAATCCATTCCGGTACGTGTTGGGATTTCTCACTCTGACTCTTCACCCCAAATCTATCTGCAGATATTACATCTTTACCTACTGTATATCAGCACTGTAGATGTAGTTCCCTGTGATAAATGCTGTCATCAGACATGCTTAGAGTGTAAATGTGTTTTCTCTCTTATGCTGAATTCTTCTTTTTGCCATTTTGATTAATGTATTCATTCCTTTGGCCCCCTGTGAGATACAGGAACATATTTTATTGATTGCACTTTCCTTGTGTGGACATTTCTTGAGGCATTTTTGCACCTTCTCCATGACCACTGCAGATTTGGGAGATGAGTGTTTTTCTTTTCCCCCCTTTATGTAAAAGAACTGGGCCAGAAGTCAGGAGAGACGAGCTAAAACAGCTCATTTTCTGGATCGTAATGCTGAGCATAGCTGGGGCAGTCGTGATGATGTTTGGAGATATGTAACTGTCTAGAAACTGGACGGTGTCTTCAAACAGAGCTTCCCTTAATTTGAAAAAAATAAGTCCCTTTTTTTTCAGCATTCTGTAGCAGAGGAAATGAACCTCTCTCAGAGGAACATTAAACTGCACTCCTGTGTATGCGCCACATTACGGATTCAAAGCATTATTCAATAGAGAGAAAGGCCATTAACTCTGCTGCTTTCTGGGATGCAGTCCAAGTCAGATCAGAATTCTGGTGTGGTTAAATCCCCATAAGGGTTGCTGAGACTAGGCTGGCGCTTGCTTCCCATCGACGAGCCGAGGACACAGGCGTAATGATGTTAGGCACGGTGGTCCTGTTTGGACGGTTGTTTGTTTAATAGCATATTCATTGGCTGTTTGCTGATAAAAAAAACTGGTGGGAAAGCTCTCCAAAGCCGCCGATGATGAGTTGCCGTGGAGCTTTCTTGGTGATGTCTATTGTTTGGTTCTCGCTGGCACACCACATGTCAGGATGGCTAAATTGACTTTGAACAGCAGGACGAGGCTGGTGTCAAAGGACAGTCCGTGGCTCCCCGTGACATCCTCCGCTGCTGAAATATGCTTTGGATTGGAAAAAAAAACAGGGCAAATATTGCCTCATCACACACATGCTCTTACCACATTTTTTTCATGCAATAAAGCTAGACAAATAAAGGACATCTTAATAATTAGAGAACAGTAAGAGCAATGTTTACAAGTCTGTTTCTGTTGTTCCCTGACAAAAAAAAAGACAATGACGACAATTACTACTGACATCAGCAGTTTGATTAAGCATCTCCTCTGCTCCTAGCCTAGATCTGCCCTCATTTCTCTGTTTGATGTATTTTCCTTCCTCGTTTTTTCAAGGAGGAGAACAAAAGAAGACAAATTTCCATTGGGACCTGGGATCATCTTTCAGGGATTGTGTAGGTGGCTATCTCCCTCTGTGACTGCGGATCTTTGACAACCGTTATTGTCCCACATCAATACCAATTCCTTCTTGTTGAGATAAAATTGGTATTCATTGTGTCAGCCAATGGTTTCCTTAGCTTTCTTGATTGATTTAGTGCACCAAAACCTGTGTAGCGCAGCTTTCAGGTGTTTCTCTTCGGGCTTATGATACTATGGGCTTTGAGACCTCTAACATTCCGATACTGATGGGATACAAACACACTGTTTTATCCCACAGTGGTCTGTAAAGTGATCATTTTTTGCTACAGAACATCTGTAATGGTTTTATGGGACGTGGACAGGGTGTCCATGGCGAGTGAGCGGTCGAGCGAAGGAAGAGAGCACTAGAAACAGAGACAGTGACGGTGAATGGGAGCAGAGCAGAGGAAAAGTTAAGCAGTTAATGTAAAGTTTGTTAAGACAACAATGTAGGATTGCCCTAAAGTTGTAAGACTTCCAAGAGACAGATGGTCAAAATGGAAGACGCAAAGGCCAAATAGAATGGTTCAAGCTTCGAAAAACACTTCCCATAATGAATTATATGTCCATAAACTGCAGTACATTATACAAATTTAATGTTGAGAGATATAACATTTGTGGACTGTCCTATTAACTGTCAATTTAGTAGCTTTTAGTTTAGTTTAAGTAGTTTTAAAGTGAACTATTGCTATTTTTAAAAGCAGCAAATGAAATATAGACATTTAACATGCTGCCCCAGTAGTACTGCAGATGGCTGCCAAAGTGAGGCAACAATCACACAGCTGAGACACAGAGAGACACTGGTGGACCTTCACTCACGCTGTAAGTATGAGGAGCAGCCAACAACCACTTTTATACATTTTCAAGGCTCAAACTTTCCCTTATCGGTCTTCAGGCAAGTCCAGGAGCGAGGAGTTAGTTGTGTGGATGGGTCCGATCCCAGGCCTCCATCTGGCCAACAGTGGGCAAAGAGTTCAGCCTCTGGTCTGATTACACCGCAGCCAGCTGGTGATGGCCTGTAGCAGTCTCGCTTTTGCAGTGTCAGTAAATGGTTCTTCATTGTTAGCTGCACTTAGTTGTTTTGCATTTTAATTCATGGCCATAAGATGTTACACGGCAACCAGGTGGTGCAAAAAGTGTCTTTTCACAATGACCCTTTTAAGGACTTTCATTGTGTTGCTTATATGACATTATTTAATTTGCATGTCTCCCTCTCCTGTTTTGACAGGACATTGCCCCTGTACACAACACCAGCTCCATAAGGGAATGGTTTTCTCAGTTTGGCTTGGAAGAATTTGAACGGCCTGTACCTCAGTCCCATCCATCACCTTTTGGGATGGAACAGCAGCTGTGAGCCTGACCTGATCAGTCTTGGACCTCACTAATACATACCCCTTTCAGACTCAATCCGTATTCGACCTGTGTCAGACCAATTCATATAATACAAGTGTCACCCTGCTTGCTGAATTAATGGAGACTCCAGTCTGCAGGGTATTTCCTTCAGTACGCTTAAGCGTCCGAGAATTACACTGAATCACATCCAACAATTAGCAGATAAAAGTTATGTTTCAGTTTCACGTCTCTGGCTATTCATATGCATGCTCCCTCACTCTTCCTCGCCTAATCATAGGACCTTTCTTTTCTCTCTCTCTCTCCATCTCTCTTCCTCACTCTCTCTTTTCAGAGAGGCCAGGAGGCCTCCCTCCCACATCCAAGCCTGTTGGAGGGTTGGTGGGCTGATTCATGTTGACCCATTCAGAATGGGTGTAATGCTCTTGTGGCTGAATGTGAGCAAATCACTGCAGCCAGGTTCTAAAATGCATGAAACCAGAAGAGTGGAGACCGACGCAGAAGATTCACACCAATGATTTTGGAATCACATTTTCAAATATCACGTGTGGGTGTAATGTCCAGGTGTCACATAGTTTTGAAATTTGAATTTACATATATTATAATTTACATTCTGTCTTCAGTCTTATGACTGAAATATCACAATGTAGTCTCATGCATTTTTGTTCCTGTTCAGTGTTCGCCTTCATTTGTTTTTTAGCTCTATACACTATCTTTACTCACACGCCTAAAAACACACATCATATGACTCATACACTGGGCATGCGCGTGCTGGTGTACACCGGAGGCCGATTGTCTAATCTGCAGTCGGTTGCTTAGTTGCAGAAAATACCACAGAGGAAGAACAGCACGGGCAAGAGTAAGTCCACACATTTCTTTGCTTTGACCGACGACAAGGTGGGTGACGAAATGTTGAAACACTGTGAATGATAAGTCCCAATCAAGTAGCAAACATGGGTATACGCATTACCTTTTTCAAAAGTCTCCATTTCCACCCATCCAGTCCAACATGCTGTCCTGGATTTTTTTCAACTAACCATGTAGCTTTTGGTTTAGGGATTTGAAAACACCAGAGGGGTGTGTATGCTGGGCAAATGTAGCAAAAGTTATGTATTTTACAATGAAAGAGGTATAGGAGTGGACGTAGTGTAAGATTAATTATCTCAAAATAACAAAAACACACAAAACACACAAAGGTCTTGGTGACAGTTTGGGGAGCAGTGGGATGTAGCCAGGATGAGAGTATGTCAGCAGATTTTGGGCGCTGCCTTTGTGTGTGGCAGAGCCGCTTTAGCTGCAGACGACACGCTGAACAACATGGCTCATTTGAAACATACTTAAAAAGTTTCCCCTCCTGCTTAAAATTCCTTTTCAGAATTCCACAGTGCATGCTGAGTTCAGGAACCCACATCACCACGGCCTTTAAGTCCTGATATCTTATTCCTTGGTGATAACGGCGGCCCACCTTCCTGCCCGTCTACGTGACTGAAGAGGCTGTGAAAACTGTCACATCCATGGTCACGTTCCACCAGATAACACAACTTTAATAGTGGATCGCTGGAGCCCCTGACACCCTGAATGAAAGAACCTGACAAGGCAACATGAATGTGAACACAATGGCTTTGACAAGCAAGCACCAGCTCCAACAGGGAATTATACAGTGGCCCCTGGATAAGAAATAATACACAATTCTTTAACTATTTGTCAGCCCACTGACATAGAGGATGCTCTGAATGCCTTTAATAGTATTAGATCTGACAAGATGTGTTTGTTTGGTTGGAGTTCAAATGAAACAGCAGGCATGGACCTTGAAGTGTGCAGACAACTGTTCAATGATTCGATCCCCTCTAGACTCTGTTGCTGCTTGAATGTATCAACAAAATGTCTTTTGGGGCAAAAACTCCCTTTTAATCACAGGATCAATGGCATCAATCTGTTTCTGATGCCAGCCGGCCTGTTGGATAAACCCCAATCCTAAAAGTTAGTCTCCGGGGTGGCGGCGGTGAAAACACTCCACCACTCACACTCACTGTTTACGCCGAGTTGTGCTGTGTGAAAGGAGTTGGGTTTTGGGGGAGGGCGGGGAGGTTGGGACATCAGGCCAATTGCATGTCACATCAATCAAGGGGGATGTTCATCCAACAATCAGTCAGTGGTGGCATGGGCATCAATAAGGCAGGCTGACAGCAGGCTTGGAGACACTGTAACGGTTCTCTTCCTCCTGGAGTGTGCCCCGAACCCACAGATATTCAACAGATAGAACAGATTGACTGTGCCCTTCAAGCCAACAGCTCACAATTCTGCTGTTCCCGCTTCTTATTCGGGCTTTAAAAAAAAAAGTCATTTGACTGAAGGCCTGACTCCCTGCCAGAGAACCAATTTTGCTTTTTTTGGAGCTTGTTTTGGAGTCGTACCAAGTTTGTTTTTACCATCATCTCCACACACCTACAACTGCTTTGCTCAGTCATCATCACCTACATCTCACAGTGGTGCAACAGCAAAGGAATATTCACAACATACTGTCTTTTTTTTTTTTTTAAACCAAGCCCTCAGTTGCAAATGGTGAAAAACAAGCATTATATAAGTATCTTACTGTTGTCTTCCAAGACGAATATTCAAAACTGCACTAATCAATATGTTTTAGAAAAAATTGATAAAATGACTTTAATTTGAAAGGTATCATTCTTTTGTTTTCTGGCCAACACCTGCAGAAATCTAGGTAGCCAAAAGAAGCAACAAGTTACAAGCAACAAGAAGGTGTAATGTACATGTAGCAACCTAAACCCCACATACTTTTCACAGGGGCTGGTGGTGAACAATCCCGAGCTAAAAGGAGAGTGAAGATTGGACAGATATTTTTCAGATGAATATTTATGTCACTGCCCCCAGGTAGCTGACCCTGCGGCCCCTTAACCATCAAAGAAATAACATATTGCAGCATTCTAGAACTATGTAACTTTTGAAGCAGAAAATAACGCAGTCTTGCCACTGCAATTGAAAAATTACCTTTTTAAAGGTGCAGTGCATAGGATTTAGGAGAATCTTAGCAGAAACAGAATATAATCTTCATAATTACCGTTTCAGTCCTGTATAATTACCTGAAAGTTAGCTTAGAATTATATTTACATAGGGAGCGGGTCCTCTTCCACAGAGCCCGCTATATTGCACCATCATGTATGTATTCAATTGGTTATGATATGCAACCTCATTGCTAGATGCTACTAAATCCTACACACTGCATGTTTAAGCAATAAAACACACACTGGCTACCTTGCATGGACTAGTGTGACCATGTATGTGTGTGTATGGTGGCTATTGTGTCCTAACGTTAGCAGACTTCTGATGAACATTTCTGTATAGCAGACATTACTGAGTCACTGTCTGTGACTCATCTTCACTCCTGCTACCAAAACATTACTTTTTAGTAATTACCATTATCCCATAATTGTCAATGATTAAACGTAACATAAACCTGTTTTGAATGTTGGTAATCTGACAATTGCATGCATAATTTAGCCTTTCATAAATGAAAAATTCTGAGGAAAATAATACATGTTTTTGGATGTAAGCTTGGATTTTGTATACAGATTACAACCGAGAAAAGAGCACTTTCTCTCCTGGTACAACAATTTCAGTCTTTTTCTCACTCTCAGCGGTGAGTGGGCACTCAATTCAGAGAAAACTTGTGATCTGCAAATGTTTCATCATTTTCATCTCTTCTTTGGTGAAAAGTAATGACAGAGAGAGAGGACTTTCTGCCTTATACCAATCTGTGTAATTTCTGATTTCCTGATTTCTGGGGATCAAACCTCTCAAATTTCACCTCGCCTTCCCATTTGAAGCAACTGTAGAATAAAGTGACTGCTTCCCCTGGGAGCAGCAGTTTTTTGAAGTGGAAACCTTGCAATGGCACAGTGAAAGTCCTTTCTATCTGTTATAACTCTACCTTCAGTGGGCTCCCACTGCACGAGGTGCCAACTCTTTGCCTCTTATTCAAATCAAGTCACGCATCTCGGTTGGAGTTCCTCTGAGGACAAAAGCAAGGAGGCCTGGACCATGAAAAGAGATTACCATTTCACAGATCTGAATTCTGAGAGGCTCTGCTATTGCTGCTGTTTCCAACTAAACGGATGAAGTGTTTGTTTACTTGGTAGTTTCAATAGTGATTAAAATGATAATAACCTGTTAGAGTGGAGAAGGCAGTACAGTGGCTTTGCCACTCATGTGCCATGAGTTAAGAGCTTGTTAAGATGAATAACTACTGACAGTTCTGTTCTGAACTCACAGTTTAAAAAGCTGCTTGTTCCTGGAAATTGTCCAGATACTGACAGTTGCTTGTCTTCATGCTGCTCTCAAATCCCTGTCGTATTTGCACAAGGTGCAGATTAACACAGAGAGCACTTAATCTGTTATTAACATATTCATTTTAACTAATGGAATTGTCACGTAATTAGCATTTACTGTGATTATATGCCGTGTATAGTTGGGAAATCATGTTAGGTCATGTTGTCATGTGTGATTTTAGCTTTCCCCAAATGGTTTCATGCCATGTAGTCTCTACAGACTTCAGCTGTGCAGAGACAGCGTTCCATTTTAAGCACAAATTAAAACACAGGAGACTCAGGTTTGTTTCAAATGTGAAACCAAAATTCAAAATCAAGCTATTTTAACATACGTAACTTTCATCAACAGCACTTCACTTCCTTGACTAACAAACCTGTAGTTTTAGGTGAGGCAACCGTCATTAAATGACACATGAAAAGAAAAAGAAAAGTTTATGTGTAGAACACGACACGCAAAATGTCTTTAAAAAGCCACGGTATTTATACGCTTCCATATGATTAGTTTGGTTTCTGTTTAAACAAAAATTATCTACTGATCTGTCTCTGTTGGGGTTCTTTCCATAATGTTGTTAGACACTTTGAATAACATACTGAGCCTGTTAGTAGCAAAAACAAGCACTTTTAGTGGACATGCTTAATGGATTACTTTGCTGCTTTTGCATCCCATTTCATGGCTGCTGTCTGAGGCGATCTACTGGACCGATTCCAAAACCTTTTGTACCTAGCATTGGTATTGAACCCCCAAATATGTAAAAGTTATCCTTTAATAATAAAAAAAATAAAATAGTCTTAGTCCAACATGACCCACGGGCCCACAGATGCATCTCATGTGCCGAATGTAAAATGTTGCATAAGAGTCAGGAGCGAAGCAGAACAGATATTCATTTGAGCAGCTGTGTGGATAAAACCTTTAGAAATGCTTCACAATGTGAAGAAGAGTGACGTCTGAGCGACCAGGAAACACCTCAGCAGGGGGAGCGACGCATGGCTGACGAGTCACAGGTGCCCCAGCCAAACACACTGCACTGTCCTATCCACCGTGTGTCCGAAAGGCCACTTCATCAAGGCCCGTCAGTGGGACAGAGCTGCTTGCTGTTTGAATGCACTGGCCTGAGACGGGAATGAGGCCACCATCAGTCTCTTCTACTACCGCAGATCCATGTGCCTTCAGAGCTTACATGACTCATACAGAGGATTTAATGATAACACAGGATACAACAAACAAAAAGATAAATGATCATGTGTTTACCTCGAATTAAATGGATTACACATGTTTTCAAGATGCATCACTGGGTTTTAAAGGGTTGACTTATCAATATTTTTTCCAGGTTTTACAATATCAGTCTCTAGCATGTTTCCCCCACCCCAGTAGTGTGGAATAGAATTGTTCTACACCTTAATTTCTAAAACAATCAAGATATTGTGACTTTATTTTATTCACTGTGACCACTTCAGGGACCAGAGATTGGCATAATGTCTCATTATAGCACGTTGAAAACACAGTTATGAATCCTTCTGGACTCCTAGGGATATTTTGTGTGTTTTAATTTCTCCTGAAACCACTTGGTTAACACCTTTGCCTCTAATCTCTTCCCTGAGATTCAGAAACCCAAGGAGCTCCGTGTTGCAACCCATTTTGGGAGACATTATTTGTGTGGTAATGTGGTAATGCAATTATATCTCCGCACGCTGTGTTGCTCAGGGCTGCTGGAATGACATTAGACTTGATGGATACTGTCAAACACATTCTCATGATTGTCATGTGGCAGTCAAAAATTGCGTCTGGAGTTTCTCCCACGCGATCTCGTGTCCCAAAAATAAGCCATTACATCCACTTTACACCTATTGAATTATGAGTGGCAGATAATTTGGGCTAGATAATGGGGTAAATAAAAATAAAACAGAAGAGTGATAAATATTTGCAGGCCTTCTGCTGTGTTAAAATGAGAACGATTAATCAGATGCAACATTATAATTTTCTGCACCCTAATAACCTTCATCCACAGTAATTATCAAGACTGATTTAATGACTTCTTCCTCAACTTTTACAGTTTTGATGCCACTATGGCTCAGATAATTGAGATCCACCTCTTTAATTGCTGATAGTTTCCAAGGCAGCTCTTGCAAATTCCAGCGAGATTTAGATCACAATTTGTTCCAGATTGTCTGTGCAGCAGTTTGTTGAAGGAGCAGCTATTTTGCAAACTTGATTCTCTCCTCTGGCACTATGGGAGGTTTACCACACAGGCTAAGTTGTTTGTTTGTGCTTATGGGTCATTTTGAAGTTTTGTCTCTTGCTTGCTGTCACACACACACACACACACACACACACACACACACACACACACACTGTGATGATGTTTTGTCTTTGAATTTGGGTGGGTTTGGCTGTCTGTTATTATTCTTCCCATGCTCAGCCATGTTGGACATCCAGCTTGCAGTAGCCACAGTCCTCTACTTCAGAGTACAGTGGTGCTGCTCATACATGGCAAAGCAATCAGTCTTAAAAGACAAAAAGGGTGATGTTCTGTATTTCTATTACTTGAAAAATCCCATGAAAAGACCCAAACCAACAAAGAAAGTACCTACTGACAAGTATTGTGTGTGTATCAAAGCCTGTTATATCTTCTTCCTTTGAGTCACAGAGCTTCATTGTTGTCCAAAAACTATTAAAAACACATCAATGTGCCACATTGTTGCACTGGGCGACATGTTCTTTCATTACCACGAACACACACACACACACACACACACACAGTAGTTTATTTTAACTCCACCCCACATACACCACCACTACTACTACTACTACTACCACTACATACACTGCTGCCAATGTAAATACCAAATGTGGATTAATGTGCCGCTGAAAGTAGTCCCCACTATGTTATTTTTTTTTAAAGAAAAGAAACTAGAATATATTTCAAAATGTGTGTCTTTACATGGTCACAGTAGTTTAGTTGGACTCACAATGCTGAGATGTGCCTCCCACAGGCAGATCGCTGTACAAGTATACTCTCAAAAAAGAACAGCTTGATTCAAGGAAATGAGAGTATTGGAAACAGGTGAAATAATCTAACCCCACTGGCAGATTTTTGTTTAAAGAAAATAAGATTTTTATGGCTAGTATAAGTATGGAGATGGGTTTTTCTTTTGTAGTGCATCCCAAAGACGGTGCTTTTGCTGCAGCCAGATACATAAACCACATGATATCCTATGTGTGGGATGTTGTGTTTCTCCCCAGAAAACACCAGAATGACGAATGCAAAGCTTTCACAAATTGGTTAAATCATTTTTTTTTGTTCTGTGAAGGGCAGCATAATGGAAATGTGTTTATTAGGAAATGTCCCAGATTGTTGCTACAAATTCCCTTAACAACCCGCAAATACATCACAATAGGAAGTGAAGGCTACACAGAGCAGCAGCTCCTCCACACTGTGCGGCTGCCAACAGTCGCTGACTCCCAACAGTCCTGCCAACTGCTGCTTGCCCCTTCTCTCTGGCAAGACATGTCTTTTTAAGGCCCCTTGCCACTGCAGCCTTTGAACGCAGCGCAGGCTGCAGGATACACTGAACTGACAAGATAAACACTCCGCACATTAAAATGTCACAAATTAAAATAATTCACGTCTTTTCATCTTTTAAAATGACTCTGGTAATTTCATGTGTGTAATGTTATTTATCACATTTTTATACGCTACAAGATTTCAGCATATTCATCCCAGTTTTCTCCTTTGGCCACAAAACAAGGCTGCTTTTATCTTGACTTGCTGCCGTCTGATCAATACCATCTTTGTGTCTTTGATCGCCGAGCCCGTACACGCATGAAGTCTGCATTTAAGCGATTTTGGTACTGAACCATAGATATTGCCAGTGGGTGCATCTGAACTCTGGAACAACATATGGGGTCAATTAGGCGGTTTGCTCCTGGACGGGGTTCAACTGATCCACAATAGGGACCTGCAAAATAGGTGGTCTCAGGCCATTTGGCAAGGCAATTGTGGGCAGCCTGCGAGTTAGTGACATGAAAGTATCAGGTGTTAGCCAGCAAATGATCCAGGAAAGGTGAGGCTGGGACAGCAGCTTTGCTGGCTCGCCCCGTGTGGCCGGTGTTTGCAGTTAGAGGGGGGGGGGGGGGGGGTAACCATGCATGATAGAGTGCTCTTTAGAAATACACCACATCAGTGAGCTATTTAAATCAACTTAAAAAGCACTATCCTCATGTGTTGGGCAACTTTCTTGAAAAATGGAATCAATTACTTGTTTATGCGTTAACAATTAGAATAAGCAACAGTAGACAGATCTATCTGAGAGACACTAAACACAAACAGTTAAAAGGATATTAGATTTGATGAGATGGATTATCATTATGTAATACTCTCTTATCTTATATGTTTCTGTCATGAATGGTTTCTTTTTTGCCTTTTGTTTTGAAGCTTGTGCTTGTATGTGTGTCGCATGAAGTTCACCGTGCAAATACAACCAACATACATGTCAAACTTTAAGGTTAAGTTAAGCTTTTCTATTTTCTGCAATATCTATTCAATCATTTCAGAGGAAATCGATCGTGGGAACTAACTGTTCTTTTGTAAGCTCTCAGTCTACAAAACAGCAGTCCTGCTAGGATAGTTACACAGTAGCTGGAGTAGTCTAAGAATAAAGCAGTCACCATCAATTTTCATTATTTTCTAATCAATAAATATTTATTTCCTCCATGTCACGAAAGCCACACGTCATCTGCTCAGCTTGGCTCAACTCGACACACTTTTTCTTTAGCACCTTCTGAATTCGCTTGGAGCCTCAACCAAGGTGGTACCAAAACAAGTACCAGGTACAATCCACAACTTTTTGCCAATAAGACAACAGAAAGCCAGCAAAGAACAGTCCCAAACAAGTCAAGTCAAGGTATGGCACATTTACAGCACATGTAATCTTTATCAGTAAAGGACTTAGCACTAACGGAGTCAGTTGTAGTGTGTTAAAGCGTTGGACCAAACACAATAAGACATCATCAACAAATCATGACTTGTTGATTCAAATTCAATTCAATTCAAAACATTTATTGTCATGTGTACAGTACAGAAACAGGTTTCCCTGTACAATGAAAATCTTACTTTGCCGTCCACACTGAATGCCATAAGAGTTTAAAGTGAGAGTAAAAGAGTAAAAAAGTGGCATGCAGGAGAAGAAGAGCAAAAATATAAAAATATAAACTACTGTTACTAGGAGGATATATAAAATCCCATACATATATATATATATTTACATAATGTGCAACATCTGGGTAATTGTGCAAACAGATAAGTAAATAGATGAGTTGATTATTGTTACTCACTGAAATAGTAATCACATTACTGTAACGTTATTTAGTAATGTGTTACTTAGTGTTAGTACTCCCAGTTTGGGGCTCTGGAGACCGCTGACAACACCACTGATGTCGAATGATTTAAAACACATACAGTAGCAATATGCATTTTTTTTTCTTACTGTGGTTAAGTTTATTTTAAGTCGCAGCTGTGTCGAGCCCACATAATATCCTCCACATGCATGTGGATCTAAAGTTGGACGGCTGGTGTTGCATTTGAGGCAAACTTAATTTTGACTGAAACATAATAATATATTCCATGAACCGCTAGCTAAGGTTAAGAGCATTTTCTTGGATGTTGATGAACCCTGATGACATAAAGTACGAGCAAAAGCACACACCGCCGTGCGGCCTTATCTGTAAATAAGGCCCTCAGAAGAAACACGCTGTAGACTTTTATACTCTCCTAAACATGTCTTTTGTGTTTATGAGTCATCCACAGTTTAGAGTTCAAACTGTGCTTTCAGCACATAAAGGGATTCAAAACCACAGTGTACAGTTCCCAGCGAAGCTATCCATCAGAAAAATGAAACTGTGGCTTGAGTTTTTCAAATATTCACTTTGGTCCGCAGAGTGAAGTCACAAGTTGTCTGCACGTTGTGTGAATTGGGGAGTCATAGTGGAAAAATGGGCACGGATCAAAAAATAGAACGGCTACTCAGCGGAATCAAGAGATGTCAAAACAGTCTGAAGGAAACATAAAAGCCCAACGTGCTGCCTACCGTGAAGAATTATACTGATGAACCCATGAAGGAGTTTTGACTGATCTTTTTTTTTCACAGTGTATGTTTTCATTTTTGAACATGAACAGGTCCTCATGCTTGTCTCTGCACAAGAAACTCTATAGGTGCAATGTGGAGCTCAGAGGTTGCCAAGCATGTGAGCCAAACATATGATTCTGAACTCTGAATGAAAAACATTTAATTACACACAGACTCCTTTTAAAGGGATTGTCCGGTTTATTATAACTTGGACTTGGATAGTTTTAGCCATTATGTGCGTTGGCAGTAGACTGGGAAGATCGCTAAAAAGAAGTCTGATGGGGCAAGAAGCACCAGCAGTAAGATGGCTGAACCAAGAGATTAGCAATATAAAAATTTTTTTAAAAAAGAAGTTCCTTAACCCCTTGAAGGTCCTCAGAAATAATCACGTTAAAGATCCTTACACACATAAATGTGTATGCATAAAAACAAGCCATAAAAATGTTAAAAATCTTTCTTTTTTTTAATTTTTTTTTAAATAGTTTTTTAGACCAGCATCAGCCCTAATCATACATATCAAATTTTAATTAGTTTTTTAAAAAATTAACCCTTAAATTGCCATGTTTTTGTCATGATGCGCATCATTTTATGGTCTAAAATACACAAAAAATACATGAAAAAAATTGAGAACTCTGAAAAATTCACCATCTTGCAAAATTATAAGCAATATGCATGAAAAACTGATAAAAAATGCTAAATGCTAAAAATAAAAATCATAACACACTAGAAAGTGCTGAAGACCCTCAAAGGGTTAAAGTACATCTAAAGCAGGCTCTGTGTAGTCTTGTGGTTCTGTCTTGCACATGGTCCCAAGTCAAAATCTAGTTTACAACTTTTATTATTTGAGTTTATATTGTGTTCAGCTGGAGCTTACTAATAAAGAAACGTACCACTGACACACAAAAAAAAAACCTACACCAGGTAATATTACTCCAGCAGGTTATTGTATATGTATCTTGTGACCCCTCATAATTAGTTTGTTCCACCGCCTCTGTTGGAAACCACTGTTTCAGGCAACTACCAGATTTCAGTTATTACTTTGGTGAGTGCGTCGTCATCATCCGTGGAAACTGTGGCTCAGTTTGGAACCGGCCCGGTTAAAGTGGCTGCTTTGATGCGAAGATCAGTCGAAGTTAGAGATGTTTGTAATATCTGTTGTATGATTGACGATGAAATGAGTCGTCACTTGGACATAACTCAGTCGACGTGGCGCTGTATGACAGGTGATCATCATGCAGCATCTGTGTGGATTATGCGTCACCTTTATCTTACACTTTGAAGCATTCGGCGCTTTGTAACAGCTGGCATTTCACCACAGTGAAGCTGCAAACACTGAAAAAAAATAACCATTTTCTATGTGACAAAATTGCTTTCTCTTTATTTTGGGGGTGACATTTCTGTCCTCATGCATCATTTATATGCCCCCTAGAAAAGAGGGGATGAGAAAAGGGAGACAGAGGATATGAAATTATAAAATACCAGCCCTGTTTGGATTAAAGCTTGTGTTACCATTCTTATACACACACACACACACACACACACACACACACACACACACACATTTATATATATATATATATATATATACACACACACACACATTCACATGCATTCTGTGTGTGATGTACATGAATGGTAACAGTGGGGCATTCCAGGCAATGTTGCAGGTCCAGGGGATAATTCTGCTTTTCAACTGCTTCCCATTTATTTCATAGCTGCAGTACTGTCATCTCACCCTGGTCAAGATGAAAAGCATCGTTGTGTAAAGAAATTGAAATGAAAATCCTTCTGGACCCAGCAGGATGGGGGTGGGGGGTGGGGGTGGGGGTATTATCTATGACTCAATGGCACTTCCCTGGGATAAGATCTAATTCTGGGAGGAAAATTTCTTTATATGGCCACCTGCTGTCGTCAGCTTTGTCCCAGGATCACAAGTTGTTCTGGGTGACCGGTCTCGGGACACGGCGAGAGGAATGCACTCAGCTCCCCGCTGACATTTAGATCTCTTTATTTTCTCTTTCATTCAGCCCAGAGCTGGCTGGAAAAGATGGGGACAGTTGGGGAGGGAAAAGATGTGTGTGTGTGTGTGTGGGGGGGGGGCCTAAGGGATAGAAGGAGTATGTTTGGAAGAGGCTGCAGCAACACCACCAGCACTGCACACAGTTAAGTTGCACCATGACAAACTGCAGTCACCACTTCCAAAAATGAAGGCTGCAGAAACACTAAAGTACAAACCTCAATCTGGATTTTACATCTGGCACCTTTGCTGATCATTATCAACATGTGTGTTTTTGTGAATGTAGCTTGTTCTCTTGCAAAAGAAATCTTAATCGCTGCCCGATTAAATAAAGAAAACTAAACAAACAAATAAAGTTTTAATCTAAATCAGTTTTTGCAATTTCTTGCTAACCAAACAAACCAAACCAACTAACTAACAAAAGTCGCTTTTATCTATAATTATTTGCTTTTTGCTTCAAAATACCTGTTTCTTATATGGTGCTTCAAATGTTTAAGGGGAAATAATTAGGTTTTTTTTTAGCATCTTTCAGCTCATTGTTTTTGTTTCATATGCTGCAATTTTAATGGTTCAGTCTCACAACTGTCATCAGTGCTGCCTCCAGCAGGCGGCTGTTCAGAGAGAAAGTTCTAATAAAGCCGCTGTGCACTGCCTACAGCAACAACCAGCAGACTGGTGAACATAGCGGAGCTAGGTATCTTTCTCACGGGGGTTAGTGAAGACCAAAACAGAGCTAAAGGGAGAGTTAGAAAATACTGGACTTACATTAGTCAGGAAACAAAACTCTTACTGGATGCTTTATGTGTCTTTAACCCTTTGAGGGTCTTCAGCACTTTCTAGTGTGTTATGATTTTTATTTTTAGCATATTTGATCAGTTTTTCATGCATATTGCTTATAATTTTGCAAGATGGTGAAATTTTCAGAGTTCTCAATTTTTTTCATGTATTTTTTGTGTATTTTAGACCATAAAATGATGCGCATCATGACAAAAACATGGCAATTTAAGGGTTAATTTTTTTAAAAACTAATTAAAATTTGATATGTATGATTAGGGCTGATGCTGGTCTAAAAAACTATTTTAAAAAAATTTAAAAAAAAGAAAGATTTTTAACATTTTTATGGCTTGTTTTTATGCATACACATTTATGTGTGTAAGGATCTTTAACGTGATTATTTCTGAGGACCTTCAAGGGGTTAAGTCTGCTGAAGGTGTAAATGGGCAAACGGACTGTTTGCCACCACATTAGTTACAACTGTAAAAGGTGACAATATGACAATGTTGTATTTCCAGCTTGTTCCATTGCCTCCAACTTGCTAAAAGAAAATAGGAGAGAAAAATAATGAACGCAGCTTTGAGTAAAAGCGGCATTATCACAATGTAAAAACACAGTGATAGTGATGGAGAAGTTTTTATATGGCAGCATGTTATTCTACATCATGAAACACTGCATATTATTGGATTATAGTGGATGATGCATTTCTATATATTCAAACAGGTTGTAAAGCTCATTTTAAAGTTCATACTTGTATGTGGAGGTCCTACTAGAGTAGGTTCACATGGTTTAAAGTGATGTCAATTTCTAGATTTCCTCCAGTAAATTAATACAAGAAACACAACCACACACACACACACACACACAAAAAAAATCAACTGGTGGTCATGCAGCACTCCACTTACTTATCATTCAGCTCTTTGAGGGGAGGGGGCTGGGGGGGGGGGTTCAGTGAGTCTTTTGTGTCCCTGCACCAGAACAATAGATCTTTGCAAAGAAGTCAGCTCAGAGCCAAGAGACAAATCTCACCATAGGACACCTTTTGTTTCACCTCAAACCAAATCTGCTGCTCCGCGCCACATAATTAATGGCCAGACGAGTGTTTCTCTTTTCTTCTTGCGGCTGAATGGGAACTGTACCGACGCCATTTGTCTTTACCACGCATGTCATCACATAAAGTTTACCCTCGTAATTCATGCTGTTGCCCTAACTGGTAGATTTGATCTTGTTAAGTGTCAAAAACGTCGCTATATATTAACCGAAGTGCCGTCAGCCTTAAAAAGATGGAGCTTTTATTTTCAGAAATAATACTGCCGTCTCTCAGACGCTCTCTGAGACACGAGGTCTGACAATAAAAGCAGAGATCTGAATGGTGTTCGCTGGCGGAGGTCATTCACGCACACAAGAAGGGAAACAGGCACCTAGGATTACAGTGAGCACTGACAGTAGCTGCTGCGTGGACTGAAATATATATATTGCACAAAAGGCTGATTAGGATGAATAAAAATTCTTGATATTTCACTTTTTTATCAGAAATGTTGATCACAGAAGTCTGGCACATTTTTTTTTATCCTCCATAACACACTTTTCTTCATTAGAATGTATTATTGAATTCCTTACTTTTTGCACTTGGACTGCGTCTTTACAGATCATTCTGGCAAAGTTTGCAACGGGTTTTTAACATATTGTAAGATCTTTTCAGTTGCATTTTATATTGTGTGTGTGTTTTATGAATTGTGTGTGTCATGTCTGACAGACATATTCTGTTTTTTATGCTCTGCATAAATCAATCTATCACATATAAATTTGCTGTAAATAATTCTTCAAATATAAGTGACACTGTGACACGAGTGTAATTCCATCTGAAGAATTAAAGAGTAGATGTTTACAACTGACTTTCATTCATCAACTTTCAAATGCATTACTTCCATGATAATTAATTAATTAGCCATGACACTTAATATTTTTCTTAATTTGTATTTCAGTTCTTCCAATTTGTTACTTGTTAGATATTTTGAAAAAGAAATGAATATATGTTGCTGTGTTTTTAAATCTCTCTAAGCTTCATTTTAAACCCTCTCTTTATACATTTTCTATTTTAAGCAGCAGTAGGAAACATTATTCATAATACTGAAATTCAATCACCTGTTTTTTACAATGTGAGGCTGCAAAAGGCTTAATGGAAACATTTTAATCCGAATGTTCATCTTCAAACTACTTCCCGAAAAGTTTAGGTAATGCCATTGATTCAGAGCACCTCCAAGACTTTTCAGGTTCACTTAAAGTTTAAAGTTTATCAAGATACTTCATTTGCTGGTTTTAATTAATTTGTTTCTTTTGGAGTTTGCACAATTGTATGGAATTTAAGATGTTCAGATTTCTAATTTTCTCATCCCTGCTTGCTGAGTAGCTTGTTTCTGTTGTCATCTCCCTCTGTACTGTTAAAAGTGGAGTGACAGTGGAGCATACTATTTATCTTTAGCAGATGTTTCTTCTGGCAATTGAAGTTTTAAATATTAATTCATTCTCCAACTACAGCCCATTGTGGTCTGCCTGCTATTCGGTCTCCATTGGCCCACTGATGTCAGGTGTCCCTTCACTAACATAACTATTGCTGCGGCTGTGGTCACTGAACTGAATAAACCCTAAAAACTTCCTGGAACTTGCATAATGTAGGGCCAAGACCAGCAAATGCACACACACACATATGTATATATATATATATATATATATATGTGTGTGTGTGTGTGTGTGTGTGTGTGTTATGCAATACATTTCATTGAAATTACTGTTTATGTGTTATTTTTCAAAAGACACTAATATTTCATTACACCTACAATACTACTAACCTAAGTCAATCCGTTCATCTGTGAAAAAATCTTTGCATGTTTTATTTGAAATAACATAACTTCGTTTATGCATCAGTTCAAAACTGAGGTGGGACGAACTCCCTTGTCAAATCACTATATTCATAATCACATTTTATTTATTACCTTTTCTGTTGTTTGCTTCACTAACTACTTTATTTTCTCACTTGTTCAGTGGTAAAAAATCGATAGATTAAAGATTTGTCCTTTTTTGTGCTTTGTTAAACTGAGCTGAGTTTATGCAGTACATGTGTGGTAAAGGACATATTAAAATAATCTTCATGATAAAGATAATATAACAAAAAACACACATAAAGGGCTGCCTATTGTAGAATAAATGTAAAGATAGAGCAGATATTTCACATGTAAATGCCGCTTTTGGTTTTAGGACTTGGCAAATGACAAATGTCCAAGATCAGATAGGATAAGATAAGATAAGATACACATAGATTCACAATATCAAGTTAAAATTGTCTTTACTTATGTTAAGCTATTGTTTTTCTTCCATTACAAGCAAACAGCTCTTCCTCTGTCCCCCTGTCTGCTCTCCACATGTCTGGGTCCACATGTGACTCTTTATTGTGTGCATCTCAAGGTCTCCACTTTCACGGCAGTGGAACAGAGAGGTGTTTCTTTGGGAGCAGAGGCAGCGGCCTGCAGCCGTGGCCCTGTGCTGGGATCGCCTTACCCCATACAGCTCGGCTTTGTTATCGGATCTCCCGGGCTGAAGGACACAGTGCATCATCTAACCCGCCTTAATGCATGCAAGATGTCCAATCAACGCAGTGTTTGGTCATTACGGCCACCTCACCAGGCCTCCTTCCCGCAGGCCGTCGTGGCCGGGCCCTGGAGACCCTGATGATCTCAGGAGCAGATCTCTGTTTCCCCCCCACATGAGATCCATGTCCCAGGATTCATTTATGCTGGGGAAACGCGCACAGACGCGGGTGCCCTCCATACATCAAACTCGTTAAATATTCCATCAGAGTGGAAGCACTGCTGACTCCGATATCACACCCGATACTGAATCAGCCCACTATGGAAGCTGATACCAGTGCATTCTTTGAGGCCTATGAAGTTTCTCTGAATTCAGCTGAGAAAAATTGACTCACAGGGTCAACAAATATGTGACCCACTCATTTTATTATTTTCTCTATTTACAAAAAGGCTAAAAAACAGCTTTTAAGTTTTGTCCTGAATACATAATTTTGACCAAACTCTTTTCTGGGTATATTGACAGAATAAATACATGCATCATTTGATCACGTAATGGAAATGGAGGAGCAACTCACAGCCGTGATGTTAGAGTGTGTGATGGCTCCACTGACAACTTGCAAAAATGTGAAAATTAAAATAAGTGACTTCTGCAATATTCAACTTAAAGTACACATGCTAGTAACCTGTGGGTAGGAGGATACTTTAGAGTAAACGTTTCATCAGATTTCATCACACACCTTTTCACAATAAACTTCAGTCTGTTTTTACTGACCCACAAACTCCCCCAGCGAGTTGATTGAGTGAGAATTCCTGCTCGGGCAACTCTCTGCGTTTGCATCGCTGTTGATGACAGATCAGACACTGTAAATCTGACTTGAGGTGCTTTATCTCTTTCTGCCTCACCTACAGCACTCCCTTGCCTCCTCCCTCTGCAGACTGATTGAAAAGTTGAAATATGTGGGCTCTCATCATCAGTGCAGCTTTTAGCTAATGCTCTGGAGCGTGACAGCGGGCATTCATATTCTCTTGAGCTACTTTTTTTTTATTTTCTCTCTGGCAACAATCTTATCATACAGTAGCAGACCAAAAAAACAAAATACTGCTTCTTTGCATTCATGCGCACAGCAACGGTGAGCTTGCGCTGGGAGACAATTGTAGATAATGAAAACAATAATAATACAAGATGATGGCACTTCCTGATAACAGTGGTGTAGCTCCCTTCACTTGGGAGAGTTGTCATGATTTACAAGGCCACCACACAACAGATTCATACCTGCTGCTGAGCTAAAGACATGTATCATTTCTCCCAAATGTCTGTGATGTGTTGGCGGCTCTGAATAAAATAGCAGTCCTCAAAGAAAGTGTTGTCTGCAGTGTGCATACAGAGCTGCAGACCCAATTCCAAATCAAATACATATTTTTTCAGTTTACCCATGGCAGCATTTTTTTTTTTTTTTTTCTGGAACTGATTTGAATATTATAGATGGAGTGATCTGTCTTTTCAGCACAGGAAGGGAATCTGCCAAGGAGAACAAAAACACAAACTGGGAGGCATTTCCTAACTGGCCAGGTAATCCGAAACAGTAGCAAGACCTTGAAAAACATGCACATGCACGCGCACGGGGAGGAAGGCATACCAACTGGGACAATCAATCACACACGCAGCCTACCACCTGATTATGGAGTGAAGCAGACCATCAACACAACTCGCAGCCTCCCTCAGTCAGGTTTGCTGCCACATCAATCACCTGGGCTCTGGCCAAACCAAATATGAGAATACAGAATACCATCAAATTAGGGTTTGTTTTTGAACTCAACGAAGCACATTTCCCTGGTTCTGCAGCCAGACGCTGAGTGCTCAGATCCGGTCGGGTGTGTTGGGTTACACGCATGCCTTTGGAACTCGCTGCCTCCATAATCTGCTTAATGCCTTTGGCTTCCTGGGATGTTATTAATTAATAAGACTTACAATCAGAGCTGATTTCTGTGGATGGCTTGCACACTTCTGCCACTCCACATCAGTTTCTCCCCAGCTTTGCGTTTTAATGCTTTCAGTGATGTCACCATACTGTAATTTCACACGGTTGTTACTGTATGTCACTTGAATCATTAAGGTTAAAGTGGCTCCCAGACTGCAGACTGGCACTGGGTCATGGTACGTTTCCTATGGGGCCACAAAGAAATGATCTGCCCCTGCATAAAAGGCTCAACAAATATGTCAATGGCGACACCTTTCTAAATTAAATTTTTCTTTGTCCCTCCCCTTACAACATTATAAACAATGAAATTAAGAAAACATATTTTGAATTTTATGCCACACGACGAATCAAGATTTGTGTGTGTAGGAGGATGAATAAAGAATTAATAGAGATTATTCCCGAACCAAAGCATACTAACTTAGTTAACAACGAACAACCTTCATCTTTGATATCTTTTGGTCTATTTTACATGATTCCAGTATGCTGTGGTAGAACTTGACTGTCCTGCACGAACACCTGGCCTCAACTCCATCTTACTCCTTTGGGAAGAAGTGAACGCCCACTGTGAGCGGAATGTAATGACACTTAAATGCTATTTTCTCAATGCTTTGAGGAGCTCTGGTGGAATTCCACTCTCTTCCACTGTATTATGGTTGAGGCTGAAATCACAGAGTTGGGAGTCGAAACTGGACAGTTAAGAAACTGAGACCCCCGGTTGTCCAGTAAGGGTTAGGGTTAGGGTTAGGGTTAGTATGAATGAAATTTAAGTGAACTGATTCTTTAAGTTTCCTTCTCTTGACACATAGAAACAGATGTGTGCTCATAAAAAGTGTCTTTAATGAGCTTCCGGCTGACTTTTTATTCTGTGAGTGAAAGTGTCACCAAACACTATCACCCTTGAAGAAGGTTGCAGTTTGCTATCAGTAATGTACACAGAGTGTAAATTGCCGACTCTCTCTCAGTGGGGGCATCCGTCCTTGTTTGTCGATGCTAAATCACTGTGTGACTTGTTGCACCTGAGCTTCAAGGAGATCCTGTTACCTTTCGGGGGCTGATACAACTTTAATGGCTGGCCTTTGTTAGGCCGCTTATACGCGTGTATTCTTACTGAGCAGGAGTACGATGTGTGTTGGTGGGGGGGGTCTCAATATCTCAGAGAGGGGGTTCAAAGAAGTAGCTGTCTTTAAAGTCAACAACGCAGCTGTGTTTACGCAAGTGCCTTCAGAAGTGAGGGCCAGTGTTAGGCGGGGGAAGAAGGTGGGGGCCGCGACATGGACAAGATGAGGTCATAAAAGGCACTGACCCCCTCACCCTGGAGACAGCAGGAAAAGAAGAAGAGAAGATATGCTCTAAATGATTGTTCTATGTCTTAACTCAGAGGTCTGCCTTAGCTTTTTTGTGCTCTGAGCTCCTCAGGGATCTCTGTTACCTGGCTGTGTTATAATGGTATAATGGTGGACAAACCTAAACAACATGGAACAAAATGACTGCACCCGCGTCGGTGTTCTGGGGATCCAGTCCAACCTGCTCTGGTTGTTTTTGGCACTTGTGAAAGCAAGAAAAAGTCACGGGGTGCCTGGGTAAGGATTCATGTCATGAGCTCACAGCACTGTGTGTGTAGAAGGGATGGAATAAACTTAGAGCATGTCAACACACACATCCTACAGTACAAAGAGCGCTGGGAATGAGCAGCAACACTTTCAATGTGCTGAGGAGCCCTGGAAAGCCCCTGTGAGACTTGGGGAAGGCTTTTTGTCTTTTGTGTACCAATTTCTTCTGATAACTCTGTAGTTTTTCTTGTTTTTCAGCTGTTTCCTGAGGTATAGAGTTACAGGCCTTCACTTGTGATCTCTCTTGATGAGGACACAGAGGTCATGTCCTTGGCAATTCCCCTGGGAATTTGGGGGCTTTGTTAAACTTGGGGAAGTTTATATTCTTCAGTTCAAACATCTTCTTCTTCTCCTTTCGGCTGTTCCCCTCAGGGATCGCCACAGCGAATCATCTGCTTCCATCTAACCCTATCCTCTGAATCCTCTTCTCTCACACCAACTAACTTCATGTCCTCTTTCACTGCATCCATAAATCTCCTCTTTGGTCTTCCTCTAGGCCTCTTGCCTGGCAGTTCCAACCTGTCTGGCTGATGTACTCTATTCCTGATCCTATCCAACCGTGTCACTCCCCAAGAGAACCTCATGAAAGCATTTTCATCTGTGCGACCTCCAGCTCTGCCTCCTGTCTTTTCCTCAGTGCCACTGTCTCTAAACCATACAACATCGCTGCTCTCGGCAAGGTCTTGTACACCTTTCCTTCCAACCTTCCACCGTTCCAACCTGCTTGCACTTCTTCAGCTCTTTCACACACATGTATTCTGTCTTGCTTCGACTAATCTTCATTCCTCTCCTTTCCAGGGCATGCCTCCACCTCTCTAGATCTCCCTCCACCTGCTCCCTACTCTCACTACAGATCACAATGTCATCGGCAAACATCATAGTCCATGGAGATCCCTGTCTAATCTCATCTGTCAGCCTGTCCGTCACCGTAGCGAACAAGAAGGGGCTCAGAGCTGATCCTTGATGCAGTCCCATCTCCACCTGCAACTCCTCTGTCACACCTACAGCACACCTCACCACTGTCTTACAGCTCTCATGCATGTCCTGTACCACTCTAACACACTTCTCCACCACTCCAGACTTCCTCATACAGTACCACAGTTCCTCTCTTGGCACCCTGTCATATGCTTGGTTCTAGATCTACAAAGACACAATGCAGCTCCCTCTGACCTTCTCTATCAGCAACCTCAAAGCAAACACTGCATCTGTAGTACTCTTTCTTGGCATGAAACCATACTGCTGCTCACAAAATGCTCACTTCTGCCCTTAGTCTAGTCTAGCTTCCACTACTCTTTCCCATAACTTCATTGTATGGCTCATCAACTTTATTCCTCTGTAGTTGCCACAACTCTGCAAATCTCCCTTGTTCTTAAAAATCGGCACCAGCACACTTCTCCTCCATTCCTCAGGCATCCTCTCACTCTCTAGGATCTTGTTGAACAACCCGGTCAAAAACTCTACTGACACCTCTCCTAGACACTTCCATACCTCCCCAGGTATATCATCAGGACCAGCTGCCTTTCCACTCTTCATCCTCTTCAATGTCCTCCTAACATCACCCTTACTAATCTTTGCTACTTCCTGGTCCACAACGGTCACCTCTTCTACTCTTCGCGCTCTCTTGTTTTCCTCCATCTTCCTATCACACTTCCAGCACCTGTCAATAAATTTCCATTTCTATCCTTAAGCCCTTTGTTTGGCCTTTGCCACCTCTACTTTCACCTTACACTGTAACTCCCTGTACTCCTTTCTACTCTCTTCAGTCCTCTCAGTGTCCCACTAGTTAACCTCTTTCCCTGTATACACTCCTGCACTTCCTCATTCCACCACCAAGTCTCCTTATCTACTACAAACCGAGTACTCTCTTACCTGTCTCCCTGATCACATTAGCTGTAGTTGTCCAGTCATCTGGAAGCACCTCTTGACCGCCCAGAGCCTGTTTCAACTCTTCCTTTTTCAGCCTCCACCACTTCGTCCTCTGCTCTGCCTTTGTTTTCTTCGTCTTCCTCACCACCAGAGTCATCCTACACACCGCCATTCTATACTGTCTGGCTGCACTCTCACCTATCGCTACTGTGCAGTCACTGATCTCCTTCAGATTACATTGTCTATACAAGATGTAGTCCAGACCTGTGTCCAGACCTGTGTGCCCCTACCTCCGCTCTCATAAGTCACCCTATGTTCCTGCCTCTTCCCTACAGACATTTCCATCCTTTTTGTAAAGTCTACCTATCTGTCCTTCTGCGTTCCTATCCTGGATACCAAACCTGCCCATCACTTCCTCATCACCCCTGTTGCCTGCACCAACATGTCAATTGAAGTCTGCACCAATCATCACCTTCACACTCACTTTACCTAGCTCACTCCAGAATTTCTCCTTCTCTTCTAACTCACATCCGACCTGTGGGGCATAACCACAGACAACATTGAACATCAGACCTTCAATTTCTAGCTTCAAACTCATCACTCTATCTGACATTCTTTTCACCTCCAGAACATTCCTAACAAACTCCTCCTTCAAGATAACCCTTACTCCATTTCTCTTCCCGTCTGCACCATGATAAAACAGCTTGAACCCTGCTCCTAGCTTCTAGCCTTGTTACCTTTCCACCAGGTCTCCTGAACACACAATATATCCACCTTCCTCCTTTGTATCAGTTCAGCCAACTCTCTTGCTTTTCCTGTCATAGTCCTAACATTCAAAGTCCCTACTCTCAGTCCTAGCCTCTTGCCTTTCCTCTTCTCTCTCTGCCTAAGGACACGCCTTCCTCCTCTCCTTCTTCGACCCACAGTAGCCCAATTTCCACCAGCGCCCTGTAGGTTAACAGCACTGATGTCGGTCGTTGTTAACCCAGGCCTCGACCGATCTGGTATGGAAGTCATAGAATTGATTCGCATATTAACTTTGGCACAGTTTTTACACCAGATGCCCTTCCTGATACAACCCTCTGCATTTTTCCAGGCTTGGCACAAGGATATATATATGTTTAAACCCTAACTGGCAACACAAATTAAATGAATAAAAGAGGTAAAACATAAAAACGTAAAAAGAAAAATGAATATAAAAGAAAAAAAAAGTTTTACATTAAAAGTATGATTTGAGATGTATCTGACCAAAACTGGATACACTCTTTTGATACTTGCTTTGGAGACAGAGAGAGTTTGTGCTCTGAACTCTTCCATACCAGCACTATAAAGAACTCGGTACTTCTCTACCGTCAAGATTTCACTACTGGATACTCACAGCTTTGCAGGATTTGTTTTGCTTTTTGCAAACTGCTTATATGGAGCTCTGCTGTTATTTGAATGTACCGTATGTCAATAAGTTATAATGTATGTGATTTTAAAAACAACACAGTTACATGAAGTAAAATGCAAAGAATTAGTGACTTTTTTTTTGCACCAGTGACCAAATGAATATATACAAAAACACAAATCTTAATACCTGAACCACACATCAGAGGGCATGATGTTTCATTGAAATAATGTAATATCCATGTATTTCTGGTTGTTAGCATTGTCTCCCAGTGGGTGGTTGCAGGAAATAATAACTTAAGGCTGTGTCAGATCAGTCCTGCCAGTGCTGATGAGATGAGACATGTTGATAAGAAAGCCAAACAATGATTTTACATGGAAGGTGTCATTTATAAGATTTTACACTTGAGAAATACATACTAATCATTTCTGGCCCCTGTTACTTCATACAGTGATCTTATACCATATTGTGTTACACCTGTATTTGCCTCACTAAAACTTGTATTTC
Source organism: Pempheris klunzingeri (assembly GCF_042242105.1). NCBI lineage: Eukaryota > Metazoa > Chordata > Actinopteri > Acropomatiformes > Pempheridae > Pempheris > Pempheris klunzingeri. Next base: position 20,343,549 of record NC_092029.1, on the reverse strand, counting down.
TAGTTAAAGACAACATAAAGACAGAAGTAACTCTTGTAGCTCCACAATGCATTACCATCTGTAAGAACAGCCAGACCCAAAAAGTGAGTTCAATGAAGCCTTAAAACTGAAGACCACTTGTGGATTTTACCATTAACACCAAAACATTTGCTTGCATGTATTGCTTAATATAATCCATAAATTCCATCAAAAGCATCAGTGAATATTTTTTCTCTGAATACATCTACTAGTGAAGGACCACCAGAAAAGGATAACAGCTTTCCTGTTTTATCCATCCAGCATATCTCTAACAACGTCTTTATTTCCCGTTTTTTTTACGTCAGTTGTTCCCAACCAAAGTCAGCAAAAACACCATAAAACTGTCTGTGTGCAGTGGGAGAGAAACATCTGCTGTTTGAGAGATACTGGCTGTGGAAACGTTGGCATGGAGGCATGTCTTGTACACTGTGTGTTTGGATGGCACTTCATGTATAGGATGGAATTAAGCATTGTTAACAGACGACTCTCACAGTACAAAGAGCCCCGGATCCACAAGCAAACAACAACATAGACTTCAGAAAGAGAGCTCTCACACTCAGGAAGTTACATTACGAATATCAACTGAAATATATAATCAGCAACATTTTATATGCACAAATAATTCCTTCTTTTTAACGACTACCTGATAACCAGATAGAATACACCCTGAGCGATGATACCTTTACTCCCCACACCTTACCAGCTCCTTTTTCAGCCTTTGGTATTTTTTTAACTTCTTGTGTTCCTTCCTTGTTGTTTCAACATAATATTTGGTTGATTAGCCGTCACCAGTTTGTCAATCTGGACCTGGAGGTTCCACGAGAGCTCAGTCATGAGCATGAGGTAATCACAGGCAGCAGATGTCAGACTAAACAACATAACATTTTCTCACTTCTGATGACCTCTGGGCCCTGCTGCTCTTCTCTGCTGCAGGCCTGAGGCTCCAGGCTAAAGCAACAGCTACTAACATAGCACCTAATAGCTACCTAACTTGTGGTGTTCTAGTTGGATTGTGGGTAATGCAGATGCCAGGCCTTGACAAATAGGAAGGATGTGTGGAATAGAAAAAAACATCTCTGGCTCTGCTGCATTGATTTTAAGCGCTCTCTTCCATTGTGGGTCCGACAGTGTTGTGGGAGTGAATCAGAGGAGACCTCTTTTAATGCCGCCATAAATCACAGTCAGTGATCACATTTGTGAAGTGTTCACCAATGTGGATTTTACTTTCAGCTATTATACAACAAGACTTGTGCTGTTTAATGTTCACTGTAGCAGCTGCATGTTAATCTACAAGTCAGATCAAAATCATTAGTAAATACTTGGAATTTAGTTTGTTATGGTACAGTACAAGCAGAAACACCCCAAATATGAAGATTTATGGGTTTCCACAATGCGCAACTATGTTGTATCCGATAATGTTTATCTCCTGTTTTTTTTTTTTTTTTGGGCCTGTTTCAAGTCAAATAGAGCAGAAACACCGTAAAATTCTCCACATAAAAAAGAAATGATAAAAAGAAAGAATAAAAGAGAAAACCATCTGCTGTTTAAATGACACTGGCCGGGCTTTCGGAGAAAGACGACAAACCCAAGCTGCCGGACGGCCCCGGCCCTCATTAAATGAGTATTATGCTTTGTCATATTGACTACATACACACCAAAAAATAGGGGTCATGCTTTCTTTTCATTGCCAGTTATGTATTTGCCTTTATTGAGGCCGTGTGTGATGAGACCTCTGCGGCTACAGAGAGGAGAAAAGCTCTAAACTCTGTCATCAAAAGACAGCTGACAGTTATTCAATAAGAGGACAGCGAGGGGTGTTAAAGATTTTACTGGGAAGGGATTTTCACTGAGGACAGCGCACATAAATCTGAACAAACAGGGCACCCGGCCTGTTCGGATGACACAAATAGCCGCCTCGTTAGGATCAATAAAGTAAAACACAATGCTGCAAAAGCACAAGTGCAAACTGTGGGGCTCCAGAGGATTCAATAGCCCCAAAGAATGCGTGGGAATGGGGAGCTCAGGTTAGAGGAGAGCTTCAATCCCACCAACTCTGCCATGAAATAGAAAGGGAGAGAGCAATTGACCCATGAACCAGGCTGAAAGAGAAATCACTTGTTCTCGTAATGACTGCCTTCCACATCGGCAGAGAGCTGGCGGATACACGTCTCCGCAGTTAGGCAACTGTGCTGAGAGGGAGGATGAAGAGAGGGAAGGTTTGTCCAGCTCCTACTGGTCTCCAGCTGGTGTGTAGAATGATGATCAGCCTCCTCAACACTCCCAACCCCCTTTCTCAACCAACACCCCCCCCCCCACACACACACACACACACCCCATCCAAACACGCACAACCAGATAAACACAAACACGGTTGCATCTCGTAAAAGCTGAATCTGAGACAAATTAGTCAGCTCATTAGGCAGCCGAGGTGAGTTTCCTGAATGAATTGCTGAATTGGGAGGGTTTATTCAGCCCTTGTTTATTTACAGAGAACAGCCCGCTCATTTGCATTCTCCTCTTCAAGTACAGGAAGGCTGAAGTGGGTGCTTATGTCTTCTGTGATAGAGGAGCTTATCCGGCTCTTCGGGGAGCATCTGTGGGCCGCTGTGTTCCAAAAATTCCTCCTTAACCAGTGTGGGTCGTCTCAGTTCCAGACCCAACCGGTGTTAAAGCAGGCGGAGTGGAGGAGCCCTGCAGGGATCATAAGGGAAACTAGAACCTCAGGGCTCTGTTCCAGGGGTAAAAGAAGTTCCTTCAAAATCACACAGATATTTCGTGACCAATTATACTGCTGTAAGCTGTTTAACCATCAAACCAATATATTACAGTTCATTCATTTTGTCAGCACCGTAGACCTGCCTGCCACAATATTAGATTGTATTATACGTTATATGTTACATGTCTATTTTTAGTTTTACTCGCGTGATTTTCCTTTTCCATACGTCGTTAGAGCATGGTTGGGAGTGACTGCTTCACTGTCATTGTGTGACAAATAAAGAACTTGGCGAGTTAGCATTTTGTGAAGTTTTAATTTGTGTGTATGAATTAAAGGAAGGGTATGCAACTTATTTAAGAAACCGTTTTTTGTTGTATTCATTGAAATTGCTATTACAGCCAGACACTAATCAATAAATAAAATGGTTTGATTTATTATTATTATTATTATTATTATTTTGAAGGAAAAAAAATGGCAATGAAAATAGTAGACGAAGTGCTTTCAAATCTTACCAGCATGAGGCACACACCCACTGAGCCTAACAATTAGTGAGCTAACCAGTTAGCAAAAAGCCCGAGCTACAGGTGACGTTACTTTCGTGACGGCTATTTTGCCTGTGTTTACATGATTGTGGCATTAAACAGAGCAGTTTATTGTCAGACTGAAAAGCTGAGGGAGGTTGTGAGGTTGAACACGAACAACATTCAAAGAACAATGAGGGGGACGCTGTCTAGACAGAAGTGGTGTCAGGACTTCTGCTCTCCATTATGGGACAAACAAACAAACAGACAAATCGTTAATTTAGCCCATGTCTGGATGATTCCTGTGAGTGTGTCCCCCCGTGTGTTAAATTGGCTTCATCTCAGCCTCCCAAAGCCTCTCCTGTGCTCCTGATAAGCAGCATTAACTCCCCCTCATGACCTGGGCTTTCTAAACCCCCCCACAAAGCAGCCCCCACCCTATGCCTGTGGTCGTGTATTAATCGTCCCCGGTGTTCCATCCGAGCTCCACTCTTCTCCAACGACACCAAAGTCGCCTTGCCTGCCTTTCACACTAATGCCCCCCCCCCCTCTCGGCCTATCTGTTGGGGAATCGCGCTCCTTCTCTGTGACAGCCTCTTTCCAAATGGCTCCTTGATAGTCGGATATCTCTTGGCCCAAAACCCCACCCCCGCTCACACACTCAGTGCCGCCCGGTGTAGGTCATCTGTCTTCCTCAAATCTGTCTAACGGCGGGTTTCACGGCTCCCTCCTTGCTACACCACTCAGTCTTTGGGGGAGGGGGGGGGGCTGAGGATCTGATGGCCCCTGGATATTTTTAGAGCTGCAGGAATAGAAATATAGCAGGGAGGCATGGGCGAGAAAGGTTGGTGCCTGACAGTTCAAATGCACAGAACGGCTGCAAAAATGTTTATGGTCTCGGACACGTAAAAAGTCACAATAGATAAAGGAGGGATCCATCACAAAGCCGTAATTCCTGTGTTTCAGTAATAGCTATGAATTTTAAAAAACTGCAATATATATATATAGCTCTCCTGGAGGTAGAAATAATTTATAGCAAAGGTGGTGAAATGGACTTTCCTTGTAGTGTAAATACATCCATGTGCGCGACCATTCGGAGAACTAAAAAAGTAACACCACTCGGCACAAATGGACAAGATAATGCCCTCTTTGGAGCAGCCTCTATCAATTATCTCTTACTGAAGCTGATGGCAACTTTTAAGTTTTCATAATTGTATCTCAGATCGCTTTTAATGCAGCCTGCTGCCGGCTGAGAGGCGAGAAAGCCGATCCATTCAGGAGAGTCCCTGACAAAGACGTCAGCTTCTGACAGTCTAACAAAGAGGCAAAGAGAGGAGAAAAGAATATATCAGCCAATGCAAATATTGACCCAGTACCACAATTGCAAATTAGTTGCAGAAATCAGAGATGGAGTGACAGCATCTAATCCAACCCCCCCCCATTAAATTCTTCTGGGTAGGAAATAGAGAGAATTCCTCAAAACACACATCTGCTGTGCGTAATGGCATTTTCATTATACAGGTTGAACTAGTCAATATGTTCTGTCTCTGCATACTGAACTCACTTACTGCGCAAAAGTCTTGTAGATGTGTTGACATGTGAACATTTCTTTAACTGAAATCCATTTTTGTATCTTGGGCTATTCCTACTTTTACTTCAAGGGCCAAATTACCCAGAAGAGAAAAAAGCCATACCTCGGTACTGTGCCATACAGATTGTTTTGGTTGGATTTGTCCAGGTTTTGAGATATCTGTCTGAGATTTCAGCCTCCTCCTCAATACAATAGAACATGGAGTTAAGTTCATGATGCTCACAGGGAAAATTTCCTCTTCAGTAAAAGCGACTTTCTTACTTTGCATCAGAACAAATAGAACAAACAGTCAAAGGTTTTCCTTGGAATCTTTTTTCTTTTTTATTTTTTTACCAGTTTTACCATTCAAATAGTCCTGTGAAAACAGTGTATCTAGCAGTGAGGACACTTTATTGTGGAAAAAGATAATCTTAACATAGTGACAAAATCATCTTGACCCATTTAATAGCATTTTTAAGGCCCCAACTACACATCAGTCTTCATCATAAACAGCTATTGTGCAACATTCATCACAGGTGACTGTTTTAAGAAGCCACAACAAGATGAATGAACTTACATGGTCAAGAAAAACATTTTGCCGTGGATTTTCAAAATATGATGACAGCTAATAGTGGTAAATACATCAGAATCAAACAAACAAAGTGCATCAGGATTCTCCTGAGCGATTCCACACATGCTATAACAGTAGATGCTATACATAGTAGGAGTGAGTGACAGAGGTACCAGCCGGTCTGTTGATAATAATCTGATGATTGTTTTACAAATCATTTTTCTATGTAATTAAATAAGAACACTGATCAAAACAAAATCCGTACAATGGATTTCATAGTGTTTGAAAAAAAGAAAAAAAATACAGCTGTGCAAACAAGACTAGGGAAGCCTAGTTTAGCTGGATTGTCAATTAAAGGGGGGGGGGGGGGGGGGGGTCGATCCAAGTGAAGCTGAGATACACATCAAACAATTACATCCAGTGTTGATGAATTTCCTTTTACTTTTCACTTCATGGTTTAATCTACAAAATCTCAGGAAGGAGTGAAAGAGGCCCGATCATAACACCGACATATGAAAGCCCAACTCCAGTTTGCAATGGTATAAAAAAAACAGAGAAAAGCAGCAATTTCTCACATGTGAGATGATGGAACCACCAGATGTCTGGCATTTTTGCTTGATAGATAACTACAAATATTGATTATCAAAATGATTGCAGATTGTCTGTCCATTTACTAATCAATGAATCGACTAATCACTTCAGCTTTACTATATAATACTGACGCTGCTAATGAAGATCACTAGCTGAGTGGAAGCCTGAGTTTTCAAAGCATTTTAAGGAGCAAAAAATGGGAACAACGTAACATATATATTTTTTATTTTTTTATTCACATTTGTTCAGTCAGCTGATCTGGTTTCCTGAAATCATTCTTTCTAATACTTAAGGGTTTCCTGTTGTCTAATAAATGATGCGTTCCTTTCTAGTTCACTCATTTAAGTCTTTGTCCATCCTGTCATGTCATTGTTCATTTTCATGTTTTATGAAACTAAACAAATTATTTTCACAAGTTAGCAAAATCTTCATTATACATTATTTCATTATACATTAACGATTGTATTGTTTCAAAGTTTGACCAGATGTCTTTGCTGTTAGATTTTATTTCAAAAAGAAAATGCAACAATCACAGATTTTACAATGAAACAAATATTTTGCAAGAATTCCATTAACGTCAAAAAGGACTTTTCCCATGAACTAAAATACATTGTTGAGAAAGGGACCAAATATCTTTCTGAAAATGTATATTTTAAAAATCACAATGCGATTAAAATGTATTTACTTTACTTTGAATTTGTCCGTGACAGAGTGGACATATTGTGCGTTGTCTGCTTGCATTTAATTTATAAAAAGTGCTGGAGCATGATGAACTTTCTAACAGCCTAAGGTATCCTTAATACAATGAATATGACGTTGAATGGGAAATCTCCGCTTTTTGTTTTGGAAGTTGTTTAGTCTCAAAGGCACTTTCTGGTGATATCGACCCAAAGTAACGTTAACCGCCCTAAGATACTGGTCATCCCAGACAAGTTAACGATGTTCCAGCAGAACCCCTGACTGTGTGTAAATGAGCAACTGTTGGTGTTTGTCTTTACTTATAGTTTATAAATTCAACTTTTCATTGGATGGATTTTTTTAAATACAAAAATAACATTGGCTCATTTTTATTTACATTTTACAAAATAAATTGGTCATAGCTGTGACCACTAGGAACAAAATTCCCTTCACTTCAGTTTGAGTATTGAGAAGACAGATATCGTAGAGCCTCAGCAAATCAAACCTTAACTATTTGCATAAGTAGATACAATGAGAGGTAAGTTACTCTTTAAATCAAATATTTGACTATTGACATTTAAGAGGCTTGTGGATGGAAAAATCTAACAGATATCAGTGCATGAAAGAAACCAATTCACAACATATAAAAACTTTACATGTGCTCAAACATCATGTTGTACATATTTTGTGTACACACGTGCACATTTTTTTTTTTTTTTTTTTTGCAGCTTTGCCTGGACGAAACCCGAACGCTGAAACGCAGTGTCCTTCACATTCACTGGAATGTTTACCTCCAGATATGGCTGGGCACGGAAAGGGCAAAATGTCAGACTCTCCGGGGGAGCTTCCAAGAATAATTTGGAGGAGATGGTTGGATTTCAGTCAGGAGCAGTTGAAAGGAAAGAAGAGGTCAGAGGTCGGTGGAGGATGAATAATCAATTAAAACGGAGTTACAAGCGTTGCACTTATTTGCAGTTTCCTGACTGAATGTGGCCGCTGGAGAAAGCCCTGTACTGCGGGGGCATGAAACCTCACTTCAAATATGAGTAATGGATATGAACATAGCTGCGTCACAAAGCGCAATAGATATGTGAGCGGGGATAAAATGACACGTTTTTAATTGAATGTTGAGTTGGCAGCCCGGCACACTGGCCCTTTCATTCGCTCATAGATGACTTATGATGTGTAGTTTTCAATAGTTTCGTTTTGCACGTTTAAATTGCTTCTATTGTTATGTGTCCTCCCTTTGCTCAAAGCTTGCCTTTCCAGCCTATCAAGTTAAATATTAATTGCGTGCCTCAGGAGGATCGTCTATCAGGCTGAAATCAAACACTGCAGACAGTCCCTTTGGTGGCAACAGAAAAACTTAGCCTTTTCTCTGTGCCTATTGTTTTCCTCCAATCATTCTAACATGGCTGTGTGAGGAGCGTATGTGTGTGGAACAACATAATACGGGAGGTTTTTGTCCCCTGGCTGAATTTGAGCCTCATGAAATTGTCCACTGCAGCACAGACACAACTTTTGCTAGAGAGGAGAGGACCTGAAGGGCATTCGCTGGCTCGTTTGATTTCCTCTGGTTTGGAATAGCAACAAATTAGAGTCAAGCCAAGTAAAGAGTTAAGCAGTAGACACAACGTAACAATGATGTACACAGAATCTGTCACAGTCCTTCTGGTTAACCCTCCTCTTAGTAGTTTTCCACTCACCTGCCAGCCACTCCCACCGCCTGTTCCACTCACCTGCTCCTGATCACTCATTAAACTGGTATTTCACCAATCAGTCACTGTCTGATTGTTCTTTGATGCACAACTCATTCCCAGACTGATCGCCTGTTGCCGACCCAGCCTGTCTCTGACCTGATAATCACCTCAGCCCTCTGTCTGTGACCACACGTTTTGTCCCTGTCTGCTCGTGGCTCCCTGGCTTTTGGCTGATTTGATTCCCCCAGTCCGGCTTCCTGAACCTCCATCTGGCTCCGACTCTCCTTCTGCCTGCTCCTTCCCGGTTAGTCCGTCTCTCCCAGTGCTCACCTGTTTCTGGATCTGCTGTTTCACCGAGCAGTGCTCCTGCTGCAGTCCTCACGGTGCAGTCCTGAGTGAGTTTTCCTCACAGGCTCGCCGATCCAGCTTCACCAGCTGCAGTCCTGGGGCGTCCTCCAAACCGACTCCGAACCAGATTGTTCTGAACTGCATTCATCTAATTGCCCAGTGTAATAAAATGCTGCATTTGGGTCAAACACACTCGTTCTAGAATCTCATCCAAAATCTTTTTGACCTTCGGTAAACCTGCTCTGAACTTTATTCATTCCATTCTTGCATTTCTTTTGTGCGTGTGGTTTTGCTTTTCACCTCTGTGGAAGGTTGCAACGTCAACGAGTCTCACTGGGATGAAATATGTCTAATGAAAATGGCTTGGAAAACGCATGCTCATGGTTGTACACATGCACGTCTATACCTAGAAATGGACACACAGGGTCATTTTGGTCATCACTGGAAGGCAAAACACATCTGACAATCTTGTAATCTTGAGACAAGTTAAAACGGTCATCTTGACTGAGGTATCAGAAAATGCTTTGCCAATGGATTGTTTAAATGGGGAGTATTTTATTGCTTTTGTGTGCTGCTGGTACGAGATGCTAAAACCTAGCCTTCACTCTGTTGTGGTTATGTCTCTTTCTACAGTGCTTGGGCTTGTCGTGCCTCGTACACAACTCAAAATGTGGCATGAGACTGTTGCAGAAACCGCAACAAAGAATGTTTAACAAAGAATGTTAAAAGGATGCAACATTTACATCTCTGCGTGGTTCTCCCTTTAGAGCTGGATGCGTCATGAGGGCATTTTAGATGATGTCGTCATTTTGAAGATGCTTGACTGCCAAACTGTACAGTGATTCACTGAGATGCATATGGGGAAGGTAAAATGCATAATCGGAAGCCAGCTTCTTTGACGAGGGCTGATGACATGAGCGAGGGGAGCGACGTTGATGCAGAGTACAGCAGTTATTTTGAGGACAAAACCATGAATTAGAAGATTCAGACCCAGACTATGATGTGACTGCTGATCCTCTAGCCAAGGCTCAGTAGGTAAGAGTGTTTGCGAGTGTGAAACATTTTTATCCCTGCTTTGCGGCAATGCTCACCCTTATGGCAGCAGTCGGTGTTTTGTTCTCCGGTCAGGTGCACATTATTTGCCCCATGAGATTCTCTGGCCTGCAGTGTGAATGTTACTGGAACATGGGGAACTATTACACATGCAGTGAGAGCAAGTATCACTGTAAGCAAGAAGTAAAGATTTTTTTTTCAGATTATACTTATACCATTTCTATTGGCTACTTTTTTTTTTTTTTCTTTTTCCAATTTAAATGTTTCCACCTGCTACAGATACTGCGAATTACATGTTTAAGTAAATGTTTTTCAGAAAACCTAAAGGTTTTAGGAGTTTAATTTCAAACAATAGCTAGTGAGTATGTTTAAAAACTGTGTTGACTGTTGAAGGAAAAAGAACCTCAAAGCGGTCTCCAGAGTTAAACACTTTGTCAACCCATCCATCAATCTTTATTTATATAGCGCCAATTTATAACAAATGTTATCTCAAGACACTTTCCATAAAGAGCAGGTCTAGACCAAAGTCTCTGACAGAGACCCAACGGTTCAAGAATTCAAAATGAAGGACTCAAGACTCCCCCCCCCCACCCCCCACCCCCATGTGCAGCAACAGGCACAATCCATCCTTGTAGAGAGTAACACTACTTCTCCCTCTGCTCCCAAAAGACCGTTAAATGCAAACACATTGTTTAAGTCATTTGAACAAATGACTAATATTGGTTTTTTTAGGATTGGTGGAAGAACCAATAATAAACTAATATGAAATGTCAATTATAATCTGTCATTGTACACGAAACCATGTGTCCTCACATCTACAGCAAAGCAGGTTAAAGTTAAATTTGGATGTTGGAAAGTGAATGCTTACAACAGACCGTTTGGGTATTAACTTTATGTTTACCTTCATTTCCTCCACCTAATATCTTTGTTTGATCCTCTGATACCATGTTACCGCTAACAAGATTCACTAAAACCAGTATTTGTCTTGGTCCAGCTGTCACCTGCAGCATTAGTTGGCACAAGGTCAGGATGAGTCCAGGTAGATGAAGCAAAGCAAGTGCCTGCTAAGCATATTCGATTCACAGCGATATCATCATTTTTGCTCAGATCAGAGTTCAGGGTCGCCTACACAACAGCAACCTAAAAGCTTGAGGGGTGGCAAAACCTCAAGGCCTTACCTTAAGGTCACAGAAGTAGCTTACACGCATCATGTTTTGGTATACTTTTTAACCCATACGTGGAATGAGCAGTTAGTGTTCGTTGACTTCAGTCTTACTAGCGTTGGAGTTGACTACGTGCCATGACAGGCTCCCGTACGTCGGTGTAATTTAACACATTGGTGGAATGGCTGTGCTCCTATTACTGCGCCAGCTCTCTGACAGGTGATGAAATGGATAAAGGGAGAGTTCAGAGGGAGGCAGTTCAAACAAACAAAGAATTCTCAGTGATGCAAAATGTTAGCAAGAGCACCCAGTCTTGTTTAACACATCTGACATGACGGCTCAAGATTTCTAGGTTTTCCACGCTTGTTTTATCTCTTACTAATTTCGGAATGTGAAACATTAAGGCAGCCAGTTGAATTGGCCCTTCTACAACAGGTCCTTTTTAATTTGATAGATCAGGTAAAGAAGCTGGACCAGCAATGACATAACAAGGGGGGAGTGTTATTGGAAAGACTCATCATTAGCCAATGATGCAATAGACCAGAAAGTCTGGAAAGCAACAGTTGAGCTGTTGAGTTGACAGTCCTGACAGGATGAAATTGATTTGTTGTTTTGGGCAGAGAACACTTTTGCAGTGGCAATTTATAAGAAATATTAAGCTACATGAACAAAACTACATGAATACAACAAACACATGGATCTCTGCAATAAGGCTCACAAAGTTAAAGAGTGCAAGCAGTCATTGTTTGCATAAACCAATAAAAGCACGTTACATCCTCATCACATGATACATTTGACTTGTGGTGGTGTCAGGTGAAATCTGATGCTTAACTTTACATCAGTGCCTGGTAGGTATCTATGGCGGTATCTATAACTCCCTGTGTTGACCATGAATTGGGCAGTAGGATCCAGACTTGTTAGCTGAAAGGCAGGCCATGCTTTCAGCTTTCAGCAGTTTCAGTGAAAATACAGAGCTTTTTAATTCACTTTGCAGGGGTTGGCGTGAGACAGTCAGGTGTAATTGTATTCACAATGCCACCCCACCGTCACAGCCCGGAGCATGCAGACCTGTTAATTGGTTGTCCTGTGTAAATTACTGGGGGAATTAAAGTGTAGGATTTGCCTGTAAAACAAAGTCATCTGAAGTCTTCAACATGTCACAGCTTGTGTGTCAGACATGAATGAATCCCTCTGCTAGTGCCCCGAGCATTGCTTTATTTTGGGAAACCACGCAGATTTCCCCCAACAGTGCAGATTAAATCCCTCTGCTGTCACACCATGCTTATTTTAGCATCCTTTAGTGTTTACCTTGAGAGCACAATTAGCATTGATTTGTAATTTTAACTGCAGGATGTCTTTTTTTAAATCACATTTAATGAGGCGTCTTTTTCTCGCTGGGTATTTACTTGGTGTAAAACAAAGCTGGCGTGGGGCAGCCAAAGCTGATTTATGTTTGGATGTAGGGATTTAGGGAAGCACAAACATGTGCTTCATGAGCAAGAGTTTGAAAGGTGTAAGCAGGTATTACAGTGAGGAGGGGACAGGCAGTGCAGGGAGAGCGATGGCTGAAATCACCACGCAGCAGATCAAGAGTATCGGGTGAGAAACATGAACATGACTCTCAGCGCAAACCGAGGTTTTTCCATGTTTCCCGTGGCCCGGACATGCACGTGCTTTCCCCTTCCAGCCACGCACAATCACAGAGCAACTCTTGAGAAAGCAGACAGGAAGTCGGCAGAGCATGAACGATGCTGAAGTTTTCTCAATCCTCCAGTGAGAGACTCAGGTTCGGGCTTTCTATGCCCTGCACGTCCCCAGGATGCCAGATAGACGCTTGCTGTCTGACACGCCGCCTCACAGTTCCGTCCTCTGAATATACAACCAGCAGTCGTCCGGTGAGAGGTAGCATCAGACGTAGCGTCGCTACACACACACCTGGCTGATAATCACTCACACCGATGATGTGCACAGTCAATAAAACGAAACAGCCAATTTGGAGCTCAATCAGCCTCCGATCAGTGTCACACTCTGGAATGTTGACTGACTGTAGCTTTCCCTCCCAGAGTCTCTTTCTCTGTCATCATGCTCCAACATACAAGGACTACAGGTGTTTTTTTTTTTCAAAAGTCTGTTGGTATCTATTGGAGTCTGGGGCATGAGGGGCGTTCTTGATACCCGTCAGCAATCTTTATATATTCAAAGTAAAAATAACAAACACGTCCTTGTGACTCTCTCTTGAGTTGTAAAACTGTTATCTAAACCATTCATCACAGCCACTTTCTGCTTCCACTTTGACTGTAGTCATGTGCACAGTGTGGAATCATGTTTCTGTCCACCTGATGAATATAAGTCTGATATTAACTCTCCTTTTAGCTTTGTTTTGGTCTCCAACTCCTAGGGAAAAATGTGGCTCTTCAGTTGCTAAATGCTTCAGTATGTTCACCAGCTACTAACTTTGTCTGTCTGTGGAAACGAAGAAGATTATTCATATTTTACATGAAGTGAAAAAACATAACCATATACAGTTGCATTCAAAATGATTCAGCCCCAATTACAAATGAGGTGTACTGCCAAATGTAAAAACTTTCAGCTGTGTTCAAGGAACAACTCAAACCAGAAGAATTTAAATAGCTCAAAAACAACCAATATTACAGGTGGTTTCTCCAAATTCAACACAAAATACTACTTTTAGTGACGACTGCAGTCTCACAATTATTCAACCCCCTAAATAGAATTCCTCATTAGATCGCTCACTTGCAAATCAGGTGTTGTCTCAAGCACACCTGATGAAACTAATCAAAGGCCTCATTAGTTGCATCAAGTGTGCTTGAGATAGAACGCATCAAACACTCAGATGGACGAGGGTTTTATTCACAGTGACGTCTTCGCCGCATGTTTGAAATGTGGGTAAGTCGAGAGAATTGTCCAGAAAGTTACGAGAGGAGATCATTGCCTGACGCAAACAAGGAAAGGGATACAAAAAGACAGCAAAGGCACAGAGTGTTTCAAGAGAGCAGGCACTGAGGTTTCAGTTTCTACAGTAAGGCGCATACTAAACGCTGAAGGCCTTCATGCCTGAACTTCAAGACGACCACAACTGACCCAAAAACAAGACAAGTCTGCTCCAGTATGCTCAAAACCATATAATTAAGCCACAGAGGTTTTGGGATTCTGTTCAGCTGAGTGATGAAACCAAACTGGAACTTCTCAGGTCTATGGATCAGCGGTATGTCTGGAGAAAGAAGAATGAGGCAGACGTTGAAAAGAACACCCTGCCTACAGTACAGGGCTCGGTAATGTTCTGGGGCTGCTTTGCTTCTTCTGACACTGGAAACCTGCAGCGTTCGGAGGGCGAGATGGATTCAATCAAGTATCAGGAAATCCTAGGAGAAAACGTCATGGCATCTGCGAGGAATCATTGGACCTTCCAACAGGACAATGATCCCAAAGCATACCGTGAAGTCCACCAAGGCTTGGCTTCAGAAAAAGTCCTGGAGTGGCCGTCACAGTCACCTGACTTGAATCCCATTTAAAAAATCTCTGGTGGAATTTGAAGAAGGGGGTTGCAGCACACAAATCCAAGAATATTATGGAGCTGGAGGCCGCTGCCCATGAGGAACAGACTTCCTCAGGAACACTTTCAGAGCCTGGTGTCTGGCTACACATCACGTTTGTAGCAGGACTTAACAGCAAAAGGGTGCTATAGTAAGTACTAAAGATGCTTGTCAAGAAGGGGTAGAATCATTTTGAGACTGCAATAGTCATTAAAAATGCCATATTGTGTTGAATTTGGAGAAACCACCTGTAATGTTAACTGTGTTAAATTTTGCCAGTACACATAATTTGCAATGGGGGTTGAATAACGTTGACTGTGATTGTATGTGTTTATTTTAACATACAAAAACACATATTCAAAGATACCAGGCTTTGGAATTTTGCTCCAGTGCGTTCCTCGTGTCACTAGTGCCGCTGTTTACAGACAAAAATAGAAACATGTGACTGCATACAGGTTTTTGCTCTTCATATTCATTAAGAAGCCTCCAATGCAAGTGGTATCTGTGGGTATTTTAGTTCAACGGAAATGTATTTTCACAGTTTTTAGTTTAGTTTTAGTTAACTAACCTTGTCTCGCTCTCCTCCTCTCTCTGTATCTCAGTGTGTAAGCTGGATGCTATAGGCCCCGCAGAGGTGACCTGCTGCCGTGCTGCACAACAGTGTTGTGCTGGTGGAGAAGGCGGGTACAGTGCCAGGGGCATCTCTCTGACAAACAGAGCAGATGCCTTACACTAAGAAACAGCCCAGCGGGGCTCGGGCAGCCTCCCTGTCAATCCACTGCTGCTACATCAACTCAAAGTGCTGAGACTTACAGCTTCTGCAGCAAAGACTCTGTGCCCTTACCGCTCACTGCCACAGCTAGCACGCAAAGCACCCCGACGGGTCACTTGCTTTTATTTGTCTGTGGTAAACTGCTGTCTCTGGCACCTGCAGCTTTGGAGCTTCATATGTTTGTATTTTTGGTCATGGGCAAAAGGCTATTGTGAATATGCAGCTTGTATTTATCTACACAAAGGGACTATTGTTTGATAAGATTATCCAGACATTAAAGTTAAGCTGTTTATACACCGTGGTCTGCGGTGGCTGTAATCGCAACTGACTGCAGAAAAATGTAGAAAGATTGTGATGTCATAGAGTTAAACTCGAACACCGGGCGAGCCTTTCTTCTCTGTTTATAACCCACCTCGGTCATCACACACGAGCAAAAGATCTAAAGAGCCACGCTTTATTAAGCACAGCTCTCCTTTTCTTCATCTGAAGGTCATTAGTTGCTTTAATTGTCAGGTCGATCCCAACTTCAAACAAGTCTCCCACCCTCTCACACACATTTACACAAACACATCCAGTAGAATTCTCATTTACACACACAATGGATGCCAATACAGAGGCTGAAATGAAACCTCATTACTCAGAATTCTGAGTTCGGCCAAAGTGCACAAAAGCGCCTTGGGCTTTGAATAAGACGCAAACAGACATTTAATTAATCCATCATGAATTTTTCAAAGTTACACCCCTTTAAAGCCGGATCATTATTATTATTATTTAGTATCTTGGGTTATGGATAAATTATGAAGAGAAACAGGCACAGCTTACATGCATTTTAATTAATCTCAGACTGCAGGGGAAGTAAAAAATGACTTTTTATCTGCTGCCAAGTGGCGGACCACCTACAGCACTGGAGCGACTTCTGGAGTGATGAGCGTCACTCTGGCCAACACTGCACACTGGGTATAGACAATTTACAATACACCATCAGCATGACATCTTCTAGTTTGCAAATTGTTGCAAATACGTGAATCGCAAGTTGTCACATTTTACACAGACCCAGGTTAGTAACTGAAGTTCTGTATGCATTAATACTCAACCATTAACATATTAGTATAAACATCAGCTCTTCAGTAAAAGCCTTTACAGACAATATGCATTTTTTTCCCCCCTTTGATTAATTTTTTTTTGGACCAAGGTCTATTTTTCAGAGTTTCCCTTCAGACATGTGCCCACACATCACACTCAACACATTCAAGATACATGATTGTATTACTATCACAAAACTCTGTTTGGTGTAAGAGCAAAGAACTATAAAGACTAGGGTTGTAAAAAGATATATCTATCAAATATATCAACTATTTAGAACAGCTGAATAAATAATTACACTGCATCTAGATGATCTGTGTTAAGAAAAATTAAATTTGATGATTTATGTCTCTAGAAAACAACATCATAGTATTATGGTGATATTAAAAGTCATGCAAAGTGGACTGTGCTCATCTCTCTAGCAATGGTTGAGGCTCATGGATAATGACGCTGTCCCCACTATGAAAACTGGACAACAAAACTTGATTGTTTTTAGAATCGAGGAGGAAATAATTCAAACTGGTGGCCTTAATGGTATCTGTCATCTGTTTTGTTTTTATGCTGAGAAATGTTTAACAGGAAAGTGGTGACAGTATGGAAAAGCGTAGCGTCTTTGCTTCCATAGAAATGGTCGAGCTGCTTTCACTAACAACTGACAAAAAACATGATTTTCATATCGTTGAAGCATCAAGAACACGTCACAGACCGGCAGCGGACCCTTCGGATCACCGCAGACTGATGTGGTCTGATAGAATAAAGAGAGGAAAACGAGAATACAATCTTCTAGTGTGTAATGTTGGGTTATGTAGTGGTTTTGTAATAAAACAAATGTAAAATGAGAAATAACAGCACGGCTTGTGTGCTCCAAGGTCCTACAGAAGTCTGACTGACAGCAAAAAAAAGGATGTGACATAGATACGAAAAGATAATCCCATAGAAACACATTAGTTTGGAATTCATGCTCAGGGACACAAATTCGTCCATAGATACAAATTCATAGATAAAATTTTGTGACTACTTCACACACTTCTGTGAGACTGGGTTGGCCCAGAGACATTTAGTGTGCACACCTCTTGGAAATCAAAAATGAACCGAGATGTTACAGACAATTCGCATTTGCAGATCGGGCTGGCGATATCGAACTAACAAAGACCAGTTGACAGATCCTAAACTCATTTCGCAAGCGTGGCTAATGCCATGGTTAATTCACATGACGTCTTTGACAACTCTAAATTTAAGATGTAGTCACAGGACACCAAAGTTTGAGAAACTCTGCAGTCATCTCTATGTGGCTCTATAATTCATTATTAAATACTGTAAATCTGGAGGTCAGGACTCACAACAGAGTCATGTTATAATCTTGGGAGGTTTCATGTAATTGAAACAATAATCTTCATAAACAAAAATGTCTACTTCTTGTATTCCCCCTTCCCTTTCATGAGGGGTCACTTAAATTCAACGCCTTAAGTCTTCATGTAGCCAAACACCCACAGAATTGTATCCGAATTTCGAATGGAGATGGACCCTGGGCACGGAGCCAGGGCACATCACCTCGTTGACCCATTTACAAAAAAAAAAAAAAAAAAGGCAGATCAGGCTTTTCTGCTGTGTTTTGCTCCAGGCTGGTGCTCAGGTCTAAGTGGGGGTAATGGACATGATCTCCAGACATGTTTGGAGCCATGTCATCACCAATTACACAGCAGTAGAATCACGACAGCTGCTCTGCTGAAGAATGCATTTTGTATGTGATTGAGCTGAAGAGGATTGAATACCTGCCTGTGTGCCCCCCCCCCCCCTTTTTTTTTTTTTTTGCTCCATCTGGGCTTTGAGGAGACACAAAACAAATTGGATCACAGTCTGTAACCTTAGCTAAGCATAATGGATTTATTTCTGGTAATTTACCCTCTCTGGTGTTCATACCTGTTGAAGAAATACCTGACTATAAGCATCAGTCAAGACTGGAAATTGCCCTCAGTTCCCTGTATTATACAAAGCTTTTGAAGTGGCAGCTGCTCCATCAGATTACACTTTTGGTATTTTAATGCCTATGAAACCTTGTATTTTTTGACATTGTTCCTTCTTCCCTTGACTGCCTTTCAACGTTTCCTCACTCTTCCTCCCTATCATGTTGCTTCCTGGCAGTACAGAAGGTAACCCCCCTCTTCAGAGTACACTTGTCACTAGTAATAGCATTTCATAACTAAACTGTTCCGCTGTGGTGAAACCAGAATTGAATTTGCGACATGTATAGTCTGTGGTGCACAATGTGGTGGTTCACCTAGTTCAGTACAATGGGCTCTGACTGAAGGCAAACTCCAGGACGTACATTCACTTCCGGGGCACAGTAGAGGTAGAGCAAATGAGCTCCTCGGGGCTAAGTTTAGCTCAGTCCTTCACCTTCACAGATCATGTGTAATGCATTTACAAAAAAAATGCACCGCAAAACTCTTCCTGCTGTGTGAACTGAGGGTTTTGCAGTCAGCCAATGCACTTTAAACAGAGTATACCGATCCCTAATTGACAGTGTACTCATTTTTGGTATTGTGACATGAGTCCCAGAAGTGTCAAAAGCAAGACAAATCTTCTTATAAAGTACCGTATTTACCAGACTATAAGCCGCTACTTTTTACCCATGCTTTGAACCCTGCGGCTTATACAACGATGCAGCTAATCTATAGATTTTTCTTCGCTAACGTTTCAGTGACGGTTTCAGTGCACAGGAGGAGGACGAATAAAAACATTAATGACTTTTCTGTTTTGTTCGATCAGCCGTTTTACTGCCGTGTTACAGGCACCGTTTGGAAACAAGTAAGGCATGTAAATAAACATTTACAAAATCTTTCTGTGTAAATATCTCATTTCACAACGTATATATCTGCGGCTTAAAGTCTGGGAGCGGCTAATCAGAATCAGAATTCCTTTAATAATCCCCAGGGGGAAATTGCTTTTTGTTACACACAGCTCCAAAAGAACAAGAATAAACTTCAAACACAAAAGTAATAATAATGATAATAATAATAATAATGATACAAATAATACCACTACTACCAACAATAATATATAACAACATGTACACTCCGAGTGAGGAGCTGTATTATATAATTATAATAATAATAATAACAATAATAATAATCAGGTCCTCTCCTCTCTGGTGGAACAGTTCCTGAAGGTGGGCAGTGCCGTTGCCATGGTGACATGGTTGAAGACAGAGATAGCAGTGAGTGCACTCTGGTGTGGAGTGTATGGCGGAGTGGATGACGTCACACGCCGAAGTTGGGTTGGCAGAAGGAGGAATGTAAACAGTCACCATGATATATGTAAAAATATTTTTTTCCTTTTAAAATTTAGTGGGTGCGGCTTATATTCCGATGTGCTCTATAGTCCGGTAAATACAGTAATCAAATTGGGGAGTACAATTTCAGGCAACGAACAAACTCCACTGTTCCATCACCATGGCGAAGCAGTCCAACACTCAAGTGACAAAAGTGGCTACAGACATCCGCTGAATCACCACTTTCAGCCACAGCCTCAGGGTGAAGGTACAGAGTCTCCTGTGCAAATAACATCTACAGAAAATAGTTTGTACTTGTTACTAAAAAAACATAATCAGTGAGCAAAAGCACTTTTTGAAGCCAGCCTCAGCACACATCTACTTATACCTCTTTATTTATCCCTGATTCAGTCTTCACAAATGAGTACCTGGTGTTTCTTGTTTTTTTTATGTATTTTAATACGTCCTGTCTGGATGTGATATCATGTGTTCTACTGGACCTTCTCTGATAGCAAATGTTTTTCATCCACATGTAAGACAAAGACAAATTTCTGCCTTTTGCACACCAAAGGTAGAGAATAAAGTATTTTCTATTTTCAATTTGATTCAGTTCCATACATCCTTAGCATGTGAGCTATAAAAAAGAAGGAATAAAACAACTATGGTGTATGACTTGAGATTGTACCAAGTACTACATTATTGTTCAGAATATAAGAATGTAAAGATAATAATGATATAATATGATAAAGTGCATCCATTGTCACAGGTTTTGCGTCTCTGCCCACATTTTTGAGAATTTGGGTGCTGTGTGTTATCAGAGGGTGACACTAAATGCAAGTTCCACGCACTTTCAAGCCAGGTTGTGATTGATCAAGCATGTCACAAGAAATGATGAGCACAGCTACAACAAATAGTTAAGTGTAATTTCACCACTGCATCTGTTATCAGAGCATCCAGTCATTCAAAACAGAGGAGAGAACGCTTGGACTAACTAACCTGTCCAGGCTCTTATTAGCATTTGGCCTGAGGAGGGTGTTGAGAGGAACATTTCTCTGGGTGCAGTGGGCTCAGGCTACAGACCAGCATTTATTATGAACACTATACAGCACATGCTACATGTTCAGGTGTGTAAGCTGTACGTCACAGGGAGCATTCTGTGTCATCTCACTATTGTGGGAAAAACGATGAGGGTTTTTTTTATGATTGGTGATCATATATTGTACAAAGTGCTAAGTTATTGTACAAATGTGATAAAAAAAAAACAAAGGACTGCAGAAAGTCAGACAAATCAGTGAACTATGAAGTTTAGACGCTTCTAATGAAGAGGTATGTTTTGAACTTATTGCTGAGGCGCTTCTTTTCTCCAACTGGGAATTATATATCGGAAATTAAACGTGATTAACCCTTTGAGGGTCTTCAGCACTTTCTAGTGTGTTATGATTTTTATTTTTAGCATATTTTATCAGTTTTTCATGCATATTGCTTATAATTTTGCAAGATGGTGAATTTTTCAGAGTTCTCAATTTTTTCCATGTATTTTTTGTGTATTTTAGACCATAAAATGATGCGCATCATGACAAAAACATGGCAATTTAAGGGTTAATTTTAAAAAAAAACTAATTAAAATTTGATATGTATGATTAGGGCTGATGCTGGTCTAAAAAACTATTTAAAAAAAATTTTAAAAAAAGAAAGATTTTTAACATTTTTATGGCTTGTTTTTATGCATACACATTTATGTGTGTAAGGATCTTTAACGTGATTATTTCTGAGGACCTTCAAGGGGTTAAGCGACCACAAAATCTTATTTTCTCAGATTTCAGAAACAGGATTCAGTATTTTCAGTGTATTCAGTTCAGAGGAAATTTTCGCAATTTGATCGAGAAAAAGGTTTCGGACGCTGAACAAAGGAGAGCGCTTGTCACAACTAAGACCACCCGCAATTCATCTCAGGAACTTGAGTAACGTTATTATTACCAGTCAAGCCATGAAAATAAAAACCACCTCGAAAAAAAAAAAAAAAAATGCACTTCATTTTTGATTTGGTGAAAGGTTGATCCGGTTTCAGTTTACGTTTCTTTACAGTACTCCTCACCCAAGCGAATGCCTACAGTGCTTTTCCGGGCCATAATGTTGCAAAGCTAAACTTGCGGTTTAAATATCCACGGCTGGAGGAAAAGAGGAGGAGAGAAAGTATCAGACAATTCTGTCCGCTAACAAACTGCAGGCTGTGAGTTCAAATTGCTTTGTTCTAATCTGTCCAAATGAACCCATATGAGAAAAAGGTTCCAGAGTGTGAACAAACCAAAGCTCGGGGCAAACACACTCTCACTGAAAAGATAACCAAACACTATTTGATATAGCCAGTTCTCTCATTTACACACTTTAGCTGTCAGCATTCCCACACGTCTGTATTACAACCTGACAAACTAATCAAGTACCATGGGAACAGGGAGCCTGGGAGCCATCTGCAGCCGTGTGGAGGGTGGGACCGAGCAAAGCTATTCCATTCTCTACGCCTCGTTCTGTTTCTAATAAGTCATCAAGTAGCATCCTTCAGGTCTCCTGAGCTGTTAAGCTCTTGCTCAAACATGATCCTTGCCATGTTGGTGATTTGCAGGACAATTGGCTCACTAGGGATGTGAAAAGGTCAGGCGGAGGTGCTTGTCCGGTCCCCTACGTTAAAGCTGATACACAAGCAGCCTAATCTCCCTCAGACCCCACTACTGACCATCAAGCTTGAGATTCCACTGCTTAGTTTTGTCCCAGAGGACATGTGAAAACAGAAAATGGAAGACCAGAAAATCTATCTTGTGGTCTACCATTCATACCTCCAAACTGAAAAAAAAAAAAATTGATGACACAAACTATTGGATGGATTCCCATGAAACTCAGCAA
Organism: Pempheris klunzingeri; assembly: GCF_042242105.1. Classification (NCBI taxonomy): domain Eukaryota; kingdom Metazoa; phylum Chordata; class Actinopteri; order Acropomatiformes; family Pempheridae; genus Pempheris; species Pempheris klunzingeri. The sequence goes on along the minus strand of NC_092029.1, from coordinate 20,321,042 downwards.
AGACATTCACATTTTTCCTTTAGTTCCCCCATCAGGTCAAATTTTCAATTTGTTTTATGACGCAAACACTTGTAATGGCATTCCCCTCACCCTCAGCATGTTTGCATGCTAGCATGCTAAATTAACCTGGTGATATTCACTGCTACGGTGTAAGGAGTAAAGGGACATTTTGCAACATTTTATGTGGATGCTGCATGTACTGGGATGCACTGTGTGGAAGCTCCTGATGCCCAACCCCCAAATCTTTCTACAATCCACCCAGCTCATGCAGATTGGCAATCAAAATTCTCGGCACTGTGTACAAAAAAGAAAGTTAAATATGAAATACTTTGAACAGAAAATTGCAAAAAAAAAAAAAAAACGTAAATTCGTAATTTCCTGCTGTTGACTAAATGTGGTAGTGAAATAAATGAACGATTAATTGTTATGGTTGGAATTAAAACAAAACTTGAATGAACTATATGAAATATTTAATAATGTGTGTGACACGTGAAATAACATCTTCAAGCAGATCAAAAAGTGTGTGCAGTGGTGAGAAATATGGGAGAGAAAAGCTTCAAAGCTGTGTTTGCAAGTGATGTGTAGTGTGAACAGCTGACATTCATGTGATTTCTATTCCTCTGACGGTGTTGTTGCCTATTCTGAGGAGGTTGCTGCGCTGCAACTAAATCCGCTCTCTTCGTATGTTTTATGGATTACCATAACTCTGACAGTGATACTGACTATTTTGACAGCGTATTTTGTTTCTGCGAGCTGCAAGCAGGAACACAGCCACTGTTATTTCAGCCCCGCATGCCTCCACAGCACTTTGCGGCACGGAAGGGCACCTGCATGGCTACAGATGAGATCGCTGAAGCGACGTTTAGGTCGTCCCCAACCTTGATGTGCCAGGGCACCACCCCGAGAGCCAGCGCGGGCCCCCTGTCCTCTCCCCTTGCCCATAAATTTGGAGGGAAGGATTATGGGTTCATTTGGCCGGCTGTTTAGCCCCCGCAAAGTGGCTGTCGGCCTTTGACCGGAGGGGCCACCACAACATGAGCCCTGCTGCACGGGGTCTGCATGCTAACACGGAGCCCGTGATTCAGGAGGCAGGCCCCATCTCTGTGACAGTCACTGCCCTGGCGCCTGACATGGTGTCAAGCCCAGATGCCGCGGTGGCTCAGCTCCTCTCAGCGCCCCCAGACAGGCCAGATCCAGGCTCTGACAGGCTCGGTCTGTAGGGAGAGGCTGAGGCCAGACGCTGCTCTGACCCCGCTGCCCTCCTGTATGTTGTTTACCTTCAGGTGTTGGCACCTGCTCAAAGAGAAAAAGGAGGGGGGAAAAAAAGCAGGGATGTCTGCTTCTACCTTTCCCAGACAGGAATCAGAAATTGACAATGCTGGGGCTCAAAACACCTCAGCCAGTCCTTGTGGGCCCTGTGGGGCTGCCAAGAACTGACTGGAGCTTGACCATGGCTTAAGCAAGCTCTCTGGGCTAAATGGACCCAGATTTCTTCTTTTACCTTGACAAGAAAAGAACAGTTTAATCACAAAGTTCCTCTGCTCAAAAAAAAAAAAAAAAAGTCTAATTAGAAGTAATGTGCAGAAGTAAGTATATAATGAAAGGCTTACAGGTCATACGGCATTTGAATCAACCTCAACTCCAACCAAACTTTCAATTACTGCAAGAATAAAAATAAAAGAGAAGAAACCGCACACGTGAGCTCTCGCTGAATAAACGCCCAAGCGGCCAGCAGCCACCTTGTTTCGCCTCGCCTCAGCATGAACGGTTTCTTTTACATTAGCTCGATTTGATATAATTTCCCGCATTTTGTACAATAACGTGACGTCCAAATGAGAAATTGAAAAATACAACGCTTATCTAAATACATTTGGCCTCTTAAATTGGAGGTTAAAAAGACCGGACAGCAATTACAGCGAATATACTTTCTTGCTTATGGTTTACTGCACACCGCTCTATTCTTGGGGAGCATTAGTGCATGAGTAATTATGGAGAATTATTCAACAGGAGCATAATTATGCAAAGTCTTTTAAATGACGGACAAATCTGTCGCATTATATTCATTGTTTTGCAAATGCGGTTGATGGTTCTGCTATCTGTCTCTTGCTCTGCAACACCTGTTTAGTATAATTAAAACAAACTTTGACTTGGGATTGCGACTGTGGCAATTAACAGCATCATAAACACCATCCACATTTGATTCTAGTATTTTTCACGTGGACATTCTCCTCTAGCCGTATGGGCAGTTCACATCATAGTAGATCAGAAGTGTGGATTTGATTTATACATCTGAGTTGGAGAGTTCAGACTCTAGAATCCTAACAAAAGAGGGTTTCATTTTTCATTTGCATATCGCGTTTAGAATTACGTGTTGTTTTATGCTGTGCTCAAAGACACCCACTATCCTGCCGATCCATTCTCATCCTCTCATAGGCCTTTATTTCTACAATGAGCTAAGCTTTGAGATGCGGTTAAGATTGTGCGCCGTTTTTGGCAATTTTTTTTATCCTTTATACACGTATATCACTTTTTTCTACTGTTACATTCATAACTTCACTCTCACATGAGGGCCAAAGACACAGGCGTACTGCCCAATATTACACAATACTGTGGGAATTAGACTACATGAGGACACGTTTTCATTCAGAAATGACACATGATTTACGTTCATAAACAGCATATAAACGCTGCATAAATGCACAACTGCTGGATGGATTGCAATGACATTTACTTCAGACATTCATTGTCCAGGATAAATTTCATAATGACGTTAAGGACTTTTTTTTTTTTTTTTTACTCAAATGTTCAATTTGTCCAGTGTGTTATGATGTGACACCTACAAAATGAATAATACTCTCACTTTGTTGCTAATTAACATTCGTTAGCATGCAATTACTCTAAACTAAGACGGTGAGCATGGTGAGCATTACACCCGCTTAACATCAGCATCACAGCAATATCATTGTCGGCGTGTTAGCAATGACGTGCTATTCCACAAGCAGTGTAACGGGACTTGTGTTTTCTGTTTTCCAAGACCACAGTCTTTCTCTATACTATAACACAGGGCTCTGAGTGTCGACACTGCTTTAGTTGCCAGAGGTAATTTGTAGGGAAATGAAAGGAAATCGCTGAACATTTAGCAGATACAATCAATATATCGTTAAAAACATATCCTCAGCATGTTGATGAAAAAAAACTTTTTTTTTTTCAAACATATATTCTGCTGAAGATCTGTTGTATATGGACATAAGAGTGCCTTTATACAGTATATACAGGCAAAAGCAGACTAAATGTAAGAGGTCCAGAATGAAATATGGCCTGTACGGCACAATCGTAGTTTAAAATACTCTCAATTGTTATTCTAACACTTAGTAGGGGCAGTAGTGGTGGTAAAAACAGTAGCTGGCATTTTTACTGTGTAATGGCTACAAAAGACATTCTGTAGTGCTCTCAATAAAATGGTTTATCTGCACCCGTGTCAGAATCCTAAACCAATGAGAGTAAAGGTGAGAAAATAGAGGTGTATATCCATTTGGACTGTTCTATTGCTTCTAACTGTAGTGTAAGTAAAAAAAAAAAAGTGTCATTTAATGTCTGCAAATATATTCCCCCTAGGGTCAAAGTCAATAACCCATTACATGGATTAAAAGAGCCTCTTCAGTCCTTCACCGCTCACTTCTGGACAGCAAATAGCTTCTGATTTTTATTCATTGGTTTCTATCACAAAGAAATAGTTGGTAAAGCATGTGTCAAAGCAATTTACTCCCGAACACATACTCCCACATGGAATGAGACCCATGCTGGTCGCCTAAGCATTGGACTTCCTGACTCACAAAAGACAGAGACAAAAAAAGAAAAAAAAAAAATTCCATCTTGAAGGAAATCTTAAGCAGATGCATAGAAGCAGGAAAATCCTCCTGGATAAGCCGTTATGGTGTGAAAACCTCTCTCTGGTTATGAGCTGACAACACACCCCCTTTTATTAAACATAGGTTTCATCTGTGACAGATCTGGAAAAGGTATTTCAGAGACGCACCGCAGGTTTGTGTCTGACCCGAGTGCCGGATCTGCCGGCACGGGTTTAAACCACTGCAGCACAGAAATGAGACGACATTCATGCCTCCCGTCTTGCCCTTGGAGTTCCAGGTCCGTGCTTGACAACGTATTTTGATATGTGCTCAGTGCACACCTGAATTCTGACAAGAGTCCTCTGACAGCCCATTTTAAATTAAGATATAATCACATCAATCTTGTGTAATCTTTGTATGTGCAATATAAAGGTTTTACTAATACCTTACTCAAAGAATCATTCCAGTTTATTACAACTTTTTATTCTTGTTTGTGTACTTTCTGCAATCATTTCTATCAGAAAAAAATGATGATGCAGTTTTTATAAAAACACAAATCCCTCCAAAAGCAATGAAATTCCCATCCTCAGCCGTACTTTGGTTTTCTGCTATCAAATGTCAGCAGATGATGAACATGAAACATGAAATATGACTTTCTAAATATCGGCGCTTAAACATTGTCACTGCTTAAACATTGTCACTGTGGCTGTTAGTATGCTGACGTTAGGATTGAGCTTTAAGCTGTGCTCTGCAAAAGCACGGCCACAGTGTGAACCGCTAGCATGACTTTAGAGTCTTTAAATCCCTGCTGTTTCGCCAAATGACCTCGGGATTCAATATCCTTATTTGCCTATTTAGTTCAAGACATGCAGCCCACACCAAAGTTGTTACGGCAAAGCAGTGATTTATTTAGCCAATTAAACTCGGGGATAATTAGGTGGAGACAATAAGAGAGCCAGGCGGGGAATTTGTCCAGTATGCAGAGGTTAATGATAATCCTCTTTGAGATAAGTGCCATGTGACCAATGGGTGTTCAAACTAGAGTGCCTGATCCAGCAGACATCACTGGGGCCACTGAAGTGCATAAATTAGGATAAGGCAAACCCCTGACTGATATACTGTAACTCCCAAGTGCCACACTCATTATTGTCTCCACACTAGAACACACCCTTCCACTTATTTGATCACATTTATTTCAACCTGGTTAGCGTGGATGTTTTTTTTCTTTTTGCACAACACTATGAATGATGGAACATGGCAACACAATTGTTTTCTCTTTTTGTTGACTCTTCCAGTGTTGCACACACTAACCAACGCCACTGTCTTCCTTTGCTGGTCAACATTATTGACAGCAGTGTGTAATGAAATAATAATAATTAGTAATTAGTGCTACTTTTCATTTAAAAGATATTTTGAGTGGTAACACTTCATTATATGTGGATGTGCTCTTCCTTTCCTTTAATTTGGGGGATCAAAGTACCAAATATTATGGTGACAAATTTGATAAAATGCTCATCTTCAGAGATTAGGTCAACGTTTAAAGTACTCTTACAAAATCAAAATAAAAAATGAAAGCCAATCATAGCGTTTAAAGCTATAGTGGGTCATTTTAAATATTAGCTGACCCTGCAAGCTGACCCTAGCGAACCCTGATATATCCTAAATATTCTTTTTGATAAAATAAGACTAAAGGCCCAGTTTAAGCTCGCTGAAATTCTCCACAAATTTGGAAATGGTCTAAACTCACGGTGGTGCATGTCAACTGTGGATGAAAATGTGTTTGCTTTAATTAGATTGCAGATAGGAAACCCTGTCTATCTAGCTGGCATAGGGTCATTTTTAATCATTGATTGATTGATTGACAGATTATCACTTAAAATTCAGGACATTTCTCTATATACAGTATATTTTCCAGCTTAATTCGGGGATATGTTTAACTGTAGGTGCTTTTGTTGTATGTATATACTGTATGTGCACATCAGCTACATCAACCCACTATCCCTAGGAATCACATCCACATTGAATGACTCTGTACCTCGTGATTCACGTCCACATTGAGTCTTGATGTAGGGAAGTAGTGTGCCCCATATGTAGGAAAGTAAGGATGTTTTAAATAAGGTGGTGGAAGGACTTCTTAACTTTCTGAATTTGCACTGCATCAGTGCTGCAATGAACATTTACCTTTAAATTAAACACAATGTTTTAGTCACTTAAGCTTAGTAGCTGCAATGTGCCCATACCATAGAAAGCAAGAAAAAAAAACCCAATATCACTCTGTTGTGATATTGGGCTATACAAATAAAATTGAATTGAATTGAATTGGTAGGGTTGCCTTAGTGTATGTATGTGGGCCATAACAGCAATATCAGTGACAAAACTGAAAGCGAAGCCATTCTTTTACTATGAATATGTACAAGGACAATATGTGATAATGTTGTTGAATGGTAAGGAACGATAGAGTGTATACTATATACATGCACCATATTCTATTGCATAGAGGTATAATAAGATAATATACAGTGAATATGCTCTATATGTACACAGGTGTGTGTAGGTAGGCCAGTGTATTATGATTTTCAGGTATGTATGGAATACATAATGAGATGAAACTGAAGTGAGTGGTTTTTTTTTTCGATATTTAGAAACTTTTCCCACACTGTTATCACACTGGCTACTGTTGTAGCCACCTTGCGGCAGTGGGGGAAAAAAAATGCAATGTGCTAATATCTCTGCAAACATGTCAATACGTGTTTTATTGTTTATCCATAAAGCATGCCTCATCACAGCTGTTCAGGATTTACTGCGTTAGCATCACAGCGATTCAGCCAGTGAGTCACAGCTACAGCCAAAGCACACCAGACACACCTTGCCTTTCCTGTTACAGTACGTAAGCACATTACTTCCCAGCCACAGATGGATCCGAGTCAGAGTAGACAAGTGAGTAAGGAAGGGATCATGCTGTGAGACATGTCATACATGTATTAGCTACTGTGGAGTAAGAACGCAGGTCCAGACAGGAGCAAAATACAAAGTCAGACATTCGCACCTCGGAAAAGCTGATGTGATGTATTTCATGTTACACAGATGAGGGATGTAAACAGGGTGTAGCAGTCTGCTCCTGATGACAGGATGCATGGTGCACCACTGAGTACTTGGGGGGGGATTTGAGTCACAGGTGGGCAGAGCAGCTAACTGGGCTGTTATCTGTGTATCCATTTAACCTGCTGGGAGAACTGGGGAGGGAAGTCCTGAGAGTACCGAGCCCTTCCCCTGCCTGCCATGTAGCAGGCCTGTAGCTCAATAAACAGCTCTCGTCCTTCAGGCAACCGGCTTCCACTGGTCGAGCCCAAACAAACAAAGGAAGTGTTGTGGGAGGAGGGGCGGGATGCTTATTGTCGGACGCACATTCTCCTTTCCTCACTGTAAGACATCCTGAATGCCTCACAGCTTTAATAGCTTGAACCATATTCAGATTCCATCATTTTAAATCAAGGTTTATAAGTAATATACTCATAAGTGAATGAAGAGCAGGGAATTCCTCTGTGAATAATGTGATTTTGCATATTCTGGTGCACTCATTAATTCCAAGCACATCTGCAAAATCTGATATCAAAAATGTGAATAAAATGATGATTTGTTCCACCTGTCAGCAATAAAAAGAAATATAGTTATCGCCAGCGATTTACAATTATCTTTGTACTGTCTACCAATAATACTGTGGTAGTGGTTATGAATAATAATAGTAGTCACTCATGCCATTTTAACAGGGCATGTTAGAATATTATGGGTTCTGGGGCAAAAATGTGGACCCCTACCACTCTCCCCCTGTTTTTCACTGTACAATATGTACGCATTAATTTGCAATTTGATTGCGGTCAAATCATGAAAGCTAAGTATATTCTATAAAAACAAAGGTCTTCAAACTAGTTTTTAACTCAAGACTGCTCTACAACATGGGACTTCTGGATTACATAACCAATGCAGGTGTTGCATAAAGCCCCCTATCACCAACAAAAAGCAATTATTAAGTGTTTGATATGCAGTGAACCTCTGAGGCTCTGAGGTAAGTGCCCTCTTTGTGAGTGATAACAATCAAATATCAGAGTGACATTTGCAAAATTTGGTTCACTTTCAAGTTCAACAACTATTGAGCATATTGACATCCTCTATCGTGAGCTGAATTAAGCACAGAACACGATACTAAATAAAGGGTGTAACGTGAAGAGGAAGCTAAGATCGATGCTGCCCCTCCCAAATTTCATGCAACATACACTATTGATCCACTGCGAGTGTAAAATAAATGCACTTGCATGTGTCTGCGTTGTGGGTGCTTTTTCAGACCGAAACAGTAGAAAATGTCCAAACGGACACTGATCACACTTGTCACCTGAAAAGCTATGAGCTAAAAGAGACGCTCCAATCCTCTGAAGCGTAAACTGCACTATTGCTGTTCACAGGGCTGTCAACTTTTCAGTTTAATTTTCAGTGAAATTGGGTATCAGTGAAGTCAATAAAATTTGTAAAACCCAATCAGGGTATCTGGGGACCTTCCCCCGAGAAAAACGTTCATTTCAGACAGGTTTCCTGCATTCTAGTGAATTTATGGAGTAATGTTGTAGCTGAAATGTGGAGTCAGGAAGACAAGGGAAAGGGGGCATTTACAAATAGGGCTCTCAGTAGAATCTGGAGGGTTGGCAAATAGCTACAGCCACAAACCGTAACACTGTATGAAAAGTAAATGAAGCATAAAAACACATTGTTCAAAGACAGTAGATCCCTCAGCATTTTCTCAACAAAAAAAAAAAAAAACGACCCACAAATGATCTAGATTTTATCAAACTAGAGAGCCAACATACAGATAGAGGAGTGGGACAGAGTTCTGACCTGAGAAATTAAATGTGTGGCATGAATGCATATATAAACTGTAATAATCCAGAAAGAGTTGCACCAAATATGCCCTTTCCTGTCTTTGTGTACTTTTCAACCATTAGGGTTATGTTGGTTAGGTGGTTGATTATTTGATAGGGATGTGATAATATATTAAATTTTGTAATATTGTGATAAAAAAAAATGTCTTGATGTCTGCAAAATGCACCTCAGTATTATTTGAAAAGCCAGACTTTTACATATAAATGAATGTCTGTTACGTTCAAGCCCCACACAATGCTCATTAAAGCCTATCACTGCCAGGTAATAAGTCTGTTTCTCTGTATACCAGAGTTTCAGAGTCCCACGCTACCTCACTGGTAGTTAGTGGTAGTAACCCCTCTGGGTTCATTCTCTGGGGAGCATTAATGTGCTCAGTAATGTTATTTTGATCTACCAATTAGAAATTTTAGCCTGACAATGATGCTGCAGAAAAAGAATTGTCTTCTGGGGACTATTAAAACCTATATCATATTTCAGAGTAATCTGGCCATGTGTTGTTGAGACTTCTTGATCACAACAACAAAGTCTTGGATGGACGGACGGACATCACATCCTTTTTTCAGAAAGTAATCAACTCACTTTCCTCTGAGAACGGCATCATATCTCCGTGAAATGCAGGCGCCTCTGTAGCAGTGCCCCTTTCAAAGATCATTTTCAGATCAAATTGGAAATACAGCAACAAAGGTCTGAAGCTGAATTTGTACTTTACATGTTACAATACTGGGCCAGAAACAGAGACATCCCACCTCTCTTTTTGAGCATCGTGGCCCCTCTCCAGTCCATGGCTTGCAAATAAGTGCCTCTATTGATGTTTGAACACTGCCTGAGCAGTTGAGTAGATGTTTGGTATTTTCCAGTGAAACATGACCTGGAATGAAATCTAAAGTGAAAAGAGGAAAGCTACATCATCTATACCTGTGCTCTCATTCTTGTGATGACAAACTGGAGGTAGAAATAAAAGTTGACAGAAATCTGATGGGATGTCTGAACTGCTTAGTATTGTTCGACATCAAAAGGACGAAGGATTGTATTTGACAGATGTCAGCATGGGATATGTGGTATTCTAAACAACTGCTTATGAAATGCAATGAAAGATAAATAGGGAAAGAGAAAGAAAGGAATCCCATCTGTGTGTTCAGTAAAGTCTGTGGGTGGGACATACAAAAAGTTGACAGTTGACAAGTTGCCCCCTCTCACAGGTTGAACTTTTCATGCTCAAGTCTTGGTGACAGGTCATGAAAGGAGAGAAAGGAATGCTGAGAGAGACATTTATCAGAATCGAAAAGCATAACAACAATCAGGACAGGGAGAAAAGAAGAAGATGGTGACAACAAGACCGGGTTAAAGGAAAAATCTTGTGAAAGTGCTCATGACTCCAGGCTTAAATGAAATAAGATGAATAAGTTAAAGCGACTCTTTTATTAAGCAACAGCCTTTTAACCATCCATGTGGTGGGTCCACAGGGCCGCGGCTCCACGTTATTCCATCAGGCTTGGCCTGGCCGGGCCCCATGGATCCAGGCCAGGCCACCAGGCAAGGGAACATTCTTCTTTTGGCTCTGCTTCATACAGGGGTTTTTTGAATCACTCTGTCTGGTCTCCCCCCGAAACCACTGTACCTTGGCAGACCCTACCAGGGGGTATAGCTATAGCCCCCTACAACACAGCCGCCAGGTGCACAATCTCCCCCACCACGATAATGTGGCGATTCTTTGGTTCTCTGCCTGAAAATGGTTGATTGCCCAGAGTTGGGAGCAAGTTGCTGCCCCAAGTGAGGGAGTTCAAGTATTTTGGGGTCTTGTTCACAAGAGAGGTTAAAATGGAGCGCGAGATGGACAGACAGACTGGTGTGGCATCAGCAGGCGCTGTACTGGACCATTGTTGGGAAGAAGGAGCTGAGCCTAAGGGAGAAGCTCTCGATTTACTAGTCGATCTACGTTCCAACCCTCACCTATGGTTATGAGCTCTGGGTGATGACCGAAAGAACGAGATCACAGATACAAGAGGCCGATTTTAAAACACTGTATTCACTGTATCAAATTCTGCATAAAAGTTTTTTTGAGTCTGAGATACTGCAGCGGAGACACTAATGGGATTATCACGACACATCATGTGGTGATGTGGCAGCTACACTGATGACTAGCCCAAGGCTGTGGAAAACAATTATTGTGTAAAGCCACTATGGGGAAAAGAGGGACCATTTAAAAAAAAAAAAAAAAAGCAATGCATTTTCACTCCCCACATCTTCATAAACCTGTGTGGAGCGGGATGCTCAGGAGCGATGTGTTTTAATAGCTGTCACAGGATGTCACTCATGTTTCAGCAGTTTTGACAGCTCGCACATTATCCCTCAAGCCACAAAAGTGTCGAGCAGCACGCACATCAGCGGCTACTGTAAAGTTGATGAGCTGTTAAAGTGACTTATTATGATTTCAGTAGCCTTATCCATTATGTCAAGGGAACAGGATTTCAATTTAACGGCAAATATAACTTAACAACATCTCCTACCTATAAAGTGCATTTTTCACACTTCCTTTGTTATATGGCGGCTATTATTAAGCAAAGCTCTTGAGATGAGGAGTAAGTGCTTCTCTCATTCTAATAATCCTCTAATGTTGTGAAATGTCTAGAAATAAAGCGCGCGTCTCTTCTCGCGCGCACTGTGGCTGCTGCTGTGGCTCAGAGGTGGAGTGGGTCGTCCATCAATCGGAAAAGGTCGGCATGTTGAAGTTTCCTTGGGCGAGACGCTGAACCCCAACTTGATCCTGCTCCTCAGCGTGCGACTGACTGCGTGTGAAAGAACAGTCTCCTCCAACTTAGATTCCTCCGGATTGTGTGAATGAGGATGTAGCGTTATGATGCCGTGAGTGGTCGAAGTGACCAGGAAGGAGCTACACAAATACAGACCACTTACCATTTATCACCTTTTTCTGTGTGGGATTGACAGTTTTGATTTCACATGTTGGATCAGACATGTAAGAAGATGTGAGGCACAATTGTTTAGAGATTCAATTATCTGATAACATTGTATGGAGTATAGCTTTTCCAAATACTGTAAATATGTGCGGTGCCCTGTCTTGTTACTCCTGACTCCGGTCAAGCTTTCGCTGTCTTTTCTGAACATCTTTTGGATCATAAACTGATTGCTATCTTTATTTCATACCGTGTCTGACGTCTAAGACCTCATATTTATCCTCTTAGTCACAAATCATACTGTCACTTTTTTATTGCTTCTATCTTTAATTCCACATTGTCTGCTCCCTTCAGGTCCTTCTTTGAAATAAGACAAAACTAATATGTCTGATCTCAGGGGAACAGACTAAGGTTACTGTCATGTAATGTAGAGGCAAACTCTCTGACCTACTGTAGGCATTAACAAGTAAGGCTCCTGAAAGCTACAGCCCTGTTGTTCACAGTTTGCATCTTTTTCAAAAGGGTTTGTTCAACATCAGTGGTGGAAGAAGTTCTCAGGTCATTTACTTGAGTCAAAGTACCACTGTTATGCGGAACTAAACCGGCTGAACCCACAATGCACAAACAGAACAACTGGGTGGTTGGGAGACAGATGGGTTTATTTACACCAACGGATAGGAGCGAGGTCGGGGGAAAAGGGGCTAGCGGGGAGCAGGACCGGGGTGGGGACCAGGGAAGAATACCAGGTGGAGCAGGGAGCAGGAGCGGGACGAAGACTGAGGAAAGACAGGCTGGGGGAACAGGGAGTAGGACCAGGACGGAGACCGAGGGAAGACAGGCTGGAGGAGCAGGGAGCAGGATCTGGACGGCCTGAAGTGTACCAAGTGCAACGGACAGTCTGGCAGAGAGCGGTGATCTGGGCTGGGCTTATGTAGGCAGGGAAGGAGTGGGTGTGGGTGGCTTGATCTAAATAAGATATATTATATTATATAGCATAACATATGCTATATGTATTATTATATTACTAGTTAGTAATGTGAATTTCTTCTCACTTTACTTCCTGCTGGGTAGCTTGTGGATTTAACTAATAACCGCTTGTTGATATGATAATGTAATTCATTTATTGATTATATTTTGTAGTGCTAAACTGAATCTGAAAATTAAAGCTGTCAGATAAACGCAATGGAGTAAAAAGTACAGTACGTGCCTCTAAGATGTAGGGGAGTCAAATTATATGCAGTAGAAAAATAGAAATACTAAAATACAAATACCTCAAATTTGTTCAGTACCTGAGTAAATATACTTGGTTAGGTTCCACCACTGTTAAGGGTAAAATCAAGGCCAGCACATGCCAATTCTGGGCTCTCAGCCATCGACCACTAGGTTGACCAGGTGTCCTGCATTTTTAACCCTTGTTCTGTGTCCCACATATATAGGCGGATGTCCTGCATTTTGATTGGCTCAGCAGTGCATGTTGCACTCCAGACACCTTCTGTGCCCTTCCACCATCAGCAGGACAGCCAGTGCAAGATCAAGGTGCTAAATGCAGTTTTCTCACGCTGTTTTCTCCCTGTCAGGATGCTCAATCCAAGGAAAAGTATCTCTAACCTCGACACCTACTGAATAACTAATCAAACTTTCATTCTTATAAAGCACTTTGAGTGATGCACATTGGAATTTATTTTGCATCATCATTATCATTATCATATTATTATTGTCTCTTAACTGCATATCAATTATATCTTAGCACCTGCAACTTCAAATAGATGTGTTTAGTGGCAGAATTGACAGTCACAGTCTGAAAGCCAATGTCTGCTTTGGTCAACCGCTTTCTGAAATCAAGGATCTATTGTTTCAAAAATGACTACAATTTGGAATGAATCCGCCTCCATTGTCATTGTCAGCTGCATGCATGTCAGGATAGCATTACATTTTTGATAGTCGTAGCAACAGTAACTAAATGGGGCAGGCTCAGGCCAATGGTCAACCAGCTGGTTTGCACTGGGGGAATTTTACAAGGTGTCTAAAAGGTGGGCAATCATGAAATGTATTACATTTATCCACTGTAAAGATTGTTTTCAAAAATTACATCTCATGTGGTGGAAATCACCTGCTTTAGTGTGAACCCCTACATGCATTGTCTCAAACCTTCTCTTTCTTTCTGACACCCCATAACAGCCTTTAATAAACCCATTACTGGTTCCTCTTAGAAATGCTTATTGGTATAGTGGAGGGATTTATGCATGAAACGTGGAAGGTTATGGGCTTCACACTATTTCACACTGGATATGTTTGGTGACAGCAAGCTGTAATGGATTGAAAGGTGTGAATCCGTATGGATTTACTATAGGGAAGTAATAAAACATGTTGGCTCGCTCTTTCAGGGGGAGTGGGTGACCCAGCTGCCGATCTCGCAAGATGAACAGTCTTTCTTTGCTTTGCAGGAACATAGGCAGATTTCACATAATCACAAATGTGTGGTTTCAATCCTCACATCCCATCAAAGACATTAAAAATAGAGCTGCCAAGGTTTTAGGGTTCTTCTTTACAACTTTATTATTAATCAAAAAGTTTCTCCTGTCTCATTTTTCTACTTTTATGATGTTCACCTAGGATTCAAAATAAATGTTTCACCAATGTTAATGTGTTAATTTGTCCATCTTTATTTCCATATCATTTTAGTGACTGTGTGAAAAAAGTCCACTCTCATATACTGATTTCCCAATTACCTGTATCTCTGTTTAATCTCACTTTAATCCTTCCTTTGTGCTTGATTGCTTATTAAACTTTTCTTCTTGTCTTTGCTCTTCTTCTTTGAAATGTTTTTTCAAAAGACCATTGAGGTCTCTGTCTCTCACCCACACTATGGAGCTAATGTGAATTTATTCGTACATACTGTATGTGTGGGGTGGCTGTGGCTCAGAGGTAGAGTAGGTCGTCCCTCAATCGGTGGTTCGATCCCCGGCTCCTATGAGTCAGCTTGTCAAAGTGTCCTTGGGACACTGAACCCTGAATGTGTGTGAAAGAATAGTCTCCGCCAACTTAGATTATACTGTATGAATGGATGAATGAGGATGTGATGTAAAAACACTTTTAGTAGTCGAGATGACTAGAAAGGAGCTGTACAGATACACATCATTTACCATTTATTACAATGTTATGCCGAGTACAAACCAGTAAACATGTAAAGTTGTATGTGGCTAGATAAGAAGAAGTGGAAAAGTCATGTGAGTTCATTATAACCATCAGTTCTATAAAAATGTAAAGAGAAAAATGAAAGCCATGACCTGCAGTTTTTTTTATATTATCCATAAAATCTAAATGCTGTTAAATGTCTGTTAAGGTGTTATTATGTCAGCCAAGGACATAAATTATGTGTTAAGTTACATATTTTCCAGTAACATCTAATACATTTTTACATTTTACACTTTTGTATCTATTGTATCTTTCAGACTGTGAGAACGTCTCCACTCGTCTCCGTCCTCTCTGCAGCCTTCCCTCCCAACTCCACTCTGTATTTACATCAGAGATCAACAAACAAAGTCTTCTGTGGTTCTGACAGCCACATGAAACCTAAAGTCACGCAAGTTAACAAGTGGCACATTTCAACATGCTAATTCAGTTGCTCCGGGAAGTGGGCATGCAAAAGTGACCTCTCTCTGAGTCAAAGTATGCCACTGGCATAATAATGCCAATGTAAACATAGTCAAGTGCTACATTACAACGCTATAACCACTTCTTCTACATAATAAAAATGATAAACTGTTAGGGCTTGATATTTGCGTCCGATGGAGTGTTGTCTAAATCTGAAAGGTCGTTGTGGTGAGTTCAAGCTATAATTGTGAGCAAAGCTTAAGGGTACATCTTACATATCTTTCAAAGAAAGAGTTGGAGCAGGCACTGTATCACAAAGTGACCATCACACTCAGAGAAGATCAGAATGAGAGCATAGCTAAAGTGACAATAAGCAGCCCCACCATGCATCAGGCATCAAACATACAATGACTAAACTTGCAATACTGTGTGTAGTGTCGCTGCTTCATGATCCTTTTTGACAATACCATTAGCTAGCAAACATGCTAGCACTAAATTAAGAACGACAAATACGGTTCCATTTGAACCATCCCGAGATGGATCCCGAGGTGTTCCCAGCCCAGTGGGACGTGCTGGTTAGCCCCCTCCCGGGTGGCATCCTGACCAGATGTCCAGGCAACATCAACTGGCTCCTTTCTACTACTACCACTCCTACTCCGAGCCCCTCCTGGATGTCCGACCGAAAGAATTAAATCACGGATACAAGTGGTCGAAATGAGTTTCCTCCATAGGGTGTCTTGGCTCAGCCTCTGAGATAGGGTAAGGAGCGCAGACCTTGTTGAAGTGGTTAGGGCATCTGGTCAGGATGCCTCCTGGGCACCTCTCTTTGGTGGTTTACTGGGCACATCGCACTGGGAGGAGACTCCAGGGCAGACTGAGAACTCGCTGGAGGGATTACAAATGTCATCTGGCCTGGGAACACATTGGGAACCCCCAGGAGGAGCTGGAAAGCATTACTTGGGAGAAGGACACCTGGAGTGCCCTGCTTAACCTGTTGCTTCCTGACCCCTGATAAGCGGAATATAATGGATGGATGGATGGATGGAGAACTGAATTTAAATTGTGAGAAATTAATGTGGAAGTATAAAGAATGAAATTTATTTTGTTTCAAGTTTGTTTGAATTAAGTTTCAAAACTCGGTTTCAAATTATTTTATTCAGATTCAGTTTTTCAATACACATATTGAAGTTCGATAATACAAATTCAAATGAAGTGATTCAAATTCCGTTTTTTAAATCAATTATTCAACTTCAGCAGTTCAAATTCAATTCTAAATTATTTAAATTCAGTTTCTCATGACACATATTTCTGTCCATAGTTAAATAGGCTACACAGACTGGGAGAAAATGCAAAAGACATACTGTACCATGTAAGCAGAGGCTCAGATTAAAGTGGCACATGCTCTATCTATTCAGGCAGATCTGTTCGTCCTCTGCTTCAAAGCCATGATCCACTCAACATTTCTCCTCCAACCAATAATTATCCCAATCAGAAGATGAAAAAAGAGTGCAGGGGCCGGGGCTAGATGTGGGCCGATCCCTATAAATCTTACATAATCCCCTTTGTTTGCCTAAAGGGCAAAAGGAACTGAATCTGGAGTCAAAAGGGCACACATGGTGTTTTAATGACAGAGACGAGTCGCAAAGTTTGGAGCTAGCCAGTGGCGTCTCATTAATATATACACAGAGGATGGAGCCAATGTTAAAGGATGACTACCTGCTCCCATATTCCACCTCAGTCAGTGTGGATGTACTGCAGCTGAAAAGAGTGGTGATGAGGAAGGAGCTTAAGAGAGACAAGTGGCGATTGATGTTATAATGATAGCGGGTTTCTCCCAAGGCTGCTGCCTCGCTGCTGGAAAGCTGTGGGCCTGACTGAAACCTGCTGAGGATTCAACACATTTTCTTGGACTCCTCAGAGGATGAAGACTTTTTTTGGGGTCAGATGTATGACAGAAGCCTGCGGGACCGGAGTACTTAAGTATGGTCTTGAGCACAAAACTCTCTTCAATTATAATTCATGACACCTCGTAGCAATTTTCTGTTTTTACCATGTTTTTTTCTGTTTGCTAAGCATCTGCCACATTATGCAAAGGAGTGAAAAGGATTATGAATATTCTATACGTGACTAAAATTGATTTAGAGATGTGACAAATTCATTGGACATCATGTAAGGACACTTCCATATTCTTATTGTTAAAGGAGAACTGTGGTATTTTTAAACCTATATATATATATATATATATATATATATATTTAATTTTTTTTGCCTGTTATGACACAGCTCCAATTGAAATCTTTATATATAAAGATTATTTTTGTATGTAAATTTCATTTTAAATAGTGATCAATTACATGTGCAATTGGTATCCAATTGATACCAAATATATTTCAAATTAAACCTTCATAGCAGTGCAGCTACTCCTTCTGGTCACAGAAGGAAAGAAGAAAAAAAAGACTATAGCATTCTTGGCACTAGGTCTGATACTAGCGTGTACTAAGGTCTTGCGTAGCAGAATGTCCGGATGATTCGCAGAGCAAAAGATTTTTGAGTTCACGGTTGCATCCTGACTTGTGTATGCCTCTCAGCAATATTTGTGGATTTCTCTGAGTCAAAAGAACACAGGCAATGAACTTTACTGCATGTTTTTGGTATTTCCAGGGACATTAATATATTTTTATGCCGACGGGTATGCTAATTGTGCATGCCTCACTACAGTGTAGTCATTTCAAAATGGCCTTTGCCTGTTGGATGTTCTTACAAAACAGAGAAAAGCACTAAATTTAACTTTTTTCTCCAGTGGCAAAATGCAGCAAAAATCAAACGTTGGATAGCAGAGCTGGACACATAATTTAATTTTCCCATACCTTCAACAGCATCAGCTGCATATTAAAAGGGTTAGCCCATTGTGTGGGCAGCTGATTAAAAGAGCAATTGTAAAAAAAAAGAAAAAAAGAGGACATCTATTTCTCAGGGGTCTTGAGTGCCAGACAGGCAGCATGGCTGAAGGCTATGTCTGGGCGGAAGACAGCCACTGGACAGACTGCTCGGGGAGACGCAGGCCAAACATTGCCTAAACTGGGAGCTGTCAGCATTGCAGCACAGGCAGCTGGTAAAACAGTGAAATAAAACACCTTTCTCCTGAACATCCTTCAAATTCAAGGGGGCCACTTTCTTCTCTTTCACGCCATGGAAACCCAAACGGACACCGTCGCCCTGTACCCCAAACGCTGAGCTCTCAACCGAAGAGGTTCATTTATAGGAGACAGTCATGTAACTCGACACTGTTGCTACATTTGGATCTTGATGATATACAGTATACTTAACAGCCTGATGTGCTCGGTACCTGACCGAGGCGATATGAGCCCTGTGGAGCCTTGTTAATCCTATTTCACTTTGTAAAAGGAGATTTATAGCTGAACGAGCAGCTGTGCGATCCTATCAGTGAACTGCGTTTCCAGTTGTGACCTCGCATCTCCAGTTGTATGGAACTTCAGAATGGCCAATATCAGTTCTTATTTCCAAGTTTAACTAATTTATTTATTGTTTATTTTAAAATGCCCCATTCAAAATGTAATTTTATTTCACAAAAGCCTGTTTCTAACTAAAAGCAAAGCATTTACAGCACGTACAGAAAGGTTGCTAATGCTATGATTCTGGTATTGAGACGTAGATGTGTATAGTTGAGTGTGTATCAATGCTCAGGCTTTTAATGACTCCATGTAATGAATACAGAGACGGGCTTAACAGGAGCTCGGTCTGGAGGAAAGTAGAGTCGGACTGATCTCAGAACTCACACACAGTTGGTTATACTAGCTTATTTCAGCTAACTTCTGTACAGGCAACAAAGAAAACCAAGTGGTCATGATGAAATGGAATGATGATGCAAAGCAGATCAAAAGAACTTAGGCCGTGTTCCATTTCGCATTATCACTTTTCTTTCATCTGGTCACCACCACCTCTCACCACCACCTCACCTTTCTACCAGCTTATGCAACCAAAGAGAGAAGCTCTCTGTCAGTTTGCTCTTCAGGGAGTTCGCTCTGTGTCTTTCTCTGAGGAACATCTAAAAAATGTACAATGATGCCAAGGTCACTCTGAATTCTCCAGCTTGCCACTCCCATCAGCACTGGCTCTTTACTTTGATGCTGAGTAACACTCCCAAGTATAGCTGGGAAGCCTCTGTTGTGTATGTTTGCTGTTGCCAGTTGCTAGCTACTTCTTCTGGCTAAGAGAAGCTATCTGGTTGAATTTGATGTGAGTTCAGATTGTTATGACAGATAGGGCAGGTGAGATGACCGGGATTGGTGGCAAAAAGTCAATATGACGTTAAGCTGCCACAGAGAGGCGACATCCCGCCCCTTCCAGTGGACCGCCATGGGGGAAAAAAGCATGGTAGTCAACCAAAATTACTAAATAGTAATTTTACACTGAATGACCAAGCACCATGGCCACTTCAGGGATGCACAGGGATGTCTGTAATAAAGCTTTAAAACAAAACTGTGGCCGTTTCCAACTTTCCAGAACTTGTTTCAGCTTCACTGCTGAAACGGAAACTCGTCTATATCAGAAACATGCTGGTGTGCATTGGAAAAATGAAGCATTATTTTTTTATCAATGCAGTAAATATTAAAATGAATTATAAAATGATCATGTTTTTCATCATGTTGTAATTACATTTTTTTGTGTACAGAGGTTTTTACCACTGTATATATTATATCATATTCTGCTATTTAATTTTTCTAATTCTATTATATTCTGCTATTTAATTTTTCTAATTCTTAACTGTGTGCTTTTATTCTTTTTGTCGGTCCCTTTGAGCTGCTGTAACAGCAAAGTTTCCCCACTGAGGGATCAATAAACAAATCTATCTATCTATCTTTTTGAAAGCAGTCATATATATTGCGCACACATTACTCTACTCAGTCTTATTATTCTTTATTTTATAGTGAAATCACATAATTCTTAAGCACTGACACTTTTCAAGTTCCATACCAGCATCAGCATATATTCTGTGCAATGCACCGAGCTCTAATGCCATGTCACGCCGCAAATACGCACAACAACCCATTGTCATAGCATGCATACACTTGTGAATAATGCCATGGAAGCCCGCGTTCCTTCGTGTAACCGTCACACGTGTGCTAAAACAGGCGCTCCTGACTTCCTCCTCTCCTCGTGTTTACTACGGGCTTGTTTTCAGACGTCTTTCTGTCTCGACTGTGGGATTTCTGGGCAAACTGAGGAAGCCATTTTAATCACCTCTAAATAAACAAACAATACTCTTGACGGCGGAGGAGCCAGTCGTGCTGCCACGCACAACTGACGTCGAGTGAAACTGACCACATGTTTCCCATAAATGCAGACGTCTGGCTATCTTCATTTGTCAACAACGATTCCAGCAATCCCACAATTGCACTGAAAAGAGCTGTGACACCGGCAGTCATGAGACTAGCACACTGCGGTGTAATATTTCACAAACTGAAAGGGAGTTTTGTGCGAAACCTCTGTATGAAATCAAAGTGAATGTAGAGCCGTGATCCTGGAATAATTTGAAATTATATATATATATAAAAGCAGTGTCTTATGCCAGCAAGGCCTATTAATTAGCACTTTAATTAGTTTTCATTTGCATGGAAATATCAAACTGGAATTAAAAAGATTGTCTTTACTTATGGTTGTCTTTAATGTGGCTACATAAATTACTACAGTTGCGTTTTTTTTTTACGAACGGGGAGAATGTTGAGTCATTCGAGGCTCCATTAGCTCTGTTTGTGTCTCATTTTACATTCCGGCTGCTGTTCTTCCTGTAATTACAGCCAAAGAAAATATTTTTTCTTCTGTACTGGGGCAAAAAATTAGTTAGTTATAATATCTTGTTCGCTCTGAAGTTGCGATGTCACACTTCCCGTGACCCATTAACTGAGGCACAACAAACCAGTCTTCTGCTGTACCCACATAAAAACTGGAGCAACAAAACCAGACAGAAACGTGCTTAACAAATATAACTGCAAAACTTCTCTCTTTGAATCTCCTAATTGGATCACAAAGAAATGCGGATTTGTGGTGTACTTCCTTGTCTCCTGATGAACCAATTTTCATAATTGTGACCCAAGGCACATGTGAGTTTAAACACAGGGGGAATTTTGTGTGGAATGATTACTCTTTCTCCAGCGCTTTGCATTTTAAAACTTAACTGCAGTCGCAGACAGACTCCGGCAGGAATGTGATTATATCAACAAAACGGTGTCAGGTGCAAATGGCTTTGAGCTGCCCCACAACAATACCAGTTGAGTTTTCAACACTTGAGATTTCCTCTGGGACAGCCATTCCATATTACCGATCTATAAAAAGAAGCAAATTGCCTGCTTGCACAACCAAACTACCATTTGACGGGGCCTCTGGGCTGCTTCTCATGGTCGCTATTAAAGCTCTGGGTGGTGTTTTCCTCCAGGGCCTGACAGGCAGACATCAGGCTGCCCCCACCCTGCCTGCTGGATGCCAGGATCAGCCCCGCCGGCCGTGGATGGCTTGTTCGCTGCTGGCCAACACAGCCTGAGAGGTGCACGGGAACAAGATACAACTGTGTACATAAGTATTTCCAACTTCTTTTACACATCTCAGCAGTCTGTGGGACTCTGTCTAAGAGGTGTAATTCGAGGCCGCAGGGAGGAAACATTGGGAGGGAAGTTAAGTGCTGCCTGCTGATGAGGACACTCGATGAATGTTTAACAGATCTCTCTGGACAGGAAGACAAACTGTAAATGTTTGTCTATGCTTTATTTCACTTAAACTATATAGTGTATACTTGTGTGCCACTTCTTTTGAGAAGAGAAAGACCTTTAAAAACATTTAGAGCATCGCAGGACACCAAAGATGCAGACAGGATTTGACTTATAGAATTGTTTTGACTGTTTAAGCATATTTTTCATTCACAATATATCTACACTGTTGCCCATAAAGTTGGAATAAAATGTTTTTCACCTCTTCTCATAAAATGATTGTGACAATGTGATTTATTCTTGATAAATAAAGTTTATATCTTCTCAACTTTATTAATCAAACTCTTCCAAATATATCACAGTGAAACTTAAACCACAATTAACCTTTGCAGACTGTGTATTCAGGCTTTAACTAAATTGGGGGTATTGAACAATTATTCCAACTTTATGGGCAACACACACACACACACACACACATATATATATATATATATATACATACATACATACATGAAATAAAAGGCAGTGGATGGATCTTAATATTAAGATAATACTCTTTTCATGTCCATTCTTACATGAATATTAAATCTCCCTGCAGGATGGTTATATATGTATATATATGTAAATATATGTATATATATATATATGTTTTCCTGGAGTGCTATGAAGACACCTTTTAGACAACAGTATTTAAAGAATTCAGCATTTATCTAGTATATTCTATCCCTACCCCCCCTCTAATGTTTTCAGTGACCAGTCATTAAATGCCTTCAAATGCTGATTTTCATCTTTAAAAAGCACAACCAGAGGAGGCTGGACTGGTGGGAGGGTGATCTTAGTTTTACTCAGTCATTACCTTTTAATAACTGTGGGTCTGTGGTGGATCTGTCACTAAGCTGCCGCTGTTAACCGGTCAGCTTGTTATGTGCTGTTGGCCAAAACGCACACACTCGCTCGTGGGAACTCATGGGCCCAAATCCACCATGTGCGGAGCGTGGTCCTTATCGCTCTGTGCGTGACCCACTACATAATACCATCAGAATACATCAAATAAATCCCATCAAGATGAGGATAAAGGAAAGTCAGTGACATAAAGGGGTCAGTCTCCAGTCAAAAGGGCCAAAGGAATCAAACAGCAGCGTTAAATTCTTCTGGGGCAAACTACATCGCCACTTGCGAGGGCAGAATTAAGCAAACAATTAAAGCTGTTAATGATGTTAGTAGCACCAGTCTTTCCATCAAGGCTTTAAGATGTACAATAACTCGACAACATGCTGTTCAGGCTGGAGTTTGTTTTACTAAGATTGGTAGGGAACAAAATACAGAAAGAAAACCCAATGATTTCTCCTAAAGTCCCGCAGAGTCGACACCCGGCGGAGCCTCTGAGCTGAACTAAGACATAAAGGAGCTGTTTGGTGTATTACTGAGCATCCAACATGAAGCTGCTGGTTAAAGAGTTAATGCTGAAAATACAGAGACTATTTTTTTTATGCACAAAAATATGGATATAAAAAAGAGTGTGATTGAAGTAGCGTGCATTAAGAATGTTGCTGTTACGCAGGGAAACTATTGTAGTACTATTGTTGCTCTAACACAGGGGTGCCCAATACGCCGATCGCGATCTACCGGTCGATCGCGGAGGTAGTGCGGGTAGATCGCGTGACATCAAAAAAAAAAAAAAAAAAATCGAATTTGCGACTTGATTGACGCCAGTCTGAGATCTCTTCTCTGCTACGGGTCGCCGGCAGGGACCTGCACGCTGTCAAACGCGCTGGCTACCGCAAAACTCTGTGATCAGAGTAAGGTAGTGACCATAAATGTATTAAATGTTCCAATTACTCTTGTTACTTGTGTGCAATATTGATGGTTCCATCACTGTTTGGCACCCATGTGCATTACTGCTGTGTAATACCACCAAGGGTTACATTAGTTGCAGTGTATGCCAACATATATTGTATATTTAAAGTATACTTTAATATATATATATAATATATATATATAGAAATGAATTTAGCATTTTTAATGTAGGTAGATCATTTTGACCTGGTCATTTTAAAAGTAGCTCACGAGCGGGAAAAGTGTGGGCACCCCTGCTCTAACATATTTAATGTTGATTATAAAGGGATTGATGGGTGGCAAATCCAAAACTGGTGATCCATTTGAACTGGTCCAGTGATGAAGTCTACACCACCGGGGAGGCCTTAACACACTGGATGCATTGGGTTGCGTGTCAGTCCACGGTGTACAGTAACACTTTGAAATCCGCTTCTTGTTGCCACGGCTGCGTCTTTTTTTACGGCCACTCCCTCGCCACTGTCGCCTGTCATGACACAGCTCCAACTGAACCTGACGTAGCTCGAATAGGCTTTAAAAGTGTCACCCTAACTGCCCGCCTCTGACCTTCTGACATGTCGTGCGGTTACATTTTTGTGTTAGCCAATCAATTCGGCAACAACAGGGCAAGACAATAGCAGCTTCATTATCGTCAGTGCGGAACATAATACCTTTAATGCTCAGTGTCGCTTCCATATGTGGATAACAAGGAAGCTCTAATTAGAGGATGCCATGGCAACAGTGAGCATGCTTAGATTAGGCACAATGAGGTGAAACAGACAGCTTCCAATTTAGTGAGATATCTCACATTAGTCAGGCAGTTCAAGTTATTGTTAATACAGTCAGGGTGTTAGGAGAATGACATAATGACAAACAACGAGGATACATGAGTACTAAGATGTCTGCCAGGATTCATTTTGTCCTTAACTTAAGAAAAAATCAATACTCCAAAGAGGAAGTGGAACCTGTGCGTGTCACATTGGAGGCAAAGAACAAATACAAACAAATAGTGTTTGTACTGTACCACTGTTGCACGCGCTTCAAATGATAATTCCTCTTCCTCAAAACGTGGGTCTTAATACAACAGTGCTGGCCATCTTTCCCTCGGGGAATAACAAACACCATATGCAGCAGTTGCTGGGATCTAGGAATATGGCAGTATTGCTAAGAAGAAGTCAGAGCGGGCAAGAAACACATGCGGTCACATGATCAACAGCCCTGATTCTGTAACTTCACAGCCAGTCACTGAGAGCGTCGTGATATCTGTTAGGGACTGTTGAAAGTATAGACTCAACACATGACAGGTAATCCTGTTAGCAACATGATATCAGTAACTAAAATAACGTGTTTTTGTTGACCAAGGCGGGTCTCTTCAAGTCCGCGCAAATGATGAAATTAAAAAAATGTCACAAAATGTCTTCGGCACTCACTGACTGGAGTTGTGTTCAACAGCAGCGCCGCTACTGGTGCCCCCCCCCCCGAGATATATTACAGCAACACTGCTGAATAAAATGAAACGTCTTCTTCACATCTTTGGGCCACCGTGTGCAACACAGAGCGCTCTGCAGAACGTGGTTTGTATTGACTTCAAGGGGAACAGACCTTTTCTCGATCATATCGTTCTTGTTAAAGCGCAACGTCTGGTTACACTTTCAAAAGCCAGGATGGGAAATATTTCACATGACAGTCACACCGTTCTTTGTGTTTAGGCACCAAAACGACATTGGTCAGGCTTAGAAGGAGATGATAATGTGGGATGGTAGTTATGGAAGCGTTAAAAGGTACATTGCATATGTGATGTAAAGTAAAATAACAATTCCCTTCATTCTTTGCTGCTGTCATTATTGCCCTCTGCTGCGACTGCATGTTCATGTGTTTAACACACACATGTAATTTGCGGAATTAGGCAAACGAGACAATAACGCGGTATCCTCTAGGGGGTTGTTGGGTCTATTACATGCTTTGGTATGATAATGGCCAGCAAATTTAAAGAGCTGCACACATTGACACATTGTATGAATACACATTGTATAATGTTGGTTGGTTGTGGGGTCATTTGGACATTTCGGGGGCGCTGCCTTTAGGCGAACATGATAAAGTTTCAGATCCCACGGAAACCAATAGTGTCGCGTTTCCAAATATCAGCAATTTCTTTGAAATACAGGATCGTGAACAGGACCTTAAAAATACTGAGGTCACGGATCCAAACCCCCCACCAGTGTATGCCCAGTCCAGTACCACCATTCAAGGTAGACCATTCTGCAGAGTTCCACTTACATCCAACATCAATATTCAGAGCCAACGCAGGAACTAGAACAATTTGAATCCTGCTACCATTATTTAGCAGCCTCTGTAGAAAAAAAAAAAAAAAAAAAACATATCAAAAGGACTTTCCCTAAATATTGGCAGCGAGTTTTGTAAAATCATCCAATATAAACACGCCGTCTGGCAGTACGGTTGACGGAGCCAAAATAAAGTTCATCATTTACATAGTATGACTTGATTTGATCATTTTGTCCGTTTTTCTGTAGTGACGGTCGAAACAGTGTTTCTCCTCACAGCCAAGAAGTGAGTTCTGGAGGACAAATACAAAATCCCTCTGTCTAAAAACAGCCACACTGAAAGATCCTGACTCTAAACATGATTAAGATTAAGATCACATTAAACCTTAAAAACACTCCGTGTACTTTGTAATAATAACGGAACGTCCGCTCCTCCTCTGCCCCTAAGAGGCATTGCCGAGGATACCGGACGTCACGGCAACCTCAGCCCTGTTCCACTTTCCACTATCATGACTGATGGAGACGACGGTCCAAACAGTGAAAGAATGATTGTAATAACTCAGACTGAATCTAGAAGGATGTTCAGCCGCTAAGATGTTGTTATCATCTTGTCCTCAACTCTCAAGAAAACACATTTCCAGAAGGATGAGCTCTTCCTGTGCCTGTCACACAAAGGAGGTAAAGCCAGCTGGGATGGAGGAACACGCACTGATGAATATTCAAACGGCGCTGCCTGGAAAAATAAAAAAAATCCGTGTTTGTGTGCGTACAGTTTAACTGAACCCTCTGAAATCCTGCCCCTCACGCTGACGGAGCCTGGTGTAATTCAGGGTGTCATGAAGACAGTTTATGAGAAAGGTAACATTAATCCAGATTAATTCAACAATCATTAGTTATACACTTCCATGCAGGACCTGACTGTATATCAAGGGCAAAAGGGATTAACGGCAATTTGCATATTAAACAGGCCAAACAAACAAACAAAAACAGAAAAAACAGAGGTAAATAAACCTTGAAGTGAGTCCTTGTCTGCTTCTGTCCATTTGTATGTACACAGTTTATTAATCAATATTTGTTGGCCATAATTACAGCTGTTTTGCTTGTTGGGAGGTAATGGAGATTAATTAGTGACCTGCAACAAACGCTGTATGTATGAAGGGATAATGAGCTCCGCTTTATGCTTTAATTTTTAAAAGATATGCCAAGTCATCCAAGAAAGTGGGGAGATTAACTTTCGACTTTTTAATTGTCTTTTTGTTTATCTTTGTTTGTTATTCAGGACCCCCGACGGTTCCATCTTTACAGTGAAAACCTCTCAAGCAGCAGAGCAATAATGAATCAGGTTGTGTCGCCTCAATGGCCCATCTCAAGGGGACTTTCCCTTACTTAAGGTCACCTTCCACAGATTAAAAACACCATTTAATGTGATGCCACCGAATACTATATTTGGCTCAAACATTAAAGACACTGTCATGGAGTAGGATCCAGGTGCAGAACAGAAAGGCTCTGAAACTCCTCGACTGGGTTTCGTACAGCATCTTTGCGTTTTATTTTGTTAATATTGTCATTCTATTCCTCCCTCGTGTATTTCACTATCCTCTCATAAACCCCCTCCATTACTCTTCCTGAGTTTTCGCCGTTTCATTTTAATTTTACGTGAGTTTTTCCTCATGTGGATCGAGGGTCAAAGGACAGGGGTCGTTGTACGTCGTGCAAATTGTAAAGCCCCGTGGGAGAAATGTGTGATTATGTACTTAAAGAAATAAAATCGACTTGCGATTTGACTTCTGTCTCCGCTACTTTTGTGCTGATGGTGACGAATCTACATCCACCCAGTGGAGGAGGTGCCATCCGGGGGCTGATTATTGTGGCTTCACAGAGCTGAGTGTTTTGGGTCTCTGTTGCCTCACACACACACACACACACACAGTATGTTCAGCTATCGTTGTGGGGACTTCCCATAGACACAAATCATACTGTAACTAAAATGTAAAACGACCCTTATCCTCACCTTAACCATCACCAAACTAATATTTTGTCACTCTTAATTTCGCCAATAACAACAAAAACAACGAAGCCGGAGAATTCTCTCGAGCCATTTGAGAAGATCACCAGATTTGGAGATACGTGGGTTTTCATTGGACGGGATGGGAGCGAACATTTGGAATCTGAAAAGTAACTAAAGCTGTCAAACAGATGTAGTGGAATAAAAAAAAAGTACATTACCTGCCTGTGAGATGTAAAGGTTGTGGAGTAGAGGTTTGAATTGCATAAAATGGAAATACTCCAGTGAGGTAAAAGTACCTGAAGTTCTTATGGTAGCACAACACTTAAGTGAGTAAATGTACTTAGTTACATTCCACCACTGCAAAGAGACATTTCTACTCTAAACTTCTCAAATGGTTAAATAACAGTCTGAGGCCTAAACACGTCAAATGATCCAATATTTCCCCAAAAAGGCAAAAAATGAGTGAAAACATTGGTAAAATGAATAAAAAGCTTTGTCTTCTTTCCTCTGCTGTTGATCGACACATGACCACTCAGATTTCATCTCATCTTTTATTGTCCTAACTGACAATTTGATACAGTTTTACAAAAATATTAATTACTATATAGTTATGACACATACATAGTGTGTTTAAAATAAAATCAGACTTACAGACAACAACAAAGTTTGCATCTGTGACAGTGGGGCCAATCAGACGCCTCCCTGATGGTACTGATGATGGATTAGTATTTCTCAGCATTAAGGACACCATTAACTCTGACCAAATCCCCAACTCCATTTGGAGAAATGCAGCCCCAAACTTGCACTGAACCTCCAGCAGCTTCACTGCTGTCCGCTGTGTCTACGGTCCTCAACGTTTCCCGTTTCTTTGTGCTTCTTCAGAAGAGCTTGAACATCCTGAAACCCCAGTGTGCTCTGAAATCTCTGCCTGGGGGAGACCTTGCTGATGCAGTAGAACCACCTGGTGTCTTGTTGCTGTGCTCAGTCTGAACATGATGACCTGTGACATCAAACTGTCTTCACCAGCCTCACCTTGGTAGCAGAGTTTGGCTGTTCCTCCCCCAGTTTTAATCCTCCTACAGCTGTTTCTGTTTCAGTTTAATCATGCACCTGAATATGATCCTACAAAATCCAAATACAAAAAAAAAAAAGTGTACCTGGAAGGATTGATGCTATTTTGAAGGCAAAGGGAGGTCACACTAAATGTTGATTTAATTGTTTGCTCACTTTTCATTTTGTAAATTGATGGAAAAAAAAAAACAATGAAGATTTTTAAAGCATTCTTACTTAACAGAATTTCCTCACACCTGCCTATGACTTTTGCTCAGTACTGTATATATATATATATATATATATATATATATATATGTGTGTGTGTGTGTGTGTGTGTGTGTGTGTGTGTGTGTGTGTATATATATATGTATATATATGTGTGTGTGTGTGTATACATTTATATATACATTTATATATATACATATATACACTGTTGCCCATAATAATTGTTCAATACCCCCGATCTTGTTAAAGCCTGAATCCACAGTCTGCAAAGGTTCATTGTGGTTTAAGTTTCACTGTGATATGTTTGGAAGAGTTTGATCAATAAAGTAGAGAAGATATAAAGTTTATTTATCAAGAATAAATCACAGTGTCACAATCATTTCATGAGAAGAGGTAGAAAACATTTGATTCCAACTTTATGGGCAACAGTGTAGATATATATATATATATATATATATATATATATATATATATATATATATATATATATATATGTGTGTGTGTGTGTGTGTGTGTATACACATATACATATATTTTATACATTATTTTATATATATATATATATATACACACACACACACACACACACACACACACACATATCTATATATATAAAATAAGTAAAAGATAAAACTAGAACTGGTAGCAATAACAAAGGTCCCTGTTCCAGATGAAATAGTTCTTGTGATGAAAGTGGGTCTCTGATCTAAACTGAGCACTGAACAACGTTTCACAGGCAGATTAAACCAACTTTTAAACTCCAAACACTGTGGAGCTCATCGTTTTCCAGAGGAGCTGTTTCAGGGAAGGCTTTAGTGTGTGTGTGTGTGTGTGTGTGTGTGTGTGTGTGTGTGTGTGTGTGTGTGTGTGTGTGTGTGTGTGTGTGTGCGTGCGTGTGTGGACTGGAGCATCCCTTGCCCTTTTCCCGAAGAAAACCAAAAATAGGTGAACCAGGTTCTCACAACACTTCCTCCACCGTGCATCCCCCCCTCCCTCCTCCCTCCTCTCCTCAGACCCACACAAAGCCATCCCCCTCCGCTCTCCTATTGGCTCTCCTCTTTCATGACGTTTCCTTCTCCCGGTCACGATTGGACAAGCCCTCGCCCGTCTCGTTGACTGACACCGCCGGGGCCACAGTCTCCTCCCAGCGGCAGCAGAAGCTATTTGAGTGGGCACCAGCAGATTGTTGTTCATAGAGCCGGCTCAGAATCGTCAATGGGAAGCACGCGAGACTGTG
This sequence comes from Pempheris klunzingeri, assembly GCF_042242105.1. Lineage (NCBI taxonomy): Eukaryota > Metazoa > Chordata > Actinopteri > Acropomatiformes > Pempheridae > Pempheris > Pempheris klunzingeri. The sequence continues at coordinate 20,290,399 of NC_092029.1, read as the reverse complement.
GCAAAGCGAGTTACGGGCTATACTGACATCCACGGCGGCAACCATGCTCTCCAGGTCCCCCGGTCTCCGTCTCTGGATTACATTTTGCCTTCACATATGCTGTTACGTGGACAGCGGGGAGGCACAGAACGCCAAGGAAGGTAAGTTCTTAAAGTTTGGACTCTTCCATCCCGTTTGAGAGACATCCTCCAGAATCCACGGAGACCTGTCCACGCAGGCTGCCTCGCACTTTTTCTATTCCCTCACTAACATTTCACGCGTGTTTTTTTCTTTTCTTTTCTTCACTCGACACACGGATGTTTTATCCACCCCCCCACCCCCGAAGTGCGGCCGGATGAGGCCGGAGCGCGGGGATGACAGCGCCGTCTGATCCCGGGGCTGCTCGCGATCGACCTCTCGGAGGGCTTTTTTACGCACGGAATTTAGACGCCTTAGAACGCGGATTAGACCTGGGGAGGCGGGGTGGGGGGGCTCTTGTTCTTATTCTGCTCCCTCGGCCTAACTAGAGATGTTAGAGACGAACAGTCTCTCATGACAAACTAGGTAATATCGGCGGATCGATCGTCCCAGCTCGGCTCGCGTCGCTGGAAGTGAGCGAGCCTGTGGTCTGATCTGGACGCAGTTGTCGGACGTGCCCGTTTCCTCCAAAGTGGCCTCGGAGAACAGTGTGCTGTCCAGTCTCGGTTGTTGTGTGTGTGTGTGTGTGGGGGGGGAATAAATAGAAAGAGATTTGATGCGGAGCCGTCATCTGCAGCAGACGCGCTCCAAACTAGCTAGAAATCAGCAGAATGAGAGGGGAAGCTGAGGACTGGCACTTTTAATTCACCGGATTCTGATTCCCTCAGTGACAACATGTTAGAAACATGAGAATCACAGGACAGGCGTTGATTTTTTTTTTTTTACTCATCACCAAAACTACGAGCTGTCTTGGATGGACTAGCTGCCAGAAACTGGAAATCCTCGGTGCTTAAATGCGGGATTTCGCAGACCTCCATATCAGACTGTCTCCTGTGAAACATATCCACAGCATATTTTTTTTTTTTTTTTTTACGGCGGCGCGTCTTGGTTGCTGCCCCCCCCCAGCACCACCCTCCTCTTCCTCCTCCTCCTCCTCTTCCATGATGGAGCTGGCTGCTGCTGCTGTTATTAAATATAATTAAAACAACTTAATGTCACGAAAGCTGCCGCGGTGTCGCCTTGCGCGCCCGCACGCACTCACGCTTCCACAACATAAAACAGGCTGGTTTAACACCCCCCTCCCTCCCCCTGTCTCACACACACACACACACACTGTAACTGCGAACAAGCCGCTTGTTTAAACGGCCTCACTGTAGCTTTCGGGCCGTTTAAAGTGAAAAGATTCCCCGAGTTTACGCGCATGGATTCTATGTGCGTCGGGATTGAAGCAGCAGCAGCAGCAGCAGCACCCGATGCTTTGACCTTAACGCAGCAACTTCCACTTCAAAAAAAAAAAATCAGTTTTAATCCTCTGCTGCGTGAAGTAAAACCTACATTTAATTGAACAAATGTTTTTTTGTATTTTAAAAATCATATGCGTAATGATTCCCGTCACATTCCTCCACGTGCTTGAGTCTTTATTTCTCACTGTCAGTGTCTTCATTTGTCTCGCAGAAAGTCCCCCCCCCCCCCCCCACTCAGACACGAGGACCTGTCTGCTGCAGTGAAAATATTCTTATTGAATGTTTTTTGCTTTAAGCTGCTGCTGCTAGAAATTAGGTCACGGGTATATGCGCTATAGATATTGATGTGTGGCCTATCAGTATTAGCCAGCCCCGGCGCCCCAGTGAGATTTAACCACCTGCTTTTTCGGTTTTCCTGTCACTAGTGATTCTGCTGGACTCCAAGGCACAGCAGACAGAACTGGAGTGGATCTCCTATCCTCCCAATGGGGTAAGTCTGCACAACCTCTGCATCGCCGGCACACTCGGATGCTGCTCCATATCTGGATTTCTCTCTCTTGATTGTCTGGTGTCACGTCTGTGATAGGAATAATAATATTTAAGGCAAGAAAACGTACAGGAGAATAAGAAGCCTGTGTTTCCCACCTCGCCGAAGTCCATCCAGAATGAAAGATAAAGAATGCGAGAAGGGTTGTTTCTGCGATTGAACTCTTCTTGCTTTAAACATTCGGAGCACAGAGGCCTCCAGCAGACCACTTAGTTGCAGCTCTGAGAAACTTCTAAATAAACTTAAATAAATACTGGCAGATAAACTGAAGCGCAAATCACTCTTTAACGATGTGTGTTATGTGGGATAAATTGCAACCTGCTAATCTCCTTTCATTCCCTGCAGTTTTATGTAAAGAGCCACAGTCTATATTTCATATATATGTCTGCCATATTTATCCAGTTAGAGTCCCAATCATCGGATGTCTGTTTCAGCTTGATGACCTTCGTGTGTAAATTCAATGTTCCTTAAGGGCTGCGTTCATTCACAAATGCATTTCTTCTTCTGTCAGTGGGAAGAGATCAGCGGCTTGGATGAGAACTACACACCCATTCGCACATACCAGGTTTGCCAAGTTATGGAGCCCAATCAGAATAACTGGCTTCGGACTAACTGGATAGAGAAGGGCAATGCCCAGAGAATTTTTGTGGAACTGAAGTTCACCTTGAGGGATTGTAACAGCCTACCCGGTGTGGTGGGCACTTGCAAAGAGACGTTCAATCTATATTACCAGGAAACAGATTCAGAGGTGGGCAGGAGCTTACGGGAGAACCAGTACGTGAAAATTGACACGATCGCGGCAGATGAAAGCTTCACCCAGGGTGACCTGGGCGAGAGGAAGATGAAGCTGAATACCGAAGTGCGCATAATTGGCCCCTTGTCCAGACGGGGCTTCTACCTGGCCTTCCAGGATGTCGGGGCGTGTATCGCCCTGGTCTCTGTCAAAGTGTATTACAAGAAGTGCTGGTCTATCATCGAGAACCTGGCCACATTCCCGGACACCGTGACGGGATCAGAGTTCTCCTCGCTGGTGGAGGTCGAGGGCATGTGCGTGAACGACGCCGAAGAGGAGGCCGACAACTCTCCCAAGATGCACTGCAGCGCTGAAGGGGAATGGCTAGTGCCCATTGGGAAATGTATATGCAAAGCTGGATTTCATCAGAAAGGAGACGCGTGTGAACGTGAGTACCTTTTCTGTTAGGACACGTTTTTAGCGGTGATTTAAGTGATTCATTAACATTACCGGGGTTGTTTCTTGTTGAATTAACTTTTAAAAACCACTCAGGTCAATCCTGGATTTCACAGAAACAAAAGGTGTCCTGAAAAAACAAAAAAAAAAAAACACAATGAACTGGGGAGTATTTGTGATTTGATTATGCAAAGCAGGTAAATGACAAGGCGCTGCCTTGCTGAATAGTAATAGTTGTGTTGGCAAATGGGATTAAAGCAGCTAATCTGACAGCAGTAAAGATGGATGAAATATTGCGGCCGAACATACTCGGGGTAATAATTGGAATTCGTGTTAATTGATTATGAGGCTCTCAGTTTATAGCCACAAATCTGTTGACACTGGGATTAAATAATAACTTGAGTTTAGCTCCTCGGCTGAAATACTCCTCTCTTTCTCACTGGCAGCGAGCCAAGACAGTCACTAGCAGAATACACGGGGTCTAGAGGAAGTCCAGCCAGTCTTTCAGTATCTCTCCACCCCGGCCAAATGACCCTGACAGAGAGGGAAAACAAATAGCCGCTGTACTGTGGCATTGAGTCCTCAGGATATTTATGAAGGAGCCCAACAGGAAGGGCAAACACAGCCTCGCCGTGACTCGTTCTTCTGTTGTTGTGGTGATTGTGCCACTAAAATTAAAAATAATGTGCTTACTGTCACTCCTATAAACTCAGAGGATTATTTTCAGTGGACATCTGACTTGAGAGATATAAATCACTCTGGATTAAAAGTGGGGGTCACAGAACATAAGTGTTAACCTGCTTTGTCAGCCAAGCCGCTTTTTTTTCCCTTTTTTTTTTTTTTTTGGCAAAGTGGGCAACCTCAATCTAAGCAGCTTATGAGGAGCAGCAGCCAGTAATAATTGAATGGAATGCGTCTAAGAACAAATTAGTGTCCCTGGCAGACAAGCTTTTATGCCACGCTGTCATCCATTAGGGACCCCACTGAGGGAGGTGTGTTAATGAAATATATTAGGCCATGTAATTTAGAGCAACACAGCTCGCCTCAAGTTGTGTTATGTCTCTAATGTTAGCACGCTATCGCTGATGCAACCCCACGGAGCTCCTTTTTTATTGTTCTTGTTTTTTTAATATGCGTAGATGTGAGTTTCAGTTGTGCCCTTTGGTGGAAAGAAAGCCTTCAATTTATTTCCACGGGGGGGGGTGGCAGTGATGCAGCACAACAACCAATAGCTCTGGCTTGTCTTAATAATTTTAGATACCTTTTTTTTTATTATGCTGTGGTGCAGAGCTCTCAGGAGACTGTTGCATCTTTCCATCAATTAATCTGTTCACGTGTCACCTAAAAACAACTACCCCAGGTACAGGCAGCAGGACAGTGGCAGAACCTAGTCTCAGGTTGTGTAAAGCCCGAGAAAGACGGCTCCTTAATGTGTATGTGGATCAAATTCCAGGCTTGACACTGCACCTTTATGAGCTTTATCTCCACTGAGGCATGAGAAGCCTTTGTATTAAGGGGTAGTTAATCTAAATAAAATGAGAATCACGGTGCACCATCAGCACTTCTTCCAGCAGCTCCACTGACATTAAATTGTCCATTCAGTAGTTTCCCCCAGCACAATCTAAAAGCTATTCAAAGTATTTCTATCAGCTGAACAGCAGAGCAATAAGTCCAAGTGGCTGTGACCGTTAAAAATCCTGGCATTTGCACCTCAGAATGGCTTGTCCTCTTGTGTAAAAGTACATCTCTATAAACGTGATGCCGCACCTTCAGTGTATAAAAGGTTAAATATGCTACAAACAAAGTAGTTTGTACAAAGTGTGGTCTGAACACTTCCAAAGGCAAAAGTGTGATATGATCTGAGTGGCCAAGCTGGAACACAGAGTGAAAAGCCTGCTGTCATAGAGAGAGAGAGAGATGGGAGGGGGGGGGGGTTTACAAATAACAGTGCAACTTTCCAACAGTCTGTCCCGAGAAGCATTCTTGGTGATGCACTTGTCTGTACACTTAAAGTGCACAGACACCTACTTCAAAATCCTACTTTCACACTTCCTTACACTTGGCCAATGAAAAATTGCCAGTTTTGGAAGGTTGTTGCGAAGCCCCCTGATTCTATCCTTGGAAAGTGCGCTTTAGACGCTGGTGGACGATCCCACGGGCACTTTGTTTGAAGAAATCGCAGACAGTTGCCAGGATTCTGAAATTCTTGACTAGCCACCAAAAACAGAAAAAAAAACATCTTCATGTAATTGTTCAAACATATTTTTTTGTCCTCCTACACGCTCAAGCGGACGAGCGTTCACATCGTCAGACTTGACCTCCTACATTTTGACATCGGCAAAGGCGTGGGGGGGGCAGAGGGTTTCAGGCGCCGTCAAGTGATCCGACAGTCCCTTCTGTTTAAGCACGCAGATGAATTAAGACAGTCCTTAACTGGCCTATTTTAGTATCCGCGGCGTGCTATGATTATAACATGGCTGCTGGGTAAAATATTCAGCCGGAGGGCGGGTGCAGGTGGAGTTAAGCAAGTTGAGCTGTCAGTCATGTCATTTGAGCAGCCCCCTCTGTGGATGCAAAGGCCTCCTCTGAAACGTGTTGTGATCCACTCATTCATCACCCTCAGCAAAGAGGGACCCCTTGTCTTTCAGGCCTGCTCCCCCCCCCCCGCCGCCCCCTCCTGTCTCCCTTTAACTCTTTGTGAGGCAATCTGTGGCAGTAAATGTCACTCTTCTTCTCCGCCCGCTGTGTTCAGTGGTCTCAGTGTAATGGATGTTGAAAAAGGCCAGTTGAAGTGTCCCTGCAGCCTGCGCCGGGCTTCATTTCGCGAATAAGTGCGTGCTGTGAAAATAGCGTCCATTCATCCGCTGGTCTTGTTTAGCGCTGGCTACTGGTTGCAGTGGTGCCACAGAGTCGTTTAGGCAGAGAGAGGGCCCTTGTGGGAGGACATTGGCGTCTTTGTTTCGCTCAATCCCGGGAATGTATGTTGTCCAATTTTGACACATCACATCATTGTGGCTCTAAGTAACCAGTGCCTGAGAAATGATTAACTGTTGACCCTCAACAAAAAAAAAAAAGGGAGAGGCCTCTATCTGGTGGAGAAGATAAAACAGGTTATATCTGGCTGCCATCGTTGCATGCTAACAAGAGAATTCATTAAAGGGTACAGCATCCTGTAGACGCCGCCACCATCCGTCTTTTCTGTCAAGGAGTTGGCTGACAGAAGTTTGTCGGAGACTGATTGATGATTGAACCCCCCAAGGGAGGGGGCTGAGCATTTGGGGTTTGACCACATCAGCTGGACGTGCATGGAAGCCACCGGGCTGGGCCCCCAGCGCAGCCAGCTCCGGGCCTGGAGAAAAAGCTGCACTTAGCATTTCAAATGAAGCCAGGAAGCCAAGAGTCAGGAGGTCCTCATACATCTTGACGCTCCCCTGATTGATAAGGTGTGAATTTAATACACCAAAAGGCTGTCTTTTACAACTGCTCCGGAGCTTAATTATGCAAATGACAGGTGTGTGCCAAATCCACGGGAGACACAAACGGAAACCTAAATCACTCAAGACTGAAATAAATTGGTGATGGATGGGAGCTCGTCCTGACATTGCCGGTGTCTGCTTCCTGTGAATAGTAGCATTCTTCCACAGCCCAAGGCGCTTCCTTCCTGTTGTCTTGGCCTGGCAGGTAGCAGTGTGACACACAGATGTGGTATTCTCCGCTCAGAATGATACCACCAATACAGTTGACAGTGTCCTAAAATTGATCACAGAGGAGAGGACTTCAGGGGAGACGTGAGGTTTGGAGACACTGAAACGCTTAAATGCTTGGACATAACAAGACATTTGACAAGACGTCGGCTTAAACTGTGGTGATGCTATTTTTTTTTTTATTACTATTTTATGACATGTCACAACCTAAAAAAGAAATGACTAAACAAACTTATTTACATTTTACTTTCACTATTGTTTAATAGACTAAAATGTTTAACTGTTGTTAAACTACTTAAATATATGTTAAATGATTGTCCCAGTGCCCACCAGTCCAAACCCCAAAGAAGTTTGGTATTCTACCAATAAATGGATAAAAAAAAATAAATAACACAAAAAATACTCACATTTGGTTCACTGCATTCCAAGAGGTACTGTGTGTCCCCAACAAGTATAATCGTTCACCTTCTTGCCGCACCCACTGTCCTAGAAGTTGCCCTGAACTGTCTCCCCCTTTGTACTGATGTCCTGAATTAGAGCATTTTCAGTATTGCTCTTCAAATAGGTTCTTTGCACTCTATATGCTGCATGTAGGCGGGCAAAACAAAGATACTGTGATTTCGTAGTAAGTTTATGCAGCAGAGAGAGCAAATTACAAAAAAAGCCAATGCAAAGGTTGTTCCATTTCAGCTGATGCTGCTCTGCCGAGCACAGATGCAGAAGATATTACTGTATTACTTTGCAGTTCTTTTGGTCTAATTCCTTCTCATTAGTACAAACTAAACAACAGTTGCTTCCTCGGAGGATGAAGAGATTGCGATGTGGCAAGCTGTAATATAGAGAATTTATTTTTCTCCCGCATCCACTGCCCCCTTTTTGAACATGTACTTCCAAATGAGAAGCAAAAGCAAGAACAACTTGTTTCCCAGGATACTCTTGCCTGAGCCGGTGCCAGCACTACTTTCTGTGGGATTCGGCTGCCCTGTCAACATGTCAAATTAAACACCAATGCCTCATTTTACATTTGAAAAAAACTTTCAGTGGGAGGCTCATTCACAAAGTCATTTGGCTCAGCAAATATTTGTCTCCCAAGTTATGTTTATCTAGACGGCACCGATTCATATCCTGAACAGAAGCAGAAAACTAGTTGCCCGTCGTGACCGATTACTTGCTGGTTACCAGATTCACAGATATTTCACCGAGATGAAAATGGATCCGAAACACGCAATCTCAGCACGGAGAGCTGAGCTTAAAGGAGGACTCAAGGCTGCCGGTGTCTGGTCACTGGTAATGGGTTTGTCTCTCACCTCTGCTGATAAGATACAGCTACTGACTCATGCATACATGAATATCAAGCAGCTGATGGAAAAAGCTCAGTCCACTCAACTGTTGTAATCGAAAAAAACCTTGTTCAGAGAACGCGATTAGTAGCATCAAAAACAAATCTCATGGAGCTATTTTCCAAATGTCAGTAACCTCATGGTTGAACCTGTTTTCGCGCCGTTGTTTTTTTTTCATTCTTTCTCTGTAGGCTACATTAGAGTGCTTTGTGCTGATCTGGGAATATTTGCATGGTGTGTTTGTGTGTTCAGTTGTGACTCTGACAAGAAACGGTGTGATTTGAGATGCAAATTGTACCAACCACTATTTGATGCTCTTTCAAGTCATCAAAAAAAAAAAAAAAACTTGGGAAAGATGACTTCTCAGTATCCAGGTCTTGGAATTTGACCTGGCAGTTCAGATTTGAGACCCCGTGCGTTACATCACACGAATAGACAGAATCCAAGTAAACGGACCCCCGTTCTCACACAAACAAAGGCATATGGTCAGTTGTACTGGTAAGAGACATTGTTAACCCTCCAAAAAAAAAAAAAAAGGGGGAGACCTCAGCGCTTTTCTGTCAGATAGCGTTGTTTCCAAGGTGACACCGGAGTCTGCATTTGGCCATGCACCAGGTCAGTGAATATTAACTTCATTTACACATGGCTGCAGACCAGTGTCGTGCCACAATGGAGCCCTGCCTGTTGTGTTTAGTAACATGAGCGCCCCGGCTGACAGGACACTGTCAAGAGGGAAGATGGATGATCGCGGTAGTTGACCCCTGATCGCCAGATGAGTCACCTCTCTGGCCCCCTCTCCCTGCATGACAAAAGAGCCCACCCCTTGGTGCGCCGGCCTTCATCTCCACTTGCACTAACAGGTTTAGACATCTCCATCGATCCCCGCTCCCATACCTCTTGCAATTCTAAGCTTTTGCCCTTTTTAGCTATCCAAACTGTGACACAGATGTCTTTTTTGTAATTGCTTGCCCGCTGACTGCTGGAGAGGGATGTGATCAGACAGGCGGACTGCATGTTAGAAGACAATGTCTTTGGTTTGTTGGGTTGTGTCCCCGTGGCATGAGGGTGAAAGTGATATGTGACTGGGCCTGGGGTCTCGCCGCCTTGAGAGGCGGTGTGTGTGTGTGGGGGGGGGGCCCGTTGTCAGTGGAGCCCCTCCTCTGAGAGGCTCTGCACTTCAATCTTTCTTTAAGAGGAGAATCAATAACTTATTACATAACTTCACACTTTTTCCCACTTGCATCCAGAGCAGAGGAAGCAGAACTTAAAATGTGCTTTGGATGGTTGTGTCGCAAGCAGTTCTGCAGTTTCTCCCAGAGAGCTGTGTTAAAATGAAGACGGCGTGGCAAAAGGTCCAATAAAGTATCCAGTGTTTGTATAATCAGAATGAGAGAATTATTTACGATATGATTATCTAATTATCATATCGTCTGCCATTGATTTTCTAGATTTTCTTTTTTTGTTGATTGGTCAATAAAATGTCAGAAAATAGAGGGGGGAAAAATAGACCATTACAATTTCCAGGAACAATGATTCACTTTCTATCGTCCTATCCTCGGATGTGTGCATCACTTGATACTTCAAGGTGTAAATCAAAATAAATCTTTTAATTTGAGTGAACTGACCCTTGCAGTCCAGCTCTGCACTCGTGGGTATCTGAGGCCAAGCCGGTGCCTTTGTGTGTCAGGGGGAGGCCGTGGGGGCCTGGCCACAGCAGTGATGAGCGGCTCGTTTGACATTGTTCTATTCCTTTCTGTCACAACTCTGGGACCAGGGGGGTGGTGGATTGGGATGGGCGGGGGCTGGATCAGGAGGGTTGGTAGGCACTGGCACAATTCAGAGATAATGCTCAGTTGCTGACCGGGGACATTTTCAGTGCTGATTTCGCTTGGGCTGCGGGGGGGCTTTGGATCGCCCAGACCTTTGGACCTGTGCTTTTATCCCCAGCATGCAGAGAGTCCTCCCCTTCATCTGCAGTGTCTTTTAGCAAAGCTCCCTTTTTTTTAGAGCTGACCACCTCATCCATTAAAGGTAGCAGCCCCGCCGGCCTCAAGGCCCCCTCTCTCTTGTTTCCGTGCGAGTTAAATGAACTAAACAAAAGACGATTAGGTAGGGACATTTTCCTTGTCGTTGGGAATCCATTTCAAAAAGCTCACGCCGCGTGATAGCAGAGAAGAAGCACAGACCTCGCGGAGGGACTGTGCCGGATCTAGGCACAGCCCCTGCTTAGCCAGGGGGAGAGACTGTAAATTCACTCATGTAATGGGTTTAATCTTAAATTGTCCTTCCTTTTCCTCCTTCCTACGCAAAGTTTCTTACGGATTAATACACATTTGTAGCTGTAGTCAATATTTACAACAGCAAGGTGAATAAGTGATTGACTAAACCTACCTACTAAATTTTGGTATAACTTAATCAGCGTCTGGCTTTGATCTTAGCTGTGAACAACCAAGCAGGCACTTCCTTTTGGGTTTTCTCTGCTCAGAGGGCAAAGCTGCATGCCCTCCAACACAGTGTAAGGGAATGCTAATCTTCTCTTTGTTTCTCATGGAAGCTACTTATCTCCCGCTAAGCACAGGTACCTTGGATGAATGGGTCGGTTGTCTGTATGTGTGGAGTGCAGCAGCAGCCAGAGAGAGCCATTCCAAGTATGTGTGGGGTGAAAAGGGAGGATCCGGTGCAATATGACATCAGTTTCTTCAACCATTTCAACTTTTTGGCTTCCTTTTTATCTTTTATTGCCCTTAATGTAGCTACGCCTGAGGTTTTGCTCTTTTCTTCCAAAGCCCACAGGAGACAATGGCGTTGGAAGCGAGTTTGTTTAGAAGGGGTGCGACGCTGAAACTCTCCCATCCTGTAAAGAGATTTTCAGCGTGGCCACAATTGCACGATCTGCAACTGTTTCCCAAAGCTGGATAGGCGCCTCGCCTCTCATAGGTATGAGATTAACATGTCTGCAGGCCAAAAACCCAGCTGCTGAGCATTTCTGTCTTTATTGAAAGAAAAAAAAAAATGTAGAGCAGAGCAGGGCTCGGAGGAAAAAGAAAAAAAAATCAGCAAATACCTGCTGCTCCCTTTGTTTCTCCTGTGATCAGACTAAAAAACAAAAACACGTTTGAATTATGAAAAAAAGAAGAATATTATAACGTATAATAATATATAGAATATATATACTGCTTAGATGATGCAAAGCTATAAACACAATGTCAGCAACCTTAATAAATTACTTCTTGATTTCTCTAAAACCTACCAAACTCCACACATCATGCACATCAGATGAGATCAATTGAGCTATCCTTTGGCTCTTCAAGTAGAAGAAATAAAGTCGGCTTCCCCAGCCTGCCTGCCTGCCTGCCTGCCTGCCTTGCTCTGAAATTACTTACAAGATGTACTGCCTCATACATTGCAGGGGAAAACACCACAGGCTTTAGTCCACAAAAGAGATGCAGCCATAGTTCAGAATACATAAAATTTCAGTAAACAGAGCCTGATGAATGTCCACAGCGAGGCCTACTATTTATTGAGGCAAAGAACATAAGTCAAATCTAATCAGAGCAACTCACATAGGCCCCAGGCTACATTAATGCATAAGAAATAAGCTCTGTGTGAGCTATTGACATCCCTCTCTATAGTCGTAACGCACGGTCATGGTCCTAATCGTATGCCCTGAAAGTAAAACCGAAAAACATAAAGCAGGAGTTGGGTTTTTAAACAGCATTTCATGGTTGTCTGAACATCCAGCTAGAAATAGCTGACAGAGAATGTTTACGGCAGTATTAACAACGGATCGCAGTGCAATAGAAGCGATCAGACGAGTTTTGGGGGGGGTTCCTATGTTTTTCACAGGTATCACTGGGAGGCAGGAATATTTCTTTTTTGCACCAATTGAAATGTGTCCGGAGCATGACAGGGTGCTGCAGAACTGTACCAAAGACTGAGATTGAATTTCTGGTCAGATTATTCAATCTTGTTAATTAAATTGGTTGTTCCTCATTTAAAATCCATTTGTGCTTACTGCTTTTAGACCGTGTTTTGTTTAGGCAAATTTCTTGTATGGGGGCGTACGTTAGTGCATATTCCCAGACTAGCTCAAACTACTTGACACACAGTAAAGCTGGAGCTTTTGCGGCCACTGGGGTTCTTTTGGCTCAGGGCTGTTACCTGCTCTGCATGGTTTATAGTCCAGTCTTGCATCTGAGCAGTTTGGCTTTTTTGTTGTTGAATGAACAAAAAAAAAAAAGATTTGTAGAAAAGCAGTAGGGACAAAAATCAAGATTCGTTAGTAAGGTGTTTAGTAGTAGTAAGGTGGCCCTCTTATAGCTCAGCAATAAAAAAACATGTTAATATTCATTTGAAAGTAGCATTTTGGTATCAGCACCAAAACTCTTTAATGTCTCTGTTACTGGCACAAGAATACAAAAAAAAATAGAGATATAGGAATATCTGGAAAGATACCCAGCCAGCCCGTACCCTCAGAGATATGCATAGAGGCCAGCTGAACATTGGATGTCAGCATTCTGCAAACGAAGGAAACAAAAAGGAAACATACTCGTCCAAACCACAGGCGACAGGTCCTCATTGTACCAGGCCTGTGTTTAGAGTTGATATTTATAAAGACGTTTCCCTATTGGAATGGCGGTGGCTGTGGTGAGCGTTTTTACAGGAAAGCAATGGTGTTTTTTTGAAATAAGAAAATAAACTGTTTCCTTTATCACGCTTGACCTGTTCCACCTGGCATTCATCAGTGGCGGGGGCCTGCATGTTGGTCCTGTCGGCTGCTCTCCTCCCTTTGCCTCTTTTATCACTCTAATGGGGTGCTATCTCCAGGCCGCTCTCTCCGGGTCTCCACTGCCCTGCCCGGCTCCCTCAAGCACACATTCTTTCCACATCCATCCCGACACACGGTCGGATTTAACACATAATCAGACTGGACGGGAGGGCAGTCGGAGAAAGGGGGGAGGCCCGGCCTTGACAGGACTCATCATGCTAGGACCGTGGAGACAGAAAAAGCCCACACTAGTCACTCTCACTCTGGCTCTGGTAGCCGGCGGAAAACAGAGGGAATCTTCCTCGTCCCCACACTGCGGCTCACTTTGAGCCTCATCCACAGCAATATTGAGACAGACGGTGAGACACTCAGTGTCCCGGCTGCCCTGCTTGGACCAAACTCCCTCCTTTGTGCTCAGTGGTTATAAGGATTGTAACCTTGATTGGATTTGTTGGTTGTGAGCAAGCAAGGAAGGTCAGTTGCCACATTCTCAAAGACAGGATATCGTTATAAGTGAATGCTGGCACAGATGAGTCCCAGTGCCGATAACCAGACAGTACCTTGTTGATTTTCACATTGTGATACCTAACACTCAAATGATCATTTCTACATTCGCTTAGACATACAGGTAAAACGTTCTTGTGCAGACACCCAGTGTGGTATGACCTGAATCAGACCCGGTCAGAAGCTGATCTATCTAACTATCTCAGCTAGGTTTTTGTGCCAGCGCTGAAACAATGATTTATCTGACACATTTTGATCCCTAAACCCCCAAATCTTCTTCCCGTGTCTGCAAAGCCACGAGGATCCACACGATCTAGATACCGCAATCTGCGCTTCTTGGTCATTTCCAATACTTTCAGTACCAATCCTACAAAATACATAGAAAACTAGAAACTACACTGAAAGCTAAAAGGGCAGATTTAGAACCCGATCTGACAGCAAAGGCACGAGATTAACTGAGGGAAAAAAAAACACCAAGTGCCATGGCGTCACCCCCAGACAAGGGAAATAATTATTTTCTATTTTGGCGAGGAAGGGATATGTCAGGCTGTCGCATAAGGAGTCACTGGCGCTCTCCTCCCCTCACTCTCTGTCCCTAACCCGGAGTGTCATGACACTGTCAAAGCGTGAGAGAAGCTGGATGTAATTCAAGAATGTTAAGAAGCTCAGCGCGAAGGAAAGGGAAATAAACTGAGATCTTACAAAAATACAGAAATCCGTTTTTCTCCCCCTTTTTTTTTTTATGTGTGTCTGCATAAGATAAGGAGACTTTGTTTTATTCTCTGGGCCAGTGTGTGCTGTGATTGAGACACTATAGTCACCGGGGCCTTTGATTATCTCTATCCCACTACTCTGAGGACCTCTCCTTTCTCAGGCTCCTCTTCTTCTCTCTGTATAAAATTGCTGACTGCAGCTCCCCCCCCTCTCCCTCTTGCCCAACATCACTGAATAAAAGTGCTTGACCACTGGAAGGGAAATTACAGATTCTGGCTCTGTAGCCTGCCGTGGAGCTGCCTGGAAAGTAAGACTTGTATTTCTTTTCCTCTCTGCTTAACCTCAACCCGCTCCTCTAAGGACCAACTAATTTCTCTGTGTCGTAAATAAGCGGCTGTTGTGTCTGCCGCTGAGCTTTTTTTTTTTTTTTTTACTGGCCCATATTAACAAGCAGAGGCCATTAGTCAGCCTTTTTTTACACCCTTCATCCGTATAAATGTAATTATGCAGTGGACTGCAAGTCATCTTGTCAAAGTCAGTGTTAGTAATAAGGAGTTTGGGGTGTTCTTTGTGTGCTAGCGTTTGTCACTGAGGTGTCATTTTGTTAGTTAAGGAGGCTACTTAGTGAACAGACTCGGCATAATTGCTCTGAAGATATTTCCACTCAGATGGAACATGTTGCTGCGGGGACGGCTGACAAAGACCTTCTCACTCACTATCCTCCCATTTTGGTGTCTCTTGAATATGAGTGTCCCCTCAGCATCTGGTGCCAGGAACGGAAAATCGCCAGCAGCGAGTCAGTTCTGCTGCTGCCGCTGCTGCCGCTGGGACAGGAATGCTGGGCTGGGACGGCTGTGTTTGTACTTGTCACTCAATGCGCTGCCAGTGGCGGGGAGAGCTGCAGAAACACTTAGCTGCCTATGTCATGCAGGCATTGGATTTTTTTTTTTTAGGCCTCATTCGCTGCGTTGTTGCTTCTGTAAACATTTTCCGGGATGCCAAATCCAGTCGGACTCGCTGATAAACACACGTGCTGAAGGAAGCATAGAAAATGAGCTGTGTTTTTGTTTGAGAATGCTTCAAAGGGAAAGTCCGGCTTATTACAACACGGGTCCCGCTTCTGCAGTTTCGGTCACCATTTCTATCAGTTATGATGAATACCATACTGCTAATGTTTTAGTCACACTCCTATTGTCAGTGCTGTAGTCACTGTTAGTATGTTGGCTGCTCTCTCTCTCTCTCTCTCTCTGTCAATCCTCCACCCAATATGGACCCCTACAGAAGCCGCCCACATCTGAGCCTGGGTCTGTTTGAGGTTTCTTCCCGTTAAAGGGGAGTTCTTCCTGCCACTGTTGTTGTCAAGATAATCTCTGATGCTGCTCATGTGGGGATTCTTGAATCCTTAATTTTGAATTCCTGAATCGTTGGGTCTCTCTCTTAATTAAAGAGTTTGGTCTGGACCTGCTCTTCATGTAAAGCGTATTGAGATAACGCTGTTGTGAATTGGCTCTATATAAATAAAGATTGATTGATTGATTGATTGATTAACGCTGAACTCGCTAAAGTGATTCCAGAGAACGTGGCAACAGTGGAGGCCGATGGGGCAAGAAACATGGGCAGTAAAGCGATCAGACATTAGCGTGGTTGTTGATTCTGAGTAGTAGCAGTGTTCTGGTAGAGCTAGATTTAGACATAGATTTAGAAATTTTAGTATTGCACGTTAAATAGCTTAATAAAAGAGAAAAGCTCCGGAAAAAAAAGGAACTACATTATATTGATTTAAGACAACAAGACACCGTGGAAAGCTCTGTTGTTAAGCAGGTCAGGTAAAGGTAAGATTTGATGTGCAGTTACAACCTATTAAAATCTGCATGAAGAGAGAAAAAGGCATAATATATATAACCAAATAAAAAAAAAACTATGAAAGCTGTTAAAGTAAGAGTGAAATGTGCAGTAATAAATCAGGGTTTTCCAGTAAAGTTGTGTTTACTGTCAAAAGCTCTTCCCTCCTTGTGCTCATCTCGATCTGGGCTGTGAATCCCCTTGTCTGCTGGAGTGGTGGTCTGGTGGGAGGTAGGCTCGGCCCCTGCCGGGCTTTTTCCCTTCCGCACACCGGCCACCCAGCAGATGAGCTCTCAGAAACCCAAAGGCAAACAAGACATGCCTGCTTATCAGAATGTTTAAACAGCCCGGCATGGCGGGACAAAGCTCGGTCTTAGACGGGATCTAGCCAATCTTTAACCTGCTGGAGAAAGCCCTTCAGTGTCATTATCAACATCCAGAGGGGGAGTGTTTACACTGTGTGTCAGATACTGCAGCTAGACATGGTTTCCTTTGCTGTTTGTCAAATGTTATCGCTCACCAGAGCTTCACATACAGTAAAAAGCAGCTAAATATGACGAGTAAGCACTCTGCGCCTGTGTCTCGCCTGGTCAGCATTAAAGACCCACCACATGCAGGCCCACTCATGGCTCTGTTTTCAATTACAGGCTCCAAATGGTAAAGAAAGATTAGAGATAAAATCGTGTCTTTTTTTTTTTTTTTTTCC
Organism: Pempheris klunzingeri; assembly: GCF_042242105.1. Lineage (NCBI taxonomy): Eukaryota > Metazoa > Chordata > Actinopteri > Acropomatiformes > Pempheridae > Pempheris > Pempheris klunzingeri. Next base: position 20,273,664 of record NC_092029.1, on the reverse strand, counting down.
TGGAAAAAAAGGTCTTGTTTCACGGAGTTGTGGCGGTGCGATAAATGGAGAATGACAGGGCTTTCATGTAGCTGAAATGGGGATATCCTGAGCGGCGGCCTCCTCTTCGTGCCGCTCTGTAAGTGATAAAACAAGAAAATCTGGATTCCTCGATCCTTCTTATTCTGGACCTGTCACAGGAGGTGGTGTCCAATAAATTCCCCTGGAAAGAGGAAATAAAAGAAAGTGTCCAAACCAAGATTGGAGGGGTGGCTGGTGGTGGTGGTGGTGGTGGGGGGGGTATGAAAATCATTGCTCATTTCCCCCCTGTGCCTCATGAAAAATGCATTTTTGGAGTAATTTGATAGTTTGTATGCAGAGCTATTCACAGAAGTATAGATTTCTTGCAGATTGTTAAAGAAATCATGTGCCCAGAATGCAGCTTTTCACCGGGCTTAGCTCTATTTTGTACATACAGCTGGTCACTGCAGATTACTTGAATTCGAGACTAAAATAGCCAGACCCAGAATTAGACGCTTTACTTCTTAGCGGTACTTAAACATTAACTCGACAAATGCATGTGATTCACAGTTGAGGGCTGCTATGAATCACTGTGCTTTTATTTGCCAGTTATTCTGCCTTTGTCATTACTTGTTTAATGGCTCTTTGGGGACCTGGGAATCATTTAGACTTTTAGAAGAATGGTGGCTGGGTGAACTATTTGAGTTTAAGAGTATAAAATGACTATCTCACCACACAGGCAATGACGAGTCCTTCTCGATTAGTCATATCAGTCTGAGGTTTGGTTACTCGGTCAAAGGTAAGATGTTGAAATGATTCATGGTGCTTGTGCTCAATATTGCACGCTCATCTCTCCGCTCTACTGACGACTGTTTCTTCTCGGAGATAAGACTTGTTATAAACAAGTCAGACCTCTTTGCTTGACCTGAGGATTCGTCGGAATAAAAATAGCCTCGTTATTTTCCTTCAAAATGAGAGGTGGTAATTTATCCCTGGGCGAAGGCTTCAACGTGCGGCGTTCTTGGCACAGCCTCCTCGATGAAGCCAGAAGGAGCAGGATCATGCAAATACCGGCTGCCTTTTAGATGTGAAAACAATATTTTGTTCTGTCATGCCCTTTCCCATGATGGGGAATTCAGGTGTGCAAGCGAAGACTCTTTCAGGCCGTGTTTGCACAGGCCTAATATCACCTCGAGACATACAGTGATTTGTAATTACTGCTGAGATCATCAGTGAATATAATCCTGTGTGAACCAGGCTTAGCTGGGGTTTACTAAATAAACTGCTCATACCTCATATACACGTGAAACCTTTAATGAGGGGTTGCAAACAGACACTGAATCATTTTAAAGGGTCAGCGCTGCCCTACTCAGTCGTCTGTTAAAGTTTTTTAAAAATGGAATTTGACAAATTGTGAAATTGAGCTCTGCACTGCACCTGTTTTTCATTTTAGCAGATTTGATCATACAGAAATGTGTGGACAGCTGATGAGTAGCACCAGATCCCCGTGCGATAATGTCTGTGGCAAGCTTCGTCCTCCTTGTCTCTGCCTCGGCCTTACTCCTTCTTCTTTCTTCCTTCCTCCTGCAGCATGCGGCCGTGGCTTCTACAAGTCTTCCTCCCAGGACCTTCAGTGCTCTCGTTGTCCAGCGCACAGCTTCAACGACCGCGAGGGCTCCTGGCGTTGCGACTGCGAGGATGGCTACTACCGAGCACTCTCTGACCCTCCGTCCGTGGCCTGCACAAGTAAGTCTGCCATGCCGTTGCTAGGTAAACACAGCGCAGATCACTTGTCGGGATTTGAATTTAAACAGCCGCACATGTGAGGGGAAAAAAAACACAGACCAACGCCAGACCTGCTCAGTCAGTCTTCAGCGGTCTCATGAAAGCCCCAGATGTGTTCCATAGTAGTTCCTCTGCCTCCCAGTATGTCATTATAATTATGTTTGCAGGGTTGCATGTCTGTTTTCTGTCTTAACTGGTTGCTAATGATGAGAGGAGCAATTTGCCATTTCCCGTCTGAAAGATTGCAATTACAGTCAGCAGCGGCAGCCCAGGCAGCACCCTGTGTCTTCATCTGTCCTGGCCAGTGTAACAGTTATGTGACAGCCATTGATGGCTTATTTACACAGGCTTGGGGATCCAGAGGGTGGGGCTGATTTGCTTGCAAATCCATTCTCAAACGTGTTTCTTTCAAGGTGCTGCTGGATGTTTTTCTGTTTTTTTTTTTTTTTTTCCCTGTTGCCTTCAGCTACTGTGCACAGGGAGTGGCACACCCTGGTGGGGCAATGTTAGCACGCTTTATCTCTGGAGGTAAACAGCACCCCTAAACATAATCTCTGCACCTTATCTGTGTGCCTTCATTCTGCTGATAATGTATCACGAGACTCAGTGGCCCACAGGCTGCTAGATACACACCTCTGCTATTTTTTCCTTTGACATATCTATTAAGGAGAGTAGATGAATTAACATTGCAGATCGTGGTCATTTATTTTGTACCATTTTCTGGTAATTAAAAACAACAAAAAAACAGATCTATGGTATATGAGGGGAAAATCAGCATACCTCGTTAACATCCTGAGCAGTGCTGCTTGTTCCCTGAACGCCCCAAAGTAGGCCAAGTCAGAATCTCAAATCTGTATATGTGTGTGTGTGTGTTTATATTACAGAGAGAGAGACTGCAGCGGAGACATTATGCAAATAGTAGAATGTTATAGCACTGCATTGGCTCATTTTTGCATTAAATCAGAGAATCAAAGTGAGGATTATACGGATTGGAGATTTAATGTTGTAAATATCATGTGAAAATGAATCTTTGTCATTTATAGTGGTCCGTAAAGCAGCTGATTAAGCAGCAGCAGCTCTGTCTCTGCCTGCCCCAAAACTATTTCCAATTCTTTTTTTCAACATGTCGTCGGTGCACAGGTGTGCTATGGGCTATGGGCATGAATTATTTGGCACAAACCTCAAAGGTTTGCACCTTTTTGTTAGATTCTTTAATTCCACTCTTGTGGGAGAATAATGTTCTTCCCTGCTTATTACAGAACAGGGGAAAATATTTGAATCGAAACCGTGTGAAAGATCGATTGTTGTGAGCAAACATTTTCTCGATCATCATTAAAGAGCTATGATTTCCCATGCCCGAGCGCTATCTGTCGTCAAATATCAGCCTTCTACTTTGCATTTTAGCTGGCTGTTTTCCTCTCCATGCTTGAAAAATTTGGCACAAGTGTTTTCAGTCTTCGGGTCAGACAAGCTCCTTCAGTTCATTAGCTCGTGGGCTATCCAGAGACTCAGCCATTTCTTTTTCGCCCCAGCGCTGAGAGGCTGATTTACGCTCTTCTGATTTATGCTCCTCAGAAAAGTCGCAGAACTGAACTCCTGACTGCCATCAAACACTATATTACTGATTAAACCTGCAACAGAGTTTCTGTTTTCGGAGCCGTTTTGTCCGCAAGATTATGGAAAAACTATTTGTCCGATTTTCATGAAACTTTTAATGAAGCATTTTGGAGCAGATATGGATCCAAGTCACAAATAAGCAGGAATAGCAGATCTGACTCATGGAGCAGTAACATCGGATCCATAGTCTTGGGAATAGATCCAGACATATATAGTAGTAATGCTTGCAAATGTGCCTATCATAGAAGACTGGATTATTGACCTAGGTGGGGGTCTGTGCTCTAGTATGGTAGTGGGGGGCCCTCTTGTCTGTTAAACTGGCCATGGTCATTTCCTGTTTGTTTATGTGACACCATTATGAAGCGCTTATCACACGTCACACACATCAGTTTCCCCACCTCAGTGACCTCATGCATTACAACGTAACACGATTCCCTACATGCTAAAGCACAGCAACCCATGTGTCACAACCTTTCCTTTAAAGAGCTTGAAGGCACCATTGTCACCTCTCAATCACACAGATGAACATGTCAGTGGTTTCATCTCAAAAGTAGAACAAGGCGTAAATGTGCCATCTACTATCAGTAGACATTTGTGGTATGTCTGTGTCTGCTTGTGGTAAGATTCCTTTTGCTCTGAGTCAGGCCTCCCAATGATGACGGCTTTAAATCAACTGACGCTTGGAAAATTAAGTGGCATCATCCCATGATTGCCACTTGTGGTACAGTGGGCTGATTTAAAAGTTTTAAAAACTAAATTAAAAGGCTTGATTCGGTCTAGTAGTTCAAAAGCGGTGTAAATGCCAGAAGCAAAAGAATCTCTCGTGAATGAAATCTGTTCAGTTTGAATGCATTGGAGGTGTTTACGGGACTCCGTTCCCATCGCTGTCTGACACGAACAAGGGGATGACTCTAAGCTAAGGCTAAGCAAATCTGAGGATGGCCAATGACCACAAACCACCAATCTCTTTGTGCGCCACGGAGGCAGCCACATAGATCCTGTTCTAAAAGACAGCCCCATTACTCACTTCTCCAACCGTCCTAATCGGATGCTAATGCTTCATTCTAACATCTCCCACTGACCAAGGGCAGGGCTTACATGTGATGGCGAGAAGAGGAGAAAGTTCCCACTTCATTGCAGTGTCCTCTGGCTGTTCCCTTCTGGATAATCACCTTGGCCAAGTAGCGCAGTAATTACTGAAGTTGCCTAATGCACACTTTCCATTATTCATTTTCATTAACTTTGGGTCTACACTTGATGACCCCATACCATTATATGTAAATATGTATTTTTAACTTCGCCCTCCTCCTCAGTCACCCAGCACAATTTTTGCACAGCTTTCTGTACGTGCATTTCCTCATTCATCGCTGGATTAAGTCAGTGTGACCAATAGTCACTGTGATTTCCTTTTTTCAAGCCTTATCCAGACCAGGAGTGAATAGTAATTGAAAATGAATTTGCACTGCCTGAACAAATAGCTTGATTGACAGATTTTTTAAAATACGGGTTTGTAAAGCTACCATATCGTAGGCCTTAGCAAAACAGTGAGATGGATCTCTGGCACACAGAGATTAAGAATGTGTCTATGAGGATTTGAGACGAAATGAGATGAAGATGTAATGTGGGGACATGAAAAGGCAAATCCGTGCTGAATAAAGATGAGGGAAGAAGTTCCAAAAACATAGCTCCAAATACATTGTTTCCCATGTGGTATGTGTTGTGGGGAGGGGGCGGGGGTACCGTTGTTTGCTGAATGTTTGTACATGGCATTCATATGCAAACTTGCGAGAAAATACACGTGGTCAGCCATGGGGAGGCGTTTTCTCCAGAGGCAAGGCACAGACTGGAGTTGACAGTTTGGGGAGTGGGCATCAATCACGCAACAGCTGAGGGACTGAAAGGGCAGTTGTGAGCAGTCATCTGCTCCTCCTCCCCCCCCCCCCCAGCCTCAACAAGTTGACATTGGTCAAAAGGGTCCATCTTGCCTGCAGTTGCATGGTGGGGACTATGAAAGAGTGGCAGGATGTGGCGGCTGGTGTTACTACCAGTGAGCAGAACTAGTTTTAACATCTAAATCTCAAGCCCAGATTCACTGAAACAGGAAAGTTCCACCTGTGTCTTATTTTCAATATGTATATGTAATCAGTTTTAGTCAGTCTGCTGTGTACTTGTCTGATTGCGTGACTGCTCGAGCCCCGTTGTCTAGCAAAGCCTCCATCTTCCCAGTGCCGGTCAGGGCTAGATGCACCGATGAGGAGGAGAAAGTAGACAAAAATGAACCCCTTTTATGTTATATTTTGATTGAAAGTGGTCGTGTTTAAGAACATGCCGTGTAAAAGCTGTAACTGCTTGTTAAGATTTTGAAATTAGATTTTGAGACGAGGCCCTTTGATAAGACAGGATCTCAAGAGTACAAACTGCAGGAAGCAAGCGGTGGTATACATACAAATGTATATGCTATTATGAACTGCAACAATTGGAAATAATGCTGATCAAAGCACGAAACCTCTTTGTCTACATCCTGGTCTAGCACGTGGAAATTAATGTAAATTGCTGCGTGTTTTTTTTTTTTTTTTTGTTCACATTGTATGAGGCCGTGCAGATAGGGATATGGATCAACCACTCGGGTTGGCTTTGGTTATTATTCCGAGACTGATTGTTTCGCAGACATGACATGACGCGACAAATATTGAATGCAGTGTGGTACTGAAGTAGCAGTGGGAGGCCCCTTCGGCTAAAAAAACAAAAACAAAAAAAAACCTCTTCTTCGAGCTCTTCTCTTCTGCATGGCCTACCCTCGCGCAGGTTCTGCTGCACCCACATCATTAGAGGCTGGGTCACAGGGTCACAACACACATTTGTAGAGTGAGGATTACCTCATGGGTGATTTGAATACCACTCACCCCTGCCGCCCCTCTCCCCAGTTCCCCAATTAGAGCGCAGCCAGCTAATAGGCTGTGGAGGGTTAAGGCAGCCCCGAGCACCTCTCGAGGCCGATAAGCGCTGGATTCTTCTCTCCTAAGCTTGGATTTACTCAGGTCTCACAACTCTGCACAGAGTAGAGACGGGCTTTGAAACATGACCTAAAATGATCAGCTACTATGCTATGTTTTCTACATGGCTGATTATTAGATGTAGGGGATACTTCTGTGCAGGGAAATGCTTTTTTTTTTTTTTTTCTGTCACCGCTTCTACACATGGGAGTTCTTTTTATTCCACAAAAAAATCACAGATGCTGCTTTAAAATCTGTTTTATGTTAACATGCAAATTATGTAGCAGGAAACCTAAACTGTGCATGCACATATTCCACATTTATGCACAACAACAAAAATATCCTCACACACACACACACACACACACACGCTTACCCAAGCTTGGTCACAGTGGCAGCGTTGGAGGGAAGCAAGCAAGTGATTGAGACATTTCAGGCTGTGGGGGCTCTGGCAGGCTAATCCGTGAAATGAAACCTGACTGGGAGGAGGGGTGAGAGGAGAGAACACGAAAAAGATAAGACAGAGTGGGGGAGTGAGAGACAGAAAAAAAAAGTAAAAAGAAGAGGGAGAGCGACAAGCCCTTGAGCTATAAGGATGAACAGACAGACAGCAGAGGGCTCGAGATGTGGTACAAATCTGTGTTATAGGTGGGGGCAGAAGAGTTTCCTGCTCCTGAGTCCAGACAGCAGATTTGGTGAAACAAAGTGGTGCAGAGGCAGAAGAAGAAGAAAGAGAACAAACCAGGCCATATGATATGTAATCATACCAGGTTTAAAGGGAAAAAATATAAGTGGTCACACTCAAAGGCAGGATAGGTCTCTGTAGCCGTCTCCCGTTGCCTTTATCTCTCCCCAAGAAGAAGATTTTGTGTGACGCAACAAATCATATACCTCCAGATAGTCTCTCTTCAAAAGCACCCATGGCTTTGCACATGCCATTGTACATATGAAATGGGACTAATGATATACAGAGCTTGAGAGAGAAGCTCTGCGCACATTGACTCGTATGAAAAGTCACAAAACTCATCAAACGCAGCCCCAAACGCGTTCCACCAACCAGAAAGGGAGTTTCAGATGCTAGATGCTAGTTGATCCAACGAGCACTTTGTTTTGAGGTCTCCAGAGGAAGAAAAGGCAAAGGCTTGCAGGACGGTGTGCATCTGAAAAACGAGACAAAAGACAAAAGGTCACAGAGATCCAGGGTCAGTCTAATCTAATTTCCTTTCACCTCTGTTGCCAAGAAATCATCGCTTTGATCTGCAAGCACCTGAGACCCAAATGAGAGTGGCACGAGCAGAATGAGATGTTATCGTCGCTTACCGTGACCATGGAAATACCCGAATAAAAGATCGCTGAGGTTTCGGCTGGGAGGGTGGGAGTGTGTGTGTGTGTGTGTGTGCGCACGTATGTGTGCGTGGGGGTCTAAGCGCGCACGTGCTCAGGCATACCTCCTCTTTGTCTGGAGGAAGATTGAGAGTGCAGGTCGAGTGTCAATGCCAGGACTGAAGTCGAGTGGCGCTATCAACAGTCACTCGTCTCCACTTCACCTGCCACAGGTGGCTCTTTCATCTTCCCAGTCCACAGCCTGTCTCTTATCTCAGCCGATAATCATGAATATGGATGTCTCCGTTGAGCCCTTGGTTCTAATAGGTGGAACTGGGGGGGAAAAAAACAACTAAGTGCCGTATTAATGAGCCCGAATATTATGATAGCGGTTTTGGCTCTATGCATATGCATGACCTATTTTGTTAGTTAATGTGACAAATTTAATGAGTTGAGAGGTCCCTCCCCAAGATTTCCTCAAAGAGTATTTCCTGAGAAAACAGAACAGTTAAAATCTCCCAGAGAACAAAATGAAGAAGGTTTCTTAAAACATGCGTAAACACAGGATAAAAGCCATATAATCTTTACTGCGTGAGGGGGAGTTTATTTATATCAGCATCTGGGCCGTAAAGCCAACAGCCTGGAATTTGAAAGATGAAAGCGGCAATTTGTTATTCATTATTTTAAGAGATGAGCTAATTTCTTTGCCATTACGTGAACATTTCCAGGCAAATGGGACTGTGGCCCTGTGCACTTTTGATGCCTCGGAGCTAGTTGTTCTTGTACGTCAAGTGATATTGTATATGGCAGTTACAGGGCAGTGATAATCCAGGTTTAAATCTTGTTCATAAATTGTGTGGGTGAGTCAGTTTTTTTTTGGAAGACATTAAGTTTAAGTGTCCTGCTGTCTACATGATCTACCTTTCCAAGGAGACCCAGTAAAGCCACCGGCTCCAGCTGGGGTAGCTGTATATCACTGGAGAACAGGAGGAAGACTTAGAGTGTGTTGATCCTCAGCTCCTGAATCCTTTTCTCTGACCATGTAACCATGTCTCAATTATTTCGATAGCAGCTGCAGATTTTATGCTGTTTACAATGGCTGTACAAACAAAGCTTTTAGTCTATCTGGATTAGTCACCAGCTAATGTTTGCATACATGACTACGCTTTAAAAGGCGTCAGGTTGGTTCAGATGTAAAATACGAGGACCCAGACTGCCTTATGGCCGCACTAATCATTATTTTTTACATTAACAATGGATTAGATGACCGCGTGTAATGTGAAAAGGGTCACTTGTGGTAGAAAACCCAAAGAGAATGAGCGAACCCTCGGCTCCGTGGAGCTTCCCTCCCCTGCCCAGCACTAAAAGAGAGAGAGAGGAGGATAAAAATGAGCTGATGAACAAAGCAGAGCTTTGAGCTGTCACAGAGGCAGGAGTGGGTAGAGGCTAAAACAGATCTCGCAAGAAAGTGATGAAGAATGACATTCGTCGGGTGGTGCAAAACACATGTTCAAACCGACAAGTGGCCCAAAGAAAAGGCAAGAGTGGCGGTGGAGCTGTGTGTTAACTGAACTAATACTGACCAGCTTGTTCAGTTTGATTGGACTTAATGTAAATGAATGAGAAAATTAATTAAATACTCCAAAAAACACAGAACTGTTTAGTTACATTTAAAAGAGTCGCTAATAAGGCATTACATTTTTCCGAAGAATTACAGTGGGGCAAAAAAGTATTTAGTCAGCCACCAATTGTGCAAGTTCTCCCACTTAAAAAGATGAGAGAGGCCTGTAATTTTCATCATAGGTACACTTCAACTATGATAGACAGAATGAGAAAAAAAAAAATCCAGAAAATCACATTGTCTGATTTTTAAAGAATTTATTTGCAAATTATGGTGGAAAATAACTATTTGGTCAATAACAAAAGTTCATCTCAATACTTTGTTATATACCCTTTGTTGGCAATGACAGAGGTCAAATGTTTTCTTTAAGTCTTCACAAGGTTTTCACACACTGTTGCTGGTATTTTGGCCCATTCCTCCATGCAGATCTCCTCTAGAGCAGTGATGTTTTGGGGCTGTCGCTGGGCAACACAGACTTTCAACTCCCTCCAAAGATTTTCTATGGGTTTGATATCTGGATCTGGCTAGGCCACTCTAGGACCTTGAAATGCTTCTTACGAAGCCACTCCTTCGTTGCCCGGGCGGTGTGTTTGGGATCATTGTCATGCTGAAAGACCCAGCCACGTTTCATCTTCAATGCCCTTGCTGATGGAAGGAGGTTTTCACTCAAAATCTCACGATACATGGCCCCATTCATTCTTTTCTTTACACGGATCAGTCGTCCTGGTCCCTTTGCAGAAAAACAGCCCCAAAGCAAGATGTTTCCACCCCCATGCTTCACAGTAGGTATGGTGTTCTTTGGATGCAACTCAGCATTCTTTCTCCTCCAAACACGACAAGTTGAGATTTTACCAAAAAGTTCTATTTTGGTTTCATCTGACCATATGACATTCTCCCAATCCTCTTCTGGATCATCCAAATGCTCTCTAGCAAACTTCAGACAGGCCTGGACATGTACTGGCTTAAGCAGGGGGACACGTCTGGCACTGCAGGATTTGAGTCCCTGGCGGCGTAGTGTGTTACTGATGGTAGCCTTTGTTACTTTGGTCCCAGCTCTCTGCAGGTCATTCACTAGGTCCCCCCGTGTGGTTCTGGGATTTTTGCTCACCGTTCTTGTGATGACCCCACGCGGTGAGATCTTGCGTGGAGCCCCAGATCGAGGGAGATTATCAGTGATCCTGTATGTCTTCCATTTTCTAATAATTGCTCCCACAGTTGATTTCTTCACACCAAGCTGCTTACCTATTGCAGATTCAGTCTTCCCAGCCTGGTGCAGGTCTACAATTTTGTTTCTGGTGTCCTTTGACAGCTCTTTGGTCTTGGCCATAGTGGAGTTTGGAGTGTGACTGTTTGAGGTTGTGGACAGGTGTCTTTTATACTGATAACCAGTTCAAACAGGTGCCATTAATACAGGTAACGAGTGGAGGACAGAGGAGCCTCTTAAAGAAGAAGTTACAAGTCTGTGAGAGCCAGAAATCTTGCTTGTTTGTAGGTGACCAAATACTTATTTTACCCAGGAATTTACCAATTAATTCATTAAAAATCCTACAATGTGATTTCCTGGATTCTTTCTCTGAAGTGTACCTATGATGAAAATTACAGGCCTCCCTCATATTTTTAAGTGGGAGAACTTGCACAATTGGTGGCTGACTAAATGCTTTTTTGCCCCACTGTATAAGCCAAATACAATGCATGCTGGGATACCAATGAGATAACAATTATTTTTTTAGTTGCAAGACAAGTTCATTCATGAACGTGATAACTAGTCAATGTAGGTGGATCTTACTTTACACTATAAAATCTCATCATTCAGGTAATGATGAGATGTTATGATGGAAAGGATGGTGATGAGGGGAAACGGAAGAGGGTGGGTTAGATGGGGTATGCTGTCCGGATAATGACAACACATATAAGCTGTGACATAAAAACTGTGTTGCATGAACTCTGACCATGAAATTATTCTCCCTTTGAAACTCTGGGCTGCACTCCTTGATTTCACAGCCTTCTAACACTGACCTTGGTACCTGCCAGAACTGACTTCCTCTCAGTGTACTATTTTTTTTTTTCTGGATCTGAGTCTTATTAAAATTGAGTGTGAGTGTTTGGCTCCAGGGCTGGAGCTGGCATGTCCTATAGTTTTTTTTTTCTCTTTTTTTTTCTTTCTTTCTTGGAGAACAGTGAAAATACAGATCCAGTCAGTGCAGTCTCTTGACTGGGCTGTCACTTTCACCCGGATCCCGGTTATTTAATTCTGGCTCCCTCCGTGTCCACCTCTGACAGGACCTCCCTCAGCGCCACAGAACCTGGTCTACAACATCAACCAGACCACCGTTAGCCTGGAGTGGAGCCCGCCAGCCGACACAGGTGGCCGGAATGATGTCACCTACAGGGTTATATGCCGGCGTTGCAGCTGGGAACCTGAGGAATGTGTTCCGTGTGGGCCGAATGTGGGATACTCTCCTGCACAGTCAGGATTAGTGGACACTTACGTGACCGTCATGGACCTGCTTGCCCACGCCAACTACACGTTTGAGGTGGAGGCTGTCAACGGGGTGTCAGACCTGAGCCGCACGCAGAGGCTGTTCGCGGCAGTCAGCATCGCCACTGGCCAAGCAGGTAAGGACTCTCATATCCACAATTAATGACAATGTTGATTTGTACTTGGTTTCTGCAGCGTTTCTCTGTGGGGCAAAAGTTCTTTTTGAGGAATTGCTATGGTAGGAAATGTGAAGTTTTTATAGGGTTTAGTTTGTCTTCTGGACTTTTCTGGATGTTTGAAGAGTTTATCTCACTTTGTTTCTGTTCCAAGAAATAGTTCAAAGGTTTTGAAAATATACTTAAGATTTAATATCACTCTTGTGCTTGTGGTCAGTGTGGTCAAGAGGCAAACGGCCTAGCTTAGCATAAAGATTTAAAGTAGGATCAAAGAGCCGGACAAGCTCTTCCAAGTGTTTAAAAATACATCTTCCAGTGCCTCTGATGCTTACTGACGAATGGTGCGTTCACATGCACCGCGGATGGTGAACACACCAAAGTTGTAATGTGGAAACAAAGTGGAGGCTACAAAGAAAATTTGTGGTAACCTGTTGCTCACAGCATTTAAACACGACCTAGACCTATTGCCACATCAGTACATTCCCTACAACTCATCTAGGCAACTCTACGTATACCAGCAGTGTCGGTGAATTGAGTTTTATAGCGGATTTTATAGAGGAGATTCTTTTTACATGTGTGTTTTCAGGTGTTATTTCAAAGCACAATGTGTTAACGAGTGATCTGACCTCAGTTTTATACTTAACGCACGAGACACGAGGTTGGTATTGATCTTTCTTGTCTGACTCTCAGAGAGAAAGTGAACAACTACATTTCCCCAAGATCGTTGAACTGTCTCTTTAAAGTGGAGGCTGTTTGGCTCACACCAGTCTACGCACAGTTCACCCTTTGCTACAGCTGAGAGAGCATTAGGGATAAGGAACATGGTGATTGACTGTTTAATTTTGAAAACCTCTCATATATGCAAACATTACAATAATGATTCCCCATTAGCGCTAATGACTATAGTATGATGTGACCCGTAATATATCCAGTATGCATATTATCCTTATTAATTTAACGTGTATATCGGCACCACTGTAGCAAACATTATTAGCTTAGCAATGATGCGGACTCCCAGTGGCACCGAAAGAGCCAGCGCTGTATTTGCAGCTCAGTCTCAAGGGAGTCCTCCATAATTAAAATGCTGTACTTTGTGGTGACAAACTCTAACGCCTTTTTATTCATTATTTCTATGGATCCACCCAACAAGATTCCTCTTTCATGCTTGAGCATCCGTGAAACACAGTTGGCCCAAAAGAGTGTTCTGGCTATGATGATTAAAAGGAGGCTGCAAAGAGAGCACTTCAGCTTCAGCTGGATATATAACCTCTGGCTCTTGACTAACCCTGCCGTGGGACGGCCAATCATCATGTCCTGCTGCTTTTACATCATCAGCGCATTAGTTTAATCATTCATGTCGTGATTTTTAGTGTTAAGTAAAGCTGCTTGGCTGCCATTTTTCTCTTCAAAACGCACATCTCTATGGAGCTCATTTCCTATCACGTTTGCGCCCGTTAGAGAGACAGAAAGAAAGAGGCATGCAGCTGAACGGATGTGTGCGGGATGCAGTGTTGGTGGATGATGTATTTTGTGATGCTCGGCCCGTGACAGAGACGGGCGCTGGAAAAGTGCAAGAGCGGTTGTCTGGCCAAGGACATGGGGATAGCTGGGAGAGGACAACCTGCAGGAAAAAGCCAGAAAAAAACAATTAACACATGCCCTTTTGGAGTGCCTCATAATTACACGTGGCATGTTGACAACGGACAATTACTCTGTTAACCCGGCGGAATTTAGCCATTAACTATTGTGAAAGAGAGTGGCGTGCCCGGCCAAAATGGTGTCATGTTTATTGTTTTGTGTAAAGTGGCACCGTTTAAAGCGCTATAGCCCCATAATCAGTGGAACCACCCAGGATGGGTCAGGTTGCTGATCATTTTGTTGATCAATTTCATTAAGTTTTGATAACTGTGGCAACGATCGGTACCAATCAGTTAGCCAAATTGCATAGTTTTTTTCTTTTTGTCAGTAATTGCAAAAACGCCTTGAATTTACCCAAGTGTTAGGCTGGTGCTGACAGCCGTGCTGTAGGGCTCATTGTCCCTCTAACTGGACCCTCACTGTGTCCAGCGTTCTCAGGGCAGTCTGGGATTACTTCAGCGCCTTGTAATTGGAACATCCTAAAACAAGCGGCCCTTCCTGTGCAAGCATGCAGGACTACTCATTAAGGAATGACTGCATTATTAAGCTTTTATGGCTCATCATTCAGAATTGATTAACCTTTTGCATGGAGAGGTGCTGGAGCCCCATAGCATTGAAAGGACCTTAAAAAGAGAAGCTATCTCCTCTCTTCCTCCTCCATCTCCACCTCCTGCATGATAATCAGCATAAACATAGGCTCATAGCTGGGGAATGGAGGAATGAACATGCAGTGTGTGAATGCAGATGGTGATCCATCTGATGAGGAATTCACACCTCCCCTAATTACTCCAAAGGAAATGTCTGGAGCGAGGCTGCAGCCACAAAAGGTGCTGAGTGCTTATTGTTCCCAGAAACCTAATTACCTCTCAGCTCTGTCTTAAATGAGTTTAAGTAGAGCCTGCGAGTTCTTAAGCTTGATTTCTCCAGCTCCGTCCCCACAGTGGTTGAATAGAAATTTGTCATGTTGAGGATTTTCGCCGGCTTCAACCATCAGCCAATGCTGGAAGTTAAGAGCGTGTTTCAATCATCACTCCATTGTTAGTCTTCAGAGCCACCGAGCTGCACTCGGAGGTCCTTGGAGGCCCTCCGTGCTTTAGCTTTCCTTAAGCGCACTTGTAAACAAGGCCTTTTGTTCTTCTTGCACACTTGTGAGTGGGCGCCGCTCATAGAATAACCATTAATATTTATTCAAGCGGGTGTTCATTTCTCTGAGCCAGAAAAATCACAGCGGAGAGGGACACAAAAATAGGAAATTAGCAACGGGAACGACAACAGAACTTGTGTGTGTGTGTGTGTGTGTTTGTGTGCACGCGCTGCTGTGTTTGCATGTTCAGCTTGAGACCGTCGAAGTGGGGTTTTTTCGCGCGATCAGCAAGAGGCATAAACAATATAATGAGTGAAAGGAAGAGTCTATGGAAATCGATTTTAATGTTGACTGCTTGTAGCCAGCAGCACAAAGCCTGTTACACTCAGATAGCAACTTTTTGCAATAGTTGAGCTGTGCTGTAAGGTATCCACAGGCTCCACGGGTGAGTCAGAGCAGAAAGCAAGGGGTGTGACTTAGAGCAATACATTCTGGGCGTTCTGAAGCATTTCTAGTCGAACTCACCACAGTCTAAATAATTCATCTGCCTGTCTTTCTGTAACACCCTTTGAGACATGGAATACCTAACACTGCCGACTTTGTCTACCTATTTCAGATAAATATGTCTATTACACACATTTTCGTCACAGCAGGACATTTACGGAAGCAGCCATGAAACTCACGCAGGCTGCATCGCTACTTGATTCTGACATGTATTCGCCGGCGGAGGTTTGAAGAGCGAGTTGATGCTCCGTCTTAGCCCGAACACTCCCCCTTCACAAATGCAAAAACACGCATACGCCACAGCCGGCAAGCAAACCCACACCCCCGTGCTACCTCTCTCACGAAGTTGCTCAGGCGCTCATTCAGTCATAAAACCAACATGTAACAGCCACTGCATTTACATAATGAATCGAATGTCTAAAAGGAATGACTGGATTGTCTCAGAATGCCGAGAATGCCGTGGCTGTTATTCCAAAGCATACATGATGAACGCACACAAGATAAAATTGAGCCACAATATTGAATTTCATATCAGGTTTTTGTGTAAGATACGAGTTTTCATGCTTTTTTTTTTTTTTTAGATCAGATGAATACATCTTTTGTGTTTATTTTGAGTCGTTCTTTGCTTCATTTGTTGTTGCAACGCTGTGAATGTAGAGTGGGTCCCCATCTAGTAGGAACCTACTTTAACATTCAAACAGAACAACAGGCTATTCCCTTTAGTACAATCTCTCAATGCAAAAGGAAAAAAAAAAAAAATAGTACTGAGGCACACAAGAATGTAAGCTAAGCATCTCGCTTTGATCTGAAAAGCCTCTCTCTGCCCTTGCATTGCGTGAGAAGCGAATATTCCCATTTTGTTTTTGCTGTTTCAGTCGATGTCTGCTTTCGCTGTCCTCCAGCAGTTCGGTGCGGAGTTCAGAGAGGAAGGCGGCAGAATTTTGTTGCACGATTTGATGATTATTTATCTGTACAAGAGAGCAATGATCATTAAAATATTAAATGTTCATGGGTGCAGACTGATAGCACGGCTCCTCAGCGGTAATCTATACGGCCACTTTATTGACACTTTATCATCACTAAATGGATATTGTTCAGTGCATTTGTGAAAGTGACACTTAGGGAACAATAAAGCCATTGATTTATCTCTTTTTGTGCTCTAATCTGCCATGGTGGCCTTAAACAGAAGGATTGATTGATTCTGAGCAGTCCCCGCTGACCAGTACCAGCCAGTGTAATTTTCTAGTTAAGCGGATCCTCCTTTGTAGCATTTGTCCCTGGTTTTACGTTACCTGGGAGCCCATTCTTTTCACTACCGCCCCCTTCACTCCACATGCTCGCGGTAATTTGATGAGAGCCGGGCAAAGCAGTAAGATTCAACAGCTGCAATAAAACTGTGGTGGTCTCAGAGCAGCAGCTCGGAGCACTTAACCTGTAGCTTTTCTGTAAATGCCTCCTGATTTGTCTGTCACCCAATCCGTCAGCAATGAATAATTTTCATGGAAGGTGCACTTTAATTACTTTCCCATTTAAATGGCATTATCGTGGCCTATCTAGGTAATTAATCTCACCAAGTATCCTGTTTCAGCCTTTTATTGCTGGCAGACGAGCTCCCTAAATCCCCCCGAATCTGCCGTGCTTGAATGAGCCCTCCCTCACAGAAGCTGGCGTTGCCTCTTTCCCCTTCACTTGGTCCCTATCGCAGCCGTTGGACAGTCCTTTCTCTCAGTGCAGGCAGCCTGTCAAAGCAACGGCCTGTTTCACTGCCTTGGAAATGACACAAGGCAGACACATCCGTGCAGGGCTGTAGTCAAGAATGGGTCTCAGCCAGGGAGTTTTTAGAGGGCTGCTGATATTTTATGTTGATTTTCAGCATCTATAATTTCCTCTGTATCAACAAATTGTACGAAAAAGCCCAATAATGAACACATCTGCTAGTGTTGTGTGTGTGTGTGTGTGTGTGTGTGTGTTCTTCTTCCTCTGCTGTCCAACAACTAAACACATCAGTGAGACACACAGTCGGGAGTTGAATTGAATATTATGTAACGTAGTATGTTGAGGATCGCACTGACTGAGCCCATGCTCCTTTTGGAGGACATCTGGTGGTTAACATAGAGCAAAACCAGTCGTGTTCAAAAGAATCAATCAGAAAATCTCAATGATCTGGAGCTTCTTTGGGGGGGATCACAGAGATACAGGTGTCCGCCACAGCTCTGCACTGGAGCCGGCAGCATGCAGCTAAATAGTTCAGAGAATCAGAAAAAAAGGGAAGCCAGCATACAGATGTAGACCAAAGGAAAACCGAGGCATCAGCAGAAACTGTGCTGTGATTGAAGACGTGTAGTTCAGGCACTCACCTGCACTGAAGTATCCATATTCCTTTGTTCCTTTTGTTCCAACAGCCGAATAACAGGTGGTTTTTTTTACTGGTCGGGCAACCAGAGAGGAAGAGTTGTTAGCTGACGCTAAAATCGCACCCAAGAACCTGATAAATCCACTCGACATTTTGTTTTCTTAATATCTGATAATGTAGTTTACTCACTAGTCACCTCAGCACATATTATAACACCAATCAGTCCGTAACATCAGAGGTGTCGCTGTTGTTATTCTAATTGCAACTCCAATATTTCTTTATTCCTTTTTGTGTTTTCATTGATTCTGCCTTATTTTCTGTAGATTATTTTTGTTTACTCGCAGAAAAGCGCCGTCTCGATCCTGTGCGTTTTGTGTTCGGATGCAGCGTTATTAATTTGAAGAAAGTGTAGAGAGCGATGTTATTTAATGCCGAAAACTGTCTGAAAAGTTGGAGCGTTCTGATGGTTTTTTTTCGGGCTCAGCTGGGAATATGTGGAAGTTGAAAAGGGAGCGCTGATTCACATTCAGCCGCATCCTATAGGCTTGTGTTCCCCCACCCCCGGAGCAGACACAGTCACGGCTTTAATTATTCAGACCTCTGCGAGGCAGCAGAAAGAGACTGAGGCAACGTTTTTCTAGCAGTCAATCTGCTGTTTACTTTCCTCAGCTTTTCAGTCAGGCCCTCACCTTTCCGAAATCGCTCCTTTTTCTTCCTCATGGACATCAGCCGCTCTCATTTATCAGCCGAGACATTTGACAACTCATCCTCAGCAGAAGTTGGCCACTAAACAAAGTTTCCCAGAGCATTGTTGCACTTATCATCAATCTTTGGGGTATTAAATATGTGTGTGTGTCTGTGTATTTTATGATATCTTAAACCGTTCTGTTAACAAATAAGGATTTCTCTGCAGACACAAAGCAGGAAGCTCAGACACTGAAATGTTTGACTAGCCTATGTTGTATGGTTACACGTTGGCGACAGGCTGGTTGGGGTGACGGTTCACTGAAGTAAAGGTTGCAAGTTCGGCTCGCACAGCAGTCTGTTGAGGTATCTGTGAGCAAGACACAGAGCTTGTCACTCTGGGTGAAATAATCAGCACCTAACCCTAACCCTAAGTGACAGAAAGCAACCCCTCTGAGAAAACACAAGCGTTTCATTTCCAAACTGAAAATGTTTCACCACGAATCAAGTTTGATTTTAAACGCAGAACCGTGGAAGATTGACCATTATGATACGTGTTCTATCTATAACAATTCCACCTACATGTCAGAACTTTAACCACAAACAGTTTTTTTTTTAATGCAGATTTTGACCTGAATTGCAGGAAAATACCAGGATCTCAATTCCCAGCATTTAAATCCGGTTTGAATCAGAACTACTTTCTGCTAAAAAAAAAAAAAATAATAGTCCCTATAAAAAATGACTGACAGCAGTTCTGTGGATTAACAGGAAAATTAACAGTTTCTGGAAAAAGACGACATATTTCCTGGCTGCGAGCAGCATGATTAAAATCCCTTTCACCTTCTGTATTGTGTTGGGGTGGAGGCAGAAATGTATGTATGTAAATTGAGTAAACCAACCCTTTCATGTATTTAAATTGGCTTGCTTTGTGAAAAAAAACATTTGCAAGATACATACATGCTTGTGTCTGGGTTTAGATTGTACTCTCTGTCTATATGTACCAGTACGGGAGCAGATTAAGGTATGAGCCTTCTCCCCGCCGCCACCGCAGGGTGACAGATCACGAGCGGAGAGTATTCACTCAGTGAAATTACAGACCTGAGGGGTAGTTGATGAGAAATGTCACTGTCGACCAAAATGGAACTCTAATATATTCCATCTCAGGTTTGTTGGACACTTATTAATGTCTCTCAGTGAGTGCCACTAATTAAGGTAGTCAGTCTGGTGAAGTGTGGAACAAATAACAATGTGACCCGAGAACAGAAGAGCTGTGATGAGAATATACATATTTAGCAGCAATATGAAGCACTTGGAGCGCACAGCGTTGTCAAGTTGAGCTTGAAGCCCTCATTGTGGAAGAGCAATGCAGCTGCAGCTGCTGCTGATGATGATTATTATTATAAAGGAGTTTGGAGGCCTTTGAAGCAGGGTTTTTTTTTACCGCTAGGAATGATAAAATGCATCAGGTGTAAAAGCCAACACAAAAAACTAGAGATGAGTGGTAATTATATTATTATTATGGATATTATATATATTATTAAAGACAAAAACACATGTTTACCCCTACAGAGGAAAAACTTGAATCAATAAGCAATAAATCTGTGGGAGGTTTGCTGCTACAGATATGACCAGCAGCACATGGGGGCTGGCGTCTACTTTGCCGTTCTGCTTTATGATTCTCTACTTTACTTCTACTACTTACCACTATTGTATCACGCGTTTGTTGTGTCCTACTTGTGGTTCCATTGTGCTCAGTGTCTGTAAAGCAACTGGGAAATACCGTGTGGTCATTTTTCAGCCTCTCCTCAAGCACATTCATATCACAATGATAATAATCATATCATTCCTGTTCTGCAAATGTAGGTCATCCAAATGAATGAATCAGAACTTAGAAGCTCTAATCCAAACTTTGTATTTGTTACTGAAGTTTTACCCGTTGCTTTGTCTGACAATTTGATATACAAACATGTTAATTCTGTCCGTTAGCTCATTACAGTGGGGCAAAAAAGTATTTAGTCAGCCACCAATTGTGCAAGTTCTCCCACTTAAAAAGATGAGAGAGGCCTGTAATTTTCATCATAGGTATACCTCAACTATGAGAGACAGAATGAGAAAAATTCATTCATTCTTTCCTTTACACGGATCAGTCGTCCTGGTCTCTTTGCAGAAAAACAGCCCCAAAGCATGATGTTTCCACCCCCATGCTTCACAGTAGGTATGGTGTTCTTTGGATGCAACTCAGCATTCTTTCTCCTCCAAACACGACAAGTTGAGATTTTACCAAAAAGTTCTATTTTGCTTTCATCTGACCATATGACATTCTCCCAATCCTCTTCTGGATCATCCAAATGCTCTCTAACAAACTTCAGACGGGCCTGGACATGTACTGGCTTAAGCAGGGGGACACGTCTGGCACTGTAGGATTTGAGTCCCTGGCAGCGTAGTGTGTTACTGATGGTAGCCTTTGTTACTTTGGTCCCAGCTCTCTGCAGGTCATTCACTAGGTCCCCCCGTGTGGTTCTGGGATTTTTGCTCACCGTTCTTGTGATCATTTTGACCCCACGGGGTGAGATCTTGTGTGGAGCCCCAGATGGAGGGAGATTATCAGTGGTCTTGTATGTCTTCCATTTTCTAATAATTGCTCCCACAGTTGATTTCTTCACACCAAGCTGCTTACCTATTGCAGATTCAGTCTTCCCAGCCTGGTGCAGGTCTACAATTTTGTTTCTGGTGTCCTTTGACAGCTCTTTGGTCTTGGCCATAGTGGAGTTTGGAGTGTGACTGTTTGAGGTTGTGGACAGGTGTCTTTTATACTGATAACGAGTTCAAACAGGTGCCATTAATACAGGTAACGAGTGGAGGACAGAGGAGCCTCTTAAAGAAGAAGTTACAGGTCTGTGAGAGCCAGAAATCTTGCTTGTTTGTAGGTGACCAAATACTTATTTTACCCAGGAATTTACCAATTAATTCATTAAAAATCCTACAATGTGATTTCCTGGATTCTTTCCCCCCATTCTGTCTCTCATAGTTGAAGTGTACCTATGATGAAAATTACAGGCCTCTCTCATCTTTTTCAGTGGGAGAACTTGCACAATTGGTGGCTGACTAAATACTTTTTTGCCCCACTGTATATCTCTACGCTTGGGCCTCTGGTTGATTCAGTAGCACACAGCGAACAAGCTGCATTTCCTTTTCTTTTGTGTAGTTCCCATCATAAGCCTCCTAAATCTGCATAGCTTCTTACTTTGTGCCACCTCACAATTTTCCTCGTACGGCGTGGTGCAGGCATCAAAGATCTTGACAGATTAACCTGCACTTGACCGACGTGTGCACAGTTTTGATCGACATCAAACCCAGCTTGGTAATGACAACCTTCCCTTGTTTCTTCACAGCCATTGGATTAAAGGGAAATTGTAGAAAAGTGTCTGTCCTGCAGTGGTTTGATTTTTGAAAGCTGGAGCCGATCAAAATGCATCTTATCATGTGTGACTCAGACAAAGGATAACAATACTGTGCAGACACATAAAGCACATAAAGCGGGACACCTGGTCGGCCTATTCGCTTATATGGGAGTTTTGTATACATAATACATGCTGTATATACAGCATGTTGGCATTAGGAAATATCCATGTCATTGGAAACAGAAGTTTGACAAAAAAAACAAACAAACAAAACACAAACCACAGAATACAATACAGTCACAGAGTCATAGCCATCTAATGCTGAAACAACTAGTCAATTAGCGGATTACATGATTGTCAGAAATAAAAAAAGAGAAAATGAATCGTCAACAGTTTTGATAACATACTGATCACTCAGCAGAAACTCCGACATTTACTCATTCAAGTGATTCAAATGTGTTGATTTGGTGTTTTTCTATGTTTTATATTATTTGAAATTTACTTTTAACTACGACATTTGAAGACATCATCCCAGGCTGAGCGAACCTGTTGTCGACACCCGACTTACCATTCGCGCTATCTGTTACTCAAGCAATCAGCAAAGTCATGAACAGGTTAATCAGTAATAATAAAACTCTTGTTAATTACAATGTCTCGTTTTCCTTCCTGAAAAAAGTTGGAACTGAAAAGTGAACTTCCACATTTAACGTTGCCCTATGTGTTTTCAAGCATTGACTGGGCAGCGAAAGGCAGCTGGCTCTGGAATGCAGCAGCTCTCCGTTTACTGCCCACGGGTGACTGTAAGGCCTCAGTAAACACCAAAATACTTTCTTTCCTTCTCTCTCTTTATCTACCCACTTGCTTGCGCTCCCTCTCCGCGCTCCCATACATTCAATCAAACACATACGCACATACCACACACACCCATGTCGGCATGCACCTGTGACTCCCAGAGCTGCTCTTTATAGGGAACACATGCTCAGGAATGTCACGGCCCCGGCTGCAAATGGCCCCGGCACTTTGCAATAGAGCCATTCGAGTGTTTCATTTCCTGCCGAAGGAGTTAAAAGAACTCCCGAGCCAAGGAGGGGTTTCCGTGGGTGCCCAATAGCGGTGAATTCTCCATACTGGACAAAACACACACACACACACACACACACACACACTCAAAGCAGCGATCCCCAGTCAATAGCTAAACTTTGATCGCCATTTCCTCAAGGCAATGGTATTTTGTCTGGTGGTGCAGAGGGATTGTTGGAGCCCAGAGAGTGTTAGCATGTTAGCCGGAGAGAGAACATTTTATCAATCACGCACAGGAAAATAGCAACCTCTGCCTGGGCCTGCATCTACTGAAGAACATGGTAGAATGCAGTGAAAGCCAAAGTAAAAATCCTTAATATTTTTTTGCACTAACCAGTGGATCCAATTACCGTTGGAATGTGACTAGTGTTTCGAGGACATTCATGTGATCACTTAAAAGCTGCTCTTAAAGGCTGCTCCTTTAAGTGGTGTAAGTAGGAGGAAGCTGCTTGATTAATTGGTCTTATTCTTCGCTTTGCACTGTTGGCTCGTCTTTCATGAGGGTGAGAAGATGGCCGTGGTGATGAAGATGGACCCCCTTGTGATATATTTTAGATCTGTTTGTGGTGTTTCATTCATTTCTAGCACTTTGCCCGAACATGACCTGGATTGTGTTTGCTAGAAAGCAATTCCTTTCAAAAATGTTTGTTTTTTTTTTTTTCTTCCTCTCTGAGGTCTCCGAAATGCTTTACGGTTGTAGAACTGGCAAAGGTCTGCGTTGCGTAACACAGTCGGGCATTGTGGTTGCACGGCATGTTGGGATTTTTTTCAGGGTCTATGAGCATTGCTCACTGCTGTTTTGTGAGATGAAAGAATCGGGGGGGGGGAAAGATTGACAGCTCAGCTTTTTTCTGTCTTTCATTGTCTCATCAGCATACTGTCTCCTGCAGTGAGGAAAACTAATTATGTGTTCAACCCCCTGCTTCACCCCCACTCCCCTTTTATTCAGATCATCACGCTTGGAAATCATAATGAGTTTGTGGCGGACCACTTTGGCTTCAGAGAGGGGAAGGGGGAAAAAATTCAAGTCCATTTGCCTCCACTCAAACAGGCCACTGGCAATTACGGACGACCTTTTGACCCTCGAAAGCTGTTGCCTCAAATTCCTGACCAGGACTTAGTTAAGTCTTGCACACCTGCTAGCTTCCTCAGCTGTACTTCTACTGCTTTAAAGCAGCACTGTACCAAAATCCTTTTGATATCAAAGCGGAGGGAGTGTGTGACAGCCATCTGGTAGGATGCTTTTAATTATTTTGTATGAAACAATAGTAAAAAAAAAAAAAAAAAAAAGATATGGCAGCTGAGGATCCAAAAGGACGTTGGTATCGGCTGCGGAGCAGATGGGCTTCACATCTGGACTAAAGAGGAAGTTAGTGAGGGCAGGAGGGATGCTGTGACAAGGTAACATGGCCAAGAGCTTTTGCAAAGTCTTCCAGTCCCTTTGTATCAGACGCTCTCCCTCACCCATCCGTCCTCTCTGCTCATTTTGCTGCATCCTTGGACAGCTGGGACAAAAGAGTTAGTGGAAAGTGTTTGGGTCTGACTGAAACACTGTGTGAGTCCTGCTGGGAGAAAAAAGTTGCCCATTTAACCTTGTGATTTCGGAAATTGTAGACAAAATGCAACAGTACAACATGTTTTACAGCTTACAGGCAGGTGGTTGTGGAGGAAAGTTATGTTTTAGGAAGGATAGTATTCGCATAAACTACTGCTTGGACACTTCCAAGTCGGTATTTCTGCAGTTTGCGGTTCTATTTTTCACTCTGAGTTGAAGTTTTAGAGTCACTGTCTCATATTATCATAAAATACACCATAGTTTGATCATCATTGAACAGTTTTTTCCAAGGAAATGTCAAACATTGCCAAGTTGCAGTTTGTAAAAAAGTACTATTTGATATTATTAAATATTCAAAATTATATTATAGACCAAAGGTGAATTGATAATCATCGCAGCCCTAAAACATACTGTACATTCTACAGCTTTGGCAGTGGAGCAATTGTAGTGTGACACTAATCTATCATTTGGAAGCATTAGTGTTTCCTAGTAAATCGCTGGAAGAGTGGAGCTCAAAAGCTGTCGGCGTACGTGTGGAAACACAAAATGCTTAAAACCCCTTTGCACATGGAATCATCTTTGCTTCCGTTGGGGATTGAGCCCCACTACAATGTGCTTTCACGTGTGCATCATGTCAACACACTACAGGTGTCAGGAAGTCTTCCACAGCTTTGGTAGTTGCTCCCTATCAATGGACGAAGGAAAAATATCTTCAGCGGTACCAAAAACGCACCAAACCGTGACCCATGAAATGGAATTAAGATCAAAAATATGAATTAATTTAATGTCACCAACTGTGTGTGTGTGTCATTTTCACTGTTTTTCTGCCATTGCTCTCTGGAAGTAAGCAGCCAGTGGGTGCTGCACGTCTAAGCTATTCTTCTCTGAAAACAGTGTGTGTTGAAATGTATTCTCCGAAGGAAGATTACATCTAAATGAAAGTTGGAAAGAGCTTGTGTCCTTAGAGACCGAGCTAATTAAATTTGTAAATTCCTCCCCAATCATCTCCCCATCACACTGGTGACTCGCCGTCGAACGCTGCCAAAAAGTATGTCACAATGTGTTATGACCAGTTACTTTGGCAGTAGATGTCTAGAGGAGAGATGAAATGAAAGGTCTGCAGAGATCTGTGTGTTTTCAGCAGGTTTTTCCTTTTGTAACGACACGCCAGTGTTCAGAAGGAGAGATAATCACTTATTAATGTCATGACGTTATTTGATTGTGTCTACTGCGCCAAATTAAATTACAGCTAGCTTGCAAGTTTCAGTGACTTAATGCGTCGACTGGATGTATTTCAGCTGTACGGGCTTGTTAATCCGACATGTTACAGATAACATCCTTGGCTTTTCTGGCTGAAATTAAATCTCAAGCTGATAACGCAAGATGAATTCAGTCTGGAAGTCCTACGTGTGCAGCATCTGACAGCCACTGAGTACGGGAGCGTAAAGCCTATGCCCCCCCACATGCTCAAAAAGCATATGTGTGGAGCGCTGCAGGAGGAAGACTTCCTCCACAGCCTGCCAAATTACGTCTTTTTTGCTATTATGTCACCTCAAGGTAACGGAATGCAGCTCGCCTTAAGTTGTGTGAACATGTTTGGTATTTGCATTAGAATAACTCAGCACTCTCCAATTAACTGGTGACAAAGTGGATTGGAAACTCGCTAAGTAAACACAGTGGACGTCTGACACAAAGAGGCAAAAGCCACTGTCTTGTCATTGTTCAGGGGTAATTGGGAAGGGGCTTGGGAGAACATCAGCACCCTGAAAAACAGACTCTTGCCCTCCCACTAAGCCTTAAGCCTGCCTCGTCTCCCACGTCGCCTATCAGGCAGAAATCACCAATTACAGTAATGGCAAATCCCGTGACGAATCACAGAGGCTGACATTTGTGCCACACCTTGCCGACTTAATCGGGACGTCTGGCTTCATCTCTCAATTTGCGAGCCCTCTGTCACTTGCTTTGGCACACAATTTTAAGCTCCTTTGGCCCCATTTCACATGGTGCTGTTATCCTGTTTGGACTTTGTTAGGAGTCTGTAAGGGAATGTATCTGTGTGTAACTCAGATACAGTAACTCAGATTGTATGTATTACATGAAAACTTTGTACAAATTTCTACTTTTGTCAGATAGAATAGCTGCCATTGTATTTTAAGGCCTAATGTTGACATTAAAAAGTCAAGTCAGGTGAGGTCATTGAGGCTGGGCAGGGTTTCATTTGAATAATAATCACTTCAGTTTATCCCACATTCTGTATGTGCGTGTTTGAATGAATGTGTGTTATAATTGGACAAATATGGGCTTTTGTAGATTCCAACCAGTACACACTTGGGTTTTTGGTTAAAGCTGCTGATAGCCCATATTTTTGGCCAGTGGTCAATATTTTTCCATCTTTTTCACTTTCCAGGCCAATTAGAAACAATCCAAGTGGTGTTTTATTCATAGATTCACGTTATGTTTGTCAGAGATATTTTTGCCCATTACTGATGTCAGGAAAACATTAAAGGCAGAGTCGTGTTATGTTAAAATGACTTGAGTTTTTGTTAATGGACCCTAACCCTAACCCTAACCCTAACCCTAACCCTTAATGGAGACTGGTGGCTTTGACAAGAGTGACATAACGGCTGTTTCTGTTTCAACGAAACGGGTCTATCTCTTTCCATAATGTTGTCAGAGACTAAGAATAACTATCTGAAACTGTCAGTGGCATAAAAAGTACTTTTAGTTGATGTACATTGATCGGGTGGAGTTGCCCGCAAAGATTACATCAGACATTTCAAACCCGGAATATATAAAAAAATAGGAGAAGTTACCCTTTAAGTCTGTACCGAAAAAAAAGTAAGAAGGTTTGACACCCAGCCCTAATTAACACCAGTATGAATTAAATTCCTTATCAATGTCGGCAGAGGCAGATTGATACCTGTGCCGACGGCTGAGTAAAATCCTAAAGCTCCTTCCATCACGTCGGCGGGGGGACGGCGCTGACAGGCTCACGCTGGATGTGACTTCTACCTCGGCCTGATGTACTGACAAACCAGCCCACTGCATGAGTGTGAACGCATGTGTTTGTGCTCCACGCTGCTGGTGGTCCTCCACTAGGAGGGAATCTGCATCACAAACAGCCAGCCAGCCCCCACCACCCCCCTTAGACCACCACCCCCACCCCACCCCCTGCTGCTACTGCTTTCTGAAGCTGAATCCACACAGCCCTGCTAGGCTGCGGCGCTGCACAGCCGCCTATATAGACAGAAATGGTCCCACCAGCTATTCTGTTGAGTTTAATAGTGAGGGATCATGGCGATTCAGACAGATTCACAAAGGACGGACTAGAGCGGCTTTTTTTTAATTGTCCCTATGTGACTAATGGCAATTGCGTTAGGAGACAACACAATGTGTTCAAGGCATCGACTGCTGATTATTTCCATGTGGAGGCTGAGAATTTATTTCACCAGAGCAGATGTATTTGCAGCGGGGATAGAAGATTAAGGAGCAGCTTTTTTTATTCCCCTCACTTTGACTGTGTCTCTATGTGCTGTACCTGCTTCCTGTCCTCTTGAAGAAAATAGAAATATGATTCCCGGCAAAGAAAAAAAAAAAAAAAATGTAGTTAAGTACAAATTGAGCTTTTTTTTTTTTTTTTTTTTTTTCTAGTTGTCTGGCCAATCTTCAAACTTTAATCAGTCTGCCGACTTCAAGGCGGCACAGCGCTTTCCACAGGCTTCTTTCCTTCCCAGCAGGGAGAGCGATTCATCTGCTCTGCCCACAGTTTTTATATGACCATTCCCCGCTTCTGTCGTTTTAAGCAGCTCTCCATAAGCTCGCCACAAAGCCACGAAAACAGCCAAAACGTGAAAGCATTATAAAGCTGTTACAAAAACTACCTTTCTGGATTGCCTAATGCCAGGAGGTGCCACCTTGAGCGCGCTTGGATGTATTATGTTGCTCACCTCGTAGTGGTTTGAAGTCCTTCTCAATACCATAGTTATTTTCTCCTCAGGTTCACTCGTGATCTCTGACATCTCATTTGAGTGTCTGTTATTCATATTACCCGCGCTAAGGCAAAGTGATCACGGTGGATATTGTGAAGTAAATTTCTGTAACCAGCCAAAGAAGAAAAAAAAAGAGTCATTATCAAGTCCAATATATATTTGGCAGCAAAACAGAGACACTTTTCTCAGCGGAGAAAGTACAAGCTATGAGATTGTTTCCCAAGATACATTTTCAAGGCTAATTATCTCGCAATAATGACATCATTATAATTATAATGATAGTGAGCCAGGGCTCAGGCTATTGAAGACTAAAGCTTTGTTCTGGAGACGCTCAAACATGCTGCCATGGACACACGCAGGTCTCTCCAAGACAGCAATACGTCTCAGAAAATAACTGAAACGATTCCTAGAAGTGGCAGTTTGTTTTTAAATAAACATTTTGACTTTTCCTCTAAAAAGCTTTCAAGGAAAATGTCACGCTCCAATGTCCTTGCACCGTTGTATTTGTCAAGCTGCGATGTCCAGTACATTACTGAATATATATATACTGTGATGAAATATTGAAATTCATTCACGGATATCCACAGTTTTCCTTGACCTGCCATGAGTAAGGGTTTTCCTACATTTATGACAGCTCTCTGCGAGGTGGTGTGAGCTCATTGCTTTCAGCTGTGGGTTTAATGCGCAGGTGGAGAAGAGCAACGGTGACAGAAGAAGTGAGTCATGACCCTGACTGAAATAGTCTTGTGCCTACAAGGGATTCTAGTCTCTGGCTGAGGTCTCCTCTGTGATTGGACATTTTCATCATTTTTTGAGCTAATTTCTTTTTATTTTCATATTTAAACAGTAGCATGACAACACAGAATTCAATGAGACCCCCCCCCCCCGCGCGCTCCCTCCCCCCATAACGAAGTCACATCACCGTAACAAATCACAACAGAGACTTTACATAGTGACTTTACAATCAATCACAAATTGATTGTATCCGTTTCTCAGAACCAAAGGAATGCATTCGTTCATTTCTGAGAACCGTTTTGAGAGGACAAGCTACGGATTTTCTTGCAACGGCAAGTGCAGTCTCATTGGGAAAACAGTATTGCTACTGAGAATAAACATAACTCAGGTTCAAACAGAAAGGAGACCCCTGTAATAGAGGACATGGCATCACACAAGTCATTCCTAAAGAGCTGTAGTCAGGAGCGCTTGGAAACCTACCTTCTGTTGTGCCTCGTCTACGACAGTGACTGTTGTATTTCTGTGGCTTCTGAGGGGCGAGATAGAGCAGTCAGCTAACACTGTCCTGACACACGTCCCCATGTGATCGTTGGAAGCTGGTGTAGAATAGCAGCTGTTGAGATATGACACAAATCCTGATTTTATCTCTGAAACACTTGGTACCACTAATTATGTGCATTTGATCCGTTTACTTTTGGATTAAGAAAAGCAAGCTATGAGTTTTTTTGGCCAGATGTTAATGTTTTTGGAGATGCATGTTCTTGACAGGACAGCAACAACGTGCTGTGTTATTGAATTGTATTGTTTTATTTTGTAACAAAGAATTCATTTCATAGCTGAAAAAAAATAGTCAATAGATTAAGCAAATAATGAAAAATAATTATTAGTTACAGGCCTGATTTACACTGTGAGAGAAGATTGAAGCCTTATTAGCGGCCCCCTGTGTAATAAGATCCACAAATGAGCTGATAGAGCATGACCCACTTCGTTTTTATACTGCACGTTAACGGTGGAAATTTCCTTTAAATTTTACAATAAATAAAAATATCGCATGACATCAAAACAATTGACCATTTTACCCAGTTAGTAATCAAGTATAGCAAAGAAACAAGGCACTCCTCCTGAAAACTGCAACACCGCAGATGCTTTAACCCTAACCCTAACCCTAACCCTAACCCTCACTTACACTGGAAGCTGGTGCTAACTGGAGGTGGGGTTGGGGGGCGGGGGACAAAGGACAGTGGACGTGCCTTTGCTGAGGGGCTGAGTTCAGGTTAGCAACCTGAGAGCTGGCTTTGCCCCCACAAGCAGCCGATCACTCAGCGCAGGTTTTGGCTGAAAACAGTTGAGAGGCTTAGAGCTCAGGCTGTGCTGTCTGGAGTCTGGGAGTAATCAGCTCTTGTTAGACTCTGCTGCTTTTTATAACTACACGACACTTTGTTATAAATTATACTTATGAATTTGATCTAAACAGATTGTTACAAGGCAGTGAGTTGTGGCAAACCGACTCTGAAATTGCTTCAAAAGCACGAGGTTTTTTTTTTTTTCATAATCCCATGATATCTATAGGCCCTACAGAGATGGAGTCTCTGGTTGTGTCTAAGCAGTCATTAATCATAATCAGTTAGCTGCTTCCATAAGTTAACAGAACGTAAAGAAGAAAAGACGTGGCTCAGGAGGTCATTTAAAGGAATCATTTTAAAAGGCTCAACACTTTTCTGCACGGTGACACGCACACGAGCTGCCGTCGCTCCGAAGTATTCCTGCAGGACAAATATGTTCGGCGCGTGTTTGTGTGAAGCGACACGCCCAGTTGCAAGCGTTCATGCACCGCCGTCTGGTTCCCTTCACTCCCTGTCATTTGCTCTTTGTCTGCGCATAAAGAAGACATCAAGTGAGCTCATGGCAGACGGATGAGTGATAGAAGAGCTCACCGCTGATGACAGACACAAAAAAGCCAATCCGCAAAACTACAGTCAGCCACTAAGTAGACTTTTGTGCAGCCATATATTTTTTTTTTTTCCTCCCACATACCGTCTGGCTGGAGGCCTGTCTGGAGTGTCTGGCCCGGGGGTTACTCATCACGAGCACGGCTGCCGGCATCAGGTCGTCCCCTTGATTACAGGGCTGCTGCAGAGTCGGCTGGGCGTTCCAGTCTTATCACCAGGTGCATTTACTCCATCTAAGCGCCGCTAGATTTCCTGCAGTTGAGTCAAACCGAGCTCTATACTTCCCGTGCAAGGTCATTACCGCCATCCAAGTTTGCCTTTTCTCAGGCAGAATTAAATGTTGCAACGTGTAGCTTTGAAGAAGGCATTTACTGGATCAGTGATGAGATTCAATGAAAAAACTGTCAGCGTATAGCTGTGTGTGAATGTGACCTTAATACCGTGACCATTAATACCTTTCACCATGAGGTATTTTTTTTAAATGGAGACATTAGAATCACAAGGGCATCCAGAGTCACCTCTTCATTACAGATGTTACAGTATTGTATACAGGATATTCTGTATTAGCTTGTGAATGTGAGCCCTGGGTGCATGTTTTTATGGCCAGATAAACCCACGAGAGGGCTGTGGGGCAAAAAAAAAAAAAGAGCCAACGTCTCCCTATTGCCCCCCCCCCCCTTCCACAAGCACTACCACACTCATCACAGTATCCCAGAACACATATTTGACATTTTTACGTTACTTGTTTCATCCAACCAATCTTTCAGAAAATTTTGGAATTAGTAGTTTTGTGGCATTTTTGCTCAACTTTGCAGTTTTAGTAGATGGAAGTGGTTACTGAGTCGATGCCATGGGTCCCAATTTAAAATGTCACGCACTATTAGTGGGGTAGGAGTAGAAGTCCAGAAACAGAAGAAGCAGCTGAAGTGTGTTTGTGTGTGTGTTTTTCTTTCTAAATGTCTTGTTCATCATTTTGTAAACACATTTCCCAGCATTCACCCTGACATACTCTGTATGTTTTTGGACATGTGGGATCTAGACAAGAACTTAGAATAATGGTTTGAACAAAGCTTGCCCACACAGCGTGACAGGGTCAGCGGGATTGAAAAGGTCAAGAGGACTTATCTTTTGGTCGTTGTCGTCTCTGACTGGTTTATTTTCCCTTTCAAGATGAACGGGATTCCCCCTGGAACAAGGTGTGTTTGTACTCTTTCAGATTTTTTTTCCCCCATTTGCTCTCTTTGCACAATGGAATGTCAAAACACTGAGGTAACCAAACTTAGAAAGTGTGGTTGTGCTGACAGATTCAAGGTGCTTAGCAACCCCACCATAGCACCAGGTGAGAACATCCCTCGCCTTACACCGTCCATAGCAGTACGAGCGGGGTCATTTTCAGTGCTTGTCGGACTTGTGTCCGGGCTCTGATCTGATTTAACCGCATGGTGTCTTGGAGAGCTGCAGGCCTGGCCTAGATCTGTTGGCAATCAGCAGCGTGTTGGACTAGAGTGCTTTCGTACAAAATTACAGAGGAGGTTGGTGGGGCCTGGGATGGAGCCTGTCCAGTGCTGTGATTAAAGAGCATATGAGCACTGATTAATATGATCATCTTCCTGATGACGGATATTTTTTTTTTCTAATAAATGGATGTTTATGATGCCAGCTGTCAGCGATCATATGTCCCCACACTCTGCAAAAACGGTGGAGGTGGTTTTTGATTTGAAAATCGTAATATTTCTCATCCTACGCCTAATATTAGACATATTTGTTGACAACAAGGGAATGAGAGCAGCGTTGGGAGCAGTTGCCTCGATGTGAAATGTGGCCGTAGCGTTTGAACCCTCAAAATAGCAGCAGCGCCGCAGCATCGTGACCTGAAGTGTGGCATCAATCTGCAGCACAGTGCATTTCCGGAATTATCTCACTTATCAATCCCCGTAGAGCTCAGATGTCTAATCAGGGTTTCAGATTGGAGCGCGGGGCCCTCAGGCTGTGCTTTGACATTTAAGGGAAACAAAGAGGTAGAGGGCTGTTTGGCTGTTTAGCAGCTCCTGTAAATATCCACAGTCACCGCGCTGGGCTGGCGCTGTAATCGGCTCTGTGCCTTTTCAACGCGCAGCCTTTGTTTTATTAAGATAAACGATAAAGCCACTGTGTATGCAAACGCACATCTCTGCTTAGCCCGGTCATGTATTTGAAAAGACATGCCTTGCAGCTGCTTGTAGCAGAAAGGTCAGCGAGGCAGCGGATAAGCAAAGCCAAGCGTGTACATTATAACAAGTACCAGTGCTTTCATTTCTCATCTGGCCTGCGCCTGCTTGTTTCACAGTGTACTCCCTCCGACAGTCCTCGTGCTGAGCCGGAGTTAGATAGCATCATTATAACACGGCTCACCATGAAACAGGATATGGACGAGCGTGGCGTATTTTTATGACCTCATCAGACTGTCCGGGCGGCGGATTCTGCAGAACTCAGGAAATTCAGCAATTAAGAATGAGGATATCAGGCTTTTTTGACCCAGTCATTTATTCGAAAGCCACCTCCCTGGAAACAAGCCTGCACACCTCACACACCACATTCCATCCAACACACACATGCAGGCCCGCTGTGTATCGTCACTATAATTATGATTGCCAGGATAAGTCAACAAGTGCAGCCTCAGACATTTATTACAAACAACTGGGCCCCAAGTGACTTATGTGAACAGTTAAGATTTTAAATTGAGAGGCTCAGTTTTATGTCTATGTTAAATACACACTTTTAGCACAATCAAGCTGCAGTTTATTTTCCATGTCGTTAGCGCCATATTGCTGTGTCCCATCTGTCCAGCTAATCATTTTGACCTGCTTAAATATGACCTGGTTTCTGTGGGATGATGAAGGAAATTGTACTTCACACCTGCGACTATTGAAATATGTCTCAACTGATTCCTTGTGATCATGTTTGGAAAACTTTCGAAAAGAGAAAACGTGCATTTACAATTGGCAAACATAGAGAATAAATTAGCCATGTTTCCCTGTGCACCTCAGAATGTCTGAATCTGAAAAAGTCCATTGAAATCGTCCCTCTCAGGCCAATCGGGGCATCGTGTAGGATATTAGTTTTGCATTGCTGTTCAAATGTTCTCTTTACTCTCTATCAGTTGAAGTAGATTTTGTTCTGTCCTCACCACTGAAGCCATTTTTTGTTATCTTGGGCGATTTGTGAGGATATTTACGATTTGTCAGCTGCCAGAGAATTTGCTGTTCTCTCCTTTTTAATATCTCACTTTGTATATAGAGCTACCACGGACGGTGTTGTATATTCTAAGGACTACTTTATGTCAACATTTGATATACAGACTTTTTGTATTAATGTGATGAACAACTCACACGGCTGTTTTATCTTTTACCAGTTTATCGATTCGATTGATGTTGCTATAATTGCCTATAAATTGCTAGCATGATGAGGAGTATGATTAGGGGTATGTTTCTACATATATACAGTATATACATAAACATACATACATTGTAGAAAGTAATGTATATTTGTGTATGTATAGATTCTAGTTTTCGGTCAGAGTGCTGTCAGGTTCCTGTTCTGTTCCATGTGGTGCCTCACGTCCGGCAGGGAAGGTGCGTCACCTGCGTGGTAGCGCGAGTGACGTCACACCGTAGTTAGCAGCGTGGCGGAGTTACGCTAGGTCGAGGAGAAAGTCCGGAAAGAAATCCCTGTTTTGGCGTTTATTTCGCCGTTGTAAATTGAGTGTGAAGTTGCTGCTGCTCTACGCACGGTCGATAGTTCGGACTTTCACAATAAGAGCATGTTCATATTTCAATAGGAAGAGTATTTTAATTTGTGACATAAGAGGAAGTGCTATGCTACGAGAAGCACCGGGATTGTAGCGTCTGATTGCGTCTGCTGTATGTATGTATTTAGATGTGATTGTATTGAGAATATATTGTTCATTCTCTTTTCCTGTAGAAACCACAACAACAACAACACAACCGTAAGAGTTATAAGGGAAAATAAACATATATACATATATATATATATATATATATATTCTGTCAGTATACTGTGGTGCACTCAAAGGACCACCTCAAGATGCATTTCAGTGCCCACTGTGAACAGAGCCATCATTTCACCATTACCGGTGTATGATTATGTAAATGCAGGCGATGGTAAAATAGAATCAAGATGACTATTCTTGCTCTGCATGAGGGGAAAATAAATGTGGCGATTGCACACCCTATTCTAGCTAACTTGAAGAAATCAGGGAGTGCGCTAAGAGCCGCTGATGATAGGCTGCCAGCCCTGCTCCCTAATTTGGACATTGACACAGGAAAGCTGAGTGCTTCTTCAATAAGCGGTGTCCCTGCTGGCTTAACAATTATGTAACAAAGCTGACCAATGATTTCTGCATCTGTTACACTGCCGAATGGCATTTTGATATTATACGAGAACACATGGCGCGGAGTACCACTGTGGGTTAAAATGAACTCCCTGTCAGGAGGCATTGGAGGGGCAATCATGCACAGTGCGCCTTGTGTGTGCATGTCAGTGTAGCATGAATGCAATTTCCCTCGCTGACCTTCCACTGTGATTCTGATTCCTGGCTTCATAGGAACACACAGTGCTATACTTAAGCTGTCAGGTGTGGGTGATGCACTCAGAGAATCACACACCAAAAAGCATTTACTTGCTTGAGCGCAGGGAGAATTCAAGGAGGGATTCTATTAGCTCCAGAAATTCACATTGACATCTAATGTGCTCCTTTTATAGCCAAACACATCCCACTGTCATTTGATAAGCACGTCTCCAACAGGCCTCACTGTTGACTGTTACACTTAAGAGAAAACGACACGGAGCAAAGAGAATTGGATTTGAGACCTCTCTTGCTGATCCATAGATTTGATGTGAATGTATGATAGTGGGGTCCACGAACTGGAAAATAATGAGGGGAAGTTTGATGGCTGTATTGAGATGTTAGTGGTGAAAGCATCAGATATGTATTAATAATCCCATCACCTCTGGAGCTGTCAGCCCTATAGAACATGAAAGACCCAGCTTTGGTCTCCTTCAAATCAGACCTAGCTAATTGCTTTCAAACGGAGCCACCTTTGACCCCCCCCCCCCCCTGCATGTTCACTAAAGGTGTCCCTACCTCGACCGGGCATTGTTATGCAGAGAGCACTCCGTCCTCTGCCGGGCTCTTTAAAACTCTATTTTCAAACACACTTCAAGGGTATCTCATGTACCTCCACCTGAAGTTCGTGGTGAATAGGAATCATCGGGCTATCAAAATGTTTCCATAATGATACCGTCAGCCTTTGATGGGAGGGACACGCCGCAGCTTTAGCTAAGTCCGGCCAATATCCACATGATCTGTCTTAACGGAGAGCCTGTAAATGAATTAGACTGATCAGACTGAATAATATAGATACCTGCGAGGTTTTACCAGCCCTTTCTCCCTGAAAACAGTTTTCCGATAGGTAATTAGAAAGAAGTCATGTGATAATGTGTCACTTTGAGCAACACCTTTTAGCTTTGCACATTATCTTTTGATGACAAAAGTGTGATAACATCTTCGGGCGAGGTCTTGAAATTCTCTGAGACACCGTTAGATGTGGTCCACGAGTTAGAGCCACGGTCCCCTCACAAAATGAAAAGTGGTAAAAGACTCCCATCAGTCATTCTTCCTTTTTTTTTCTCCTTGCTCCGCTGTAAGCAGAGGTGACTTGGCCCTGGGTGGCAGCAGCAGGTGAAATGCAACGCCGTGCAGTTTCTCACCACCACTGTCGAGACACTAGCTCTCCAGCCTAAAAGCAACAAATTAACCACCCCAATTTTGACAGTTCCCCCTCACATTCATCAAAGCCCGGGTCTATTATCATCC
The DNA here is from genome assembly GCF_042242105.1 of Pempheris klunzingeri. Lineage (NCBI taxonomy): Eukaryota > Metazoa > Chordata > Actinopteri > Acropomatiformes > Pempheridae > Pempheris > Pempheris klunzingeri. Next base: position 20,236,823 of record NC_092029.1, on the reverse strand, counting down.
CTCTGACTCACTGAGCGCGTTTTGAGTGCACACGGTTATTAAGGGGAGTTCTGATTTTAATTCAGAATGCTCCAGGTGCACTGATCACCCAGCGGACGAACGGCCTTCGGAGCCGAGCTACAAGCTAGTTTCAATCAGGGCAGCTCCACAGACAGGTGGAGAGTAGCTGGCGGCAGATAAATCCACCCACACATGCACACTTTCTGCTGGGTTCACACAGGCAGGCAAACGCCCACGCACAAACATGCACAGGCATTCCAGCTGTAAAAAGCAACTGGGTGGCATGAAATTGGTGAAATGATCACGCTGTCTTAAAATGCAAATTGCATCCTCTGTGCAAAGAGAGACAAATGGCTCCTACTAGGAGAGGATTACATGAGGAGGAGACAACTAGGCAGGCTGCAGTTTTACACTGAACTAGAATGGTGGAAAGTTCAGACTGCGTCCGTGTTTGACTTCGAATTCAGCGACCCACGTACAATTCTGAAATCATGCAAGCAGTCTTTCTGAGTGAAGTCTTTATTTTCAGCTAAAGTGGTTTTCATTTAACCACGAGCAGAACATAACCAAACCACCAAGCTTTGACCTTCGTAGGGGAAACCCACCAATTTTAAACACGGAAGTTAGTTTCCTAATCTTCTGTGGGACTAGAGCAGCTTTTTTCAAGCCTGAGGAAGTAACTCCTGACGATGTCATCGAGGTTATCTCAGCTCAGATTTAGAGACTTCCGTTAAAGATGTAATAATTCTTTTTTTTAAAAAAGTCTCCGGTACCTGCAAATGTCTCCGCTGTTTTATTTCACATCCATTGTTTGAATCGTAAGAAAGATGTGCTCTACATTTGCTTATGTGCCCATATTGGCCCTAAGGGTTTTTCTTCTGTGATTATTTTCTCAAGAAGAAAATTCTAATCTCCCGTTCAAATTAAAAAAAACCTGTTAAAAACCCTTAAAACTCCAGCAGTCTTGTGCACTTCAACAAAGGTGGTGGCATAGGCACCACGATAAATGAGCACATCTCGAAAACAACAGCAATCGATGTGGATTCGCAGCATTGGTACAGCCCACGAGGCAAAGCATCGGAGGCAGAGAGAAGACACCTATGTAATGAACTACCTCCGCTCTGCTATTCGGCTCACAGTTGAAATCACCCGGCTGAAAGAAGAGGATATTAAAACACACCGTCTAATGTATTCCTAACATATTCAAATGCAGCGCACGGTGGCGACTGGCTTCTGGATCAGTTAGCTTTACAGAAGAAGGTGTTCAGGGTCAGTAACACATTTTCTAATATTGCAAAATGAATGCACAAATCCCTTCCAAACAGTCTCTTTAAGACGGGGACGACAATTATACAATTTTCTGCTGTGCTAAGCCCCACAGGTATGTTAAAGTTGAAAAGAGTGGCTGACTGCTTCTGGTGTCCATGATATCAAGTCAGCCGTTAATGGCTGTCACACAGTGCTGCCTGAGTGATCCACACGGGACACGGGGAGCCAAAGGTGCAGGTTTTTTTTCCTGAGAATTAACACTCAAGTCTGGTCTTTATTGACAGCCCCAAGAAATGGAGAATGGGTGCTTTGCCGGAGTGATCACCTTTTAGCCCGTGGACCACCGCATCCGCTAATACTGTTCAGTGGTCTCGTGATCTCTGTGGAGACACAATACCCTGGCTCTCTTTCACCAGTTGCCGGGTTAGGAAGTGGAGCGTGGGGCCAGGCCAGGCTGAGTCATTACTACTACAGCCGTGGGCCAAAGGGGGGTAAAGAGGGTAGACCGGGTGCCTAAGCCTGTGTCACACTCTGGAGGGAGAAGAAGCCGTGTGGGAAAGTAGGCCATGATGCTGCAAACTGGCTCTTGGGTTCAGGCAATGTCTCCACAGCTACTTGAAAACCTGTAGCTCTGACAAGTATGCGGTCTTCAGCATGGTCTCTCAGTAAGAGCCATCATTTTTTTTAACCATTACAAGGGGGACGAACTACACACACGTGAATATAGGTTTTGAGACTTTTCTTTCAAAGAAAAATACTAAATACAAATAAAATATGACAAATGGCAACAGGAACTAGTTTGAGTTTTCTCTGTGGCATGAAGCAATCCAGTGTTTTTGGAGCATGCCCTGGATTAGTAGTTGAGAGACGCTGTTCTGACCAAAGACACGGCCGACTGCATCATGGGAAGTGTAGGATCCAACATGTTTAAAGCTGGACGATTCTATCTCAAATATTTCAGGAGAGCAAAATCTGGTCCTGGCATTAGTTGAAGCCTACCCCATACAGGGCCTAAAATCTGGTTTACTCTCAGGCCTCTGCCACATTAACTTGGAGGCAGACAAGACTAAAAAGGGGATACAATTGTGCAACAGGAACCAGCTTACATTATGTTTTGCCTACAACGGGAAGCAACACAGATTTAAGTTGTTGTTGTCCTTTTTCTGGCTGCTCCCTTCCGGGGTCGCCACAGCAGATGATCCGCTTGTAGATTCTGGCGTTTTTTTACACCGGATGCCCTTCCTGACGCAACCCTCGCCCATTTTTGGTAGCCGGGACTGGGAGGGAGTCGAACCCGGGTTCCCCAGGCCGATGGCATGCGCAATTATCCACTGCGCTACCGGCCGGGTAAGCACACAGATTTATGTAAAGCATTTAATTTAGAATGTCTCACCAGTAGCATTGAGGTGAAGAAATGTCTTTATTTTTGCACAGCATGAGGGCCCTTTTCTTTTTTAATGATTGGTTTTCAAAAGACAAGTTGAAAGTAGAAGTAGAAGTAGAAAAAGAGTAAACATACATCATACATACATACATAACAATAGATACTCATAGTGGTCCTGAAGGAAATGTGTGTTTGATGAAGCATGTTGTATAACCTTTAACCATAAGCAGCAGAATTGGCGTTCAAAACACTAATTTAAGATAAGAGAGATTTGATTCGTCCCACACTGGGGAAATTCACTCGTTACAGCAGCAGAGAGTCAAAGAGACAGAAAAGGTGCAGAAACAAAGGGTCAGTAACAGAAGTAGCAGAAGTAGTGCTAAAACAAGGGATATAACGGAAATAAAAATAAATACAACTATAAAAATATGAGAGAAATCTAAAATACATGCATGTGTGCAGTGCACTGGAGAAAAACAAATGAGTAATGACAATGTGCAGGTTAGCGGCTATGATATTGTCATTGTTGGAGATTTATGTAACGCTCTTGTTAAACAGTCTGACGGCAGTGGGGATGAACGACCTGCGGCTTCTTCTCACACCCGTGGGTGTATCGGCCTGCTGCTGAAGGAGCTGTTCGGGGGCCCCCACAGTCTCATGCAGGGGGGGCGAGAGGTGTTGTCCGTGATGGATGTCAGCTCGGCTAACATCCTCCTCTGTCTGTTGAGCCTCTCCCTGTCCCCTCAGCAGACCACAGCATAGAAGATAGCTGAAGCTACCACATATCACACATCGAACCGGCATTGATGTGAAGCTGGTTGAGCTCACACCAGCCGACAAAGTTGTTGACCTCCCTGTATTCCAGCAAGTCCCCCCCTCAGAGAACTTCTGGATGTGACAGTTTACAGTGTTGTGTCCAAAGTCTGAGGTGTAGAGTGTGGAGAGAGAGAGAGAGAGAGAGAGAGAGAGAGAGAGAGAGAGAGGAATCCCTGGGGGGCCCCTGTGCTGCAGACCACCACATCAGACACGCAGTCCTGGAGCCTCACATACTGTGGTCTGTTTGTGAGCTAGTCAGTTGTCCATGATGTCAGGTGACAGTCAACTCCTGCAGGCACTGGAGAAGTCAAACAATGATCCTCACAGTGCCTCTTGTGTTTGTCACTGTATCACATTTTAAAACAGATCTGACAGAGATTAACACAAGTAACTTTAGATTCAAGATATGTCACAGACTAAAACTTCGAAAAACGAGAAAAAAAAAAAGAAGGAAGTTGCAGGTCATAAGCTTGGAAACAGACCACGAGGCAGATATGAAACTAAATATATCCATTCCTCAAAGTCAAAGAGTTTGTAACAGTGCAAATATACATCCTGAAGTAATGTTTATGCAGGCGATGAAAGCAGAAAGCACAGACACGAAGCATCATTTAGTGTCTATAAACCTGAGCCAGACCTAGGATTGGGGAGAGAAAGTTCCAAGGACGGGTGCAGAGAAAGCAGCCAAATTGGATGAAGTTAAGCTGCACTAACTGCTTGTTGTGACTCTGGAGAGAAAGCTCAATCGTCCCTTTGACTCGCCGAGTGCGCTGAGAAAGGATACATTGTTCCCGTGTTTTGGGTGGATTATGAAGAGACATGTCACAACAGCAGGTTTTTGACAAGGTCTTGGGTGTCTGCTGTCGTGAGCATTACTGTCAGGAATGCCGATGAGGCCTAATGAGGTTTTAATCCAGCCGGAGTCATTAGTGGCAGGTCATTTTAAAACAATCTAGGGTCAGGCTGCATAAAAGCTACAGAGGTCCACTCACACTGGGTCACTGAGCATGGCACAGACACTTCGGCAACTTCTGCAAGTCCAGGGAAAGGGGTTTTGTCTCTTAAATTATAGGATATCTCTTGTTACTTGATGCATAGTAGAGACTTAACAATTTGCAGGTTTTGGAAAACACTATCATACCACATGGGATGTCAATAGAAGATTGTTGGATCTATTTCATCATTTGTAAATTGCTCTCAAAATGATGATGATGATGATTAAACTAAGAATTCACATCTCAGGTGTAAATTCGTCACTCACAAGCTTTTCTCTCACTTATAAACATTTCTCTGATCCATGAGAAAAAAAAAAAAACATGAAACAGAAATTAAGCTCCAGCTTCTGAAAAGTGGCTTTTACCTTGGAATTCACATCCCCCCCCCCCCCCCCCCCCCCCCCCCCCCGGATGGCTTTTCAAAGTTGCTAAGATGTGTTAATTAATATGTTTTTCCCCCCAAGAGAAGCATGAGTCATCGAAACTTCACGTTATGTTTGGCACTTTTATAGACTGCAGATGTACAGTAAGCATATATTTTGAAAGCGTCATCTCCTTGGCACCCTTTAGACCACAAAACTCACTTTGGTTTTTAAGGAAGATGATTACAATCACGCTGATGATGATAATGACGTAAAGGTAAAGGGACGTTGTATCAGAAGCACAGGGCACGGCCGCAGGATTTGTAGCATTAGTGACACAAGCAGAGTCAGTCGGTCCATGTTTACGAACACACGGATTGAAATGAATGGCCAATGTTCGTGTGTGTCAGGAGAATGTGTAGATAGGAAACTGCTTGCTAAAACACTCCATATGAGTGCAATAAGGAGAAAATATGTCAATTGATGCAACTTTAACTGCAGACACAAGCACTTTTGTCGTCTCATTAAAACGCATTTAATTACCGCACAAGTAGTAGTTACCATAGGTGTCATTTACACAGGGGACATGTCACCATCACTTTTTCAGGTGGCTGATTTTGTCTCCAATCACTTTTTAAAAGCATAACTTGTTAGAAATGATCAGAAAAATAGCATTTATCAAGTAACAGTGACACTGCGTTGTTCAGCTGACATGGTAATGCAGCTGCGGATGTGATGCATATGGATAACTGTTACTTTTGCAGACGATGCTGTTGTTTATTAGTATTTTCATATTGTTGACTCTGAAGTTGCCTTTATGCTCTTTTGAGGTGCAGTTTTGTTCCCACCATAATTATCTTTCTCTGACCTCATTCCAATCCCCAATCTTTCTTTGATTTGCATGTAACTGTAAAAGTAGATGCGCTAGCAGTAGCTACAGGAGGAGTGGAAGCAACACGTGGCATTATTATTATTATTATTATTAGCTAAATCAGAGGCCCAGTGCAGGAACAGTAGTAGAAGTTTGTGCTACATCAGTGATAGGAGTCACAGTAAATGATGCAGCTGTGTGTTTAGACTGTACATGGCACCAATGAAGTCTTAAACTCCGTCACTGTTTAGCAAATTTAAATGTGGTAGCACTGAATCCAGGCAGCCAGACACTTCAAATGAGTCCTGCAAAGAGCCAGAGATAATTTGTGTGCATAAGGCTGGTGTCAGAAGGGTACAGGTACACCCCTCTCCTTCTAAGAGGCTTTATAAATAGTTCTGTCAGGAGGGAGAGTAAGTGCATGCTCGTTCCACTGGAACTGTTGGAATTAACTGAACTGAATTGTCATTCATAATCTACATGTTGCAGTTTTCCTCTGGCCCTGGGTATTGCTATCTTCTGCTGTTTGCACTGTGATTGAAATTTTGATCATCAGTTGTAAACGCTTAGAAGCATCCCATGACTATTGGTATGCTTGCAGGAGCTGCTGGGTGGAGGAATGGGTGTGGCTGGTCAGTCTGGTTGTATAAGGGTGCTTGCAGAGCATTTTGCCCTCAGCTTATTGACTTGTTCTTTGTCTAAACAGCTCCGTCCCAGGTCAGCGAGGTCATCAAGGAGAAGGTGCAGCAGCGCAGCATCCAGCTCTCCTGGCAAGAGCCTCACCAACCCAATGGCGTCATCACGGAATATGAAATCAAATATTATGAGAAAGTGAGTTTACAGGGAGATTTGCTTGTGTCCTTGTCTCTTTCTGAAAGCCTTTTCCTTCCATTTCTCACTTCACATTCACTTTTGCCAACTCTTCATTTTGTATTCTATGTGCATGCTGCTCTGAGTGGAATTCACAAGATTCTGCAAGTACCTTCTTTGTCTCATAATTGCAATAATGAATGAGATGCTCATAAGATTTTAATCAGGCTGTAGTCCTTCACAGCCGCCCCCACACACATGTTAGCACACACACAATCCGTGGCTGCTGCGCCGCCAGAATTAGCAATCTGTTACTGTTATCTCCTTTTCCCTTCCACATAGATTATACGGCTGCTTCCCTGTGTTTCAAGTCTGAACACATCAGCTTTTTACAGCGGGGTTTAATGGAGCGAATTTAACCCTGCAAATCAAAGGCAGGGCAGCAGAGCTCTGATGCCAGTCCTGCTGGCCACAGCCCCTCGCAAACACTGACAAATCAGCCTCCTATGTCACGTACTGTGGCTGTGGTCTGCCCAGCTGTAAAAGTGGAAAATTGGAAACAACAACTACACCCCTAACAGACCCTGGCATTCCATTTGGGCTTTTGCCGAGCAAAACATTTACAGATCAACAAGAAAATACACAATGCGTGCAAGCCCGTGCATCCAAATTGATTCCTTGATGGAAAAAAAAAATATCTTTATATGTGTTTATGTTGCCTGATGGTAAGCTTGTCCTTTCTTTTAAAATTAGAGATGTTCTGTAATGTAATATATATGATGTAACATAAGGCATTTAAATTTGAAAAAGAAAGGTTAAGCTGAATTTATTTTGATACTACTGTAAATTCTCAAATAAAAGCATATTGTACTTTCAGTATAATGGCCATTTTATTTAAATTGTAAATAAATTGAAAATAAATTAATGAATTATAATAACATATATGTGTGTGTATATATATATTATTATATATAAGTATGAAAAAACTCTACTACAAAAACAGGGAAAATTCTAACTAAAGGCCTGTCTGCACTGACAGCTTGTTTTAAATAATGCCCCGTGGTTCTTTGCAGCTGAGGTAAATAAATTGTTAAAAACCTGTACACTGTTTTAGAGTTCATCATATACAGTAAACTGAGTATTCAAATGGCTACTAAATTTGAATGGCTTCATCTTAAATTGCTACACTGTGTTTCTAGTCGGATAAAACATTGTTAAGCTGAGTTCATTCCATTTACAAAGGGCAGGTAATTACATCCTCTGAAGTGTATCTGCAGTATTTTGTGAAAAAAAAAGACATTAAGATAACACTTCAATTGGACTCAACCAGACTTCAAACAGCGGTTAGATGTTATTTTCTTGCCTAAATGGTGAAAATGTTTCCCTTTTAGATAAAAGATTTGTTTCTCGTACAGGATCAGAAGGATCGGATCTACTCCACGGTGAGGTCCAAGTCCACGACAGCCACGGTGAGCAACCTGAAGCCCAGCACGGCCTACGTGTTCCAGATCAGGGCCTTCACAGAGGCAGGGTACGGCACCTACGGCCCCAGACTGGAGATAACCACCAAGGAAGAGGCCACAGGTAGGATTTATGTGCAGGCTACCGAGGCACGAGCGCACACTTTTTCAGTCACCTCTGCTTTAGTTGTGCATTTTATGTTTTATGTCTAGTAGGGATGTAAATGAATAAGAATGTGTTAGTCGGATATAAACAAAAATAGGCTTAGACATAATTTTGTCAAAAAATGAGAGTGAGAAAATGTTTAGCCGCACCATCCCATTCACCACGTCGCAAAATTTGATTATTTCATGTTTATGAGTCAGACCTGAAGAGGTTCTGAACAGAATGGGTTCAACCTTGGCTCATCCTATGCCCTTTCCACCACGTTTCATGAAAGTCGTTCCGGTAGTTTTCCGTCATCCTGCAGACAAACAGACAAACTGCAGTGAAAACACAACCTCCTCTTACGACATTTTAACTACCTTACATTCGTCCAGTCTCAAATTTTTATCGAGGAGTCACGAAATACGGACCATGTTTTGCATGGTTTGTATTTAGTTAAAACCCCCTGGAACATTTCCATTCTTTTCATTCCCACCCAGACCATCAATACCAACACACCTTTTATTTAAACTCAGTTTAAATTTGTATTTCAATAAATACATTGAAAAGATATTTTTGATTAATTTGGGTGCATTGTTTGAACATTATGTTATAGAGGTGAGTGTGAGCAGCGAAACATTAGCGGGAAATAACAAAACTCAGAGAGGGAAACGGTACAGAGAATTTCTAGAAACTTAGCTTTTGCACGACATCTGTAATGCATAGAATACTGTGCAATGAGTGTATTTTGCATGGAGTATGTCTCCAAATGCATCAATGCCAAGCGCTGAACAGAGGCTGCTGTTTGACCACAGCAGTATTTCAGCACATCATGTCGGAACACGGGCTTTCAGCTCCAAATTTATGCACAATCTGTTAATGTTTCCAGCTACAGTGGTAATAGCCTAGGGAAATTATTTGCTTTCAAGCAAAGCAAATAGAAATTGCTTTGACTTTATGCTGACAGCACGTCATGGGAAAAATCACTAAGCACAAGGACAAGGTAGTGTAGCGTCATGAGGATAAACTCATTTAAATCTAATCAGTTACATTAGGTTTGCCCTGAGTGCCACAGTGTGTTATTGTGAGTTTTGGTGAAGGATGCTGCTGTGAGGTGTTGGTGTCATGGCCCATAATGTCTGGGATTATACAATATCATAAACGTGGCTACACATGGGATTAGTCAACAATTTCTGTTGAATTTTTCTTTTCTTCAACTCTCAGACTTCCATAAATTAAACCAGAACTACTGTTGATGACCCATTTTATTTCGGTAAACCTTTCCAATAAGGTTTCCTTTTGGGAGATATCCTTGATAATGATTCTTTTCCCCAGAATGAAATGATGAGATTGAGATCAATATCATGCCTCTGCATTATTATCAGGAGGTAGTTAGGCTAATTTAGCATTAAGACTAGCACCTGTTGCCGGATTTGGTTTGGTGGCAAAGGGTTTCGGTCTCTGTCGCAGTGGTACCAAATCTGGGAAACACCACGGTGACACTGTGGCACAGGATATGATTTCATTATATATGAAAAGATATATATTTTTTTCCATTTAAAGTTATTATTATTTATATCTTTTATTCCTTGCACATTTTTGAGTTGACAATCCCCATTAGTCAGTATTTCATTAAAGTCTCTCCAGTTTTGAGCCACAACATCCAATTTAGCCACCCCAAACACGCCCCCGCCCACCTTACGTCCAACATTGCTGCATAAAAGGACGCATTAATTACTCATACCACATGCAGCGGGTGTCCTGTAACAAGGTTAGAAGTTTACAGTCCAGTCAAAGTGTCCTTGTCCAGCACACTGAACCACGAGCCTCCTCTGTGACAGCCTCAAGAGGCAAACCTGCAAGTGTGTAATGTGACAGCTGACTGCTCTTAGTCCCTCCCAAAACATCCGCTTGTTGAGACATTGAAGCTTGATCGAGTAACAGCCAACGCTGAGTGTTGCCACATTTTTCAGACACCCTGTGCCTCAGAGAAGTCACAAAAAAAAAAACAGTCTCCTTCATTTATACAGCACAGATCCACTTGATTTAAAATGCATGAATTTTCCCCTTCATACACCGCTCGCGTTGACTTTATACAACGCTATGGCAAGTCATTCTTCTGAGCAATCGGCAGTTTGTCAACGCAAACGGTTTAAGCACCGTGAGAGCTCTGAATGGGAAACAATCCAACCTGAATGTGTCTTTGTTTGAGATGAAGGGCATTGCCATCGCCGTCTGGGACTATTAAGCCCACTTTCTGAAACAGTAGAGCCGTGTGTATAAGGACGGCTCAAAAATAGAAGCGTCCCTCCTCTACTCTCTCAGAAGGGGAGGAGGGGAAGGGAGGGGGGAGGGGGTTATCAATCTCCACGCCTCTCATTGGGCTCAATTATGTCCTGCAGATCGTAGTCTTTGATGTGCCGAAGTTCACACTGAGCATTTCTGTCTTTCTGCATGTCTGTCCGTGTGTTATATGTGTATCCGTCTCATCAGCTGCGATTGTCTCCAGTGAGCAGAACCCCGTCATCATCATCGCGGTGGTTGCCGTGGCGGGGACCATCATCCTGGTGTTCATGGTGTTTGGCTTCATCATTGGGAGAAGGTACGCTCTCGCGGGCCCCATTGACTCTCCGCTCCTGTGAGTCTGCGCTTGTCAATTAGCCTTTCTGTCACTCACAGGCCTCCACGTCTGTGGAGTCGTCACACGCACACACTCGTGCACCCATCATCTTGTGGCATGCTGTGCTAATGGGTTGTGATGCATCATTTTTTTTTTTTTTTTTTTCCCCTCCCAACTACATTTTTAAGCTATTTTTGCAGAGCCATTATGAGAGAAGTACCCCAGAGCGAGAAAGCTTTGGCTCTACATTCCTGTGTTTGAGTGTGTGAGATCCTGAGGGCAGGATGAAGTACATACAGGATTTTTTTTTCCACCATCAAAAAGCAGCCTGCCCATTGTCATTATCACCATTTCCTCATATACTTCATCTGTGTTCTCATCTGCACGGATGGCATTTCATCAGAGCTTCCTTTTAATGGTTGATTCTTAAGAAGTAGCTTTACTTAATGTCATTTCAAGACTTGGTGTGTTTTGCGTAAAAGATTACGCCCCCCCCCTGTCTGTGTGTCATCACTTATGTCCTAATTGCAGTACCTCGGGACTTTTAGTAAGTAATAACTGTGGAGGTCAGCTGTGATCTTAATTCTATGCAAATCTGCCATGTAAAGTAAGTCCCCCCCCCAAAAAAAAAAATCACCTACCATATTTTGCCAAACACACAGGCCATGTGATGTTATAAGTCCTGCGCGAAGCGGCATCTCGGCAGGTTTTTTTTTTTTGTTTTCTGTTTTTTTGGCCTCTTTCCCAGTTGAGAATTACGGAGGGTGCGATGGCAATTATAGATAAAAATTCTGACAGCAGTTTGGGTGCAAACTCAGGAGGCTCATCTCACTACACAGAAAGATGCAGGTGTTATGCAAAGCCTTGACATCGGATCTGGGGGATAATGTCAGTAAAGTTGAGCAAAATGCAGACTTGACTAATCTCGTGCGGGTAATTTTTTTTAATCACAAGAGGTCTCCAACATTAGTTCCTTGGCGAATAGGGCTTTAGTCAAGTCAGTGCAGCTGTCATCCATCCCACTGGTATCAGTACGATCAATTACCTCTTAATTTAGATCACGTTTCATCGTGCAGTTTTACAAAAGTCTCTTATATACTGTATATATTATATAGAATATTTCAACTTTAAGCTGCAAAAACTGGGCTCAGTTGTAGCCCACAGCTGATTCACTGAGTCTGTTGTATCATTACACTTGTTATTTGCATCATCCAAGTGATGCAAATAGAACTCAAAACGCATCAGTGCGATCTGGGAGGGGGAAGCTGCCTTTTTTCTTTCAGGGGATATCCTCACTCTGGTAAAACTTCAGTTCTGAAAAAAAAAACAACAACACATACTTCTGTTAGTTTCCTGTGGCACTTTTCAAGTAGAATTTTAAACTCGTCATTGGATGCACCTTGGAAGCTGTGATTAACTCTTCTCCTGAAGTTTTAATGTGCATTGGTCTTTCTATCAAACAGCCATTTGAGAGTTTAATGCACATTTAAGCCTTCAGTTGCACCGACTGTCAGTTAACATTGTCCATGCAAAAAAATGGGAGTTTTACTTTGGGAATGATTGGCTTCCACAACTCCCACTTTATTAGAAAAAGACCATATGTATGACACATTCTGTGGACATTTGTTTGTTCTCAGTCAATTTTTAAGAAGACTCAGATTGAAGAAGACTCATACTCAGCTCCATGCTTTTTAGTAGTTCAAAATACCAAGGTATGACAAAAATGTGGCATACCTAAGATATAGTGACAATGCCATTGGCCTGTGAATAAGTGCGTTTAAGCTGTAAGTGTGCAGTATGAACAGTGGAGACCTGCTCCGCAAGTGTGTCACCTTATCTGCAGCAAGTGCACGTCCATCACTTGTGGCTTATTCTTTTACCTTCCCATGTTATTCCTTTTTTTTTTTTTTTTTCAGTTTGTGCTTTAAAACCAACGTTGTGCAGTAAATCACCTGCTTGAAGGAACCTTCAACATGTTGATATTACAAATGAATATTGCATGGCACGTTGAACAGTCCTTTACAGTGCATATATTATTTGATATGTTCCATGATTAGACACTCGAGCTACTTTCCCAGGCTATAGGCTGTTGGGTTCACAGCTCCTGCTGGGTTCACAGCTCCTGCTGCTCAGCTGGGTTTCTTAAGAGATTTGTCATGCACAGCATTAGTTGCCGCATTAAAATTCTTGTAATTTAGGGAATTTATTTTCTCTACACAATCAGTTGATTCTGCCACTCTCTTCCTCTCCCCCCATGCAGGCACTGTGGGTACAGCAAAGCCGATCAGGAGGGAGACGAGGAGCTCTACTTCCAGTGTGAGTGCCTGCATTCATAAGCCCAAAGTGCACACACATATAGTATGCATGCACACACACACACACACACACACACGCAAATGGAGACATCTCAATCACTGCATACTGAAAAGGAAGGGTGCCTTAAAACCTCATCAGCACCCACAGGCATTACTGTTTGATCCCAGTCCATTTGATTTGTGTCAAAGCCGGGAACAATCGGGCCAACATCTGCTGCTGATTGGCTAGACTCAGTCTCTGGAGATCAAGAAAGTTAGAAAGCTACAAACGCATGAATTTGACAGCTGTCAGGGAGGGTGTAGAGGTTGAGCTGCAGAAGAAGGAGCGTTCTTTAAAAAATGTAAAAGCCACAACTCAGATGTTTTTCAGAGAGCGACAGAGTTGTACACACAGTTTGCTCCGTCATCGGGGTTGCTTCTAGTCTGGGTTCTTTCTATCACTAAGAGGGTTTTTTTTTTTTTTTTTTTTTTTTTTCTAACACTGATACACCATCCCTAATGATGCCCCTGGAGATGCAGCAACAGACAGCTTCCCCAAGTGGAGCCGTAATGATCCGCGCTGTAGGCAAACTGCTGATTTGGAAACAAAGGGTCAGGGGTGTCACAAAGTGTAGGACTAAAGCAGAGGTAGTGACGGTGAGCCCGGGTTGGCTACTGCTAAGTATCTGACAGGTCCACCTCAGCTGCTCACACCTGCTGAAAAAAAAAAAAAACTAGGAGAAAACACACAAACAAGGCAAGGTAATGAAAGGATCCGCAATATCAAATGACGGAAAGGCTGCCGAGGCGACAGAAGCCAGATAGCATGCGAATTCAACATGTAGAACCAATTTGTCTGCCATGTAGCAGCGAGGAAGTGATGATAAGACATCTCCTATCAGATCCACTGACATCTTGGATGGACAAAGCAATTGTGGGAGCAAGTGGAGGGAGATTCTAAACCGCCGGTGTCCCCCTCGCCAGAGCACAATGTATTTGTTGTGTTTACACTGTTGCATTGGCAGCCGTGTCTTTCCTCCACGTCTCTTCAGCTGGATGAGGCCACAGTTCTTGTCTCTTGCTTTGGCCCAGTGTTTGTCCAGTGCATTATGGCTGTACTATCTCATTAAATTCTTAAGTTGACAGGTTATATTGTTATCGGAGGAATTTAAAATGCGCAGTGGAATCGGCCCCACGAGTGGTCCGCTCACCTAACAGTGCATAATACTGTAATTTGCTGTTAATTTGGAGCACTGTGCAAAGTGGTAACCCCGTACCCCACCTCTGGCCTTTCTCCAACTTTGTTTGTTTTCCTTATTTTTTTCCTACAAAATGCTTCCGCTCTCTCTGCGTGGATATTCATGAGATGTTCCATATCAGTGTTAATTGAAATTGCATGGATGTTATTTTTAAGAAAATCCCAAATGTCTTAGTTTTAATTAGTTTCCGTCTTGTCCTTCCAAAATCTCTTAGTTTACTATTGTTGAATTGTTGCACTTTGAGATTTGTAGTGCATTATAAATAAAATGTGTTATTAAGAAAAACAAGCGTAGTTTACTCACTGATACTTAATGATAGGAAATTGCTCATTTAGTGCAGATACAAATACATTATTTTATTTTTTTTACTCTATTTAGTTTCAAATATTACACATTGCTACTTACAAATCCAAATGATTGTTTTGAAAAACACGCTTGTACGATTCCCTAAAACGATACCATGTGTCATAAAAGCACTAAGCACGATAAGTGTGTCCACCAACATGAGACAGATTATTCCTCATTGAGGCAGCTCTCAGCTGCAGGGAGGAGAAAGGAGACCGACGGTCTCATAAAAGCACCTCACGCAGGTTACTCAAATCTTTGCTTCCCATTTCTGAGGAATTTTCCTCTGTGAAAGCCCTTTTTGACACCGGCCGCTGACTGTTCAGCAATTCCCTCTGAATCACTGGTCTTAGTAATCGTTTGCCTGTCAAGCGCCTGCTGGTGTGCAGTGTGCATATTAAATTGTAACAGTAATCCTCTTACCTTTCTACAGTTAAATTTCCAGGCACCAAAACCTACATTGACCCTGAAACCTACGAGGACCCAAACAGGGCTGTCCATCAATTTGCCAAGGAGCTGGACGCCTCCTGCATTAAAATTGAGCGGGTTATCGGAGCAGGTGAGCCCATCCTTTTGCTGTTTAGTCATTCTGCGCTCTCATATATCACAGTGACAGCCAAATATTTACAGCTTGAATAGGGACACAGCTTTGTGCATTGTATATTGATAGTGCAATTGTAAAGAGGGGAAGAAGTTCATTGCAATTAATGTGTGGGCTGCGTCTGGTAGAGACAGTCGCACAGATTCCCGCAGCTGAAAAATTGCTGCCACATGGGTTTTCCAGAGGCGGTCAATGACAGTATCTCTGCATCTCTAGCATGTCTTATTATAGGTCTCGGTTACACTCCCCTGAGTATAACGAGATGTCGCACTCCAATTTGTATTCACCACTGCACAGCTGCTTTGTCTCAAAATACACTAATAAATTTGTCATTGTGAAGTGCTTGATTTTTTTTTTTTTTTTTTTTAAACCTACCCACCCCTCACTCATGAATGGTTCCATCCCACTCAGGAGAGTTCGGGGAGGTGTGCAGCGGCCGACTCAAGCTGCCTGGAAAACGGGACGTGTCGGTCGCCATCAAGACGTTAAAAGTGGGCTACACGGAGAAGCAGAGGCGGGACTTCCTGTGCGAGGCCAGCATCATGGGACAGTTTGACCATCCCAATGTCGTTCACCTGGAAGGAGTCGTGACGAGAGGTAACCACACACACACAATAGAACACAAAATGAAAATATAAACTGTAAAAAATCCAGCAAGATTGATTAGGAGATCGGGATATTTTTAGCTTTTGGGAGGTAAAAACGCCGCCGCTAGAGTGACATTATATCTGATTAGATTAGCCACACTCCCAGTTTAACATTTTCTCATTTAGACAATGTAATAAGAGGAGCAGATGGCAACTTTTAATCACAAGGCAATGAAACACAGCTAAAAATAACTTTGAAGCAGTTTTGGCATAGTTGTTTATTGTGAAAAAGTATGTACATATTAGTGAACAAAATCAAATATTCAAGTATCAATAAATCATCTTTTTTTTTTGTCCATATTCTTCTCTCTTTTTTTCTCTTCAGGAAAACCAGTTATGATTGTCATTGAGTACATGGAGAACGGATCATTAGATTCTTTCCTCAGGGCAAGTATCACCTTCGAAGTGCAGGAGGCTCAAAGCAGCATCTTTTGTAACTTTTCTTTGCATTCGCTGCAAAGCGTCCCAGACAGCAGGCTGTCGGCAGCAGGATCTATGCATCGCATAAATATCATAAATCATGTGCAAGAGCCGCCGCAGTGCCTTGACCTACATTTCCCTCATGGTCAGCGAAGATGGCTGACCTGCCTCTATTTCTCTGTGCCGCACAGAAACACGACGGTCAGTTCACAGTCATCCAGCTGGTGGGAATGCTGCGAGGCATAGCAGCGGGAATGAGATATCTCTCCGATATGGGATACGTCCATCGAGATCTGGCTGCGCGAAACATCCTCGTCAACAGCAATCTCGTATGTAAGGTGTCTGACTTTGGCCTGTCGAGGGTGATAGACGACGATCCCGAGGCTGTCTACACAACAACTGTGAGTCAATTAAAGCACTTGCCGTCTTTATTCAGATGTCGGTCTGAATTCTCTTGTCAAGTCACAGCCGGCGCATGAAAATAGAGAAGTGCGTGTGCACACCCAGAGCAGTCTGCACCAGTTTTAACACGCATGGCGAGCTATCATCACGACTGATCAGGCACTTTTCATGAAGGCTGTATAATTTCTTACTAATACCTTAATATTATTATGGAGAATAAGTAAGTTATTAATGTTTTAGGAATGAATTGTAAGCCATAAATTAGAATCATGTTTGACTGGGAAATCTCTGGTTGGTTAACATATGTGCATCACATAACATAAGTCCTCAAGAGAAAATATTGATTCAGTACTGACCATGACTGTTTATTACACATGCAAACAACATTTGGGTCACACCTTTGTCAACTGAATGATTGGTCAGTGGTCAGAAATTTAATCACAGAATATTTTCATAATTAATAGTCATTCTTTAGGCAAAAAGCCATCTACTGTGCAGGTTCTGGCTTCTCAAATATGAGCTTTTATCTTTTTTTTTGTAGTTTCTTGTTTTAAATTGAATAACTTGGACTGCTGGGTGAACAAAAGAAGCAAAAAATATCTCCTCAGGCTGTGATGCTTTTAAAAAATATATATTTTCTTATATTCAATTGAGTAAATGACTATTTGATTAATCCTAAAATCAGTTACGGTTATTCAGTTATTTGGCTTTTGTCCACGTGTGTGTCATTCCATCTAATGGTTTTCGGGGAAAAGATGCAGGATACAACAAGTTTTATCTGTGCTCCAGCTAATGACCTTCCATTTTATTGAACAGGGTGGCAAAATACCTGTCCGATGGACCGCACCTGAAGCCATCCAGTATCGGAAATTCACCTCTGCGAGTGACGTATGGAGTTATGGCATCGTCATGTGGGAGGTCATGTCTTATGGAGAACGGCCTTACTGGGATATGTCCAATCAAGATGTAAGTTATCACAACTTTTATTAAGAAAACATTTGCACTGATGATTCGATATGTCCAAATTGAATTCGGTCAAAGGTTTAGGTCAAAAGAAAAGTGGCCTTAGGGTTATAGGGTTGATATAAAGACTCAAAATGGACATCTTCTCTTGATATTTGCTATCTTGACACTTATTTTCACCTATTTCCATCTAAACTCCTATTATTTGCATGTGCACATATGACAAGAATCTTTCCAGTCGAGTCACATTCAGTTCAGTTCGGAATATTTGATTTGGAATCAAATAGGCAACAACTACCATCTAAAATGAGACATGAATTGTGAGAATGTAACATTTTCCCCAGATTTATCTCATATCTCTGATGAAGCGTAGAAAATGAGTTTGTGGTTCGTCTTTGAGATTTTCTTGCAGGACCCTCATGAGGACAGCTCAGCGGGGACGGTAACCTTGGGCTTAATTAGTTCAACAAGTCTTGCCATAATCATGCAGTTTGAATCCATTTAAAAAGGAGTAACAGTCCTGAAATGGGACAATCATAAAAATGGATTTGATGCTGGTATTAATATGAATAACAGGAGTGGAAAACACTTGTCATGCAGAATGCTTGTAATTCTTTTAAGAGTTTGTAATGACTTATGGTAATGTGAACCATTGTGAGTAACAGCGTTGAACCAATTACACAGCAAGCAACTCATGCGCATTATGCAGTTTGCATTGAACTCAGTACTTTGTATTAGACGTAGAAGTCGTGCTTTAAAGACGTAGATGTGCTTTGACGTTAACGGGGCACGTCACCAACTTCTAAAAGATCCATGTGGCTGATCCTGTGGTTTTGGCTGAGAAAATAACCCAGAAAAAGAGGAAACATACACACCATAAACAATCACAGTGCTTCAAAACCCCTTAATGGTTTTACCACCTTGCTGCTGATATTATTAAACTCAATGCTAAAGAGCTAGAAGCGAAATTTGGGGGATTCTATCAGGTGGTGTCAGTAATGTATCTTTCAGGTGCAGAAGGATGAAGCTGATTTTCTATCTGAGATTCATGTGGGTAATCATATTCATAATCAAGATGATAATGTTTTGCACCAATCCTGCCTTTAATCCTGTTGGAAGAGTTGACCCCTGACATCGCCTGCACTTTTCTTGCTCAAAGAACACATTTACCCACACTTCTTTTTTTTTTTTACAAATGTCACAAATTGCTATAATGATTGACTCACCCGCAGCTCTCTGAGTGCCGTCGCCTGCTTTTCCTGCCAGCTCCCACCGAGGGAGTCCAACCGCGCTAGACCACTTGAAGCTGTTCCTCATTGTCGGACACTTGACACATTTTGATTGATGTTAGAAGGCGAACGAGTTGTGGCCTTAAAATTCCTATATGTTGCTCGTTGTTTAGCACCCACAGCATCGGGGCTGAACATGATTAAGATTCTTGAGGGGGGGGGGGGCTCCGAGAGGCGCAGAGGCCTGCTGATTGAACAATCAGATGTTAGAAATGCGAAAACAAAGATGGACGGGCATTAAAGTGGCATATGCGGTGTTTTGACGCTCTGCTGCTTGACAGACATCAATGTCAGAAATTTTTTGCACTTTGTCAAAATGTCAAACATCCTCCAGGAGAATGGAGAATTTATTATTTGCATTTTTTCCCGACAGTTTCGGTGTTTTTACACCTTTTTCCCCCTGCGTGACTCATTCTTGCCTGAGCAGCGCCCCTGATAGGAATAGCTGATGAACATATGCAGCAATGTACACAGCTCCTTGAACACAATAAAGGAAGGGGAACTGGGGCTCAAATCAAAGGGCCTACTGCACCTACTATTCTCACAGCATTAACATTTAATGAACTCAACCGCTTGCGTGATGTGGAGTGACAATGGATTCGGTTTGAAGGCCCTGCGGAAAATTCTTTTTTAAGTATTTATCAGAGATGTATAAATATAGCTTTTTGTTGAGACACATGAGAATGTGGGAAATGAATCTCAGGTAAACAACTGCACTGTCGTTACATAACATACCAAACATCTGCAATGTAAGCAGAATTTTGACACTACGGTGCCTTAAAAGGTATCAGTAGAATCTTAAAATCAATCCTAGAGCTCGCTGTCAGCCAGTAAAGAGAGACACGGGTGTAATACGAGCCCACCTCCTCAGGAGTTGGTTAAAACCCCCAGCTGCAGCATTTAGCACTAACCGATGGCAAGAGATTGCTTTGTGAGAGAAGAGCTACAACAATCATGCCAAGGCAAAATAAAAGAATGCATAACCTTTTCAGGGTCAGTAAATGAGAGAGAATAGGTCTGATCTTGGTTTTGTGTCTGAGCTGAATAAATTACACAACCCTTTAACATGACCAACAAATAAATACCTCATTTGTTTTTGTCACACAAACTATTTTTAGGGTACTTTTTGGGAAGTTAGCTCAACATATGACGTATATTTTCTATCAGGGACAGCTTTGTGCTCCACCTTTGAGCGTGGCCATTCAGAAAAACTATAACCACTTTCGGTTTCTGAAGTCATCAGACATCATGTCTCACTAGCTAGTTCTGTTCTAGAATAACCAGTCCATTAATACGCATCTGTCCATTGTCATCTTTAACTATTGCAGAACTACTTACATAAATGCAGTTTATCCTATGCAGCAAGTGTTGTAGCTGACATTCTGGGTCCATTTACATTCACATTCTCTTCCAAGTAAGTGGTCTGAATAATTCGGACAAACTGTTTAAAACTTGTCAGAATGTATTAGCACTTGTGCGTTCCTCTCTGGACTAAAACTGTATACAGGCGCCATTGAACCCCCGGATGTCATCAAAATGGTGAATTTAATGTTACCATAACTGATGACGGGGCAGCATGGTATCAAGACCAGTGGCTCAAGAACATGGAGGACTCAAATGCAGGACACCAGGACGCTTTTAGTCAGTTTAACACAGGTTTTAATGATACACAAGATTTCACAATACTTTCAGAATACAAGGCAAAGTGTAGCAATACTTTCCTTTGGCAGATGGATCACATGAACACAAGACAAGACCAGATGATCTGGCTCAGGACAAAGGGAGACTCAGACTATTTATACATGAGGTGATGGGGAACAGGTGGAAACAATCCGGGCGGGGCAGACAATCACAAAGGCGGGAAAACACACAAGGGCAGGAAGTTAGTTTTCAAAATAAAAGGGTTAACCCTAACCCTATAAAAGACTAGGCACAAGTGAACTTGACAAACTTAACAGACACAACGAGACATAACACATGGTGGTGCTGTGGTTAGCACTGTTGCCTCACAGCAAGAAGGTTCCAGGTTCGAATCCCGGTTTCTTTCTGTGTGGAGTTTTGCATGTTCTCCCCATGCTACCGTGGGTTCTCTCCGGGTACTCCGGCTTCCTCCCACAATCCAAAGACATGCACATTAGGTTAATTGACTCTAAATTGCCCGCAGGTGTGAGTGTGAGAGTGAGCGGTTGTCCTGTGATTGGCTGGCGACCAGTCCAGGCTGTCGCCTCTCGCCCAAAGTCAGCAGGGATTGGCTCCATCTCCCCCACCCTGATGGATAGGCGGTATAGACGATGGATGGATGGATGGATAACTGATGATGAGAAATGATGGGCAATATGACTAAAACATGACATTTTATTGGGGCTGACCAACAATTCAGTCTTGAGTGTCACATTAGAGATGTGCATTTCAAGCACATCGATAGTTACTGCCAACTAACGTATGCACGCACGGACGCACACATACCACCATACTACATTGTTGGTTTTTTTTTTATAACCATCAAATGTTTCACCTTTACTGCTGAGACATCGCTTTACTTTGGATTAAAGCAGACGAGTCGAACGCTGCCCGCGACGTCTTCCGTCCACCGGGACCGAGCGCTGCAGCAGGAGGGGGAAATCATCCCGGGGAGGAGAGATCAGAACTATTCTAACCCGGCTGCTTCTAGCCAAAGTCCGGTCGTGGAAAGATGGGCCGTATGAAAAGGGACTCAGGCTGCCTGAGAAACAAAAAAAATCTGACTGTTTGTGCCCACATCTGTACGCAGAGCTGGCTTTATCCCAAAGCTGCTGCTCCCACAGGCATGCTACCAGTGAAAAAGGAAAGAAAATATGCTTTTTAAAACAAAACAGTAGTCATATAAACTATTCGATTTTTGTTATTATGCAACTAATATTCAAAAATCATGGCCCATCCCTAATGCTTTTTCAAACTCCATGTCCCCAGTTTGCAACATGAGCTTTCTGTGAAGGATCTCAAACTGAAATACTTAGGAAATGTCACATGGATTTTTTTTTTTTAGAGCCAGTGAAGACCTACAACAGGGCTTAATAGTAATTGGTGTTGACAGAAAAATATAAACTTGGAGAAGTGGCCCTTTAAAACCGTATCGTTCAGGCAGTAGTTTTTTTGCAGACAGGATTGGCAGATTGAAATGGAGATCATTAAAAGCTGTAGCAGGGAGGCGGGAGAAGGATCTCAGCAGCCACATTTCAATAAAGGAATGAAATGTGTAGCATCTAAGAGGAATATTGGTGTCGTGGAATGTCACCATCACTGCTCAAAGCTCGTCAGCCCTCATGTTCCCATTCACTGTCACACAACTGGCACACAGTCATCAAATCTGGAGTCTTATTCCTCAACAATCTGTTGTAGGTAACCAAGACAGGATTAAGCTCCGACTCTGCTGTTAACAAACTTGGCAATTAAAGGATAAATTGCGCATGACGAGCGGGAAATCATTCACATAGTCAAAAAGGGTGATGCTAAAGATGGATGCTGTGCTCTCTCTCGTTCTACAGGTCATAAAGGCGATAGAGGAGGGCTACCGCCTTCCAGCCCCAATGGACTGTCCACCGGGCCTGCATCAGCTAATGCTGGACTGCTGGCAGAAAGACAGAGCTGAACGTCCCAAATTCGATCAGATAGTCGGCATCCTTGACAAGATGATCCGCAACCCTAACACCTTGAAAACCCCAGTGGGAACGTGTACAAGGTGAGGAAATAAACCCACGAAATGAATCATTGTAAAATGCGGCTTCGTGCAATAAAGAATTTTAACTTTTATTTTAGTACATTAACGGACGATTCAAAGCGTCCAGTGGATGAGTTAGTCTCTGTAGTTCACAGATGAAAGATAAGTCCCAGGGGGGATCGATACCCCAAAGCAGCTTTCATGGCTTTATGGTCAATTGCGGGGCTTTTAAATCAATCTCTATAATGAGTTCCTGGTACTTTAAAGTGCAGTGAGAACTCCAGACCTCACTCTGACGTTTTGTCAAATGAATTCTATTTGCAGTCAGAACATAGTCTCCAGAGGTGAGACTCAGAGGCTACAACTGGTTAAAAAGTGCGTTATTCTATGGAGACGGCGTGGGGTAGATGTTCAGGTTGAAAAGGTAGTGATGTGGGGAGAAAAAAATCGGAAACAGAAAGCTGACATGCTGCATCTTTTTGTGAATTTCCTGTTGACTGAAGCCTTCAATCAGCTAGTTTATTCTTTTTTTTTCTTCACCCTTTTCACAATTTATTGCGCCGCTGGATGCCTTTGGTCGTCACTTTGTCTCATCTCCTGCTTGATTGTTTTCAGCGGAACGTTTCCCTCCTCACACAAGACATAAACATCTTTCTGTGCTCATTCCGCAGACCAATTAGTCCCCTGTTAGATCAGAGCACACCAGACTTCACTGCTTTCCGCTCAGTGGGAGAGTGGCTGGAAGCCATCAAGATGGAGCGATACAGAGACAACTTCACAGCAGCTGGCTACAGTTCCCTGGAATCTGTGGCCAGGATGTCAATTGAGTAAGTAGATATGAAGCCCTCAAGTGGTTAAACATTCTATAGAGAACATTAATACCACAAGCCACAGTCACATTACGCTCTCACCTACATTTCACTTGTTCCATCCGAACCCGAGTAAAAGAAAAAAAAAAAAGAAATCGACTTTGAACTGTGGCAAGGACGTGAATTCAATAGTCACAGTGAGCTATTTGAAGATTCTTCCTTTGTAAAGCTTCAATCTTTCATCTTTTGTAATCTGTGACTATCACTTTGATAAATACAATTCAGTCTTTAACAAAACAACAGCAAACAAATCTTTGCAAAATGCGCAAGCCTTCATATAAATATATATGTATTTTATTTGAGATCATTACACAACAGAACACTAAACACCCACAAGTAGAGTTAGTGGGGCGCTACTGTTCTGGGACACCTATTTTCACGTCATGTGTCGTGTTTAAGAACTCAAAAACACAAGATATGGGACAAATTACAGTTTGTTGTGTCTCTCACAATTCCATATCAAACGTTCTCCTCAAGTGCTTCCCCATCTTAAGCATCACGAACTCGTGTGAACTGCATGTTTATTGCATCCTTAAGAGCAACTTTGATACGAGTATCTGCCCGGACGGTGGCCTGCCCTTGAGTCGTTGCTCAGAACTTTCAATGACCGTCAGTCGTCGGCATCCGTCACATCCCCACACAGACCATCTCAGCTACAGCATTCTTGAATTTGAAGTTAAGATTTACTGTTGAGATTCATGAACAAGCCTGCCGCGTTTAGCTAGTTTTTTGGTACTACATACTCACAATAATGGAAAAAGCTGAGGCTGTAAATCTCACTTGTTTTGCCCCTTGCTGTGGTCCGGCGCATTGATTGATGTGTTGTCCTGTCTTCCAGGGATGTGATGAGCTTGGGGATCACGCTGGTGGGCCATCAGAAAAAGATCATGAGCAGCATACAGACTATGAGAGCCCAGATGCTGCATCTCCACGGCACAGGCGTCCAGGTGTGATGGACTACGATGGGCCGCATTGAACTGGGTGAAAACAAAAAAACAAAACAAAAAAAAAAACAGAACTTATCTGGACCAGTGCCTGGGATGTAACCGGGATAATCGTCAAAGTAAACGGACATGTGTTATGTCTGACTCTTCCGGCTGTGTCTGGAGTGAAATCATTCCTTTGTTCCTCAGTGAAGGATTGTGGGCTGCCTCTTCAAAAAGGCACTAAAGAGAGGAAAAGGGCAAAAAACAGCAACAAAAAAAGAAAACTACCTGGGCGAGATGACTTCCTTTTTTTTTTTTTTTTGTTTCTTTTTAGAAATTTTTCAGAGGCGCTTATGAACTCAACTACATATCAAGTGGCGCATAGGAAAGGAGTTTGACGCTTCCATTTTTAGAACTTAATGAACGATTTAAGTGCACATCATGAATATGGATTTCCTTTAAAAAGAACAAAAAAAAACAAAAAAAAAAACAGCTTGTCTACTTGCGGTGGTTTCACTTGTTCCTTTTTCTAAATTGTTAATTTCATTTGTATTCCACAGTGACATGTTGTGGCCCAAACAGCAGTTTGTTTGTTTTTTTTTCTCTTCTATTTGGACTTGACAACAGGGTAAAACTCTTATCCAAATGCAGATGGCACTTTTTAGGTGCAAATTCAAAAGGTATTTCTTGTGGTGAGATACGCTGGACTGTTTGAGGTGTTTTGCAGTGACTCATGTGTTCCTTCATGTGATGTTTAAAATGAAAATATCCTGTGCTTGTTTGCAGCCTGCAGGAATGGACTTTTGACTTGGTTTCAACCTTTCAAATTTTTTTTATCAAGGCATTTTCTGAAGAGTGCCGCACTGAGGAAACACACAGGAGGCAAATTGTTATTTGAATCACCAGACTTTTATATCAGCGTAGCAATATCCTTTGTCTTGTATTCACTACAGGAAACACAAAACAGTCACTTGGTTATTGAGGAGAATGTTGCAGCACTGTTGAAAGTTAGTATTGAAACTGAAGCCACCGCAAATTGTTTTGCCATGATTTTGCCTAAAATGTTGCACATAGTGTTTGTTTTGATGCATTGTTCAGCTGCAAAGATGTTTATAAGGGGTGGATCTGAGATAGGTGTAGATGTAATATTGCCTTAAAATATGCTAGATTAAGTATTGCCGCTATTTTAGGCACTTGAATGGCAATGCTTTCTGCGGTTCATTTGAAGAGTTAAAGGGTGGATAAGCTCCTTATTTATTAATTTTCTTTCCTTATAGTGTGATGTCTTTTTTTATTTGGAATTAGAACTTGTGAAATCAAGCGCACGGACACGGTTTAATGCCACGATTAACAGAGTCAGCAAGGAAGAAATAGACTAAACAGAGCAATAATTACCAGGTAGAAATGGTCCTCACCTGTGATTTTTAAGGTGCTAGGTTTAATCGGACATGTGTGCTTGTGCTGCGACATACCCTTTGGAAGGATTCAGTCACCGCCGGAAAGGAAAGGAATGTACCTCTTTGACCTAAAAAATGGTTTTGCAAAGTGCTCAGAAAACTGCCGTGCCAAGTCATCAAATGAAATAATCATGTCGTATTTTGCCACTATGATATGCTAAACGTTTGATGGAATCTTAAATGACATGGAAATGTTGAATTAAGTGGCTGCAGAGATGAAAGAAGCACCATTTGAAACACTACAGAGGTGCCAATTAGCCATGCTGACATCATCCTCTGACACCAACGAGCTGCCCGGAAATCAAAGAGCCCCTTCAGGGTTTCGGGTCTGAAAATGCAGAACCGAATGACGGGGCCCGAGTCAGTTGCAGATTGTGCTGTTAAATCCATCGTCCCGGCTCTGTAGGCAGCCATACAGCTCCCTTGTTTATTCATGCATCTCCGCCGCTTATCCCCCACAGGCATAGATGTGACGGAACATGCATTAAAGTGTCTCTCAAGATTGCTCCTCTTTTCTTCCGTGCAGCTTTTGTATGGAGAACGGAGATGAGTGAGCTTTGCAGAAGATGTGCTAAAAGCCAATCAACCTATTCAGTGCCACCGGTCTCCACCTCAAATGCAAAAAAAAAAAAAAAAAAAGAAAGTTTCCTTGTTGAGTATGTTTTAGTGCAGTGTTCTTTGATAAGAAAATGCAGTTATTCAGCTGTCCTGTAAAGAGAAGTGGTGTTCACGGAAGAAAACCATTATAACTTCATTCACTGCTGCTGTAACCCGAGAGATAAATCTATATTTTCAAAAAACGACGGTACTTTCTTTCAACTTTGTCCATCTCAAATGCATAGAAAGACCATAACCACATCAGGAATCAACCTTGAGCTCACAGACAAGCAGTAAAACCATCAGTAGCCTTCTTCATCTTTCCATTATGTCTGCATCCACATTAAGCCAGCTACATTTGAAAACACATCTTTTTACCTCTCTGTTTCGGCCCGCTGTCCAGACTATAAGCTGGTGTGGGGGCTTTTGATAAGGGTCTCCATAGTAGATCAATCTGAAAAGGCGAAGGGAAATAAGGAGGGTGTAAGCCTGCCTGGACGCTATCGACTTGAAGTGTGTCTCCTCTAAAGAGGGTAGCAGTGGTCCTGAAATGAATGTGCACAGCAGACAGGCGCGAACGCAAAGACGGATGTGTTCAAAATTGATTTGGGATGCAGCTAAGGAGTGTTTTCACTATCAGTTACTTTGCAAAATATTTTCTCAATCAATTGGAAAAATATTGGAAAATAGTGAGAACTGTCCATCACATTTTCACACATTACACGCTTACGAAGGAATGACTGTCTACCTTTTGAACAGCTCATTTTGATGATATGATTACTATTTTGCAGTTGTTCCATGTCAGAACAGAGACAGAATGGTAACAGCTAGCTTAAAGCACTGTCTAAATGAGAACCTAGACATTTAGCTAGATGAGACCCAGCAGACTAACCAGGCATTGTTCAACCAGATGTTGGCTATTCCCCCAACTAGAAGAAGATGAAATGTTACCGTATTCCTGTTTTCCAGCTGCTTAACGAGGGCAGAGATCTCAGTGAGAATGCTAATATCGATGCATGTCGTTTTTAAACGAAAACTGTGTTTTCAGAGTTATCCGGCTTAGTGTGGACGTATGCGCAGATGCGGTTCACTCGCCATTGTGAGGAGACACCAGGAATTAGCCCTGACCGGTTCTGAGCCCCTGTGTGACACCCACCCTCCCTTTATCCATACAGCAGAGCTCAGCAATTGGGCCTTGGCCAGACCTTTGAATTGAATACTGGCATAAAGTCATTCAGTCAGCACAAAACTCCCCCGTTCACAGGCACCACTCTCTCCTGCCCCTACTCCCCTGCTCTGATTTTAAAACCAGGCCCCTGGAGGCCTCTCACACCCCAGGGTAGAACGCCTCTGTCCCCTTGTTCCTGTGCTGAGGAAACAGCAGGTTGAGCCAAATTGAGATTAAGGCCAGGATACGTCGATTCAACATCCAAATCACCTGTAACCTTCACCGACAAAAGTCACTTTACTGTCTTTTCCCAGCTTGTTTCATCCACAGTTTAAAACTTCAGGTTGCTCAACTCTGGACAAAAACAAAAAGAAAAGAGGAAAAAAAAAAAAAAAAAAAAGCTTTGTTGTGGCTCTATTTCAGCGAAAAAACACAAAAAGAATATAAAACATACACAAAAAGACAAAAAAAAACAAACAGTCACCTGCAGGGTGCAGAGGGGTCGGTTGGAATCAGTAATAGCTGACAGAGTATGAAGTTATTTTTCAAATCTTGTGATTCAGCAGTTGGAAATTAGTCTCACCGCTTTGGCAAGGCGGTGGATGATTCCAAAGAGTGCAGCACTGTTGATTGTGTCAGAAAGAGCAGAGATCTGAGGGAATCTTTGTATATGTTCTAATTGTAAAACTTGTACATTTTATTTATATTGTTTTTTACACATATTACTCAGTAGAGAGCTCTGAATACATTGAAAATGCACTATATTTTTCTATCTTGCAGAAGAATTATTGTCACCCACAAGATTTCAGTTGTACATATTTTTTCATTTAGGACCAAAGACAGCTGTTAGGATTTCCATCTTTACTCTGATGTTGTTTTGATTTTGCCTTTTAGTTTGTTGTACAGTAATACAAATTTGTCAATTTATTATTTATTTTTCTGTGATGAAAGTATTGAGAATATTCACTGGTCAAAAGTATTTTCCCCAACAGCAGAACGGTAAGATCATTTAATTAGACAATTTCTTGTTACATAGACAATTCTTTTTGCTTTGTAACCTTTGTAATAGACTGTACATATATTTTTGGAAATATAATACAATCTCTATAGAAGTTTTGGGTGTCCTTTGCAGTATTTTATATTTTTTCATGCTGTGTCGATATTAATATCTTTTTTTTTGTTTTGTTTTTTTATTTCTACTCTACCGGTGTTTCTCGTTTTTCTGAGATGATAATACAGTCTTTTTTTCTCCAAATTCAACACGATATGCCACCTTTAATGACTACTGCAGTCACAAAATGATTCAACCCCTTCTTGACAAGCATCCTCAGTACAGAGTAGAGCACCCTTTTGCTGTTATGACCTGCTGCAAACGTGATGCACGGCCAGACACCGGGTTCTGACAGCGTTCCTGAGGAATCTGAGCCCATTCCTCATGAGCAACAGCCTCCAGCTCTCTGATATTCTCGGATTTGCGTGCTGCAACCCTGCCGCCTTCTTCAAATCCTACCAGAGATTTTCTATTGGGTTCAAGTCAGGCGACTGTGACGGCCACTCTAGTATCTTCCAGGACTTTTTCTGAAGCCAAGCCTTGGTGGACTTTACGGTATGCTTTGGGATCGATGACACCCAAGCTTCAGCCTCCTCGCAGACGGCAAAACATTTTCTCCTTGGATTTCCTGATCCTTGATTGAATCCATCTCGCCCTCCGAACGCTGCAGGTTTCCAGTGGCAGAAGAAGCAAAGCAGCCCCAGAACATCGCTGAGCCACCTCCATGCTTTACTGTAGGCAGGGTGTTCTTTTCAGCGTCTGCCTCATTCTTCCTCCTCCAGACATACTGCTGATCCATAGACCTGAAAAGTTACAGTTTTGTTTCATCGCTGCACAGAACACAATCCCCAAACTTTTTATTATTACGGGTTTGAACATACTGGAGCCGACTTGTCTTGTGCTTTTGGGTCAGTGGTGGTGTATGTCTTGGAGTTCGGGCAGGTTTTTGTCGACCTGCCTCCTCAGAAATCTGGTGGCAGCCGTTGATAGCTCCCTCTTTCAGTGGTCCTTTAGCTTTGAATTTGCAAACTATGCTACCAACAGTATCTCTGGGAACATTCAGTGCCTTTACTGTCTTTCTGTATCCTTTTCCTTGTTTTTGACAATGATCTCCTCTCTTAGCTTTCTGGATAATTCTCTGGACCATATTTCTAACATGCAACCAAACATCACTGTGAACAAACCCCTCGTCAGTCTGGGTATTTGATACGCTTTATCTCAAGCAAACCTGATGCAACCAATGAGGCCCTTGATTAGTTTCATCAGATGTGCTTGAAACACCTGATTTGCAAAAGAATGCTCTTATGACGGACTCTATTCAGGGGGTTGAATAATTTTGAGACTGCAGTAGTCACTAAAAGTGGCATTTTGAGGTGATTTGGAGAAACCACCCCACACAGTAGTTGTGTTGAGCTATTTCAGTTGTTCTGGTCTAAGTTGTGTATGTGTGTATATATATAGCGTTTTTGTGTGTATTTTTTACTATTCATCTCCTGAATTACACTCACAACTAGCATTGACATTTGTGTGTGTGTATGTGCACGTTAGACCGTGTGGACATGCTTGCAAGCTTGTTTGTACATGCATACGTGATAAGACAGCCAGAACTGTCCAAACAGTCCTCCTAACTTTCCAGTTTTGTGCTTTAATCTGCCATTCCAATTCTTTGAAGAAGCTTGAATGGAATTCTCCTGATCACATCTTTCAGCAGTTTTAGTATTTATTTTGGTAAGTCCAGTAGAGTCGCAACATGCTGTCTCCAAGCCTGCTGTGAGACTGTCTCTTTGAAACACAGGCCTGGTTTTCACATGATTTTTGGCATCCTCCCATGTGCTTCTCAGTGGCTACTCTTCACTTCTCATTAACTTAAGCTGCATAGTCTGATCCTGCTTAAATGTTAGATCATCTGCAGAAGTATTGCAGAAACAGTCTTGACATGCAGGTAGAGGATATATACAGTAGCTCTGGTGCTTTGTCTTGGGGCCTGGCTTTAAAATCCAAAAATGGATACTTACAGTAGCTTAATCCTCAGTAGTTAAATGAGGTACTCTTAATCTGTGATCAAATATAACTTGCTGTGTCTTCTTTTCAGTTGTTACTGTCACAGAAAGCTCAGGATGGGAGAAATTATATAAAGCCAAGAAACTTTGGTTCATCCAAATTACCAGTGACACTGAAATAATTGACAGAAACAGAGATAATCATCAAAACAAACAATTTTTAAAGGGACTCTTTCCTAGTAGTGTCATCCATCACCCATTCGAGGGTTGTAGAGGGACTGGAGCCAATCCCAGTTGACATTGGGTGAGAATACAGCCTGGACTGGTTGTCAGGTAATCACAGCCGCACCAACACATTGAGACAGGCAACAACTCGTGCCCTCATTCACACCTACGGGCACTTTGGAGTCACCAGTTATCATAACGTGCACGTGTTTGGATTGTGGGAGGAAGTACCTGCAGAGAAGCCGTGTAAGAAGGGGGGAGATCTCCACACAGACCGGCACCAGCTGGCCGATGGGCTCTAACCTGGAACCTTCTTGCGGTGAGGTCACAGTGAGGTCACAGTGCTAACCTCAGATTTTCAATTTTTCATACGCATTAAATCAGGTAAATGAAACACTCATCACTCCCCAACTCCTAAATGTGCCGAGCCTGGTGCTTCCTTGTATGGAGTAACAGATCCTAGTAATCTGAACAAGTACAATACAAAGAGGGCTTTGTAAGGGTGCTTCTATGTACTATCCCTCATTACCTTCCCCTGAAAACACCTTTTTCATCAATAGGCGATTTCTAGATTTTCCAATATTCATTGGAGCAACTCAGATATTGATTGGACACTTCACTTCAAATTCGGCCAATACATCAGTAGGTGAT
The DNA here is from genome assembly GCF_042242105.1 of Pempheris klunzingeri. Lineage (NCBI taxonomy): Eukaryota > Metazoa > Chordata > Actinopteri > Acropomatiformes > Pempheridae > Pempheris > Pempheris klunzingeri. The sequence continues at coordinate 20,205,230 of NC_092029.1, read as the reverse complement.
TTGGCCGACGTTAGTTTCAGTTATATTCCACACGGTAACTGTTTTTGCATTCTTTCATTGATTTTGTGTTACAGAGTGACAATGGGATGGCCCACTTTGGTTCATTGCCAAATATAAGACTAGACCATACTATTGACACTAAGACCAGCTCTTGCAGTTCCCTTGTGGTATTTCTGTATCTGTCGCAGCCCCAACATGTAATTTAATTTTTGAGGAGGTGCACATCAGCTACAGCATAGCTATGGAGCCTACGTAGCCATTGCGGATATGACACAATCCCTTCGTTCAGAAGTATAAATCAGGCTTTAGTTTACTGCAGATGTATTGGTATTCGTGTTTATATTGGCCCAATAAGTAAAAAACAGAATTGTAAAACAGTAAAGCCAAAGATGTGTGCAAGAACATTTAGAAATCATATCCAATCATATTCTCCTTTAGATTTACCCTCATACATAAAAACAATTATTACAAATATGCAATTGATATTATATAAATACTACATCTGATAGATCAAGTATTGGATCTTCATAGATCAGAGTACAAAATGTCTTCATCTACATTTCTACATCTGTTCAATACAATGATGTTATGCCACAGAAAAACAACCTGGCAGACTGCCAGAGGAAGATAACAGGGAAAGAAATCATTTGTATTTGGCAATTCTGCAATAATCCTGAACCCCGCTTCGCTGTTATTACAGCATCTGACATTTTGCATCTAATATAGCAGTCAGATATGGAGATGAATGGTTTTAAACTGTGTAAATTGATTAGGGGGAATGTGCAGGCCTGACTAATGGTTTACCTGTTTGACTCCACAGGGAAACAGATCATGACCCATTTAGAAAATAAAGGCTTTGTTTTTCACAGTTCAAGTGTATCCTTTTGGGAAATATAATGTGATATTTACAGATGCAACAAAGTAGACTTTTCACGCACAATGTGTTGGCCTTGTCTTGATGAAAAATAGAGGCGATTTGTGAAGAAAAAGGGACCCTGTCACCTAAAGAAAGAGTTGGTGCCTCTTTAAAAGTTTGGCCATTGAGCGTCAATCCAATTTTCATTATGTTGTGGATAACGCTTTAAAGTTTAGGATTTCAAAACCAGACTAAGTTGTAAAATACATTGCTTTAAGGTTTTGTTTTCTTTTGTTGTGTGTTTATGTCATAGTCCACATTGTTTCTAGACAATTCAGCTTGCAGAACATTGATCCTTCCAAGAACGGTGGTTGCAAGGCCCTGTGTGAATTTGCAAGGAGACGATCATTGACATGTTGTACATACGCATGCGTCCCATATTACAGCACATGGCAAGATTTCACTTGAGTGCACTTTAAGGCGCTATATGCACTCAATACAAACAGTAGCGGTTACATTTACAATTTCCAAGTACCTTGTTGCTACTTTCAGCTACACCACATTTCAGAGAGAAACATACATTATACTCCACTACACAAATAAATGGATAGGTTTTGAACATACTTATTTGAAGTTCACAGGCTTGAAATCCACCCTCAAAATATGATTCAAGGCCCTTTTCAACCACACCGCTCAACCCCTTGCAACTGTTTTTTTTTTTATTATTTTATTTTGACAGCCGTAAGAAGGAGGAAATTTAAGGTTAGAGTCAAGTTTAACCTTGTACTTCCTGGTTTATTTCAAATCCAAGCAGAGGGCTAACACAACAACAAATACATCACTATCATAACTGCACTATTTTTATCTCAGTGAAGCTCTTTCAAATTCCAAATATCCCTCTCACTATCACTCCCACTCCCACAGTCCAGCTACCTGCCACCCGAGCTGTTCAAATTCACCATGTGCAGTATTGAAAAGACTGGGTTCCATCTGATTCTACAAACAGCAGAGCTTTGCCTTGATTTTCCCTCTAACAGTGTGTGTTATCCTGAGTAAAAAGCTCCTCGGGGTCTATGTGTCAGATGTCAACTAAATAATCAGAAAATCAAACAGTGTCTCTTGGCTGAATTTTCTCCCCAGCTTCATCATTAGGAGGGTACATTTCCAGCACAGCACACCCATATTCCCCTTGATCCAACGCTCTTAATCTACAAATCAGAATAAACCATTATAGTGGAGGTAATTAAGAAACATGTGTGACAGTTGCGAGATCATCTGAACGGTAACTCTGGTTTTAAGAACAATTTAAAAAAGGAAGCAATAGATTCATCTTCATCAGATCCAACCTTCTGACAGTATATTTATATATTTATTTTTTCCTAAGGAGCTGTTGGAGCAACAACAGAGCTTAAACAGAGCCTTGCTGTCTCACTCTGTCACATGGACACACGGACAGCAAGACATCAGACTTCCACTGTTTTTCTGAGATACTTACTATCAGGCTCTGTGTGAGGCTCCAACACATCAGACAGGTGAGATATTACACACATATTGAACGTTCATACAGTGAAATTGTTTGACTAAGCAGACATCCTGAGCTCCAGTATAACCTCAATCAAGGGACAATCGAAATGTTCTGTCTTATCAAGTCTGTTATTATAGGGAGTTTTTCGGTATTGCTGCTAAAAGTGCACATTGGAGCATCCGTACACTGAATTAACCTATCCTCATTATTATGGTAAAATATACAACAGATACAACAAACACATTTTACTGTGCAATCATTACACTGAATACACAGAAACGGTGGTGTGTTGTTGGCTAAATCATGGATTTAGATAATAAAATGGCTGAGAGCATATTTGGGGTGATATATATAGTAATAACTGGAGTTGTATTATTATTATTACACCTCAAATACACTGCAGCCTCTTTCCTTCTGGTCTGTTTAAAGGATCAGTTGACCCAACTTACAAAAAAAGGATTTTTACCTCATCTCTCATGGCCCTGGATCTATTTGATTTATTAATTGTGACTTTATTTGTCTAGATATAAATATGTCTCTGATATTTCTTCGTGCTCTCCATTAAAAAAATAATGTGCGTTTCTCACAGTAATGAAAAAGCATTTAAGAAACAAAAACTCTTTCCAATTTAGAGCTCTATATATAGCGCTATATGACTGCATTGTCCACAGATTCAATGGGGACTATTTTCTGCAGTCCACAGTGAATTCAATTCACTTGTATTGGTTTGGAGGAAAGAATCTCAGAGAGTGAAATCAGGCATAACTCAACTCCCGGACAAATGTTTCTCAACCACAAGGTCATTCTTCATAAATCTTGAATTAAGCTGAATAAAGCTCCAACTCCTTTAAGATGTATTTAAGATCATCTGTGCTGAAAACACTAAACGCTAATATCAAAAGATTTAATCAAAAGACTGAAGTCTGTGCCAAGAAAGCAGCTCTGTTTGCTGTATCGCAAATATTCGACCACATAATTACCAGACGTGAATGTTGAAGTGGACAATTCTGCTGCACTTGTGATTCCACATTCTTTTTTTTCTCTTAAAAAAAAAAAAAATGCTTGCTTTGTACAATATTTGCATGTGACAAATACGGTATGGTCATCAGACGCCACTTTTTTTCTAGCTTGCTACAAAAATGATACAGTACTTCCCTGCATTGATCCTGCAATGGGCAAAAAGCACGAGGTGCAGAATGGTCTAGAAGACTAGTTTGATGACATTTTGACACAGCTCATTATCTCGACAAGCTTCAGATCAATCATCTATCTATCTATATATCCATCTATCCATCCACCTATTCATAAAGACTCTGGATAATAATAGTAGTCTTTGTGCTTCTATTGACAATGATGCTTATATTGAGATATTGTTATTCAGAAAGAATAGTACAGATAAGTACACCTTAAGTTGATTTCAAGTATTTGTTCATCAAAGGAAATATGTTTGTAATGCAAATCTGACTACCTTACCTTGAAGAGCACTACCGTTCCGCTTCTCTTCCTGAAACTAAATTTCATCTTGATTAAGTGTTGCAGCTACAGTCAGAGTCATCAAATGACGCTCTGTTTCCAGAGTGTTTCAGGATGCTTTTGGGCTGATCGAGAATGGCCTGGTTGCCTTGGATTCATGGGGTCCTTTTTACGGCCGGGCCTGTGGCACCTTACTGCATTAAGTATTTAAGGAGGCGGTAAAATATGGTCCCACCCTCTCTGGTCTGCAATCCCCAAGGTAGATGATCACAGGCTGGCAAATGCCTCTGTGGGAAAGGGTGATGGATTTGGCAGATGCAATGCTTTCTTCAAAGACACAGTGGAACAGAATGAGTGATGGTGCTGCTGCCATCAGCTTGCTGCTCTCTGAGAGTAGCTCTGCTGCGTTGCCAGCTCAGGAGAGGTACCTTAAAGAAACTACCACTAGAAAACGACATGGAAAGCTGGATTCAATAATAATTATGACCAGAAATTCTTTAATTACATTAGAAGTATTATCATGCCATTATAAGCTCATTGTATTATATTGTTTTTTTCATCTTTGCATAAACTGTCCCATATTCTGTTCTTTATTTTGGATATGTGTCATGTAGTGCATTTATCTAAATATCTAATGTATGTATCTGATAGAATAAAACCTCACCAACCATCATCACTCTTGAATAGTTTTTTTTTAGACCAAAATGGAATGGTTAAAATTATATTATATGTGTTTTCATATACTGGATGGGTTATGAAGCATGACAAATAAGAACAGGTGGCATATCAGAGGCCTATTTTATGTCAACTGGTTTGTGCTTGCATTATTGAAAATTTGCTTTGCAATATGCAGGACTGAAGCACAATATCAACAACATGATGAAGGTCTAGTCTGATGATTGGTGTTTTTGTTACCTAATCCTGAGTCCTGAAGCTGTGATGTCAATAGGCTTTCTGCGTAAGACCATCGTTAGTTCAGTATTATACTGATAATAAAATCTAATTTTACCACACAGCAAATCTGGTGCCAGGTGGTTTCCACCATCATAGAAAACATGTGCACACTGCACAAAGAGTGGGGTTGGATTAATAAGAGCTTGGCAATTCATTTTGCCATCCTTAAACATTATTGTGCTTGTACTGTAGCGGCAAAAACAAGAGCATATGGAAAATTTAATTTGTGTGATTCCTGTAATCTTGTAAACATCTTGAAGTAGATACAGATATATAGCAGTCTTCCACCAATAGCTTGCAGAATAGCCTCTGTTTATGATCGAGCTGAATGACTTTTGTAATACCACGGAGTGTTTTCTGGAAAAGTTCAACAGATTCACTTGGGTGGCAATAATGAAGTGACATTTGGCAAAACTGAGTAGTTTCTGTGTTGCTATTCACTCTAATTACAAGTGCTGTGTGTTTGGTTTGATTCAAACCAAAGTGGACTGAATGATTTTTGTGAAAACCCTCTTGATCTACAACAGCACAGTCTGGTCTCTGTGATAATAATAATAATACATTTTGTTTATAGGTGCCTTTCAGAACACCCAAGGACACCGTACAAGACACAGATAAAAACAAACAGTGAAAAAACATTTAAAAGTTGTCACAGTTAAAAACTGTTTAAAAACAGTATAAAATAATATGATTAAAAAATAAAAAGTCAGAGACAGTCAGAGCGAATAGGCTTTTTCGAACAGGTGTGTTTTGAGGTGTGATTTAAAAATAGTCAATGTGCTGATGTTACGGATGTTCGGTGGGAGGGAGTTCCAGACGTGGGGGGCAGAGCAGCTGAAGGCTCATACGGGCAGGAGGGATGGTGAGGTTGATGGAGGATGATGATCTGAAAGTCCGGCTGGGTGTGTTGATACAGGCTAGTCTGCCTGAATCAGTCAGAAACACAAGACCAGGTCTACTGTTTATTATGCTCATCAATTTAATTTAGCATGCTAACATTTTGTAAGTAAACAAAGTACAGTCAATATGCTGATGAGAATGTCATTAGTTTTGCAGGTATTTAATCACAAACTAAAGTGGACAAAATAAATTTTCGTTATCAGTTGTTATCATTAACATTACCAAAGCTTTAGATGGGGCCTTCTGTGCATACATGCATATCATGTTCATGTTCTTCATATCATACACTGTTGCCCATAAAGTTGGAATAAAATGTTTTTCACCTCTTCTCATGAAATGATTGTGACAATGTGATTTATTCTTGATAAATAAAGTGTATATCTTCTCTACTTTATTGATCAAACTCTTCCAAATATATCACAGTGAAACTTAAACCACAATGAACCTTTGCAGACTGTGTATTCAGGCTTTAACTAATTTGGGGGTATTGAACAATTGTTCCAACTTTATGGGCAACAGTGTATATTACTATCAACACTCCCAAAATGACATAGAGTGTATGACCGAGTACCAGCGACAGGCATACTGGAACTTGGTCGTCATGTCGCAATAATAAACACACAGTTAACGTTATGACAGTTTGGTTAGGTTTAGTCACCAAAACTATGTAGTTAAGTTACGTAAAAGATGATGGTTTGGTGTGTTACTTATGGAAATGAACAGATGTGACAGACGTGACATACCTGAATGGATGGGACATGTGACATAGCTACTTATCGTCCATGATGTAAGTTACATCAGCTAAAAGAGAGAATAACTCAGCGTAGGTTGCATAGGTAACAGTAGCTTTAGTAGGCCGTATGTATTTGGGACAGATGTGTGACCATTACGCCTATTCAATAGCCGGATAACAGGGAGATGGGCTGCCACATGTAGCCAAACACAGTATTTAATGAAATGTCAAAGACAAACTGATTCCATGGTCAGATCAGTGTTTTGGAGGCAATACATCGGCCATTAAAAGAACCCTGGAAAGCTTCAGGAGAGGAGGGAGACACTTAACTAGGCCAAGCGCTGCCTCGAGTATGTAGCTGAAAGCTCATAAAAGGTTGTAAATAGACCTTGATTAGATATTATGAAACACATACTGATCCAAAGATCAAGAATGGCCTTGTATGCTCAGGACTCCAGTCAGTTGGAAGGCTTGATCACCTTTGACCTGAACGTAACAATGACCAGGAGGTTGTTTCAAATATACATGTATATGTAGGAACATATGAAGGACTCAAAAAGATAATGGGAGCCAAATGCCAAGTCCGGGATGATTCACGTCGTATTGATTTCATTGTTTTCACTGCAGGACAGTTTGAGCAACTGCTTCGTTAAAAGCAGTTCATCGACAATGCATGCACTAAATAGCCGGGGACCGTCCCTAAAGGCAACACTGTATTCAGCATCTTGGCCGCAAAGCCTCAGGAAGTGAGCAGACCAGTCCAATCAGGACTGATCAGTAGCACCCCGGCAGTCAGAGGTCAACAAGAGTGATTTATGTGGGTGTGTGCCTGTGTAAGGTCAGGACGTGGTCCTCTGCAAATCACCCTCTCACTGGGCAGAAATGTGAGGCATGAAGTGGCGGGGAAATCAGAGAAAGGCCTATTGTAAATTGTGCTGAGCGGGAGATGTGGGGCCAGCTTTGTGACACTATTATCTTTCCATCTGACATGAGATGTGCCACATTATTCGTGGTGAATGAATAGATGGATGATCCCAACAGCTTGGGTGAGTGGAGACGGGGAAACAAAACAATAGATGAGTATTTATGCAGTTGCTGTAGTGGAAGCGCTGCCTGGAGATTACTTACAAACAGATATATAACATGCATGATATGCCATCCCTTTAGCAATGATTAGACTGTGCCGATTTGCAGATTTTCCTAAAACAAACAGCAATTGCTAACATCTGTCCCTTCCCTGCTTTATTTTGTGCGAACAAATTTGCAGATAACATTTGAACGCCTCTGAAAATCAGCCACAATTCATTGCAACTCTTACACTGAATGTATAATAGTCCTGTGCTACCGGCAAACAGCTGCTTGGCCGTCCTCTCACAGAACGGTTGATTTTGATAAACACAGCTGATAGGGGAAAAAAAACAAAAAAAAAACGGCATTCAGTAATCACTATAATAATAACAGTGTTCAGCTAGAATGCATGAGAGGTTAGTAATGTGTGCGATGCACCTTTAGGAGCTGCAGCTCCATGGAGAGGGATGGAGGAGTGCCATAGCAGCTGGTTGGGCCTGTAGGGCCTCTTCTCTGACTGGGTGGGTGGGTCGATGCTCAGAAGCCAGACCCAATAGGGGTCTCTAATGGGGCCTGTATTGATCATAGCATGGTGTTCACCCCATGGGTCTAATGGAAAAGGCTACAAAAAAAAAAAAAAGAAAGAAAGAAAGGAAAAGGGCTCTCCACTGTCCAAATTTGGATCACATATTGGGGCAGAAGTGTTCACTTTGCCGTGCCCTACAGATAGACAAAACTGTTCTGGAAGATGTTTATTCTAGCAGTTGAGGGTAGAGTTGCTGAGAGTAAAGCGTGAAATAGTATAGTGAGAGAGCAGCTGAGGAGGCTCATGCTGGAAAACTAGGCTGCCCTTGAGTGCTTCGCTCCTCTTCTAAATAAGTGCTCACAGCCACCAGCTATGATATATAGCCTACATGTCCCCTAATGACCTTGATGTGGTACATTGAATGTAAACTAGGTTTCAGAGTATGTTTGCACTTAAAGTGCAGTACTTGGTGCTAAAGGGTCATCGTCAGTCTGAAGGCCAGATAAACAGGCAGCCCTGGTTTGATTCGGATCAGGCTTGGGTACCATGTTAAGTAAGGCGTTTCCGTCGGTGTGTGGCACTTGTTAGTCCGGTTTCTTGGGGGATATTGGACGATTTACGTCTGACGCCAACATTTAATGTAAATGCAGGGATTAGTGTTTATGTAGCAAAGTGTGAAGTGAGGGTATGGAGTTCAGGGTGGTGGAGAGGCAGGTAGTGCAATTGACTTTCATGTGGGAAACCACAGGTAGTATCCATTTACAATTCAAGATAATTATTTTTCAATGTGAATACATCACAAATCCGGCAAACCCATTGAAAGCCACAGTAGGACTCTTGTGATGTTATTAAGAGTTATCATGGAAGGTAAGTTCATTTTATTTATACAGCCCAATATCACAAATTTGCCTCAAGGAGTTCTGTGTAACATTCTGCAGTCTGTGTAACATATGACGCGCTTTGTCATATGACGCATGACTCAGATAAGGAAAACCTTCATTACAAGTCCTTTTAGCGAGGAAAGAAAATAAAAATGGAAGAAACTTCAGGAGTAAAGCAAAAGAGGAGGGATCCCTCTCCCCAAACAGACAGACTGATATGGATATGCGAATATGGAATATGCAGTTATGTCATTTTGACCAACAGTGGAACACCTGCGGCGTCACTGAGATCCACAGTGGATTCTAGTGACGACACCGTGAGCTGCAGCAGAGCTTTACTGATGTCCCTGAGAGGTAAAATAGATCTCCACTTGTGCCACTGGCCGTTTTAGTGGAGCTCTAGGAATGTCGCTGAGATCTTTAAGCCCAGTTAAAACCTAAGATTCGTGATGAAACAAGTTGCAACTACCTGCAATATGCCGGTCTAAAACCTGCCAGTTAACAGCGATGTGACAAGATGAAACGGTGCACCGTCTCAGCAGCAATGGCGTTCTGTAATTTTGTGCTAGGGTTAGGGTTAGGGTTAGGGTTAGGTCTTTTTTGTAGAGCTGCTTATAGTCTGTAGTGTCTTCAAACAGGAATGAGGATTGTGATACAGAGTTATTTGCTAAATTACTAGTATTGATCAAACAAAAAATAGGTTTGAGAATTTGGATCGTCCTTTGTGTAATGTGACAACGGGCCGTTTTTTTCGTTTTAGATCAGACACAATAAAACACATATGAAGAGACATAATTAAAGTAGTATGTCAATAGAAAATGAGATGAAAGAAAAGTATTTTGTTTAATGTTTTATCACTATCCACTTCCATGTTTCACACTCAGTTCAGAGAATTCACTTTTCTAATCATGTCAACTTTCAGCTGGGAAACATCCTTTTCTTTTGATTCAATGATAAATGTCTCCCGTTGTCATAATTTATCGCAGCTATCATTACTGCAGATTCACTGATTACCAAATTAACCTTCAGATCACCTTTCAACTGTAATTTGAACAAGAAATGTTTGCCCGCAATTGCTCGTTCTATTTCAGCTACTGACACAGCTGGCAGCTGCGGTGCACATCTGCAGAGAAACTGAAAATATGGGAGAAAGAAGATGCAGCAGCCAGCAGAGATGCTTTCCAACAGAGAAAGGATACCGGCAAACTTTTCCACATCTTGCAGAGTTTGATCAGATCACTCAGTTGTGATTTATGGGAAAGGTCAACGAAATGCATGAAAAAAAAAAAAAGATTGCCTGAAGATTAAAGTGCCATTCTGCTGATGTTTAGTGAGCTGACATAGGAAGCAGAAGTTTTGCTCAACAGTCAACATTACTGCAAGACGGACAATGATTCATTTCAGTTTTATGTTTGGAATTTCCATGTGGTGTGATCATGAAATAACTGGAATACTTTTGTCCAGATGGTTTCACCCCAGTTTGACTGCTGCAGTGATTTTATTCCACCTGTTATCACTCACAATATGTACACAGTTTACTCCCTTGGCTTTTAGAATTTGACATTTGACACATTTCTTTGAAATTTTAACTTGGAAAACTGAACTGAATGTTCAAATGAGCGAACTGTATTTTGCTCACCTTTAAACAGCATATCTGTCTTTTGTTTTTCAATCCTGTTGCACTCGATTTACTTTTGCAGCAACAATCTCACCTTACAGGAAGCACTCAGTGCCAGTGCAAGAAGTATTAGCGTGTTTATACAATGTTGTGCAATGTAAAGACAGTTAGGGTGTTGCAGTGTTTGTCTTCAACACCACTCTTCCAGGGCACATATTAGCCACATTACAAACTTAGCAAATTGAAATATTGGACTGAGAAATGCTGCTTTTTTATTTCTATTCATAAACCTAAGTATAAAAACCTGTCCTTTAAGTTAAACAGTCTTAAATTTGACAAAGTGGATTTGTTAATGTTCTAGATGATCAGTGATTATGTACAGATGCACCTAAAATTATTCAACCCTCCTTGCAAATTAGGCGCATTGGCAAAATGTGCAAACTTTCAGCTGTGTTCAATGAACAACTCAAACAAGAACAGTTGAAATAGCTCAACACAACCAATATTATGGGTGGTTTCTCCAAATTGAACACAATATGCCAGTTTAAAAATTATTCAACCCCTTCTTGAAGCATGTTTAGTTTTTCGAAGAGCACCCTTTGGCTGTTATGACCTGCTGCAAATGTGATGCATAGCCAGACACCAAGACAGCTTCTTGAAAATTCTTAGCCCATTCCTCATTGGCAATAGACTCCAGCTCTCTAATACTCTCAGGTTTGCGTGCTGCAACAGTTTTCTTCAAATCCCACAAATGATCTTCTATGGGATTAAGGTCAGGCGACAGCCACCCTAGTACCTGCCAGGAGTTTTTTCTGAAGCCTTGGTAGACTTTGAGGTATGCTTGGTATCATTGTCTTGTTGGAAAGTCCAATGATGCCCAAGATTCAACTTGGGCTGGGCTTATGTATGTATGTTATGTGTGAATTGCAGGTGCATGGGCAGAGTGACCTGGAGTGACCTCTGCTCAGGTGGCAGGTAGGGGGAGACAGCACGGGAGGGAGGAAGGGCAGGGGAGACAGAAACCAACAGGATCCTGACAATGACTTTTTCTCCTTGGATTTCCTGATACTTGATTGAATCCATGTTGCCCTCCAAACGCTGCAGGTTTCCAGAGCCAGAAGAAGCAAAGCAGCCCCAGAGCATCACTGAGCCACCTCCATGCTTCACTGTAGGCAGGGGGTTCTTTTCAGCGTCTGCCTCATTCTTCCTCCTCCAGACATACTGCTGATCCATAGACCTGAAAAGTTACCATTTTGTTTCATCGCTCCACAGAACACAATCCCAAAACTTCTGTGGTTTATTTATATGGTTTTGAACACACTGTCTTGTGCTTCTGGGTCAGTAGTGGTGTACGTTTTGGAATTTTGGGCATGGTAGTGTAGTTATTATGCAATTTACCGTAGGAACTGAAACCTTCCTGCGGGTCTTTTGCAGAGGGTTTTTGGCCTCCTGCCTCCTCAGAATCTGGTGGCAGCCGTTGATAGCTCCCTCTTTCTGAATTGAAATTGAAAACTTAACATTTTAAGAAATGTTTTACAGATATGTACACACTAACGCTTTTAAGGGAAAAAAATCTAAACCTAAAAATTATCTAAATAATCAAGGAAGCACTGCATTCCTACATGTTTTTTGAGCAAAGAAGAAATAGTTTGTATCCGTACCAAACAGCTGAACTGGAACGGTAGAGCAGCATAAACTACTGGAATAAAGCCCCATAAATGTAGCATTTATCACGCACAAAGGATAGCTGATGATGGATTGAGTGTAAGGAGCAACGAGAAGAAACAGGCTTCTTCCTGATCTGTGTGTCAGACCATCAGGAGAGGTGAGGAATGGATGCAATTAACACTGTGTCATTGGCTGTATTATCATAAATATTGCAAGGTGAGGGATAATTTATATGATTGATAGAAGGAACATCTGACTCCAAATGTTACCTCCCACATCTCCCCTTTGAAGTTGAAGGCCAAATGGGGACAAACAATATAAAATATCTCAAATATTATCTTTATCTTTATCACTGGGAAGTCTTAATCTGCTATGATGATTAATTTAACCATTACATCATTACATCTAAACTCCCATTCTAATAACTAACTAAGTCTGAAAGAGTGACAGTAGATGCACTGTTTTCAGTTAGTACACGTTTGGGTTTAAGTACATTATTTTAATCTTTAATAAGAAGGTGGAGTTAAGTTGAGTTTACAATACTACTGACTCCAGATCACTTCTGGTCTTCTCTATATGCTATGTTTGGGACATCTCATTCATGAACATATCAATTTCACATTTCATATTCATATTTTGTTAGGGTTAGGGTTAGGGTTAGACTACTGATGTGTCTACACAGGAGGCAGATCTGCCACCCTATGTTTGTATTCCAGTCAGAAAGTGGAGGAAAGTTAGCCAAGCTTGCTAACATTAGTTACTTTCCGCTCATGTTGTTCCACCACCTGCATCAGCTCCTATATGAAGTGTTACGTTTGTCCTGTGTTACAGAAATGAAGGGCTAGCTAGTGCTAGCTGTCTCTCGCGAAAAAAGTCATAGCCACTGGACAGCATTAATGTAGTGGGCACCGTCACTGCAGACACACAGAAAAATATAAATAAAGAAAAAAATGTGCCTCTTTAGATCATTCCAAGGTTGAGATGTAGCCAGAACGGTGATGTTGCCTTTCTGTCATGGATCCCAGACTCTGAAACTAACTACCTGCTGAGCAATAGGATGAGTTTTATCCTTATAATCTACTATAAAACCCTATTTTCATAAATACTCTAGAGTGACCAGCCATATTTTACTATTACCCTTTGTGGTAGATAAATAAACATCATTATTATCATTATTATTTCTACTCACATACCAACCCAGTTGCAGCTAAACTGTGATCCCATACAGCGAGTACTTGAAAGGGACACTGAACATGCAGACAAGTGAGACAAGCACGGCTGATGAAAACATCATCTTCATCTCCATATGTATATGAGATGATCGTGACATCTCTCACGGCACGTGTTCGGGCAGAAATTAATCCTCCGAATTTTATTTTGTGCATTTGCATAGGTGATTATATTAGTCTGCCGCATCCATATGTTCCCCCTGTGTTAATTACTTAATGGTAGCACAGGGGGACTTGCATGAAGAGGTTTCTTCCTAGAGAAAACCCCCGTGGCGATAGCAGCGTTGTATCCAATCTAAGGTTTTTTTTCTTTGTCTTTTCTTTTTTTTTTTAATGTCTGGAGCTGAGAGCAGAACATCCTTCTCTGGAAGAAGCTACTGACCTTTTTTGTTTTTTTTAGACTTTATATACAAGGTCACTCCAACTGCAGAGCCAAGATCAATTGTGTTCATGTCATTTCTGCTGACGCTGCTGTCTCGCAGCAGGTCAGTCCACTCACTTGAGTTGTCACCGCACACCAACTTGTTCTGATTTGTTCAACATAACCACTGTAATTTTCCCCCTTTACATGAAAAAAAGAACACAGTTTACATATGTCTCTTTTGACATACTCTGAGACGTGGATAGAAAAGGCAGTTTCTGAGCTTAACTCTCGAGTTAGACTGCACTAAAACCACAAATTTCAAGGGACAGAGAAATCTGTTTTTGTCATTGCATTTTTTAAAAATTTTTTACATTTGGAGTCTCTGACAATACCGCAGCTTTGTATAGAGTTGTTACGTGGGTGCCCCTTGGTCCCTGAAACGTTTTTTTTTCCTAAATCTGTATCATTATTTCAATTTCTATCCTTCATTGTAGTCCTCAGTGTTACTTACACATAGACACAGTGGTTGGCAAGATAATGTTGATTTATTCAATTCTTTCAACTTAATTTCTGAGAAATGGGGTTTTGTCAGCAGAAAGCTCTAAATACTACAATACCCATCAGACTGCTGTGGAGAGAAAGCCAGTCAAATGCATTGATTGAAAATGTTTGAATTGAATGAATGAATTCATAAGCTCTAAGGTTAGAAAGAGGCCTTTCATTGCATCTGTGCTCAGGATGGCCGTTTCCTCATAATCTGTGCAAGCACAAAAGTGACCCTTGTGAATCAGTGTCCACTTTGCTTTATACATATTGTAGCCATGGTCATTTAAGTTATTCCACTATAGTCCTACAAGCAGTGATTCATATTTAATCATTATTTGAAAGGTCAATTCACCCATGTTACAAAAAAAACAAAAAAACAATCTCATATAAATATAATTTCAAGTTCTTATATCCTTTGTGTCTCAAGGATACTGGGTACAGTGTCTGCTTTTTAAAAAGTTCTGCTTTGACCCTTGTACAATGGAGGTAAAAAGAATTTTGTCTGTGCTGCTTACTAATGAATGACATTTTTCCACAGAAGCCGGGGACACAAATATGTCCACTCCTTTAAGAGTCAGTAAAACATGTTTTTCTCATATTTTGGGTGGGCTGGCCCTCTAAGCAGTGAAGATTCTCTGAGCATGAATGCTTATTTTCAGCAACATTCGCACCTGAAAGGTATCCCGTACAACCACAGTCTAATCTTTTGGCAGTGGGCAGCTTCACAGGTGAGGAAAAGGGCCAGCAGACAGCTTTGTAGTTGATGTTTCGGGTGATCCATTTTAATTAGTTAATTTATGGCTTGATAAGCAACTTCATCTTGTTGTTTCAGTTGCACAACCACCATCATCGTTGAGCTAGTTCCACTCGCCTAATACAACCCCACTTGTATTAGAAACTATGTCTCTCCCATGTGCAACTAACTGCACCTGAGCAAAGGTCATGAGCTGAGTCACAACCCATAATGCTACTTTGTAAGAGTCATTTCTTTTCTAATGGTGGATATCTCATTTAGGAATGATGCGCTTCATTTTCATGAGATGGTGTGTTCACTGACGTGGCCACAAGTGCTCTCTGTAGTTAAGAGGGGCAGAACTAATCAGTGAAGATATTTGGTAACTTTATCCTCCTCACAATCCAAATGAGGAATCACACACTGCTGTCCAGTATTTTTCTAGAATCGAAACATTCAGTTTTAATCGTAGACTTACATTTTTCAATGTATGTACAGGTTCAGGTCCATGATTAATTATAATTATGATCAATCGGATCCAAATCAGGTCCGATGCTATTACTGTGTATTTTCAGGTTTGTTTATCATTATGTGTAATACCTGAGTGGATCCGTAAAGACCCTTGATCAGTACAGATTCTGAGAAAAATACATAAAGGCAAGTACTATACTGGCAAGTCTCTGTTATTTTGATTTCTTTTAATTAGACTACATGTTCTTTTTTTTTTTTTGGAAATAGCACAGCATTTTTTGAAGCTATTTCAATCACTGGGTTTGTCAGGTCCTAAAACAGACCTGAGACACAAGAACCCTCCTCCTGGACCTCTCAGACAGTTGTTGGGGTCTGTAATTTTTCATACAGAATCTCCTGAGCCCGTGAAGGAAGACCTCTGCCTGCCACTGTTTGATGGTCACAGCTGATAAAGCTTTCAGCACTGTATCTGGTGGAACTGCCTGCCAGCTCTCCTTTGCAACAAGCTAGCGAGGCCAGGTAGACCCCCTTGGAATGATGCAATAAAATAGCTCTTGTGGGTGATAACGAAAAATGAATAAAGTAAGGTTCCCTGTGGAGTTTTTGTGGAGTCACTATTGACCATATTGAGCAATGTCTTGATGAGTCAGTACATAATATACCAATGGTTACATGATACTCCACTGAAATCCTTGATTTTGCTGCCTAACTTGCTGATGTAAACAGGTAACCGTAGTAGTTAGCTAAGGCCCAAGTTAGCTTCCGGAATCCAGAGAGTTAAATTAGTTATACCGAGATATCAAAAAGCCCATAAAACTGCTCTTAAACTAGAGAGCAGGAAAACTATCAAATATAGTCTGTCTGCTGGCCTGTGTAAAGCCAATCCATTTTTTATGAGAATACAATACTGGCAGGTCGATCAGCATGCAGCACAGCATGCAGCAATGCAAGCTGCTGATCTTGCTGCTATTTCTACCTTTCGCCATGTATAAAGCAGCCTTTCTAAAGCACACTATCTTCTGCTGTGCCGTGTAGGTCAGTCACAGCATTGACTGGGAATGTTTTTTTTGGGCTTATTAAATCCAGTGACAGCTCCTGAGGTCAGTGGGTGTGTAGAAGTCGCTGCATCCGTGTCCGACCGGATCAGGAAATGTTTCTTAAAAGTCAGTGGGTTTCCATTTGCTAACACAATTCCATTACTGCGACTTAAATGTGCATACAGTGTCTGAGAGCTTGTGTGTCAGTGTGTGTGTGTGTGTGTGTGTGTGGTTGATTTTCAATTTAGAACTTTTGAGCGTGGGCGTGTTACTGATGAACGCAACAGAAAAACAAAGAAATTGAGGAATGCTGGCTAAGTAAATCAGACTTAATTTTTCCTCTAGGTTGCAGTCTGAAGGTATCCTCATCTGAAGAACCTCGCTACTCTGTACTGTTAAGAAGTCAATATATGTAGCTTTAATAGACTCCCATTAAAGGCCGAGCCGTTTCATCTAAAGTAAGTGCTAAAATACTGCAAGGCCAGTGTGTGAAAGAGTCTGTTGTAGATCTAGTGACGGAGAATTCATGTCATTTTTTTCACTAAAAGTCCTTCATTGGATGCACACAGTTTGTTCTGGATACAGATGCTAATTGCATTTTAATGTGTCATTAAAAATAAACCCATAAATCAAATGGTAGCACAGTAATTGGGGTTTAGAGACTTAGCAGCCCCTTAGGAGAAATAATCCCACTTTCAGAGGAGAGGGGAGGAGGGGTGGGGGGGGGTGGGGGGTTGAACAGTGCTGGATTTCAGGGCAAACAGAGATAAATGGCCAGTTTTTCTGTCTGACCACAGTATATTCAATGGGGCGCTATTCAGCGCTGAGGCCCAGCTTATGAAGGCAGGGCATGATGGAAGCATGGAAAGGATCCAGCATCCTCCATGACTGAAAACAGACAATGAAAATGCTTTCACCGGGGGGAGATGAGCCAGGATGCCAGGAGCTTTGAATTAAAATATGAATACAATCTGTTAAACTAACAGGGCACATGGAGGTTAAGCTGAGCTGATTACTGCTACACAGACAGGTGTATGTGTGTGTGTGTGTGTGTGTGTGTGTTTAGGGACTTTACACAGATGTTGAGGGGGTCTGCTGCAATGCCGGATCCACTGTCCACAGAGTTTGTCAAAGAAGTGTCAACGCATCAATGACAAACATAGCAAAACATTGGTGTAGTTACTGTTGTCATCTGGCATCCATACATTCTGAGGGCTGCGCCAAATTTAAATGCCGTCTACTACAGAACTATCTTACCCATCTTGCTACATCCTAACAGTGCCCAGCCCCTCCCTGCTAAAAAGACTCTGTTCTTACTCTCCCAAACTGAGCAGCTGATCTATCCCAGGCAGAGCACCAAAACATCTCGCACACAATACCCCTTTCAACAAATTCTAATCTCATGAAACAGCAATAAATAAAAAGGAAATCAAACAAATGTGTTAATTATTAACACATCAAACATTAGACTGAAACAGTTAATTAAGCAGACGAAAAAACACTGTTAGTGCTGGAAAGCAGGGACTATTGAAAAAGGAAAAAGACTTTCATTTGTGGTAATGCTTTCCACCACCACAAATAGTCCATCCATTTTTTTTTCTTATTCTTCTTTTCTGTTGGCTGTGTGTCACTGGCAGTTTCACTTCCCCTCATTCAATTATCCTCAGCCCCTGGTATTACATAATAGCATACATTGCACGGAGGCCACTTAGAGAGCACTGGGAAAGTGGGCAGGGGAGAGGGGAGGGTGTGTGTGAGGTCACTTGTACACTTTCAGCCCAAACCATCCAATAAGGACACACCAAATGCGTAGCCGCATGCATTGCAGGTGATCTACTCCTCTGGAGTGCCCATCATTGTTCACTCGCTCCCCGTAGCCTTTCCGAGGGACAGTGTGATGGGAATTTGCATGTCAGAAGACAAAGAAATGTAAATTCACAGTTTGATCCACCAGGGTGTGTCCCGACCAGACCGCAGAAGAAAGAGGTGTTAAAACATTTGGTCTGTCAGGATGCATCCCGGCCAGGTATGGGAACAAAAGAGGTGTTGAAATAACGTCTGATCAACAGGATGTGTATTCTTTTGCATATCCCAGGGTCTACAGGCCAAACCCCCAAGCCTACAGGTCCCCACCTCATAAAAAGCAACAGAGATACAGACTCAGGGAACTCTGTTTCAGAACTGTTAGACTGCGTGACTGTCTCTGTAACAGCTGTTCCTTTTTGCAAAAATAAATGCGCACAAGAACTCCATGCAACAGACTTTATCTTTCAGAAATTTCCACGACAAACTTGGTGTCAGAAGTGGGATGCCTCGACTGATCGCCTGAGCCGACAGCTGAAGGACGGTGGCCTGATCAGCCTGGACCAGAAGTTCCATCTCAACCTCCACGTAAGAGAGAAAAGAGGGCCGTTAAAGTCGACTCAGGTCCTCAGCGCTGGCATCCTACGAACTCAAAAACCTCCAAATTAAAATTGGTAAAGTAAAAATTTTTTCAATTTCTGCAATTTAAGATAGAATACGCCAAGCCTATTGAACCCTCATTTTTCTCAAGACTGATGAATAGGTAAAAAAATAAGCCTTTTGTTGGTAGTGTGCTAGAAACAAAACCAAGTTTTCTGTTAGCTTGTACCGTAAACGAAGCTAACCCTTGTGAAGACGTTCACATTGAGGTATTCGTATATACGTCCGTGTTTGGAACATGGGAAGTGACAATGGGAGGCAGGATTATAGTCCGCCAAGCGGACCCATTGTTGATATCATGAGAGCAAAATGGGGAGAAAATAGTTTGGCCTGTCTGTCTACATGGAGTTCGAAATATGGGTTCCCAGAGTATGGCTCTTAGTATGAATGAACTGAAGAAACTGTAGGAAAGATTGGAGAAGAGAGGCAAAGGATGGGAGAAGGAAAAGGAAAGTTTCTGTAAGGGATTTAGAAGATATGGAGAAACACATGAAGTGTCTCACAGTGTGGGAGAAGGAAGTGGAATGTAGGGACAGAAAGCGTACAGCAAGTTGTTAAAGTGATCGTATGAATGATGTGAAGCCTGACGATAAACCTGAAGTAACACAAACTTCGCACGCACTTAAATTGTCCTCCCCCATACTCGCAGCCTGTTTCTGCTTTGAATCCGCAGCTCACCGCTCTGAAGCTGGACCCCGACCTCAACACTGCGCCGCCTGTCATCAACATCAAGCCGCCTCCTCCGCCTGCCCAGCCAGCTGTACCACCACAGGACAGACGTGACGGCATCCAACAAGGAAAGCCAGACTCGTCATTTGAGGGAAGTGAGGGAGCTTCAGGCCACTACATGTCCACCCGACAGAGAATGAAACACCGTGAACAAAACTCTGATGATGCTGTCTTCCAAGCACGGATGGTGGCAGTAGCGGGACCAGAGGGTCCTATTGTGGTTTACAGACCATGGACAGACAAGGACATCATAGAAGCCTCTGAACACCTCCCTCCCATGAACATCAATGGAACAGTTTTTGTAGCTCAGTTTAATGACTTTTGCCATCAATTCCAGCCCACAATGCCTGAAATAAAACACCTTCTGGCTGTGAAGACCTCCTGTGTATGCTAGCAAGATTAAATGAAATCCGCCGACAGCTGATGGAGAAGAAACAAATGCAGGAACACAAACGTCAAGCTACAGCGCAAGCTGCAGAAAGCCAAGGACAACATTCACAACACTAGGAGACCTACGAGACCGAAGGTCCAACCCAGCTGGGCCCCCACCCAACATTGCTCATGATGTCTGCTATAAGTGTGGTCAAACAGGACATTGGTCTCGCAAGACAGAGGACGCTTCTCACGTCAACGCCAAAACTTCCAGATGCACCCGGATTCATCTTCCTTTGGTCACCACCAGCAGCGGCAGGCACCTCACACATCGGATTGACATACGGGCGCCAGTGGAGAGGGAGGAGTTCCAGAATCAGACCGGGGAGGGCGAGCCACAGAGACAGGTCACACACACACATACACACAGGGCACACACAACACACAGGGCACACACAACACACAGTACACACACAGGTCACACACAGGTACACACACAGTACACACACACACATACAGTACACACACACAGTACACACACACAGTACACACACATGTCACATACACACACATAGGACGCACACAACACACAGGACACACACAGGTACACACACAGGTCACACACACACACATACACACACACATACACAGGACACGTACACACAGGTACACACACACAGGTCACACACACACACAGTACACACACACATACAGTACACACACACAGGACACAACACACAGGTCACACACACATTGCGTTGCAATGGAGAATCTGCCTTTGCTATGTAACATCTTAGACAACAGCTGACACCTCCTATAGACACACATACAAAGTACAATAAGGAGACATGTTACAGAAAGCCGATGTAAACATCGACCATTTCTGGACATGATTCTCTCCTTGTTAGTTGACTTGGGTGCCACATAGTGTTTTGAAAGTGTATGCTCTGCTAAGCAAATGATAGGTGTCTGCTAAACAATGTGAATGTGACACTGTTGAAACACCTAGCTGAAAGAGACCACGAAGCTAGTCAATCAAAACTTCAATTTGTGAAACAAAAAGTAACATTCCTAGGACATGTTATCTCTTCCACAGGGCAAAATCTCTCTCTCTCAAAAAAAAAAAAAAAAAAAAAAAAAAGAACTGAAGCCATTCACAGGCTTCCCAAACCACAGACTAAAAAATCAAACGATGTCCTTACTGGGAATGTGCTCTTACTGTCGCACATTCATTCAAAGCGTTGCCATTATAGACAAACCACTCCGTGAGCTCACGATAGGCCTTCCCCATGCGCATGCGCCCCTGACCTGGACTGACGAAGCCAACAGCTGACTAGGCTTACCCGACTCGACCCTTCATACAGACTGTAGACGAACGACAAGGTTGCATAACTTCTGTGCTTTTGCAGGACCATGGAGGGAAACTGCGCCCTGTTGGGTATTTCTCTGCAAAACTTGACCCTGTGGCTGCAGCACTCCCTCATTGTCTTCGTGCTGTTGCAGCAGCTGAGAAGGCTGTGCTGGCATCACAGGATATTGTGTTGTATGCTCCTCTCACCATGTCTGTTCCTCACTCTGTATGTAAACTCCTGTACAGAAAACATCCCAGCTACTCTCCCCCCTCTTCCAGATGATGGCGAGCCACATGACTGCGTGGCTGCAGCCCAACTCTGTACCCCTCGTATAAATCTGTCTGCTCAACCTCTAACTAATCCTGACTTGATTCCTTTGTAGATGGCTCAGCTTCCCGGGACCCCACTACAGGACAAAACTGTGTGGGTTTTGCTGTGTGCTCTCAAACTGAAACTCTTGCTTCAGGTTCTTTCCCCTCTCATTTCTCTGCTCAAAAAAAAAAAACAAAAACAAAAAAAAAACAAAAAACAAAATGAACTTGTAGCGCTCACCGAAGCCTGTAAAATTGCGAAAGGGAAATCTGTTACTATACATAAGGATTCCAGGTATGTCTTTGGAGTTGTTCATGATTTTGGTGCCCTCTGGAAACAAAGGGACTTCATTACCTCCTCAGGCACACCTATTTCCAACGCTCAACAAGTGTCTGACCTTCTCAAAGCCATTCTTTTGCCTTCCTCTATTGCTGTCTGCAAGTGTGCTGCTCACACCAGCAACTCTAACCCTATTTCCACAGGCAACACTCGTGCAGATGCAGCTGCTAAGGTTGCTGCAAAGAACAGTGGAAGTTTTCCCCTCCATCTCACCTTCTGACATTTTTGTTTCTCTCCCTCTTGACTGATGATCCACTTCTCTCCATACAGCAGTTTGCCACTGGGGATGATGAGGCATTGTGGCGCAAATGCAATGCTTATGTTTCTCCCACAGGTGTATGAATCAGCCCTGACAGCAAGCCACACCTAACCAATATTTCTTTCCACATTATGCCCATTTGACACACGGTTCTGACCATGTGTCAAAAAGGGGGAATGTTGGATCAAATTACACAGTCTTGGTTCACTAAAGGATTTTCAGTTGCAGCTCAAAAATTCTGTGAAAGATGTATGACTTGTGCCACTCACAACACAGGCCGTACAAAACCAATTCCACAGGCTGCACATCCTCCACCTGATGGCCCTTTTGAACACATCATGATGAACTACATTGAACTCACACCGGCAGAGGGAAAGAAATATTGTCTGGTGATGGTGGATATGTGGTCAAAATGGGTTGAAGTTTTTCCTGCCAAACATGCAGACAGCCAAGCAGTTGCCAAAGCTCTGTTAAAAGAAATCGTTCCACGATGGGGCATCCCAAAATACCTCAGCAGCGACAACGGCCCTCACTTTGTGAACAATGTTGTACGTTCTGTTGGCGCATTTTTGGGCATTGACCTCAAATACCATTGTGCATATCACCCAGCTAGTGGTGGTGCTGTGGAGCGAGAAAATGGCACCATAAAAATGAAATTGGCAAAATGCTGTGCTGAAACAGGCTTAACCTGGCCCCAAGCCCTCCCTCTTGTGCTAATGTACATGAGGACTAGACGACGCGCACGCACTAATCTCAGTCCATTTGAAATATTGTTCGGCAGACCACCAAATTTGGGCATAAACCCTCCCACAAGACCACTTCCACCAACACCTCTCTGTGATGATGCCATGTTACAGTACTGCAGAAATATGTCTACCCTGCTCTCAGAAATCTCACAGCAGGTGAAGACAGCCCTCCCTCAACCTGCTGATCACACGCTGCATCATTTCAAGCCTGGAGACTGGGTAGTCATCAAGGATTTCCGACGGCGTCACTGGAAACACAAGCGTTGGCAGGGTCCGTTCCAGATCCTCCTAACCACACACACGGCCATAAAGATCTCCAAAAGAGTCACCTGGATCCACGCTAGCCACTGCAGAAAGGTCCCAACTCCACCAGAGGACATCTCTCCTCCTGTGCACCAACTTGAAACCACAAGAGAACGCACAGGAGTGAACACTCGCTCTCGCACGAGACGAGGCTGCGTTGATTGTTCCCAACACTAAGTGCGAGCCAAGCGCCGCTTAGTGTTGCACCGGTGATACACATAACACACATACACAATCCAGAGAATACACATACATGAGTAGACTCAATCTGCCAACGTTGGACAACGATGGAACACGGACGTGGACTCCGAGGGAATTTGTGTGAACAGCCTAGGCTGCATGGACTTCATTACACCCCCCAACTCTTTCCAAATGTGCCCATACCCCAGAAAGACAGCATTATTTTCTCATGAATACCTTATGATGACAAACCTTAAATCTACCTGAGGTGGTTTTGTTTGATGTAATATTCTTGATGTTAATATTGTGATTAATGTATAATCAAAAGGGAGGAATTGTGATGGGAATTTGCATGTCAGAAGACAAAGAAATGTAAATTCACAGTTTGATCCACCAGGGTGTGTCCCGACCAGACCGCAGAAGAAAGAGGTGTTAAAACATTTGGTCTGTCAGGATGCATCCCGGCCAGGTATGGGAACAAAAGAGGTGTTGAAATAACGTCTGATCAACAGGATGTGTATTCTTTTGCATATCCCAGGGTCTACAGGCCAAACCCCCAAGCCTACAGGTCCCCACCTCATAAAAAGCAACAGAGATACAGACTCAGGGAACTCTGTTTCAGAACTGTTAGACTGCGTGACTGTCTCTGTAACAGCTGTTCCTTTTTGCAAAAATAAATGCGCACAAGAACTCCATGCAACAGACTTTATCTTTCAGAAATTTCCACGACAACAGTCTCCCCAAGTTCACTCCATTTTTCCAGATGAAATGGAACAACACCTTTAACGGTATTCTGCTGCCTCCAAGTAGCCAAAAAATGTTGGCTATTGCCGACGGGAGCGCCCGCGAGCCCATTTGCATATCTATTTTTCAATGCCGGTAGAATTGCAACCAAATAAGATAGAGCAATAATTTCCTTTTGCATGTAAAACCCGAGGAGTTACACTTTCATATCAGGCATTCAACGTGTCCCGGAGCGCTGTTTCCTTCCACTGATGTGTTTGCAGAAAACCAGTATAAAGTGCACACAACAAACATTTTATAATCCAGCATGAACTATCAAAGTGGTTTTCTTATTTAGAAAAATATGTGTAAAAAAATATTGCACTTTTTAGCAATTTATTTAGTTATTCTGGACATAAGTCTGTACATGTTATTAAAACTTTGGATATAAGGGTTGTATTGATGTACAGTAAATTAAAATGCTCCCAAAAATGGCACCGCAACATGTACAAATGTAAAGATATGCTCTGGCTTGTTCTATGGTGGCTATTAAAGGGTTACATTTAAAAACTGTCAGTATCAGGTTTGTTCCACAACATGTTAGACAAGGCTTTAAAAAAAAAAAGTTAGCATGAGTTAACAGCAGTTGCCACAATGGCTAAACAAAGAAACCACTTAACTCTTAAAACCCACCCTTTGAAACTCCTTAACCCAGGGGGGTCAAACTCAATCAAAGAAGGGGTCAAAATTTAAAACACGATCTCAGTCGCGGGCCAAGCGGGCTCAACATTTATTGAAGAGTCTAAAAGTGACTATTTTATTATAGTATATAATATAATAATATATATTTTATTCAGAAATGTAAACAGCCAAACTTCAACAACTTTTCCTCAATAAAATAAATAATAATAAATAAAAATAAAGCTGAAGTGTCACCATAAAAGCGCTGACGATGTGTTGATCCGCTGATCGGTGTGTCATTATACCTGCGGGAAGAGGGGCTGCTGCACGGGTCCTGACTGGCGCGGCAGCTGTTCAGTGCATTGTGGGATTTGTAGTATTAGTGGTGGGAGTGCTGTTTACCGACGGGCCATTCTTAATAGTCACATGAAATTATCTCCCGTGGGCCTTGAGTTTGACATGTCTGCCTTAACCTGACCCTGACCTTTCAAATGAAGCTGCATATATGCATTTAGACTATACAGTCCTCTTTACAGCCACACTGGAATTTGAATATTTTGACTATTTGGCGTACCCAAATGGAATACAGAACTGTAAGGCCAAACTGGATATATGAGGCTTCATTTGAAAGATTAGGGTCGGGGGTCTGGGTAAAGCTGTGGTCACCGGGGGGGCACGTAGCTTGTAAGACGTCAACGAAAGACGTTGCTTAAATAAAAACAAGAAATCGGCCAGTTTAAATTGAGCAGAATGAAGCCGAAACTTGCAGACTCTATTTAAGAGCCTTCACACATAGACATACACAATCAAACAATCCAGAATAGAGGAAAAAATGGATTTCATCTATCACTGGAAAGGTGGAAGATAAGCTGTTGAAAGCTTCCCGTCAGACGTGGCTGCCCTGATCTGTTGTTTTAACAGAATTAGAAGGATCTGAGGTGGATTATTGTTGGGGCTGAACCAACACTATGTGGGACTGCTGGGCTGTGCTTAGATGTTCCATGCATTTTACACTGTTGTCAGAGTGATGTGACAGGGAATGAAAGGCTTTTCTGTGCACACAGGCTGAGACGTCAGGAGGAGGAATGTAGCATGCTATTGAACTCTGCTGGAGACACAATGATTAAGGAAAAGACATATTACTATTCGCCCCATGAATTAGGGATTAAATAAATTCCAAACTGATTACATTTTGGCAAGAGAAACTTTTTCAATGAAAACTCACATTGCTTTGATGCCGTGTCAAACTAACCTTGTCATGCAACTGTTGAGTGATTTGTTATATAGTTCTTCTTTTGTGGGGCTGGAATGGAATTAAAACTAATCTGACAAGCAACTTCTATTTTACGCAGGCACCTGTACGCTGTTTGAGTTATAGGACAATTCCCACCCAAATATTATGCTGCTCTTCCAAACTAGCTAATGGTGTTTGATATGGGTTTTTTTTTTTTTCTCTAACAAACACTTCCAGGCATTGTTCTCTCCTCTTTGACTTTGTTTCACTGATAAACTTACTATTCTTTTGTCTCCACTAGATCAAAGAGAGTCCCTGTGGGTGCTGTCAGAAGTCATTCGGGGAAATGGAGGACTCCACTACCTGAGGTTAAAGAAAGTCTAGCATTGTGTACAACTGAAGAGAAGAAGCGGACACACCAAGAAGGCATTATGGATAAAAAAAAAAAAAAAAAAAAGTCAGAATGCCTTACAAGTTCAAGAAGTAGATAACTATGATAGCTACTTTTGGCATAGGGTTATGTTCTGTTGTACATATTACACTTTTCAGTGTATGTTTACTGAAAGGAAACCTGAAGGGTGTACTTAACGTACTCGCAATCAGAGATAGCAGGCATCACGTCGGTGGCTGTCAACCGTCTTCATGCTTCAGATTCTCAGACATACCATTTGACTCTTCTGCAGAAAAATCGCTGAATATTTTCTCGATAAAGACGAGAAAGAAAAAAAACATTGCATGCCGCCAATTTCAGTAAAGAGGAATGGGTTGTTATAACTGTTGTTGTGAATAAGGCAAGACAGGAATGCCGGTAGAAAAAGTTAATATATTTATTTTACCGTGCAGTGCACTCTTAGTGCCTCCAGCCTCCAAAGTCTTTGTAAAAATTAATAGCCAATATATCTTCAAACTACTGAAGATGAATGACCTTTCCTGGCTTCATTCTGCTTCGAGGTAGTCATGGGCACTGTGTTTTCTTTGGTGTCACTGTCGGTATTTTACTTATTCTGTTCCATTTACAAACCAGTCAACTCCTGCAACTTAATAGTATATCCTTCAGGGTCGCGGGGGGGCTGGAGCCAATCCCAACTACCATTGGGCGAGAGGCGGAGTTGATCACAGGGCTGACACATACAGGCAGATAAATATTCACGCTGACACTCACACCTACAGGCAATTTGAGAGTCACCAGTTAACCAAACCTGCATGTCTTTGGACCGTGGGGGGGAAGCTGGAGTAACAGGAAAGAATCTACTCAAGAACATGCAAACTCTACTTAGAAAGCTCCCGGCCGGCAGGCTCAAACGTAGAACTTGCTAACCACTGCAATACACTGCTGCAGCATATCATATTTCTACTGAGGACAATTCTAACAAAAAATAAAAAAGAGATATTAGGCTATACAATTGTTATAATAGTCAATTGCAGAGCCCTATTTTGAATTAACTATTTATTAACTCAACTTTGCTGTGCCACTTTAGACCTTGTGCACTCCATGGTTTAGTTTCCAGTGGTGAATGTTTGCTAGTTGTTGTTTTTGCTGCTGTCTGGATGAGCCCACTTAACTGAAAACTGGAAAAAGAACAGTAAATGTGCATTCTTGAAAAAAAGGCTAACAGTTGATAGTGGTTGTAGAGTCTGTTAATATGCTCCACAATAAGGCCTGTAAATTAGAATTAAATGTTGCTTCAGCTGCATAACCACGGACTTTGGAGCTAAAGTGATAAAACAGAAAGAGAAAGTAATGAGATTACAGAGGTGTTTTACTTATCCAGTCCATTACTAAGTATCATTTGAAGCAGGTGTTCACTGCTCTGTAGCAAATGATACCGTGGAAGTAACCTTTCTAACCCTCACCGTGAGTGTCTGGAATAGAATTAAGCCATATAGGCAATGTGGGTCTTTAATTTGTGGTATTACTTTGCTGCTGGTGCTGTTAAGATTATTTTTAACAATAGGATATAATGAAATGCATTTTAGGGTAATGTAATGATCAATAATTAGAAAATTTATGGAGGGTGGATGAGTGAAAAGTAGTCGTCCATGAACGGAAATCAGCCAAATTATGTCTGTGAGAGGAAATAAGGACGGAATAATTCACACAGACAGGCCCTTAATGTCTGTGTCTCTATGTAATTTCCTCTCTTCTCCACTTATTTATGTAAAATTCAAGAGCAAGAGCAGAAATGACTGAAAGAAACTATAGCATGGAGTGGAAAGAGAGGGAGGAGAGGGTGGAGGGAGGAGACAATGTGTGTTTTAAATTCTAGTCATTTTTGTTGTCATCCCATAGCAATGTGTCACTGTCAAATGCTTTATCTGTCAGCTGCACTCTTGCCCGTAGACAGCCCTGGGCCTTGTGGGAGACTTCATGGTGGCTTTTTTTCCCCCTTTTCTCCCACGTCTGCCTGTGGCAGGTGTGGAGTCATCACAACTCTATTAGCTTCACTACAGCAATGAAAACACATTAACCTGCTACTCTGAGGACCTCACTCATTACCCTACTGGGGCTCTGAGGAGCTCTGTACACTGGGACAGGACATCTGCTGATTGGCCAATACTTATGTGTACATGCAGGGTCATATATAAAAGCATTGGAAAACCTGAGCACCTGACCTGACCATCCAAAAGGTCTTTTTTCTGATTGTCTCAGGTTTGTATAAATTCGGGAAATTGACTTTTTCAAGCTCTCCTCATTGAGCTCTTCTCAAGTCATGTTTTTCTTTTCTTTTTTCATTCATTTTTTGATCCTTTAACATCAAGTATCTGCTGATTGTTTTTTTTGTTTTTTTCTGATTTAGTTTTTTTTTCTGTTCTTTAATTTTCCCCAATACAGCTGCACAGCACATACTTACACTGCAGTACGCCTGGATTTAACTGAAGGAAGAAGCCGGAGGAAGACTGTGGAATAACTGTCTTAAGAAAATATATCTTGCATCACAAATTTACTTTGATGATTCCAGTAATATTTTGGACAGTGTGTAGTATGATAGCTGTGGAGGGGAATGGCATTGTAGATCTGCTCTTCATCTCTAGTTTCAATGATAAAAGTAAGGTTAACCATCAAAGTACCATGGAAAAATGACCATGAACAACATGTGATAAATGTGGAAAGAGGGGGGGCTGTTAGGTATGTATACCCAGGGACCCACTGGTTCATTCGACCATAATTCAGACCATTAGTTAAAAACAGTTGAAAAAAATTCATGTGCCCGTGTTTGCAAAGGTCAGCACAGATGTCCATGTGAAGCTCAGAGTTTCTGAAAACAGGGACACTGTACATGTGGACCGACTGCATGTGTTAACGCATCCACTTGTGCAAGTGAAAAGCATCGCAATCATGTAAATTTTGGGGTAAATCCAGTCCTTTATGCTCACATCTTTCTGTCCATGGCCGTATGCCGTTGAATATCTGCTTAATGTAAAGACCACATGGGCTAGAGCTGCCAGCTGCACATCCAACGTAGCATAAATAAAGCTGTGTGCACATCTACTGTGTGGAATAAAGCAGGGCCTTTTACCTACCTATTACCTACATATCTGAGCTACAAAATAATACAGACCTTTATTAGATAACCAACATTTTTCATCTTGTTTCAACTTTGTTTAAATAAAGGCCTTCTTCAACATGTTGGGAGCCTTAGATAACCCTTGTTAAAAAACAGACATTGTAGCCATGATGTGTACCATCAACCCATTTCAAAACTGAATCCTTTCTCCTTTGGGTCTGATCAGGCTCATCTTCACTTGCTGTCGTGTCCATTCAGATCCGGAACTTGATGAGGCCCTTCCTAGGTAAGTCACAGGTAGTATTTTGGACCTTTGAAGGCCTCTGGTATCAAACACTCAGCTGGAGTTAGAGTTAGATCATACTCTACTTTGAGGCTTGCATGGCTGCCTTAGAAATTGATGAAATCCCCCTTCACTCTCCCCACCAGTGCCATCTTTCAACAAAAGACAAACATAATAGGTAGCCACATACCACACTTAGTGCAGGCTTTTCCATCTGCACGCTGATAAAGAGGTCTATTGGTGCTCTTGTTGTGTGGGGTGGAGGTCTGACTGGCTCACCGCAGGGGTTTGTCCACCTCCCTCTCTCGCCTTGCTAATCCCGGTCTTGACAACCGGTGAGAAGACCAATCAGAAGATGTCTGGCAGGTCCTCCAAATCCACCCAGGTCAGGGATAATTAGCCTGTAGATTTCTCTTTCTATCCACTGTCTGAACATGTCTGAGAACAGGCGGGCTTGTGAGAGACACATTTGCTGGGTCTCAATGGAATTATGGAGGTGCAGAATGGTGAGGGGTCAGCTTCTTGTGTCCCAGCTTCCAGGCCTCACCAGGAGACAAAAACATGGCCCCCTCTTTTTTTCCTTTTTCTTTTCATGAGCATCTTTCATGTGTCTGCCTGGAGATTTGGCAATGATTAAAAGCTCTGTAGCTCCGTTCAAGCAAAACCATGTTCTATTAAAATTCAGCTTAACCACCATCCATGCTCACTTATGTCCCGTTAACATGTTGTTTCATCATTAATTGTTTTGGAAAAGCTGATTATAAGAATGTTTAGTCTGGAGGGGAGCCAGCAAGTACAACTGTGATTCTGGACAATCTTAGTTCACCCAAAGCTAAACCAACACGACAAAGGCAGTCATTCAAAGAAAACCAAAAAAACAACACGTTTTTCCTCTCATCTTCTTCTCAACAGCCTTTCCTCTCAAGAAGAAATATGCAAAACAAAATGCAATCCGTTTAAAAATCCAGAAACAAGGTCCACTCACTTGATCTTTTAAACAACTGGACTGTAAGGCCACCATTAGAAGTTTGCTCAATTGACATGGAGATGGATATCTTTCCAGTGAAAGTAATTCTTGACACTGGAAATAGTAATTCCAACTCAAGGTCCACATACTTTGCTTTTTCCTGTGCCTCCCAGTTTGGCTTCAATTTTAACTGCTTTTACAGCTTACACCTCAAACTGACTGAACCATTTTCATCTCTTACTTTTCAACTGGCACTTCAACTGATTTCATCTCTTACTTCAACTGACCTTTCTACCGTACTCTTACTCTTTATCTTCCTCTTTAACCAACATTTCAACTGCTTTCATCTCTTTTCAATGTTTCATCTGCAAATTTCGCTCATAATTTTGCTCTCCATCAATGTTTCCACAGGTGGTGATTCAGGAGCTCTATGTAGGCAAGCATCACTGGGAGGAGGGTTACTGAAGCAACATTACCACCATTGCTATTACCCAACCCCGAGCCCCTTACTGCATTCCCTACCCATTCAAGAATCACATTAAGGTTGCAGAGAGCTGTTTTATTGCTTTTAGCTTTTCAATTAGGCTGGATAATTTGTGTCCACCTCCTTTAGATTAGATTTTAAATGAGAAACATGTTGTGCCATTAATTATCACAATTCTTATTTTGTGAACAAAGCTTTCTAACGCCCAGCTGAAAGAAGAGTAAAGAAAAGGATGAGGAGGAAAAAGATGGAGAGAAGAAAAAAAATGCAAATCTGATGAACAGCACCACGAACTGCTGGGCAGTGGACAAGCCGAGTGATTAACTCAATAATAGTTCGAGGGGCTATGACAGTGATGGCCCTTCAAAGAGCGCGCTGCCTTGCATGGCGGTGTGTCTGTCAGACTGCGTGACACTGACATTTTCCATGCCGTGCTGAGATGTGTGTGTGTGTGTGCGTGTGTGTGTGTGTGCCTGTGTGTGGTCCTGACCTGGTGTGGTGTTGGTGGGCTACAGAAGATATTTGTTCGTTCATCCAACACCCCTCCTTCCCACCCAGCTGAGGAGCAAACACTTCAGTCCTAGTCAGCTGTAAAAGTGGGTCAGTCTCCTGCTGCTGCGGTGTGCCTACAGCACTGCTGCTGCCTCTGGAACATATATATATATATACTGTATATATAGTATATATCCACATATACATATGTGTGTGTGTGTGTGTGTGTGGTATGTCATATCTGTATGGTAAATATGAAACAGCTTAGACCTGTCCAAAGGTAAAAAATACTGATGGAGAAAAAAAGAGATATATTATACTGGTCAGTCAGACCAACAACCTAATCACCTCAATGATAAGTAAACAAGATTGTGAATCATGATTAGTGCTAAAATAGCACTGAGGTTTGATACCCAGCCCCCAGAGTGATTAAAGACTGTGAGACCAGATTTTAGACATGGCCTCTCTACAAGACATGAAGTCAAAATGCAGGAATTTCCACACAATCCTCAACATTTGAGTTCATATTGGACCTTAATTAAATTGACACACAGTTAGAGCAAAAATATATGGAACACAGATGTGACACAACGCGTCTGCTGCAGCACGCCGGCAGTAGAGCACATCAATTACAATCAGCTGAAGCTACTACACTAACCACAGGAGCCGTGCACACCTGCACAGGCATCACACTGGCCATCTCATCTCTTTTTCACTGCTTCGCCCTCTAACAGGTAAAAACTACAAACTACGTAGTACGAGAGCATGCCGCGCAACAGAGGAACTTCGTGGGTGGTTTCACATTGGACATTAAAATAAATAAGTCAGATAAGTCATTGGGTTTCCATGATCTCATAGTTAAAATGATCTTGTCAATTATTTCCGTTCCAGTTTACATAGAATACGCTTCCAAACCCTGCATAATAGCTGGCACGCAATGACAGCTGTGCCAACTCATTGCTAATGATGACCATTGGTTGCAGTTGAATACCGGAAAAAGCTAGTTGCTTGTAGGTAGTTACCTTTGAGTGAAGTTTCAACACAACTGATCGTTATCTGTCAAGAAGATGGGATTTTTGTTTTCAATAA